>NW_027269268.1:18290000-19490000 GCF_023055355.1 Agelaius tricolor
GAGACATTTTACTCTCACATACCCATCATTATCTCTTGGTTCCTCTTCGTCACAAGTTGCCACTGGACCAGCTGAATTCTCTGCTGATCTGGAAAGATGTGAGTGCTGCTGGTTCTGCTCCCTGACCTGCAGCGGGATAAAAATGAAGCAAGAGTAGGAACCGCTCAAAGCAACTCTATCCTCCTTCCCTGTGTCAGTTCCCTGGTTGGATTTGGGCTAGAAGCTTTTCTTTCCCTTGTTACCCCCACGAAGGGAAATTTCTGCAGTAAAAGCCCTAAAGACTTCATGTTGGATGAATGGCTGCTGAGAATAGAAACCATAACAGACACTGGGAGTAAAGAATTCCAGTTTGCTGGAATTCGCTATTGGCACCAGACAAACTGGATTTGGAGTATGTGCAATCTGCTACTCAATGCTAGACATACAAAGGACACACAGATCTGCCAGTGCCATCCTGGAAAGGGCTTCTCTCTCTATGGACACCACCAAGGAGGCACTTGGAGGGATGTTCAAGTGGGAGCTTCTCAGCAAGGGCTGTGCTTCCAGCCGGCTGCCCGTGGCACCCACCTCAAACATCTGAGTTGTGCAGCTCCCCTTTTGTCCCTTCCCCTCCCACAGACCAGAAAGGACAAGAAAATGTGGATCCTCACCTCTGAGTCCTCATGTGACCAAATTGGATGTTCAGAATTAAATTGCAGCCAATCACTAGAGAGAGCAGAACCAGGAGAACATGTAGCCATTTATTGCACTGGGCACCAAAGATTACCAACAAAGAAAACATTGGCACTTAAAACATCCCCTATTCTGATTCAGCAACATCCCAGCTCAGAAACACAATCATTCCAAGAATTTTTATGGACGGCAAGCATTTCAGTGTGGCCAGCCATTCTCTTACATTCAATGTTAGATGGACAGCTTCTAAGAAGTTAAGGCTTCACAAACAGAGAAGAAAGGCTTCTGCTGGATTTTGCTGGGCTTAGTTTAATTCTCTTCCAGGCAGGCCACTATATTCCAGGTCTGAAGTACTTGCACAGAGCTAGGCAGAACCCAAAAGCTTGGCAAAAACCTCTTTCAACCACTTATCTGAAATTACTCTTTTGATAGACACTTTCTCTCTCACATACCCATCATCTTCTATTGGTTCCTCTTCATCATTCCTTGCCCGTGCCTCAACAGAATTCTCTGATGCTCTGGAAAGATGAGGCTGCTGCTGGCTCTGCTCCCTATCCTGAAATGGGGTAGAAATGGGGGCACTTAGGAACCACCTGAAAACTCTACTCCCTGCTTCCCTTTTTCAGTTCCGTAATTGGATTTGGGCTGGAGCCATTTCTTCCTCTCTTTCTCCCCCAAACTGGCAATTTCACCTGTGACAGCCTGAACACTACTTAGCACGTGAACAACTAGTGAGGAGAAAAAACCCCATACCCAAACCTGCTCTTGTGTTTGGTGCACGTGGAGCTGGGTCATGAAAATCGTGTTGTAAAATTTGAGGCCTTTTCTTTGCAAAGGTTCAGGAACAGCCCTGTCAGGATAAAACTCCCGTGCTGTTTGCTGCACGTTTCTGTTTTGCACAGCAGCAGTGACATCCCAAATTTGAGCAGATACACTGCACTGTGGGCTGGATCCAAGCATATTCTTTTAAGATAGTAGGGGAAAAATGAAAAAATTCCAGATGTGACCATTTTAAAGACTTCTTGGATTAAGAAACAGAATTAGTGCATACCCCAGTCAGCTGAAGTTGCATTTTACAGCTCAATGACAGACATTCCTTAAACTGATGTTGCAACTAAAAACTTCTTACTTGGGAAGTCAAAGACTTCCTGTGCTCTCCTTTAAATCAGGGAAGCAACCACCTCTTTTAGGTTGTTCACCCACTCTCTGCAAGCACCTCTCAGGCATGCTGATGTGTTCATGAGTGTGTTTGGGGCTGACTGGGAACTGTGTCTAAAGTGATAAATCAGAGCCTTCTTTCAACCCTTCAGGCCAGAGTACTCAGTAAGTAAGTAAGTAAGACAGGCAAGAAAACTAATTTGAATGCAAGATGAAGAGGAGTGTGCCCTTCAGTACTTACCACAGGAGACTCATCGTCACTGACAGTGATGACTTCAGGCTCTGAAGATTCACCAGTGAGATCAATGACTTCTTCACGTGTGAGATCGATGAATTCTTCACCTGTGAGATCTATGATGTCATCACCTGTGAGATCGATTACTTCTTCACCTGTGAGATCAATGACTTCTTCACCAGTGAGATCAATGACGTCGTCACCTGTGAGATCAATGATGTCGTCACCTGTGAGATCCATGACTTCTTCACGTGTGAGATCGATGACTTCTTCACCTGTGAGATCTATGATGTCATCACCTGTGACATCTATGACTTCTTCACCTGTGAGATCAATGACTTCTTCACCAGTGAGATCAATGATGTCATCACCTGTGAGATCAATGATGTCTTCACCTGTGAGATCAATGATGTTGTCACCTGTGAGATCCATGACTTCTTCACGTGTGAGATCGATGACTTCTTCACCAGTGAGATCAATGATGTCATCACCTGTGAGATCGATGACTTCTTCACCTGTGAGATCTTTGATGTCATCACCTGTGAGATCGATGATGTCTTCACCAGTGAGATCGATGATGTCGTCACCTGTGAGATCGATTACTTCTTCATGTGTGAAATTGATGACTTCTTCACCAGTGAGATCAATGATGTGTTCACCTGTGAGATCGATGATGTCGTCACCTGTGAGATCCATGACTTCTTCACGTGTGAGATCGATGACTTCTTCACCTGTGAGATCGATGATGTCTTCACCTGTGAGATCGATGATGTCTTCACCAGTGAGATCGATGACTTCATCACCTGTGAGATCGATGACTTCGTCACGTGTGAGATCAATGACTTCTTCACCAGTGAGATCAATGATGTCATCACCTGTGAGATCGATTACTTCTTCACCAGTGAGATCTATGATGTCATCACCTGTGAGATCGATTACTTCTTCACCTGTGAGATCGATGACTTCTTCACCTGTGAGATCTATGATGTCGTCACCTGTGAGATCGATGACTTCTTCACCTGTGAGATCTATGATGTCATCACCTGTGAGATCGATGACTTCTTCACCAGTGAGATCGATGATGTCATCACCTGTGAGATCTATGATGTCATCACCTGTGAGATCTATGAGGTCTTCACCAGTTGAAAAAGAGAAAGAGCCAAAGGCAGAGATTACTAAGGAATTAGGTGGGCTGCCACTGTAGAACAGGCTGTGGTTGGATTCATTGTGCCCTCGGTCTCTTTTTTTCAGGAATGTGTACCACATTTCACTCAAGCTTTGCCCTCAACAGTCCACAGGGTGCATTGCCAGCCCTGTCCCTCTGAAGGGACAAAACAACAGGAAGAGCAGCTGAGCTCCACACAACTTCTGTTGGATGACAACAGCTTACAGGATGTTCACATCAACAGATTATTCAGTTCATATAGGGGAATGTTTAGCACACCGGGCAAAAACATACCCCAACCAACACTAGAGGGGACACCAATTTCATGGTACCATGCTGTAGATTGGTTCCTTGAAGGATGGGGCACAGTATTTTGAAAGGCTTTCCTCATCTTCTTCCAGCTTGGGAGATCCCAAACTCAGCTTGCCACCCTCCACTGTGGCAGCTGCAGTGAATTCCAGCTCATCAGAACACACAGTCAGGGCTTTGAGCAGCACTTGAGGACTTTTGCTACACACCTCCTCTCCCACTAGCAGCCAGTGTATCGAGCTCAGTAGCACCAAGACAGTTGTCAGAAGGCTTGCTGTTTAGGGATGCCATTCCAGGTGCTTCCTCAATCCCAAGGTTCCCTTCCTCCCCAGTAAAGGGCCTAGAACCTGGCAAAAGCACATGGCCAGATGGTCTTCAACCCTCCAGAAGCAGTTTCTGTACTCACCAGGCTCAAAGGCAGGTGCACCACTTTCCTCAAGGTCTCTTGGCTCTGTCTGCCAAGTTCCACCTGCGCTGGAGGGCAGCAGCCTGATCCGTTTCCGAGGTGGTAGGGAACCAACTGCTCCTCCAGGGCGCTTTCGCTGACGCTGACAGGGAACAAAGCCTGAGCATTTTCTGTGGCACGAATCTCAACACAGACCTCGGTTTTTGCAACACCAATGACAGCACACAAGGATACAGAAAACTCTCCTGAAAAGGCTGGAATACACACCAAATGGTGCTATGGGCCATTCCCAACTGAGCACATCACATCAGGGAAAAGACATCACCCCTGATCTCCCACAAGCCACCTCCCCAAGAGCGAGCCTGTCCCAATGGCTTGGGAATGAAAAGACCAGTTCCCAATTCCAGCACCTTCCCGCCCCCACCGTAAGCATTTCTGCACTACTGCTAACACCCACAGAGATTCAAAACCTTCACTATTCCAGAATGTCAAGTTACATGAAGTTTTCAAAGGTTCCTCTGCATTTGCTACAAACTCTTGAAATGCTTTCTAGAAGTACCCCGGAAAATGTTTTAAGAATCAGGTTTCCATTGAGTAGCAAAGTACTTACTGAGCTCATGGTGGTTTCTGATCAAAAACCACCAGCAAAATAAGTGGGGCAAACACCAAAAAAGGAACGTCAGGGATATGATCAATCCCTTTGGTTCCTTCAGGCAGCCCACTGCAGATTTTTCGGTGTGACAGAAAACTACTCTTCCAAACCTATCAGAAAAGTAGAGGGGAGATTATCTATTTGGAATGCCAGTTTCCTTGAACACCCCCATGCCCCAAGACTCCCATTCCGGAGTCTACAGTTCCTGTCCAAAGCCAGAGGGGAATCCATGACTCTGGTACTTGAGCCCACCTGCAGCCCATCCACCCATCCTGCAGCCCAGCCCAGCCCCTGAGCATCAGAAGCCTTTCCAAGAATCGTCTGCCCTCACCTGTACAGTCAGTGCAGAGTTTGGCTTGCAAATGTCAGCAAATCGCTCTCTATTCCCAGCCGGGATGGAGAAGACGGATGCTCCACGTCTGCTGTGCAGCAGAGAACCCGTCAACTGGCTCGGGTTCAACCCGTCAACAGAGTCCATGCCAACAGAACCTTGGGAGCAGGAGTGCCCCTGGCAACCAGGGGCAACATTCCATGCCCAGGTAACGGGTGTCTGCTCTGCCCACCCATGGAGTTCCAGAGGGCTATGGAGGCACCTCAACCATCCCCGGCTGCTGCTGCCACCCACCAGATCAGGGTGCTCAGGGCCCTGCCCAGCCTGGCCTGGAACATTCCAGGGCATCCACAGCTTCTCTGGGCAGCCTGGTACAATGTCTCATTGCCCTCACAGCTCCTCTGAACATCTGATCCCAGTCTCCCCTTCTGATCTGAAACCCTTCCTTTCCCCATTGTTCTCTCCCCCTTTGGGCACTGCAAGACCACAGTGAAGCCTCCCTGGCCCCTGCTCCTCCCCAGGCTGGACAGCCCCAGCTCTCCCAGCCTGGCTGCAGAGCACAGCTGCTCCAGGTCTGCACACATCCCCACGGCCTCCTCCGGCCCTGCTCCACAGGCCCATCCTGCTGGGCACTGCTGGGCCCAGCTCCACAGGCCCATCCTGCTGCTGCTGCTGCTGGGCACAGCTCCACAGGCACATCCTGCTGGGCACTGCTGGGCACAGCTCCACAGGCACATCCTGCTGGGTACTGCTGGGCACAGCTCCACAGGCACATCCTGCTGGGTACTGCTGGGCACAGCTCCACAGGCACATCCTGCTGGGCACTGCTGGGCATGGCCGGGCACAGCTCCACACATGAGGCCTCAGGGGTAGAGCAGGGACAGAGCTGCACCTCCTGCCACCCTCAGCCTGAGCAACCCGAGCATCACTGGAGTCTTCTGTGGCTAAAGAAACCCCACTAAACCACACCTCCCCCAATCAGAAGGAAAGTTAAACCCTTCCTTAACCCTCCTCCTCCAGGTTTATTAGTCTGTTGCTGTTTTAACTCCTACCAGAGTGTTTTAACTTTAACCCTAGTAAATAGCAATTAAAACAAAATCCAAGTTTGTTGGGTTTTTTCCAAACTGATGAAAAGATCTAAGCAGTCTGATCCTTATTTCAAGTCTCTGAAGTCTTGACATTTTCAGGTCTTCAACTACTCCTCTATCAGAATTTCCCAACAGGGCTGAGGAGTTTTGCTCTGCTCCCGGGGACAGCACCTTCCTCCTGAGGCCCTGCTCTGCTATGGAAGGTGACACAGCAGAAGAAGCAGAATTACTGCTCAGTTTTCCTTCCAGCCACTCTGCCACGGCACCTGCATTCAGAAGGGTGGGCTGGGGCTCCTGAGAGCAGCAGGGAACCCATCTCAGCCCTGCCAGGTGCAGGGCTGCTCCTCAGGCCCTGGTCCTGCTGGGTGCTCTGTGCTGTGGGGAGAATGGTGGGAATTGACCCAGTGCTGTGGAGAGCACAAGGATTTGTTCCGCTCATGCTCTACGTCAGGAGGCTCATTTCTTACAAAAGTTTCTCTGTTATTACAATCCATCCTTTTGGGTAATTGACAGCATGGTAAGTGTTGAAGAATGGGAGGGATGCCTTTTCCATTTTTTGAAAAATCCCAAAGGAGATTTAACACTTTAGATAAAAATGCTAAGATGCTAAAGCAATTCCAAATGTACATTTAATATATGAATAATTAAGCACCTTGTATGACTCCCAAAGCACTGATTATGAGAAATGAACCATGTAAATATGCTTTCTTTCTGGTCTGGCTTTTCAAAGCTCAAAAACCCCACTTCTCCTATGCCTACAGATCAATGACGAAATGATCTGTTTGGGGATTCCCCCAAACCCCCTTTGTGGGGTGTGCACCATATACTCCTTGGAAGAATTTGCACAGGAGTCATTGCTGTGCCATCTGTAGTATGAAAACACATCCCTGATTTCTCCACGTGGCTTTGTTAAAAACTGCCCTGTTAACACAGCAGGGCTGGGTCAGATGTGGTGATGCTTTGTGTACACATTCAGCTTTCTACCTCCACACAGGTCTTAAATTGAGTCCAAAGTATATGAAGGAGGAATCCTGACACTGAAAATGCCAGTGGGGTACCTGCATCCCTGGGGCAAGCAGGTGTGAATTTATGTACTCATGCTTCATCTAGGAGAATAAAATTAAAACATGTCACCCTCTATTTTCCTGAATTGCACCAGGTGATCTGATAATATTGCAGCTGACATAGGTGTGGGTCAGAAGAGCAGAGAAAGATCTTTGTTTTGCACTTGGAAACAAACTTGTCTGAAAAACTGCAGTTTTCCAAGCCTTGCTGTGGATTGCAGAAATAAGGTGACATCTAGATCCAGAAATGTTTGATTAAAAATATTCCAGACTCTTTCCCCATCTATTAAATGAGGACATGTAACACACTGCTTTACTGTGCCAATTCTGGACACTGTCATTAGGATTGAGCTGCAGTGCAAAGACAATGCACTAACCTTAGTTGAGCTTCAGTCATTAAGCACATATTTCTATTTCCCATAGCTGTGTCTCACATAAAAAATTAGTTATCTTGCCCCTGTGTGTCAGAAGCAGCATACCTGGAAAAGCAAAATAAGGAAAAGGTAAGGGCTAAAATTACTACAGGAAGAATTTCAGGTATTTAAGGTTGGGAAGAACCCTTAACATTTTATTACTATGGATCAAATAATCTCACAGCTTTCACAGGTCTCTTTCCAACAGAGTACATGAATACTTGAAGTCTGTGTTTTGTAAGAGAAAACAAGAGACATTATTCCCACGTTACCACGGGGGAAAAACAAGAGTGAAAGAGCTTCACCTTGCCAAGGCATGGCACATGCCTGTGGTGGGGACAGGGACAGCAGCCATCCAAGGCTCACTCCTGCTTTGCTCTGCAGGTTTCATGCCCAGGAAAACACATTTCAGGCCTGAAGTCCTGCAGGTGAGGCAGAAAACGGGGGAAATTGTAACAGCTGATCACCTTTTTAGAGGCTAATACTGGGATAATGTTAACTCCTCTCGTTTTATTGTTTAAATTGACCTAAGTGATTTATTATAAAACTATCCTCAGCACCCTCCTCTATTTTGAAAATTCAAGTATTTTCTTAAATTCACTATGAGAAGACTGCAGAGACTTCTTTACTCATGTAATTTCTAATTAAATAAAAGCTACAACCAAAGAAAATTAGGCTGCTTTCAGTTTTTCAGTCTTTGTATAGAATCTTAATATATTATTCACTTAGAAAATTGAATTTCTTTTAATGATAGTTGTAGTAAGCTGAAACTTGCTCAGCACAAACTACTGAACTGAAACCTTGGTAGCCACGTAGTTTAAGTGCAGGTCTGAGCATGGAAAGTTCAGAGGTTTTCTTCTTTTTTATGTGGGGCACGTGAGTAACACTAGACATATCGACAGGTAAATGCATGATACCTAGGTTTCAATTTTGTTTAAAAAATGGTAATAAAACCCCAGGAACTTAGACTGAGACTGTACATGAGGAGTTTGTTATGACAAGCAAATGGTCCAAGGCAAGAGCACTGAAAGTAGTACTTGATTATGCTTAAAGGAAAATGTGCTTTTCCTTCAGCTGACAACTATGCACCAAGACCAATGCTTCACCTCTTCAGTTACTTTTTGCTAATCAGTGCTTTCCTAGGCCAATACTTTCTAAAAATTATACACACACATACACATTTAAAGGGTTAATTACTAACCCTATACCAAAATTTTAAATGCAAATCACCTCAGCTTATGGTGTTGGAGCTATACTAACATCTGTTTAAACCTATTGTAAAATCAGCTCAGTGTCATTTCATTGCAGGTTACTTAAAACTTACTTGACCATAAATGGTTTCTTTAAATGCTCTTTTCAATGAGAACACCTGGCAATGCACATCACCTAGGAATACAGCTTTTGGAAAGACATTTCTGCTTAGTGCCGTTACATCCACCAAGTAGCTAAAAGTCTACAAAAGATGAGCAGAAAACATTGGCCTAAAACTTATGGCCACTTTATAAGTAAATAATTTTATGTGTATTTGTCCAAGGATTATCTTTGAGTAATTTTGACCACTAGAGTAGGTTCCATTAACAGCAAAAATCAAAAAATGGCTTTATCAAAATAATAGTAACATTTTACCTTTTTTTGTTTAGGTCAAGCGACATAAAAATTAGGCAGCACAATGAACCTACTAGGAATGTCCTTTGTTTATTACTACCCCTGCCTAAATACAGCAATAATAAGATCTCTTGAAATATGGCTGAAGAAGCAGAAAAATAACAGAATAAAGAATAAAATGAAAAACCAAAAATAAGGATACATGTCCACAGAGATGACTAACTTTTAACATGGCTTGGTCATCTGTTTCCTGTTATAAGGTTACTTTTACCAGCATTACAGGCTACAGGGGAAACATAAAAGAAAACTGTCAAGATAATGGAAAATCATGACTATGCTAGGACAGCAATTTTTTCACCCTATAGCTGGTCCCAATGGGCTAGACAAATGAAAAACACAAATAGTATTTGAAGATGCACTTTGGACATCAAGCTCCTTGCATAACTAGCTGCTAGAACAACAGTTGTTCAACTCATAGGACCACACTGTCTACTCACCTTGTTTAGGCTATTTTAGGCTCTATTAATTCCATACCATTTAGTTATACAGCAGAAACATAGGGGAAAGTAACATACCCAAAAATTAATATAATTGAGTTCATCTTTCAGAAAGTACATGCCACAGTTTAGCAATTTAATCTGTGGTGAATTAGGTATTATCTCTTGCTGCAAATCTTGATTTTTATGCTTTTTTTCATCTGCTTGTCTTCAGTTTTCAATAAGCATCAGTTCATCTGAAGTATAGTAACATAACTCCATCCTTGGACATGAGATTGATTCTGTTCTCCTGAGAAGAAACCAGAGCCCATTGATGCCAACAGCAACAAGCTCACACCAGTATCACAAATGGAATGCAGCCTCACTAATCCTGTAAGACATCAAGATGATGGATATTGTGAGATGCCATTAAAATATTCCCAATTTTGGGAAGGAAAAAAATTTGTCATAAACTCACTTTGTATAGTTTGGCTCATCCAAGAAAAAATGGGATGTCATCATGCATATAAACACAGCACTACTTCTGCAGGTTTTCTCCCTTACTTCTATAAATCTTTTCTTCCTGTGAAGCCTGTTTCTTTGTGGGGTAGCAGATACAAAATAATTTACTTAAGTCACAAGTAAAGCAACACCTGTGGGAAGCTGTCATTAACATGAAAACAGGTACTTTAATAAAATGGGAAACAGAGATTGGTATTTGGATTCTTGTTTGACTTTACCTGTTTTTCTAGACCATCTGAAGCACCTAATAAACACTTGGTCATTTGTCCAAATAAGGTTCCTTTTCCACCTCTCTTTTTAAGAAATCCTGGTTTTGCCTGTTAAAAAAACCATTTTTATCTTTTATCCAGTAGCACACGTGTTCTCTGTTGTAGACCCCAAATGTATTCCTTCTTTTCAGGTAGATCCAAAAACTATTACAGACAATTGACACAGATATTGCAAAAGATGTGAAGCATGTAAGAGCAGAGAATTCTGCTCTACTGAAAGCTCTGTTTTATTGCATAGTATCAAACCATGCCAAATGTTCAACACCACCATAATTAAAGCATTGATATTGCTACCCACTGCCTGGAGCAGAGAAGTGTGAAAACTCTTACTGTAAACAGCATCAGTTTCCAACTGCCTCACCTTGACGAGTTCTTCCTTCGCACAAGAAGGTCATAAAGAGACATTTGCTCACTCCAGAAAAGCAATTTAACATGACTAATGTTCAGATTGACATACCACTAATTTAGAAACTGAATTCCCATTGGGCAAGTATTGCAGAAAACTCTGGAGACAACTGGTATCGCCATGTATTTTGTATTTGCCATACATTCCTCAAAACTCAAGTTCCTCCTGTAACCACAAACAGTTGCAGAAAAAGTATTTAATCATTATCTACGGAAGAACTCATGCTAAAGGTAGGATTTCACTCCTACTTGCTCATTTTTGTGCTTTTTAAATAAGTGGGTAGCGTTCCATGTGTTCACATTAAAAAAACCCCAGATATTTCGATCTTTTAGATATCTACATTTGATGAATAACAAAATACTTTTGGATTCTTTTTTTGCTCCAATACCTATTGTTTGTAATTCAGTTAGCCATGTCTGGAAGCTATGTTCATAGTTTTCAAACTTCAGATAATTTAAACTGAAACATGGCAGAAGTCACAGATGAGTAAAATCCCTAAACATGCAGTAAAAATCTCATTAGGAGCTACCTTCCATTATGTTTGTGTCAACAGGTGATTTAAAATTAGGGGGAAAATGGAGCACAGGCGAATACTTATTTTTATTTTAGAGCAGCATAACCGCGATTACCTTTTCAAATGGTTCCACACTGCAACTTTTGTCAAATTTTAAACTGAATATAAAATCAATGAAGATGGTACATGTAGACACATGAACTGTTCATAAATATTTCTTCTGGACGGCAAGTTTCTTATGAATAGGAATCAACACACTTCTGATACCAATGCAACAGTGAAGGATCCATTCACTAACATTATGTCTAGCTCCCACTTTCTGGTCAATGGATAATGAGGAGTTTGGTTTCTTTAAACCAAGTGTCAACTGCCTGGTTAGAGAGTCCTTGCATAATATTTAAAGGTAATTCAGAAGTCTTTTTAAAAAGTTATTAGCAAGGTAGAATACATTTTTAATAAGCAGATTGAGGCCCAAAGTATTCTGATGAACTTTTATTAAAAATAATCTCCTACAGTAGTATGGAATTCTTTAGCAAAGTCAGGCCACCACCTGTTGCACAGCCATATTCAGTAACACAATAAACTTGATCTTCTCTGTCCCTCTGGTGATCAGCACTGCTGGCTGATAACTGCTTTGCTTATGAACACAAATGCTGTTTTGACCATGAACGCAATTTCCAAGCAGCCAAGACACAGCTTTATTGAAAAGGAAATCACCTTTCCTTCAACAAAGCCAGTTTTTCATAAACTTTTACAGATGGATATAATTCCATGCACAGTCATTAGATCCAGAAACTTCTCAGTATGAGAACCAAAAGTTGCTTAATGACACATTACAAGTTGATTTGTGATGCTCTGCATGCAGTTTGCTTTTTAGGACTTTGGGGGCTGCTTCCCTTTCCGAAGGCAATGCGTTCAAGATGCAGGATGTCTGCTTCCCAGCACTGCCTCTATCTGCTGCATGTCATTATGCACTGAAGATTTATGCTCAGCTTCAAATCAAATGCAAGTTTCACACTCTAAGTAGGGATGCCCACAAGCATATTGTTCTTTGGAGAGCAACTCTCTGGCTCCATAGATATAACTTGGACAGAGTAGTTATGTTCTTCTGCAGCCCAGGCCCGATCCAGATCCACAAGTCCCATACACTGCTTTCCTAAAATGACAGCAAGGGAGAACACAAACTCAACATGTAGAAATATTATCAAAAATGTGCACGTAATGTTAGGAAAACACATCAGTAAGCCATCTAGATAATAAGTTCCAAATCTACTTAAAAAACATCTTAATCTGGTTTACGTTCCAAATCACATCTGTAACTTGTAACCCTCATTTAGCAAAGACCTTGAAGAGATTATTAACTCTTTAATATGAAGAAAGGCACAACTATTTAAAAGTATTCTCAAAACTTACAGAAAAAAAACATGCTTTAATGTAAATGGGAAGAAGAAAAATGCCTAGTTTACCCCTTAGCCCTCTGAATTGCCAGACTTCTAGTCCCTTTATAACCATAGCTGTTTCCTTCCTGTACTTTCACCGAAAATCTGAAAATCTCTGGTTATTGAACAACAGACTAAAATACCAAAAAGTGTAATTGATTTGAGACATATTACTGTAACTACTTATAAATAAACATACTAAACTGGTAATGCAAAATAAGCTTATTTCAGATTTACCTGCAGAAAAAAAACCCAGGAAGGATAGAGGGCTTTTTTCTGCTTAGAAATTTTTTTGTTATGATACAGCCATGACAAGGGCTGTATGATAGGACCATTTGTCTTTACTTATTCACTCATTATAATTGATTATTATGTTCTGAAAAACAGAATTGACTTGTCAGATTGTATTTTCAGCAGCTTGAAACTCTACTGAAAGGAAAATTTAATGCTACTTTGAAATGTTTTATCACTAGTAGTTACAGTCTCAAGTCAACAGGGCACAATCCTGCTTCAGTCTCAAACACAATGATCCTGCCTCTTCCCTTGTTCCTGACAGAACTATACAGTTAAATGTATTTGGGGTCTGAGATGAAGAGACAGGAGCACATCCTGTTTGCCTTTGGAATAGGAGTCTGGCATTCCAAACCACCCTCTGGAACAGCTTACCTCTCTTTCCTGAATATATAACCAGATTTTGTGCCTGTATCATTACCAGCCCTGTTAGGCACCCTGGTCAGGTGCCTTTAGAAGTTTTGGGCAGGTGGCACCAACACACCCTGCAGTATCCTTGTATTTCAGAGCAGTTGGTGCACATCACAGCTGAATACAGGGCTCAGTCCAACCTACTCTGTCCATCCACAGTGAGCCTCCAACGAGGACTATCTTCTCCTTCTCAGCTGGATTCCTTAGTTACAAAAGAATTTCACTGCTTTGAATTCACTGTTATGACATTTGGCCTCAGTTCTCTGGGTAGCTTGATATCTGAGAGGAGTACTAATTGGGTTGGAGACAATTTAAAGATACAATGATAAGGGAGAGCCTGAAAAAGATCTTTCCAACTCAGTCCTGTATGGATGTGTATGTTGCAGGGAGAAATCACTAGTTTATATAACCAACCAGACAGAACTCTGTAAATCACCTTTTGTAGTCCTATCCTCCCACATCTGTGGTTTCATAGAAAACCACCTTCTGTGGTTGGTTTAACAAAATGGCCAGTGACTCCAATATTATTATTACAATAGTACTCACTATCAGGGCAAAACACTTAAAAGTTACATTTGTGGAAAAAAACCCTGCAGTTTCAGACATTGAGAACAGATAAGAGTTACAATCCTTCAAAAAATTTTTTTGATCCTATTTCAATTTTCAGTCCACAGTGTGGGGTCCAACACTAGTAAATGAATACTGACCTTTTTGAAATTTGTTTTTCAAATATTGTGATGATGACAAAAGAAACTGACAAATTTACTGTCAGCTTTTATACAGGATGTCTATTATTTTCTTTTTGTGCAGCGAGTATAAGAAATACTTTCAATTGTTCAAATTAAGCTTCTTAAAAACATTATGCTTATTAGCTAGTACTGCTTTCATATACTTTGTAAATGTTTCTTCTAAGCCAAAAAAGCATACTTATCTCTAAGCAGACTTAGAGTTCCTAGCCCCTTCTGTCTTTTCTGACCTGAAAGCTAGTTTACAGCTTTTATCAAAACAAAAATACAAAACTGTCACTTTAATATTGATGATTTTGGATGAAGAAAGACATTTCTATAGCAAGAAGAGAACAGCAAGATGTGTAACAGCAAGTGACGAAACTTAAATTTTTCAACTGTTATCTGAAGACATCTACTTAATGTCCCATTCATAAATGTTCTACTTCTTCCTTTATGTATCAAGGTAAAACCATTACTGGGATGGTTTACACAACAGCTTCAGAAATTCATACCAATCTGCCTGCGTTCAGGTGGAAGCTGAACAGCTGTCTGATCTGCAAATCTGCAAAGGATCATGTGCTCCTACAAAAAAGACAAAAAAAATCATCAAGAAAAATCTGACTAAATGCTTTAAAGTATCAGAAATGATACCACATTTTGAAGACAGTATTTCTAAAAAAATTCACCTGTGTGGAAATCCCAATTTTTATACTGCAAATACTTGTGTAGGTCAAGTGTTTGTAATCACCGCCTCATTTCTCCTCATGAGTATTTATTTCTTGCTAAACTTCCTAATTCTTTGCAGCAGCTGAATGGGATGCAATGTATACAAGACAGCATCCTTCAAAGACATCCTGCAGACTAATTTTGCCTTCAATAACTGATGAGCAACACAGCCATCATTTAGCACAGTCATAATAGGGCAGCCTCCCTGCATCAATAAGTAGCTGAGACAAAATTCTTTAACAGTTGATTTGAACATTTCTTCCAAACAGTGATTTTGAATCCCAGGATAAGCTGATGGGTCAAATTTCCTCTGCCCCACCAAATCCAATCAGATCCTGAAGGCAAAAAATATCTGGCTGCGAATAGGAAAGTCTCCAACAAAAGGAGCACAATTTACTTTCAAACTACCCCTGTTCCATTAAAATTTTCTGCAGACACTTCTACAGAAGAATTTCTCCCTGCCCACTCAGCCAGGGGGATGGTGCAGGGGAGAGGGCAGCAGCAGAGCCCCATCCTCACTTGCCTTCAATGCCAGCACAATGGCACCTCAAAGACCAGGCAAGGCAAGGAAGGCAGGTGAGCCAGATGGAGAGAGCAAGAGCCTTGCAGGTGTGGCAGTGGAATTACTGCTCTGACGACAGCTGTGCTTTGTGGGACAGCTGCAATGCTCAGTATAGGGCAGAGTAAATCAGAGCCATCTTAGAATCACACAACCTTCCCAAGTCTCCCACAATGTCATGGGGAGAAAATAGAAATGGGCAACAACACAAAGTGCTCACCCAAGCAAAGCTTCCAGAGCTATAGTACTGAAACAAGGACATGTGTCTTGCATCAAAAAAATAATTTTTTTATTCTTACCTGATATAAAATTATGATTTTAAAGATTTGGTTCTTATAATAAGTGGAGAGAGCAACTTCACCTAAGGATACTTCAGGTTCTTTCAATATTCTGAAGTAAGGATACTTACTCCAGCTTTTTTTAGAGGGCCATAAACATCCAAGCCTTTACTCCACAAAAAACCTTCATATTAAATCAAGAAGTAATTCCCCCAGTGCACTCCACCCAATTCATAAACAGACACCTGACCGCAAAAAATTTTCCCATATATTATAAAATAAAACATTATCATCGCTTGATACACAAATATTATTAATTTAAATATATTCATAATATCTTGATGCAAGAATATTTGTTCCCTAGTACAGCACAAAGAATGAAGGTTTCCAGCTCACAGCTTTCTAAAAAATATGAAAGCAAAATAAAAACATGTCATAACACATTCAGGCCTGAAACATGTTACACCCAGTCAGTTCAGTTCAAATGTGGCTACTCCTGTAGTGCAAAGGAGGTGAAAATGTTAAACCCAGATATGACCACTGAAGAATGGAGGAGAAGGGGTGCCACGGACAATGTGGCCACTGTTGGAGAGAAGCAGGAGTGACAGGCAGGTTGGGGAGAAAAAGAGGGATTTAGAGGAGAGGGAGAAGACCCATGTTAGCACACAACTCCTCACCAGTCCTCAGGCACCTGACAGAACTTGGCTCTTTGCAACAGCAAGTTCCCAGCTCTTTGGAGCAGACCAGAGCCAAGGTAAGTCTTGTCACTTGACCTGAACATCTGGACTGGCTCCAATCCTTGGCTTCTTACAGTGTGATCCAAAAAGATAAACTAGAGGCTGTTATGATTACATTGTTTCCCCCTGACACAATGATTAAATTGTCATACTCCCTGTTGTCTGAAATTTAAAAAAAGCATTTCTAAAGTAAGGATGATAAACTTCCCAAAGTGTGCATAAACAGTTAACTTGTTTACTAGAACATCTACCTGTTCCATTTCTATTAAATTTCCAAAGCTGTATTTGCAAATTTATACAGTTCTACTTTCCAATTCTCCTTGTGTCTTGACAGAGTCTCAAAATGTACCATAATAGAAATTACAGCTAGCATAACCTTATTCCTTGCAACTATAAACAAATGAATTACAGCATAATGTTCTCATCAAAAAAGTTTTGGAAATGCCAGACTTCTGGATGTCTTTTTAGATATCACTAAAATGAAAGATAAGAGAAATTAATTTAAAATGGGAACTGGAGTGGGTGACACAGACAACGTCTGGCTAACACATGGCAACTTTGGCTGCTAGCCAATAACCTGTAAGAATTTATTAATATGAAATATAAAAACACATACAGCTAGCTGCATAGTAGAAGTTATTTATAACTAGGATTATTTGAGGCACCAACCAGCCTAGACCAATTGTATAGACTCTCAAGTTACTAAGAGTAGCAATATTTTTAGCCTTATCTTGGACTCCTGTGCCCTTCTGCAACACAATTAATAAAACTCTGGAGCTTCTACAGTATTGACAAACCCTGTGATTTAAATCTCCATGGTTTAAGAGATTAAGAAGAAATTCACTGAGTTGCAATGAGATTATACACACTATCCTAAACTAGGCATCCTTGACTTTATAACTGACACCATCTCTCTCTGCACTGTCAGCAGGTTTAATAATGCTAGTAAATAATTTTTTTCTGAACTGAAACCCAAGTTCTTTGAGATTATGTCAGAGGGATGCTGAAAGGAACATTAATCATGGGAAAAAATAATGGCGGCTCCACATCCATCATGTGGCTTTTGGCACCTCAATCTTTGGGCATTTATTACCTGATAACTGAACTATTCCCTTAGAAGATGGCTGGAGATTTTCTGAATTTTTAAAACTCGCTCTAATTTAGGGATTAAAAAGGATAATCTCTATTTTCCTGCCACATACATTATCTTTGCACTGCCCACTGCTTCCAAAAGCATCTGGATATAAGAAATACCCTCCTTCATTTCCATATTTCTGTTACAAAGAATTATTGTGCACCTCCAAAAATCACCTCTATATTGTAAAAGGCAAGAGTCCTGTCTAGGATTTGAGCTGTAAATTTAGTAAAGTTCCTACATAACCTTGCTTCTCTCAAAAGGAAACATGTTTTTTCCATGCCACATTAAGTGCCTCTAACCTTCAAATTTCGGGTTGCTCATCACTAACTAGTTTAAACTCACAAGACAAAACTTAGCAGATCAGTACCAGATTTCTGCTGCCCACTTCTCTGCTCTTGTCCTTTTCCACTCTCCTGTTACCCTTCACTTTGTCAGTATGCTTCAGTGATAATTTCTCCTGTGTTTCTCTCAGATTATCTCCACAGAGCCCAACTGCTCAGGGTCAAAGCACACTTCAATATTTTAAAAGTAATTTTGAACAACATTTTGAAGACTATATAAAATATAAGTACTGTATTAAAATCTTGCTGATCTGTTTAAGCTCTTCCCACTTAAAATGTCCAATGTTTTAGACATAAATTAGAGGGAGGCATCTAATGTTTATTATAACAGTTGTATTTAACATCTAAACAAATTGGTATCCTGTAATTTTTAACTGATACACAATGAAGTACCTTAGGAAGTACAATGAAACTGATACACAATGAAGTACCTTGGCTCACTTATACATTATGACAAAAAAGGTGGTTTTTTGTGGAGAAACTACTTAATTTTGTTGAAGAAAAAAGCCTTTAAAATGGATGGTGGAGAGAAAACACAATGGCACCTGCACTAATAATGAACATTTCACATAACACATGCCCCTCCTATTTCTAGAAGATAACCACCTATATTTCATTTGATAAGAAGACCCAGTGAAATGCAGGAAACTGCAAATAAATATCTTCCCTCTGTCCTTTTACATACCTTGTAGGACAAAATTTCTTTGAACTGATGACTGAAAAAAAAATAAATATATCAATTCAATTCACATCTGAAAACAGCAAAGGTGGAAAACATAAGCAATCATTATGTACTTGAACACATTTAAAAAAAAACCAGCCATATCTTTATCATACAGAAAGGGTTTAAAAAATACCAAAGCCCATTACAGTTCCAGTTCACTAGAAAAGTGTATTTAGTGGGGTTTCTTTTCCTAGTATTAATAAAAACTCTCTCTTTAAATCATTATAAATGCTAACACGTACTTACTGTGGTTTTCTCATTGTCACACAAACACTTTACATATATTTAATAATACACACATATATTTTGTTTATATCACAAAGCTAAAGGGTCTTTGCAATGGAATTGAGTACAGAACAGAGCCACTATGGGGATATGGCCAGGTTATCATGCTCTGTGATCATGTAACATAAGGAAAAAAAGAAAAAGCAAACCCTAAAATGTAGCTCAAGACCAGGCTAATAGTTTTTCATAGACTTACGAGGTTAGATTGAAAATTTCAGCAAACACAAATATTCTTGCAACATCCACAGTAAAAAGTTTTCTAAGTGATCATTTCCAGTCTTTGTGGTCTAAAAATGTAGCTGGTGAAAAGTTAAACATTAGCCAGCCAATTTTAAAACAAATCTACTGAGAAAAATTATATGCCTGTTAATTTTAGAAGGCTTGGAATTTTATTGCCTCTTCATTAGAAGACTTAATGTATTATTGTGTCAGAAGAGAAAACAAAAGAGATGGAAGTATCAAATTGACTAAGAAAGAACAGTTAAATGCAAAGGTTATCAAACTGACAAGTTATAAAGAATTGCTTTCTATGCAATTCTGTGGCAGCACACTTTGATATTATAGAAAAGTATGAAAAATATTTCATATGAATGCATAATATCTCTTTAGATTTGTTGATACCTTTTAAGACTGCATGTTTCAGTTTCTTATATTAGCAAATACATGCTTAAGTCATTGATGTAATTCCTGGTAGAATTAAATCTATTTCATCTTGGATATCCAAAATGCAAAGCTCATTTTTATGAACAAAAAAAAAGCCAACCAAAACACAACCCTTTTCCCCCACCTAGTTCTGACTCAGAAGGCTGTTTAACCTCTTATCTTCTGCCACTTTATGCTTATCCTTTACATTTCATTTATATCAAAGGCATTAAAATTCTTAAGCATAAGATATATTAGTATCTCCCACGAGGCAGATTTGAAGACAAAATATGTACATAACCCATTGAAAAAGTATTAAAAATATGAACTGAAACACAGGAGAGCTTATCTACTTAGGAATAAATCAAAGGAGTTGTACAAGCAGTAAACTGTGGTATAAAGCAGACCCATTTCTTTTAAACTGACTGCTTACATCTTCCTCCAACATTAAAATGTCAATTCCCTTTCTTAGAGTAATTTTCATGAGTTTTCTATTAACTTTGTGATTTTAAGGTAGAAGATCTGCATATAAGATACTGTATCTACTATGTTGATTGTATGAAGTCTGAACCATGAATAGATAAATCCAGAAAAAAAAAATCCAAAAATTACCAATCTGCCCGTGAGGATGGATTGGCAAACAGGAGGAAACAGTTTCATTGTAAGTGTGAATCAGCTTAGTTTGGTCACTCTCAATGACCCTCAAATGATTAATTCTATACTCCTTTAGGATTTTATTCCTTCACTTAAGTTGATATTTTAGGGCTTATCTTGCAAGCTTTAGTTTACCTTCGTGGATATTTGAACTTGACTGTATTTTGAATGAAGCCGTAGCAGCAGGGGGAGATGACAAAGGCTGCCCGTGCCCTGAGGCAGTGCTCAATCACCATGTCTGTGGCCACCCCGCAGGCGTGCAGGGCCACCTAGAGCAGGAAAACAACCAAGGAAACAGGAAAATTCATCACTGGAACAGTCTAAATACAATCCAGCATTTTTTTGGTTGACTTAGTTAGTTAAATGCATGAGGAAGTTTTTGCAATTAAAGCTATTACACCAAAGGCCTGGTCCTTAATTCTTCAGTTTTTGATTCCCTCCTTCATATCCATGTTGAGGAAAATTTAGGGTTTATTTCACTAACAAAGAATCAACACTGAAGAAGGGTCACTCACCAAAAGCACTCAAAAGGCAGGTGCACTTCATTGTGATATCAAATGAACTAAACACAAATCTCCAGAAAAATAGTAGTTGTGGAATACACAGTAACAGAAAAACTATATGGTGATTTGTAAAAAACTTTTGTCAAGCAAAAAGAACTCAAAATACAAAGAACTACATCAAAACTGGATTTCAACTAAGCAGTATGAGAAGAAATAGATATACCTGAAGGTCACATTTAATGGAATTATGCTAAAATTATAAAAATGTAGATAATTTGGTTTTCAAGTACTGAGTAAAACCTATAGGAAACAAACACTGGAGCTGGGGGAGACATCAAGTACAACTTGCCCTCCTTTAATTTTTTTTTCCTCTCCTTATTCTTTTATTTCTTTTCCTTAGTGAGGGGCTCTTCAACTAAAACTAAAATAACATTTGAACACAACTACCTGTGAGCACTGATGTGTTTGGGTAACACAGAGGTTGCACCCAAATTCTTTCTGCTCTCCTATAGAAAAGCAAATGACTGCAGTACTCAATATACTGCAAGGAAACACAGGCAGCTCTCTCCTATCTCTACCTGGGATGCCAAATGCACCACTGAAATGGGGCATTACCTCCTCTGCCTCCTCCCAGGTGCTCAGCACCTCCAAGAGTAGGTCTGGTGCATACTTAGACTAAGGACATTTTTGAGGCACATTTCTGATTTTATGCAGCAGTGTGGATTTATAAAACTACATTATTTGCTTTGCTTTTTGTTCACTGTACATTTAGAGAAGAGGTTTAAGACTGCACAGCTCAGATTTCAGGGTTCAAAGCTGCTTTTCAAGGTAGAGCAACTGGAAGATAAAAACTTTGCTCTCAGATATAGATTAAAACAAAGTCCTTTTTGTTTCCAGTCTGCTTGCTGTAAGCTCAGCTGAGGAGACCATTAATCATCAACTGAACTGTAATTGCATACAGATGGAAACAAATACTCTAGTCTCAGGCAGAACACTAAAAAATTAACAAGAAAATAATTGCACAATGAAATTTTCTGCTCATATGAATTTAACAAAAAAAAATAAAACTAGTTTAACATCAGAAATAGAATCTTAATATCACAGCTATCAGATTATCATGGAATGCAATTATAGTTACTTCCTCATCTATCCAAGTAGAAAACAAAGCTAGCTCTCTGCTTTGCTTGCAGAAAAAGAGACCTTAAAACAGCAGCAGATAAACCAGTAGCTTTGCTGAGCCTGTGTGACCTGTTAGACCAAATGATTTCTTCTTTGGCTTTCTAAAAACCCATTTAGTTAAGAAAAAATCCCAAATAAAATTAAAGACGAAGTTTTTGCAGTAAACCCTATATATTGAAGTCACTATCTGAAACAAAATAAAATGTGAAGACTTATGCAGATACTTGGTAATGAAGAGCTGGTAAAGAAGAATTTCCAAGTCAACTCTTCTGACATATACTTCAATATCTCCCTTGTCACAAAACTTGAAAGAGAGAATATAATACTTTTTTTATTAAATAAAAACTCCACAGGGTTAACATTGTATTAACCTTTAAAATGGGCCCCCAGAAATCAAGACAGGAATTCCAATGACCACAAAATTGGAGACTCACTTCATAAAACAACTATTAAGCATTTCACACACACAATTCAGTGTATTATTCATGAGATCCTGGTATTTTAAAATAGCTCTCTAGTTCACCCACTGAGATTTATATGACAATGTAGCACAAAAAACAAAGCTAGAGAATTGGAAATTTACACTTGGAAGGACTGGGCTAAAACCATTTATTCTCTCCTCTTTCTTCTGCCCTGAATTTCTTTTCCTTTCTTAAATAAACCAACCAAACAGTTAAACAGCACTGTTCATGTATCATAAACCTTCAGCATTACCCATCCTCTGCTACAGTCAAAACAGGCTTTTAGATGGATGATTTAAAGAACAGTCAGTCTTGCATGGAAAGCTTGCATCTTGCCACAGAGGTTCATATTCTATTAACAGCATAAAAAAATGGATGACAGGAAAATTTAAAGAGCTACAAAATACTATTTATGCCTTATTCTTCACTAGGGCTGCAAAATTCTAGTCAGGACATTAATCTCATTTACTTTCACAGTCTGTAAGGACATACAGAATTTTATTCTCTCATGTATATCAGTTGTTTTAAGAATAATTAATCAGACACTGAAGTTTTGAAGTGGAAAAGTTATCATCACTTACCCCAATGTTAAAAGTCCCATTAAAATAGTCCAAATTTGCTTGAATGAACCAAATGTTGTTTAAACCTAGTTCATCACTTCTGTCTTTAGCACGGATCAGAGACAACTCCTTATTTTCTATGAGTACCACCTAAATTTCACACATAGGAGAAAGTAAGGCAAAATAATACTGAGAAATCAAACTATAACATTACTAAGCAGAAAACTTTGTAGTTTGTTGAGAAAACCTCTGAATCACTTGTAGCAGCGTCTGAGATCTACAAAATGATTAGCTGGAAGCCCAGGAACAATCAAAGGCATTTAATACTTGCCAATATTAATCAGCTTGAAAATATTTATATTTTCCTACAACTTCTGTCTTCTCTGGAAAGCACCACACACATTTAGGGATTATGCTAAAAAATTTGCATGTTTCAAACCTAAGTCCTCTGTTGAGACAACTGTGACTTCTATGTGTCCTCCCTACATACACATCTTTTTAAGATGACTACCAGAAATCTTTTTATTGAGGACTTACCTGACATGATGGCATCATATAAGCAAGAACAATTCCAACATGGCCCTGTGAAAACAAAAACAAACAACAAAATCTGAGTCACTTTTCAGTGTTCCCTGTTGCCCACTCATTATGTGATGAGCATCCCCATACCAATCAGAGAACCTTTGAAAGCAGCTAAAATTTCAGCATCTGCACTTCTGCTTTTCTTTGTAGCAACAACCACCTAGCACTGCAAAGATGAAAGGTGAAAGACATTGCACCACATAAACAAAAACATACATTACCCCTCCACTGCAAAAATCCACAATCAAATCTCCAGGTTTCGCAAGCTTTGTCACTGCTGCTACCAAATTGTTCAGCTGCTGCTGCTTCCTGAGAGCCCGGTCTCGAGACATCTTTCCTGGGGATGACAGAGAAAATGCCTAAGTAGTGATCAGAAGCTCTCAACACTGACAATTTTACATGGGCAACTGCAAAGCACTGCAAATGCAATTGATAGCTGAGATTGAAAATGACAGGAACACTTGCACATCTTACTCCACTTCAAGCAAAATTCATATTTAACATATTAAATATTTGGTAGAACCTTCTCCAAAATTAACTTTCTAGTTGTTGCTGTTAATGTATCTTTAGAAACAAACGCATATAAACTTAATGTAAAGCAATCAAACTCATGCAAGCTCTGGCCTAATTCTCCTCCAATCCTGTGATTCATGCCCAGAGACAGAGTTCAAACACCTTCATAGTAAGGTTGCCAAAATAAATCCTCATTTACTGTATCTATACACACCATTCTTAAGCATTTTGGTTTTAAAACTTGTACTTTCTGTTGTCAATTGTTACTTTCATACTAACCAATCCTATTTATTTAAATGACTGCATGTGCAAGGAGGTACTTCTCAAAGTGAGTATTTCTACATAGCAAAGACTGGCTTTCCATCACATCTGTAACAACCAGAACAGGAAAAACTAATAATTTCTCTCAAATGTGCTTGGAAAAGTCCAACACAGAGTTGTTTCAGATACAATGAATTGTTGAGTCAGCACTTACGTAAGGCTGTGTTTTGTCTCAGTGGGGCTGAGTGCTGACAGACCTATTAAAGACCTCTTTTGCTTGTTCAGAAAGCAGAATTTGACACAGATATTGACAGCTCATCTTCACAGTAAGAAAAAAATACTGAAACAACTCTTTAGTATTAAGTCCAACTCCTGAAAACAACTTCAAATTTTCATACTGGGCAAAACTAGCAAATAGATTCTAGGATCCCTAAAAATCAAAGAGTAAAATAGCAACAATTTTCAGAAAAAACAGATCTACTACTTAGTACTCAGGTAGTCGACTTCATGAGTATTAAATTAATAAGAAAAATATTTTTTTAAGAATTAGCCTACAGTCTTCAAAAACTCTAGCAATTAATTCTTCATGGTCACCACCTAACTCCTCCTTTATTGTGCAAGCAATAAGTAGTAAATACTCCCTTGAAAGATGGATAAAATCAAGCTTGAATCAATAGGACTTTTGCCTGCTCTACCTCTGTATTTTGAGCTTGGTAGCCAGAACTACAGAAACACAGCAAGCTGTGATGTGACCTGCAGAGAATGTTAGTTAGCATGGCTAATGAGTCCTTCATTGCAGCAAACAGGAAATAAATTCAACCAAAATTTCTGCATCTAAAAATACTACAGTTCACTTCACATTTCACAAGCTCTATGATTGTAAACAATGTTAATTGCTGTCTTCAAGAACAGTAAGAAAAAAATAGCTTGAAATTTAGCCCTATAAGGCAAAACCTTGAAGAACTTGACAGTTTTTATACATTACACTGAAAGGCCCCCACAAAATTATTTGCTTCCTCCATGAGAACCCAACTAATAGATTGCCAGAGTCCCAGAAAAATTAATTTTCAATAAATGGTTACAACAAAAATATTTTATTTGGTTTCACAAATCCAACATCACTGTTAATTCAGCCCATGTCAAGCAGAACTTTAAAGTTTCTGTGGCATTCAGAGGTCTTGCACTTTAGTACAAATAAATATCAACTTTTCAGAAGGCAAAGCCCCCTTTATTTTTGTATTACCTTGGTCAGCATTCAAGTTTGTATAATCCTTTAGTCCTCAAATAATTCTTTCATATTTCTCAAGTTAAACTTGAAAAGTCACTAAAGTACCCTTAAAAAAGCCACGCCCCATATATCACCTCTAAGAATTTAACCCTATCCAAGTACCAAGTCCTGCCACAGTACATCTGCACACACAGCTACCAACACATACGCATAACATACAGCATGTGCATTCTCCTATTACATACAGTAGGCTTGCATACTTCTATTGTTTCAGCACAAGTATCTTTTTCATTTTACATAAGCCTTGTTTAACTAATTCAAATGACAACGATTCTACTTTTCATGGAAATTTAGGGGAAGTGTATTCATTGCTATATTGTTTAAGTACAGCAAAAAGGTTCAGTAACTACAAAACAACAGATGCTGTTTTATTCTGAGCTGAACAAGTTTTTCTGAAACCAATGGTTTTTTTAATGGTAGTTCCTTATGATAAATCAGAATATTCTAATTATTTCCTAACACCCACAATATCTTCTGCTAAACTCTTTTTGATACCTGTTGGCAGGTAGGGGGTCTTATTTGCTTCTTTGTTGTGGGGGTTGTTGTACTTTTGTGTTGTGGGCTGGTGTTTCATGTCTACACAGAGTATTAGTCACATTAATACTGTGGTACAGTGGTTCCCATGCAACCACTACAAAAAGCAGAACTCAAAAAAGATGTAAGGAATCCAGCTCAGCTGACATTTATTTACAAACAAATACTCTCAATGGTCAAAAATAATACCACCTTCTTCCTTGAACTCTGCCAAATCTTGAAATAAATACAATTAGCAAAGCAAATAGCTTTGCTGAGGTCCATTGGTCACCTTGGTTACTTGAACAATGTTCTTTGAATTCAGCTGCTTTTATTAAATCTGCGTGGGCCAGTGCTGAAAGCTCAAGATCTGCCCCCCCCTTCTCCAGCCTGGGACCACATTCCAGAAGTTCCCTTCCCCTCCTCCCAAGCAGCAACCTGTCAGCTTTCAGCAACATCTGTTCCCTACTTGTTGCATGACCGCACCAGAGGAGAGAGGGGAGGTATCAGGGGTTGGGCCAACCAGCCTCAGCATCGTTTCCAAGGATGCCCTGGCAAAGATCCAGTGGAATCACAGTCTGAAATACACACTACATCAAAAGGCCAAGAGACATGCAGGAGGCAAATGTGTCTCAATTCTCCTCTATCTTTTGCAATAGTGGAGGGAGACAACTTTGATTGGGAAAAAAGGATGATTATATTTTTTGAGCACTACTTGAATCCAATACAGCAAATAGAGTGTCTGTGGCTTGTTCACTTGGGCATAACTCTCAACCAAGCAAGCGTGGCTGTTGAGAGAGAAGTTGGACCACATCCTGAATGGGGACTTGAATATCTCCTCATTAACATAAATCTGTCCATTTAAAACCAAAAAGTTACATTCTTACGGCTTCAGCTTTGGAAACAAAGCAGACTTTCACTCCAGAGTAGTCATAAAACAATTAACACCACAAAATGTCTCTAACCAACTCCTCAATGCAATCTAGATTGCAGAATGACACTGACCTTGGCTCTCCACTTACCAGGTTCAGTATAAATTGTTTTCCTTACATCCAACTCCCTTACAGTTGTGAATTCAGTCTGGCTGTTTGAGTGATACTGGACTAAAAAGTATCTGTCACTGGAAGTCTGCCACTTAGTTACAAAGAATATACTTCTTTACCATGTGTGTTAAGCCTAAGGGTCAGAACTTTGAGCTCTGACCTGAATGCAGAATTCAAAGGCTGGCCTCTAAAAGAGCAGTTGTAAAAAACCTGTTGAATTTGATCATTAAAGTCTTTCTTATTATGTGGGATACCTAATCTGCTGGAATTCACAAAGAAAACATCATCAAATTATCAAAAAAGTTTCACAGCTTTTACATTTTCCACTCCATCAGAGTCCCCAAAATCTAATGGCATAAGATGCTGATGGCATCTTCCCATTGTCATAACCATGTAATGAGACTGATGCTGAAAAATCAAACAGCTCAAGACACGTTCCACAGCAGTCCCGTCCCGTTTGTGATTTGTACATAGACCCCCGGATGGTGATACAATGCAACTAACTTACACAATAGGTGAAATTTCAAAAATCACTCTAATTGAAAAGTAAATGGAAACATTTAACTCTGAACAGCTTCATGAAATTGTACAGTAGGTATTTAATCAGCATTTTCATTATGTTGAGATAATATTTCTGTGTTATCCTACCTTCAGCAATGTAAAAATCTAATTCACATTTTGGAAGGCCAGGGGGGAAAAATCATCAGAAAGAAAAGAAAACTCACTTTGAAGCATCATGAAGTACCAACTATCCTAGCAGCCAAAGCTCTATGCTGGACTTTTTTTTTATTTAGAGAAAACTACAGCAAACCTTAATCTTTTTTCTTTTTCATTCTCTTGATCTTGTTGCTTTACCAAGACTTTATTCCCAAAGTATACCCAAAAAGAACCTGTAGGTGGGAAAGTATGTGCTTTCTGGCTCTGCAGAGAATCTGAGTTACAATGTGCTATGAAGACAGAGGGGCCAGAGACCTCTGCATACCACCAGGAGAACTAAATGCTCACACCTTTCCAAAAGGCACATCTATGAGCTGCAGCAGAAAAATACAGTTAACACAAGATGATGCGGCAACTCTGTTGGCTTTCTGAGCAGTTTGAGCCCTGTTACTGTAGAGGTAAAAAAACCATTCCCTTGTCTGTACTACTGCTTCTAGAGATGCCCAGGCTCTCTGTGGAGTGCTACACCACTCCATATGGTGTGGGTCTCTCACTGCTTGTTGAGCCATGTCCCAGTGCTGCACTCCATATGTACACAGCATATGTACAGTTCAGCTTCCTCACTGGCCTTCTCCAGGCACTGTGACACTGGCCCAGAAAGCCAAACAGCTTTTGGCACCAAACAGAAATGTTCTGTACTTACAAAGAGAGATTGTCATAATTCTTGTAGGGTTTTTAATGGTCATGAATGAAGTCCTCAGAGTGTAACTCACTTCTTCTCTTTAACCAGGTATAAACTCCTATCGCAAGGACTAAAGGATATGTTTTATTATTTGTCACCAAGAGACAACATTTACCAACCTTTTCTTTTTCCCTAAATTTGGATATTATATTAAAACAATTGCAAGGCACAAAAGGAAGCTTGCTCACTGAACAATTCTCAAGAGAAATCATAGTGTAAAGCAGAATAGCACCTATGGTAATTGCCTGCTTCCTAACTCTGCTAACACAGATGACTCACAACAATCGATCATTACATTTTAGCTCTCAATGAAATAGAAATCTATTATATTATAACTAAATTGATGTGTTTGTTTACAAAGGCTAAAGCATTTGTTCAATCAGATACAAGATCAGATAGTTTAGGGTTATTATTGATTCATTTGCTCTTTCTTTACATTTGAAAATTGCTATTCTGATCTCTCTTTTAACACAGTTGATATGAAAATATCGATTTCCTCTTAAATCACTTTTCTGATCTAAGTTTAAAAGTAATGGAGTTGGGGCAAACTAAAAAAACCAAACCATCTAGTTCTGATTGTATAAGTATTTCCTTACTTCTGCATCAGAGTTTTAATGCATTAGTCCTATCATGAAATATACCACTTTATCACAGACATTAAAAAAAACACCCAGCAACACTAACCAAAGGGCTGTGCTTTTATTACTGTCCTCCAGACCTCACCTCCTCCCATTTTTAAGTTCTCTCTCCATTCTCTCTTAGAGAACTAAAATATGACCTAGAGATTCAGTGAAAATGCTGTTTTATAGATGAGGTTCAATACAGAAAACCTAATTTTCCTTTCTTTTTAATACTAACTTCTTATGGAATAGCTTGTTTTATAATATGCCTGTTTGAAGCAGAAGCAAACATATCTTGAAGACCAGAGTGTATTTTTATGAATAAAAGCAATCAGCAGTCATGTTTATCCACTTAGTTCTGATGTAGGTGGTTGGGCTTTTTTTTTGTAGTTGTTTTTGTAAGCTTTTTTCCACCCTACTGGATGCTTATCAAAACATACTCTGGAACTGTGAGGTTTGGAAACATCCCACAAGCTATTGCTAGTTGGTAAAAGGGCATGCAAAAGCTTACTTTTTAAAGAGGTAACAGGCACACATGCCAACTCTGCAGCATCACATATTTCTAAAAACAGCAATCTCTATTAAATGAACAAAATTGCTATTAAGTTGTGTTGGCATGTCTAGTTGGAATGTCTATTCACCATCTCCTATCAGCGCACTGCATTAATTTAGTTCATCCCAACAATTATTAGGCTTTCAGGAAAGTTGTGTTTTGTTTTTTTTTAACTAACCTCTGAGAAGCTTGGGACTAACAAATGGCCAACATTTTTTGCCTGGAGCCTCCTTACAGCTGAGAACACATGGCTACTCTGCACTTGGCAGCTCAGAAGGCATCAGTTCCATTCTGCAAACACCAGACTTGGAACACTTGAAAGTTCCTGAGAAGCCTCAGAGAATGAGCAGCATTCCTAAAGTCATGTGCACATATTGTAAAAATGGCCTTAGCATTCACTGGGCTGGGGGAAAACAAACAAACAAAACCTCCTAAACATCACAAATGAAGCCTATAAACTACCCCTCTGGAGAATGTGCAGCATGCACTTTGGGTCAACAGGTAAGGCCAGAAAAGAAAATCCCACAGGCCACATTACTTTTTATTACATAAATTTTTTATGATGAAATGTGATGATGTTTTAGGTAGTAGGGAGGAGAGAATGCTACAATGCATGATTTAAAATACATTGGGCAATAATCAAAAGGACAGAAAAGACAACTGCACTCCATGAGAGCATTTTATTGGGTTTTTTTAGATAGGAGTCCCTCCTGATGTTACTAACCAATCTGCTCTTTATTAAAGCAAGCTGTGCAAAATAGTTTTATCACTTCAGGCACAAAAACCCCCTACATCTCACACACACTATCTTGGTGTAGTCTCAAAAGGTCAGACAGCTATGAAAACTGACCCTTGACAATCTAAGCAGGAACTTGGCCTGCTCTTTTTTTTTTTTTGCATTAAGGTCTTTTAAGCAGGAAAAGAATACTTTTAAAAACCATAAAGACATACAGCCACTAGTAAAAAGAAATGAAAATTAATGTTGAGGTCTCCCTGAATGTTCTACTTTAAAAAGACTTGTGGTTTGGTATTTTCCCAATTAATTATCTTCAAAACTTTTCTTCTAAATATTCAGCAAAAAGCAAACTAGAAAACAAAGACCTAACGTAAGTTTAACACATTAATTTACTGTTTACACTATTTTTAAACGATTTTGTACTAGATTATGAAGCCTCTATATGTACTTAAATTAATGAGTGCTATCCACATTTAGTACTTTTTTTCTAGCCACGCTCTTCCAAGTTTTTCACATTATAATATTGACAACAGCAATCTTCACAAAAATCATGTGTCAGCACCTTTCCCAAAACATTAGATTAGTTCCAAAGTTCTCAGCTCCTACACATTTAAGCTAAATGACAATGTCTGGTCACCCTTCTTCTCATTCTGAAGCCTTTGAGAGTCATACTTTCAAGCTATTTTTCTAGGATCCCAAAGATTAGGAAATTATTTTCTTTTAAAATGTCATGACAGAATTATGGGCAGAAACAAAAGACTCTGCAGTCACCCTTCTTCCACTACTTTGCTCATGTATTCATACACTCTCTCCCACTCCTCTTTCTTCACATTTTTGCCTTACCTTCACTCCTTTAGGGTCAATCAAGCCAGCTATTTTGCCTCTATCTTATGCTCCTTAGGTGCCCAAACCCACCTATCACTTATGGTGAAGTGTTTAAGATGTGAGGAAGAAAGCACAGCAATAAAAAACTTAAAAGTGAAAGATGATAAAACATTTGGGGAAGAATAAAGGAAAGGGAAAAGCAGCCTGTGCTGTACTAAATGTGGGGAAAGGTCTCTAACCCCAAAAGGAGTGCTGTTCTAGCTAGGCACAGTATTATACCACATGTCAGCAACACCCAGGCTTGGGAGGCAGGGGTTGCTCACTTTCTGCAAATATCTTCAAATGAAGATGTCACTGCCTGACAAGGAAACCAGAATCAAATGTTTTGTTTACCTCTCACAAGCCTAATATACTGATTACCAGCTACTGTCTTGCTGAGAAAGGGGAATTGAAGCCAGTTCTCACCAGGGACTAAGAGTGCTTGTCCTTGTAAAAACAGGAGAGCTCCTTCCCCAGCAGGCACCAGAGGTCAGAGCAAGGGCCAGAAGCCGCAGCCATTCCCACTCCCAGCTGGCCAGCAGCAGCTTGCCTGCAGGGGACCAGCTCTCATCACTTCACAGGCAGCAGGAACAGGGATTTCCCTTGCTGAGCTCCTTGTGCTGAATTGTTTACAACTGATTGGTCAGGAAAAGGTAAGGACTGAATTGCCTCTGTACAGGAAGCCATGAATTGCAGAATTAAAGGAAAGTCCAAAAGACCCCTTCTCATATATTGTATATACACCGACCCATGAATTCCCATCACCACCTCTAATTAAAAAAAAAAATACATATTAGCTATATGGATAATTTGGATGATTCCTGTCTTTGATTTGCTTATCAAAAAGAGTGAAAGAGTCTGAAACAATAAATCAGAAACAAAAAAAAAGCTGCTTGGAAGACAGGCATGCTTCATTTAGCCCTTATGTGTCAAGTAATTGGACAACTGGCTGCAGGACAAACAGCAGGACTTTCAGCTGAACTTCACACATTAGGCCTGTTTACTTTACAAAGATGAATGGCTGGAGGAATTCCCCCAGAACATCCTGATGAAAAGGAACTTCATCCTTGAAACTTCATCCCGAATTTCAGTCATCACAAAAATTAAATCCCACACTGCAAAGGTTTGATGACATTTCAACATGCAAATAACATCATTTCACAATGGGTGTATATAACTTCCAAACAAAGGCATCCAAGCTGCACAGAGAAAGGCCAAGTTTACACATTTCTCCATTCTCTGAGTTCTGTCTGATCTACACACTGCAATTATTACAGCACTTATAGCTTGATCCTGTATAAATCTGGAGTTTATGAAAATTTTAGGAAATTCAATCAAATTTGCTGTATGAAATAAGTGTCTTTGGTATTCATGTGCTTTATGTTACCTAAAAGGGCTGAAAAAACATTCAAGAGTTCAGAGGAAATACAGGAATTACTGAACTCCATCATAAGGTTTTAATTCAGTAACAGTAACTGCTTGACCACTCAGCTTTTTTCCTTTCATTTCTTTTTTTTCTAATTAATTTTCAAAGCAAAGTTGGGGCAGAGGGGAATCAAAATGAACTGCAGTTTAGATAGCAAACACAATTATTTCCTTTGAATACATAGCTAAGTGGGATATTTTCTATACAATTTAATTGTATAGAATTTAATTCAATTCTATACAATTGAGCTTTGGGTAAGTGTTCTTTTAATCTCCCATGTTGAATATCAGTATCTGCTTGTGCCAGGTTCCCAGTTAACCACTGTGAATGCTGATGATCAACATTAAAGTTTGTTTAACCTCCAGAATAAATACACTTTTGCCATTAGTACTTTGCATAACAGATTTTAGAAAAGCAAACAAACAAAACCACCACTAACAAAAAATTTCAACCAGCATTTCTCTCTCCACAGTGTTTTCCCTGCAGTGTTTTCTCAGACTATGAAGGCACAATGAGTAAGCCCCAAGTTGCTGAGATGGCAGTCCCTCAGCCACAATATAGTGCCTGTCACAGAATGCCTGCTGGGCAACTTTGCAGGTAGCAGGCCACAGCCAAGTACAGCTCCTAAACTGCCCTTTAAAATGCTCATGGTGCTCTTAGTAACCAGTTTGGGTTGAAACCAACATGTATCTCAGCATTCTCAGCTTGGAGAAGTGCTGTAACTATGTAGAAAGAACCAGACCACTGGCTAATCAAGACTGACATTTACTATTAGAGAAAATAAGCCAGGCTTTGTAACAAATGTATTCCTAAAGACAGCCAGACCATTGGTACCCCCACCACCTCTAAAGCTGTAACAGATATTTATCCACACTAACAGAATCAGGGCATTTTGCAGAATGCTTCTGTTCAAAGTGCTCCTTTTCATTGTTGTCAGTAATCCAAATGACCCATTCAAATCCTGCCAAGTTAGGTAAAGCACAATTTGACAACAATCAGCACCAACAAATTATGATGGAGTGGAAGACAAACCAATGAAATAAACAAAATAAATATCCACTCCTTTCCTTTTAATATATAAAAATGATGGTGTGGTCATCCGGATCATATTACATAGCAATAACCACTCATTACCAACTAATGCTACTTTATTGCACCCTTTATGTCAGAAAGATTGTGAGGTTTAACAATCCTGTCATAAATAGAAATTCTTCATGACAAGTCAAAAACATTCAACATGAAGACAGTAACATTTTACATCAAGTTTAGAAGATGAAAATTAAATAAAATTTCAATGTGTTTTAATGCATTTCTGAAGGACTACACACTAAAAGAAGGGGGAAATGCCTCTCAAATAACACAGAACTGGTCAGCTTATGCTACACAACCTGTCACAAATACATTCCTAGAAGGTTTTCAGAGCATGGATAAAATACCAGTTGATTATATCAATTCAAAAGCTGCCTAATGGTGAATTTTTAAAAAAAAATCTGGCTAATCCAATGAAAGATAACCTCAGAAACACTGATGAAAAGTTAGTTGTGCACACAGTTCTCCACTACCAACATACATGCTTGACAAAAGAGCAGAAGGGGGTGTTCTGTTATTATAAGGAATAAAAGTACCCAAGCTTGAAAATACTGTCACAGGTTAATTCATTTTCCTGAAATCCAAAGCAGAGGCAAAAGTGAGTTTCCAAGACAACAAATACATAAAATTGGCACTCGTTGTCTAATCAATGGTTCTAATAATAAAAGGCTCCTTTTTCTTGTGCTGTAAGCAGCTTTGTGCCAGGTGGCCTTTTGTATTATTCTTACATAGTTTATGAAAGCAAATAATCAAGAAAATCCATAAATCCCTTCAGCCACCTTTGAAATAGAGACCTGGATTTCAATGGGGGGGAAAAAAAAGATTAATGAAACTGTGGGCACCAGCCCAGTACTGCACTCTAGCTCCCCAGGCTTTTCAAGTGGGAGCATTGGGAAACAAAGTCATGACTTCATCTGGCCCTTCCACAGAGAGAGACTTGGAGCAGCTGGCTGCAGACAAAGGGCAGCACTTTCTGCTTTACACATCACTTCTGTTTACTCTACAAACTACCAGCATACTTAAGGCCACCTAACTAAACAGAAAGGTCATCCATAAATTTATCTCCCACACAAATCCTCTGTACTAATTAGTTAAGGGGAGAAAATGTAGAACAGTATCCCCTTCATGTCCTCATTTTGTTACTTTATAACAGTTTTGAGGGGATGGAGACAGAAAAACTGTGCAGCAGGAACCAAAGTGAATTCAAACAGCTTGTTGAATTTCTGTAAATTGAAGCCAACAGAAATGAAAAATTATGAACTCTTTTCCAACAGAAATTAATCAGCTCTGTCAACTAAACAAAGACTCAGACTAAAGAAATATCTGCCTTCAGAAACTTAAAAAGAAAATATATCTCCCACTAACTGCCAGAAGGCATGTTCATGAAACATCTGCCTTAATAAAATAATACACAACTAAGCATAGACTTATAAACCTAAGATATTCAAACAACAGATAATTATTTGTAGCTTGTTGCGTAGCAAATGAGCTTTGACACAAACTTTATGTGCCAGTATAATGTCAAAGGAGCCAAAAGCTGGAAAACAAACAAAAAAGCCCAGTACAAAAAGTCATCCCAGCAATGTTCTTTTGGGTAAGACCTCTGGAAGCCCTACTGCCCTTCTAGTGCAAAAACCATCTCAGAACTCCTTTTCCTTCACCACCACCAAATGTGGATAGAGTTGTGGTACTGGAAGTCATAGAGACACATTTACTCTGTCATCATCTTTTAATGCTGATGCAGAAATTGATCTGATAGGTCACCAAGTATCTGCAGCTACAAACCCCATCATCACCTAATAAACTGTAAGAGGGGATGTCTAGCATTGGAAGAAATTAATAGTTTGTAGACTTTACAGCAGTACCTGTTGAAAAATTTGTCTCAGCAGTGCATCTGCTAGGCACTGCCTCAGCTAGCTATTCTTAAAATAAAAAGAAAACATGTTCTAATGTATATAACCACACATTTCTGATAAATGACTATGGGAATGCTTCACATCATTTAAAAATGAGGACATTCTAAAATCACTACATAAAGAGGAAAATAAAACCTCTATACTGCAAGGATTATCTGGTATATTTGAACAAATTTGGCCTGTCACATGCACACACACAACGTGGGCTCAAACAAATGCATATCAAACTCAGACAGCAATAGTCACCTTCAGAATGGGGCTAACAGTTTGCATGTTCTGTTACCCCACTGTCCTCAGTCTTCCTATTGACAAACTTCACACAGAAGACTCTGCAAGATTCCTACTGCATCCGATTCTACATAAAATGTACACACTGCCAGCCAGCATTCTTTCTCTGGACTTAGAACTGTGCAGGGAATTGAGAAGGAAAGATCCCAGTAACAATGGTTTCAAGGAAATAAAAGCTCCCCTAAGTAGGTGAAAGGAGCTGAGAAACACAGGGATCCTTCACCTTTGCACGGATCCCACCTTTGAGAGCAGGGCACATCTACACTCCTGTTGGGAGCTCTGAGACAGATGCTCTGCAGATGCTGCAGCCCTTATTTACCCAGAGAGCAAGGGAAGCATTTGGAGAACAGTCAGCCCATGGGGTATGGATGTTGTGTGCAAATTCTCCTCAAGCCAAAGGGACAAAACTGTTCTGACAGTAACTAATGCAGCACAGCACAAAGGCTAACCCACAGTGAGAAGGTTCATCAGTCAAATCAATAATATTATACAAATAAAATCCTTAAAATGGGTGTTTCTGCTTTAAGAGTGGGATCATTTTGAGGCACTTTGATGGGATTATTTTACTTACATTAAACCACTTCTGGAGTAAACCAAGCTGAGAAGATCCAAAGTCAAAATAAGCATATCTAAAATAAAAATTATATTGCAATTACATGGAAAAGTGTTTATTACAATGGAGGAAAAAGACTGTATGGGACTACAGAAGTATCCTTAACTGAGTATTCAGTAATTTTAAAATGTATTTTTAATTCAAAAAGCCATGAAAACCTGATAGTAATAGTAATCACAACTTCCATTGTGTACCTGCATAATGGCAAATAAAATTGGCAGAAAAATGCAAGATAGTCTAGAGGCATTGAAATTTGAGGATGGAAGAGAATCAATGGTTTTCCATTCAATTCCCTCCTTAAGTACAAAGGAATTCAAGATCCTTTGATAAATCAAAGTCTGTAAAGCCCATTTCTTCTCTTGTACTGCAGCTTTATGCAAAAAATATAATAACAAAGTATGCTTCTAATTTTACTCATGCAGCAGCCACTGGATGTCTTACAAATGGACAACAGACCACATTCCATCAGATTTGAATTTCCATAAAGCTGTATTGAGTTAGTAACTAAAATATTACTGTGCTGGGGTTTTTCTTTTAATTAATTAATTAGTACTGAAAATAATTCAGAAGAATTAGTTGAGCACTGTGCTCTGTCCCTCTCTGACACACAACAAAATTAAACTAAATATAAAATTCCTGCAGTAGGGAGCACTCACCTATGTATCATATTTCTGATACAAAAGAAATAACTAGCCTTAATGCTCATTTCTTTGGTATTGTATATACTGCACAGTAGCAAATCTGAGTCATCTTAATGAATAACAAAATAAAAAAGTTATGATTCTACTGAAGATCTTGTTGCTCCATTTTTACATTACCTCAGCAGGACTATTTCTACTCTGAAACAAAGTACACATATGGTCGCAGTGAGGAAGAGTAAACTTTGCAAGCCTCTGCAAAAATTAAATTTACTAAATAAAAACAAAGTCAGAAAGAAGTTTTCTTATATTTGTTTAGCTAGCTTAAAAAACAGACAGTTTCTAAGCAGCTATTTCCATATTTATTAAAAGTATCAAAAAAAGCTCTATTCATAAAGAGTCTTGAAGTAGATATGAGATACTACCTAATTAATCAAGATTAATTTATCCTTGCAAGACTTTCAGGAAAAAAATATACCACAAAATCTGCTCATCTTTCCAACAGCACAATCATGAACAAGTGTGTCCACCTTAACCTGCATATTTGAGTGTGACACAAGCCCAAGCAAAATGCAATTTACAAGCAACTCCAATGCTTTGCAGAAAGTTACTCCTGTGATTTTCAGCCCCACTGCTTGTCATTACAACAACTTACCAACCTGATCTTTACATGAAATTTCTGACCTTGTGGCTCAAACAGGAGTTCAACATTGATAATCTCTGCCATATGTTCTACTTGCTCCCTACAAGTGGGAATCAGCAGTGACCATGATCTTCATGGCACAGTTAAAAACATACAGAGGTGCAAAATGGACGTATTAACCATAAAAAAAAAAAAGGGAATTGGGTGATACAAACAAGAAGAAACTAACCTGTGTTTACAAAACAATTAAGATCCAAAATGTCAAGAAAGATTGACTGAAGGTATGATTTATTTTCTGCATTATGCCTTACCTAACATCATCCAGCTAAGTTACAGAGAGCTCACAATGCCAATATACATACAAGTGGGCCAAAGCATCCGGTAACAAGCACAAGCAGAGGAATGTCAAATCTGTGCTGCAGATAAGATGGAAAGTAATCCATTTGGCAGATGTTTTTGAGTAGCATAAAATAGAGGATTAAGCAGTGTTTTGTCTCAGTTCAGGTTGGGTTTCTGGGGGCTTTGTTTTGTTTCTAGAGAAGCAGATTATTTTAATGAAGAAATCATTTTCAGGCTTTCAAAAATGATGAGAGCATACTGAAGAAATAATGGCAGTGCTTCACAAAAGTTGTCAAGTAATAAACTGTGCTCAAAAAAATACATTATAGAATACCAACAATTTTGAAAGATAGCTATATATCCATTTCTGTTGGCTTTCATAATCCTATTCCTCAATATTCAGCATTAGCACACATAGAAAAGCTATACTTGATGGGTAAAGAACCAAATTAGCTACAAGAATAAATTCAGAAGCTGTTCAAGAGTAAATATCCTTTCTTAACCTTTGATTCTAAAAGTTACATACAAAAAAAAAAAAAACCACCTCCTGGTTACAAGACTTTTCACAATACTTACAGTTTTGTAATAGAAATATGAGGCATGATTCAAGATATTATATCTACAAATTCACTTGTTTCTTGTACAAAACTAGCAAATATTGTGCAAGTAAAAGCACTGTCTTGTTTGCTAAAGACACTGGTTAATTAAATCCCCCTGAACATGTGCCTAAACTCATGACCCCATCCAGGATGCAGCATGAAATGCTAGCTCATGGCAGTCCATGACATGCACCAACATTTCTCCCTGTCTCAAGCTATGAAGGACAAAAGAAATAAAGAATTAAAGAAATAAAGAAATGAAACCAGTTTCCATATGCAGCCTTGAACGTTAACATATCCAGCCTAGAACCATTTTCAACCTGAGCTGATGTTCAGTGCAGCCTTAAAGTATCAGGTACAAAGTTTTGGACAGCAAGAAGTGTTTGTATAAAACAGCAGAGTTTCAGAGTCCATTTTTACTTTTGTCCAACATACTCTGGTTCCTAACAAATGAAATTCTGCAGAAAACAGGCAATGCAACCAAGAGCCAAGGTAAAAAGTTTGTCCAGTTGAGCTTCATGGAAGCACTCACATCTATCTTAAACTTTGAGGTGAGAGGATGTTCTTTTGTTTCTTATTTCTTGTCACTAAAAACACAAGAACACATGGAAGATCTGCAAGTGGGATATTCAAGAGCATTTAAGCAGATTTTAGAGTCCTTCACCAATCAGATACATCAGAAAATTCCAGGGAAAGTGCGCTAATGGAACGACTACATTGATGATACCTCAACTGGCCTACTCACACTACTTACATGAGCCATTCAAACACCAACACAAAGACCAACAACTCCATGACAGATCTGCAAAACTTCTAAAGCCCAAGCTGAAACACAAGCAGCATATCTCTCTCCATTATCTCTGGATGCTTAGATCAATATTCCGCACTAGGAGGGGACAAATTTTATTGCTTCAGATTAGGTTTGACTCATTTTAATATTGAGATTATTCTCCAATTCTTCTACACTTAGAAAATAATTCTACAAACAGATGAACTTCCTACTTGCCTTTGCTCTTCAAGGCTTTAAAAGTTTCTAAAGGATGTGAACTCCTTTTGATATAGCAATGGTAAGATGCCAGAAATTTGACATGAGACGTGAGCCAAAAATTAACTTTTCAGAAGCATTTCCAAACCATCTGGAGAAGAGGCATTTAGAGTACAAAATAATTAATACCACCTTCAATAAAACACTAAACATACAGTAGTCTGGCCTTTCCTTTGTGTAATTAAAATTTTTGAAAGCATCAAACTACTCAGAACAGATTATGAATCATTCAAAGTAATTTTATGGCGTTTCTTAACACTATGAGGTTTGGGGTTTTTTTCTTAAACACAGCAGTACTGACTTCCTTGAAATTGCTGATTAGAACTTTAAATGAACAACTGTGCATAAAAAGTTGCCTTCAGGAAAAGCCAAAATCAAACTCGTGACCTTATCCAATGTAAAACTGTATCCAAATCAAATAATGCATTCATGGCTCTCAACACGAATATCCAAAACCAATGAAAATGCAGATGGAATCCATAAACAACTCCAAGAGACAGAAAAATTCCTCCTTAACTCACACTTTGTCACAGCTGATTTATGGTTTGGAAATGAATTCCATACCTCAACTCTGCAACACAGCAAGCCTGGGGGAGGGAAGAAGGTGAATGCCCCTTGCACAGTGCTCACCTTTGAGCACTAACATTATGTTCAAGGTACATCTTATGGGATGAAATATCCTGTGATTCATCAACTCCTTATAAAATGTCACTGAACAGCTCCCAGAAATTCACTAATGCTGCACAAAACTTGACAATACCTCGGCAATGATTCTGACGTATTTCTATACTTGTTCTATATTTGCAATGTACACAATCTTGATGTTGGAAAATAAATTGTTCAAAACACGTTTGCCTACATTTCTGCAGTAAACCATTCACTTTAATAACCACAAAACAAAACTCCATTTTACTTACTATGGTAATTTATGAATGCACACAAAATCTGGGCAACCACAGACTCTGGAAACTACCAGTAGCCCTAGAAATAACTACTTAAGCATATTAAATACTAAGTAGGAGAGATTAATAGAGTTTCAGTAATCAGGTAAAATCAAAATTGCAAATTAAGAACACAGTTTGAATTATCTATTCACAAATAATCTATGGGTTCTCCAAAGATCATTACAAAAAAAAAAAATTAATCTATGAAATATTTCAACTTCCAGCAAGTCCTACTTTCCCCCAAAGAAACAACAAATAATGTTTTTAAAGGACTTAGCCCCAAAACAAAATATGAGTGTCAATAAACTTGAGTGAGAACATAATTTAAATTCTTTTGAAGTCTTTGCATTATTTTGTCACTGAGAAAGAGAAGGAGACACACTTGGGCTCAGTTTCATTTGCTTTCTAGGTTGTAATCTTTTCTGTGCATAAGCTCAGAGACTATACCTTCCTTCTCACACTTAGTCAATCTGATCTTATCCTCTGTGTAATTTCCCAGTGCTTTTATTTCTGAAAGCAAGATTATATCAGGAAGAGGATTCATAAGAGGTTCAATTAAGAGAGAGAATCTTTTTTTGCCTTGTTTCTGGGGCTCATTTTCAACGTTTTGCTCCTGTGCAATGTTTAGGCCACACAGCTCTTCACATTCTGACTTTTCTTTCCTTCTGACTTCCATTTCTACTTTCCTCCCATCCTAACGAGGATGCTCACATATTTTCATGTGCTCAGAGTGTTGCTACAAAATAAAAAATTAGTGAGTTACCGGTTAGTTCCTTTGCATCCTTTCATTTGTCTATTTTTTCTTCTAACATATTCAATAAGTTACTTCCCTTTCCTTTGAATTCCAGCCATAACCTAGCCTACGATGCTACTATGATTTTTAATTCCAAAACATTGGCTCTTGAACTATTGCAGTATTTATTGACCAATTAAAAACAATAAATCTCTTGCACAAATATCTGTATTTTGTCACTTTTAAGCCAGAAAAAAAATTCCAGAAATTTTCAGTAAGCTCCTCATTTCCTTAGAAATATCTTCCCAGAATTACTCCTTTTCCCCAAAGAATATAAAACTCCAGCAGAAGTTGAGCTGATCAACTTTCCCTCTCCTTCACTCCCTGCTCAGCTGTTACCTTTTTTCTCAGATTTGAAAACTTTCAAGGCAGAAGTTGTTACTCTGTTATGTGTTTATACAGCCTCAGCAATTATTGCTTTCAGGTGTAATCCGGCACAATGAATGTGTCAACTGTTAAATTACCAACTCTAATTCAAAGAGGAGGAAAAACATGTTTTAAATCACTTTTTACAACAGGTGATTCCATATTTTGGGACTAGAGATTACTGAGCTGAAAACTGCCACATACAAAGCATCTTTCTCAAGGATGACACCTTAGTCCAGGGCACAGCTCCATATCCAAAGAGACTGTGCTGCCCTCCTGTGGTTTGTGAAGATTTTAAGCTCCAGAAGTCACACATAGAGCTGAGAAAAACTCTGATTCTGCTCTTGAAAGACAGGTTGCATAGCTAAACATTACACTTTGAAGAAAGTAAAAAAGCCAAAGTGCTGTTGCAGGGGTACCAAAGGTCTCCTGATGCCTCTGCCTGAAAGGACAGCTTAGGCTTTGCAGAGGAAACCCAGAACAGCCGTGTTACAACTCACCTGTCCCTCAGGTACAACGTGCAGAAAACAGCAATGTAAGTGACCTACAAAAATACTGCAAAAATGGGTACAATCCCCAGAAGTTTAAATCCTTGTGTTGATTATGCCACATAGGTAAGTGGATGATGAATCCCCACACTCTGGGATATGGCAAATGGGTGACACAAAAGAGCTAAAGGACACAAGCTGTACACCATTACCATTGATCTAACTGGGATTTAAGTCTAGTGACACAACATACAGAACAATCTTCAAATAAGCACTGAAGACATTTTACAGCAAGAAATACCAGAATATTGAAGCAGATCAAATATCCCTTTTAAAGTCAAGACTGGTGCTACAGAAAATCAATTAAAATTTTACAATAACTGCAAATACTAAGATATTAATATATTCTGGAAAAAGATTATGAAGAGTAATGTCAACAGCAATTTAACATTTTATCCAATAGCATATCTAGAATATTTGGAGACAGAAAAGTGTTAACTCCTCCTCCACCTAAATATTTCTAATTAATACACATAAAATAAATGTCATCACTCTCTTCTCTACAAAGTGACTCTGTAGCACCACATCACTCTTACACTTAACTTACTGTTACTAAGTACACCTTATTGACCATTAAAGGATATTCATTTCTATATTTCTATTTCCCAGAAATACCTCTGATGATGATTTTGAGCCATGTTCAAAAGAAAATGTCTTTTTGAATCATATCAATCATAACATGCTGGACATTGTTCCACACCATAACTGCTAGAATGGGTCAGCATTCCTTCACTCCTCAACAGTAATCTTCCACAAAAAATGACCTGCACTTCCATGCTGTGGAGTACTTAGTACAAATGTAACCTCTAAACTTCTGGTTTAAGAGATGAATAATGTAACTTCGGGGCTCTGTGATCCCATGAATAAGGAAAACAGAAATATAAAAGGGAGAAGGAAACTAGTAAACTCTAGTACAATTATATCAGGAGTGAAAGAAAGACCAAATAGTTTAAATGAAACAAAGGGCAGAGTTAATTAGCAGGCTACTTAACATTTATTAAAGATTTCTGATTAAGATATGAAAAATTAATTTAAGACGCTTGTTAAAAAATATCTGCTAGGCACCTATGAGTTAATATTTTTGGGGTTTATGCCTTCCCACATGTCTAATAACTTCAGAGACAAGAGAGAAAAACCTCACAGTCTAACAATAAAACTTATTTTTCTATCTAGGGCAGATCACACTCTAATTCCACGCAGGTAAAGTCAGTTTAGGCCACTGACTGTCAAGTGCAGACATTTTTGTGTCAATGTTAATTGTGGATTAATCAAGAACATGCTTCAACCATCAGAACCAAGACAACTGTGGATTTACAAAAACAAATCATTATGAATTGTCTTCAGTGCTCAAGCCATAAATCTGTAAAACATTTCAACTGCCAAACTGGAGTACTTAATTCTTTAGTATGTTCAGTAAACAAACACAAACCACAACAGGACTAAAAAAGCCTACACTGAAGTTTATGTACAGTATCTACAAAACAAAGCTCTCCAAAGCCTAATAAACACCCAATTAACAAGGACTCGTGAACTGTAAAAATCATACTTCCAGCAATTATACCTCATCAAACCTGAACTTTCTTGTAGGAGATATTCAATATGAAGCATTAAAGCTTCAGTAATTCTCTGAGGGCTTACACTTACTCCACAAAGCAAGGCACTGAAACAAAGTTGACACCTTCCAGTATGACTGTCAGCCACATGAAAGTCCATCACAACAAGATTTTACAGAGCAGGACAAACACCAAGGAGAATGTGTCCTCAAGTGAATCAAAATGCGGCTGTTAGAACTTGGTATCATTCTTTCCAGTATGATTTTTAATAAGATACACTAGCAAGTGTTGTTTTTTCCTTGCAGATTCTGAATATTTCAGACGCTGTAGGCTTGTCATTTAGATCAAAACATCACTTAAGAAAATGTAACAGACTTCAAGCAAACATAAATATACTGAACTTGTATTCCTTATAATGCATATGCATTGATTTCTTGAGGCATGGAAACCAGCTATGTTTTCAAAGACTGTTCATTTTAGTAAATCATTGTGCCTAAAAATCATTACTACATACTAATTTAACATGTAATAGCTTTGCCTCCTGTTTCCAAATAGGCATTATAAAAATATAAAATAATTCATTCCCTTCCCTTGTTTTGCTTGGTAACCCAAGACAATCACAAAAGAAAAAGGGAGGAAGAGTACAGTAACAGTAGGAACAGTGTATATAGTCATCCATGAGTTATCTGGTTTGGTGACATGCCTAAGTTATTATTTCCAGTTAAACCTGAAGAATTTTTTGTCTAAAAATTAGTAATTGCATACAAACTTCCATGAAAATTGTCCACAGGCCAGCTACACAATGTTATATTTATATCCCTGAACAGTCAAAGGATCCTAAGGAGTCACATACAAAATACAGAGTTTTGCAAGAACACTCTTTTTAAGGCAAGCCAGTAAAAGGAGATATACAGTATTGCCTATATTATAAAAATGAGCATTTTTGCTTTCTCTTTGTTATTGAAAGTTATTTACTTCTCAAGTATGTATCAAGAATATGAAGCAACCTGACTGTATTGCCATGACAAGTTTTCCAAATCTTGAACTGCAAAATATAATGCACACACAAATGTGGTTTAAACTTATTTAAATGAGTGCAGGAAAACTGCAACTTAAGGGGAAGTTAATGAGAAGCAGCTTCAGTTGAATTTCCCTTGGATTGTTACACCCATGTGGCTTGCAGGCAAAGACCTCTCTGATATGGAAAGATCAGCTGAAGAAGAAGGATGAGTTCCTGCTTCAGGATGCCTGAGTCACTGAAATAGGCTAAAACACTATTGAAAAAATCTTCAAAGTCTTTGAAAGAGTTCTGACAGGCTTGAAAGGGAAATAGAGAACTTTAAAGTGTTTCTTTAAACTCTTTTTGTTTTACAGAATAAATGACTGTCTGGATTTAATTTTAAAAATACAGTTGCTTTTAACTTTCAAAATAAAATACCCAATTTGCATATCTTGATTAGCAAAACTTTTCATAAAATGTCAGAGTCCCTAAACCATCTTTGATTTTTAAGCATAATGTATTCTCAACTCAGAAAGCATCTTTCAAGTAAAAATATTCAAAAGGTAATACCAATACAAAAAGCAGAACAAAGTAAGAGTGACCTAGCCTCACAAAAATATTATAGAAACAACCTGGATATACTGAATCAATTTTGACCATTTCAAATCAAATAGCTCTGCATCTAATACACCATTTATTCCACAATTATAATATTATTCAGTTCTATGAGCAATTACAAACAACTTTAACATGGACACAAAGTCACAGACTTTTATACTGGTTAGAAGACAATTACATCATTAAGTGCTGGTCCTTTCATTAAAACTAACTTTGTTTATGATGAGGGTTAGAAAATTTTCAAAATTTTCTTTTCTCTGTTGAGAGGCCACACTTCAATAAAGTATCCTTTACCTGATAACAGTTCTGGAAGCTGAAGCTAATACTGATCCTTCAGGATTGTTGTTTGGTAGCCACCAAGACTGTTTAATCAAAACATCAGTTAATTCCACAGAACTGGAACACCATGCTCTGTGTTACCATTCTAGCCTGTGTTATTCAAAGGTACTTACATTTCAAAGATGTTTCTAAATTACAAATGTAGACATTGTTTTACTCTGTAAGTAAATACCCTCTCATGCATACTGTTACTGCAATGATGGTTCATTTCAAAGGAAATACCACAAATAAAGCACTTCTTTTAAGTTCTTTACTTCCTGCTTAACAAGTATTTCGACTCATGAGAAAAGTAATAAGGCCTTCTAAGACTGTAGGTCAGTTACTTCTCATTCTTGAATTGCACAGTTGGGTAAGAAAAGTTAATTAATAAAAAGCTGTTTTAAAGAAAAAAAAATCATGTTTTTAAAAAATCTTTTTTTGTTTGTTTCACAGTGAACACAATGTTTGATGAAAACATGTAACAGTACCAAAGGCTTCTATCTCCATATATCCTCAGAGTAATAAAGCAGCAAATAAGGGTTATCACCATCCAACCCCACATTCACACACTTTCCCCTTCCTTTTAATGTGCTTTGGATTAGCCTAAAGGAAGTACCTCTAACCATATCCAGCCAAACTGATCTTAATATTCACAAAGCCTTTGCAGCAAGTAGGAAATGACCCTGAAGACAATGAATCCATTCACACACACGGGACCAGGAACACAAGCAAAAACTCCATGACTGACTGTAGTTCCAAAAAGGAATGAAACCCCTTTTCAAATGCTGCCTAATAAAACCAGAGAAAAGATGTTGCATTTCTTTGTTGGTCAAAATTAAATATAATCTCCTTTTTCCCAAACATATTATCAGCAGTTTTCCCAAACATATTATCACATATTATCAGCAGTTGCACAGTATGTCCATTCAACAGCCTTATTTCAACAAACCCCTCTTCCCAAAATTTTCAGCTTCTGCCTTGCTAGGGAAAAAATGAAAACACTTCCTTTGATGACATACATCAGTACAGGGAAATAATCATATGATGTATCTGATTTTCCTTCTGTCTCACATTGTGACCACCTACACTTTTATATACACTTTTCTTCTGACCTGCCACCCTCTTTTTGCCATCTTTACATACTGACAACTACAGTAACTTTATTTCTATGGAAGGTATCAATGGATGCCTTTGCTTCCATGGAAAACTCAACACAACCAAGCACTGAGTTTGGTTAGGATTTTTGGGTTGTGTCAACTGTTGACTGAAATCAAGGCCAATATTTTGTTCCCAGTTTGCTCATAAGCTGCTGATGACCTGAGGGAAGTTATGTCACCATGTGTCACAAACAGACTGAATTTTAATACAGATTTGAAATTACTTACCTGTCTTAGCTCTGAAACATACTGAAAACTGGCATATTTTCTTATGAAACAGTTAAGTAGCTCCACCAGAAGAAGACCCTAAATGCACACACAGACATACAAACTCTCACCTTCCCCAGGACTGACAGCAGATGGAAGACTGGTCCAGTCTAGGGTCCAGTTGGGGCATGGATGAGGAGAAAACTTTGCTTCAATTCCATTTTCCTACATGAAAGAAGGAGAAAAATAAGACCATTTACCCACTTAAGATGGTATCAAAATTCTCACTAAATTTAATGGCACCAAATCAAACTGCAACACTGTCAGTTTAAGTGAAACTGAACAGGCAGATGACTCTACATTATACAACATTCAAATTATGTACTTCCCTCATTCTCACAAAAAAGCTCTCCTAAGTTTTTTTAGGAAATGCTGTCAGCTTCTATGCAAAAAATATTGAATTATGGAATATGATGGACAGCTTTCTTTAACAAAACTCATTATGGTTCCCAGATGTTAAAAAAACCCAACCCAATTGAAAAGGTTGGATAATCAAGCTAAACATAAAAGCAACAGTTTTTTGCCATTCTTTATGTAAATATCTTTAAAAGAGAAATACAATATTGCAATTCAAACAAAAGGTTACTTTGATTATTCAGAATTATTGATAGGACTCCAGCAGTCCTATCTTTGCCCAATTCCTGAATGAATCAAATATTAGAAGAGAAGAAAAAAGTAGAATCACTTCTAAGTCAATGCATATCAGATTTAAGATGAACAAAAAGCAGTTTGCTCAAGGCTGTCGAAATTATCTTGTACAATTCTAATAAACTCTACCTACTCCAAATCAAACAAATGTGGCTATAAAAATAACTCATTAAAAAGTTTAAATTACCATTAACTTAGTCATGGTTGGCCTTGGACCACCTATAAAATGACTGTCTTCATGATCCTCTTCTAACTCATCAGGAACTGAAGCAGAGTCCTGCAGCTGCTCCTCAGGAGCAGATACCAACTCTGGAAGCTGGAGAAGCTCCATGTTGCATTTGCCAGCAGCTTTCTTTACCCCAGGTACTTCTTGAACTCTTCGATACCAACTGGATATCAGTGGCAAGTTTACCAGATTTTTGCCTTGTTTCTTGCTGGAAACCTAAAACAATAAAATGAGAAAGTTAGTGGCTACTGCAAATTTTTTACTACAAGCCACCAAAAGGCACAAACTACAGGAGTAAACTCAGCTCCATGCTGAGCACAAGCACTCACAGCATGATGACAATACAAAAATCAGCTGGTTCAGAGCTCCAGGTGGAACTGCCAGCTGGCCATTCAGACTTTACCCGCAATTCCCATTTGCTTAATAGGATGAAAAGGTTTACATGGCCAACTTTAATCATAATTTCAGTCAGTAACAGGAAAACTCCATATAAATAATACCCTTAAATATGTGCTATTTTCTAACATGGCAACAATTAGTTTTGGTTGCTCTTTACACAAAAACTCCAATGCAATAATTTGCAATGAATACTGAACTCCAAGTATAACACTGTGGTACCTGAATGGTCTTCCCCACAAGTACCCCCTAAAAGCTCATCCACCAACAGCTGTTTTGCTGGGAACTACAAGCCTGAAATACCTTAGGCTATGTGATAACAGGCATACATTACCCCTGGTCTATATTCAAGTCTTTGCACTACATCTGCGGATTTTTTTTTAATTAGTACTGAATATTTTTTTTAATCATGCATTATTTTTTAGAATCTTAAGTTCATATTTTTATACAATAATGGTAACCAGTATATTTATTTTCTGAACTAAGTGTATGTGATTATGAGTTAATGTGGCCTCCAACAGAAACTAGCTTTTTAAGTGTAAAAAATGAAATAAAAACATTTCCTAAGTAAGAATATGTTGCACATATTTTAAAAAAATATACCCAAATATCTTTTTAAGATGAAGTCCAGCTACTTTTAAAAAGGATGCATTTGATGACATTAAATAACTTTTGTTTAGATTCCCAAATGTTCTAGAACAATGGAGATCATCCTCTTGCAGGAGAGGTTGTGAAGTCTCCTTAGAGACACTCAAAATATAACTGGACATGATCCTGGGCAACTGGCTCTAGCTGACCCTGCTCTGAGCAGGGTACTTAGACAAGATGAGCTCCAGATGTGACTTCCAACCTCAATTATTCCAACTTCAACTATTCTGTGATGCTGTACCTGCTTTAAACAGAAAATTAAAAAAACACAATTACAGGAACAGGCAGAAAAGGCCATGCAAAACCAACATTCTTACCCACAGTTGTCCGAAGAATGGAAATAGAAATTGGTAAAGAAAACTTGAAATTACACTAAATTTCCAACTCTCCTGCATGCTGTGTTTATAATATGCTTAGGGTAATCACAAGTAATTAGCAATAGCTAAAGGAGCAAAAGGATGAACTGTGCAACTTTAGTACCTAATTTAATAACCTAATAGTAACACAGGCAAAGCCACATTAATTCAGTTAAGGACAAAGTCTTTTGGAAAGCAATTCTAAGAGGCACTGTTGCACTCGTTATCAGGTGTTCTAAATTGTATTTTAAAAAGTGAATAGTGTTTTTCCCAAATGAGGATATGAGCTTTTGTTATACTTCTATTAATTTTCAACAGTTACAACTAATAGAAGGCATAACAAAAGTAACCTCAGAATGATAACAGCATTGAAATGAGGTAATGAAAAACAACCCTTCAGCTTCATTATCTTACTTTTGGTAATTATAATTACAATCAGCTAGTCAGGTCTCCTCATATTTATAGGATGATATTTTCCAGACACATATTCACTTAAGACTTCATTAGTATTCACGCCCTTAATTCAAAGTGGAACTGCAACTACAGTGATTTTTTTAAACACAATTCAGGAAGTCCAGCTATACAAGTGACAAATAACACTTGAATACAGAATTGAACTCTGGGACTTCCATCAACCAGAACAGCTTCAACTCATGGCCTGCAAGAAGCTTTCAGATGCACATTTTTCAATTTTGATGACAACTGCAGGCATCAAGGTATAATTGCTTAGAAAATGATCATTCACCAGAATGATCAACAACAGAAATAAACAAACATTATCCCAGAGCTCTTTAAATTAGGTAAAAATGAAACTGAAAGCCAGGTTTTCAGGGCAATCCTTGTTGAGAGCTAACACAAGTGTACTGTAAAATACCTAGTTCATGAGCTGCAGAACACCAGGGCTCAAGGATAACATATAAAAAGTCAATAAATACAAAATTCTTGGCTGCTCACAGTACATCTACAGAATAATCCCAACTACGTTGCTGAAATCAATTAAGGTCCTGATGCAAAAATCTTCTCATGCCTAGCACCAGTAAATTGAATATTACTCTAAAAAGTTATGCTCTTATTTAGAAAGGTCTAAATTGGAAAAATGAAGGCTGAAATACATTCAAGTTTTTTAAATAGTAAGAAAGCATTTTGTCTTAATAATTTTGTTCAGTATCATCCATACAGAAGTTGCTGTTCACCTCCAATTATGTGATTTGCAAAGCAAACAAAGCAGATGTGAATTAAGAAGCATTTCTGTAAAACAACTTATCATCTCAATTCAAAGGCAGCATATTGCTATCATCATACAGAAATCCACTGAGGATGATGATAATGGTTAAAGAAGTTATAAAGTGGACATTTGTCACATTCTTGGTATTTGATAGTCATTATATTTATTTTCGAGACTGTTATCCTCAATCTGACTAACAGCATCTTCCCCAGGAATCCATTTGTTTCCAAACACCATAAGGGAAATTTGGCAAACCAACTTGCAAAATCAAAATGCAAATGTTCCTGGAATAGACACCAGCTTAGCTGTAAATCTCATAGAGTAATTGCAGGAATAGAACTGTAGGAGGCAAACTCACTGTATCATTTTACTGTGACGGGAAATAAAAACATAGTTGTAATTTCCTCAAATCTCTCCTATGCATCTATCCCCATAAAACTAAATACACAGATTGTGCTGAGCAAGACTCTTGCACAGTCTTGCCACAGAAGTTTTTCCCACTGTAGAACTAGTTTTTAAGTTGAGCTCAAGTCACCTGCACCAATATTTTTAAATTATTATTTTCTGGGCAAATTGGTGCCAAAATATTTCATTATAATATTTTAACAGTTAACAGAGTTTACTAACCATTGATATGCTTTGTATCTAGAAGTAACTTTCGTGACCTCACCAATCCCTGTTTTTTGTGTTTGTACAAAAAAAAGACAAATCTTTGATTTCAGGTTAAGATTACTGAGAACACCATTATAGGTTCAAATTAACATATTTTACAACTTTTAGGTTCTTAAAAAACATACATGTACACTAATTGATATTTGCAAAATTTGTCAGCTTACCAAGAACTGATGGATGCATGGCAAAAGCACTAGATCTGCCACAGTAAAATAAAGTCCTTCTGCAAAAACATGGTCCAAGACAGGAAGGTCAGAGGTTTTTGTTCTCCTGATGTGAGGGGCCTCCCTGTTGATTGCATCTGGTGCTTCCTGGGCAAGCAGTTTGGAGAAAGCTACACTCAGTTCCAAACTTGAGGGTGGATGTTCATGGACTTCTCCTGGTTTTAATTCCTCTGTTGCTTCTTCACCAAGCATGGGCACTGCAGCCTTGGCACCTGCCTTCTGTTGTTGAAGCTTCTGCCTTCGAATTTTGTCATCATTATGTACTCGGACAGGTTCTCCAAGCTTCCTTTCCAGCAGTAAAATGTCAGGAGGAATAGCCTGGCAGTGCTCAGGAGAGGCTGTCAAAAATCTTTCAACAGCCAGAGGTATGCTGATCTCACAGAGCCTGGTCCACTGGCTAACCTGTCAAATACATTTACGTAATTAATGTCTCTACAGAAAGAGAAGAGAAACAAAATCCAGGGTTACTTTGGTTACTTAATCACTTCAAGCAAAGGAATTCCAGCTTTAAATACATTCTTTGTTAATCTGAGAAACTCAAGATATTTCTGCATTGCTATTACAACAGCAGAGTTAGGAAGCTAAATCTTATATACTACAGAAGGGTTATCCAGTACAGCATATTTTTATTTCCTTATTATTGACATAAAATTACGGTGGCTGTGTAACTCAGAAGTAACAAAGCTGTGGCATGGTGATCAATGGCAACCATGGAAACAGCAATCATGCCAGGGTGGAGTTCTGCCTCTGAGAGGCGTGAGGAAGGCAAGGCTAGATGGATGAGCTGCCAGATGAGCAAACTGCTGTGTGATAAATGGACTGACATCTCAACTCAAAGGGCAGTGCTGGTTAACAGCTCACACTCTACCTGAAGGCCAGTCAGGAGTGGAAATCTTTAAGGGTCTATGCTGTGGCCTATCCCATTTCATCATCTTTACCTGGAGGGGGGAGATGGAATACACTCCCATCAAGGATGACAGGGAATTGAGAAGAGCAGACAACAAATTCCCAACAAACTCCAAGGTAGAGCTGCTATTCACATGAGCCTGCACAGACTAGAAAAGGAGCTGAGAGGAACTGATGTGAAACTCAGAATATCACACACCTAGGAGGGACTTATCCCCTGGAATGGTACAGGCTAGGGACTGACCACCTGGCCAGGCAGCCACTCTGCTGAAAAGACACTGGACAACCTGGTGAGGATAAGCTAAACAAAAGCCACCTTGACAATGAAGGGAAACAATATATAGTGCTCTTAAAATCAAAATCAGCAAGAAATTAGGTATTTCTTAGTTTAGTTCAAATTTTATAACTCATTTATACTGCTAGACATGAAACAAAGATCTGACCTACTTTTTAACATTAAGGTTCTTTTTGTGCTGCTAAAAAGTAGTATCTTCAAAATAATTATTTTTCATCTTTGTGCCAATATACAGGTACTTCTCCATAGAGAAAATTGCATTTTCTAAGCAAATAAATATTTTACTAAAAGAACTTACTTGACATCAATATTAAGAGTCTACTTCAGAGCATTTAAGGCTTATTAAAAAACCAATCAATGTATCTAAGAGAGAGACACACTCACTTCAGCACAGGCTTTTAAGCAGGTCTTCTTAAAGCCCAAGAGTTCCAAAACCTCCTTTTTAGATGGATCTGCCTCGAATGTTTTCTGTATTATATGTCTTAGGACCACAGAAAGCCCAGCTCGGCAGAATTTCTCATCTTTCACGACAACAGCAGGCAAACTGCAGCTCTGCACAACCACTGGAAGCTGACACCTGGAGATTAAGTGGACCTCGAGGTCACCAGCGAGGTTTTTTGTCACACACTGATCACCCACATCTTCGCCAGTTGGCACTAAGAAAACTTTAAATAGTTTGCAGTCACAGTAGGATAGCAAAAACAGTGAGATAGATGTATGAAGAGGGAAGATACTGTCTCTGTACTGATGAGAAAAAGCCAAATATAAATGTTCTTCAGCGACATTATCTTTCATCTTCTTCCTGAGATGAAGTTCCTGAAATAGAAATCAGAGTATGACATCCATAAAAGAATACAGAATAAAAAAAAATTCAAAAAAAATTTTAATCACTGGTTCTTCCACTATCTGCTACAACTGATTTTAACATAAGACACTACTAAAGACATCCTGCATGAATAATTGGCAGGCCCCTTTCTGAGAGAAAAGAATGATTTCACATCTACACTGTCTCTTCACACACAAGATCATGGATAGGAAAATTACCTCTGTAAATATTTTTTTACATTTGACCATATTTCTGACATCAAACAAAACCTAAAGAAAATGCTTAATTTTCAATTTTTAAGTGCATAGACATTTTAGACCAAGGCTTTTTCTTTTACATTAAAACCTCCCACAATATTAACCACGCATTATTAAAAAAAAGTTCCTGAGCACATATCCACAACAGTCAGTTCCCCAATAAAATAATCTGTCTTTTTGTAACTGCTAAAAGGCTTTTATAGCAGGTGTTTAGGCCATGGGAAATAATATTGGTTTCTGTATTAAAAATTAATCTAGAGTTGGGTAAGATAATAACTGAAGGACTCATAAGCAAATAAACATTCATCTCATGATGCTACATGAACACCTCAAACACACAACTACTTTAAACCAGTCCAATTCAACAGTAGCAGAGATGAAATATCTTCTCAGTATATTAAAAACTCAAATTAATTTTCCTTACACTGGGTTGAAAGGTACATTTTTCCTACTACAGTATTCCATAGGAGTTTAACATAAGGCACTGATGCAGTAATTTTTCTGCTCCATCACTCAGCAGAATTGCCCATTCCCTCAGAGATGACAGGTGGCACTGAAAAGCCACAGACACTAGATGGCCCTCTTACCACAAGTGACACAGAGCACAGCTCGAGCAGTGAGGAAGAGAAATTTAAATGTTGCTGAGAGGCCAGAATAGGGTTTTATACACATATATATAAAGCATGAGTGACACTGGAACAGCATCACTCTTTCATATTACTGTCTAGATTAATAAAGTCTTTGCACAATTACAATTGCTTGCATTTTTACAAATGCAAGTATTTTAAAATAAAGCTTTAATTTGATACACCTTGATTATTCAATTTCTTTTTTTTCATGTAGATATGTACATCACACTTACTACTTTGTGTAGTAGACTACCTACCACAGGACCAAAGCAAATTGCCCAAAAAGGGAGTGGAAGAATAAAATCAAGTCCACCTGACATTAAGAATACTAATGTCTGTTACAGTGACACATTTTTAAACCATTAAATTACAACAACAGTGGCTCTGCTACGAGTACTGTTGCTTTTCTTTAATTAATACACTGCCACACAAAGAACAGGACAGTACACAATGCCATACCTACTTTACCACAAGATATTTTATTTGGGTAAATCTTGACACCATGGAAGTTGAGACAGACTCTATATCCTAAGTACACCTCTGTGGTAGAAATCATCCACTGAAGGCACTGCCAGAGAGGTAAATCAAGAAGAGTTACTACTACCATACTCACACTCATAGCTTGTAGCATTTAAACTCCTTTTCTTGACTACAGTATCTCATCCAATACTAAAAAGTACTCTTATATGCATTTGGGTTAATGTTTTTGTTCTCCATGTGAACTCAAAGAGCTCACAAGTCCATCTTTTGCTCACCATGCAAACCACTCAGACATACACATTCACTTCCTCACTCAATTTTTTCTTCTAGTTGATGTTCCTGGACTCAATCAGCTATTTTGGTCATTTTCATGCTGTGCAAAACTGCTAAATATTGTGGTAAAAAGCAAAAGCAGATGCAGACATACACAATAAAATAAAATGTGCAATACAGAACTAACCAAATCTAATAAGACATTGCACTGTTTGCTCACAGTATTTTTCCCAGCACTTTTTTCTCTAATTAGACCATAAATTCTGTGAGAAGAGATGAATTTTTATTCTACTGACCATATTTACAGTAGACACTGCTTGAAAGAGAGAAAATGAGAAGCAATGATCAATACAGGATTTATACCAAAACTTCAAAGACAAAGATAAATAATGTTGCCTACCTTTGGTATAAAAGACACCTACTTTAAAATTACAAACGTTATGTAAGTGAAACTTTCACTAGCAGTGATGTTTTTTACCATTTTCTCTTCCCTTTCAAAATGCACTAAACAATAGTTAAATAAGTTTCACTCAGCTGCCCTGTTAACAAGGTAATAAAGAAAAACACCGCTTTAAAAACAAGGGTTTCCCATAAAAATTAAATACAAATAAATAAGTACATAAACATCCTCTTCCTTTTAGTCCTTGAAAAAGACTCTATTCATTTATTGATTACTACACAGTAAAACGGAACTTTTGTTAAGCAGGCACGTTAGAATTCGAGAAATGTTTAACACAATGCCACTTAAAAACGCAGCAAACATTTAACTTAGTGCACAGCATTATTTGTGCTTTAAGGCGCATAACTTGAGAGCCTGGAGTTATATTTCTATCCAAGACGATCCATTTACTGGATGCGTTCAGGGCCACCACTGCACAGAAGAGGGAAACACAGAAGAGCTTCGGACCCGAGCTTCAGGCAGCTCTACGAATGAAGTGGAAGTTGGGGACGGCTCTGGAGAGCCAGACGCGGGCGGGACCCGGGGGGACGGAGCTGGGACTCCGGGCCATGGAGCCGGGACCCCGCGGGACGGAGCCGGGACTCAGGACGGCTCCACACGCCTGAGCCCGGCTGAGAGCGACACCACCGAACCAGGGCTCCCAGGCAGCCCCGCTCGCTAAAGGCTCTGCTCCCAGCTGCTCTCGGTGCCCAGGCAGCGCTGCCAAACTATCCCCGGGACTTTGCTACCACCACCTTCCCTAGATCCTGCCCTTTCTCCCGCTCCTTTTCCTTACCCCGGCCCGGCCGCTTCCGCCCCGGCTCCGCCCCTTCCTGCGCCGCCGCGGCCCGCACGCACCGCCCGGAACTGCCGCCCGCCGCCCGCGCTGCGCGGGGACTGCGGTGGTGGCGGACCTGCCGGGGCGCCTTCCTCTTCCTCCTCCTCCTCCTCCTCCTCCTCCTCCTCCTCGTCTCCGGTGAGACACCAGCGGGCGGGAAGAAGGCACTTGAGAGGAGGAAGAGAGGATTGGGAAGAGGAAATTTGAGGGAAGGAAGAGGGCGATTGGGAGGAGGTAGAGTGCGACTGGGAGGATGAAGGAAGAGGGGAGCTGAGAGAGAGAAGAGGGGGTTTGGCCACAGGAAGAGGGAATTTAAGGATTGGGAGGGGAAGAGGGGTTTGGGAGGAGGGGAGGAAGAGGGATTTAGGAGGAGGCAAAGGGGGGGTTTGGGAGGGGGAAGAGGCGTTTGGGACGAGAAAAAAGGGGTTGGGAGAGGATAGTAAGGATAAGTTTGGGTGGGAGAAATTGGGTGTTTGGCAGGAGGGAGGAAGAGAGAGGCTTAAGGCACACCTGACCGCTCTTCCCCTCGGGCCGGGTGAGCTCTGGGCGTCCCGGGGGCCCGGAGGGAGCGGCGCTGTCCCTGTGGGACACGGGGGTGCCAAGGGACGGCCCCTCCTGGGCACACGTCCGTGAGGGGCGATAATAGTTGTAGGAGGGTGTTATTTTATTCTTTTGAGCATTCTAAAGTGTTGCTTTCCAATGAGAAGCCTTTCCTTCGTTGGTAAAAAGAAATCTCAGGGAGAAATTTGCAGCGAGTATGTTGCGGAGAGTTGCATCGTAGCTTTGGCGTATCTGTTTCAGAAATTTAATTGAAGTTTGCTTCTCTCTCTGAGAAATTACCAGGAGGATGATGCCCAGGAATTTGTACACTTGATGAGTTTCAGTGTGGGCATTGAGTAATGCAAAGGTGAAAACAGTAGTGGGGGTGTACTCAATTAACCAGCGGCTTAAGCCAATGAGCAGTGACGTGTTGAAACACCTTCAGGTCCATTTTCTGCAGAATATTGAAGCTCAGTGGTAGCAGGGCTTAGCAAATCTCAGTTGTGCAGGTACAATGATCACAAAATATCCTGAGTTGAAAGGCACTCACAAGGATCACGCCATTTATCAGGAAAAGGATTCACAAGGAAAATACATCACCTCTGCTGCGTGGAACAAGTGTGTTAGTGACAGCAGAAACAGATAAGGGTCAAATAGTTGATGTCTTCTTTGCCACAGAAATGACCTGTAAGGTGTCCCAAGGCTTTTTGCCACAAGGCAGAGCTTAAGGAGAGGAGAAACTACAAGTTGTGGAAGAGGATTGAAGCAGGATTGTTTCCCTGATAAGTCCGTGGGCCCAGGTAGGCTGCATTCAAGGGTGCCAGCAACTGACATTGTCTTCACAAAGCTGCTTTCTGTCATCTTTTAAAGGCCATGAGACTGAGGGAGATCCCAAAGACTGGAGAAAGGCAAATCTTATCTTCATAAGGGCAAGAAGAACAAGCAAGAGAACTACAGACTGGTCAGCCTCATTCCTTCCTGCTGTGGAAGGATTGTGGAGGAAGCCATTTGTGGCATAAGAAGGTAAAAACTGGGCAGAGCCAGATCTACCAAGGATAAATCATGTCTGATCAATTGGCATGTTCTCTGTGACTAAATAGCTAGATCTGGAGATGGAGGGGGTGTTGGATACCATCTGCTGTGGGCTTAGGGAGATATAATGGAAGTTTTCCTTTACCTGAGGATATTATTGGAAAGATAGAGCCAGTCTTTGTACTCACATGCACAATGGGAGAATGAGAGACAGCACAACTTAAAACCCCTCCAATTCAAAGCAAGGAGATGAGGACAGTGGGACAGGTTGCCCAGAAAGATTTCTGCATTCCTGTCTTTGGAGATTTTCAGGATCCAGCTAGAAAAGTCCTGAGCAAGCTGGTCTGAATTCAGTGTTGACTTTGCATTGAACAGGAGGCTGTAGAGGGTGACTTGTGGGGTCCCTTCCACAAGGCATGATTCCGTAATCCTGAAATAATTCTCTGTTTTTGTGGAGAAAACAGAAAATATAGGGCATTAATGTAATTTTTAAAATATTGGATAAGCTGGTTACAGTGATATTGATTGGAATACTAATTTAAAAGAACATTATAAAATATGTTGTAGAATAGAATGTAAAATTAAGGATGCCAGTACTAGTAACTCCATAGCAAGAGATCTCATACGTGTCTTAAAAGATTCTTTGAAGATGATGACAAGGAAATTAGAACTGATTAATACAATTGTTCTCATTAATACAGTTATCCAGACTACTGAAGTGCATGAGTTTTGAAATGTCCCTTGTGGAAAGTTACTGAGAAATTATCCTGTCATAAATCAAGTGCTGATTAAGATACTTAAGTAGCAAAAACTGAAAATAGAAGTTCATTTTTTTCTACTTTTAAGATTTTCCTTGATCTACTTTGTTAAGACTCATCAGGTCTGAAAGTGACCTGTAAGAGGCATTATTGGTAAATAAGCAAAATCTGCCACTGTCACTGTTAATAGATGTAGTCAGGAAGGAGGTAAATTCTGAGGAACAAAAGGATCCAAAGTGACAGGGAAAAGTGAATTGATTATATGGTAGTAAATGAAAAACAGTGCAGTGAATGTGTTGGAAGGATTTATAAGCTGGTGATTCATGTGACTGTGTTTTAAGGTAGCTGCTACAGATCTTGAAGGTAGCTGAAAAGGATATGTGAGTGAAAGGCCTTTTAATCATAAGTGGCAGTAAAAAATAAAAATATTGATGAGTCTATAAAAGGATGGCATAATAGCAGAAGTCCATAATAGCATTGCAATATAAATAGAAGAGGTGTACTTTGTTGGAAAAACATCTTTAGTAGTACACCTGCCTCAGAAAATAATAGGAATAGGAGCTCAGAAACAAATGGTTGAAAATATGACCATATCTGAAAATATAATGGAAGTAGATCCATTTAGCTGCAAGTTATGATGAATTAGATAACACACGGGCAGGTATGCAAAGCAGTGGATGGCAAATGAATGAAAAAAGAAGAGGGCTCCTACACCCTATAAATCTAGTAAGTTTTAAATTGGAAGACCATGTATTCTAGAGTGCACAGTTAAGGTCAATTGTATTTGGCAGAAGACAATAGTATACTCAATAAATGAAAGAATCCTACACTTCTTGGGTGTTTTAAGAAGAACAACTCACTGATTAACATCTATGTTTCCCCGTAGATTTAAATCACTTAGGATAGCCCACCTTGGGAGGTAACAGAGACCTACGTTGAGAAAGGTGCTTTTAGGGTTAGGCTCAAGGATGTGCTTGCTTGGTGCAAAACCTGTTCTGCTCAGGGTTCAAGGGTTTTAACACAGCCCTTTGATCTCACAGCTATTATCAATCTAATGCAGAAAAGACAGCGTCATACTCACTCTTTTCTAAATAGCATTTTAATTTTTATTTCCTATACTAAGATTCCACTTCAAGAAGAAAGTCAAGGAGGTCTGTCTTACAGAATAGCCTGTGGCATCATCATTGAAACACTCTGCTGTCCTTGTCTCAAGGCTGTCACATTGCTGTATGCTGACATGACTGCCAGAGGAGCAGTTTGTGTATGAAAACATGAATGAATGAAATTGGATCTTAGGTTTATAAGTGGCAGTCCACTGTTTGATAGTTGAAAACAGTTTGAGCTGTGAACATCTGGAAAGGGCCACTACCAAAAGCAGCAATTTGCTTTTTGGACCAGGACAGACATTGTTAGTAACCTGTTTGACAGCAGTGTTATTATGGTCCCATAAGGAGAGCATAATTATCAATTTGCTTTTTTCAGATGATGCTGTTTTTAAGACAGTTAGTGATGTGTTCATTTTTCCATTGAATATACTTCCCTTCTCTAACTCAATAATAGGTTTTTTAAATTTGAAAATACATTCCTAAACTGAGCATACTTGAACTGTTTACTAAGCCCACTTTCCTCTCTTCTCAGGAGAAATTTCTTGTGAAATCTTAATCGTAAGTGTAGTAGCCTGGGACATTATAATTGTCCTCAAGAACAGAGGAAGAATTGCTGCAATTACATAGCAAATAAAGGAATAAGTATGGAGAGCCCTTTTGAAATTTGGGGTTTAACAGTTCCTTTCAATATGTGTCTTTAAAAAGCTAGAGCTAGAAACAAATCTGGGAAGTGTTACCTTCAGAGAGATTTATTTATTCTCAAAATATTAGAGAATGGCTGTGGATGGCTGTTGAGGCTGCCTGTTTCCCATGTACACAAGTATATATTCCTAATAGAATTCCTCTTTCCCTCAGAGAAGAACTTGAAGGATTTTTTTTTTTTTAACAGGGAGTTCTACAAAATTTCTGAAATTAGTGTTTCGATTCTGTGGTTTTCATTCAACAGAGGGTTTAGCAGAGTCCGGGTTTAAGAGTGTGTGGTGCTGACACTTGGAAGGCATGTTCACAGAACAAAGAAATGTGGGACATAACCTACCCACAGATCTCAAGAGCAGCCTGAACATTTATCAGAGGTAGATGGATAAAGAAAAGAGGCTACATGCTCTCTGTGCTCTGTGAATTCACTTTTTGTCATCATCAGAGAGAGACCGAATTGCCGGGACGGGGCTTCTGCTGCAGTCTGTGCTTGATCAGTGGTACAGCCGAGTAGCTGGTGGGTAGCACTGCCTGGCAGAAGTTCTGTGGCCACCAGAAAATGATTTGTCAAGTAGCAAAGATTAAGGAAGAGAGAGGAGGCTCTTGAAGAGGTTTCTTAACTCTCTGCTGGGTCCATTGATCAAATGCCTATGAACTTCTGTACGTTGAACTCCTTGATGATCTCAGTCAAGCGATTCTCTGGTGTCTCGTGAAAGCTCAGCATGAGATAAAGGTTCCTGGGGGCTTGTAGGCAGGTGTTGAGGGAGAAGCCTGCCAGTGCTGGTGTTTTGGTCAGAGAGGTAAAAGTTCACTGCCATGAATATCAAAAGGAATTAATCAGACAAAACCTTAGAAGCTTCAGCTGAAAAAGCTGTCCAAACAGTGCTTTTGATGAAAGAACTGATGAAAGGTTTTTCAAGAATGTCTTCTAGATTATTGTAGGTAAAAACCCAAACCCACAAACATCCTGATGTGTTTTAAATGAGACTTAAAGGGATTAATAATAATAACACTTTTCATACATTTTTAGAGTAGATCAGGAAACTTCCCATGTTATTTCTTAAATTATTGTCATTTACTGATTTAAGTTAGCTATCGATCTTTGTAGGAACAATTTCTGGTGTAAATTCCTTAGAGTTTTTTAAAGAAATTAACACAGTGCTCCAGAGTGCAGGAATATATTGCTATGAGGCAAAGAGTTTTCCTCAGTTTATTCTGTTTCCATGGACACTGTGGCGTCTCACAGCTCTGGATAGTCATTATATGACATTACACTTAGACTGTCACATGAGTATGTGGATAGGTCACAGTCTGAATTACAAATCTTTTCACTGTTTCAGCTAAATTTAAGAATGTATTTTCCAGCTATTTTACATATACATATATATATATATATATATATATATAAAAAATACACTAGCTGTTTATATCTTACATGCTACAATGAACTGTTCTTTTCAGAAGTTTCAAAACTTAATTTTTCTACAAGTAAGATTTTTCCTAGTTGCTCTTAAATAATCAGCAAGTTAGAAATCACTTTATGTGCAAAAAGCGTTAAGGAAAAGGGTGGCAATTGCTTTTCTTGAAGTTACTATTTATTTTGAATACTTTTCAGTATTTTTATATATGAAATATCAAGAATATGATATGATAAATATCATTATATGATAAATATGATGATTTTTTTTTCATTTATGTAAGTATGATGTGTTTCATTTCTGAATATCATATATGCCAGAGAATTAATTTTACATTTCAGATGTCCAGTCATATTCTAAGTTCTGCAGCACTGAAATTCACAGCCATCTTCTAATGATAATTAATTCCCATATTATCCTTGCTGCGGTTTAATATAATTAAATTTTTAAAAGTAAATAAATCTTTTATTTGCCACATGCTGTTTGAGTTATGCTCCATGTGAATAAAGTTGTCATTGTTTTTCTTTTTTCTTTTAACTCGTGTTGAAGACACAACTATGGCTGCTACAGTGAACTTGGAGCTGGATCCCATTTTTCTGAAGGCCCTGGGCTTTTTGCACTCCAAGAGTAAGGACTCTGCTGAAAAGCTGAAAGCACTTCTTGATGAGTCCTTGGCCAGAGGAACTGACTCCAGCTATCGTCCCTCTCAGAAGGTACTGGTGTTGGGCAGCATGGCTCCTTTCTGTGTGCCTTAATAAAGCTCCTGCTAGTCCTGGTTACCCTTTTACAGCTGGAAAGTTAAAAGAGAATCAGAAGTTGAGGAAAAAGTAATTATGGAGTATTCATATTCATCATTCCCCTTTTCCATACAACATAATCCTTTCAATTAATGGAAGTTAATGGGAAAAAAATCTCTTTACCTTGTTGATCCACCAATACTTAAAAGAGATATTCAGCATTATATCAGACATGCTGTGTAAGGTGCACCCAAATTTACATATTTCTGCAGTCACATTTCAGAGCTAAAAGTTCTTTAAGATATAGATTACATTTGCCACAGAAAAATGAAACAAAATAAGCTATTTACCAATAAAGCTGTATCTCTTTCCTTGAAATTCTGTTGATGAAGTCATAGGAGAAAACCACCAAATGGTTCAAAGCAGAAATTATTTGCAGGCTGAAACCATTGCTGTCCAATGGACAAACATTACTTTTCATCTACTGAAAATCACTGAACACCTGCTAGAGAGAATATTTGACTGTGAGATGAGCGTATGGAAATAACCAAGCAGGGACATCCTCATGCTGCTGTGTATTGCCATATGGATAATGAGGTCTTGTTCTCCCCTAGGAGGCTTGCATGTCAGCCTGCTGTTCTAATGGTGGTCTGTAGGCTGATACATTTGCAATATTTCATTTCTACGTGGCTCCAAATAACTGAAAGGAACTAGTACTGCTCAGCATCCATCATGCTTTACTGTGTGGTCTAACTCCTTTCTGTTAACCTGAAACCTACCACAGGTCTCAAAACTCTCAGGTGCCCTTCATCTCAGAGCTCAAAGAATAAATGTGTGGTTTAAAGAGGAAGCAGGGAGCCAAATAACAGTGCAAAGAGGTTTGGGAAGCCAATTCTAATAACAGCTTGGCTGGAAGTCACTTGCCCTCAGGTGAAACTGAAGCTCAGGCCAGAGGAAGAAATCTTTCCTTCTCTTTTCAGTATATATCAATATCAGCAGGACTGCAAAGGTCAGAAATGAAAAAAAGTACAAGTATTCCTTTCCTTGCATTTGCAGGCTGCAGGGTGAATTTGTGGTTGACCATGAAATCCAAGAAGAGAGTAGGGAGCACAGGATTACCACAGTCAAGTCAAGGAACTTTGGAGGGCTGAAGCTCAGGGCTTAGGACCTGTCCCAGTACATAGCAGAGAATTGCTCCCATCTTACCAGCTGGGACGGGGTACCTTGCTCATGCCCATCAGTGTGACTGTCACTCATTTACAGGCTCTCCTGATTATTATCCATTTGCTGACACTAATGTGTCTTTAATGAGAACAATTGATTTCTGTTGATATCTAAATGTATTAATCTGATAGACAAATATGGACTGAGATTAAGAGGAGGTCAATATTTCTCTCCATGAAGGAATGAATTATTGATGTCTGGTTATATCAGTTGTTAGCTTGTGTTTTTAGCTTATATGTTTTTAGCTTATATTGAATTTTGTCCCTAGAACTATCTGAAAATTCATGTTCATTACCTCTTTGAATTTTAAAAGCAGAAATGTCTCCTTTTTAATTAAAATGTTCCAAAGAGGATCTGTCTTTGGAAAAGGCGCACCTTTTCCTCAGAAAGGTGAGTGGTAAGGGAAGATTTTATTAATTCTCTGCAATTTAAGCATTAATTTCTTGATGTAATATGAAAATATTTTAAGAAATTGTTTTTTTTATATAGAAAGTGTATATGTAGATCAGTGTTGTATGGCATATTGTTTGCCTGTCCTGTTATCTCACTAATTGCAAATTAGGTAGGAACTGAACAGCAGAATTTGGCTTCAATTTTTGTTTCTGTTTCCAGGAAGTAGAGCAACCAAAAGTATCTGTCACCAAACCCATTAAGCAAGAGCCTAAAGCTTCATCCAGTTTGCCTTCTGGCAACAACAATGGCAAGCCCACTGCATCAGAAAAAGTGAAAAAAGAAACAGAAAAGAGATCTGCAGATAAAGTAAGTTATTTTTGTTCTCTAGTGAAATAACTTGGCTAATGAACTCAAAGGTGTTTTAGACAAAGGCTCCCCTTTTCAACTCGTTGTATCTTCAGCTCATTCTAGCCTGTGAGCTACATTAGTCAGTCCTGTTGCCATTTAGGCAATCTAATAAATGTCTTCTTGTAATTATTCTGTGGTTATTTTTCCTGCTAATTGTGACAAGGTTGGACTTAAGGGATGCCTTCCAAACCATTCTGTGTTTTAAATCCTAGGAGATTATCTCATAAAAGATTACTAAAATGTAGCAAGTTGAAATGTGATATTCCCAAAGTTTTTTCAAGGAGTTTGAGGTGAAGTACAAAAAGGAAGCTTGAGCTTCTAGTTCATAAATATTTTGTAGAAAATATGTAATTAAAGAAAATACATTGTATGTATGCTGCATAGAGTACACCTTCTAATACTGCTAATATAACTGTTCCATTTTAACTCATTTTAATAATCTGCTAGCTTGTTGCATTTTCACATTCTCTGTGTGTGTGTTTAATAGACAAAAGGGGATCCTGCTGAAGGAGCTGATGCACCAAAGAAGCCCAGGGTGGAGAAGCAAGAGGCTCGGTCCTCTCCTATTACAGTTCAGACGAGCAAGGATTTATCCATGCCTGATTTATCTAGCTTTGAGGAAACCAGTGCTGATGACTTTGCCATGGAAATGGGATTAGCCTGTGTTGTTTGCAGGTAAGTCAACATTGCTTCTTTCTAGCTAGGTGTAGTTACCTTTTTATTTTTTAATTGAGTTAATGCTTCTCAAAGTTTTTATTCTGGAAACAACTTAATCGCTTAATATCCAAAATTGATCATACATTTAAGGCTCCTTCATGAATAAGAATGGTTTCTTGAAAATGGAACTTTTAGAGAGTGAACCAGCTTTTCTTCTGCAGGAATGGACAAGTGAAAATAAAACTAGATAAGATGCAAAACCTATCATGACAAATGCATTTTTCAATTATCGCAAAACAAAATATTAATGGCTAGCAATAAGCATTTTTTAAAAAATCAGTTCTTATCTGAAAGTACTTTTAGGTGGTATTAATATGAGATCTGTATGTGTTGCTCTTCTTTTCTTAATCATTTGGTATTAGTTTACACATAGCCATGTTTTATCAGCAAATATATCTTGCAGTGAAGACAGGTTGTTTTTAGGTTCCAGTAAGGGCTCTTAATGTGGACTTATTAACATGGTACTAGCAGTCCATTTATTGTTAACAGATGTGCAAAATACTTTTGAATAACTACCCTAAGATCAAATCACTCACACCAGGATTTTGTTTCACAGATCATTTATATCCTTGTTAGGCCCCAATGCTGCCAAAAGGAACAGTTTGGCTCTCCCAGTTTTACCTCCTTCCCTGGACTATTTAGGAGGGTGTATTGCCAGTACAGTTTGTGATCAGCTGAATCAGCCCCTGGATCAACTCTCCACCTGGGTTTTTCTGTAGGTTTGGGTTTCAGTCAGCTCAGTAAGAGTAAATGCTTATGCTGGCATGTGTGTGTAGAGCCAGGACAGAGAGAGGCACAGGCCTTTTGGCAGCAGTATGTGTTTTAACTCAGCTTGAGTCAGTTGGGAAGCGTGTGCTATAATATTATTCTTTCATCATTTCCATGGTTATTCCTGTTGTGAAGATAGGGAAGTGTTGTCAGTGCACAGAGGATAAATTTCTGTACTTACAGATGATTATACTGGTGACCAGTTGGGGTCCAATGGGATTTCATGTTACTCCCATGCGTTAGCTCAAATAGAAATATCTGAACTTTACCTTTTTTCCTGCAAATTCCATTTTTGCTGTCTCCTAAAAGAGGCAAAGCCCCCTTCAGTGGTATGTTAAAATGCTACTAAAAATAGTAAGGTATTACCTTGTTTGACGGGAGGGGATAATGAAGTTTCGTTTATACAGTCTTGACTGCTGTGGATGATTAATTCTGTGTCTTCCCTGGCAAAGAAAAACGCCTGCAGGCATAATGAGAAATGCCTGCAAAGTAAAGAAACAGGAGAAAGAAAATGCAACTCCTGTGCCCAGTGTAGCCAAGACTTTGAAAGGCACAGGCCAGATACACGGCTCCATTAGCTGTTCCACAGTCCGTGTTTATTTAACCTGGCTGCTGAAGCTTTGCTTCTGCACGTTCATGGTCACCAACTCGAGTGTTCTTGTAAAAGATGTGTCTGCCCTGGCTAACTAAAATATCTCTGATGCCAGACAGAGGGAGAAGCACTGCTGGGGAAGGAACAACTCATTAGAGAGAGAGTGGCGACAGTCACCCCAACACTCTGGATTGTTTTCATTTTACATGGAACCTGCTGAAAGTGATGTCACATGGTTGTCTGTCTCCAGCTCACACTGGACTGGATTTTTTTCAGAGGACTTGTGCTTTAAAGTTCTGAATCCAGCACATGGGTCAGACAGTATTCCTCTATTTATTGCCTCCTTTTTGGGGTAACATCTTGAGCCAAAATAATAAAATCCCTGTATGTTTTTAAAATGACATTTTTTAATTACTCAATTATTCAAACAGTTGTGAATGAAAAAGTCAAATTGCAGAGTAGGTGGAGTTCATAGCAAAAGAATTTGTATTTGTATTGCTTAAGAAGGCAAGCTAACAAGAACCCAGCTGTGAGTTCACAAATGCAAAAAAGTGTTTTTGAATATTAACTATTCCTTTTTAGAGATGTAAAAACTAAAGCAGAGGCATGAAATGTTTCTTCAAGATTTGCCAAGTGTCAAATGTATTTTCATAGTAATTATGAGTAATTATTGTTGATGCCTGTGGTGTTTTTCTTCTTGTTCTTTTATATCAAGTTTGTTGTTCTTTTTTACTAAGTTAGGCGTAAGGAGGGAGGGAGTATTAAAATAACTTCATCCTCTCCAGTACTTGTAGGCTGGGAAAAACAGGACAACTCACCAGTTATGGAGGTTCCTCACTGGCTCCTCAGTTGTAGAAAGAGGAAATACTACATGAAATACCTAGATGATAGTAAAGTTTTCCTCCCAAAAAATATTTTTAAAAGATTGGTTTGGAAATAAGAACCTAATTTTCTATGAATACTTGTTTGGTTGGTTGGTTTTTTGAAGGAAAAAAATCATTAGGTTTGTTTCTTAGTAATCTAATAATTTAAAAGTAACTTGTTTCTGAGCATGAAGAGTTCATGGGTTTTTAATCAGTTGGGGGTGAGGTTTTGTAATTTTAAAGTAGCGTGAGTCTCCCTCCTTGAGACTATTTGTTCTGATCCAGTTTATTTAGGAATAAAAACCAAACAAAACATCTTTTCAATATCCTGAATGTAAAATAATGGACCCTAGAATTTCAGAAAGGTTTCCCTTTCTGTTTTTAAGTAGCCTGTTTAAAAGAGAAATCTTTCTTAGAAAATGTTCCAGTACTTATATGGACAATACCTTCAGACTTTGTTTTTCTGTTATATAAAGAAATAAGGGATTACCTTTCCCCATGTATCTACAAATAGAGTTTCCATGGTTACCTGGGTACCTGCTCCTCGGGGATATGAGCAAAAGCAGCTTAGCAATTAAATAGCTTGATTTGTCATCTGAAAGGAGGAATCGTTAGGAAAATGGTATTTGGGTAATTCACAGGCAGACTCCCAGCCATGTATACATCACTAATGTGTCATTTATACAGCGTGATTACTTTCAGCAAGGCCCGCACAAAATGAAGCCCTCATCACCAGCTTGCATGTTTGCTTCAAGGCAGGACTGCACAATTAATCCTTTCTATTCCATCTCTCCATGATTCTGGTATTATCTCAAATTCCACGTGTCTGTTTATGGGATAGAGACCAAAGGGATGACTAATAAAACATCTTCAAAGTAACGTAGAGCTTGGGTGATGATGCTTTTAAATCCTGCAGCAGAAAGCACTCCTACATGCTTGTCATTGAGAAATTATTTGTTCTTGAACTGTATTGCTCTGCAGCTGACAGCAAAATTACCCAAATGGAGACTGTCCCTCACATGCTGTTATAATGAGGAAGTAATTGGTGTTCTGTGATGTATCCATAAAATGCCCAGGTGGACCAAAGTGGGCAAGACTTACATCTCTGCTCTAAAAATCAAACAGAGAAATCAAGACTGTCATATACACATGTTTAATAGAATGGAAGTCTTCAAATCTCTTGAAAAAAATTACCGTTAAAAATACCAAATTTCTGAAATATTAGTTAGGAAGAACTGATACAGGAAGAAAAGGAATACATTTGATTTGCCACAGGTGGAAAATATATGTGAAAAGAAAAATATTTTTATTTTTTATCTTAAGCCTTGCAAAATTTTCAACAATTGGATAATCCTCTAAGTGCTTTCTCCCATAATCTATTCTTAACTATTTGCTCTGCAGGCAAATGACAGTTACTTTTGTGAATCAGCTAGTGGAGTGTCAGGAGTGCCATAATCTCTACCACCAGGATTGCCATAAACCTCAGGTGACAGACAAGGAAGTGAATGATCCTCGACTTGTCTGGTACTGTGCCCGCTGTACCAGGCAGATGAAGAGAATGGTAGGAGTCAGTTTTTTGTCTCGTGTGAGCTCTATTTGAATACAGCAGGCTATTTCTACTGTGTGAGAATATTTCCTGGGTTAGACAAGTCTTAGGAAGCACATTGGAGAACCATTTTTTTCAGCAGTGCTTCCCTTGCTGCAGCTGTGGTTTTTAATGTAGCATCTCAAAGAGTATTCTGTAATGCAGTAATGCACTTCTGAAACAAAGCTTTTTAAAAATCAGAAGGTGACTGAAGAAAAGTGAAATAGGATTGTTTCCTGCTTGGCAAGCAGAAGTTAAAACCTTTTTTTTTTTATTTCAGGTGATACTCAGCTTTTAGTAATAGCTCTGCAGTTTAAGTTTTCTTCTCAGCTTTGGATATGAATGGTTCTTTTCCTGTAGGACAAGACTGCCAATTTCAATCTGACGTATTGAATGTTCTCAGGGTCAAAAATAAGCTGAGGGTAGCACATTCCAGTTTTAAAAAAAAAAGATTTAAAAAAAGCCTTTATTTCTTATCTGCATGACTGAACAGTATCCTACCAGATTCCCACTCATCTCATTATGAGAAAAAAACATAAGAGCTTTGGGTGCATGGAGCATTAGTGACTTTAGTTCTGATGTTTTAAAATCACACCCAGAATACAGAAAAATACAGCAGAAAATGTGTTTTGAAACTGTTCTTTGATAACTGAGCAAGTGTTATCTGTTGAAATGGCTCCACTAAGAAACAAGGAAAGAAGGCAGAGTAAGATCCTGGCCTAGGATGTACCAACACTGACTGAAATATGTGATTATTGTGATGATCTTCAGGCCTTTGAACTCAGAGGCATGTTTGCTTGAGGTCAGTTCCTGCACAGGGTAGCCAGTTTAGCCATTGAGCAGTTCCCTTCAGTATGACCTTTCCTTTTTTTTTGTTTTGGCATGAATTCTGCCATTTTGCCTGCCACTTCTTAGCAGGCTCTTACAGCCTACATCCCCGTACTGCTGGACTGTGTTCTTGTCTTCTGCAAGTTCACCTGTCTTTGCCTTGTTCCTGTAAAGGCCCAGTGCTTTCCTACTCTCCAAGCATCAGCACTGCCACTCTTTCCACACTGAAGTAGCAAGCTCTGTTCAGGTTGCTTTTTGGCTGGACCCTGACCTCAGTTCCATACCCAGCACATCTCCACATCCCCTGTTGCCTCATTTCTCAGGGACCATTAAACCTGAAATTGTAAAGGCTAGATTGCAATCTTAAAATGCTCATGATTTTTGTTAACAGTCAAAACAGTCCATGTTATGTGGCCCATAACTTATTTAGAATGTTTTTATCCTACCACTTACACAGGCTCAGAAGACACAAAAACCACCTCAAAAACCAGCTCCTGCAGTGGTTTCAGTTGTACCAGCTTTGAAGGATCCATTGGTCAAGAAACCAGAAATCAAGTTAAAACCTGAGACCCCACCAGCTTTTCTGGCATTCAAGAGAACAGAAGTCAAGGTAATGTAGTTTAAATTTACCAGAGGAAGAGTTTGTTGCACTGCACAGATTAATGGGTTTTTTTTCCAATTAGACCAATCTTTTCACATAAGATCCATAATTGAAAATAGTCATCAGTACACTATTGGAAAATAGTCATCAGTACCAGGGCATCGTGGGTTTGCATGAACACTGAAAGAATGGAAGGAAAAAAACTCACTTCACGTGTGGATGCCCCATCTCTGGAAGTGTTCCAGACCAGGCTGGGTGGGGCTCTGAGCAGCCTGGTCTAGTGGAAAGCATCCCTGCCTATGGCAGGGAGATTGGAACTAGATAATTTCAAAATCCTTTCCACAACCTGAACCATTCTGTGATTTATGAATCATATTAAATGCATTATTTACTCTCTCTAGCCAAGTAACTTATGTGTATTTTGACACTTGGAAGCCTTTTTCTCATGGCAACAGTGGCCTTGACAGTGCTGAGTTTACACTTGAATTTGATGATCTTGAAGGTCTTTTCTAGCCTAGATGGTTCTGTGATTCCATTGTAGGGAAAGTGTTGCTGACTCTGTGAGATTTAATTTAGGAGCTTCTTAAATATAATCTGATCTAGGGGCTGGCATTCCTGCCCATGGTAGGAGGGTTGGAACAAGATGATCTTTAAGATCCTTTCCTGCCCAAACCATTCTGTGATTCTCTTCTTTGATTCTTTGTTGCTTCATGTTTCTGTTTTTCCATGTTAAAATATTGTCAAAAGGTCAAATTGGTCAAAGGTGGTAAACCAGAAGCAGTGTAATAAATAACAGAGTAGTCTCATAAAGCATGACCCTTTCTTAGGAAAACACAGTTTTATCTGAAAATCAAAGCAATTATTCATGTGCTCAAAGTTATGTTTGCCATTGCTCTGCCTGGATGCAAACCATCATGAATACTAGGATGGGTATTGCTCTAGCACTCGTGCTTGTGAATGACTTTTTTCACCTCAGCAGAGTTATTTATGTGCCTAAACAGGTTATAAGACCTGGGGCCTGTTTTCTTCCACCAACTTTACTGTTTAAGAGTTGTCTGGGTATACTATAAAAGGAGTATTACTTGAATAGAGAGGTTTAGTTTTTGTTTAGACTCTGCCATTTGGTCTAACTCTGATTTAAATCAACATATCATCCTCACCTGAAGCCTGGGGATTGCAGGGTTTAAGGTGTGGGAACTCAGTGTGGATAGCACAGTGCTTCACAGGCAAAGGGAACCCATGTTTGCAGAAAGTTTGTCTTTTGCAGTATCTGAATGGGAAAAGACTTTAGGATAATATTTTATTTTTTTTAATTCTCTCTGTGGTACAAGTTGCTAAGAACCAAGAAGAAAGGAAGCAGTTTAGATACTGCTACTTGGACAGTTTCCTAAAATAAATGCAATACTTAATTGCTCAGTGTCTGATTTTTGTCTGAGCATCTGTCAGCTTGTTGAAAAGTGACACCAGGTAACAACAGTAAGCAAATAAAAAAGAAGCCAAGACACCACCTTTTATATAGTTCACAAATGTGGGCTTTTATTGTTTATGGAGGGATCCCAGTGCTGTGTGGTAGTCTGCTAAGTGTACAGAAGGAAGGGAAGAAGGGATATATTGTGTTCTGTGTGCCTGGGAGATTGAAAGTTGGCTGCACCTGGCATCCTTTCCTGTTCTTGTTAGTACTTGTCAACTGTGGTGACCAGTGATGAAATATTGTCCACTGGGTGTTCCTGGGAAAAGAACTGAATCGGAGGCTCGGTGTATTCCTGCTGTGATGTGTTACACGAATAGATGCTGCTATAATAAGAATGCTTATTTATTTTAGACCTCAGCAGCAGTTTCGGGGAACTCTGCCAGTACAAGCGTTTCCTCTTCAGCAACGAGTGGCCTTACAGGATGGGCTGCTTTTGCAGCCAAAACCTCCTCTGCCAACCCATCCACTGCCAAACTGGGATCGACAGCACAGAGTGCCGGCGGGAAACCTGCAGCTTCTTCAAATAACCAGAAACCCGTGGGGTTGTCAGGGCTGGCGACTTCAAAGACGGGACTGGGGGCCAAAATAGCTTCTGCCAACAACAGCGCTAACCCCGTGCAGCTGAAGCCTCCCCCGCCGCTGACCCTGGGCAAGACGACGCTGAGCCGCTCGGTGAGCAGCGACAACGTGAGCAAGGCGGGGCTGCCCAGCCCCAGCGGCGCCGCCCCCGGCACCGGCGGCACGGCCGGCGGCGGCAACGGCAGCGGCGGCGGCGGCGGCGGCTCCGCGGGCGGCAGCGCCGGCAAAGCCGCGGCTGACACCGGCAACCAGCCCGCGTCCCTGAAGGGCCCCACCTCGCAGGAGTCCCAGCTCAACGCCATGAAGCGGCTACAAATGGTTAAAAAGAAGGCTGCTCAAAAGAAGCTCAAGAAGTAGTCTGGCTGCTTGCTGATGTTGTTGGTTGTGTTCCGTGAGACAGCACCGTCGGTGTTTTTCTTAAAGGAAATCCCCCAGGTACTGGACTGGAAGAGGTTAAATCAGGGAAGCCCAAACCTTATGTAATACAGAAGGTCAAACCTTAATAATTCCGGTAATCCTTCTGCCTCTCCAAATCTGTGAATTGAATATGTTAGAGGAATTCGTTATTACGTGCTCCTGGTTTTGTAGCTCAAGGCACTGAAACTTGAAATTGGAGATGTTGGGTATTTTTTGATATTAAAACCCCCACATTTGTGTAGATACTTAATAAATTGAACTTGCTGAAACCATCATTCTTAAATGTTAATAATAAAATTATTATTAATCTGGGAAGTCGTTGCCACTCTTCTTTCGCCCCATATTCCAGTACTTAAAATGCTTCAGATGTTCAATATTGTGCAGAGTTTATTGCCTCAAATTGTAAAGCTTGTTAGGGGAAAAAATAATTTCAAAATTTAATTGTTTGACAACAGTATATTTAGATTGAGATTTTTAGTTTGGCAGTTTGCTAAATTGGCCTGTTTTGGTTTTATACAGTGAGAAATTTCAACTAAAAAAACAGAAGAGAGTCGAAACTGTCTTCCAAGTTTTCTTAAAATGTAGAGAACCGTCCTGTATTTGAGAAGTATCAGGTACTCCAGCTCTCCATGGTTACCCCTGAGCTGTTCTTCATGGTTTGTGCTCCCTCTCTTCATCCCAGCTGCTCCAGGTTTTGTTCAGCTTAGATTTGGCTCAAGGTGGGCACTGGAAAATGACCTTGAGTCTTGCTCTCTGTGTCTAGCACATGGCAATTTCCCTCCATTCCTTCTGTGATGAGGGGAGCATCTCTAAACATGAAAACATCTTGGACTGTATTAGGTTTGCATGGCCAGTGCTATTTTCTCCTTATCATACTCTGATTTGATGGGTAATAAGTCTCATTAATCTTCCATGATGGTAATTGGTGAGTGATCTCTCACTCCCCTTATCTTGGCCTATGACCCTTCCCTTGTATTTTCTGTGCCCCCCACCCAGCTGAGGAGGGGAGTGAGTGACAGAGCAGCTGGAGTGGGCACCTGACATCTGTCCATGGTCTGTGGTGACACAGACTGGCATAGGTTGGTGAAAGCTACTGTTTCTCTTTGCCATCCTGTATTTTAAGTGTGCATAAAGCTTGATACGTGTTAGCTGTTTCCCATACCTCATTTCCTTTCTCCACAATTAAGATTTAGGCTGTAGTTCCTTAAACAGCCAAAGGAATAGTTTAATTTACTCAGGATTGCCTCAGCTGCCTGGAAAATTTGCAGATTTTTTCAGCTATTATTTCCTGTGGAGGGAAAAAAAGAAAGGTTTTATCTTTGTAGTGCCTGCAGCTTCCAGGGCTGTGTAAAAATAACAGCATGAGGAGGAGGAGGAATCCAGAACTTTTACTGCTTTTTGATCAGCCCATCAGCCCATCCTTCCTCCTTTCCAGCACAGAGGGTTTTTAATGGTAGCATAGTAGGAAAAGACACTGAGGCAGTTTCCATTAGCAAACAGAAGGCATATTTTCTTCCTAAGTGTTAATCAGAAGACTGATGCCTACACTAAGAAGTAGTGTGAAGATAGATCCTTTAAATGGCCAAATGCTCCTATGTGAAGTGTTCATTCCAGTAGTAAAACCTGCTCCCAGAGGAGTGTTCAAGGTGCTAGGTGCCTGTCTTGTCTCTGAACAGACATAAAGCTTTGCTGGTGAGAGTGCAGGAGCTTACATCTCAACTGTCCCTATTACCTTAGGTACCACCAGTGAGGTGAACACGGGCAGAGGAATGATCCTTGTTTTCAAATACTGGTAGCTTATGCCATTTAGAATACTCCTGAGACTGATACAAGTGTGCCCTGATGTCTTTGCATCTATAATTCTGGCATGGATTGACTGTAGGGTCCCTCCATTCAGAATGAAATAAGTGATGCTGTGCTTTTTGTGCCTCTCTTTTCCCTCTAATAAGGCCAAAGTCTGGCTGCACTCATCAATAGCACTGCATTAGCAAAATCTGCAATACAGGTCCAGTTTGCATCAGCAAAAGACATTCTTCCACTGTAACTTTCCCAGCTTCCTAAATGAAATACAAAGTCATCTTCTGTTGGTATAAAAATGTCAGTTAGGATTGTGATTCTTTGAAGTATTATATCAAAAAGGATTTATAGCACAGACCAGGTCTTTTAGAACGAGTGTTTAACTTGAATATGTTAGATAGGCACTGCTGAAAAACAGAGAAGATTGAAGGGAACGGTTGCTTTCTGCTTTGATGTTATAGTTAGGATGGAATTAACAACTGTATTTTCAGGAAAGGAGTCTGTTCTACAGGCTTGTTTGACTGAAGTCGTGTGTCAGGTTGAGGAATGGAGTGTAGGGCAGGAAGAAGGAATGCCCATCTGAAATTTGAGAAGCATGCCTCCTGTTTAGTAAAAATAACTGGAAAATAGTCCTGTGATTCTTCTATCCCCAAACCAAATTGCTCTGTTATTTACTGTAAAAACAGCTACCTGACTTTTCTTAAATATTTAAGAAATTGGTGTGGTGGTAATTTATTTCCACTTAAATAGGATGGTTTGTTTCATAGATGCCCAACTTCTGATACCCTCAGTAATGTGAAATTATAGTTTACTCTGGTTCCATGAGTGCTACTTCTGGCTGGACTAGGGGATGCTGGTGATACCTGTGTCTTAAAATGAAGGTCTAACACAAGGCTCTGCGATTTACAAACTTTTATCTACTGCAGCTCATAGTGGTCACAATCTCAGGAGCAGCTGGAAAAGAACAGAGCTATGCTGACATTTGGAACCTTGAAGTGTATTTTTAAACTTTCTTAGTATTTTTGATAGTGCTTGAAAAGTTCTAATGTATTTATCAATAAGCTAGGATGCATCCTAGAAATGCAGCATTTTATCTGAGGCAACTAACTATTTCCTCTGCTAACTTTGCAGGCAGATCTTGGATAGCATATAAAGCTCTTTGCTTCTGGAAAACATAATATTTAAAAAAATAAAGAAGAAGAAACATCTTTACAAAAATAGATTTTATTATTACAATAATTTAAAAGAAGATTTTTTTTTTACTATTTCTCAACAAACAATATTGTAATAGGAATTATCAGTAACAGATCTATGGGAGCAAGGATTATCATGGCTGTGTTTCCTAGTGCAGGTGGTAGGTCCACTTCATCTATCTTCATTTATAAAGCTATCCTAAAATGACAGCAAAAGCATACTTGATTGCTTGAAGGAGGTAATTACTCAGTGAAGCTTCCAAAGATGAGAAGTCAGAAGGAATAATTCTTCAATCTTTGCATTGAAAAGCTGAACCCCTGCTGGAAGATCACCCAACCAAAGGGAAGATGGTGAAGCACAGAGGTGCCAGAGGTCAGAGCCTGGGACTCTGCTGTGTACTGGCTTGGACACTTTCTGGGTTCCAGGTTATCAATGGCAACACATAAAAATATTCCCTGAATGGAAAAGCACTTCAGTTTGAGTGGACCCAATCTTGGAAGTAGTTGTACATATTTATTGTCACACCAGCTCAAGTAAAACATACATTGGAACAAATGCAAGATCAATCCAGTAAACTGCAGCCTGTCCCTGCTTCAATCAAAATTAATTAGTTTTGTCATTAATGAGAATGAGAATAAGAAAGCTCTTAGAATATAGTAACCTTCCCCACATTCAAAAAAATCCAGTGGCAAAACCATTGTATATTCTTATGAATTTCTGGAGTCCTAACACAGCTCCGTTGCTAGTATTTAAAGCACTGTCTTAACAAAAAGATGAGTGAGCAAGTCTAATATGAATTGTTGTAAATCCTTAATTTGGAAGGCTTTAGATTCAAGGAGCATCTCTTAATTTCCTGCAATTGCTGTTTGCATTAATCTGTTCTAAACAAAAATTAAAGTTTGCAACATATTCATAATATCAAATGATAATGGCTCACAATTTGAATTTCTGAAATGGACTAAGCCAATCCACCTGAGTACCTAATTACATACTTTTACTGGATCCCAAGTTAGGGGGCTATAATAAAGTCATATAATTATGCCACAATATAAAAATTATTATGGGTCCTAATCCTACAGGGATTTCATTTGGCCTACTTGGAGTTCCTAGATTCCCCAGAAATTCAGGTGGTCAACTCCAGTATATTCATCCTTCATTCCTTGTTACTTCAGGATCAGGATACCTAGCGAAAATTTTGGAGAGCAGCATTTGAGTACTCTTTGAGACACCTTCACAGAGTCTGATTCTTCATGGAGAATGTACCTAACACTCAAAATCTGAGCTCTCCTGTGACTCAAGCGGAGTTCTCAGTGCTAAGACTTCAGAAATCTTTTTTTTCCTCTTTTCCTTGATTAATTTCACTGTCTGAAATAAAAAACTTCATAATTGTGCTTACATGACTCCATTAAGCCTAAGTACAATTCAGCCATTTCTAAAACTGTTTCAACTATTGCAAAATATAGATCTTCTCCAAGTAAAATATTCTAAATTGTAAAACAGAGCTGAAAACCTTCTTGTGTGTATCTTCCCCATAATTTCAAAACATAAATGCCAAAGCAGTAGCGATGCTTTGGGTAGCGATAAGTCTTTCAGTCCATTCTTCCAAGATGATACTCCCTCTGCACTTTTATTTTCTTCATTTAACTGAAGGTGAAGCTTTCCATAAAAGCAGCTAAATCCATTAATTAAGTGATTGAGAATCTTTTTTGCTTGCTATGGGAACAGAAAGATTTAAGTGCCTGAGGTGATGCACAATAATGCAAAATAATGCTCACTGGATAGCAGCAGTACACAGAGATTCCCACACCAGATTCTGGATATCTATCTCTGAGAACTCTAAAAGTTTCTCTATCATATGATTTAATCCAGCACAAATTTCAGGTTTAATCTCTGTGATCCCCTGCTGCATTCAGTCTCTGAGCAAGACTGACAACTTTTTCTACCCTTCTATGAAAATAATCTGAAAATTGAGGACATTAAAGAAAATGAAACCAGGTTCATTAGCGTAGCAGAAACTATTGTGTGTAGCAACTGCCCTAACGTTTCTTATCCTTTCTTTGCTGACAGGTTATTTTCTATTACATCTCACTAAGCATTTTGAATCATTTCATCTTCAAACCCCACTCTTCAAACTATGGGAAGTAGAAAGTCAGACAAAAGCTTTAGAACAATTTCTGTTTACCTTCAATCAGCAACACTACCTGCTCTCCCACCCTTAATTGTAACAGTGTTGTCATTTTTGTCATCAGCACAAGCAATTATGCAAACCAGAAAATACCTGACAGGAGTTTACTTTCAGTTACACTGTTTGCAGCAGGCACAATCACTTTTTTGTTTCCTTTTTGCAGTGCTTTGCACCAGGTTTTGGCTAATCACTAGAGGACCTCAGCATTGCTGTGGTGAAATACCTTGTGTCGAGCATGCAGATACCCATGAGAATCACAAGGAAGGGTTTTCTGTTTGCTGTCACCATTCAGTCTGTCTTAAGAGCTGGGCACTGCCTGACCTAGGAATCACTGCAGTCAGTGAACCTAAAGAAACTTATTGACTAGATATTATGGTCCCTGCATCTGACTTAAGGAATCAGAGAGGCACTAAATATTCATTGAAAGGCACCACTTAGCTTTTCTTCTTTTTTTCTTTCTTTTTTTTTTTTTTTTAACCAGTAAATTTCCCAAGGCTAATAACACAGGTTTCATTTCACTACACAGATCTAGCACTAAAGCAGTTAGTGTGAAGACATATGTGGATTTCAAACCTGGGGCACTTCCATATTGCTACAAACTGTTTCTACCATATGAAGCAGTTGTGTAATTCATTTGAAAATTATAACTTCTTCATGTCACAGTACCTGTTTCTAGTGTCTCCTCTTTTCCTTCCTGCATTTCCATCTTTAACTAAACATACCTTCTTCCCTGGGACTAGTCACTGGTACCACCACACTTGGTGTGTCTTAAATGTTGGAATGTTTCCTTAAAATTAAAGCGCTTTTTCTTTTCCCAATCCAATAATCTCCATTGAGAAAAAAAGGTTCTTCACAAAAGCAGCTCAGGAGAAAAACAGACAATCAAAAAAGCTCAAGTTTTAAGATGTGTCTGTGTTCACTGAGATAACAGTTCAGGAACAACTCAGCCTACAGTATCCCTGATGACTGAATTTGTCCTTTTTCAAGGCTAATTCTCTTCATCTTGAATATTATTTGCTAAATATCATGGAAGAAAAATGTAATTTCATCTGTGATTTGTACTTGTAGGTTGAGTCTTGATGTACGACGCTTTGACAAAAGAGAAAATTATGGGGTAATAGAAAAGCAAGCTCTTCAGCATGTTAATCAGAATCAGTCTTCCTGTTAAATGTTTCCTCCCTCAGGTCTTGACAAGGTGATGGCTTTTGGAGAATGGAGGTTCTCAGTATCATCTGTGTGCTGGATACCATGGCTTCTGTCAATCACTTGTGAGCTTGCTTTGCTTGCAGCAAACCTAACAGATGATTATTCTGTCTGCTTCAGAGAGTCTGGCTCAAAAGGCCCTTCCCCTCCTAAGCATATGTCATCTTCCCTAGATAATTAGATGGTACATATCCCTTCTGACCTTTTGCTTCAGCTAGCCACCATTCCTTGTTGCCACTCAGGTCAGAAAAGCGAAGTATCCTCACCCTCTGGTACTCCTGAAGGCTGAGTTCTTGATCACTTCTAGCTTGAAATGCAAAAACAGCATAGAAGATCTGAAAAAGGAAAGCCACATGAACAAAAATCAGAATTGAGAAGTGTTGCCACATGTTACTGTGTAGCTGTGTATCAGTAGCAGTTCTGTATAAAGAGCTGTAATAACATGTACAAACCAGTGTTCAACTACATGGCCTGCAATTTATAGGCAGGGCCAAAATAAAAAGTAAAATTGAAGCATCTGGGGAGCTCTGCATGACAAACAAACCAATCTCCAAGACCTCATCACCTTGCAACACTGGTAAGGTTTTCAGCTCACATCAAGTGGCCATGGATTGCATGAAGAGTTTTTCAGCAAGATTTCCTCATGGAAAATCACCTCTCCTAAAGATCCTGTGCTCAAATGTGGCACATGGGTCACTTCTGTGCCTTGCTGATCAGCTTTCTTGTCACCAGTAAGTTGAAAAATCCCCTAAACTGAGCTATTTTGCAAGTTCCTGCTCTGTATGAGAACCTTGAGGCATACCTGGGGTGGGATAATGCAAGTGTGTTTTCTGCGACACAGAACTGCAATTCACATTTAACTGATTCTCTTTTCCTACCTCACAGCTATTTAAAAGCAGAGAATAATGAATTCCTATGTCACACTGACATATTGGTGCCACTCTTTTCTGGTATGAGAGGAAACCATTCAAATTACTAACAGTATAATTTTAGATTTTAAATAGGAACAACAAGAAGACAGGCACAGTGTGTATCATACGTACCTGCTGATCATCCATACCCTGAAGAGCACCAGTCCCCATGCCATTAATTGCAGGATTTTCACGGAAGTGGAAAGGTGAGCTGCTGTCACTCTTCTGGTACCCTGGACTGCTTGTGCTGCTGTCAGCAGGGGGCCGTGAAGAGACAAAGAGGCTGATGTCATCAAAATCATCATCACCAAAGCCATTTTCTGCTGCATCCTTCTGTGCTTTGGCTGGATTGTATGGCTTCAGGAAGGAGGAGTACACATACCCTGTGAGGACTAGAAACCAGAATAAAGAGACAGAAAATAAATAAACAGCAAAACGCTGCTAAAATAATTTCAAAACCAACCGCTTTATGCAGCTGTCAGTATGACAGAGGCAAACAGATGGGGCCAGAATGAAAGGAAATCAGTATCCCAAAGGGAAGCTGTTATTGGGATATTTGAGCAGAGAACTCACTTCCTGTGTCAACAAGCCATCTGCTTGTGCTTCCAAAGGGGTCCTTTTGCTCCACAACAGCCACCAGGTCTCCTTCCTGCAAGTCAATATCGAACTCCTGCGCGGCGTTGCACTTGCGCTTAGCCTGGTACAGCGACTCGGTGCTGTAGGTGGCCAGCAGCTTGGACCTGTGCTCCTCTGTCTGCCGTGGGGACTCCAGCTGGAAATACAAGGTGTTCATCCTCAGTAATGCTGGGGCCATTTCCAGGTAAAAATCTGGATAAAAATGCTGCCTGTGGCAACTGACCCAGCGTTTTTACACACAGACCAAAGAGTTACACCAGGACCAAATCTCCTCTGCGTATGCAGGAAGAACCTGTCCCACTGCTATATTAATAGGTGAGCAATAAAGGGCAGATTTCAAAGAAATATAGGAATTTCACTAATTAAAGACCTCTTAGTCTGTCCTCTGCTCTCAAAGAGGTGCTGTTCTGTATGTGAACTATCTCCTGCTTAATTGGTTTTCCGTAGCCATGACCTTTGTATTCTGATGTAATATCACAGAAAAAGCATAATCCAAAAATGGGCTGAGGTGTGCTAAGGCCACATAAAAACTTGTATGATAAGGCATTAGGCAAAAAAAAAAAAAAAATCAGTGGTACCCAAAATGGCTGCTTTTTGTGTGAAATTACCTCTCTAAATGAGGGCAAGATACCATTACCTGCTGGAAGCATATTCATTTCAGGGTTTGGTTAGAGGGCAGGGAGGGGGGTGCTGCACATCAGTGGGATCTTAACATAGCACAGAAGCAAGAGCACCTGTGCCTTCACTGATGCTGAAAGGAATTTTACAACTGCCCCAGCTTCTCTTGTCCCAAGGCTGCTCCCAAGTCCTTATTTTACTGTAAACTAAACTCCTAAAACGTCCAGAACCATCTGATGAGATTGGGAACACAGATTTCCTGGTGGATTTTCTGATTCTTCTGCTGTGGGTGTTGATGTTTGTGCATATATGTGTAAACACCAGTGCACATAACCACAGCTGAGCACAAGGAAAAAAATGTTCTGAATTAGAAGACTAAGATGCACTGTAAGAGTATTTAACAAAAGAAGTACCAGAAATACACCTTAGCCTTACCATGTGCTTAAAGGGCTAAGGGCAATTTGAGGTAATTTCAAGTGGATTTTCAAGATATTAACATGAAAAATGTGAAAAATCTTCAGAGCTTACTGGTCAATGAAAACTTTACTCCAACAACCTGATTCAGAGTCACAGTGGAGAGACAAAGCCCAAACCTTTAGGTAGCATAAAAATGGATTTGTTTCAAAAGTGATCAAAAGAGGATGCTTCATACACAATTGGGATGTATGGTACTCACCGGAGAAGGAACAGGTTTCTTTTTTTCCAGGCTCAATTTTCCCTCAATAAAGATTGTACTGATGTTTTCTTTTACAAAATTCAGCTTGTGAACCTCCTCTATCAATTGATTCTGCACTTCACAGATGCTTGAGGAGGACAGCTGCAAACACAAATGTGGGTTAGATCTCATGTACAGAATGGGAGGGAGATTGGAGAGAGCAGATTTAATTTAATTTGCTGAGTGCTAGGAGTCAGGAAATCTGACAAGTTATGACTATTTTCTGCAGAGCCCATAAGCAGTGCAATCTCTACATATGAGATATAAAAAGAAGAAAGGTCTTTGCTTAAAGAAAGTCTCTAATAGACGCTATTACAATTAAAAGACATAGAAATTGAAGTTAAATCATTAAAAATATTCTAAATGGTGATGAAAATGAAGAGCCTTGCATTTATACTACTGAGCCACCTGCTTTCACATGCAAATGGGCATCTCAGCAGCTATCAGAGTGGCCAATGTGCTACAAGGTTTGGAGTAGTTTATCCCACAGCTGCGTGTTTGTGCAACTGAGAGCTGCAAACAGGTTAAAAATTGTTGGGTAACTGAGTTTCTGTCTGTGGCACTGAATAAGTGATTTTCGTATATGCCTAATACCAAATGCATTCGCTGATGTAAACAGGAAAAAAAGAAAAAGAAGGTAATTTTGTAGCTAGACCCTCACAGAAAACAATGTCCAATACAACAGGTTTCAACACATGAAAACATCAAATTACAGGGATGAAATTTCTTCATGCAGAAAAATCCTTAATTCTCCCATTAAACACCATAGCTCTATGTTTTCTATGTTTTGATCCTGACCTTGTTTGCTTAATTTTTCAGCTGCCCCTTACTATAATGTGCTCTGTTCCAGCCTTGATGGAAAGGAATACTCCAGAATTGCCTTTCTAGAGTGTGTTTCCCAAGCAGCCTTGCTTCTGTTCAGGTGAGTGGATTTGTATGTGTGGAAGGTATTGCTGTAGCTGTGTTTCTCAGGGGGTTCAAGTCCTCCAGGTGATGCTATTCATCACTGCTGAGAGATATCTGCAGGAGTTTCTGCATCATATTTGGGTTTTAAAGCACCTTGATTTTCATAAAAACTATTTCATCAGATCTCGTTTCTCTTTTGCAGTCATCTGTGACTCTGCAGTCTAGCAGCAACGGAGGTGTTCATGTACTTTCTTACAATTTCCTGTGTTTTCTGGGTTAGTCAGAGTACATGCTAAGATATGCTTGCAGCTGCCTTCTTTTTGCCTCCCTGTAATACTCTTGCCATTACTATCACTGCAACAGCAGGAACAGTCCCATTAGGATCATTCTCAATGAAAAACACAGGTCTGACAAGAGTTCAGAACAGAAGTTCCTCAAAACTTACTCCAGAGTGACCTTACTGTGGCCTTCAGTATATAAAGGGGGCCTACAGGAAAGCTGGAGAGGGGCATTTTACAAGGGCATGTAGTGGCAGGACAAGGGGGATGGCTTTACACTGTAAGAGGACAGGTTTACACTGGTTACTGTGACTGAAATGGCTTCTGCAAGGAAGCTGTGGGTTCCTTATCCCTGGAAGCTTTAAAAGTCAGGTTGGATAGGGCTTTAAGCAACCTGGTCTAGTGGAAGGTGTCCCTGTTAATGGCAGGGGAATTGGAACTAGATGGTCTTTAAGATCCCTTCCAACCAAACCATTTCGATTCTAAGAACTTAATCGGTACTGAGTTTGCAAAGGAAAAAAAAAAACAAAATTTAACTGTGCTCAGCAGAACAAACAAAGTCACAAAATCAGTAAATCAGTGGTAGCTTTGTAGATATGTGTCCTACATAACTTTAGCCAAAGCATACAGAAAGAAGAAAAGAGAAATTAAGACACAGCCACACCTGTTTCTAATGTACTTACTGGAACAGGCACCATGACAGCAGAGTTTGATTGAAGTGCTGCAAACATAATATTCCTGAGGAGGGTGATGAAGCAATGTAGACAGTTCAACACGATCTTTTTGGCTGCCCTGTTGAATACCTGAAGTTCTTCCACTAGCTGTGCATTTAGAGCCTCATATTCTTTCTTTGCCAGCTCCAGCTCTTCTCCAGCTGACCTCTGAATGTAGCTGTTGTAGTCCAACAGCTTGTCATAGCGCTTCTGGATGAGCTTCTGGGGGCCTGGAAACAGGGCTTGCAGTGCTGAGAGAGGAGTCAAGACGAGCTTGTCCAGCTGAGCCATCTGGAAAGTACAAACCAAACCTACTCATTACCTTATTCACACAGTCCATCAGATGCCATAAGGGGCTGAGCCTGATGGCAGCCCATCAAGCAATCTGTTAATCACTCTTCACAAAGCTTTGCTGCCAGAGGCAGTTTCAAGCAGGGTCCAGCATGACTTAGAATCTCCTTCATAATGGGAGATGTTCAATTTTTTAGATGTTAGTTTTTCAGTGTCTGCCAATGGCAGTGGTCCCTTGGAGCATGCAGCCTCAGGTACTGTCCCTAGGGAGCTGCCACTGGGGAAAACAGCAAGGATTGGTCAAGTGGTCAAATAAAACTAGGATTTCCTTGGCTGGAAGGCCCACATCAATATACAGTCTAAAGCCAATGAGGTTTTGTTAAGTGGGAGACTTGAATTCTCTCAAAGCTGCTTTTTTTTTTTTTTTTTTTTCCTTTTCCCTCTCCTGGAAACAGCTGTAACTCAATTCCTGTTTAAGCAAACACAAACAATCACTTGATTTGATTAAATTAGGTTATGCTTGTTGGTTTTATCTCTAGTAATCAACAAAATTAGACACCTGGTAAAAAAACCAGTCTTCCTCAGGCTTTTCCATTAGTCTCTAATTGTCTCATGGGATTAATATTGCATGAAATAAAATTTATTTTTGTAAGTAATTTGTTCAAATACAGCACAGGCTGGTAGTGAGTGAAATTCATCATCAGATTAAAGCCCTTGGACATTCTGTGTGAATTAAGTTGTTGGGTTGGATGTGAGAGTAAAAAAGCAGCTGCCTCTGCATTCTCAAAAACATAGCAGAGTTGAGGACAGATCCATTTTAGCCCCAGAGTTGTTCTCCAAGGCCAAGATGATGTACACTGCCTAAATAGCTCCTATTTTATTTCCACCTGAAAAACTGGGCTGTGTTTAGTGAACCAATTTTTGATGCATTAAGAAAACAATTCTTCCAAACTGCTGGACCCGATTTCTTAAAAAGAGGCTACTGGGAATTTCTGCCCTGAAAATTTTCCAAAAATCTAATGAGAGAGGAAGGTATACATTATTGACAAATGCACCTCCACCTCTGAATTTTTCCAGCTTGAGCAGCTGTTTGAATAAGCAGCCTGTCCCATTTTGAAAAGACATTTAAGTACCTTATTAGAGCCAGGCATTAGAGTTCATTTTAATTCTGAAAGCAGAAGACTAGTTGAAAAATTATTACTATTTTTTAAATTGCTTTATTAATTACTATGGGCTATATTTGGATTTTATGTGGTTTCCCTATATGAAGGATTTGACAGCTCTATGTTAATATCTGGACTTGATGACCTGAAAGGCTTTTTTCCAGTTAAAAAATCTGAGATTTTTACAGATCTGTGATTCCAGGAGCTAACAGTACATAAGCACAATACCAATCACAAAAGTCACTCAAACTGAAAGTGCTGGTAACAAAAGTAGCAAGGCAACAATCTGCTGCTTTTTTGCTGAAGTTCAGATGAAACAAATACAGAATTGTTCAGGTGATACAAATTTAACACAAAGATTTTAGTATAAACCCAGGAATTTAGCTTGACCAGTTTTCTTTCGTTCTTCCAAGGAAAATACAATTCATTTATATTGTATTTTATCTTAGTTCCTACATAAATTCAACCAAAACCCCCACTCATCTTTCCCAACAGATTCCTTAGCTGATTTTCTTTCCTCTTTTTTGTCCTAGTCTTCCTCACATGCAGCTGTTTTCTCAGACATACAGTGTATGTCTGGACATTGCATTAACTTACAAAGTCTTCACACAGATTTGCAGTGTTGATCTGTTTTTCCGAACAGTCATTGACTTTGTCATCTTTATCTTGCAGGATTTCCTGAAGCTCAATTATATTCTGGGCAGCCAGATGTATAGAATCCTAAATGAAAAGATGGTAGGAAGATGAAACTATTACAATCCATTTTAATATGCTGCATTCACTCATGCAGCTTCTCAATAATACTTCTGGAATCAGAAATATTTTCCATCTCCGACACCAGTGCAGTTGCTGTGCAGTTTCCAGTCATTGTGAGGTTGATTACTGTGATAATATTTTCCTCTGCTTTGTCTATTTTCAGTGTAAACTACTTAAGAATCAAGCTGTTAGTGTTCAACTATAAGAATTATTCCCTAAACTAATGAATATCCCACTGGAATTCAGCTACTCTTCAGCAAGAAGCCAGCTTACCTTGCATCCTCAAAAATCTCTTTTGGGGGACTAAGTAGGACTAAGTGATGTATTTCAGTTACTCAGAATTTAAATCTCAATGAAGTGTGGATCCATTTGGATCAGGAGCTGTCAGCACCACTGCAGGCAGCAGCCCTCCTTGGCTGAGCTCCCTGGCCTTTCCCTGTTTGCAGAACCAAACACGGCGCGTTTGCCATAAGCCCTGGCCAGCTGGCTATTGATCTTGCCTATCTCCCAAACAGCCTCCCTGCCTGGCTAGGGCACACTTACACTTGGACAGGCCTCATGCCATCTACAAAGCTGGCAAGTAGCCCATGGGAGGGGCAGGTTGATAAATCACAAGCCAACCCTCAGCTCTGGAGAGGAGGGTTGAAGCAAAGACATTTTAGAGAACTCGAGCACTCTGCACATCTAATGCTAACCCTCAACACAACCTAACCATGGGAAAAGGGAAGGAGTCCTTCCATCCACAATATGTATTTCAGGATGTTTTAATTCATGTGGCTGCAGCTCAGTTCTTCAATCTTTAATGAGAAGATTGGTTCAATCTCAGTTTGTCCTTCAGTGCAGCAGATGGGGGTGACAGCTTCACACAGAGACTGAAAGTCCTGACTGTGCCACCAGACAGAACCTTCTTCTCTGCACCTGTGGGTCCCCACAGAACCTGCCTCTGTCAGGGGGAAAATGCAAAATTGTGGACTTTAAAACTTCTTTGCCATCGGCTCAGTAAGGCAGTGGCAGCAAAGCTTATTTATTTAATATTCTGATGTGGACAGCCCTGCTAATAAATAATTTGGTGCTGCCCAGCCAGAGGCAGAAATGTGTGTCAAACTGGTTATGGACAGGGTTTGTGACCACAGATTGCAAAAAGGCCTGTACCCACCTGGAGATGTTGTGAATAGAGCGAAATGTTCTTCACACACAATTTCACAGTCTTCTCTAGACTTTGAAACAACTTTTCTTCTTTATCAAAAGTTCCATCTTTCACCTAAAATAGACATTTGCACTGTTATTTTGGCAACCCAAAGGAGCCTGGCTAATGAAACAAACATCCAAAGCACTGCTAGAAAAATCCCTGAACTCCTCCCTTTGAAAACAGATCAACCCCTAATTCTCCCAAGCTCCCGCTGTAATTCAAGAAAAGTCAAAACCACTGGGCAACACGGCAGAGAATTCCATTTTTAATCCTTGTGGGAGCAGGGAGTTGCTTTACTACAAGGCCGACAAAACACTTCATTTTCCTGCACACTGTTGTTCCACCTGAGGAAAGGACGGGGGCGGGAAAGGTGGGACGGGTATTTGGGAGGAAAAGATGGGATGGATATTGCAGAGGAAGAGGTGGGATGGGTATTTGGGAGGAGAAGGTGGGATGGATATTTGGGAGGAGAAGGTGGGATGGATATTGCAGAGGAAGAGGTGGGATGGGTATTTGGGAGGAGAAGGTGGAATGGATATTGCAGAGGAGAAGGTGGGATGGCTATTGCAGAGGAGAAGGTGGGATGGGTATTTGGGAGGAGAAGGCGGGATGGATATTGCAGGGGAGAAGGCGGGATGGCTATTCGGGAGGAGAAGGCGGGATGGCTATTGCAGGGGAGAAGGCAGGATGGATATTCGGGAGGAGAAGGCGGGATGGCTATTGCAGGGGAGAAGGCAGGATGGATATTCGGGAGGAGAAGGTGGGATGGCTATTGCAGGGTCTCGAAGGCAGGATGGATATTCGGGAGGAGAAGGCGGGATGGCTATTGCAGGGGAGAAGGCAGGATGGATATTCGGGAGGAGAAGGTGGGATGGCTGTTCCGGAGGAGAAGTTGGGATGGCTATTCGGGAGGAGAAGGCGGGATGGCTATTGCAGGGGAGAAGGCAGGATGGATATTCAGGAGGAGAAGGTGGGATGGCTGTTCCGGAGGAGAAGTTGGGATGGCTATTCGGGAGGAGAAGGCGGGATGGCTATTGCAGGGGAGAAGGCAGGATGGATATTCGGGAGGAGAAGGCGGGATGGCTGTTCCGGAGGAGAAGTTGGGATGGCTGTTCCGGAGGAGAATAGCCGCTCTCCCGCACGCCGGCTGCAGGTGGAGCTGTTATCCCAGAGCCGAGCCAGCCTCTCCTCTGGAAACGCCGGCAGCCGCCGATGGCCTCGGGAAACTTCTTAATGCCACCCTGAAAACGCGGTCAATTCTGCCCGTCTTTTCCTGCAGGGGCTTCAGAAATCTCAAGTCACGTCTTAGTGTTTTTGCCGTGGGGGTGTCAGCGTGTTTCAAGACGTGAGTCGGGAACTTTCTCAGTCTAATTAAGCAGGAGAGGCGGCTGAATCTCTAACAGATGCATTCTGATACTAAAATGATCCTCAAACGTTTAAAGCTTAATTAGAAACAAAACCAAAAAAACATAAACCAGAAGTTTCTAAAGAAAAAAAAAAAGGGAAAATAAAAATCACATATCCTCTTAATCAAATTTAATTCCCTTTTTCTCTGATTTTACAGTCTTGCTGGTGTCTGTCACATTCTGAATACAAAAATTTCCACTGTATAAGTAAATGAACAGAAAAGAATATATGTGAGTGATTTGGATCAGAGAAAGAAGAGAAAAACTGATAAAAAACAAACCAGGAAAAAATGGCATGTATCTTGTGAAGTCACATCTAGAAAGGCAAGTGACCTTGTATAATCAGCCATCTCATGCAGTGATGTGCACTGGATATCACTTTCAAGGTCATTTGTAATTGATTTTCTTTGAGATTTCGATTTAAGCTTTCCTGAAAATGTTTATCCTGCTAGGTTTTGAATTACAACTTTGAAATTATGAAGGAGGATTTTACTTTAGGCCACCCCACACCCATCAGACTCATCACAGAGTTCTTTTTCTCTGTAGTTTTGAGGGTTCCAGGTCTTTGCACATGTAGAGGCAAACCCTGTGACCTTTCCTAATTAGAGGTATTGCTCATCTTCCTTGGTGGATTCCAAACCTTTAATGCTACAACATGAGCAAGATGGACTTGAAAATGTTCTCAGCCCCGACAAGAATTATTGCCAGGGTTTCTGCAAAATGCTGACCTCAGGCTCTCACTTCCTCTCTGCTGAAGACCAGAAGTTTGAGAAACTCTTGTGTAAAAAAGGAAAAGGTGGAGAACACATTACATTATTTTCTATTTCGATCACAATAATCTTTCCTGTCTTCTGTGACAGTCAGAAAATGACGTTATAAATTAGGTAGGAAAAAAAGCAGCACCACAAACTCCATTTCCAACAGGTTTTGAAAAACACCCTGTGCAAAAGCAGAACTGAAGCTGTCAGTGCAAATCTGCAGTTGGATGAGTAAGTACCTGAGGTTCTCCCCTCGTCAGTATTTTCAGATGGCTGGTGACCCTCTTGGATTTCTTGCTAATGGAGTGAATATTCAGTCGGGCAAACTTTTCTTTAAGGGTTTCATCATCATCATTCTTCCTATACTTCAGCACTGCAGACAGGGAATTTCATTACATCAGTAGTCGGTATTCACAGGACTTTTCACCAGAACAGGCACACAAATATGAAACTATTTGAAAGCAGACACTTTGATGTAATTTGGGGTAATCTCGTGTGAAAATACTGAAGAGGATTAAAACCCCATTATCAACAGTAACCCTGGGAAGAGCGAAGTTAGGGCTTCAACCTGGCAAATCTAAAAAAAAATATTGCCATTACTGCATCTTAATTATTATCAGTGTTTGCAACTGCATTACAGACACTATAACAATAATTCTTTCCCTGTTTTCATACTGGAGTTACCAGTCAGGTAACATAGTTGGCTGAGGACAAGGGACATTAAGGCATTGTTACCCTCTTGAAACTCAATGTATTACACAACTTGTGTGGCACCAGCTAAAATTTATATAGTGAAATATCTGAGCTGAAATATATCTTGTAATGGCCAGCCCAAACCTACAAAGAACTTTCTGTGCTTTCTTACCTAAATCTTTCCTCCTTTTAAGTTCATTGATGTTCCAGTTAATGGTTCTCATAGTAAAAAGGGCGTGTTGTAGTGCCTCGTGGTCAGGGTGAGAAGCAGGAGTTGAGTTCAAGAGCTCCCGGAGTAACAAGGGATATTTCATCAGCCGTTGCACTGGTTTGATCAACAGGGATCCCAGGTCCATTAGATTTGGCTTTCCTCTATAATTTACACAAAAATAATTGTCACAAAATTAGAAATTCCTTGAATTGCAATTACCACTCAAGTCAAAATCTTGAGCGGTAATTGCATAAAAAATTGCATAAATAAAAATAAGATACATCTGTGGGGGAACAGGGGTGTTGTTAACGAAACCCTGCTGTCGCCCCCGCAATGAGAAATACACCCCAGCTCTCTGAATTTTCTGTTTTCAGAACTTAGCAGACATCAGCTCTGAAACCATCCCACTCAGTCTAAAGGTGCATGTGCTATAACTCACACATCACAACACCCAGGAAGGGAGATGTAGGTGGAAGAACAAATAACAGGAAGTTTGAGAAATGCTGTGAGAGCAGGGCTTTTACATCCTGCTCTGGGCCCTCAGGCTTAAAACTGCAACATTTCCATGCTGTGGGTAACTGGGATGCCTGTTCACAGTGCATCCCTTCTCACGACACCCCTGACTTGGCACAGAGACCCTCAAGCTTTACAGCCTTTCACCTGTGGCTTTACTTTGCTGGCTGCCAGTCATATTTCTAAAGATGCCTCCAAAGAGTACCAAACCTGGCCTGGAAAATGTTAAACACACAGGATATTCACACAGGCTTGATCCAACCTGCTGGAAGACTCCCTTACATAAAGGCAAAGCAGGCAACTGGCCAGGGTGGCAGAAGGATGAGAGCAGTACAGTCCCAGCTTCCAGCATGGGCACAGGGATGCTCTGTGGCTCTAGGCTCAATCCCCACTGGGTGGGCTGGGGCAGCAGAGCAGCATCCCCAGGCATTCAATGGCTCAGGCCATGAAGGCACTCCTGAGCTCTTGGGCCAGCTGAACTCACACTCCAGCCCTGCTCCAGACTTTGCTTACACTCTCCAGGCTGGAATGGGAGAGGCTGTGCAGTTTGTGGGCTGCCACAACATCTTCAAAGGAAACAGGAAAGGACTGAGTCACATGTGCCTTCACCACTTTCCATGTGGGTCTCCCCAGAAACATTGGGTCTCCCCAGAACAGGTAACAGCAACCACCAGGTGGCCAAGAGCAGGGCCAGCCACTGCTGAGGTTCCAGCAGCAGGACAGACATGTCCATGGTCTCCCCTCATGTCAGCACAATCCTCAGCAAACCAGGCACAGCTCCAGCACCAGCTACCTGGCACCTCCCCATTGAAACTGAACATGAGCTCCTGGTGACAGTGTGGAAGGCAGTAAAGCAGAGCAACCTTTCCATTTGCATGCCCAGAAAGGCTCTTTTGGAGCAGAAAAGGTTTTCTGACATTAACTGTGCAAGAGTTAAGGGTAGACAAAGGATTTCTGCATATGGAAAGATGAAATAACACAATGTAGAAGGAAAGTACAAAAAACAGGGAACAGCCACATGGTTTTGCAGGCTGACATCTATTGTTTCGTGCAACAGAAAGCATAAAAGAAAAAAAAAAAACTTCATTCCTACTTTTATATGTGTAAAAAGTACAAGAGCCAATCCTTACTTGCTGACTAATTGACTAACAATTTGAATGCCTTTGAGAAGAGACATCTGCATATTTAAACCATCTCTCTCAAACAGGCATTATCTGTAAAAAAGTTCTGCATGAAAAAAAATTAACAGTAGATGCCTTTTAAGGCTTCCTCATGTCCTGAAACATTCTCATCATTTCAATTCCCCTCATTTCCCCTGTATCTTACATTAAATAGAGAGCTGTTTTTCCTTCTTTCAGCTTCTGGCAGCAATAATGAAAAAAAAAATCTTAAATTGTTATTGTTTTCTCTGAAAAGCCCTATGAATGCAAATCTATAAAAGCTGCCTCATGAATGGAAAAATCTTCAAGTGTCTTCTCTTTATATAGTTGCACTTTGGACAGCTGCCCAAGTGATAAACAGCCCTCTGTTCTGTATCTGCATGACACAGTCTTGCAATATGGTGTGAGAGATAGCAGGTTTGTTAGAAGATAATGACTCCCTGGGGCACTAAATGCCACAAAGTTTGACTCATCTAATTCTCCCCAGCAAGATTAGCTGAGATAGCCACTCTCCCTGGACAGTCCCATTTGCACTGCACCCTGTTAGGACCCACGGGCTGCTGGGCAGGACATGGCCTTGCCACATGACTCAAACAGGAGAGTAACACCTTGTGACACCTATTGTGCAGAAAATTAAGTTGGTAATTCATTTGTGATGCTACTTCAGCCTTCCCCCCACGTGATTTTGAATTTAGCAAGTACTCTAAGCCACATGTAACTGTACTAATCCCACAGCAAATGATTGCCATAGCGCTGCAGTAAATGCAGCTGGCAAACTGCAGTGAGCTCCACGGCACAGCCTCCCTCCTGCCTCCCAACAAAACAAAGTCACTAACACAGACACATTCCCACTTGTTTAAAAAGCCCATGGTGGTGAGCCACACAAAGGCAGGGGAGGCAGGATTTAGTTTCATTTGCTGTCACTGCAAGGCAGCTTGGTCCAGAGGCAAACACAACAGCCAGCATGGTCCAGGCAGGCTGAGGCTGGTGTGATGAGCAGCTGCCAGTTCTGAGAGGGTGAGCAGGAATCAGGCTGCAGCAGGACTCAGGATCTTGGGCTTCATGGTCTACTATGCATGCCTTGATTCCTTGATTTCAGTACAAGACATGTAGGGCAAACAATTCACTGTGCCATAAGTCTCTCAGGAAAACCCAGGGAACTCACTGAGGCTGCACAGTTGTTAAGCCAAGCAGAATTTAACCTACTGAACTGCTAGCAAAGGGCAGCACTGTCTGGTATTTATGTAATAGTTTTCTTGATCATGCTTGAACGAAAAGCAGTCTGGGAGCAGCAACATCACAGACCATTTGGGGGGAGTTACGCTGTATTTTCCAGTTCAAGAGTAAGCAGATTTTTGGGTGCAGTCCTGCCCAAGGGCTGTTGCAACTCTGCAACCTCTGATTTGCAGGTGATGGGATTTCTTGAGTGCCCTGCCTGTGAGAATCCCACAGCTAACCTGCTCATTGCATTCTGCACAGCTTTGTAAGAGTCCTTTTAAACACAGAAAGTGAGCTGTCTCCTACACTCCACTGGAAACTGTTTGAAGGAGAAAACCAGACTTTCATATCTGTTAGGGTTACACAAGGCAGAACAGCCAGTCTTGGGTGATTTCTGTATGTGTTGCTGCCTCACATGATCATATTGTGACCTTCTGGATATTTTGTATCTCTTGGAGTCACACTCCTTGTGGGACAGGGGTACACAGGAATGTCCCTTATCAAAACAAACTGCAGAGAAACTATTTCCTAGCACAAAAGCTTGAAACCTCCAAAAGCAGAGTTTAAACATGCAAGTCTTTCAAAGTGTATTTTATGCAGATCATAGTTACAACATGCAATTAACTGACTGATTAACAAATTGTCTGACTTGACTTGAGGTCTGTTCCTCTCCTGCCAGTATAGACCACACTTCTCCTTTCTCCTAACGTTTGGTTGGGGTTGTAATCTTTCTCTTCAGTTCAGACAGCCCCTCCTCTGACCTCTCACTGCAGGTAACTACAGGCAGTGCTGCATTTCAATGCAGCCAACATGCTGGATGTCCAGAAGCTGCAGCTGTGATAAATTCTCCTTTACAGCTTTTCAAAGATGTCACATGTGGCACAGAAGTCCCTTAACCACAACTCATCAGTGGCTGGGGGACTTTCCTGGCTAAGTTTCAATGAGCTTGTTCTTTTCTGATATTCTTCCAGCCGCTGTTGGGGGAAGATCCTAAAGTGGGCTTCTCACATAGGGATGCTGAAGGGGTTGCCAGCTTAGAAATAGCTTTACCTGAAAGCCTGCCTGAATTGTAGCAGGAAATTGGATTCCAAAGACTGACACTATGCTGTTGACAAACACTCAGAGCATTCTGCATATTTCCTGGAAAATTCTCCAGGATTTACTGACACAAAAGGCTTGTGTTCTTAAAATTTCTATCTGTACAGCTCTAAACATACTAAAGGTAAATCAAAGATAGTTTAAAGATTATTTTATATGTAAAAAAAGGCATAGTACTTACTCTTCTTCATATCTCTTTCTGTAAAAGAGAAGAAAACAAAACATGCATTAGATTTCTCCTAAAGGGATTTATACAGACCAGGAGATTCTCAGATAGTCTTCAGTGACACAGGGTAGCCATAACTGGCAAGGTAACTTAGGTTTATGGCTTCTGTGTGTCAGCAGAACTGCACAAAGCAGCCAGAGGGTACTGGTGAATCTAACCCTGTAACTTTTTGAATGGACAGCCCCAAATGCAAAAGGATTGTAAGAAACCTGCTCTGGCTGTGAGACCCAGCCTTGTCCTCACACTGTTAGAGAAGGAAGTTTGGATCACTCTGCTAACAATTGTAGGTAACATCAAGCCATTGATACAAAAAGGAAAACTAAACGTCATTCTTACACTTTACATACATCTCTGTCTACTCTCTTTAAACAGAAATGTAGTTTTAAAAGAAAAAGAATACATTTCAGCCTTTTAGGGTGTAGAGTCAATGAAGCTGTGAAGTTTTTTGTAGACCACACATCAACTGAAACCTCTCTGGAGTAGAATGGTGTTGATGCATATACCAAAAGCATCAGGGACTTAAAATTGTAGTTTGCAAACTCGTGCATAGAATGTTTTCTTATGGTGTGAATAAACTCAAATGCAAGAGACCCAAACGTGTCCATCTCTGCATCAGGCTTCCCTGACATCACATCCTCAGCCACACTTTTTTGACTGCCTGCACTCTTATCTCCTGGCCCCCAGTGCCTAGCTGAGCATCTGGAAGCTGCTGCTGCTTTCATTGCTTCTGCACTGTCAGCATTTTGTGTGCTTGTGACGTCCCTCTGCCCCTGTAATAGTTGACCGAGCTACTTCAGGCTGAAAGCTGAGCAGGTAGTTGCCAGCATCCTTTCATTTTTACCAGCTGCATTTCTTTGGCTAGGCTAGCAAACAGCATCCCCAGTTTGCATAATCACTGCTGAAACAGGGGACTCTACAGAAACTGGATTTGCACATGTCTCCAATGCAGACACCTACATTTTGGGATGGATTTTTTCCTCTTCAGTCAAAAGGAACAGGAATCTCAACATAGCTAATTAAATCTGATTTGTCTGTACAGATGTGCAGAGTGCCACTCTCAAATTGCTCCTGATATAGAACTTGTTTTTCACATGTCAGATAATACTCAGTGGAGGCACAGAAGCCCCTACTAATGTCAGCTTGTTTAAGATTTTTTAAAGTGGAACAATATTCTTTCCAAGGGAAAAGAAAACTCTTTAACAAGTAAACATTTTTCAAAGATAGCACCAGCCCCCACATTTGTTATGTCTCACAATGGAAAACATCTTGTAACTTATTTGGTAACAATCTTGCATAGTTTTCTTCCTAGGGCAAATATTCTCCACTGGGTAGAAACAGTTTTAGATGACCACAGTTCTGAATGTCAGCATGCACTTTCAGGTCTTAATAGTTGAATTGACTGCAATCCTTAGGCACTGGGAAAAATCACAACACCACACCAGTGCTTTTATGGTTGGCTCCTGTTTAAAGGCTAATCAGGAAAGAATAAGGCAAAACAAGGCTTCGTTGTAAGGAAGTCCTTGTCACTTCCTTCTAGCAAAGGCTACAGTGGCTCCGCATAAAATATCCTTTCTCTTTACAAAGCCCAGCTGTTATTTTGGAGCAGAAGCACCTCTTGCTGGCTCTGGGATACAAGTGGCACCATCCACACTAGGATGTACATGGACATTATTTTTTATCTTTATTTCCTTCCATGTCCCCTTGCCTCAGCAGCATGGATAAATGAACGACAGTAGTGGCTTCTCTTGATTAGTCAGGAAAGATTATTGTAGGCATCAGCACCAAAACACCCACTTAGGGGAAATACCTGGCCATCCATTAGCCTGAAGGCATGAGTTTATATGAAAATTTATTTCTTTCAACTTCCAGGGTAGCTAAAACTTGAGAACCCTGTACATATACTTTGTTATATATTTAAGAGCCAAACATGTTGCACAAGATAAGCTTCATTTTCAACAAAACCTATCTTCAAAGCAAACACTTCTCTTTTAATGTTATTAATATTTTCCTTCACCACTCTTTCCAGATTTCACTTGGACATACTTCCCATCTCCTAAATCTTAACAGATCTCTGCAGACCAATCACAAATTAGGGTGTGGCTGAAATATCTATTGCTGATGTACACTCCTTTATTTGTGATAACTTTACATCTCTCCTACAAGCGTGCAGCATGGGCCTTGCCTGGAGCTGGAGCCAGACCTCTGGTCTGAATCTGTGGCATGTTCACTCCTGACAGCTCTGTGTGATGATTTTGGGAAAGTGAGGGGCAAGGGGATTTATGGGTGGGAAGAGAAGCACTCTCCATGGAGTGGATGAGCTGATGCTTGCCACTAGCTGCAGGAGGAAGCTGTGCTGGAAGACAGATGGATCCATTTACTTGGCAACATCCCCAGTTCTCTACACATTTTCCCAAGGGGCTGGCATTGGAGTCAATGGCACAAAGCACCTGCCTCTGGTGGGAACAGGCAGCTTGCTGCACCACTGTTTCCTCTCACAGAGACCCCCATCATGAGGAGTTGGGAACTACACAGCAGCTCCAGACCCTGGAGCCTTGTAGCAGCAGCCCAGAACTGCTGGTGCACTTGAGTAGCTCCATAACAGCCTGTTCCAATTCAAGGAGCAGACTTGCTGAAGACAGGGGGCAGCAAGTTTCCTGGGAGCTGGAAAAGGTGTTCCTAATAGCCCATGAAATGATGCAGCAATTTTTAATTTTTTTTTTTTTTGCCAGTATGGGGCACTGAAACTAAGGAAAGAGCAACCTTTCTTGTGCTATTTTTGGCCATCTTAGAGAGAAAAAAATCTAATCATGGCCCCTGGCTTGTCATCTTTTCATGAAAGCAGCATAAGCCAGAGCTCCCAGCAAGCCTTATAAAACTCCGGATTTACAGGGGACCTTTCATCTACATCCATTTAAAATGTTCCCTGCCAGGCAACTGACTATGGACGGAAATCATCATTTGAAAAGATCTTACTTTAAGGACTGTACACAGTCTCTTAAATGCTGCTTCAGTTCTTCATCCTTTTCATAGTATTCCAGCATGGTGTGTGCATCATCATGGTGATAGCAATAGATTTTATATGTGTCTTCTAGTGGGCCTTTTATCTGCAAGAACACTTCCCCTGTTAAGGAGAAAAACAAAGCATGTCAAGTCAGACAACAGCATCTCAGAAGGAGTTTTATTATTCCACCACATTAGCTGTGAGCTAAAAAGGCTGGCTTCCACTTTACTTCCCTTAGAAATGATCTTGTGTGTTTATGTGCATTATTTATTACATGTATTTCTCAGCTGCTCATCTTTGTCATAGCCAGGCACCATTATATCAGTGTTAATGCACAAAAATTCCCTCAGGGGAAAAGCATGAAATCCCTATACCCCACACCCCTTCAAACACAGCCTCCTAATTCACTGCCCAGCTTAATACCCCTTCGTTGGAAAACACACAGGAGAGCTTAACTAATAAAGGGAGACCATTTTTGTGTCATGGGCTGGCAGGAGGGATGAATGTAAGCCTGTTAGCTTTCCTTTTGACTTTTTTTCATGAATATGAACTTAAATGGGTAATAACAGGAATAATGACTCTATCTTCCATTAGCCATTTCAATTTTATCTGTTTTGCAAAACCTTGAAATGGCAATTGTTACAACCTAGAATAGAGAATTTTCTCCACACGACAGAAGAAAAACCTCCAACCCCCCCCTAATTAAATGAAACCGCCATGGATTACAGCCATTTTTATATAATATCTAGGTTTATATACAGCTGAAGAGGGAGAACACCTCCATCTCCAGTCCTCCACACCACCGTTTTCCCATAAAGAACAGTTGGGAATTTTAGAGGCACTAAAGTAGTCCTACACTCATTTCCCATTTACTTCTGGAGCCTAATTCTCTCAGCCTAAAACTCTTGTGTCTGGTTCTGTATATGTAAGAAATCTGAGCAGGGAGAGCATGCTTCCTCTCTTCTGCTGAGATATTAGCTCAGTTCTTACACAGTTCTGCAGCAGCCCCCTGATCAGCATCTTTGGAAATGCGTATAATAAAAAACAGCAATGCTGAAAACTCCTGTCGGGCATTTACTGAAAATTATATCTATGTGGCAACCAGTCCAAATAGATGTTTATAAACATTCTTGTTGAGTTACAGCAATGACTATTAAAGTTAAAAGCTGAACACTGCATTAATTGGGAGCTCTCTATTCATTCACAGAGCAAGCGCTGAGCTGTCAGGCATCCTGCATGTTTCATCCTGACCGGAGTGTGCTGTTCCATAATACATTGCATTGAACTGCTCCATCTTCAAGTGAAAAATGATTCAGTTACCACAGTAACACAGCCCTGGGTTTTCTGCCCTGGCAGCGAAGGTTAACTGGGCTGTCTAATGCACGTTGGTTTCAGGGTGCAAATAAGGGAAAAAACAATGAGGAGCTAAGACCACCACAGTACATTTTAGTTACTGTAAGGGCACAGTCAGAAAAGCACCAGCATCCTATAGTTAAATGCTCTTTAGCTGTCTTCTCTGCCTTGTGCTTACTGCTAATGCTGATGGCTAACAATGCGCATTATATCCTGGCTTTCCCATGAACTCTATGCAGGTCTTTATCAGCCAATAACCTAAGGGGAAACCTTAACAAGCCTCAACCTTGATCCTGCATGCTTGGCACCCAATTCTAGAGATCATGAGCTCTCACAATTTGCACTAACATTAAGCAGAGCTCCAAGTGTTTAGCATGGTCTGTGTTATCCTAAGCCCTCAAGTGAGGTCACATTTTCAGTAGGAAAAGTGCAATGTAGCCTTAGAGCTCATTTCAGTGTATACTACAGGCTGAAAATTAGCTTCTCCAGAAGGAAAGAGCTGGGCAAGTTCTGTTCACTGAAGTATTGTGCCACAGCGAAAGATACTTCCATTGGTGCTCAGTGATGAGAAAAATCATGTGCTGATTTCATTAACAGGGCCTTTTAACAGCAGGTGGATTTCTAAAACCTAAAGCCTGTCTTGGTTCTGAGCTGTATGAACCAAATCAGATGAGTTTTGGGCATATCAGTGTGGGAGCTTGCTTTATGAACTAAAACCACATTGTATTTGGCACAGCTTTAAAAGTACTCTGAGAGATGCAAAGCTCCTTGATGCCTCCTCTTGAGTTGGTCATCAGTCTCAAAGAGGAATTCCTAGGAGGAAGACTTGAGTAACAAAGCAGTTTCTCCCTGTTGCTCTCAGTGGTGCTTCCACTACAGGCAGCAGTGGGAGAGGGAGGAAGGAGTCTAATAGCTAAAGCTAAGTCTTCAAATTCCTCCATATACAGAGGAATATGAAGAATATGTATCCAGAACAGAGAGGAGAAAAAAAAATCACGGAAGAACTACAAAAGATATTTAACCTATTTTAGCTCAGATTAGGAGATGGATTTTGAAACCAATCACTCATTAGTCCTCATCTCCCATGCCTTGGCTGTGTGGTGGAGCAGTCACAGTGATACAAACTGGATCCCTTTGAGGATGATAATTACCAGAAGACACACTCCAAGGGCACATCTTATGCAGTCCAGCCATAAGGGGCATCTCAATCCATAGGCACAGGCTACAGCCAAGCTGAAGTAAGACCTTGTAAAATGTATAGTGTGGATACCATCTCCTTAGCAGAAACTCTCACCCTGCAAGTCTGCTCCTATTGGACATTATCACTTGTCAATGTGGACATAGGATAAAATGTGGAGAACACAGACTAAAATAAGACTGACTATGAACAACCACATTGTTTTGCTTTCAAAGCAGTGAATTATCAGTTCTTTTGAACATCACCATGACTGGATTCCAAAGTAAGATACTTCAATACAAGGTTTTTAAATAAATTAAACATGACAGAATATGATGAGTGTGCTTTTTCTATAGACTGGCTTCAAAAACTTTTACACTGAAGATCCTGAAAACAAAAATATTACTTTGATGTACTTTCAGAGGACAATAAACCTCCTAACTGCTTGTAGTGATGCAATTATTCTCCCTATTTTTGTCTCAGCCTTCAGAAGAATGTCTCACACCTTACTTGACAACCTTTTTCCTGTCATAAGTTAGCCAACTCTGTGATCAATGATCCCATGCATTTTCATGGTTCTTTGTCTCATTTGGAGAAATACACCCTAATAGATGGATGAAATTGTTTGTCTTTACTTCTGAATGTGGCAGGGAACTAATAGAATGATTCTCTTGGCTGTGAGAAAGGCACTTCCTGCTAGAATAGAACATTGCTTATTAAGAGTATGACTCATCATGATGCACTTTTACTGAAATACTGCCAAACAACAGAGACGCATCAAACTACGTTAAGCTGTTGCCTTGGCAAACCAGATTGAGACGTGCTAGAATTAATACTTTTCCCAAGCCTCTTATGCTTTAATATCCTGTTTCTTAATAAAGTGGTAACTGATATTTTTACCCAATTATTTGAGAGAAGAGGGATGCTTTTTATAAGGTGTTACTTGTGGTATGTGGTCAGGCTAGGAAAGAAAGAACCTCTCTTGACCTCTGAATCACAGCTGGGAATTTTTTAAACTGAACTGTTTAATTTTTTTAACTAAACTGTCTGACTTTGCACAGAAGCAAGTTCAGAATTCTCACCTGATCCCTTAAGGTAGCTCACCCTAAGGTGACTCTGAACTGACAAAGCAGTCATGGGAGAGCTGATGTGTGCTGGTAATTTCTTAAATCTCTCCAGCTGTGCCAGAATGTCACATGAATCACAGCCTTAATGTTCATGACCTGACCTGCAGAATTTGTAACTGTTGTGACATATCCAGGGCCAACCTGCTTGCTGAAAATACCTGTGATTCCTACAGATATTCCCACACAGAATCCCACACACCTCAGATTCATTACATCTTTCTCTGCTGTCCATGTCCCTGTCAAGCACATTTAACCACTTCCTACAGGAACTGTATCACCAGTAGATACATGTTTAGAGTGTCGGGATGGGTTGAGGTTTGACATGCTTGTTATTCCAAATATTTCTAATGCTTTTTGTGAATGGCACAACTCAGAGTATGCAAAATAAGAGTTTGAGTCAGCACAAGTGGATTTAGGTAGGCAATATCAAACTAGATGAAACAGATCCTAGCAGTAATTTGTATAACTCATTGCAACAGGTCTTACTCATTCTAAACCCATTTTCTCCTTCCTTCCTTCTCCTCAGCACCCAGATGTATGGGGAAAAAAAGAGCATCATAATCATACAAGTACAGTACAGCAAGTGGACAGGTTTCACATGTCATTTTTCCTGTGTCATTTTGGACAGCCTCTAGCGCGCCAGCCTCTGAGAGGGGTACTAGCTAAGTCTGATGAGAGCAGAGGACAGGAGAGTGTTATGTTTATTCTTTCATGTAGCTTTGTAGAACTCAAGAGGACAGTAAACATACCGATTATTTGCATGGGTGGTTCCACATCTGTTGTGGCTTCTTCCAACAATGACAGCAGTTTGGCTGATAGCTGATGGACCAATTCAACATTGCTAAACAAGCCATCCACGTCAAAGCGAGCAATCTAATGGAATACAAATATTAAGCAGCTACTGACAAAGGATAAAGAAGGACATTGTGTATTACACAGCTTCTCTTGCTATGCCCTGAGTGTTCAACACTCCAGGAAGCACCACTTCTGCAAAACCTCATATAAACATCCTCCTTGTGACTTCAAGGACACGTACACAATTTTCACATTAGTATAATATGGTTGACACAGTTGACAAAGTGTATGTTATCAAGTGTTTTTAACTGTATTTTGAACTATCACTAATCTGAAACTGTTTACCTAGGAAGGAAATAAATATTATCATCTGAATAAAGAAAAGATCCTTAGCTGGCTTTGAAATGTTTGTTTACTTTCCCACTGGGGAAAACAATAGTTGGCAGTAGGTTTGATTCCCTGATTACCACTCACTATCAGAGGCCACTACATAAACTGAGAGCTTGGCACTTTTGTGCCAACTACCAGGTACAAAGACTCCGAGATAGCTGTTGCCATTTTAAATTAGTTGTTCTATAAATCCAAAGTCAAGATCATATAACTTCCACTAAAAGAAACACATTTCTAATTTGGGATATTAATACAACCTAAAGAACTTCTTACAGAGCCTGGGCACACAACATGGATTTCAGTGAATTGTATCCATTTCTACCAACAGAGAATTTGGTTCTGTGTCCCTCCTCATCTTACAGGAAGTAAAAGATTTCCAGGACATGTACTTTTTATTTCACAGCAGGGCAATAGTTACTATTTGGGGATCCTTGGAGATAACCAGTGGTAATGTGCTCATACTGAGAACAAAGACAAGAACAGTTTCATCACCCATATCAATACTCTCTGAGCCTACCTCTCCTGGAAGAGAGCTGCTGAGTTACATAGCAGCTTACCAGATGCCAGGAGGATCAAATTGCATGCTATTGTAACAAAATCAGAAATACACTTCCAGTACTGATGCAGTTAATTTCTTTATAAGCATTATAGGGACTAAAACATGTTTTATCCATTTGGAAATATGAAACAGATTCATTGCCTAGACCAATTTTCTAAATACATTATAAACTTCCAATATGGTAGTTTATTGGAGAGCTAGCATTAAAAACATATAACATTCCTGAAAGCCTTTCAAAAATGAAGAGGTTATTAGTTTAAGACAGTTATAATCTCTAAATTACTTTTCCTGTATACATCTAGCACAGGACTTCTGACCTCCTCCCCAGCATGTCTACATAGTATTTGGAACTACATCATGCATGGACACTTCCACACATTAACACAGTGACAAAGGACAGAATAAAAATAATGTTTTTCATTGGGTGAAAAAGAGTGACAGAATACGGCACATTTGTCAAAAATCTCAGCAAGTTCAACCAGGGAATACTCTTGCTCCATGCTGGCCAGGCTGGGGAGGAAGTCAAGTAGAGACTACTTTTAAGTGGATGAATGAGTGAGGGAGGAAGAAGAAGTCAAGAACTCCTTAAAGTTATGTCAGCAGATGCCAGCTCTTCTGAGAATGGGTTGGAGCAAATTCTGACACATTTTTAGAAAAGCAAAAATGTCCTGCAGAAGTTTCAGCAGCACAGGTTAAGAGGCACTGCCAATGTCACCTGAAGACACTTTGGCCTCTGCACCTGTATTTTGTCACCACAAAGCCTACACAAAGATTACGTGGGTTAACGTCTGTTTAAAATTATTTTTATTCTATTTCTGCAGCAGATATCATTTGTGCGGCCTCTGTTGGATGCTAGGTTTCAGGCCTCACAAACACAAATCTTTGTCTGGACAATCTCCTCTATTTCCAGCACCATTCATCTACAAATTGAAATACTGTTGAGGAAAAGGTGCTCTTTGAAGTCTCAGCTGAAAAAGAAAATAGGTATCATTGGCCTAATAAAGTCTTTTCCATGAAAGGTAGTTTATGAGCCTTTTTTCTTAAATGTACCTCTTTTGTGTGAAATACAAATATCCCAAGTCCTCACTGGCCTGTCAAGCATGGTATTTATCCACTACAACTGTCTGAAAGGATGAATAAATTATCTCAACAATTGAATTTAACCTTGATGCAGAGGTTCATGCCATCCCAGTCTCTATTGTGGGAAAAACCTTCATTTTGAGGTACCAGTAAGCATCTGCTGTGGCACGTAACAAGGCTTATAACTACAGAGCAGAAGGGAGAGCCGGAAGCTGCTGCTGCAGCCCATAGGCAGGGATATAATATCCAAGCTAACCTCTGGACAAGCACTTCGATGCAGGCTTTATGCAAGTTCAGCACAAGGGTTCAGGAGCAAATCTGACCTTCCACGCTCCTCACTGTCAGAGCCCTGACACATCACATCCTGGAGTGCTGGCTCCAGACCCACTCCCAGAACCACGTCACTCTCCTGCTGACACTTGTGCTTGCATGGATATTGTCTGCAAGCAGAACATGGCTGAGCTGAGACCTTGGCATCATCCCCTCATCCTCCACCCCAGCACTCACCTGCATGTTTCTCAGGGGCTGAATGACTTCCTTGATGCAGAGATCCAGGTCACTGATAAAGTCTTTCTCAGTCTGCAGGAGTTCTGCGATGATTTTCACCCTCCTGGCCATCATGCGTCGCCTGACTACTTCTTCTTCTTCTTCTTTGTCCTCCTGCAGTGGGGTGGCAGGGGTTGAGGACACCGCCTGTGGAGCCATTTTTTCTGGTAAAAAAAGGAAAAGATTTGTGAGGAGTGTCATAATTCCACATGCTCATCCAGCTTGCCCTGCATGACCGTGGGTGGTGGACAAACAGCCATGGCAAGCAGGAAAAGAAGCATAAGAAATGGTGAACCCAAATCAGACTGAGTGTCATCCCATCTCCTTCTTCTAAAAGTGGACAGGGGTATGCCCAAGAAACTCGTCCATTTGGCATTAAGGGGATAATCCATCACCGGCTCCTCTGGTTTAGATGTTTGGTATCAGGCAGAAATTTTCTATGGAGCACAGGAGAGTCTAATTCTTGTCACACTGAAATTCCAGGATAGCTGATGCCCTTCTACTCCTTTGAAAACAGTAGTGGTCTGACATCTATTATGATTTGGAGGATGGAAAAAAATGTGCTCCTGTGAAAGAAAAAGGCTGTTTACCATAAAAAAGCTTCACAATAATAACCTTTGTTCTGTACAATGTAACATTGAGTCTATTCATGGGAAATTGAGGACTGCAAGTACCGAATTACAAACTTTCAAGTGAAGACAATGTTACTAACAATGATGATGAATCCTCCAGCTCTGTTTAAAAATTTTTTTTTGAAAGAGGAATAAAAATATTCCTTTTTGAAAGGAATTCAAGAAGAATATGAGAAAACCTTTAATGATCAATAACAACCATTTCTACGAACAAGAGAGTTCATTGGGATTAGGACATTCTTCACTGCTTTTCAGTACTTAACACCTAGGATACCTGATTTGTTTCAAATACAGGAAAACGCAAGGGACTCTTATATGGATGGGTAATTTATGTACAAGACCTGCACACAACCTACTTATCTGTAATGATGGTCTTCCCACCTGCTGGTCTGTAAGCCAGCCTGCAGAGATCCATGTCAGCTGTAAAAAGGGCACTGACAATTCATATTTTTCATTAAGAAACACACACACAAAACCTAAAAACAAAAGCAAAAAGGACTCAAGTGGAAGATTTCAGAGGCTATTCTGGTGTTTTTCTGCTAGCCACAAGATGGTGCAGAGTACCAACAAAGATGGACATATCATTAGCGTGCTCAAGTCTGCATCAGTCAGGCTGAGCTTTGACAGCCCCGGCTTTTATTGCTCAGCAGCAAAGGATGGGAATCTCTGCTGACAATCAGACTGCTACACCTTCAAGTCAGCTTCTTGGACAGACTGTACTGAAGGAGGTAATAAAAAGCAGTATCAGGTGCTTTGCTCACTGATGATATTGCAGTTATTTGAATTGATTGTTAAGGGTAAGGTCATGGGCACTCCAGTGTGCATCAAACAGCACAACTGGCCCATACAACACCAGCCAAGGGGGTAGAGGATAGCCCATAGCTGGACTTGTGGGAGCCAAGCAGCATTCAGGACAGAGAGCTTTGAGCCATCTTACAACAAGAGGTGTAAAATACAATAAATCAAATATATCATCTTCACCCATGCCTTCTACAATTATGCTGACCAGTGATACTCAGAAAGGAAAGGTTTTTATTAATGACTCTCCCACCAGGTTTTCAAGTGAGACTGATGTGACTACAGATAGTTTTAAATAACTGCTTTTGGGACAGCATGTCGGTCTCTACACCACTAGTTTTAAACAGTGAGGACCAAGAACCTAAACAAATCTGGGTGAGTAGGGGAGCTGTTTTCTCAAACTTTTTTGTATTTAGATACACTTTTCAGCTTGGAGTTTTTAGCCTTGAAGTTTGTGTATAACACAGGCATGCACATTTTGTCCTCGAGTTTGTACAGCGACAATGAAACAGAAACATGAAGAGAATGTCTCTCCTCTGCAAGGCCTTGGCTATCAAAAGAATTTTAGGCTTAACCTTGCACTGATGAGTTCATGCTGCTGCAGAGCTCATCCACCAAAGGTGCTGTGTGCTGAATATCACAGACTCTGCTCTTTAGTGAGGAGGAGAGCAAAACTGGTACCAGTATCACTCCACAACTCCCTCAGAGAAATTTACTGCTAGGGTTGCAGAACAGGACCACCTTGCCTGCTGCTGGCATGCTAAAGCAGCAGATACTTTTTATTCTAAAAACTTACAGTATGCAACCACATTTATAAATTCACAAGGAACCATATGATCAATCCATTTCTATTTCACTTTTGCACCAAAAGCAGGACTTTTCTTGAGATTGGGTGTGAAACTGTTTGCATGCATGTAACTGTGTGTGAAGAGTTCAGGGCAACTCCTGAGAAAGCATAGAGAGGAACATCTCAGAAGTGTAGTTTTGTCTCAGACACAGATGTTATGATATCAGATGGAATTTTAAGGTAAACACAAGATGCTGTATAAAAAAACTTTTTAATCTTTTATACTGGTGGCAGGGGAGGCCACTATATGAGCAAAATAAAACCACTGTATTTCGCTTCAGGCTGGAAGTCACAATCTCTTGAGAGGCTGTTCTTCCAGTTTTGTCATTAGATAACCCTGATCAAATTTGATTCTTGAATTATGTCAGGGCTCATCTATTATCATTATTGCATGATAGATTATAATGCCGGGAAATAAAAATTATTCTCAACAGGAAGAAGTAATCATGAGAAATATCAATTAGATGCTATTTCCTTATAGAAAACATGTTTTTTAAGAAATGTTTCCTTTAGTTAAATGTAATATAATTTTCCATTTTCACTCAATATGTTCACTTTTTTATTTCAGGCATATCTGTCTCTATAGAACACAACAGCAAGGTCTTGAAGTGATGATTACAGCCAAAACATATGATTTCATGTTCAGCTGATTGCTTTTGACCAGTTTGAGAACATTAGTAGTTTGCTGAAATCCTTGTGGAGTAAGTGCAAGTTTAATGAATGCACAAAGAGTGAGAGCATATCTGGAATATAATCAGACTCATTTCTACCTGGTAATGTGTACCAGCCCTGGAACAGTTGAAGAGAGGATTAGCAGGAAAAGACATCACTGAGTATTAACTGCTACAGTAAGAATTTGACTCATTTGTCCTCAGAGATACCAGGTATAGAAAAATGAAAAAATAGTCTGTTGAATAGATTGTTAAACCATTGTGTCTTAAGCCCAGTTTACAAAAAACTAGCTGGTACTTTTACTAGACATAAGAATAAAAAGTAGAAGGCAAAGTTTGTAATTAATGCTTTTGTGATGTCAGCTGTCTGCAGGAGTTGCCTTTCTGGAGGACATTCTTTTGGAGATGACTTAGGTTTTTCAACTGTGTATTGAAGTACACGGCTCTAGTTGCACAAAACAAGAGGTTCACTATGTGATGACAAGGACAAAGAAGCCAAATATCTTACAAAAACAATTTCTTGCAAGCTTGAAGTCTAAAGATGTCCCTCAGATGAAGACATGCCACAATGTGGTGAGAGCATGAAGGAACAGAGCTTGCAATGTGCAAATGCAGCAGCTCTCTTCTGGGCCCTGGGCAGGTACTGGGGGACTGTTCCAATCTGCTTAAAGGGAGGAGAGGCAGGTTTGCCTCAATCCACAACTGCAGAAAGGAACCAGGCTCTAAACATACCTGAAAGCGAGATTAAAACACAAATGAGGTCAAATGTTGGGATCCAGAGCAATAACACGACTTTATTTTTCATAAAAGAGGGAAGAAAGAGAGAAAACCAGAGGGAAGAAAAGAGTAGGAGAATGCCAGAATAATTACAAGAAGCACAGGAAAGGGGTTACCACCACCATGGGTCCAGCGCTGGCTGATAGGGTGCGATGGGGGAGATCCGCGTGGATGCAGTGGGTCCTTCTCTGATGAAGCCTCTCCCAGAGGAGCCCAGGGACCCAGCGAGGGAGCAGCGCCACAGCAGCAGGACCAGACCGGGATGGAGAGCATGGGCAGCCTCATTGGAGCAGCCAGGACAGCGAAGGACAGCACAGACAGCAAAGGTTCCAGCACTGGGTAGATATTTGCAGCACAGCCCCCAGTGACAGCTTTTTTTAGAGGGTTTTGAAAGAGGCAATGGTCACATCCACTTCACAAAGTTCATTGGCTGGCTCCCTGCCGTATCAAAAAGTTTGTTGCTTGCTCGCTTAATGTATCAAAAGTTTGCTGCTCGCTGCTCTGGTGTAACAAAAGTCTGCTGCTTGCTTAATGTATCAACTAAAAGCTCTATGAATAACTTTCAACAGGATGCTTCATTTTCTAAAATAAAGCAGTTTCTAAAGTTTTTGTTAAAGGTAACTTAATACTTTAATTTTCAAACCCTTATCTTAGAAGAGGTAATGGAGAAACATTCCTTACATTTTACTAGTTGACTACAGGGACCCACAGCAAGCGACTGGAGGCGCAGCCATAGCAGGGCTGCAAGATTGTGCATAAATCTCCCTGGTTTTCGTGCCTAGAGAGTGAGCAGCTCTAAGAGGTCTGTTCTATCCATCCTTCCTCCCAGGTAAGATGCTCTGATTGGATATTATGTTTGCTCTTGGTGTGGGGACCCAGATTTCTCCCCATCCAGTGCTTCCCATGGGGAACCAAAGGAACTAGCACAGAATACAGGAACAAGTACAGTGATGCTGGTGCATGGAGTGATTTACAGACCTTTTTGTTACCTAGGCAGCATTTGAAAGATGCCAAAGGAAGGTGAGTTCTGCACTCACACTGTGCAGATACAAGGATTTTGCCTGGCACAAGGGACTGGTGAAGGCATAAGTTATCAAGGTATAACAAACAAATTACAGAATGACTGTGTTTTCACATGTTAAACATGAGTTTTGTATCACCCTGGATAAATTATTCCTCTGTGAAAGCAAGTCCTCAGATAGCCTTTACCCTCAGATAACCTAGCAATTACACAAGGGAATGTACACCGACTTTTATCAGCTGGATTTGGGAATGAAATGCAGGCAGCCAAGTCCAGAGACTGCTGCCGTGGCAGCTTTCCTCTCCTCCCTCATGCTGTCGCTCTGGCTCTGTTTTTTACACGCCTGCATCCACTGCAGGAGCTGGGAAGGCTGCAGGACGCTGAGACACTGGGATCCATGGAAGTGAGGGAGCCTGAAACAGGACAAGCAGTGGGGAAAGATGGAGTGTGACTCTATGTGCACAGGAAGTGCATCACGTTAGATAACGCACCAGAGTTTTACTCCAGATGCCCCTCCCTTTGTGAGGGACCACATGGGGTGTCCTTACAGTTCCCACCAGAGTTCTTACAGTGCAACAATATGGTGCAAACATGGTGCAAATTAGGCCACTGAAGACCAAGTTAGGCATTGAAATAGAAAAATATTGGGAGAGACTTGAGGAAAACCTTTTTTTTTTTTTTCTTTTACTGAGAGACTCATGCCAGCAGCATTGTTCAGGAGCGGGTTTGCTGTGCACAGGCTGCCCCTTTTCTGCACCCAGGAAGAAAACACTGCAGGACCAGGATGACCTTGCACCCGTATTCCTGGGCAACAGGTTTGCTTATAAAATCTGCATCAGAGACTTCTGTGCAATTAGGTCATTCAATCTTTGATCATTTTTCTGTTCCATAAGGTACAGAGAATATTTACATTCAATGTGCAGGTTCTTTCTTCAATTCCTTGACAGCAGACCGCTCTAATTATGTGTGTGCTGACAGGACTACAGAGAGCTCCCATGTGACCGTGGTGGAAGGGAAGAAAGCTTATCATCAGGTGACAGAAGAATGCCCTTATTGTTAGCTCCAATACTTACAAATAAACCTTCCCAGGGTGTCACACACCGGTATAACTACACCACCCCTGTGGCACTGAGCTAATACGTTAATAGAGCAGGAACTGAGGAAGGGCTGTACCTGAACTGCTCCCTCCAGGACACAAGCACCCCAGGATTTGGCATGGATTAGCTGTATGAACTGTGGCCCACAAAGCAAAGTATCCCAATTAATAAAATGTTTGCTAATATGATCAGAGGAGGATCTATAACTCTCCTTGTGTCCCAGTCTTCCCTTCGGCTGCAGTTCCCAGTTCTGCTGTGGGAGCTCCTAAGAGTCCTCAGCCCCAGCAGGGCTTGGCTGTGCTAAGTGCTGTGCAAACACTGCGGCACAAAATGGATTCTGCTCTGAAAAGATGAGCTCACTTCCCTGACAGACACTGCAATAAGTTCAAGGAATAACTCCAGCTTTATTGCAGCACAAGTTCACAGAATTAGATCCCCTGAGCCTAAATCTGCATGGGAGAAAATAGAAGTATTTGTTAGATCGTGACTTCTCATCCCAGGGCATAGGGGGGAGACCTTTCATCAAGCCATCTCCTGCATGTCAGGAAATAATCTGAAATTTTACTCCTTACTGTACTTCAGCAAGCCAGCCGCTCCACGGATCAATACATTCTGCAGTGAAATAAGATATTATCTGCATTGTAGTCCATAGAAAGCTAACACAAAGCAAATAAGGAACTGGGGAGTGGCACAGGGGATCTTTACACCTGGTGGGAGGTGCAAGAAGCTGACAGCATAGGCAGCCCATGCAGGAAGGGGTGGTGTGCTCTGCAAGCAGAGAGGAGGATGGGATGAAGAAAGGTGCCCTGCCTGAGATGGAGCAAAGGTGGATGAGTTGTCTCTGGCTGGGCTTTTGTACACCAAGGGATAGTAGCTTTCCAAGAATTTGTATAATTTTGCTGGTTTCTGCATCGTCTGGTGCAGAATATCTGGTGTTAGTTATTTCTCATAACTACATTAGACAGAGAAAACACACAGCATTCAGGGTTCAGACATGAGCTCTGAGGCAGTGTATTGTGGTAGCTGTGTGATTTGAATCACTATCTAATACAGGTATGTCCCTGATGCATTTCAAATTGAAGTGTGTGCAAATCATTTACCAGGGCAGTTGACCCATTCACAGCCAAAGTTGTAAGGGAGTTAATATGTAATAATTTGTAAGATAAGGTGCTTTATTGAGGCATTAATTGTTTTGCTGAGCAAAAACATGATCACTGAAAACATGATCTCTGATTCCTTCAGGAAACTCACTGCTTTCACCAGCTCATTTTTAACAGCAAGCACAAGTTTGGCATATAATTATTAACAAAAAAACAGCAACCTGCCCAAAACTTAACAGACAGTGAACTATGCTTCGAATGCCTTTTCATGGTGTGCCCTTTTTAGTTAATAGCATCTATCCCCGTGACACACTGTATGCTAATCTGCCCTGATCTTGCAAACATTTTTGTGCCAATAACTGCACCAAGCAAACCCCTTTTATCGAAATGCACAGGTACTCACAGACTGGAAGCTTTGGGTTAATTCAAAGACTGATCCCAACATTCATACAATACATAAATATTAATATAGTTACTTTTAAAGCTGCTACTGATGAATTTTCACTTTAGAAAAGATAATTCATACCAGCTAACCAGCTATAGATAATACATTTGAAAGTAGAGATGCTAAATATCACTTTTTGTTTTGCAACTTCTTCATTCCTCTTGAAAGAACATACTTGCTGAATTTTCTAGTGAATGTAGAGCAGAGCAATGCATAGAAATGTCACAGGAGCTCTGCCTTAGCTCTTATAATGATCCTAGATATTATTGCTGCATCTCCACCACAGATGCTAGTGAATATATCTTCCTCAACCCCACTCTTCCCTCTTCAGAAGAGTAATGTCCAGTTGATGGAAGAAATATCAATGGCCTGATCAAGGTATTCCTGGGCTCTTCCAAGTATGCAAGCGGAATCTGAGTTCTAAATGACTGCATGGTTTTATCATGAACCTGGCATTTGATGGCAATCACCTTATTTTCCCCTATCTAAAATGGGGCTGGCAGACATTTGGTTATCTCACAGGATGAGCTGAAGTACAGGCACGAATGCTTGCCAAGCTCCTTGAGAATATAATAGTTACTTTGCATCTTATTTCCTTTTTAAAAAGAGTAAAGTCAGGAAATGTTGCATGGCCATTCACACCAGATAAGCTATTGAATAGATGCACCTACAATAGTCATTAACCATGAAAATGCTTTCTTGTGTCTTAACGAATCCTTAATTTTAAAGTGAAAAACACTTGCAGAAGTTTCCACCTTTGGCAATGCTGTTGTGCACTGCTGTTTGTAGAATGATAGAACAAACCACCTCGATAACCCTGGAGATCTAGAGTGAGAAAGGCTCCTTCTCACTCTTCATAGAAAACATTGGTCTACTGTATAAAACAAAACTTTAAAGAAATCCAAGCGCAGAAATTGAATTCTTAGGAGTTTTTATGCCTAACTGCTTGCTCTCTTGGGCTTTTTGTTTTGTTTTCTTCACAGGCATTTATTTGAGGGCCTCTATTTCCACCACACCGAGCTGCATTTTGAGCATATATTTCAGAGCTTCTAGGAACGGCTGTGGAGGAACAGCCCGGTTCCTACTCAGGGAAACCTTCGGAGTCTGCAGGGGGCTGGAAGGGACTGGGAGCTGCCTCGCCTGCGCTTCGCCCTGCACAAATGGACTGCAATGCTGCTGCAGGCGCCGGGTGTGCAAGGACACCATGGTCCCGGAGCTCTGCCTAGGCTGCCTGCCACCAGCACAGAGCAGGGTCCTGCAGCCCCTGGAAACCCGCCCCACTCATGGGAGATTTCCTTCTCCAGGGCTTGCTGCTGTTGCATCTCTGTGTCTTACACATCCTTGTCCGTGCTAATACCTACCCCAGGTCTGCAGATTGTGTTAGAGAACATATTAACAGGAGCCAATAGAAGGGAGAGGCAACTAAACACAGAGCTTTTCCCACAATTCCTATTAGAAGCAAGTGCAAGTTACCATTTGTATCTTTTTACAAAGCATTTACCACTCTAGGGTGATCAGAAAGTCCCGACCGGGTGACACACACCAGAAAAGATGTCACCACCAACAGAGCTGCTGGTTTTCTTAACAAGAATGGAAAACTCAAAAGCTTTGTGCCAACAAAACCACTTCCTTGCTGTAAGCTGCTTTGCATCCAAGTGCTACGAGAAAAATGCAGAACACAAAGGTGCCCAACCACAGCACAGCGTCAGTGTTGGCAGGCAGCACATTAGGTCCGGGATCCGTGTTCCTTATCAGATTCAGGCTCATCTTCCTCAAAAAAATTTGATCCAGGTCAGGCCTGGGCACACAACTGCAATTCTATGGCGACTGCAAATATACTTTATAGGAATTTCTACTGCCTTTGCATTTTCACTCTGAGGAGAGGCAACTTCTAATACAATGCAAAGCCTGCAGGTACATTTTTAACCCGACACTGTTTTCCTCAAACAAACGCAAGCAAACAGAGTGAGCTGATACCAGCCCGTGCTTTGCAATAGGCGGCCATGGCAGTCCCAGCATGTGGCAGGAGCTGTAAAGCTGGATTTACTGTCTCCTTGGACTGCTGCCAAAAACATAACCTCACGCTCTGCCATGACTTCCTGGGCTTCCCCACCTCCTCGGCTTCAGATTTTAAACAGGAGACATTCATGGCTTGAACGCGGCTGACACAGGACAGACAGATTTCACACCTTTTTGCTGGATACTTCTCTGATAACCTTGACCTCACCTGGCCAACCCTATCTAGGAGTTAAATTCTGCTGTTTTGATGGGACTTGTGCCATGAGCTTGCCACAGCCATCCATGCTTGTGCCTGAAACACCCCTGCCAGGTTCCTGAATCGTGGGCCTGACCTATCTGAGTATTTTTCACCTTCTCATTGATTAGCTATCATGAGGAGGGAAGAGCACAATTGATGAACCTCTCTGTTTCAGCATATGCAGTCCCCATAGAAAACCTATTATTTTCAGGCTTATTATTTTATTTTCTGCTTTTATTGTCTCTCTGAAGCAATGCTACTTCCTAATTAAGTGCATCAAAACCACAATACAGCAATCCAAAGTATTTTTCTATTTTATTTCCTCATAAAGGATTATGGTTGCAAGAATGACTGCCACTAAGCAGTTATAGCACTATTAGTAATACACACTTATAGTATAATAATACTCAAACCCTGTTGTTCAAGACCCTGGAAACCCACAGAAATTCATCAGTTGGTGTTCCAGAGCACTCCCAGAAATTGCTATTCACATTCTTCATGCTTTTCCTCAATTTGTGGCATCACATTTAATTTTTGATTGACAAACCCAGTACTGACATACTTTGCTACAATTTGTGTTCCATATGCAATTTGGTTATTTGAAAAGCAACTCTCTCCATAATCACAAAATGGTATAATTTTCATCAGTATATCCATCTGAACATGTATTTGGACATACTTTAGTTCAGGCTTGTACAATCTATGCAACAGTTTATAGACCACAATATTTTTAATTGAGAAAATAAAAAGTCCTTGATGCTTCTAATGACTTGGCACATACCCTGCTTAATGCGACAGCCAAAGACAGATAGGATGGAGCCATCCTATTTTCACATTACTGTTTGTGTTGCAAATGCATTCTGGTGAATGAGAAAGGTTTTGGTTGCATACGAGTTTTGCAGGCACTCACCAAAACCTTCAATTATATTTCGTGTCCCGTCTACAAAACACCATTTAGAAAAATTAGGGGAAACATGTCACAGCCTGGAGGTGGGGGGCAAGGCTGAGAGGGGCCATTGCTCATTGCTCATTCCAGCTGTGGGTGTGGAGGGGGGGCAGTGTCTGCCATTCCCTTCTTTATCTGAAGCCTGCAGCCTGGAGGGCACGGAGACACCAGCCCAGCTCGGAGCATCCCTGGCAGCAGAGCACCGAACAAGCTTCCCCAGTACCTTGCAGTTTCTGGCTGTACTCTGTCCTGTCGGACTGACTCCTCCTCAAGTTGCCGTGGTCCCCGGCGGTGGTGGTGCTCTCCACCACGGGCTCCGTCCTCCTCCTCTGCCCCAGGTACAGCTTGTTCCTTAGCAGAGTCAAATTCCTCAGCCTTCCCCCGGTGCCTTCCTTCCCCGGACAGTCCATGCTCGCTCCGGACAGCCTTGCGTGCTGCTGCTGGTGGTGGAGGGGGGACAATAGCTCGATATTCGGGAAGGTGACCTCCCCGCCCAGGTGAAGGCTGGCTGCTTTGGGCTAGGGTTAGCAGCAGGGCTGGCCAGGTTCCGCAGGGCCCCGGGCTCAGCCCTGCCACCTGTGCCGGAGCAGCTCCACCCCCGGGAAGCTGCCGCCCCGGGCAGCGTTTGCATTCACCTGCCCTGTGTGCAAGCGCGCCTGGCGGGGCCGCTTTCGGAGCCAGCCCCAAACCGCAGCCATTCCCCGGCCCTCTCCCTGCTGCAGGGCACGCTGCTCACCCCGCCGCAGGGCCCGGGGTGCCGGCACAGAGGAGCGGGAATTGCCTCCTCCCGGCTCTGGCAGGGAGATGGCTGAGTGTGGCACGGCAGACCCCTTCCCTCTCTGCACTGCCGGGCGGGTGGAAGCGGAGAGCAAGGCCAGTGGGAAGGGGAGGCCAGCCACCCACTCGACCCTCAGTCCGGCAGCCTGGTCAGGACCCCAGCTCCTTGCATATCAAGTTGCATCTGCCGGTCTCCTGACCCCACTGAGAGGTGTAGCTTTTGGGCTGGAAACTCCGGATCTACAGGTTTGAAAGGCGACCAGTCCCCCAGGACAATGAAGGAAAGGGCTGAGAAGGACATGAAAGCCCCTCCGGGAGGTAGGAAGCAGCCTGGAGCTGATGCTTGTCTCAAACCAGGCTCTGCCCTGCTCTACACTACGCATAGAGGGGCCAAAGTGAAAGCCTGCCAAGGGCCTGTGAAGGTGAAGGATAGCACAGCTAACCACCAGGCTGTGATAGCCAGCGGAGTGGACACCAAAACACCTGCTCATAATACCTCTGGATTAGCCCCTGGAAGAGATCTTATTATCCTGTCTGTTAGCAATGGCCTCTGGCACACATGCACTGCCTAGTGATCCTCTGTAGCGCCAGTCTAATCAAGCTCATGTCAAAACAGCAGGAGTTGCTGGCATCTATGCTTGGACCGGACTTATCCCGGGAAGAGCCCCAACAGCCATCAGTAGCAATCACTGCTGCTGCTGTGATACCCAACCCTGCAGCCCTGGCTGCTGTAGGAAATGCCTGGTGGGAGCCCCGTGGTGCAGCCTAATCGGTGTCAGTCTCACGCACAATTATTGCCACAGCATCTGCCAGGGGACACAACAAATGTCCTCTGACAGAGGCTGGCAGAGCGTTTGGCTTTAGCGCTGCCACGCTATGTCCCTGAAGGACTGTCTAGTAAAAAACAAGCTGGGATGAGACGTAGTAGTGTAACCTCATTCCCAAGTTTTGTTTTTCTTTACAAAACGGGTCCTGTAATGCAATCTCCTCATCAAAGCCCTTCATTTCTACCCAGTAGTGAAAATAAGAGGTTATGAAACTGTTAAGCAATAAACTACGTCAAATTGCAGCACCAGGCCAGTGCTGCACAAAGTGTCCAGCCCAAACACAGCCTGGCAGAGGAATAAAGTGGTGAGGGGAATACTGGGAAGACTGTGCTCACACAGAGAAGTCACATATTACATAGGCAATTCATGTGTTACGTCCTGCCTCCTCTTTGCTATTTCCTAAGAAATTCTTTATTCTGCAAGTCAGACCACAAAAGTTCTTTGAAAGGCAAAGCAGTGGTGACAGCAGGGAGAGGCGTAGGCAGGGACAGACTGGTGACACGCTTGTGACAAGCATCAAAGCTCTAGCAAGAAGTAGTACACAGACTAAAGCGGGAGTAGGGAAATCAATCAGACAATTTCCTTACACTGGGAACTTTGGGAGGAGCTTTTACTTGAAGCAATAGCTTGTTATTCATTGAGGGTGGTAAAACTGGTTTAAACAGTCACCACCCTGACTGCCCCCCTTCCCCAGATGAATTTGTTCCCTTATTGCTGCAGGGTGTAAACACACGCATTTGAAATGAGATGGAGGAACTGATCTGGCAGAAAACTCCTTCCCTCGCCCCTTTTCCCTGGGCTATTTTCCATCTGGATCTGTGCTTCTGATTAGTTCCTCATCCAGCTAAGGAAGCAGTTGTAGCAGCATGAGGCAGGGGATGACGCAGGGCACATATGAGCAGCTGTGGGTAGGGCTGATGGTTGCTTAGGCCAGAATTACCCAGAGAAGGTATCTCTCCCCACCAGGATTTCAGTGCCATGCTTCTCAGAAAACAGAGGTCCCATCATTTTAGATTAGATTTCCTTATATTTATTTAAATTCAAATGGTTTGGGGGAGAACTGGGGAATGTATCTTGGCTGGGTGAAGGTGGAAGAACAAATTTAATAGAATTCATGGCATTGTAAGTTCTGGCACATGTGCAGAGTTACAGCCAAGACAGGATATGGTAAAGTTTGCTCACGTGTTTATTACGACAGCAATCTCCCCACGTGCAAAAGTTGTCTTCCTCTTCCTCTTCAACTCAGTCACAAGGGGTAAAAAATTGTGTGTTCATTCAGCAACAAAATTGTTATGGGGAAAGCCAGCTGTAGTTACTGCTGCTGTTGTACTTGGAATGGTTTACATGGCTTTAGCCAGCAGCATTGTTTTGGAGAAAGCCAGGAGCCCAAAGCAGGCCTACACCACAGTTTAGAATGTAGATGAGAACTTACTGTAACCTTAAAATATCTCCTCTGTGCCACTCAACATAGGAAAGGCTGAAAATACCATATCTTCTGTGATACTCCAAATGAATGGGACATATTCAGGACTGGTGGCTTCCCCATCCCTTTGGAGGGAGGGAGATTTGAGAGACAAGCGGATGTATCCATCATCACATTAAATCCCATCATGGATTTACAGCAGTGGGCTATGCCTGTGCAATCAGCAGAGAGATTACAGAAAAACTATCAGATGTGCTTTTGAGCAAGACCCCCAATAAACTCTTATTACTGTTTGCTGATCTTTACTGACTATAACAAAATGCCACAGAAAGCACAGGTCAGAACTGTGTGTGAAGCATTCACTGCCACTCACAACAGTATGAGCAACCCTCTTTCAATTTCAAATTATTCATGCTCTCTTCTGGCCCCATTAGCAACTGATGGGAAAACAGTACCAAAGTCACTAATCCATAAGACAAGAGGAATATCTGGTATCTATGTGGACAAGATGCTCTTTTTCAATGAATGTGGAAATTTCTTTTACTACTCTGTTATGCTCAATTCCACAGAGCAAACTGGAATCCAGTTGATGCAAACACTCACAGGAGTTATTTGCACGGAAGCCACCCTGCTTAAGAAACAGAACAGGTGCTGGTGTCAACATAGAAAATATTGGCATTGTGTTCCCCAGCAACTGTATTGGCCACATACAAGAGCTGATTGTTGTATGGTCAATGCCAACCTTTATCTTAGTCCTGAGCTATAAATGAACCAGAAGAACCATAAAGACTGATGGCCATTAAGTAAGCAAACAGTTATTTGTTTTCATGTCATACCTCACAGCTGTTACAGATTTCTTTATAACTCAGGATCCCAGAAGTTATACAAAAAATACCGGTGTGGGTTGACTGCCTTGCCTGTTCCCTTTGAGTGGATGCATAGACCACTGCTGGAGTCCTGTGGCAATGGCATGGGATTGGCATTTACAAGTTTGCTCACTGCAATGGCCAGCACAGACAGCAAAGAAAAGAAAATCACAGTCAGAGAGACTGAGAGTGACTTTGCCAGTTTCACCTATGTAAAAAGATCACATTTGACAGGCAGTGGAGAAGCAGAAAGGTACTATGGTGCTGCTGCAGAAAGCTGTCCTACCTTCCCCACTGGTGGAGCATGACAGCAAAGAGTGCAGATGTCTCTGTCACTCCCCATCTCCATACAGAGAAGCCTCAGTGCAAATAAAAGCAAGCCTGTATCTTGTCACTCAGCCTGTATGCATGTATCATAGCAAAGATGTCTTCTGAGGGACAAAACATGGAGGCTTTGATAAGAACAATTCTGTGTAAGGCCCATCGAGGACTTTGAGCACAGGAAAGTGGCTGGTATGTACACTCTACCTGTTTGCAACAGTACTAGTAAGATAAGAACAGCATGACAGGTGAGGAAAAAAGCAATAAAAAGATAAGGCTTAGGGACTGGTAAAACTGGAGTCTACATGCTGATTTTTCACAATGAATGAATCAAAATTACTTTGAAATATACATTGGAAAAAACTTCAAACACCTTTCAATAGTACAAAAAGAGAAAAAAGCCTGTCTTGTAGGTGAAAAGTTATTTAGTGTGGCAGTCTCACCTTCAGTCCTACTGTTGATCTTGCCAGACTGGTGATTCCTGTAGAGAAACAGGTCTTTAGAAGTAAGTGCACAGTGATAATTTCTTTTAGCCCTGTCTACAGTGTTTCTTGTCTAAATATTTGTAGGAAAAATTCATAAAGTACATGCCTGCTGGGGCTCAGGCTAGGCTGTGGATATTTCTAAGAAGGGATGGCTCAACCTTTCAAGATATGCAATCTATCTCCTCCGACTGCTGTGATGCTTTCTTACTCCAAACAAAGCCTCTGCTCCAGTTTACACACACAAAAGGCAAATGTGTTTTCTGCCTACAGAGGGGGACCCATCTCTCAAATTGAAACACCTGCCAGAGAGGAGAAGGGATGCTGAGAAAAGGGTCGGCAGGGCTTGGATTGTCCTTGCAGCGCTGTGGATCTGTCACTATCCAGCCAGGGCTTTGTGTAGGTCTGATAGGATTGGAGCTGGGCCAGCTCCCAGAGGGGGACATCTAAGGGCAGTGCTTCTTTGAAAGGGCTGGGAGGTGAGAAGGAGAGAGAACTTGCCAGGAAACCGAGCAGCCCTTTGAATTCTTCAGTGTTAGAGCCGTGTAATTTTCTAAGGAAAATAACCTGACTCTGTTGATCAAGTAGATGGCACTGTGATATCAAAGCTAATGAGGAAAGACAAGCAAGAGAGCAAGGCATAGGTAAAAGAACAGGAAGATGATTCTTCATTACTGGTGTGTTTCAATGTAAAATAAGAGGGCATAGAAATTACCAAGATGAAATATTTTCTGTGGAATTCTTTGAGAACCTTAAGTCTGGCAATTCGCAAATCAAGAGAGGAATGGAACCTGAAAATGGACCATCATGAGCAAATGGAAAGATTTTCCTTCTAGGTCTCTATTTTGAATCATTATAGATTTACAGCTTCACACTAAAATTTTATATTTCCAGACAGTATTGTTATAGCTGAACTGGAGCCCTTTTTTTCTTTTTCTCTATGTTCCTGTTTGTGCTCATTTGTGAAAGAATGAATGAAAGAATGAACCAGAGAGAATACTATTTGGTGATTTTTGTTTTGTGATGGAGGAATTGCCTTGGAGTAACAAAGATAAGAGTCTTAAAAAAATTAAGCTTCAGTTCATATTCACAAACAAGTTTAATGTGAGATAGTGTAGGCTGAAAATCCTGGGTTCACAGAGCTTAAAATTAACTCAGTACAGATGCCTAGGAGGGAAGAAATGGAAATATCTGATAAAACTAGAGTCAGTCGTGGTGTCCTGGCCTCTTGATAGGCAAATCACTTTCTAGGCAGAGGTCCAGAGAAGTAAAGTGTGGCAAGCAAACCTAACACACTTCACAGGGGAGCCTAAAAAAAAGCATGATTTAAAAAGAAACAGCTTAGACAAAACAGCTCAGACAAACAATTTATTCAGAGAAAAACAGGGTGTAAACTTAAAATCTTCCTAACAGTAATAAGTATTATGACTAAATCAAAATTTTGCATAAATACAGAAGATCAGTCTCTTTAAAGCAATTGGGTTACAGAAGTGAATTCACTGCTGCAAAACAAGGGTTCACAGTGTGACCCAAGATACTTAGTGTCTGTGGGATAGGAGCCTCAATATTCACATTGAGATGGAAAGTAGTGTAACTTGATAAACCTAGTTCTAGTTACTGAAATACACAATGATTCCTTTCAGTTAGATGACGCAGTCCTTCATTGCCATCAGGCATCCATCAGTGAGCAATATACAAATCCATCTGTGACTTGGCTGCTTGTAGACATCCTCTCTAGACATCCTCTGCCAAATCCAGCTGTGCCAATGAAAGAGGTCACCCACTCCAATGATTTGTCATCCTTCTTCTGCTGAGGACTCAGTGCAAAGATCTGCAGGAGTTGTTCATGGCCCTTAACTTGCTTTGGCTGAAAAGCAGCCTGAATAACTTAGCCCAAAGTCCCTAAATTGCCTCAGTTAGCCTTGCCTGGCTTGATCTGCCCTGGGGAGCACTGGTTCCAGCTGATCCATTGGCAGGTGGGAGAGTGAGCACTGGTTCCAGCTGATCCACTGGCAGGAGGGGGAGATGGTGCTGGCTGAATGAGAGAGCACTGGCCTGCAGGCCCTGGAAGTGACCTGTTCCACTGAGGTGGCTGGGCAGGCAGGGAGGAATCCTGGCTGTAACTTCTGCACACAGGTAGCAGCAAAACAGAAGGCTGGCAGGAATTGTTTCCTTCAGATTAATGGTCTTATAAGCCATGGAGATAGAACTTCTATTACAGCAAAATTTAATGATAATGATGTGATCACCAGCCAAGAGCAAATGCACTGAAATAGCACATAGTTGTACTAATGAAATTCTTCAAAGCTTTATTAGGTGAAAAGATGAAAATTATTTTCCTTCAGGAGGATGGGTTTCCTTAAATTAAAATATAGATAATATTTTCTGCATTTAATTTGCACAGCACTTTAATGGGCAAAACATTAATTTTAAAATATTTATGTGTGTATATACAAATTTACCTAAAACCCATGTAAATGTATGCTGCAGAGCACAAACTTTTAAAATAAGGACGTCCTTCAGGCTTAGATGGTTATATTGCTGCTGAGTTTTTGCTATACTCCAGTGGCATTTTGCTGGAATGAGATTCACCCCTGTGCAGAGGGCAAGCATAAAACCTAAGCACCATGTAAGTTCTACTTAAGTCTTAAGGACCTGGCTCTAATTCCATTGAAATAAATAGCAATATTTTCATTGTTTTTCAGCAGGAGCTGTTACAAGGTCAATGAACGGGATCAGTCCTATAAATGCTTTTTGCTGGCCCAATTGGAATGATATGCAAGGAGCTAGATGTAAAACACTTGGGAATGAATGTGAAAAAATCCCTTGGCAGTAAAAGACTTGGTAATTCTGGAGAATTTGCTCAAGGTAAATACTGGAACCAAAACATTTATTTGAAGGATGGTAGGTAAACTTATTCTAACCACGGAGCTGGTCTTACCCAAACATGACTTGAGGAGTATTGGTGTATTTCAGCTGTATTATATGTGAAATATAATGCACAATACTGAAAAATACAATCAAACCTATTTAAAGGATTAATATTTCTGCAGTACTAGGATAATTTTGGACATCTTAGAGTACTAAAGTATCACTCTGCTCTGGTAGCACTAGCAGGGTGTCAGTGTGGTTTTCTGCTGTATCATCTACCCTTGCTAGGTAACATGATGGCATTTATTTATGCATCTAAACAGCGCCGGCACAGAAACTCGTTTATATTTAATAAATTCTAAATGCTTCACAGCTGATTTCCCATTACAGATGAGAGAGTTTTAGGTAAGACCATGTTCACAACACAAGGCAAAGGAGAACTCTGTGCTCAGACTTTGTGCATCTTACCAGGACTCCTGGACACTGCAGTGTGTTTCACTTTTCAGTTTGTAGAGGAAAATAAATAGGAATTGGACTCCTACTAGAATAACCTTACACCCATCTGTCAGCCTTACAAGTGTAAAAAAATCCTGTGTGTATTCTCAGTAAGTGATTTTCAAAGGCTCTGGCTTTATATAAATGAAGTTCAGATTCCTCAGAACTACGCAGAGGCAGAATTCTAGGCCTATGGCACGTGTTTCCTTTTAACCATGCCCATTTCAGCAGCAGGCCAACTCAAAGAAAGCACATAATGGATTTTATTATAATAGAAAAAACATTATATAAGTTTATCCTTTTTTTAATTACTCCACATGAAATACAGATTGTTTGCTCTCTGGACAAACTTAAAAGACTTAGAACTACAGAGAGCTGCTGGTATCTGAGGAGAGCCTAAAAGAAAGACGGAGAGGGACTTCTTACAGGAGTATGATGGGACAAGGGGAATGGCTTCTGACTGAAAGAGAGTATGTCCAGGATTAGATATAATAAAGAAATTCTTTACTGTGAGGAAGACTCTGGAACAGGTTGCCCAGAGAGGTTGTGGATGCACCATCCCTGGAAATGTTCATTGCCAGGTTGGATGGAGCTCTGAGCAACCTGGTCTGGTAAAAGGTGTCCCTGTCCATGGCAAGGAGGAGCTACATGATCTTTAAGGACCCTTCCCCCCAGATCTATGAGTCTATGAAGAATTTCACCCCTACATGTTCAATTCAGGGGATTACCCCTGAAAACTTTGCATTTGGTGAACTCAGATGCCAACTCTTCTGATGAAATATGTAGTACTATTTTGTAGCTTCTGCAGAAGTGGGCAATGGCCCTGCAAATTTCCTCTCTGCTCTCCTGGAGATGCCTATTGTCACAAATGCAGAAAGCAGTGGCACAAATCAGAGGAGACTATAGCTTTCCCCCCCCCCCCCCAGAGCCTTCTTGTAATGGGAAGTCTACACACTAGAATACAGCTCCATCAAAGACCCAGCACCGACACATTTCAGAGGTGTACATAGGGAAACAGTAGTGAGGCCATCATGAAAATCTGCTCTAGCGTAAGTTCAGTGGGACTTGCTGTGTGTCAGTTTCTGCTCACTCCCTCGCGTCCTAGTGCTTGGCATCACCGAGAAGAGCCTGGCTCCATGCTCTCGGCATCCCCCTTTGCGGCAGTGCTGGCGGCCTGCGAGCACCAAGCCTGGGAACACCCGGGCTACCATCTGCGCCAGCTTGCCTGCCTCCCGCTGCGGTCACCTACCGCCTCAAGGAGGGGCTGCCTTTCCTTACTATTAATTTCAAGCCGGTGGGGCCCTCCCTGAGGCTGTGCCGCCCCAGCCTCTCCCCGCAGCGCTGCCCTGGGCCCGGCCGGGGCCGCAGCAGGCGGGGCAGGGCCGGCGCGGCGGCGGCCGCAGGAAGGGGAGGGAAGGCGGCGCGCGGCCGCCGCCATCATGCGAGCGCCGCCGGGGCTGTCGCGGCTGCTGCTGGCGGCGCGGGGGTGGGGGCGCCTGGGCGCCATGTCCCGCTACAGCACGGAACAGCGGGGCCGGCCCAACTCTCCCGACTACCGCCTCTACTTTAGTAAGTAGCAGTCCGCGGACTCCATAAACCTTTTCCTTCCCCGGCCCGCGGGGCGCACGGAGGTGGCGGCGGCGGCGGCTCCCCGCTCCCGCGGCGGCTCCCCGCTCCCGCGGCGGCTCCTTGGGCCGGCTGAGGTATCGCACCCGAGCCTTCCCGCCGCTGCAGAGGGAGAGCAGTGTTTTTGTAGAGAGTGAGGGCAGATCCTCACTGCTAGTAGACATCCCGGCTTTTGGAGGGGATGCTGGGCCTGCTCATCCCCGGCCCGGCCGTGCCTTTGCCGAGCCCCGGAGGATGCCGGGGGTGAAGCGGTGCCGTGATGCCGGGTAGCGGCAGCCTGGCCGCGGGGCCTGTGGCACCCCAGGGACAGCCGTGAGAGGCTCTGGGGTGTGACAGCCCAGCCTGTCCCTTGTGAGCAGGGCCGCCCTCCCACCCACCAGACACGTCACTGAGGCGGGAGGCTGGCATCCAAATCGTGGGGCTCCAGCCCCGAGCGGGGCCGGCGAGCGGCAGTGCGAGGGCACGGGCAGGGCTCCAGGAGGCGTCTCAAGACCCAGCGAGAGCTGAGGGTGTCCCGTGCTCAGTATTACGCATTTTCGGAACAGTGTTGTCTTGTTCGTGTGCCAGTCCTATCGCAGTGGGTTTGTACGTTTCTGGTCCATTGACCTACAGTCAACTCTGACGTCTGCTGGTGTGGGAGAAGCGGAGGCGGCGTGTGCGCGCTTGGCAGCGCTGCCAGAGCTCCCTTGTGCTCATTCCAGTGCAGGAGATCGTCTAGAGAAAGTCACTTTATTTGGTGGGAATAAACAGCTTACCACTAAATTTTGTTTTTGGGAGGAACATCTGGGAGGTTTCCAGGAATCGCACATCAGCTCCATTTACTCTTCTTTGCTGAAGTGGTCTAAAGTCCAGAGCTGAGTGAAGTGCCTTGTCTGCTTTTTCCTTTACTATGAATAGGGGTGCTAGCAGAGGAGAAATTCCTTGGGATTTGAATTAGTGTTTGCACTCTCTTGATGTGATATACACTCCAGTGAAATTAGTTTCTTTCTAGAGTGGGGGCAAGGCTGAGGTGCAGATTGGGTCGCCACTAAGTTAAGATCAATTTCTGGTGGTTTCAAGGTGTGGTGTTTCATATCGAGGGCTTTAGAGCACTTATCCCATCCCTCACTTTTGATCAGAATTTGGCCTATTATGTTGGGAGATTTGTGGTCATGAAACTCTGTTTATTAGAAATACAGTGCAATCACAGGGGCAACACTGCTAGAAACCCAGATGAATTCACTTACCACTGATGGAAATGAGGTTCCTTTGGGTTTGTTGTTTTTTTTGGTTTTTTTTTTATTTGTTAATGGTTGTGTATGGCCAGGGAATAGAAAAGAATGAAAGAATCTTCTCATCCTTGTATATCTTGTATTGCCAGGTAGAAGAGAAGCATAGTGTTGAATTCTAAAGTAATAACTTTGATTCTAATAATTCCTTGTCAAAACACTCAAATTCCTTGTCCTCCATGTTGGCACATGCTTGAAATTGAACTTCAGAAAAAGTTTAACTGATGCACAGTCATAGCATATATACATTTCTGTATTGTGTGATGTTTAGCAACACAAACATCTTATGCCGTATCTTTAGGTTTACAATGTTACTTGTTTTGTCTTTCAGAGAATGCAGATGGTAAATATATTTCCCCGTTCCATGACATTCCCTTGTTTGCTGGATCTAAAGAGGTATGCTTTTATGCCTTGAAACATCATTAATTTCAAAATACTAATAGTTTTGTTGTTGTTCTTTAGATAAAAGTGCAGGTTTTAAAAGCTTTTTTTTTGGTAATCAACAGAGAAATGTATAGTGCCAGAAAGGGCCACTCTAACCCAGACTGATGCCCTTATGTAATGCAGGCACAATGACTTCACCAAATTTTCTCTGCTAAGTTTAGTAACTTGCAGTGAAACATAATGATTGCTGTTTATACAAGCCTAGGTGTCTCTTTAAGTCTCTTAAGTGATTGAGGGCAGGAGAACCCTTACTGTATCTTGTGATAATTCTCTGTGTTTAGGTTTGTGCTTGAATTAATTTTCTGCTGTTACGCTTTTTGAATTAGCAGTTTTCTACACCTGCCATTAGAAGTGTACATTTCTTTGTCGCGGATGTACAGCACACGCTTGCATAGCTTATGGTGTATGTCTTTAATTCCCAAAAGGAGCATTAGAATTGGAAGGCAGCAGCAATGCCCAGGGGAGAAGTGGTAATCACACCTTTGGAGATTCGCAGTGCGCGAGGTGCAGCTGAGCACTGTCACGTCTTGTTAGCCGCCCTCCCTGGGGTTTCATTACAGCAATAATGAAACGGCTGTTTAGTCTGTCACTGATGGGAGAACTGCCAGTCTTTGGTTTAGGCTGAGCTTTGCTTATCACAGGGTGCTTGTGACACAAACAGGCTGGGGGAGTTTTAGTCGTTTTCTTGTTTTGTTGCTGAGTCTCTATGGGTGATATGAGTGGTGCAAAAGGTCAGTAGTTTGAACATGTTCAGATGGAGACTCCTGAACTGATGAACCAATCTCTTAAATTATTAAATCTGAGAGATTGGAAATCTGAATGAAACCTTTTTGATCAGCAGACCCCAGTGCTTGTCAGTGGGAGAGGCAGGCCATTCAGAGTATCATTATTAAGATGCCATGTTCAGTCCGTGCTGTTGCTAGAAAAGCAATGGGCATTTTCATCACATGTTTCCAGAGGCCTTGCTGTCCCTGCACCTAGAGTTAAAAGTTTGTGGGAGTAGCTTATAGCCTGTGATTTTACCAGTAGGTTAAATTAGAGTACAGCAGTGTCTGATCAGTGTGGAGAGACATTCATTTGTGGGGAAATAGCATTCTACCCAATATAGGGTCTGAAGGGTGAGCAAGAAGGGAAGTCATGGTTAAGGTCTCTGTTAATTTTGCCTTGTTTGCAGGAGGATGACTTAAGGATGTATGCTAGAGTTTTTCCATCCCCTTGTCTAAGATTTATGGACTTTATGATGGATAAATCCAGCCTTTTTTTTTTTGGACTGGTTTTGTTTATTTTGGATTGGTTTTTGTCTTCTTCAGCTGTACAGAAGGATGACTGTTTTTAATCAGTGGAGTACAGGCCTAAATTGCTGCCTAAATTTCGTGGTAGCTGGGAGAAAGTACATGTGTCCTTGTATATTTTTTATCTTCCTTTGTTAATGTCTCGAAGGTTAGAATTTCACAATGAAACAGAACTGAGTACTTACTTTTAAAAGTTATAATTTAGGCCTTTGTGCTCACAAAGGGTTGTTTCAATTTCATTGCAAAGTACTGTTGCCTGTATTTATGTGAATACGCTGTTGCTTTCTAGTATTCTTTATATACTTCTTTACTTCACTCTTTCCCTGTAGGATAAAGAAATTCCTGCAAAGAGGGCAAAGACTACTGGATCTGAGGTACTGCTAAGTTTTTTTTCTTGTTGTTTTTTTTCAACTATTTCCTCTATTTCCTTTCCAACATCACTTTTCTGCAAAGTGAACTTGCTGTCACTGAATATAGTTGACGTATCTTCAAATGCAAGTCTTTTAGGAGAAGACTTAAAGAGATTTAATATTCTCCTCTTTGAATGGGCCAGAAATGTCAGAATTCCTTTATTGATCAAGATGTTCTCAAAGGCAAACACTTATGCCAAATCTTTCAAAGGTTTGTTATGACTTTTGCAGTGTAGATGTGTTATCTTTTTTGCTATTATGTTCAGAAATATTTGCAGTAAAACCTCCCTTAATGAAATATTCATTATTCTCTGACTGTGGATAATCTTTGGTTTATATACAGAACTTCAAAAATCCTAAGTATGTTAGGGCAGAAATTATACTGAGGATCTGCTTTTTAGAACTGGGGTTATGTCGTTTTCTCTACTCAGCTGGGAGGCCCAAAGGGTGAAAAACCACATCTGCTAATGGTTCAGCATTATCCAGCATTGAAGTTAAGACTGATAGAAGCCTAGGAAACATGGAAGATGTGCTCAGGCTTTTGTTTTGAAACACTATTTGTTTATTCAAGTGTCTTTTCCAAAATGTAACAATTTTTGCTGTGCTTTGCCTGGCATAGGCCCATCTAAAACTTAGTAAAAGAATGTGATAGAAGAAAAATGAGCCAAACTATGTTTTAATGCCATTATATGTGGGTGGGCGGGTGTGTGTTCCAATCCTTATCTTCTCCTATCTGTTTGGCCAGTCATATTGCAAAACTGTAGCTACCCATCTGATGTGAAAGAACAGCCCTAATTGTCTGGGTTCTCATAGTTTTGCAGCCAGTGTGTGGTGCACTGGTTCTTGTGCTGCACAGCAGTCCCCACACAGTCCTGCACTATTTATTTCCTCTCCCTTTGCTCTGTGATTCATTCAAGCTACAATGCCTAAGTAAGGCTTTTTAGATTTCCTGTAGCTTGATGCCCATTTAGGTACTGTTTAGTAGATGTAGAATCATGCCTCAAAGAGGAACTATTCAGGAGAAAGAGTATGTGCCAGTAGACTTTTATCAAAAATCATTGTCTTGCAACATCAATTCTTGTTTACAGCTCCTGCTGGCAAGTCAAGTATTCTGTGTCTCAGCTGCTTATAAATACCCACTGGTGCAAAGACATTTCATGCAGAATCTGAAATTGTTCAAAACTGCATTTGTCTGTGCTGTGAGGAGCATTGTAGCTTGTTGAAAACCGTGTTTCTAGTAGCCTGTGGAAAGAGGGGTAGAATGCCAGTGAGGCTGAGCAGCTCTTGTTTCCTTGCCCAGTGTAGCTTCCAGAGCTGCTTCACATAATTCCTGTTGTGAGACAGCTCTGGACTGTGGTTTAATAGAACTACAGAAAATGAGCTAAGGCAAATGTACATTTCAATCCTAGCAGGCTTTTGATACAATTAGGCAAACAGATGTGTGGGCTGTAAGCTTCCCAAACATACTTAAATGGTGAAATATGAGAGCACCTTTTTCATCGTGATCTTAGGGATTTGGGGAGGAGAGGGAAAACAGGAGGATCTTTGTGTTCTGGAAAGCAGTTTCTTCTTACACTGGGCTCTTCAGCAGCTCTCCTCACCTTGCCTGATGAGAGATGCATCCTTGTGTGCTTGTATGCAGGGAAAGCATAGCTTAACCAGGGAATAAATGGAAAATAAGGAATTTAATGTAATGTACTGATTTCAGAAGACCTTCGAAGCCCTGGACTCCTTGTTCTTGTCTAGGAATGCAAAGGCTGCTGCTGCTACCTCTTACTCAGTTGATCCTTCACTGAATTTGACCAAAATTCAAAAGTGATAGTTCTTATCCTGGAAATGCATCTTTGAAACTTATGCTTTTAGGGTGGCAGTTATTTGTTACTCCAGACAAAAGCAAGCCCTCTTAAAGATTTAAATTAAATGAAGTTTGTTAAATCATGCTGAACTGGTGTTTATCGATGGCAGTCTAGCTATGGAAAACGAAGATAATTTTGGAAGAGTCACTTTAGTCAGTCTAATCTACTTTTAATTGTCCTTGGTGTTCCTGATGTCAGAAAAAGTCTCTAAGTTAGAGGAGTTTCAGCTTTCAACGTTTGTAGGATAGAGAGCACACATCCTACAAGTCTGTGTCAGCTGTTTTGCAGCTTCAGTTTGTAGTTTCTAAGGGAAACACTTTCGAGTTTCTGTATTAACTGTTTTCACTAGTTCAACCACTTCTTGTAACATTTTAGACCTTCCCAAATCTCAGTTAAATTTAGCTTTGCAGATGCTGCTGACAACTGACCTTTTTGCTTTTGCAGGTGGTTTTTGGCTGTTTGATGACAAGAAAGAAGTTATTTTGAGGTAGAAACTATGCTGAAAGAAGTAACATTTCAGCTCCAGTCTTAAAATTACTAGCAGTTTGCTATTAATTTCAGGGGCCTGAACCCCTGCATTGCCTTAAGCACTTGGAATCCACTCCTGCCGAAGTAAATCTCTGTGACAGGTTTCAAAAGTTTCACATTTCTGTCTGGAAAAGTGGATCTTTCCACTAGGTTTACAGTCAAAACTGTCAGAGCCTGACTGTTGAATATGGTCTTCCTTGTCTGGCAGGAGGAGGGCTTGAAGAGGTCATCATTTTCTTTTCAAGGCCAACATGACATGTTGTTCCCTGCTGTAGTTGAAAGAGTTTCTAATCTACTTGTCATTGTATATCTTCGGAGAAGTATTCACATGTGGTGTCTTTCAGAGGACCCAGGTGTTCTTGAAATACAATGTTTCATGTGCTGGCTCTGGTGAGGAGTCTGTCCGAACATGTAGAGATTATAGTCCTCTAACTTGGAGACATTCACAAGAGCATTTGAAAAAAAAATAGAAAGGAAACCAATACAGCTTTTGTTTTGTTGTATCCTGTGGATTACACATTGCAGGAATGCCCTTGTGGACTTGAGCTGAAATGCTTCTGTGAGCCAAAAATTTCTGATAAATTAACTAGTCGGGTGAGATTTAAGGGCTCATCAGGGTGGTATGCAGTCTGCATAGGTGATCTGACCTTGTGCTTCCAGCAATGTTCAAAACTGGTGTCAGAGATGTCATTTGGTAAAGTTGGTATGCTTCATAGGAAAGGAGAAGCTGTCGTCATTTTCTGTGCAGAACAGGTGCACGCTTTGTGCTGACTTTGCATTCTGCCTTAACTACAGTCTCTGTAACTGTCCTTGGTGTTGTTAGACAGTTTTTCAGTATATTGTGACCAGGGCTACAGTGTGCCCATTATGTGGTCAGGGATTTGTGTTCCAAATTTTAGGTTATCAGTGAATCTTTCACCCTGATGCTTGAACTTGCACAGACTTTTGCTATGGATGTGTCCATTAGATGCAGCCTTGCTTTGTGTTCCTACAGATGAACAAATGCTGAGAGTGGAAGTAATCTTTACTCATCAGTCCAGTTGAAATCCACCCAGAGTATTGTTGATTTACTGAGAAAGTTACATCAATTATTTGATCCAACTTAGCTTCAAATGAATGATTCCCTAAACTTGAGAAAGCCTGTGGTTCATATTTATCCACGTCAGGGTTGTACATGGCATAGTTTTGCAGGTGAATGTGTCCCATAACTGGTTTATCAGAGAATGTGCCTGACACCAGTGAGATTCCTGTGTGTAAAAGCTACTGTACCTCCATGGTGTTTGTGATTCCCTTTCCAGTATAACAGGAGGGAAGTACACTGTCAAGAGACTGCAGGCACTCTGTGTTTATGCTGGACATTGCATTCCTCTTTTGCAATGTGGCATGTTAATTTATATTGGAGAAGTTCCACTTTCTCTTTGGTGTCCAGATGCTGCTAGCATCTGGTTTGTTGTTTTAATTGGCAAATATCTTACAGCAAGTGTTGCATTGGGAATGCTTATAACATGGCTATTTATTTGATAAGGAATTCGCACTCCAGTTATTTCTGGATATATTTAATGACAGTCCATATTTAGCTTCTCCTTTTTTTCCTCTTTTTTTCTTTTATTTGCTTTCTTTCTTTTAAACATCACCCTTTGTTCACACTACTGCCAGACTACAGCTTATGATTTTCATTCTTGTTAGTCCTCAGGTACATGCTGCCATGTTCAGTTGATGGTTGATGAGAATCCCTGCCAGATTATAAATCAGCAGACAGAAAAAAAAAGGAAATGATAGCTGCTTTTTCTTCTCTCTTGCTTCTGGACTCAGAACTTCTCTATGACAAAGAGTCAACAGCCCTCAAATGCTACCTCTACTGCTTTTAGATTTTTTAAAGCATTCTACTACAAAAAACTAGCAAAGTAACTGTAAGCTTTAGCATATCTCTTGTCATGCATGATGATGGCAAATTGCAGTCTGTAGAGGTTACTCCACTTCTGCCTCAAATTATCTGAACCTTCCAAGCAGAGCTTTAAGGGTTGCAACCCTTGAGCAAAATCATACCTATTCAAAACCCTTCCCTCAAGTGTATGAAGTAAGGAACTTTGGAATGACTGGGAAAGAAACTAGTTGAACAAGAAAGGGAAAGTTAGGTAAGGAAGAATTGGTTTTGAGAGAGATATAGGGCAGTCCAGAAAGGCAGGCATCAGAAAGGTCATGGTTTGTTGTTTTTTTTTCCTTCTGATACTTAGGTTTCTAAAAACAACCCTGGATCAAAATTAGTTATTTTCTGTAAGAATCTGTGCAGCCAGAACTAGTTGTTTTTTTAAAGTAGTTTAACTAGTTAAAACCAGGGGTTTTTTTAAGACCGTCAGTCTTATAGGACAGAATGATGACTAACAGTTTACCTGGGTACAACAGTCTGTATTTTCTTGCTTTTCTCAATACTTGCTGTACAAATATGCTGAAGTATTTTTGTATATCTTTTTATCTTTCTATGTTTTTTTTAATTTCAAAAACCAAGAGCTGTTTCTGTTTTCTGTCTGAAAGAGACATTTTTGCTTGTCTCAACAAAAACTATATCATGATACATTAAAAATGATGTTCAGCTGAAATGGAATGCAGTAAGGTGCCAAGAGGTGTTAAAGACAACACCCGAAAAAAGAAAACAGTTAAAACCTACGTGAGTTCCCATGTAATCTACTTAGGGTGTAGTTCTTAGGAAATAAGGGGTATCATTTACACATACTAGTCGTTCCTACTGATGTAATTTTCTGCTGATTTTCTTATGCAGTTGTAGGAATTAGGAAATGTACTTTTGACTTCTCTGGGTTGAGCAAGTAGATTTCAGACCTCCCCTGCCCCATCACCTCTTCAAGGTATAACAGAGTTTAAGTACAAATATTTGTCTCGTGTTCACACTGACGCAATACCGTGGGTTAAGTGTCCCTCTGGGCTCTTCAGCTCCCTTTCCCTAGCAGATGCATTCTGTCCCTTTTTCTGAATCTAGGACACTTTCCTCCTCTTTTCTTGCATGCTCCAGGAATACTGTCCTGAGGAAACTGTCAGCCAGCCAGTTGCATGGTTGACACTCATAGAGTCCCTTCTCCATGAGGCACTTGAAGAGCTGGGTTAAATCTGGACTGCAGTGATCTCACAGGCAGGCCAATTGACTGCTGTTGTACTAAGGCAGTTAAATGGTAAACTTTGTAAGCAATAGTTTTTGTTTAATAAGAGATCTTTTTGCTGTGATTTGAAGGTGTGTCTAATGGGCTGTTGAAACAGTCTTGCCATTGCTTGAGGGGTTAGAAGTGCTTACTTAGGGGGTTGGTGAGGTGGAATTTTTTATTTTACTGATCTAATATAAAAATATCAATTACCAGATGCATTCACCAGCCAAAACTAACTGCTGAATGACACATGCAGATGGTAATCTGTGGAGACAAGTAGTGTCTGACACTTGCATTTCTGTTTTCAGCTGAGGCAGGGACAGTTTACAGCAGGGGATGGAGGACAACTTTCAAGTGGTTAGAAAGAATAGGTTCTTGGTCTGGGATAAAAGAGTGATGGAAACATTCCTGTGTGTTACTTAGTCAAGGAGGAAAACAAGATAGGAAAGAACTCCTATAATACTAGGTAGTCTGGTTCTCTTTCCATCTGTCAAAATATCTAATATGTGCTCTCCTTTCCACATGAGTGAATCTAGTCTTACCACTGTGAAAATTTGATTGCCCTATAAATAAAACTTTTTATTTTTAAATGTAAACACTGAATGAAGTCATTAATCTTTTGTAAATGCTTGTGGCAGCTTAGCATTAGAGAGAGTACTTTTGGGGATTTTTTTTGCATACAAATTAATCTGTCAGGCTGTCACATTTAAGACTCTTGACAATTCACGTTTGACTGATACCACAAATTATGAGGGCCTGGTCTTCAAGCTGAGTTGAATCCAAGTGATTTTATAATGTTTTTGAGAGCAGCATTGCATTAATTTCAGTCCAGTGTAGTCCAGCCCTGACAATTGGTTTGGTGAAGACCTGGACTAACTGTTGACTAATTAAAAGCTCAAAACCAAGCATAGAGGCTGCTGAAGCCTTTGCATTCTTCATGGACAGGAAAGCATATGGCAGTATCTAAACAACAAAAATACAGGATTGTGGTGGAGGGGAAGACATCCTGTATAATTCCAGTGGTTTGTAAGTTTTCTGCCTGTAGCTACCAGTCAGAACAATTTTTTGGCCTGCTTGGCAGTTCCCTTAGAGTTTCTTGTCAGCACTGGCTTTCATACTGTTCTCTTTTCCAAGTGTTTCCCAGATGGATGTGCATACTTTATTTGGCACTCTTCCAACCCTTCTCTTACCTGCTCATGCATGTATGTTACTTTGTTCTATCTTCTTGCTTGGTGTTGACATTTTTGAGCCCTCTTTACTTTAGTTTCAACTGTTCTTACATACATAAGGTGTATTTTATGAAACTGAGACTTATCTGAAACATTTTTTTCTTTTTTTTTATTTGGTCATGACCTGATTGGGAGAAGTGATTCCATCTGACATGCCATTGATTGCATTATGGGCACAGTACTTATGGATGGCAAATATAGTTTAAATTTATTGGGAATTGGCTGCCAGTATTGTGCATAGCTTGTGATCTCATAGTAGAAATGCTGAGTGACAGTTGGGATTTTCCTTTGCTTTCTTGCTTTCCACCTGCCAGATTTGTTTGGGAGGAGATGATCATAGAACCATTGGAATTACTTTAATCAGACTGTGACATTGACCCTGTTTGACCTTGCAGCTGCAGGGTGCAATGAGCAAAAATACAAATATTTAAGGGTTCACTGGAACCTTAATTGTGGTGTAGTTAGAGTATCAGTGCAAGTCTTCATTTGGTTCAACTTTGTATTTTTTTCTTACGAATTTCTGCACAAACATATTTTGTCTTTCCTGACCTGTTGCAATTGCTAATACCAATGTGATTTTTCCTTGGCTATGAAGAGATGTCCCAGGCAATGTGATATTTTTGAGGTTATTGTAGTAGTCTAAAACAGGTTGTAGACCTTGCTTGATGGTTTGTTCTAGTTACCCAATTCAGTAAGTACTCTGCTCCTTGGTAGGGTTTAACTCAGCTTCATAAGAAGAAATCTTAGGTCAGTTACACAGAATTTTTCTCTTTGGAAAATGTTGCTTTAACCTCCTCAGTAAGAAGGTGTAGTCTGCTTATTTTTATTCTAAACACATGAAAGTTTACATGTTTATTGGGTTTTTTCCTCCCACACCACCTTCTTAAAAAACTTTCACTTTGTTTCTGTTAGGAAGACTAACACAAATGTGAGGTGTCTGTGTCCATGCCCTTCCTCTGCCATTACTTTTGGATTAGTATCAGCTCACTTGAACCAGATGTGACTGAGAAACAGAAGTGAAATTTGCATGAGTTTTGAAAAATAGAAAGGCAAAAGAGGAGGGCCTGAAGGAATAAATCAATGGGGAAAAAACTCAAAACATGATCCTTTCTGCTGCTTAAGGGAAGCTAACTCTGTCCTATAGAAACATTCAGTCCTCTCTGGCAAGTAGACTGAACCTCTGCCTCATGGCAAACCATTCCATGGACATTCTGAACATTTTGTGAAGGGTGATATTGACATGGGAACAAAAAACATCAGGAGTATTTCTGTCGCTTGTTGTTGTCCATATTCTTAAAGGGGTGAGGTGGGGAAGGGATGAACCATGGAGGTTGATACAAAGGAACTATACAAATAAAAGTGGCTGTAACAGAGAAATGTGATGTGTGTTGCTGCTGAATGCACAGGAGAGAATTTGTGTTACTGTAAAATACTAATTGCCAAGTGGAATTTATTTTCAGTTCTGTTGCTATTTTTTTGTTTTAGGTCCTGTTTAATATGATTGTAGAAGTGCCTCGTTGGAGTAATGCAAAAATGGAGGTAATTAAGGAAAATACCTTGATTATATAGGTTTTTGTGGGAGCTAAAACAATGCAGTGGCTTCCAGTAGGCAGAATTTAATCACAGTTTCGATTGCTCTTTGTACACTAAAATGTTCTCTGTTAAAAAATTGGTTTGAAGTGGTGCATACACTTTCTTTGCAATTACAGAAAGTGTTGAGCTACTGATTGTTTTCTTGGTGGAAACAGGAAAAGCAGGTGGGCACTGCTTTTTGACAACCCTCTCACTGCAGAGTGCAGCATATCTGCAGCAGAGTCCTGGAGTACTAACTTTTAGGCTGTTTTCCAGCATTTAGACTAACGCTTGCTTGCTTATGGAGCATTCCACTCAGATGATTTAATTCATCATTTCCACTGTATAGTGTGTTAGGCCAAATCTGAACATCCCAACAAATGGAGTTGCAACTAAAAGACCATTTCCTTATGACCAAAAAAAAAATAATTGGGGACTTCACTGATTGAAAGTATGAACTCCTGCAGGGAGATATTTTACAAGTAGTAAAAGCATTTGTAGTGTTTGTGAAACAACAGATCTCACCAGGGTATGTCCTGTCTTCTTGAACATTTGTTTTAATTTTAGACATGCTTCCCAGATGCTTTTAAGGAAGTTTGTGGTTGAGCTGTTAACTCTTTTTAACTATTGAAAATAATACCAATGAACTTTCTTAGCCTGCTATTTGAGAATTTTTTTCTCCTTTCCCTGATGATAGAACTGTGTTTGCCATCACAGCTATTACTCTTCAAGCAGGGTTACCTCAGATATTTACCCCTTATTTTAAGCTCGTGATTTATTGTGGCAGCTGAGTTCTCTTTTGCAGAGGATCCATTTGACAGTGCTACTTGAACTCTGCCTAAAGCTCAGGGTGCTCTCCCTATGCTTCTCATTATGTCAAGAGTAGAAAAGTTTGTCCTGCTAAGTTTAGAAATCATTGATTTTAGGCTTTTTGGGTTTGGTGGAGGAGACTAGACGTAGTTTCCTAATATTTAACTTTTAATATCCTTAAAATTTGCTGCATCAATTAAGGTAGTTGTCTTGCATTGCCATCGTGTCCTGGCAATCCTTCAGTCCCGACCATGGTAAACTGCTAATTCCTGCTATTACCAGATCTTGTCTGCTCATCTCTCCTCACATGCAATGGAGACTTCAGGACATTAAACCTTGCATTAGTATGAATATTTACCCACTGTTACATTTCCTGCAACAGATCTCCTGCTCCTCAGCTTGTTCTATTTCTGTTTTTCTTCCCTTGGTGCCCTCAGTTACTCCTCTTTGTCCCAGTTTCCGTGAACAAAAAGCATTGCTGAGCTCCACTTCCATCAGTGTTCCAGGTGGCCTGTTTGAACTCTTTACTGTTAGGTTATGACCAGGAGCAGGTAGAATCCAGTGTGAAGCCAGAAATGTGTGAACCATCATCTTGGCTCTTGGGGAGGGTTTACTTTTAGAATGAGTACATGCTGTTGAGGTTGGTGGTTCTAAAAGGCGGAATTCCTTTGAGATGAGTTTGGTGATGGTGCTTCAGGTAAAGGCCAGGGATATAAAATGGATATGGGCTGAGGGCTGTGTGCTCATGCAGGGAAACTATGCACCACTTGAGTGTAATCACTTGAGCCTGTAACAAATGTTTTGCCACTCAGATGAGTGTTTGTAAGCAAGAGCCAAGCTAATGTGGGTTGGTGGGTTGGGACTGTGGTGTGGAGTGTCAAAGGGTGGTTACAGTGCAAATTAGCTGTGGTGGGTAACTCAGGCAGTGGCTCTGTGTGTGTGGTTTGTGTATGGGCCTTGGGGGAGGATGTTACTGTTCAGCTGTAGTTCAGCTCTTCTGCCGGTGCTTCTTTAGGAGTACGAATGCCCTCTTCAAATGGTAGCTTGACTTGTTCCAAATCTGCATTAAGTTGGCATTTGCTGACTATGAGGAACTTGTGCTTGGGAAAAGCATTTGTATGATGAGAGGTGATGGAAAAAAAGGGGGTGTTTGCAATTGGAGAGCAAGGAGCAGAGGGCAAGAACATGAAACATTTCCTCTGTCAAAGAGGCTGTCAAAGCCCCTGTTGTTGCAAGATGTTGTGCCACCATTTGCATGTGTGTTGAACTTGTACCATAAAGTGCAAGAGCTTCTGACTTAAGTTCCTTTCAGTTTTTATGTTTGACCATGACAGCCTCCTTAGAAATTTATTACTTTCTCTTCTAGATTCATTTTTTTCTTGCATACTTTACAGCATTATTTAATACCTTAATAAGCTGCTTTTTGAATATGACCCTTGAGATTCAGAGTGAGGCTGTAGTAGTTTTAATAGTCCTCAAACCACAAGCTTGTGCTGCCAGATGGATCTTTCTCACTGGCTGGGTATGGAATTAATTGCTTTCCATTTTAACATTCTCCTTCTCTCTTTCCCTCTCCCGGCTCCCCCACCTTTTTTCACGATCTGCTTAGATTGCCACTGAGGAGCCATTGAATCCCATTAAACATGATACAAAGAAAGGCAAGCTTCGATATGTGGCAAATATCTTTCCTCACAAGGGTTATATATGGAATTATGGTGCCCTCCCACAGGTAACATTTTTGTTATAATGGTGAAAGTTTTCTGTCTTCTGTGTAAATTGCCTTGTAAATCTTGGATACTGCCTGAATGCAAATCAGCTGCAAGAGGGGTGATTCTCTTTGATACATTTGTAAATTAGGATTTTTTATGTTGAACTTTATTGTGTCCATAAATTTTGATCGGAATTTGGGTGTGGGAATAAATAGGAGCTGTGTTTTCAGGAAGGAGTTAAATGATCAAGAAATCTCAAATCTTTAGTCGGTGCCTCTACATTGTAGTGATAGAATTAAATTGTCATGGTCTGCCATTCAAGAATATTTTGTCAAGTAGACCTTTTCTGCTTAAACAAGGCATTTATTTAAAAACTGATTTAAGATTTTCATGAACTGCAGTTTAAATTTTAATTGGGATTTCTTAATATCTTTAACAAAGAGGAACACAAGGGCTGTTCTTTTTTAGATTAAACCTCAACTGCCTTCCTTAAGATTTCTCTGAACTGTGAGACTTTACTGATCATGACACATTGAAAACTTTGAGCCTTGAAAAAGCCCATCTAATGGCTGAAATTTGAGCATAATTTAAAAGCTTTAAACTTTTTTCATTTCTGTGAATAAAAAATTAGACTTCAGTTAGTACTGAAGAACATGATGGAGCTTGAAAAGAGCAATTTATTTCCTTACTGTATAAGCAGTAAGAAAACAAGCAACTGTAAGAAAATAAGTAACTGTATAAGCAATGAAAGTTGAGTCCCAAAAATCTGCTTACATGTTTGATCCCTGGAGTGGAGATACTAGGCAGGTTCTTGAATCAGAACAATGAAGATCTTGTCCAGTCAGCAGTGTCAGTAGACAAAGTTTCCAAGTAGGTGTAGTTGGAAACCAGCGACTCTATTTAATGTTTTGAAATTTGTGCGTTCCTTAGTTCAAAGCCAGAATTATTTGGAAATTATTTGGAATATTTTCCTGCAAAAAGTGCATTATTTTGGACTTAGAATACTTTCCTCAGGAGAAATGTTCAGCATCCCTTGTTACTTGGTGAGCTGGGGAGGGCTGAACATAATTGTCATTTTTAATTTCTACCATATTAGACTATTTGCTATCATAGCAGAAGTTGCTGTGCTGTCCAGAGAACAATACTATTCCTTCCTTCTAACCTAGAGGTGAAGAGGTGTGACTGGGCAGAAGAGAAGTACTGCTATAATGCAGCCCTAAATAAAAAGCACTTTGGAAGGATGAGAGGACACAGTCTTAAGCTGTGTCAGGAGAAGTTTAGGCTAGATATTAGAAAAAAAATTTTGCAGAAATTTTTTTCTGGGCATTGTAATGGGCTGCCCAGGGAGGTGGTGGAGTCACTGTTCCTGGAGGTATTTAAAAAAGGTTGGATGTGGCACTCAGTGCCATGGTTTAGTTGATGAGGTGGTGTTAGGTCATAGGTTGGACTTGAGACTTGATCTCCACGATCTTTTCCAGCCAACCTAGTTCATTCTGTGAAGAGTACTGGAAAAGTAAATATTAAGTTTAAATTCTCTCTTGATTTCATTTCAGCAGTTTTTTGGTAATGATTCTGCTGCCTAAACATATTCTTTTCATCATTTTGCATTCCAGTACCAGTCAAGTTCTCAAGAGCAAGTTTGGGGTGGAGTTATGGTCACAGACCATAGAAGCTAGCAGCGTAGCTCCTTGGGAAAAAAAGTTTTCTATAATCTTTTCAACAACACCTAATTGGACTCACAGTTCTTAACAGAAAAGCTTCTCAACTGTAGGATGAATTACTCATTACTTGTAAAAGTAGAAGCAAGTACTTGTGCAGTAATTAAATTAGTATAACTCAGCTAGGATTCCTTGCTTGTGCAGTGCTCAGAGCAGGAGTTTAAACTTGCCTCTTTGGTCTTCAACTCTTAGCTGTCCTTTGGAACGTACATGTCTCAAAATACTCAGAAATGCTTCATACCTAAATCTAAAATCTTTAAAAAGCTTATTGGGTGCTGACAAATACGTGCATAGGAGTGTGGTTCGCTCAAAGCTTAGATGTATTAGAAAAGAATTTATGTTAATATCATGGTATGTAGTAAGTATAACAAAAATGTAATTGTAAGATGTCCTAGCTTGATCCCACTATCACTAGCAACTAGAAAAATCCATATTCAGGATTCTCTGATGCCTTAATCACTGCAATTGGGTAAAATGTATCTGTTGAGTCATTGACACGGGAAAAATATGTCCTCAGTAAACCTCATGTCACTTGTCCTGAGTATGGGTTAGTCAGTGTCAGACCACTGGCTATTTACTTTTTCTCCTCCCATTGAGCAAGCCTGTTCTCAGAAAGCTGATGTTTTTATTGTTACTTTTGCTAATCTTTGTAATTTAGTGGTAAGATGAGTTGTAATTGCAGTTCAGCAGTTAACTGATAGTTCTCTTTTCCCTGGCAGACCTGGGAAGATCCAAACCATACGGATAACCTTACAGGATGTTGTGGGGATAATGATCCTATTGATGTTTGTGAAATAGGTTCAAAGGTTTGTATTTATCAGGATTAATTTAATTTATCAAGTTTAACTTAATAATTTGGTAGCAACTTCTGAAAGAAAAGGTCAAATGGAAAAAAGAAAAGATGTGTTAATAATGTTAGGGACTGACAAAAGTATCAGTAGAGGATCTAAGGAGAGAATAGGTAAGAAAATGGTGGATTTTTAAAAAGGGGGGGGAAAGTAGGATTTGGTAAAGTCTTTATACTAGTTAAAAGGGAAAATAAAAGAACAACATCCTGAAGTTGTGTAGTTGGACAGTAAGTTTTGGGTGAAGGGAGTGACAGTTAAGATTTTTGGGGAAGGAAAAGATTTATTTCTTTTTTCCCTGTTAGCAGTATTGGTGCTAGGAATAGGTTGCTGAAAAATGAGGAAATATGACAGCATCATGCATATGAGAATTATAAAGTCAGACCCACAAAGGAGGTAGTTTTGATTTTACTCATGGGTGCTAAAAGAAGTAGATCCCCTTTCTAGAGAAGACAGGAACCTGCTGTAGTGTTGCAGAGTTATGAGTTGTGGAATGGATAGCTGAAAAAGAGGTGCAGCAAACAGCATTAGTAGGTATAAAGAAAGAAAATTCTACGTATTCTAGAATTTTCTACGAAAATTCTAGAGGCAGCAAAGAATGGAACAATGCTGTATTGAAAATGAGGTTATGAAATGGATGAGTTTGAAAGAGGGATCTCTTAGGATATTTAGGTATGGGGAAATTTAATTAATGACTTCAGTGAAAGTGGCTTTATTTGGGGTAAGAGACCTAAAGATGAATTTCAAGGGATCCAGAAAGAGTTAAAGAGGAGATATTAGCTGGCAGGGAGAAGGTTCCAAAGAAAATGCAAAAATGGTTGTGTTGATATTTCTGGGGGACTGCTATGTGTTTATATGTGTACATTGGAGTCCAGAGGAAGGAATAGAAAGACAGAAAATAGGATCCTGAGTTCAGAAAGTAGAGAGTCAAGGGACAGAAAGAAGTTAAAAAATAAGTATGAGAGACTTCTGACTTACAGTTTGGAAGGAAAACCAACAAAGTGTGGGGGAGCTAAGGTGAAAGGGAATGAAAAAAAATTTAGCTACTTGTCTACTTAAATAAATGCTGACTGGAGAATTGAGGATTGGACAATAGTAATGGTGGAAGAAAGATCTGCAAACCCAGTACACATCTATTTAGTATTTCTAGCCTATCTTGCAATTTTTATTACAGCCTGCTGGTCAAAAATGTAAAACTATTTTTTTTAAGGTAAAAGAGAAATTTTACGTGTTGTCTTCTAAATCTTTGTGGCATTACTTTCTGTTTCAGGTTCGTTCTTCTGGTGAGATTGTTCAGGTGAAGGTCTTGGGTGTTTTAGGTCTTGTTGATGAAGGAGAGACAGATTGGAAGATAATTGCCATCAGTGCAGATGACCCAGAAGCTCAGAAAATCCATGGCAAGTATTTTTGTCTTTCCTAATGCAGTTATGTCAGAAACTTGCACAGCAGAATAGTACCTGAGTTTAGGCCTCCCAGGATAAGAAGCAGACAGTGGAAAGGCAAGACTTTTTTTTGTTTGTTTTGGGATTTTTGTTTGTTTTGGGTTTGGGTTATTTTTTTTGTTTGTTTTTGGTTTTTTGTTGTTGTTGTTGTTTTTGGGGTTTTGTTTGTTTGTGTTTTTGTTGTTGTTGTTGTTGTTTTTTAGGTCAGGTGCTACCTTCAAGTAGTACATATATTATATGTGCTATATTCAAGTAGGACATGTTTAGCTTTCACACTAAATTTCTAAAATGGTTTGCTTGGATTTTCAAAAGGATATGGCACGCAGAAACTTTTTTGGCTCCTGAAACACAACTGCCTTAGAAAGTGACCTCCAATAATTACAGGCTTATGTACTGTGTAGTAGTGCATATTTACCTGCTCTATGTTATGTAGCACACTACTGTTTTCCTTTTTGAAAGTGTTTGTTCCTTTTATATTTACAGGCATTGTGTTGCATTCTGCAAAGACATTCCAATGTCTTGCCACTTTTAAGAGGATTGCTTCCAGAGTTTGTTGCTTAGTATGAACAATTAGGTTTCACCTTTTAGCTTGAAAATTGGCAAAATAAACTGCTAATGCAGCTTACCCTCATCAGCCTTGATGATGAGTTGTACAGGGGGAAATACCCTGCTCAAACTTGTCCTCCCTGTGATCAGACTTGTGGTATCCAAATGAAACTCGAATACTGAAGCGTGTCCATGTGAATAGCACGTGAGGTGTAATTCTGATGTGTTATAATTGCAGGAAGTTAAGTTTTCATAGCACAGGTAAAGTGCAGTTTTTCTCTGTATAGATGGAGATTTGCTTCCTCAAATGGAATATTACTGGGAATCATGAGTCTTAAGTGAGAAGTGAGGAGGTTTGTCTAAAACTGATTGTTAGGAAACCAAAAACCATATATATCATCAGGTATGTACAACAAGAGCCTGCTCTTTGTTGGTAAGGGCACACCAAGATGCAGAGTGGCCTTTCTGTAGGAATAGAGCAATCCAGTAGCTTTTTAAAGTGTATTTCTCAGCCATTGAGGTTTTTTCATGGTTTCTGAATGTAAAGTATATCACTGGACTAGCCCTTCATTCTCAGTTTTCTTGCAGGTTACTTTCACATGGAGAATACTTGACTTGTGGGGAAAGAAGGGGAGAAGAAGAGATGAGGAAAAGGAAACTCTTGGGTTGATGCTGATTAAAATCATTGGGCAGATGCATTACTGCATAGTGTTTATGACTCTTTAACTACTTTGACAGTTAGAGATTAAGAAGTTCAGCTTAAGGAAAGAGTAAGTAATAGTTTGCTCTTAATGTCAGTATCAATTTAAACCACTCTGTAATGTGCAGTAAAATGCAATATAAGTGTCAGTAGTTAAAAGACAAGTGAATAGCATTTCATTTCTAGGTGCTCTTCTGCTTAAAGACTTACCTTTTCTCCCTGGTAATTTCTGAGAGAATGTGGTCAGAAAAGTGGATGAGAGAATTCAGAAGGAGTCCACTAAGCAGGAGCAAAACTGTGTTAGTTTATTCCAATATTATTTATTATTTGGGGTTAACTGTCTGTATTTGAAAGCTCTCTCTGGTTTTTTGGTTGGTTTTGGTTTTGTTGTTTTTTTCCCCATGTAATGACTGATTTATATCAGCTCTATTACAACTTTAGTTTATTTGGGAGGGGAGAAGTAAGAGCTTTAGTCTTAAAAAAAGAGGAAAAAGTAGTGGGAGGAATGGGCAAACCATTGCCTGTAGTTGATTCCTGTGTGCACCCTTTCTTATCAGGGAATATGTGCAAAACTTCAAGAAGAGAATTGTCCTGAGATTCAGAGAAGTGTAGAACTACTTATCCAGTTTAATATGATTTCCCTTTGGGGTTGGAGTTGCAGCCCAAAATTTACAGAAGAAAGAAAAGGGGAAGAAAAAAAGCCCCTGTCTGCTTTCAGAAGACATGACTGGCTTGCAGTGTTTAACAGCAATCATTCTTCAGTCTGAAAACAAACAAATCTGTCAGAGCAGGCAGTACAATATGTCCTTTTATACTTGTTTTTCCCCCTTCCCAAAGTTGTTAATTATTTCAGCATAAAGGGATGGCAGCTACGGATAAACCAGTCTCTCTCTCTGTAATTGATGTGCTGCTGTGTTGGGGAGGTGGCCTCCTGGGGAAGATGAGGCTAAGTGTTGTCTTCTAATACTGTCCAGTCACTTCTGTATCATTTGTTAAAGATTTCCAACTGCACTGAGAATCATCACATTTGCTTTCAGCTCAGTATGTGCAGAGCCCCCAGTGAACATTTGGAAAAGATAATTTTCAAGACACCAGAGTGGTGATTACTTGCAAACCCCATCCTGAGCCTGCACTGTGTGTTAACTCCCCTTGCCTCTTTAAGCACGCCCCAGGTACCTGGGATATTCTCCTTCCGGGATTGCAATCCTTCTCATAAGTGCAATTGATTTTTCTGAGACTTCACAGAACTCAGAACTGAGAAGTCAGAACTTCTGAGTGCTTCTCATTGTTTATTCATAGCACTCCACTGGATTGTGTTGTGCAGGCATTTATTGATAAATACTGGTTTAAATTGGAAACCCTGCCTAGAGCTCTGTGTTTCACACAGAGCAGTGAGAAACTCTTGTTTACAGTGACAATACCCAGGAATGATAGGCAATGCTTAGCACCTGTTTTAAGTGGGAACTCTGTCATCAGGAGGAATAGCAGGGTCTTAGTGTCTTTTTGGACTGAGTTTGTAAGGTAATCTGTTTGAAATAATAGCACTTAATTCTGGTGGGCATAGGGACAATCTCTCACCAAATACAAGTGGTATGTCAGATGCAGGCATCTGTGTGAGAAAGATAAATCTGAACATGTCTAGTTGGAGTCTAAAAGCAGCTATTTCATTAAGATCTGTCTTTGTGGCTGTTGTGTTTTTGCTCAGGCAGTTGCTAGGCAGATGGCTGTTAGTAGACCAGCAGAGCAACATTAGACCAAACAACTCTGAGAAAAGACCTAAAAGCTCCTCCTTGCAGACTGAAACACTAAATCTTGGTGGTGTAATAGGCTGGGTTGCTTTCTTTATTTTGTTGGAAGTAAATTTTTGTCGTAGAAAGGTTGCTTGTCTGCTTATCTCATAGTCTGGATTGAATTTAATATATTGGATATATTGGAGTTCACTTGTATATCTAATGCTTTTCTAGTCTGGGCTCAGAAGGGATGAGTGATAATTTTATGCTGTGATTTGGTCTAAATGTAAGTGGCATCTTCATATTGGACAAGAAGTTTTAAAAATCACTGGCAGTTGAAGCAGGAATTGTGTTTGAAGCAGTGTATGAAGTCTGGCTTTCAAAAGGTCATCTTGCCCTCCTTCAGCAAATTGGACTAATCATGTATTAGTCCATGGCATTATGGAGGTGATTTACTGGCCTGGAATCTTAGCAGCCATTTCTGCTGCCATTGCTCACTGGAGAGATGCCAGCATCTATTCAACAGCAGTTGGTGGTGTCTGCTGGCTTTATTGTGCTACCTTTTGCTGGCACTGGTGTAGTTAACTGTGCTGTGTTGCCATGCTGCTTTTACAATACACATCTCAAGATAGGGTTTAGTGATCAAACCCTAAATGGCAAAACTAAGGCATGTTGTATATTTTGTACTAAATATTGTTACAGACCTTTACATGTGAATATATTTATTCACAGAGAAGCAGGAGAAGACCTTTTGTTGTGGATTTGTGTAAGCACCCAGTATAACGAAATTAATTTGCTGTACCAAGTCTCCCCTCCTACCCCTTGCACAAAATACACCAAATGCCTTTATATGGAATGTAGCTGCAGCTTCCTGCAAATGTTTATAAGATGTTAATAAAAACATATGTCCTCTCTTCCCACAGACCTTGTTTAGAAAGCTTGCTGCAAACGTGTTGTTTTAGCTTTGCTTGCAAGAAGCAGCATCTGTTGTACTAAAAATGGTAGTTTTGTACAAATGCTTTTGTTGCTCTCTTCTGTAAAGCCAGTTAGAATTAGGGTCTGCATTCCTGTTAGCTCACTCCCTTGACAGAGAGGTAGCAGCAGTTCATGGTGCCAGCCTCTAGGGATGTTCCTTATGGACAATGAACTGCAGCCCTTAATGTGATCTGCTGTCTCTTTTTAACCCTTGGCACTTAACTTTGGTGCCCAGAAAAATGAGACCTAATGTTGTATGCAGGCAGTGTAGAGAAATTCCCACTTAGAGCCCCGTGGGGGACCTGCTGATAACATAACTGCAGGAGCCTGACCTGCTCTGCTGCTTTGAGACAGACTTTCTGGCAGAGATCAAACTGCTTTGGGGCACCTAAACACTTGCTGCTCCCCAACTTGCCCCTTTTAACATCAGTGTGAGTACAGTGAGGGAAGATAAGCAGTCAACACCAAGAAAGACTCTCTTAACAAGTGTTTGCTGCAGAAAAGACATTTAAGTTGTTTGCTTTTTAAAAAAATCATAATAATTTGAAGCTATCTTCTGTAGATATTAGTGTAGTAAATTATTGTACTGCTTAGTGTGATCTTCTCTTTTACCTTTCTTTGCTTACTTTTTTGTTTTCTGAATGTGGTTTTTCTCCTTTCCCCCCTGATATCCCAAAGAGGCTGTTTAGATTTCAGTGGAAGACAAACTGTCTTTCAGGTTTTTCTGTGGTGACTTTTAATGAACTGAAGAGGTGGCTGTTGAGTGAGTGATGCAAGAGCTGCTGTTCTCATTGTATTCTGTATTATATGCTGACTCCACAGCAACAGCATTGATACTTTTCTGGGGTTTGTTTTGTTGCATTGTTGCATGTTTTTCTTCTGCTTGCCATCAACTTCTGTTATAATACAGATGTTCTGGAGTCTTTTTTTTTAAATTAAGCATTCAGATTTCATTTGATGTTCAGTAGCTGTCTTTTATAGTAAAGAATAGTGAAGCATAGGGATGAAGGAGAATAACTTGCAAGGAACCCAGGAAATAAAAGCAACCAATGCCCTCCTTCTTAAGTCCTCAAAACCAGAGTATAATCCATCCATGTAATGCTGTAGTATGATTGTGTTTAGTCACTTTACTTAGGCAAACTATTTTCCAGTAGAGAGAGTGAGAAATTCAGGGAGACAATTCTATCCATGAAGATAGAATCTCTAACAAAAGGACATAATGAAAGTCTGTCTCAAAGCCTATCCTAATATTTGAGTCCTTCAAATAAGTATAAATAAAACCTATAAATAAGGGGCAACAGATGGAGAAAAGTACCAAGTGCCAGTTAGTAGACCGTAAAGCACTTTTGATGAACAGATTTTATGGGAGTAGGAGGCAAATAACCAAGTAGTGGGAGTGGAGAAGCAGAGTTAGGAGAGACATTTGCTGGAATAGGAACCAGAAAAAAGGAGCAGCAGTGTGAGAAAGTATGCTTGAATTTAAGTAGTGTCTGGAGATAGAGGTCTGGAGTTTGTCTACTGCTGGGAGCCAAGGAAATTGCTGCAGCAGCCTGGTTTGCTTTACAAACTTGAGGAGATACTGTCTCTTCAACAAGTGTTAGATGTGAATTCAAACTTCATAAGAGGAGGAGATGACAATGTCTCAAGTTGGAAGAGGGATGTTCTCTTGCTTGGAGAGAACAAGATGATACATTGGGGTCCTGAAACTGATTTGAATTGGAGCTACAGTTTTATTAGTGCCCAAGTGAAGCATTCATCCTCCAACCAAGATCCCACCCTTTTCTAAATCATTCCTTCTTGGTAGGTCTCACGCACCTCACCGTAGTGAGAAGCTTTTTGTGCTCTTAAACACGTATTTCAGCTAGAAGACCTGCCTCTAGCACAGCCTTATGTGCCCTTACTTTTTTCTGGGATTCTGCCAGTGAAATTCTCTGATCTCCTACAGACAGATGGCCAGCAGCCAAGTTCAAAATGTGTTTTACTCTGAGCCCATAAACACGTAGCCCTGTAAAGTGTGTGCAAAGCAAAAACTTACATGGGATTCTTCAGAGTTTCGTGCTTTATTCTTTGGGTAGTGGTAATGCAGTGGAATTTGGCAGTGGCATCTATGACATGTTATTAACACTCAGAATGTCTTCTGAGACATAAGTCTGGCCTCCCACTTCAGTCTACATGTCATCTCTCTGGGTGGTCTACTGAGAATTGATTGGTCTGTAGCAGAAGACCTTTTCTCTTTGCTTATTTTTATCTTCAGAAATACTTTATTGTCTTCGTTCAGGTTCACAGTGAAGTTTTAAAAGATATTTAGGCACTTAAAGATGGAAAGCACATGACTAGGTATCAATTCCATGGACTAAGCAACTCTGATTTTATACGACTGAATAGACAGAAGAGTATCTTAGCAGAAATCACTGCTGACCAGATGTCATCAAGTGAGGCATACCTATGGGAGAAGGTAATGAAGGAACCAGGCAGTATTGAGAGAGAGCAAGAACGAATGAGGAAGGGAGACATGAGCGAGTCACTTGCAAAATACTAGAGAAGAGTAACGCCTTGGAAGATGGCCTGAGCAGAGCGAGGTTATGGAATAGTTGGTAGACTACAGCAGTAAAAAGTCAGCTCCCATTTCCATCAGAAGTGACTGTGGAAAGGAAATAGAAGATCACACCAGTACAAAGTATTTGGCTTCTGGGATGGACGAAATCCTTTATGACATCAAAATTATTAGAACAGTGTTGAAAGCTTTTGCCATGTAAACATGTTGCCAGGGAGTTAATTTGTTAAGGGGTTGATAGGACCATGCCATTGCAAGTGACAGAAGTGGTGGTAGTCTCCAAGGACAGCCTGTTAAAATTTGATAGGCACAGCAGGTAAGGGGTGGAGGATTAGGAACTGCATTGTTGATATGGCAGCGTAGTCTTCAAGCTGAATTACTGTGATGTTTCATCTCTCTGCACACACCAGGGTAGTGTTCATCTCTGCTTCACAAGGGTGTCCCACAAATGGAATACATTCCTCTTTGTGTCCTGTCACATCTTTGTCCATCAGGATTGTAGAGGCAGAATTGTTTATCACTGTGAGTATGCAGATGCCACAAGGTTATCAGTAAAGTTAGTGTTTAGAGCTCTTGGAACGTCTATGTCATGTCTTGAAGGGGGTGAACTTGGAACTAATGTGAGCAAAAAAAGTGCCTTTTAATATAATGTTGACAAATCAAGCCTGTATTTTGTTAAGAGGTGCTGGTTTAAAGATCCATGTGTTGAAATTGTTTTTATAGTTATTCTTCCATTATCAAAAAATGCTCATAGGCCCTGCAGTTGCTGGAGGAAGAAATTGTGTCAGTGAATAGTCTAAGCATTGCAAGAGCTACCTACTGAGATAAATGTGGGATTTTCTTCTCCTTTCACAAATATGGTCCTTTTATTCATTGTACCTTTGGGTCTTAATGAATGAAGGGCAGGAGATGACTGCTTTACTGCTTAGTGTGGTTGTGAAATCATAAGCTAGCAACTATGGGCAGCTAATGTAATAAAGTGAAGTTTACCAATGACTTTGAAAGTATTCAGTGAAATCAAACTGCTGCAGATTCTTTAGGAAAATTAAGAAAATTAATATTCTGAAACCTGTGAGTAGAAATGATCTGTTCTTTTTTTTTTTTTAATCTTTTTAACCTACAGATATCGATGATGTCAAGAAGCACAAACCAGGTTATCTTGAGGCTACAATTGACTGGTTCCAATTATATAAAGTCCCTGATGGTAAACCAGAAAATCACTTTGCATTTAATGGAGAATTTAAAAACAAGGTGAAGATAATGCAAAATTAAAAATACATTATTCTGTTACATGGACTCTAGAATTTTTGGAATTGTAAAGGAGGAGGCTTAATGAAAAGAATTTTGATGGGAAGGATTTCTGTGTACAGTTTATTAGACTAGTATTAAATAATGTTTTCTGCCTTCCATTTTGTTCAGGAAAAATGCATAGGTCATTAAAGAAACTCTGAAAAAAAATTTAGTCCTAATCCTGATGAGAATTACACATGCATCTGTGTGTTTGTAGATGTTTTTCAAGGCATTTTCATTCTCTGTATCAGAGTTATGAACAGAATGTGTTTTCAGGTGTTTTTGTAGTCCTGTTGGTAAAATTTTCTGACTTTTGTTTTTAGGGTATGCAGTTTAAGACAATGGGTTACAGATTTTTTCATATTTTGTATTTGCTCAAGGCATACTTTTTTCTGGTAAATCTCCATAAAAACATTAGAAGGCTTGAAGGTTTGACTTGAAGGCTGACAAATTACTTGCTTTTTTTTTATTTTTAGAAAGAAGCTTTTTAAACTACTTACAGTAAGAATGACCAGTGGTTGAAAGGAGATTGGGCTAGGGATTAGACTTTGTTGAAGGAAATACCTGGATTTTTCCAGAGAAATTGGATGTGATTTGAGTAAAATTGCTTCGCAACTTGTGTATTGCATGCTCTGTGTAGATTATTCTTGGCAAAGAATCACAAGTTTCTCATGAATGATGTCCATGTGTCAGCCAGTTCAGCCTTGCAGGGTGCTGTCAAAGTTATGTAATGCCTTCTAACCAGCACAGGCAGCTTTACATGCTTTGTCTGGTTAAAGAAATGCCCTGACTCCCCTCTGCACTAAAACTGCCTTTTAAATCAATCACTTGTGGAGTTGTAAGGCTTGATAATCTGATCTCTCCCCTGTTCTCCCAGGAACTGCTCTTAGAGGAGCTCCTGCACTGTAGAGTGACAGTAGACCAGTGTATCCCTGTCAGGCCATTGGAGTTGAGCCTGAAGGCACTAAATGCCCTGAGATACTGGTTTGGAGCACTTGAATAGTGCTCAAGCATTTCTAGAGACCCAGGATGTGATGAGGCAGCTGTGGCTGTGCTCCAGCAGCTCTGGTGAAGTTCACAATGTTCCAGTGGCACTTCTCCAAGTCACTCCTTGTTAACAAATGTGAATGTTCAGTTGGCAGCTTTTTGCAAGTCTAGCTGTCATCATCTGGACACCGAGGGCTTATTTTACTTTAATTTTTGGAAGCTTTTTCATCCCAGCCCCACTCTCAATATTATTTTTCTTTCAAACGAGCAGAAACTGTTAAGCAGCTGACATGTTATGTTCCTGCAAATGCTTAAGTATATGATTGGGCATTAATAGTGAATGCAAATTATGCCTCTAGAGGGGAAACCCGAACTGTGACCTGCATCTGTAAGGGTGGAGTCATAGCTCACACACTTGATCCCATTTAGAGCCTGGTTCAATTTTCTACAGCAGTAGGGATCTCTGTAGCATCTAGTGCTGATTTCATTTCTTTCACGTAGAATTCATGTTTTGTGGCTGCAGACTGAGGGAAAGTCCTGAATGTGTTGCCAATATATTTGATAAACAGTGAAGTTTGTTTCTTTACATAAAAAGGGTATTCTCCAGAAATTTAATGAGGCCTCAAAGGAGGTGCCTTAAAATAACAGAGGTGATAGTATGTTTTAATAAACTAGTTCTGTGGCTTTTTTCTGTTTAATAACATTTTAATTTACAAAACTTTCCTTGTTGTAAACTAGGATTTTGCTGTTGAAATTATTAAATCTACCCATGAACACTGGAAAGCTTTGCTTCATAAAAAAGTTGATGGAGGTGCTATAAAGTGGTATGTATCTAGTCACATCTCTTGCTCTTCATATTGTACTATACTGGTGCTATTCAACAAGTTGCAGCTATCCATGAGCTGCTTAGATTTTTTTTTTTTTTGAGATGACAGGAATATTAATGGGTTTGATAATTAATTGATAATAAAGCATGATTGACTAATTGCTCCTTGTATGATGATGATTTACTGGTAAGTGGCTTCAGATATGTATTGATTACATGTGACATTCATTACTTCAGCTGTTGAGAAATGGTCCCAGAGTGTTTGTTCAGAATTGTTTTGGGAGAATCTTGGGCCTCTTGTCACTGTTCATTCTGTTGCTTTGGGGAATTGAAGTTTGTGCAGTTTATTCTGTAGGACCTTAAAAACTCACGATCAAACTAATTTTTGGTGTGAAAGGATGCAGATTCATAGGGAAACATTTCTGCCAAGGATGTGGTCCCAGAGTTTGTCTGGAAATACTATAGGTATGTGCTGCTTTATGTAGGTGCAGAATTTTGGCCTGTTTCTCCTTCTTGTTAGATACTACAGGTGGGTCACTGAAGTAACCTGCTGTTACTTCCATGATTCCATGTTACATTCCAAGTAACACTTGGAACTAACCTGCTGTTCGTTCCGTGATGGCCATCCTTTGCTGGCCATTTTGCAAGGCACAAGAGATGGGGTGTACTCACATAATCTCTGCTAGCCATCTAGGTGTTCCTCAGCTCTCTCAGGAAGTGCTGGTTTATTTCTGCTGGCTTCTTGGAGGGATTTCGCTTCTCCACTGTGGTCCTCTGCACTGTACGCAAGCTAGCAGCCAGAAGCACTGAGTGTGAGCACTGCTTGCATTAATACAGAATACAGAGCCTAGATACCTCCTCAAACTCAGAGAAACAAAGAACACCCTTCCACACACCTGTTCCTTCCAGCCTTACTTTGTGGCTTTCACTTCCTCATCACTTGCAGATACACATTTCTGAGCTCTATATGTGATGGTGGGTTTTTTTCCATATGTACTGAATTGTGTGTGGCCCTTTTTTGCTGATGGATAAAGCAGGTTTTTAATTTTATTTTTCAGCACAAATATTCTGGTGAGTGGCAGCCCATTTTGTTGCAGTGAGGAGGATGCCCGATCGATTGTGCAGTCAGTAAGGATGTTTACTTTTTTTCACCCCTTTTTTCTTTTAATGATTAATTGTAAAAGACTGTTCAGAGCTCCAAAACTGAAATCAAGTAGCTAAATTAAATTAAAAGGTCCTTCCTTAAGCAAAAATTTAAGTAAAAGGAGGAGCAGAAAGGTTGTGGGGAAAATGTAAGCATTGTGATATAAACCTTTCATTGTAATGGTCCAATTGTACTTTCTGGAAGGTTCATTACTGTTCTGTTGGAGTTCTTTTGTTTTTTCTCCTTCTGTGGTGCTGTTTCTTCTGAACCTGAATAGTAAGATGGACTGCTATTTGTATCTAGCCTGCTGTCTTCTCTGTCTCCCTGTTGCCATGAGTAACCACCCAGTGTTAGAACTCATTGACAAACTGACTGTAGTCCCTAATCACTAAACAGACCCTTTGTTTGTCTACTTGCATAATTAAATGCAATGCTGTAAGAGAGGGGATGCTTATTTGAATGTTTCTTATAGAATACCTGTCATATTCTGAAAATTAACATAAAATTAAAACATGCAGGTTTCCTGTTCAGGCAAGAAAAATATCCTGCAGGTTTGATGCTTTCATGTGCAAATGTTAGCGGAGGAGAATTTTTTTCCATTTCAAAGTACACTAGTTTTTATGCCAGAAATTAAGCAAAGTTACCAGAAATTACATAGAGAAATGTGCCCCCAAGTATTACTTTTTCTTTCCTAACATAGGCTGTGTTGAGCCTGTGCTCATGACCACATGAGGTTCTTTGCATGTGTGCATGGCTGCCAGGGCACCCAGTGTTTCGCCTCACCAGTCACAGCAATTAGGCAAGTTCAGGTGTCAAAGGACACGCTGTCCACTGTCTGTGCAGTTAACATTCCAACAGCATTTCTAGTAACAATATGTTGTCCTGGATGCTGTTGTGTCACAAGTAAATGAGACTCTTAATTGGAAAGCTATAAGCAAGTATTTACCTTCTCTGTACTTCCAAATTTACAATAACTATGAGTCTTTGAATGTAACTAAAGCTGCAAGTCCAAATATATTTGAATTGTGACAAATGTGCAAAGGAATATTTCCTTTTGCATTCTCTGCTCCTTGTACTTTGAGGCATGCAGGGTAAATAATCATTAAATCAGCAGTATGTCTTACTTTGTTTCTCAATAAAAGATCTTTTTTTTTTTTTCTGTGGTTTTTGGGGAGGGGAGGAGTTAGTAAAATCAGTTCATAAAATAGATACCTTGTATCAAACTGTAATGCCTTTCTTATTTGAAAGCTTCCCTTCTTATCAAATAGTATGACCTCCTGCCTTTTTTTGTGCCTCACATTCATTTAAGTGATGGTGTTTTTGTGAAGTTGTTTCCACATAGTCCTTTCCATCATTCTGTTTCAGTTCAGTCTAAGTATTTTAATTACATCTTTGTAGGGTGCTGCCTCTTGGTGCTTTCCAGACAGGGAAAATATGCAATACTCTATTATAAATGCTTTTCATACTGCATGCAGTTGCTGATCTGCAATAACTGAAAAAGTAAAATGGCCTTGAGATAGGAATCATGGACACTTGAACTCTAAATATAAGCAGGGAGGTTGACTTGCACATTTTAAGCAGGTATCTTTTTGTCTAATACACTACAGTGCATGCTTTGGTTGTCAGACATTCATCTCTTTCACACTGAAGTGAAAGTACGTGAGTGTTGGCTGCAGAATTTTAATGGCTGTGGTGATTTCAAATGAAAGCTGCCTGTGTTTGCACAGGGTTTTGTTTGGGTTTTTGGTGTTTTGTTTTTGTTTTTTTTAATTTAAACTAAAAGCAGACACATTTTCTTCTAATTTATACCCATCTATTAGGTCCTGGATAAAAACAAAATAATGAAAGCTGAAGCAGATCTTGTATGCAAGTACAATGAGAAATGTATTTCAGCTTCTGCAAAATTTCTGAACTATTTCTGCAGTGAGAGCTGGTTCCCTACAATTCTTTTTCCAGCATCAGATTTCAGTTGCAGCATTTTTGAGCAAGTGATTATTGCCTTAAATCAGATATATTGAGTTCTCAAAAAACCCTGGAACAAAATAAAAAAACCCAAAGACCTCAAAAGCCAAGAGGCAGCACTCACTATTGCTGTGGAAAAGTTTTCATGGTGAGCAAGAGAACTATAACAGAACCAAATAGAAAACATTCAAATCCTTACCAAGTGTGCACTAATCAGAATTTCCTATAGATTTTGACTGGGTTATTCCCTAGGTAGTCCAGTTGTTCTCAGAATTATTTGACCTTTTGTTACTTTACAGATGAGGAACTAGAATGGCTTATCTGGGTTGGGGAATTTCCACTCCACTGAGGGAGTTTCTAGATGGTTGGCATGTTGGGGGCAAACTAAGAATAATTCCACACCAGGTGAATTGCTGTGACCGTCAATTCCAAAGACATAGAAGATAACCTGTGCATTTAAGAGCAAATACTGAACATTTGAACCAGCCAAAATTACACCAGACCCCTGCAACTACAAATCTAGATGAATTTATCACTACATAGTGAACGTTTCTGCTGTTCTATAGCCTCTGAAAGTTGTTTCATCTGTGTCTCAGCTCCAGTGTCAGTATATGTTGTGCACTAAACTCAGGAGTCATAGTTTTGTAGATGAATGTGTTAGTGCTAAGATACGCTGTTTGTTTCAGGCTTTTAAGTGTTGCCGTCTGTAAAACTGACCAGAACTACCAAGCCTTTGTTTAATATTAATCCTAAGAATTACTTGCTCTGTGAAGAAGCTGCTGAGGACTTTGCAAGTTGGAAAATCTCCAAGACAATCTATATATAGTTAGTAGAGCAATGTTTCTCAGACTCATCACATAATTCTTTCTTATAATACTGGAAAGCGAACTAGGAAAGCTTTGCTTGTCTCTTGATAAAATGCAGAACATTGCTTTACAGGGAAAAATATTTGACTTTTCCTGATAATTTAAAGAAATCTCCAACCAAATTTGAATCTGTATATTTATTAATGTGTTTTAAATAATTCAGATCTAAGCAAGAAAGTTTGTTTGCTGCATTTCTCCCCACATGCTTTCTGTGAGGACGTTTCCATTTGGGATTTAGTAAAGGTAGAATATTTTGTAGTGGCCAGTTGTGAAACAAAAGATTAGTGAGGTTGTTCATCTGAAGTTTGTTTTTATTAATTAATTATTTTATTTGGTTTTTAAATGGTATTCCAGATGAAAGTGTTGTGTAGTGAAGAGCTTCTTGGTTCAGTGAGATGGGATTTTGATCTGGTCATGGTGGGAAAGTACTGAGTCCTTATCTCAAGCTTTTTTTATAAGCAGTGGCAGGCACCTGCTTATAAATGGTGACCTCTGGATCTCCCTACCTTATGAGATAAAGCTTGGATTTTGCTAGGAAGAGGGGGGATATTTTGCTGATAGGAACTGGGTTATGTTTGTCATACTGGTATCTCCTTTCAGACCAGTCATGTAACCCCCCCATGAAGGTAATTATCATGGATAGGTGGGAAGTAGAATCCTGCTTCTTTCTTCCCTCCTCATAGGCCTTGTTCTGCTCTTCAGTGTTTAGAGCCCTGTGCCTACTCAGATGCAGGAAGGCTGTGTCACACCAGTGCAGCTCAGCCCAAGTGCTGCTGTGCTAAGGAAGGGCAGTGGAAAATTGTTACATCCTCATCGTGAGGCAGGGTGATTCCAGATGTGTTAAAAGTGTTTTTAATTTTGTCCTTTAAGTTACAGGACAAGACAGGCTGTGCACTCCTGTGATTGAACAGTGGCATATCCAGCTTTGGAATGCCAGACCTGAATTTTAAAACAGTCATTTTATACAGAACTGAATTATTCTGTCAACATGGAATTGTAAAAGAGTATCATCACACATTTATTTTAAATGGTTTGCTTGTATTTAATGTAAATTGTATGTGTGTGTATGTATTCACATGCATACCTGACAGTGAAACATGTAAAAATACCTTTCTAGTTATTATACTCTTTAGATGTTAGCAACAAATCCTGTTATTCTCAAAGGTAATACAGTCATCAAAAATCCCCATTGCATTAGGTAAGGTGTTAATCTATCACTCATTGTTCATGTGCTTGTTTTGTCATTTATGAGCAACAAAGAAATTTGTACAGTGGGGGTGAGAAATCTTTAAGGTAGACTGTTGTCCTGTGGGGGCAACAGAAAATTCTGGTTTAGTGAATTTGGGTGCTCTCTATGAAACCTTAAGTACTGACATGTTGGTTTAATTGTTTTTCCCTTTTTTTTCTCTTTTTTAGGCACCAGCATTTATGAATGGAGATCCTGTTTCACCAGAAGGTACACTTTTTCTCAGATGTCATATGACTTCTCTTAATTGCTGGCTATAAAATTGACATGAAAACTGTTTTGTTGCAAAAAGGCAATTTTGTGTATATGAAAATTATAATAGTTATATCCTGTCATGTGGTATTGCCTGTCTTCTGCTAAAGAGAACATGAACAGAAATTCATTAATGCTTTGTGGGAGAAGATTGCTTTTGAGTGAAAGTGTAGTCTACATAAAAAGATGATAAGACAAAAATTTTCTCTTACTGATCATGCAAGGCAAATGCATGACTTTTATCCTTTTTAAAGGAGATTGGTTGCTTTGCCTTAGTTTTTTGTCATTCCTCACAGTAGGTAACTAATCAAATAGCTCCTTTTCCTCAAATTGACATAACCTTACCTAATTTTCAAGTGTAAGTTCTAAAGACAAAATTTTATCCTTTCACTGTTATGACTGTTTTTCATGTTAAGAGAACATGTGTTTTTCTTTAAGAAATAAGAATGCATCCTACATTTTCAGTTTTAACTACTTTAAAAAAAAATTTTCTACTGGCAGGAACTACAGAGAAGACATATGTGCTTTTTGAGATGGAGAGAGTTACAGAAATACTAAGTTAAACTTAGTCATGAGCCAAGTGCCAAAGTGTTTGAGAAGCAACATCTGTGTAGCCCATGTCATGGGAAAGCAAGTTGCATTCCATTTGCCTTTATATGGCATGCCAGTAAATAGCATTTATTTACCAAAGGATTAGATCTTAGACCTCTGACAGACAACTGAACATCATCTGCCTGATCTGTGATGTTTTCCAGGGATGGTCACAACAGTGTTATAACTTGTTACAGGACTGGTACAGCCAAACTGTTAAAATGAACAGATACTATTTTGAGGCCATTCTTTTCACAGGGTGGGGCATAAAGCTAACACAGCTAATACTGCTAACATAGCAGTATTGTTATGGGAGGGAAGGTAGCTGAAAGGGCAGAATGTTGTTTTTTTCAAGTGTTTGTGTATGACTAGTTTTATAGAACTAATGTCACTCTTGTATTTTTTGTTTGTTTGTTTTAGTTGATTCCTGGTACTTTTTCCCCAAGTGATCATCAAGGTCTTCTGAAGGTGCATCATGAAATCTTAAAAATCATCCCTTTCTTTGAAGATGGACAAAAGCACTGATTGTTGGGTTCCTGCTGAAACAACTTTTCAACTTGTGTAAACCTTCTCTAATGTAAATAAACTCTGCCATTATTAAATGAATGTTTCCTTTCTATGTCTGTGTAGGGTGGAGCAGAGGGAAGAGGAGGGGCTTGCTTGCTTGTTTGTTTCTGAATCTCAGAACTGCAGAGCTGCTCTTATCCACTCATGAAGTGTACCAAATGAGATGAGAGATAGGTTGTCTTCAACCCTGTTCTCCAGATTTTGGAATAATTGAACCAGTGGGTGTTAATTTCTGTCTCAGGGCTTTTCTGGCCACCCTGACTATAATCTGTTTGAAGTTGACAGTAATCTTTATGTAAGAGGCTTAGGAGTTTACCATGTTCTTTGATAGGTGACTGTTTGCTGAGCTGCATTTACTTTTGTGCCCAGTTGTCTCTGCAGGCTTCATAGAGTTAGGAACAGAGCATGCTTGCTTTAAAAAAAATACAACATTCCTCCAAAGATTAATTTGACTAGGAAGGACTAATACCATAACAATTGAAGTAAGGATGCACATGTGCTCTCTGTTCTACATCCTGTTTTGATAACTTGTGTGTTTCATCACACAGGAAGGATTTTCCTTATGGAAAGCTTCCATTTTTAGAACTGTGTATACTTGTGATAATTATTTGTTCAGTGAGACAAGATTAATAAAATGTACAGAACTGAGCTTTGTGCTTTCATGGTACAAATATCTGCCATTTTTTCCTACTGCAGGATTATGTCTGGCCACAGTGTTCATTAAAGACAAAAAAGGCAGCTATTAAGCAGAAAGAGAGGAAATGATAATATAGACAGACAGCTTTATCCAGCTTGTTACTGAGACCAAAGGTGAGCATTGTCTGCTTTGTCCCATGACGGAAACAGAAGGTTAGCGCTGCTGACATAGGGTGGAAATGGAAGACAAAGAACTGCAAAAGTTAGGCTGTGGCTTGCCAGAGAGGATTAACTTTTCCTTATAAAGAGTAAGTTTTTAGTAAGAAAGGTTTCACCTTTGGGAATGTCTCTTTGATTTTAGGATAAAATTTCCCTTCTTTAGACTCCTCTAGTGTCTTGTTTAGTGTACAAGTACCAGTCACTTTGGAGATTTCAGTCTGGGCCTCAGCACTTTAGAGGGGATGAAGTTCTCCCATCTGCATAGAGTTTTGCATTGTTTTATATGCAGGGTTTAAGTGTGATAGGACAAATGCAACGTAAACCTCAGATATTAGGGGCTACTTTTATTTTTTGTAGTCAAGAGACATGTTGCATCCAGCATACACTTACAGCACTGATTTTCCATGCTTTATTTTATACTTAAGAATTCTAAGTACATGCAGCATTATACCCCCAGGTTTTCTTAAACAGAGTAAATGTTTCTTGAGTGCCTTGTGTTGGCATGCAGCCTCTCAGGATAAGATTCCTCTGGTTAGAGGTGAGCTCTTGTAGCTTGCAGAACAGCTGCTGTATTTTCCCATATGGTAGTACACCTAGGAGGCTTGCTGTTTTGTGAAGTGCTTAAGGACAGCTGAACAATGAAGGGCACTGTGTAAATCAAATTATTTTCCCTCTACATGGTCACTGCTGTCCTTTTTCTTACCTTTTTTTTAGACAGCATGAAAAGTCGTACCCATGCGAAAACCAAATATTGATTACAAATGCACCTGTGCTGAATTGTCAAGATAGGCCCTAAGTTACTTCATTTTTGCTTCACGTAAATTTTAGCAGTATTCTTTAATTTCTAAGTATATTTATGGAATGTGGTTATGAATCTCAGAAGCAAAAATAAATTTTAAATCAGATAAGGTCTTGTACAGGGAAATAACAAATAGTACTTGGGAAAACTGAAAACTGAAGTGATCAGAGATGCCTAATACCACCATAAATTTGAAAATGTTTAAGTATGTCTTTCTTATTGAATATGAATATAAACAGTTGACTGTCATGCTGAAAGTAGTTTGAAGGAAAGACAAGTGTTCATGTTCATTCTTTGAAGATTTTTCCCAGGTGGGATATAAAGATGTGCTGTTACACATAGTCTTGCTGAGAGAATGCTCTGGATACCACTGAAAATTTTCAGAAATTAACATAATAAAGGAGATATAGAGAGATGGGACAGAGAAACTAGAATATATTTTTCAGGTCCTAGGAAAAAAAGTCTGAAATAAGCATTTCTTTTGTTTTATTTTTACTTTTTTCACAGGCTAGGCCTTCTGTTTGTATTTATTTGCATATATTGTTCTATTTAAAATTGGTTTCATTTTAGCAGGAAGGTAAGTGTAGCAGTGTCCACTTTTCAATAGTTTATGAAAGGAACTTTTTTATATCTGATACTAATATCTCCTGCAAATGAGGACATGAAGAGAAACATCACTTTTTTCTCCCGGAAATAAATCCATCCTAACTATTTTTTTCTGTGTTGAATATATAATACTCACATGTATATACTTTCAAGATATGTTTTCATCCTGATTTCTTCTTTGTAGAGGAAGGAGAGGTTACTTTTTTTTCTCCCATTGCTGTTGTAACAGTGAGGGTTCTTTTTACTTACCTAAATCATTAGCTGCTGCTCAAAATAGTACCTTTCTTTCACTGGCATGGAGTTCACACATCTATCCCCCCAGTCGAAAGTGGGGTTTGAGTCTTACTTATGTGGCAATAATGTTCATTATTCTTTCAAGTGTGAAAATAAAAGGACTGTGAAAATAGGATGGTATTGTCCCTGTCAGGATGTTATTTTCATGCTGTTAGTAATAATGGATATACTCTGAAAACCTCTGGAAGAAGAGGAAGTCATTCTGAGGTATGTTTGGGAGAACTGTTCATAGATGTTATGCAAGAAGATGTTACTTCTTGCCATAACTTTTCTGTGTTTAACACTTGTGAGCTACAGCATAAAGCAGTATTAAACTGATTGAAGTGTTTTATGCGTCCCTTTGCTTTTAATGGGATTGAATCTTTTTAATGGCTTGGTGAAAAGGCAGACCTATTGTTACATCAGTAGGGTGCAAAGAGTTTGTTTTTTCTGCCCTTGCTGTAAAGTGTAAGGTGATTTCCTATCAGGTTTGACAACCTGGGTTCTACTCCCTATGGACCGGAGTTCTGGGATTTAGAGAATAAATAGGAAAAAAGTTTACTTTTTTGAAGAGAACAGAAAGAATCTAAGAGGTTCAGGCAAATAAAAATAATTAATAGAATTCTAAATAGGAGTGACAGAAATGCTTTAAAACATGCCTAAAAAATTAGGGCAATATATAACAATGTTGATTTCATGCAACTGGAGAGGTCAATAGGATGCACTTGCCAAGGAAGAAGGTTTACCTACCACACAAAAGTTGTAATTGCATCCCCTCAGTGCACAGGAACAGTGCTTTAATCTTTAGCCAGCTGAGTGGGGGAAGATAATGGAAAGCAGCAACTGTATATATACTGTTGATTTCCTGGGAGTCTCTTGGGTTATGCAGATATGACCTGGGTGCTCAGCAGTGTTGACTGACTGATACACCCACACAGAGTCTTTGTTTTCTCACAGCTCACTGTAACTGCTGCCTTCTCTTCCTGAAGCTACAGATGGGGTCTAGAGAGTAGACCACAAAAAGCCAAGCTTGCTGCAGCAGATTATCACTTTGCAATTATTTGTCAGCTTTGGCTAATCAATTCTTCACTACTTGTTGTAGCAGAAGTCTTAAATTGCTCTGGGCAGAATTCAAGAAGTGCTGCATGTTTTTTTAAAATTTTCATTCTAGATCTGCTCAGTTACAACTGAGTCAGTCTTGTCAGTGATTCAGAATGTTGAGTCAGTATGTAAGATTTTTGTTGATGATTTGCTCTACTTGCAAGGGTCAAAGAAGGGTTTCTCTTCATAAGGGAAAATGCAGAAGCCAGAAATAATTTCACTATTCTATGCATGAAGAGTATTTCTTATGTACCAGAGCAGTGCTGTCCTTTAGCTTTTTCCCTAACAACATCCTCATAAAGTTTGTAGATTCTTTATAGATGTCACCAAGTTTATGACTAACTTTTTTATTCATTATCTTTGGAAGAAAAATACTTTCATTACTCAGGTGTTAGGGCACAAATGCAAATTTGTGTGCTCAGTTGCACACCTAGTTGATTGCTTCTGTGTATGTACTAATACTTGCCTGGAAACTAAGGGGTTTTTTCCAGACCTGAAAATCTGGTTTTCTGTGCAGTGTCCAGTTCTAAAAAAATCACTGGATGGTCTTGTAGGCTTCTCTTTTGGGATGAAGAGAGTAAGTGTAGTCACTGAAATGGCTGCACTTCACAGCTGTTATTAGTCCTGTGCTCATTTATTGGTGTGTGTGTGAGGATAGGGATATTGGAATGTTAGGCAGCTGATTGGCCTGCTACGTAATCTGCCTGCTGCTGCTGTACCAACTACAAGTTTGGGGATTCTCTCAAGCATTTTGTATTTCACATTTTTAATTTGCTGAAGAGTAAACATCTACCTGTAGTCAAAAGCTTTACATTGGACTACAAAGAATTAACTTTAAATTCTGCTTCTCCATAGTGGGCTTGGGCATACCTTGTGGGCTTAGGCATACCTCGTGGGCTTGGGCAGGCCAAGTCTTCTTTATTCTACCTGTAAAATGGGTAGAAAACTTTCTTTTATGAGTGGTCTGATTTTTAATAGAGACTTGCCCCAGCAAGGGGGGAACTCCTTCCAGTGTCTCAGAAAACGTAGGATTCATTCAGCTTTGTTTACAGTGAGGAGTGGGCTATACTGACAGGCTTTTTGCACGATTTGGCTGAAGATGCAGGCTTTGCTAGTCAGACTGATCTGCCCAAGAGTGGTCTGATGGCATATGCATTTTGAGTGTGAAAAGAGTATCAGTGGTGATGAAAGTTCAAGGTTTGAGTTAGCATCTTGTTCTTATGACTTCTGAAGGAGACTAGACTCAATTTTTAACCAAGCCTTTAAGTCCCCTAATGGGTCTATTCATGGGGTTTTTTTGGGGTGCAGAAATTCCAAATTCAAAGTATAGCTCCTGACCACCTGGAGTTTTGAGCATTTTAACTTTAAATCATAGGAGACCTGCAAACAAAGCTGGCTTAAGAGTTAAAGTAAAAATATTCTGCTACTTAAAAATTTACAGTGTAGTAAAAAAAAATCTCATCTGAGTGGAAACCTGCTTTCCTTGGAGAGCTGGGATGAGAGGGAAGGTACAGTCAGCTGAGGACAAAATTCCTCTGACAGCTGTTCACTGAAATTCACTTTTTGCCTCATACTGCCTTGCTATTACTAGATTCCTCGTATGTTATGATTTGGGAATCAAGAGCTTTCTGACTGACAAACCACACAAACCTCTCCTTCACTTTTTGTGTCTATAAATAGGGATACTATCTGTTTATGTTACAGTAATGTTGTGGACATTAGTGGCTTAAAAACCTTAAAGATCAAAGAAGTTTGATTACTAACAGATGTCTCTCTGACCCTGTAGGTTGGCAGCACAAAGCTTCTCAGTATTCAGGAGTTTTGGGATCCTGTCAAAGAAAGTTTCTTTTGCTATGTGTATGTAGAAGGGAAATCCTGCAAGAGAAAATAGTCAGGATAAGCACTATTGTAAAGTGCATATGAAAAAAAAGTTGTAGCTAGTCATGCAACTGGGAGAACAAGAGGGGAGACCAAGGAGACTCAGATGTGGGAAAGGAAATGGCATCTCCTGTCCCAGTACAAGAAGAGATTGGAGATGTGTTTTTGTGGACCTAAGTGTCACTGCAACTTCTTTGTCCCTTATTTGCAAGCCCTGTAAAGGTGTTCTTCCCTGATTACTATTCTGCTTTGTAAAGTCTGCTCTTGGATTCACTTAGCACTTTATCTTGAGCTGGAATGGTTCAAGATACCTCCAACTGAAATGCAAATTAGTCTTAGATGTCTCTCTTCAACTCACACTTCTTGGAAGAAGTGACAGTTCTTGAAAATATCATAATGATATTTCGGTGACGTAGGGGCTCTTTGTTGCATACACAGTATAACTAATCTGAATCATACCAATATCCTTCTGGTCTGCCCGAAAGTGTAATGTATGCAAGTTGCACAGCACGTGATATTTTTCACTGAGTTTGTGATCTGGTGATCTTGTGTAAAAGAAATCTCTTCAAAGATGGGGGAGAAATAGGGATGAGGGGGGGGATGGGAGATATGTCCTGTCCCAAGAAGGGGCCAAGCAAGCTGTAGCAGTTAGTGAACATATGCACAGCAGCTCCTAAAACTTTAGGATTTTTTCCTTTTAACTTAAAAGCCTAATCCGTTTCTAAATATAAGTTTATTAAAATAAGTTTAGCAGAAATGGTTTCTTTATGATGATTAGTTGCATAGTGAATAGATGTAGCTGACTCATTCCCAGTTCTCTTTGGGTTTTGCTTTCAGAATTTTTAAATTATACATTTTCCTATTTAAAAATGCCTATTTTTAAATGACTCATTTCAAAACCTGTTGCACTGAAGTATTCTGACCCATCAAATGATAGAGAATATCCTTAAAAATAAAATGCTTATTCTGTGTAACATGGAGAAAACTTTTTTTCTGATTTTAAAGATGCTACTTTCCAGAATATGAATAATGGAGAAACCTAATTTTGCAGCCATAACCATTTTCTGCATCTATTAGAACTAGTAATCATGATCAGAGAGATTGTAGTAGGTACATCAAAATATACATAGTACCTCAAAGAGCTAACACTCATAAGTGTAAGAAAAAGGTAAGATATGGTAGAAGAATTAAATACCTTTCCTGTTGTGCCATGGAGAGAACTTGAGGAGCAGGTGAACACCAGTTGGTTACTCAGGGGCAGTGGCTGTGAAAGAGATGAGCTCTGTACAGACCCTGACCTCTCACCTTCCATACTGCAACGTCATGGTGCTATTGTTTGACAGTTCTGTGTTATGTGGAGGAGACTGGCTGCTTGTAATGCAAAACAGCCATGTAAGCAGGATAAATTTAGCATACCCTACATAGTAAAAATGTAGGATATTGGGACCTTAAATACATGGTGTTGTATCCTAATGTTTTGTTCACCTACCTACCACATGTTGCAGAGGTCCAGAAAAGGAATCCTTGTGTTCACAGAGGAGGTAAAAGTGTGATTTACCTCGAGGAAGTTCTTTTCCCTGGATCTAAACCCTATCTGTTGTGTCCTTTTGTCAGCTGAATCCTGGAGCTTTCAGGAATGACAGCAACCTTCATGTCTTTCTCTACCATATGGCCAGACTGAAGAGTTAGTGAGTGAAGAGTCACTGCCTTCCAGGGGTTAAGCTAGCATCATTTAAATTGTTTTTGCAAACCCTTTGAGGTGGCTTAGAGATTACTCACCTACCTAGCCTGTGTTACTGTAAAATACTTCTACAGCACTGACAGAGAACTCTCACCTCACACATGGTGGCAGGGGTGGGAAGCTAAAATCTTTTAATACGTGAAGAAATTTCTGCACATAATGCAGACCTAACGTAGTCCTTCCTTTCTTCTTACTTCCAATCTTGTATGTTAATGAAAGTATAAACTAGAGGCAATTCCTTTGGCAGGGTGGCAGAAAACATTTGTATGATGAGACTGTAGTCATCCAAGCTGAACTATTCATAGAGTCCAAATAAGTAACTATATTTGTTATCAGATTTCCATTAATAAGATATTCTGGTGTAGGAGTCTGTGTATTTGGCTTTTTATTCAAGCTGATGATGTTTGTTTCAGTAGAAGTGTGGTGTTTCGACCATATGCTCAAATGTTAACATGTTTAATGCCAGCAGCAGATTATTTACATTAAAGGACATGGAGCCAAGTTAAACTCAGTTGCAACTTTATTAACCGAATTACAGTATTACTAGCAAAAAACAACTGTGATAATCAATTGAGTATATCTTGGTTTTTTTCCTCTCTGATTTTTCAAATGGGCTGAGGCAGATCTGTTCATGTTAGAAGTGTGCTCTAATCACTACTTTAATCCCTTGTGCAGCAGTGTAGAGGGGGAATGCCAAGAGGCATTCTGCTTGAACCTGAAGCTCATGAGAGTAAGGGATAGGAGTGTGAGTATATCCATGAGAATTTTATTCCATCCTCCCTCCTTCTTGTTAGGGGACTAGAAAATGTTACATGTCTTTCTTTTGACAACGCACAATTTAGCTATGTTAAATTAAGCAGTAGTTCTGGAAGAGAGATTTTATGGTAAGACTGATGCAATTGAGTGGACTGTCCCCAAAAGGCTGTTGATGCACAATATCTAACTGTAGCAAACGCTTCATGAGCTTTCCACCTCTCAGATCAGGCTTTCAAAGTTTTATAGCTTTGATTATTTAACTGGAGCAAGGGCATTTTGATAGAAATGTGTATCAGAGGAATAGCCAGACTAAACAAGTCAGCAGATTTGAGGAAGTGGTAATTGAGCTAAGCATGGCATGAACAGTTAGTGATGGGCATCTCTGTTGCAGCCAGAGGAAATGGTCTGTTCATAGATTATGTCAGAAGTAGAACAGCCATGCAGGAATAAAATCTCTGTACTTTGTTTTAAACAGTAAGGAATAGGGCATTACTTGGTGGGGTCACAGCTAGTGGTAGGGTGACATGACTGTGAAGTGCAGAATTTGAATAAGCATTCAGCCTTTAAAAAAATCACTAAAACCCAACTCCTAACAGCAGCCTGAAACCCTGGATGATCATTAAGCCAGTTTGGAAAGAGGATCAGAAAAGTCTTTCTTTATACAGTTCCCCTTTCCATCTGAAAAAGAGAACCATCTGAGGAAGGCAGAAAGGAGAAGTTCAACGGAACTTTATGTTTTGTTTGTTGGCAAACACTAGGCCATTTTTTTCTTTCTTTTTTTCTCCCACCCTTTTCCCCTTCCAAAGTTGTTAATTCTAGTTAGGCCCATTTAAGATGTTCATGGAGAGGGCTGACAAGGACTTAGCATCATAGTATGATCCAGCCCTTAGTGATTTCTGCAGAAGATGGACTTTTGGCATCCCATGTGAAATATGTCTGCCTTCAGAGACATTCTGACTGTTTTTGAGACAGGAATGCAGCAGAAGAGCTGTACAGTGGAGAATGAAAAGCTGAGGAATTTACACAGAGGAAAAATTGATCTGTCATGTGGATTAGGCAGCAGTAGAGCTCTAGAGAGTTTTCTCCTTGCTGAGCTGTTGCTTCTGAGACTGGGGACAGTGAGCGTGCAGGCAAGCTGAGGGTTGTGTGCTCCTTTTTGGAGAACGTAGATTTGTAGGAAGTGTTGGACCTGGAGTTGTCTGGGTGCTGAAGGTGAAAGAAAATGGTATGTATGAAAATGAGAGACTATGAAGTTGAAAGAAGCAGATTTTTGTGAGGGATCTTTTTTCCCACCTTGTGCATTACAGTTCTGATTTTATTCTTGTGAGCAGGAGTAAATGAAAGAGGCCCCTTTTGCCTGGGTTTGTGTCTCAGAGCCCATCATCTTTTCTGTATCATTTGCAAAACCCCATGACACACACTGACCACAGCAGCTTGTTTCTCATTCTGAGAACATGGTCAGACTGTGGTGAGGGGTTAGAGAGGTGATAGCCTCAACTTCCCCAGTTATTTTAGGCCCCAACCACTTCTGAAAGGAGCATGATCTTAGGGGGAACAGTTGATTCATTCACTTCTTAAAAGCTGTCAAGCTCTCAATCTATCTTGTGTTATTTTCCTTGTTACAGTGTCTTAAGAAAAGATCCTGTAGGATGCAGGCACTGACCCAGGAAGAAAAATAGCACTTGGAAATGTCAGGTGGAACAGAAGTAGTACTTCCATGTTTGCAGAAACCTTTGATCCATGCATTCACCATGTTTTTTCAAACTTTTGTTAATGGCTTTTTTTTACTGTCCTGTATCCAGTGACCTGGTCCAATTCCTTGTATCGAGTTAGAACAGACAATGGTTTATTTCACTAAGGCGATCACTTATAGAAGTCGGTTGGAGAGCACAGTTCAGTGGTGCAGGCAAATTAGAAGAAATATGCTTGGGGGAGGGAGCTATGTAAATATTAAGTCAAATTTAAAACTATCAAAACCAAATAGTGGGCTCAAGTCTGGTCTAATTTTTCCTCCTGAAGTATGTAGAAAATTGGCTCTTGCATCCCAGATCCCAAATTTGAAGCGTGGTCACGCTTAGTGAAACTGAAGACTTACTACAGATGTTGATTCCTACACGTGATTTAGTGGTTTCAGCAAGTGGCAGATTTACAGCATCAGAAACTTTCAAGTTTTATTGCAGATGGAGTCATTTAATGACCTTTGGGTGACTCTCGGTTAAACACCTACACACAGGGAGCGCGGCCTTGAGCCGTGGGGAGCGGCAGCCGCTTCCCTCGGTGCTCGCGGCCGAGGGCAGAGCCGCCCCGCCCCGGCCCGGCCCGGCCCGCACTTCTGCCCGCCAGCAGCAGGGGTAGCTCGGCCGCTGCTCCCCGGGCAGCCGCTCCGCTCCCTGCCTGCTCCTGCTCCCCTGGCAGAAGGGACCAGGGCAGCAACCACAGAGCTTCTCCCTGCGCTGCCTGCGCTGTGACGGCGACAGGAAAGGGGAAGCGGTGCAGGGTGTCGGCTCGGAGGAGTGCTTTTCTGGGAGTGTGCTGCTGCCTGTGGAGGTGTGCATGGAGATGGGAGTTACTGCGGTTGCTTTTTTTTTTCTCCCAGCCCCCTGCAGGACTTGGTTAGGAAGTTTGCTTTCTTGATGTTGAAATGAGTTTGTGGCAAATGCTGCAATACCCTGAGCGGAAAAATGCCATTTGAACCTATAGGAGGCTTTCATGAGGTATGGAAAAAAGGAAGGTGAGCTGAGGGAAAGTAAATGACTGCTTCATCCAGATTAGCTTCCAAGTTAATGCCACATGGCAGTCAGATGACTGAGCACAGCTGCATGGCTGCACGGTCACATTATTCACATCCTCACTAAGTAATTTGTTGGTTACTTCAGAAGGACAAGTCAGGGAAGGGGAAAGCAGAGGGACTGCTGGAACCCACTGTCATGTGGCACGGGAGAATCCCTGGTGCTATACTTCATGCTGAGCAGTGAAAACAGTGAAATAAATACCCTTGTGTACAAAGCCTGCTTCTGTGAAAACCCAGGCCTAGAGGACAGCAAAAGAAGTCTTGTCCAAATAAGTAAACACTCAAAGATTGTTGACTTCCACCTTCAGCATTAACTTTTTTCACACGAAGAGACATGGTGGCAGGTCTGGGGCTGCTGGCAGGCACAAGAGGAAGAAGTATTGAGCTGCATGGGCAGTATTTACTGCTCCTATTTCCTCCACAGAAACAGCTGTGGGCAGGTCTGGTTTTAGTGCATATCTCTCGAGCTGGCTTTGCACATCATGCGTGGTGTGGAAACCACGGGTTGGGAAACCTGACCTAGATGAAGGGAAGCTGGTGAATTACTGTTCTCAGCCTGTGTGAAACTCCAGTGCCACAAGGGAATGCTGCTTCTAAAAGGAGTTGTTACCATTTAGGTACAGCAAGCCAGTAGTGGTGTTCCTTGTGTAATCATTAGCAGAACTGCTGAATCAGACAGAGTTTCTCTAAACTGAGTCTAACACTAAATGCAGAAATCATGTAGAGGAGGTAGAAGCAGACAGGGTAGTGGCTAATTTAGTTCTGTTCCTGTAATTCTTTGGTTTCACGGAACACATCAGAAAAGGATGTGAGAGGCACCTATGGGTTGTGATGGAGCAACTCCTGGAGAAAGTGTGTGAATTTGAAAGCCACAGAGTAGCTAAGACATAAGCTTCACTTCCTGTAATTACAAGGGGAGAGAAAACTGGAATAGGGGGTTAGACTCTGGCTAAAGGCAAGTCCTGTGAGGCAAAGGATATCGTCAAGGGATGTTGCCCTACCAGTGGCCGTGGCCACTTCTGTGGAAGGGCAGGAGTGAGAGGCTCTTCACTACTGGCGGCATAGTATTTCACTGCCATTCTGCAAATGCTCCAAATTTTCAGTACCTTTTGCTGAATGTATATATAAAACAGCCTTGTTTATTTCATGAGGCTGTTATGATACGTCTGCTGCTTTTTGTGAAAACTGCTATGGTTTGGTAAAAGAGGAGTGGGATTTTATGAATTGGAAAGATCTCAAATGAGTTGGTTGTGAGCTCTGCATTTTTAAAACACACACCAAACAAGCCTCCTCAAAACACAAAAGACGTTAAAAACAAAGGTTATTTTCTCATTGGGGAATTTTGAAATGTTCAAACCAAGCAGCTGTTTTTTCAGCTGTTGCAGGTATTAAACAACAGCAAGAAAATCCTCTGCTATGACCTGTCACAGGAAATAATCCTTTCTTGATCATGCTGAACAGCTGTGTTCATTGCTTCTCCTGCAGCAGTAATATTCAACTTCTCGACTTGTTACCTGTACAATGACTCGTCAAAATTTTAAGCTAATGGTATAAAATATGAAATAATGAAATTGCAGATGTTTAACTGCATCCTTGGGATTCATAAATTATGGGAGCTATGGAATGAATTAGGAATGAATTAGGTGTTCAGAAGTGAGCGACTTCGAAGGTATTTTTGCTTTTCTAAAAATGCTAAATGCTTTTGACCTTTCTCCCCATTGCAATGCAAGTGAACACCTAATAACACCACTTCAATTTTGTTGCTTTTTTGTGATAATAAATAACATTTACTTTCCATGGTGATACTTCAATTATGCAAATAAAATTCTCACTAATGGCTTTTTTTCAGACCCCATAAATCTGGAGTTTCATTTGTTTTTTACTAAATAAGTCAGGGAAAATGCAGCACTGACAAAGGTGGGCAAATGCATTTTGGATCCTCTGTTTAACTACATCTATGCTGTGTAATCACTTAGGAAAAAAAACCCCTAAAGCCAGAAAGCCCAAAAAACTAGTGGTCTCTATAAATGTTAAGAAATGGAAATCATTATTAGAATTACTGTGGTTTCTGTTGTTATTGTCAATAAGGGAACTGTTGCCAATTTATTTCACTTAACAAGTATCAGTGGAAACAATCCTGAAAAATATTACTTTGGGAACATCCTGTAGGCTTCTTTTACTTGGAGACCAACATTTATTTCTGGCTTCAATCTGCTTATTGTTTAGATTAAAATCTGCTTTGCATGGTCAACGTAGTTAAAAGCAAGCAGACTGGCTTCTGACTCCTACATTATCAACATAAGAATAATTACAATCACAAATAAAAAGGCAGGAAATAACTTGCATTGCTTGAAAAAGAACACAAAGCTTTCATGTATACAGATTTTTAAGGTTAACAATTACTTTCCCTTCTCTTTGTCCTGTTTTCAAATCAAAACAGAATCCTATCCCTAAAAAGCACCAAAAACTCAAGAACAAGCAAACCACCCCAAAAGCTGAGAAGCAGGCAGTGATCACTAATTGCTGGTACCAATAAAAATGGACTTCTGCTGTGTCATTTCTAGAATCATATTTAAAAATGATTGAATGGCTGCTGCAGTACAGAAAAATAAAAGCACAGGAACATACGGAGGCAGAGTTGCCTGAGCCAGACAGACCAGAAACACAGTGTACTGCAGAGATGTTTAAATTCAGTATGTAGCAATATAAAGTACTTTCTGCATACCAGCCAAGGTCACTTCAGCTGGGTGAGAGTCTAGAAGACAATATTAGAAATGCTGGGTTGTGAGGAGGGGACTCGGGAGGAGTGCAGTGCTTAGGACCATCCTGTGTATGTTCAGGGTCCTGTGGTAGCCACAAAAGGTGCATTTGAACAGAGAAGATCAGATGTTCTCTGTAATATGCTTGTACTTCCCCTTTACCATCTTTTTGGCATTCTGAGATTTTATAAAGAAAATCAGGGTGTATGAGCATGAGACGCCTTAAAGAATCAGTTGGTGAATAGCAGTTCTTTGAAGATAAGCACACTCTGGCTCAGAGGCCCTGTTGATTATCCAACAGCAATTTGATCTTATGCTCTGTTGGTTCAGTGATTTGACACATGGTGTTGGCATTGTTATTTAGGGTGTTTTATGTAAACCGGTAGGAGCTGGTTTATCCTGTTTGGAGTGTAAGCTAGTTCTCCCATTTTCCCAGCTGAACCTAACAATTCCATTACAGTGAGTGCTTTCCTTATTTGCCTCTGAACTGGGAACTGTGATCACAAAAAAAGCAGCTCTGACCTCTGTCTTTGACATGAGGTTGTCAGACTTTTCTTAAAATGAGATACTGCCTTGCCTGGCTTTGGATAGTTGTTCCCCATTATCTTTAGAAATTAAATCTTTTTAGAAAAGGATGGTAGTATTTGAAGAACCATCATTGTTCAAGTGTTTCTTAGGCTGCATTTCCTGGATTGCTGGTCAACCATAAAACATGGGAAATTCCTGGCAAATTATTAGCCAAATTATTAGCAGGTACACAGTTTTAGCATTGTTTCTTTTTGGGAAATTTTAATAAATAACAGGGAAGCAAGCATGGCCTTGGATATGGTTTGTTTAATTTTCTGAATGAACAGATAGTCCTATGATTTATTTATGTCTGGGTGCTTGGGCTTTGTTTTGGTGGGCCTGATTATCATGGACATGAGATGCTGTCTGTCCTGCCTCTGATCTGGAGCATGGAAGTCACAAGCCCTGGCCTGCAGGAAGAGCTAATACAGCTCCTATTGCAGCCTGCTTGTGGCCATCTAAATTTGGAAACCGTATGATCCTTGATTTTCATACATAAATCCTTGGACTTAGACAGGCCTGCAGGAAGAACTAATACAGCTCCTCTTGCAGCCTGCTTGTGGCCATCTAAATTTGGAAACCGTATGATCCTTGGTTTTCATACATAAATCCTTGGACTTGGACAGTCCTGCTGTTGCCATTGTCAGAAACACTTCTGGGTTTTTCTTCATGGCTAAGTGCCGTGGCACATCTGTGTCACCTGAGCCATACACAGGCTGCTCTCCCTGCAGTGCTCCATCCAAACAGCTTCCAGACAGGTCATTTTACACCATGGTTCAGAGTGTTCAGTTCTCCAATTTGTGAGGAAATTCAGCCCTTGCAAAACTCACCAGATGGATCTGAGTTCCAGCATGAAGACACGGAACTATGTTTTATTCCCACATCCTGAATGAGTGCTGTAACCGCTGAGGAAGGGCAAGGAAACTGCTGCTTCCTCTGCTCATGCTGTGTAGCAGAGGTGTTGCTCTTCCTCATGAGAGCAAAGGGGTAGGCAGGGCAGAGCTCAGCATGCTGAACTGCAGATGAAAAGCAGGGCCTCCTGTTGCCCTGCATGAACAGCCTGAGCCCCTGAAGAGGGGGATTGAAGGAGCTTCCCCTCCTAGGTGCTCCCCAGTGCTGGTTGAACCAGCTCATGCTGCAGGGAACAGTTTACATGGACTGTGCTCTTTCCTGCACATTGCATGTGGAACTTACTTGCTGAAATCACAACTGTTGCTTCTGCTGCAAAATCTGGAGACTGCAATAGTTTTATGTCCTTTTGTGCAGCCCTGCTGTGCCAAAAACCTAGGTCCACAAAAAGATTAAAAGCTTGTTCCTTAGGGGACATTAACACCACAATGCTCTGGAAGCATGTGCTTGTACAGAGGAAAGGTAGCATTTGGCACTGCTTTCTTCCCAAACCTTCCTCCCAGCAGGCTGCATATAAAATATACATTAACTCCCCCAATAACTACACAATTATGACAGTTGAAATAGAATTAGAGGAGCTGCCCATAAAGCCCAGACCCCGTGTCCCACCTTCACTGCAGGCTGCCGGCAGAGCACCTGTCAGTTGTGATTTGCATCTGTGCAATTGTTTCTTCCCTGAAAGAAAAAACAAAAAAAAAGCAGGCTTGCTTCCAGCCAGCTACCCTGAAAAGATTATCAGTCACAGCAGCAGCTAAGAGACATAGCCAGGATAGCTTCTAATGTGTGCATCACCATGCTCTTACAAGCACAGCACAGACAATCAGTTCCTTGCATCCCATTGCACTTCAGCTGCTAGTGGGACATCTACTAGCTGTTACAAAAAAAAAAATCCAGCTGTAGCATATCCAAAGTATGCACTGATATTTTTGTCTATCAGTTTCTTAGTCTTCTATTAAGAAAGACTGTACATGGAGTACACAATAGATACATATATATACAGTACACAATGTACTGTATATAGAGTACACAATAAAATAGTTGTACAAGAAATAAAATAGTCCACTTTCTCTAGAAAGCTCTAAGCTGCCCAGGATGGTCTAACACTCAGAGTCCTGTGATATATGCATTAGCATCATTCAAGAATAGATGGCATCTTTCTCTTGAATAAGCAACATGCTTAGCAGGAGGAATAAGAAAAACTGTCTTCCAAATACCATTGGCATTTTCAGAGGTTGATTTGGACTTTCAGCATTTGTTCTGGTAGCCCTAGCTCTGAAACGCCAGCATTGCTTTAGGTGGATCCCTTCTTTCTAAGCTAAGACCAAGCACCAAGGCTGTTGCAGTTTAAAGATAATAATGTCTTTAGCTAAATAAGCCCAAGACTGAAATTTTAAAAAAACGTAGCTCTAACCCATTTGTTGCAAATTATGACTTTCTATGTTTGCACTGCAGTGACTATGCTGGTTCCTGATGTGGGCTCATTAATAGATTATTTCCTTGTTAGCTGTAGGTAAGGCTTTGACCTAGAGCTGATTAGGGAAAAGAACTTCTGTATCTATTATCTTTTCTCTCTCTTAATTAGTATAATTATGCTCTGTGCCCCAGACAGCAGCCTCAGACAGTCTGCTGTGGAGCCACAGAAACTGTCTGGACTCCCAGAATGGGAGTTTGCTGTTAAGCAAGGCATAGCTGGGTTCTGGGAAAAGCTGAATTACACCATTACACAGAAAGTAACCAAACCAGGGCAGATTTCCCTTCCTCCCCACCCAGTTAAATCCAATTAACTGTGAGGAATGCAAAGAGCGGGTTTTGTTATTTCCACTTTTTTAAAGGTAAACTGGCACACCTATGAGACAGAATCAGGCAAGAGCACCATATTTCAGTTTATAGGTGAAAATGACAGGCACTGTTAAGGAGGAGAGCATCCAGCTGAAACCATTCTGGTTTTGACACAATCCTACAGCTTTTTAGCAATGTGTTCACCTGTTCTGTGTTAGCTGATTGAGAGGGTTTGCAGCTGGGCAGAGTGGGTGTGACTGGGACTAGTCCAGCGCTGGGTCGGGGGCTGCTCTCCAGCAGTGAGGGTTTTCCCTTCCCAGGGTACACCTGCTGCCTCTTAAGTGAGGTTACCAAATAAGAGCAAAGGAGGGGTGCTCTCTTTCCAAGGCAGATCATGGTAGCTTTTAGGGGAAAACAAGTTAAGAAGGTGAGCTCAGTTTAATACCTACTTACTACTGGTGTGTGTGTAAGGCATTGAGCTGTGTAACTGGCAAGAAATCTTGAAGCTTAAAATATGAAGGATTTTAAGAGTGTCTTGGAGAGCAGTACCAACTGTCTTTTCTGTTGCCTCTTACCCTTCCCACCATGCTTGCACCTCAGAGTATGTGTTACTCTTCCTTGCAGTGTGACTGCTCTGGCAGGATTTAGCAAGACCTGTTCTTTCTGGCCATCTTGGGTATCATTGCTCTGGTGCTGTGGCAGTGTAATTCCCATTGTGAAATGGTAGCTGTGGCTGAAATGCAAAGCTCAATAAAAGGGGAAAGAAGATTATGGTAGTAGGTAATTGTGAGGAGGCAGCAATATAACTCCTTCCTTGGGCTCAGGGCTTGGAGTTCTCACCTTCTGCCTTACAGTGAAGTTTTCCAGTGAGGTGGAAACAATTGGTTGTTCAGTGGGAGCAGCCTTCATCCAACTTTTTGAAATTATCTTGCAACCTGAGAGATTTGTAGTGAGTGCCTGTATCTGAAGTAAAGAGGGAGACCCTAGTGTTTCATGCTCTTCTCCATATAGTGACAAATGCATGAACAGCCACTGGAAGAGTGGAGAAAGCTCAGGCTCTGGGATACTGTTAGCTTGGAGCTAAGAATTATAAAATTGGATCTCCTCCCAGATGGAGAAGGTTTAAGGCCTAATCTACCACATTTCAGCTAAATGTCAAATTAGTCATGGTCTAAAAGCAATGACTCCTGCCTTGAAAGTAGGACTAGAGGTGTTTTCTTTTAATCAGAGGATGTGCATCATACACCAGTGATGCTGCTTCTTCATAAAGACCTGACGGTCCCAGGGAGACTGGGCTCCGCCACTTGCCTGCATCTCCCGAGGAACCTGAATGTCTTTGGACTTTGGGTGAGCTCAGTGATTCTGTTGACATAGTCTCAAATTCCACCCAAGGCCTCGTGTTTGGTTAGACCCTGCAATGCCACCTGTGTGGCTCGAGTCCCACTGTGGCTGAATTCCTTGCTGTTAGCCCTCAGCACTGTCAGAAAAGAAATCACTGAAACATGTGAAAATACTTTGTGTAATAAAGCACCTGGTAACTGACAAGGGATAGTTGGATTTTATTTTTTTGGTTAATTTGTTTTTACTGTATGACTTCTAAAAAAAGAAATTTAAGAAAACCCATTAAATAAAAACCCAGCTGGGAAATGATATAACCACTCTGGGTTGTGCTGTGCTGTAGCTGTCCATGTTCCTTCTGTGCTACACATGTGATAAAATAGCCTGGGAGAGGGTCTGTAACACCGTCCCAGGCTCCTTGCCTGGAGGGGTGAGCAAACCCAAGGATGGGCCATGATGAGGGGTGTGGCAGCTGCTCTGGTTTGATGGGCGAGAGAATGAGTGTGAGGCTGTGATTAAGGCTCTTCTGATGGGCCGTGAGAAAGTGAAAAGCTTGTCTGTGTTGTCACTGGAAATTGAAAAGGACTTTTGTGATTTATGGACAAGTCTGCTCCTGCATTTAACCTTTTTCAGGCTGTAATTAAATGCTCATGAAGCTAATGATTGTCTGGTTGGTTGGTTTGTTTGGTTTTGATACAGCATTGGTAAGACTGTTTTGTTAGTGTAAGAACACGTTTTGGAAGTAAATACGTGATTGAGAACAAGAGCTTGTGTGTTTAAGTTAGGTTAGTGTCTTGGGGCCCAAGAAAACAGGTAAAACCTCCTGTCAAGGGCAACGAGGCCATTGAATCCTGGGTTACCAAAGAGAAATCTGAGATGCTGCCTGCATGTGGAAACATTTCAGGTTTCAGCTAGATCTTGACTAATTTTGGGACTGAGTTCCAGTTAAGAAGCATGAATTAGTTGATTAACTGGCTGCTTCTGACCTTTCTCTCTGTTTACTCACACTGTTAATGCTTTCTGTGCCTTACAGAAGGAACCACAGCTTAGGCTCTCTTCCTGTGGACCTTGCAAGCGTTTACTTTGCAGGCTGAAACCTCTCCCTTCAGCTGATAAGGAGCACCCTGTGTTAGAAGTGTAATTATTGGAACTGAGACAGCTCCCAGTTGGGCAGGGTGGAGGCTTGGAGTGCTCATTAGCAGTGGAATGTCCCCGTTCCAATGGGGACAAGCCCAGTGTGAGCAAGGCTGGCATGGAGCAGGTGAAGGAACCTGGTGATTTTACACTGTTTACACAACCTACTGCCAGTCGACCAAATAAATAAACTTGCCTGCTGACTGTATCCAGAGTGAGTCAGGCCATTTTACAAGAGGTCTGTTGTGGCTACAGAAGTGTAGGTGTTTTCTTCCTGTGAAAGACATTGAAAAAGAGTGGGACTGACTTGCTTCTAAAGTGTGAAGAAGTTCTGGCATTTGCTCCTTGGGTTTCCTTACCTCCTGTTTGCTAGTTACAATAGAGTGTATCACTTGTTTCCTAGACTTTCTGAATATAATTTATTTTTATTAGCAATCCAGTCATCATGCCATCTTCCAGCCCAAGGGAATTAGTCATCCCCAGGTCCATTTTAAATTTCTCATTTTCAAGATGTCTTAAAATCAAAAATTTTAAGTTTGGGTGTGGCTCCCATGTGAGAGTCCTTGAAGAGTGTGTTGTGCGCTGACTTTTCCTTTCAAAGTATCTGAAGTGAGGGGCTTTACTGCTCATATTTTTTGTTTCCCTTAAAGTGGAAGATGTGAAAGGGTCACAATGCATATCAATGAATTTTGAGATTTAGATCTTGGTTTAGATCCCATTCCTTGCCACTTTGCAAGATAAGGTTTTTTAATTAATTTTCTTATAGGTCACAAGTATTCTTTTTATGATGCTGTTTTCTGTAGGCATGGTAAACAGGTTATTGAGTTGCTGTGAAGGGGGGTAGAGTGGATTAAACAAAAAGAGAGGAGGGGAATGAAGAAAGCTCATAGGTATGATTCTTTTGGAAACTCTGACTGACAAGCATTTTGGTGGCTGCAATAGCTGGTATGATGTTCACTTGTAGAGTCCTGTGTGAGTGCCTCTTGATGGTTGAAGGCTTTTGTTAATTTCCTGGGATTAGTATTGATGGCCACAGTATTAAAGATCCACAGCAGGAAAATGTCATGAAGGCATAAGCAGGTTTGGGCTTTTTTTTGACTGATGGAAGGTAGTGCACAAGCACACAATTTATTAAAACATTCCACTGTGAACAGAAATAGCACAATGGCAAGTAGAATTCACCTAATAGTTCTCAGAATGGCTTTTTATTTTTGCTTTTAAAATTTCTTTGCCAGCTGATGCTGTTGAGTCAGAGTGGTGATCCTGGTAAAAGAGGGGAGAGCTCCAAAAGGCTCCTGCAAAGCTGCAGTCACAGTGCAGTGAGGTTTAAAGGTCTGAGACTATTGAGGGATGAGGAAAGCAGGATTTCTTAGAGGATATAAGAGGTCTTGTAATTGATGCATAAAAGTCTGGGTGTCCCAAGCAGAAGTAACAGCCTGGGAAATGGTGTTTACTAAAGACCCTCCTTCTCTGTTAGGAGAAATCTGTTTCCAACCTGTTGTGTGAATAGATCTCTTCCGCACCTGAAAATGGATGCAAAGAAGGAAATCTTCAAAATCCCTGAAGGAATTTGCAAGCTGAAGAAACTCCCAGAGCCCTGCATAGAATTGGGAGGTTTTTGTGGTTTTTATTAACATCCTGGTAGTCCCCTGCTGCAGCTCTGAAAACAATTCTGGCTGCCAGGATCAGTTTCCTCTGCCAATCCCCATGGATGCACCAGCTCGGTTCCCAGGGGCTGCTCTGTAGGTAGTGCTGTCTGGTCATGGTTTGTGTTCAGGTCCCAGCTTATGAGGCCCATGGAGAAACTGGACACTCAAGAGGTTGTCTTTGCAGTGTGAATGATCCTCTTTGTCTCAGCCTGAACCCTGCAGCTTGTAACAGGCAATGGTGCAATCACATCCACAGCAAAAAACAGTCACAGTTTCTCTTCTTGGACTGTCCTCCCTCTCCTTCCTCTTTCTGTGTTGTGCCGGAATTGTGCTGTTTTTCACTACTTCCATTAATTTTTTTTTCTTTTTCCATAAGGAGAATATGGAATGAGACGAAGCATTTTCCTTTTTCTTTCTTTCAATCCAGCCTTTCCTCTGTCACATATGATCCACTCAGAAATCCTCAGTCCACATCTTACTGTGATTGGTAGCTGATGGTGCTTCTGGTTCTGTGTAGCTTGTGTGCATCTTGGAGTAAAAGCTGTGGTGAGCCTGGCTGGAGTTGTGCAAACTCTGCTCAGTTGCTGTACTGCTGACTAATGGGCAAGGGTGAGTGCTGTTCACTTGCTTCTCTGTCAGTTCTTACACCTTTGTGGTTATTCTGTAGCACTCTGCAGAATGGCTGCATTGTCATGCCTTGAGCTTTCCCACAAGTCCCACTGTCATCTTAGTGCTTTTAAACTTTATGAATTGCCTTTTGGGAAGGACCTTTGGAGAACTAGGCTGTTGTGAGATTTTCTTGGATCTTAAAAAGGCAAGAGGTTCAGAGCAGCACTGTCTGAAACAGCTCTCTCTGAACTCAGCCTTGTAAAGCAAGGCTCTGTTATAAATGATCAAATTGGAAGCCAAATTTATAAGAAAATTTAGCAATGATTTATTAGATCGTCAGCAAACTAGAATTTTGAAAAACAACCACCACAGCCAAGAGTCAGCATCGAGCCCGGGTTTCGGCACTAGGTGAACAAATGGATCTGAGCCCCGAATGTCAGAGTCTCCCCCTGTTCACACCGACTGCTTCTCGCAGCGAGCTTATACACAGTTTATTCTGCCTGGGGCAGAAATGACCGAATGTTCCTTTTCGTCCCTTCACATGCAGAACCAGGGCCATACATGTGCAGGATTCCAGGTGTCTAGATGATGTCAGAGCACTCGGAGAAGTCGGTATTCACATGTAAAGGCTGCCCCCCCCCCCCCCCCCCATAGTAGATGCAATCTCCGATGCCGATGTGCAGGTCACTCTTGAGTGGCCCGGACATTCCAGGGAAGTCAGTGATCATGGCCCAGGAAGGTTCCATTCACACGTTAACAGACTTGATATTGTCTTAACGTTGTCCTGGAACTAATTGAATAAAAATAAGGCTCTGCTCCCGGCCGGAGTGGTCAAAGACATAGCTTGGATTTTACAATATTTTATACATAAATAGCACGAATTAGCTCTACCTTATACTACAGCTCTGAGCAAGCTTTGCATTTCATAACCAATTCCCAGGATCTCTACTACTTATATTCCAAAGTATCTGGACTGTTTTGTGAGCAATCAAAAATTGTTTGTAAATTTACAAAGTAAAGCTTTTTTTCCATTACAGATTTCTTACCCCAGTTACAACTGGGTGAAGAAAAACAAAAGATATTTCAATAAGTATGGAAAAGGATGTTACTGTAGTCTGATCCACAGTTAGTCTGCACTTAAATACTTCTCAAAGTGGCCAGCTGAGTGTTGGCTAGTTAATGTGAGATGTTAAAAAGAAGTTGAAGTACCTGTTTATATTCCAATAATCAGGTGGCTTTCCAAGATTTTCAGCATGCACAGCTTGAAACCTTTTAAGGTTCCAAGAGTTTGTAGTGTATTTGGCCACGTACTTTCTATAGACTTCAAGATTTGTTTCATTCTTTTGCAGCATGTTCTGAGTTGGAAGGGACCCGCAGAAATCATCAGGTCCAGTTCTAAAGTTAATGGCCCTTCAGCCACAGTGGTGGGGGGTTTGCTTTCTGCAGGCATGGATTTACATTCAAGCAGGAGAATTTCAGTGTCTTCACCTCTAATTATCTTACCCCAATGGGCCAAAGAATGCATTTGAAAAAGACACTTTTTGCCCCAGGGCCATTTGCAGTCCCCATCAGCTCTTCAAGGTCACTGCTGATGAGTTGGGAAAGGGCCTTTCTGCCTATAGAGCTGTCAGCCAGGGGCAAAATGCACTTTTCAGCTTGCCATTTGGGGCAGTTCACTGCAAGCTGGTAAAGTTTGCATGGAGGGCCGCTTTGTTTAGTGTTTCATGCTGTTATTTCCAAACAAGGGAATACAGTGTACCTGTAGTGCTGAGAGCCAGTCCTGTTACACTGCTCTGGCTGTTGAGGCAACTACAAGCATGGTTGTTGAATTGTGTGGCACTTCTCCAGCTGAAAGTTGATTCTGGCCAATGGGGTTTGATTTTTTCACCTTACCAGTGATGTGATTAGAATTGGAACGGAAACCATCTTGTATGGGCTTTTACTGGAGAAAAAGTAGTAAGTAGATCTGCACCTCTGTTTCGGTTTGGATTTTTTTTAGTATTTTGTGTTGGTTTTTTTCTGTTCAGTATCTTTCTCATCTTCTGATGATGCACATAGGATTTTATGGGTCATAATGAAATATTTCATTGATCATATTATAAAAAATCAATGAAAAAGCTGACAGTTTTGTGCTGCCTACTATGTATGCAATGATGGGTTTGACTGCTCAGCATTGTGAACAAGAAGAAAATACCTTGGGGTGCCCAATTATAGCAGCAGTAAGAGGAAATTCAGAAGAGTAATTTTGGCTTCCTTCATTGCCTTTATGTTGGCCTCTGAGCAAGTGGCCGTTCCACTCCTTTCAGATTTCACAGCAGCGAGAGCACTAATGGCAGCTCTGTGCAATCCTGACTTCTGTCTGTGAGACTGAATCAATGCTTTGCCTTCCACATTTAGTAAAACAATTTTACATGCACACTGTGCAGCTATTCTTGTCTGTACCTGCTTTGAGGTGGACTAGATGAGCTGGAAGATTTTACAGAAAGCTGTCTCTTTCATTCATTCTCCATCACCCTCTCCTTTTTTTTTTTTTTAATAAACTGCTTGACAATAGAACAGCTCTCTAAAGGATGTAGTTTTAAAGAAAGATGAGGAAAAGCCAAGTGTTTTAATAGGGCTTACCTCATAAGAGTGGAAGTTTAAAGCAGGAAAAAAGAAAGTTAACAGAAAAAAAGCAGTTGAACTTGCCCACTTCAAGCATACAAAAATCAGGTGCTGTTACCACAGTATCTGAACACTTAAATTGATAATATGTTTATTGCTGTAACATTCCCATGTGGTTTGGAGCAGAACCTTTTGGAAGTCAGCTGTGACCTAGAAACTGAGTTTAGGGGCTTGGATATCTCAAGTAGGTTCTAAGCAGAGTTTAGATGCTGAAATCCAGACTGCAATCTGTCTATTCCCTCTTCAGTCCCTACTTACCCTTGGAGGTGAGGAACCTCCCTGACATCTATGATCACCTGGATTCTCCATTCATACCCACTCAGGACTGCTTAGAATGGGAGTCCCACAGCACAGCTCACAGGGAAATGTGACCTGACCCCAACATGAAGAGTTTCTTTGCCTAAGTTGTGATCAAAGTAGACTCAGTGCTCCGGGGAACCAAGCTCCTGACAAGCATCACACCTCTGTTTTGGCTGCTTTTAAATTGTAGCTGGGAAAGGAGAGAGCCTACAGGGGAAGGTGCTTGCCTGTGAAGAGGAAGGCAGGGGTCAAGTGCTATTTCTGAGCACGGTCTTTTAATGTGCTGCTTAACATTAACATCACATCCATAAGCAGAAATGAGAACAGGCAGCAAAGCTCTTCACTCCCATACTACAGAGTCATGCTTCCCCTTAGGCATAGTTCCCTCCCTCTGGCCAAGCACATGCATTATTATAATTTGGGCTGAGTGGCAGGAGGAATCCCCTTCCTCGAGGAGGTGCATGTCTTGGACTAATGCTCTTTTACCTGCACTGAGGGCTTGAATCTCTTCTGGCAGTCATTTAAAAACAGTAACCATGCCTCCTAACAGGAACCCAGCTGCATTTTGGAAGATGTTTGTGCATGTGGTAGGCAAGGGTTGTATAATGTATAATCTCTCTTCTTAACTGTAGTTGATTGATCGGTGTTAACTGAGCAGGCAAGCACTTTGTTTGCTCTTTTGCAGGAGTTGTTTGGGAATACTTGCTAGCAGCAGGACCTTCCACAGATCAAACAGTGTCTGCTCCCTGCTTGGTCTGTGCTTTAGAGGCAAGCAGGCAGGCCCCACAAATGCAGCAAACCTTTGGTTTGTTTATCAGCACAAGTATAACACTCCTAAAAGAGGGCACTGGCTTTCCTAGAGTGATGATCCATGGCTTTCTCTGTAGAAAGATCTTCACAGTGTAACTTAACAGCCACATGTAACTTGTGACTATCAACTGTCAGCAAGCTGCTTTCTTAGGAAGAGGAAGAAAGTGGCTTCTTATATTCCCATCTATGTCGGCTGTAAATGACCGTATGCAAAGGGAAGAATAACCCCAGGCACCAGCACAGGCTGGGGGCTGACCTGCTGGAAGCAGCTCTGCGGAGAAGGACCTGAGTGTCCTGGTACACAGCAAGCCTTCCATGAGCCTGGTGGTGTCCTTGTGGCCAAGAAGGCCAATGGCATCCTGGGGTGCATTGGGAAGAGCATTGCCAGCAGGTTGAGGGATGTGATCCTGCCCCTCTGCCCAGCCCTGGTGAGGCACATCTGGAGTGCTGTGTCCAGTTCTGGGCTCCTCAGCACAAGAGGGACATGGAGCTCCTGGGGCAGGTCCAGCAGAAGCCACAAAGGCGATGAGGGGACTGGAGCATCTCTCAAAAGGAAAGGCTGAGGGAGCTGGGTCTGTTCAGCCTTGAGAAGAGACAACAGAGAAGGCAGCCCATCAATGTCTGTGAGTATCTGAAGGGAGGGTCTCAAGTAGATGGAGCCAGGCTCTGCTCAGTGGTGCCCAGCAATAGAACAAAAGACACCAGGCAGAAACCAATGGACAGAAAGTTCCACCTGAGCATGAGGAAGAATTTTTTTACTGTGCAGGTGACTGAGCACTGGAACAGATTGCCCAGAGAGTTTGTGGAGTCCCCCTCACTGGAGATACTCATCTGGAAGAACCATCTGGATGCAATCCTGTGCCATGTGCTGACCCTGCTTGAGCAGAGAGGTTGGAGCAGATGAGCCACTGTGGTCCCTCCCAGCCTGACCCATCCTCTGTGACTTTGTGACATGTATACTTAGCTGTATATCTGGGTAGTTCCTTAGTGCCTAATTGCAAATGCATGAAGAGAGCACTTGCTGGATTCATGGAAACTTGTTCTCTTCAGACTTTGTGAAGTTTTCTTCTTTTCCCTTGCACTTAAAATGGGTTTTTCTGGGGCGAGTCTGAGAATGTGTAACTAAGTTGTTTGCCTGCCTTTCCCAAGGAAGCAGCTGCTGCTGTGCAGCAACAGAGACTGTGGTGGAGGAGGAGGCAGCACTGCTTTCTTCGTGTAAGAGGCACAGCTGCAGGAGATCTGAAACCTCATGGCTACACTTGACCTGGTTTCCTTGTCAAAAGCACATCTGGTTTTCAATTTGATTTAACTTGGAATCTGTGTTCTGTCTGTGCTGGGGCTAGGAGTCCTGAGATGCAAATCCTTCTGTAAAATGCCAATGTGTTACTGCTGGGAAAATTACCAAGAGGAACAGATCTAAATGTTGTCTTGGTAGTCCTATGAGAGAGGTTCACCTTTGTCTTGTCTGATGTGGCTGGGATTTCTGCCTGGCAATTTGAGTGCTTCAGGAACTGTCAGACTCCCCCCTTCTCCCTGTACTGCTTTGGTTTGGCTGGTATCACCTGGCATCCCCTCACAGCAGCATTGTCTTAGTACAGGTGACTTTCCTCTGTGCTAGTGTTTCTTGCCTGGCACTGTGGACAAGAGGAGCCCAGAGTGTCCTCTGTGACACACGTGCACTGTGTGGACTTGCTGCCTGTGTTCCCTGGAGCAGCTCAGCTGAGGAGTTTCTGCAGCTCGCCCAAGGCTCCTGCAGGAGCTGGGTCAAGGTGGAAACAGGCTGCTCTTGTTTGCATCCTGCACCAGAGGTACTGGAATTCTTTTGTGCAAACGAGCAATCATTTTCATCTTAAGAGCTGGGAGAGTAAATGCCTGCAAACTGCAGCCTTCTGACAAAAAACCTTTGCTTGCTTCTGGTATGGAGAGCGTTCACAGAAGAGACAAAGAGAGGGGAGATTTGCAAGGGTTACTGATTATAAGACTGTATAAATTCCTGAAGAGCAGGCAAGCCTGAAGTTTTAAATTTCTGCCTTATACAGTCCCTTTCAGTGTCCTGGCTTAGGAGGCCTGTGTAAATGCTGCAAATGTTCAAATACAGACCCAATATTTGGTGTCTGGATGTTTTAAACCAGGGCCTGAACTGAAGGGCTGTCATGCAAAACAAATGTGCTGGGGTGGCAGTGGAGGATGGAACAGCTAATAGATGTTTTCCCTTTGCTTGACATCTGTCACCTTCCCCCATGCCAACCCTTCCTCTGTTTATAGCAAACCATTTGCTCCCATTAATTATAACTGGATTGCTGCCATCTGACCAGCTTTGTGCCTGTACAAATGTCAACAGAGCCAGGACTACACAGGTGGGGAGAAGGGCCAGTCAGAGGAGATCTGGTACATCTGTCTGGGGAGGGATGGATGGAGGGGAAGGGGGAAATACCACCCCCCCTTTCCAAATCAGGCTCATTGGCCTACAGGAATAATTGAAATGCAGACTGGGAGCCCCAGGATGCCACTTTACCCGGCCCTTTTCAGAGCAGACTGCACTTTAAGCCATTCCCTCCAGTTAAATCTCTTTACCAAAGTGGTCTGTATGAAGCCTTACATACAAGAAGATAATGGTGCTGTCATTTTTACAAATAATCACAATGGGAGCAGAAAAATAAGAGGAAGATGATTACGCCTGAAAATGCAATGAGGCTCCAAGTGCTAATGCAGTGGAAACTAAAAGGAAGCTGAACCACAATCCCAAGCTGTTCCTGCCAGGCTGGCTTTTCTGCTGTGATTTAGGAGTGTACAGGTGTGTTGCCATGATGTTAGGAGGAAATGTCCCCACCCTGGGATGGCTTTCCTTGTGTAAAATACTATGAAGACAAAGTATTTAGTGTGGTAGCTGAAGCAAATCTTGAGTGGCTGGGTTGTAAAAGAAAAAATCCCTTTAAACCTTCCTGTGGCTGCCTCCAGCCGTGATGTTCTGCTTCTGTTGGGAGCATGAAACAAGAGGGTGTTACTGGTTTTAACACTGAGGATTAAACCCTATTTTAAAATTAAGTAGAACAGCAGGCTTCCCTCAGTCCTTCATAGAATGGTGAGAAGTGTTTCTTTGTGATGTGGGATGGGCTTGTGTGTACCCCAGAGCACTTCAAGCCTTTTAGAATGACGATAATCTGAATCTGTCCAGACATGGAGGACCTGAGTGCCAAGACTGTGAGTATTCCAAGCACCTGAACTAATGACAAAATGGTTTTGGGGGAGAAATAATGGTGCCTTGTTCTCACAAACTTGCAAGGAAGGAGACCTTTTGAAGTCAACAGTAAAGAGATTTCTAAACAGAAAAGCCTTGGAGATGTTTTTACAGCATTTTGTAGGAAGTATGTAATTCCCTTCTCCATGGCTTAGAATCTGGGGATCTCTCCTTCAGGGCCCCCTGACCCCCACTCTGCTGCAGTAGCAGTGGTGTTTGTCTGGGGCTTAGGTGCCCCTATGTTGCAAATTCCAAGTCAAGTAAGCAACTTCCAGCTTCAGTGTTCTCCCATCAGAAAGGACAGCAGTAGATCTTCAACACATCTCTTCCTTCTTTCTCATGTTCCTGCCCCCAGTGTAAGATTTTTCTTCCCTCTGAAAATGAGCATTTTTTGTTTCTCGAAATCAGTAGCACTTTCTGTGCTAATGACTGATATTCCCTTTGCTGGTTAGAGGTGAGGCAAATAAAACATAGAGCTGACTTATCTCCCCAATTCTGCAGGAATCTCTCCTAGCACAATATTTTCCCTAATTAAAGTAACTTAGGGAATAATTTACAGGTCAAAGTAAATGGACTCGTTTAATGTATAAACATAGTTGGAAAGCAGAGTGTCTCACAGAGTGATGCATGGAGAGCAGTCATTTTGGCTCATGGGGTTGGTGGAGGTGGAAATGTCAGTCCTCTGACACAAAATGTGCCTCAAAACTATTAGTTTTGTCTGCGTTAGGTAAACAGAGTCAACTGTATCAGGAACTTGACAGATGCATCTTTTTCAGGAAAAAGAACTGTTACTGTGTCAGTTAAATAGCAGAGTATGAGTTTGCTGCTGAGATTATATGTGCCAGTTTTAGTATCAGTGCTGCTGGATTACCAAGAAGCCTTTGCAGGTTTGGGGTGGCATTTGTCACACAAGTGTAGAAGTAACAGAGAGCTCTGCTGGCAGGGCCTTGCTCTTGGGAACAGCCTAAAGGCAAGAGAATGTGCATTTCTATAGGCTCTGTTTTGCAGACAGGATAAACCACAGGGTTCATGTTTAAAACCAGGGTCTTGTTCCTCTGCTTGGAGCTTTACTTGAGTGAAAAGATTTGAGCTTTTCTAAAACATTTCCTATTTGAAAGTGTGTTGAAAATGTGCATATAGCAAAACTACCATTGCCCACGAGTTAATCCCTGTCTTCTATAAGTTGTTCTGCTTCTCCAACAGAAATCTGTTGTGCTTTTCCTCACATCCTTTTTGTGTTGGATAATTTTCCATATATTTTGGATGCTCTTTTCCATAAGAGCATCATTACCTGCTGCTCTTAATTTTTGCTTGGGGTTTGTTTACCCTGGTTTGGCTTCTCACCACAGGCTTTCCAGTCATTCCCATAAAAAAGCTGTATTGTCCTCTCTGTGAGAGTCAAAAGGTGGGAAATGACAGAACAGATAGGGAAGTGAAGAGAAAAGGTGAGGCAGAAGTTATTTGGATGCTCAGTTGGATATTCCCAGTTTTAACCACTGTATGGGGGCTCCAGCCAGTGGTTTGGGTGGTGATGGTGAGAGGTCATGGCCCCCTGAGGCACAGCAGCAAACTGCCCAAGTCTCAGGAAGAGCCTGTGTTCCTGGGAGAAGTGTCCTGGGAAGGTCTGGTTTGACTTCTCTGGGTCTTGGCTATGAGCACATTGTGCTATGTTAGCACCTCTGGAATGAGATCTCTGAAAATGCGCTGAAGAAATTATGCTGAAAGACACAAGTGGGGGTGTTCATTAATGGCAGGATTCTTTGCCAGGGAAGGCTAAAGGGCTGAGAGAGCTCTGTTAAAGCCAGTGCATCCATCTGTTCAGCTGGCTGATGCAGGAACATGCACCTGTGCACAGGAAAGGGCAGCACTTGGCTGCTGCAGGGCGCTAGCTTGCCTCAAGACACTCCCATCTGAGAGCTGGGAGGAACATTACAGACTGTGGAGTGTTAAATCACTGTGTTCCCAAGACACTGAATGATCTGAATGTGTGTAGCAGGGGGGCTTTCCAAGGTGTGTGGAGTTGATGGATGGGTGTCGGGACTCAGGACATTCCTCTGACTGCTCTGGGTGATTCGAGACCCTGGCAAGGGGCTCAGGGACCTTGGCATGGAATCAAAAACACCTGTGCCTTCGATTTTAGTCTGTGGAAACAATTACCAATTTTGTGTGAAGATTTACAAACCACAAGAGTTTGAGTAAAATGATAGTTAATTTGTCACAGGGTGAAAAAGTAGAGTTTTGGGGTTTTAGAATGGGGGTCCAAGAAGCAAGATGGAGGCATCTGGGCATGTCCTGTCCTTCTTCTCCTTCTTCTTGTCCTCCCTCTTCTGCTAGGATGGTGACACTTTTTGATTGGTTTAAAGTAGAGACAGACTGTCTAACATAAGTGATAGGTATTGGAAATTATTGTAAATAAAGTACATGTAGTTCATAATAGAAAAAGTTAACACCACCACAAAGGCAGTCACTGTGCCACAACCCGACCCACTGGACAGATCTCAGCAGGTCAGAGAAAGAATGTAATAGATAAGAAAAAAATAAACAACCTTGAAAAGCAGAATCGACAAATCTCAACTTCTTCAGTTGCAGGGCTGGGAAAAAAAGACTTTCTAATACCTCAAGGGTCATCTCAACCACAAAAACCCAACAGATGGGGGGACCAGTGCTGATAACAAACTCAGGCTCTCAAAAAAGGAAGCTTGAGAATTCTTGTTATTGTCACAGAAACATTTTGCAACTGTGGAGAGAGCAATTTGTGTCTTCTCCCACAGAGTAGGCTGTTTCAGAAGTCCTGATATCCCCTGAAGTTAAACAAAGGGACTAGGAGAGCAAGGTTTTGTCTGATGTCTCCAAGAATGTATGTCCTGGTATTGATTCAGACCCACTTTCTTACTGCTTCTGCTTTTCTCTAGATTGTGAGTGATTTTAGATTATACCTGAGGGTTTTGGCTTTAATGATTGTGAGGTTTTTCTTGGTCACAGAATAATTTAGGTTGGAAAAGTCGCTTAAGGTCTTTAAGTCCAACTGTAAACTTACACTGCCAAGTCCACCACTAAACCCTGTCCCCAGGTGCCACATGTAGAGGTCTTTTGAGTAGCTCAGGGATGGTGACTCAACCACTTCCCTGGACAGCCTTTTCCAATCTTACAACTCTCTTGGTGACAAAATTTTTCTGAACATCCAATCTAGTTCTCCCCTGGCACAATACTATTTGTTGGAGCCTCCCACCATTTGGGAGTGATTTGAGTGATTTTTATACTACAAACTACTTGTACTTTATTTACAATAACTTTCCAATAAAGTAGAAGAATGCTTAACCAAGTACAGCTGAATACCCCAAACAAATAAATGAATGCTTAGAGTCTCCCCCTTGTCCTGCCTCTGCTAGGTGTGCATTTGTGGCTGTTACTTGAGCAGTGAAGGCGCTGGCGCAGTGAATATGCCATATTCATTTGTGTACACAATGGAAAAACTGCAGTGAAGCTCTACTGTCTCTTCCTGCCCATAAAAATGCCTCCCTCCTTCCCTGTAAATATAGATTTTATGGAGCAGTAGCCTGGCCTCAGCAGCCTGTGTCCCAACCTGTTGGAGGTAAGAGTCAAAGAAGAACTAGGAATAAATGTGATGTCTAGGCTTCCTGTTTTGAAGTCCCTAGTGATGCACTTTGTTTGAGCGTTATGCCTGTTTGTTGTCAGCTGGTAAAAATGACAAGACAAGTTTCTGCAAGACAGACTTAGAGTGCATTAAATAAATATAAATTTTATTAAAAACACCCACATCTCAGCGTTATCAGGAATGATATAATAATAAACAGCTTTCAAATAACCTGCATTACATTACAATACTTACAGTATTTATAACCATCCTTGGATTCTTTTTATAGACATACCAAACATCTCATGAAAATGAATGAAACTAAAGTAAAAAAAAAAGGTAGAACATAAGCATAGAAAATGCACACAGAAGTTCATTACCTTAGTGTCAAACTGCTAAAGTTTCCTACACAAGTTAACCACTAGCGTTAGAAGTGAACTTTATACTGCTGTGCGTCAATCAAGATGAAAAATTCATTCAAGTAAAGTTGACAACTCTCAGAAGCATCTTCAAGTATGGCTATAATCGACCTGATAATCCTATACAAGCAACTCTGTCTGCTTTGTCATTCGTTCCAACTGAGGCAGGGTTCTGTACACCAAAAATTACAGCTCAGGTATTTACAATACAAAACTGATTCTCCAACTAAGCTTCCTGCTCCTGCTGCCAGCAGTTTGGCAAATGACGGTGCATGGCATATTAACCAAACATCTACTATGGATTACATGAATTAGATAGGATTAAAAAAAAATCACTAAAAGATGAAGATATATAATGATTTACTTAATCTGACATAGAACCATCATTTTTTTCCCAAAAAGGCAAAACTTTTGTTTCAATGAGTGGATAAAGTCACAGACTGAGAAAACCCAAAATTGCCGTAATAAATATTTGACCATTAAACCCAAAGGCCTCCTTTGATTTTCTTGAGTTAGGTTGTGATTCTGTTGTATAGAATTTCTCTTGACCAAACATAATCTTACAGTATATTGCACAAGATATAGCTGGGACATGGAGGTTTGCATGTTTAGGGAAGCCCTTGTACTGAGTGTACCTTTTTATATTTTATTTTATTCATTACAGTATCCAAGAAGCCTTGTTTAGAGAGTGACTTGAACAACTCTAGCAAACAGTCACTTGCCAAACCCCTGCCTTACATTTTTCCCTTTAATCAGCTCAGTGCATTCTACTTTCTTTTTGTTTAATCATTTGAAAGAGTCAAAACATTCTAAATCTCTTAAACACTTCTGTTACAATAAAAAGAGCTAACAAATTTACAAAATTAGTTTTAGTTACACAATACATATACAAGAAAAATAAGAGAAGGGATTCAAAAGAAAAACATTAAATCCCTGAAAAAAGAAACAAAACAAAAACAAAAAACCCAAGAATAATATATTTAACCTACAACAGCTTTACATACACACAGGTGACACGTTGGCATAGGAGAACATGAGCTGAAATATCCCTGAAGTTTTAGAACAAAAAAAAAAAAAAAAGGTTGAAGTTCAAGTTATACTTGCTAAAATGTCAAGTATTGAGAATTTTTTGTTTAGGTTTTTTTTTGTTTGTTTTTTTCAAAGGCTGTTGGGGGAAAAAGATGGTATACAATATATAAACTTTCACACTCAGTTCAATATCCTATTGCCAAACTAGTGTTGAGGTATATGACAAGTAGGAACATCACTCAAACCTTTTAATGTATTTTTAGCTCACATTATGATATATTTGTAGCAGGCTGAGTAGCACCATGATGTGAATTCAGCTCAAAACCCAAATATATATAGATTTAATATTTTTACAGTACTAAAATACTAAAGCATTGTGTTAAAAAAAGTTTTGTTTACAATTTAATTTACTATACAACTCTCCTGCTTTTTAAATTTTTTTAATAGAAATTAATGATTTAAAACCACCACAGCAAGCCAGCTGCCTATTTTTTTTTCTATGAATCAACGGAATCACACAGAACTAACCCTGTTTCATTCATCTTGTGTAGGCATCGGTCTGCTCAGTCTTTCTGGAAAAGAGGCCACTTGCACCAAGAAATGACTTGCACCACAATGTACATAATTATCAACACAAAAGCAGTTCTGCCATTCCATAGTGGGAGCGCACAGATCTCTAGAAACAGCAGAAGCCCAAGCTAACTAGGTGTAGTCTGTTGCATGCTGCTAATTATTACTTGTGGTTAATATAAAATTCTTTCCTTAAAACTGTACATATTTGAGCAATGAACTTGTCATAATAATTGTAGAAAACAGTTTACAGTATAGCTGTGTGAGATGAGCACCAGAAAAAAATGTGTTTTGTGTACTAAAGTATTCCCTTATATCCAGTAAGCCCCATATTTACCATAACTGACTGTATTAAAAATGGATATGTAGCCCACTAGCTGATGCATGGCTAAACCAAAAGTATTTAAAAGCTTTTTTAGTTTAAAAAAATTATCTTTGCATTTTAAAATCAAAGTAAACTCTTCTTTTTTTTTTTCTTTTTAATGTCTTAGTACCTTAGCATTGTTCAAGTTGCCAAGCTTAGGTAGACAAAGTGCTTTTGAAACACTATTTAAAAAAAAATATCTCTCTATTTTATTGTCCTTTTCTAGGACTTGACTGGATGAGCAAAATCCAGAGGTCTTTGTAATTCCCATATGTTAAAAAGTAAGCTTATTTTAACACCAGGTAACTTCAATACATACATGAATGAAAAGGTCCTCCCTGTTGCTGAAGAACATTTGACTACATCATTGACATTTTGTTATAAAGGCATTAACTGTTTCACTGATAAAATAAAGACACCATTTTCTTTGATAGCACCATGGTTTTAGAATATTCAAACAAATTCAGTGTTTTGTTGTCTATTTGTCTTATCTACTTCATTAAATAAAATCAAAATACTATTAAGATTACAGTAAAAACTGCATGTTAAAAAGCCATAATTCCAGTATTTCAGTACATCATAGATTCAGCACCAGATGTTATTTTAAGATTCCTGCAGTTGTAATACTACAGTATTATTCTTTTTTAGGGTTGTTTTTGCTCCTGTTCCATGACTATGCAAACTTGATGACATTAAAAGTGACCACAGATGTGAAAAACTGTAAGAAAAAAAAATCCATTTGCAGATTATCTCTTTCAGTAATAGAGCCAGTGTTTTCCAATGTAAATTGTGAAACACTTTTTTGTTGTGTTCTCTCCTTTTTTCTTTCCTTTTATGTTCTTCTTCTGTTTGTAATTTTTTTTTTTTGCATAGGATGCTTTGGTCTGTTTCCTACGTGCCATCTGTGACCACTTAAAAATCAGTGGAAAACAAGTGCTCTAGTGAGATTTACCTCTTTTTTGCTGGTGTGCCGAGGCTTTTTCCACCGATGAGCTCTGTAAAAACACTCTTTTCTTCTCCACCCTTGCCTTCCACGAAACCTAAAGCACCACTACCCTAGCCACAAGGTGTTTTTTCAAATGAGGTAACCAGCCAAGGTGTCAGATATATCTGTTGTAAGGCCCTGTAACCCGTGTAAAGGCATATGGAGATGTGGTGACGGTGGAGTCCGTGGTGACCGACAGTGTCCTTTGTGCCAGGGACTTGATGAAGCGCAGGTACGTTGGCTCAGAGGGCTCGTGGGGCTCCACGGGCTCCCGCTTGGCTTTTTTGCCGTAGGATTTCTGAGGCACGTAGTCTGGGCCGTACTTCTCGCATTCCTCTTCTTTCTCTCTTGCTTTCTCAGCCATCTTCGCCTCCCACAGAGCCAGACCATGTTTTGGCTCATTCATGCTCTTGTGCTGGTAAAATACAAGGGATATTCTGGTGGGATGGTTCCTGTTGGGATTTTTTAAGGGAGTCGTTGCGTGGAGCTCGCGTTTTGCACACTCTATGAGAATTGACCCATGAGATGGAGCAACTGCCACTCCTCCAATTTCTGGATCCAGAAAGTTCTGCTCACTATCTGACCAGACTTCATCGGGATCCTCTGCTTTTTCTGGATTCAGCACGTCAGTTTTATCTAAACCACCCTGGGGAGTAGTCCTGTCATGGTTTTGACCTGGAAGCATGTTAGACAAACCATTAACTGCATGTGAAATAATTTCATTATCCTTATTTTGGAGATGCAGTGAATTAGGGGGACCACTAAACATTGTTGGAGCAGAATGGTAGTCATGTGATAAATGTGGAGGGGGTTGCATGTGATGATGTTCACCTGTTTTACTCATGGAGGCATAATCCATGCTTGGATTACTCAGATTAGATTTTAATCTTGAGGCAACCTCCATAAAATGGCCATTGGCCTCATGGGTTGAGTAAGAGGAAAATGACCCTACATGGTGTAAATTTGGTCTTATGGTGCAATTACTGAAGGAGTCTACCTGCATATTTTGGTTTCCATAATTCAAGTACTTGGGACCAAAACTCTGGTTATTCCCAAACCTATGCTGGTATAATGTTTGAATGGGTGGTAGACTTAGTTTAGACATATGGTCTTGGCTCTGGCAACTATACAAGTCCATGTGCTGATGCTGGGAAGAGTAGGAGCCCAAGTAAGAGGGGTAGTTGTCCATAGCTATGTTTCCATTGCATTGGTAGGGGGGATATTGGTTATTTTGACTTAAAGATCCTGAATAAGGGTTCATGGGACTGGAAGAATTCAAATAAGACCCCGCAGACTGTGATGAGGTTGGATAGAGGTTCACGGCATTGGACCCTCCATATGGATCTGAAGTGTACGAAGAGTTTGGATAAGCATTGGCTGGATTAGGCAACCTTCCATAGAGATTTGCAGAACCTGAACCCGAGTAAGAGTTAATGGGATTTGATTGAGGGTTGTTAGGGAGAGAGCGCTGTGGATGTTGCTGCGGCTGCTGCTGCTGCTGTTGTTGTGTGGCTGGTCCTGAAAGACGTAAAAGATCTGTAGATGTAAAAAGGAAAAAACAAACAACCACACAACAAACAGGCTTCTTAAAAAAAAGGCCCCAAACCAACCAACCACCCAACAAATTACATACTTTATATGAAATTTCTAAGAAAAGTAGATTCATTAACGGATGCTCCCTTTCTCATATCTCAAACACCATCCTTTAAGAAGCTGAATAAATACTAAGGCTACTCTTCCTTTTTGGCATGTGTCCAACAAGATCAGATGCTAGTGGCAGTGGGGAAAAGAGGACAGTGCAGTCTGTTCAGAGTCACATGCACAAAATCCAAAGAGTTGAATCGTCTTTTAAGTAGCCCATGAAATGGAGCATCAAAGTGCTCCCAAACAGCCATGCACAAAGTGACTTTCTTTTCCCCAAGAATAAATAATTCTTCTCATCTACATGAATAGAACTGACTCCAAGAAATGTCCCTAGCAGTATGTTAAAACCAACATTCACTGGTAGACAGAGCAGTGCAGTAATAAGTGAGATTAACTGAAGACATGAGAGCAAAAATAACATTCATTGAAGTGCAATGGCGTCATTTAATGGTCACAGCCCTTGCCTGGGTCATGGCATAGCTGACTTCTATTCATAGGTATTTCAGTGACCTTCTGGGTGGCCCTAGATGTATCACTTTTTTCCTCTCTAGGAAAACTGCTGCAACAATAAAATAGGTCTGATAACTCCTTTGCTCAGGACTCTCAAATCTGCTGCTGAGAACTGCCATAAACTCTTACTCCACTATGGAAAGCCTGCTTTGCTTTTGTCTTGAGGCAGAGAGTTTAAATAGTGGTAAAGAGGTTATGCTTGTATCTCCTGAAATCAGGAGGTGCTCTGTAACAGTAGCAGACATTGAGTGATGTGTAGGTCATTCTTTGGCAGCAGCACCACAACTTCTCTTCATGGCTTCTAGCACTACTAGTCCTTTAAAGATAACTTTACTATATGCTGGATGGCAAGCAGAGTTTGTTTCTAGATTTCTACAAGTGTTAACTATCCAACAGTAAAGGATTTCTCATTGCAACTTTTTTTTTTATTTTTTCTTCTCTGGAGTTGTACCACATTTGGCACTCTAGTATTTATGTAATATTGATCTTTGCTTTCAAGAAATCTCTTTTTTTTTTTTACTTTTTACTTCATTACATTCTTGGGCTGAAAATAATGGTTTTCTTGAGGCTGATTATAACTGGCCCTGATTTGTAGGATGCTTACCACTGCTGACCCCACTCAGATTCCTGTGTTTACCTGCCAGCTGCTTTGCGTGACCCGCTGCTTCAGAGGTGCCTTGCTTGCTGCGTGCTGCAGCAGACTTCTCTCTCTCAGCTTTGCTAGACCCATTCTCCAAGGAGGCAAGCTTTTCTGCAGCTGCTTTCTTTGCTTCCAGCTTCCTTTGCCGACAGGTCTTCACGGGCTCTGCTAACATCCGTACTTTTCGTCGAAAGGACGTAAGGACCTGGATGCTGCCATTCCTCTTCTTCTCCTCCTGGCCCTCAGTGCTTCCAAACTCATCCACATCAGAGACTTTGTATAACGGGAGCACGTGGAGCTGCTCATCTTCTGGTGTTTGGCCAATTTCACGATTGTCTTCTCTAGTCAGTGTGCAAACCTGTTAGGAAAGTGTATTAGAGATCTGAAACTCTACCTCTGCATTGTGCCCTGACACTGTCAGCACTAGCATCTGGCAATCTCTTTGTAAACTGTGAGTTTCGGTGCAATTTTTGCATATCACAACAAGCCTGCAAATGTAATTTCTTCCATTACTTTGTTGGACAGTGTTAAAAGAAACAGAAGGTGTATAGATATCTATTTCTTTTACTTGTGCTGAAATTAACAGTAGAGTTAGGGATTACCCTCACGTGAAATAAACTCTGTGATCCATTGTACCATGGCTAGAGAGCTAAAGCAGTGGAATCTGGGACTTGGTACTCACCTGAAGATTCTTTCACTACAATACACGAGGTAGCTACCTATTAGAGAGAGTGTGCAATATAGCACACTGGTGTTGTACTTCACACCCCCTTCACAGTGCAACTGTAATGTTAATAACAAGATTTAGGGGAGTTACTGCAGCAAGCCTGTTGTATTAGTTCTAGCTAGAACAGGTATTGGGAGGATCTTTGTGGAAAAAGGTGCTGATAGGGATGTATTCTGCAGCAAAATAATTGTCCCAGCTTTGGGAAGAAAGCTCAGCTGGAAATGTACATTAGGGGTGATTAACTTCTGAGTTAAGTCAGACCCCGGAAACAGGAAAAATTCAGTTTGCGTTAAAAAGGCAGATACTCTCTTTGGTCATAGTAAGAGCTGCACTGTGAATCTAGGGAGCTGCTTCTAATTACAGCCTTAAGAGTATTCTTTCCTAAGTTTGGCCCCACTGTTTTATTACAGAAATAATCCAATACACATTCAAAACCAGCTTGCTTTTCTAGTATCTTCTACAGAACTTCTGCTGTACCTACCAGAAATCAGAACTGAGGAGAGTCAAGGGTACATGGACTAGCAGACTTTCTGCTCATCCAAAGCAGGAATAAAATCCAAATTTTCCAAAACTCTCTCAGAAAGAAGTTATTTGTTTCTACTTTTATTTTATTAGAAGATATAATCCAAAGTTGTTAGAAAAAGAAGGATTTCAGGAGGATAAATATGAACTGTTTTGTGCCAGGAACACTGAAACAGGCATTTCAGTGCTGCTGGGACCTTCTGTCCATTGTCTCCACAGTTTCTCTTCTACCAGGTCTGCGTTAAACCTTTCTTTAATACACTGTAAGTCTCATTCATTTGAAAGAAAAATGTGTAGGGGGTACTAACTTAGCTCAGTTACTGCCTAACGGGTTTTTTTTTTTTTACTGATCTGCATTATGCAGTACAAATTTAAACAGAGAGGAGATAATGAATGAAAGTCAGGAGCTGAGTGCTGGAGTGAGGAGGCTGCTACACATCCCAGACTTACCAGAGTACTCCCGTTTTGCATATTGTGCAAGTCTCTGTGAGCATGAGCACAGAAGTCGAGGCAGGCAGTGACCCCTGAGAATGGGCGACCTTCCTTCAGCCCCAGGCGGCACTCGGGGGCTCTGTGTTCGTACTCGATCTGCAGAGACAGGACAGGATTCACTGCGTGCTCCACGAGTGCGCAAGGAATGCTCTGCTGTGACAAAGGGCAGGTCTCCCTCATGCCTTGGAGGTGACAACAAACACATCTTGAAAGCAAATAAACTACAGCAGTTAGATGGCTGGTTTGTATCCATGCTTCATTCCTTGCTGCTTTGTTCCCTGGTACCTTCAGTCTCTGGCATGATGGTGCAATTAGTCGCTAATACTTCTCTTTGTGTATTACTCTGCCAGGGGTTGGTGTTTTTACATGACAAATGCAGTGCATGGTTTCCGTGACTGGCACTCTGAGAGTGATATGTTTGTGTAGACTGGAAGTATACCAAGCTATTAAGGGAAAATGGCTTTAGAAAACTGACTCCAGAATGACTTAATGAAAAATAATAATTTGCTTTTTGATTTGTAATATTTTGGCATGCTAAACGTGTATTTCATTAGCTTAAGTACAAATCTAAACCACCCTGACTAAAAAGAGAGAGAATTCAGTCAAGACAGTACTTTGTACCCATGCAGTCATTATTAAGGAGCTTTACAAAGAACTCAAAAATGCATTAACACACCTTACACAAAAAGAAAGGATTTTGTAATGGAAGATAAAGCCTTAGAAAAATGATGGTTTCATATTTTATTTCAAAAATTAAAAATGAAACCACATTTTTAAAACGCTTTTCTGAAATTCCTGAGCCTTTCAAGTGAATGCACGGAACATCTACACTTAATGGAACTTAATAGATCCCTTTTTTAAGTTAAGGTCAAATTAGATGTTTTGCCAAGTCTTCATTCAAAATCACTAAAAATATGTCTAGTTTGCTCACAGACATTTATTTTTCAAATCTGGATTATTTACTTCCCTGGAATCTGAAAACAAGAGCAGAAAAAAAACACTTGAAAACTGTGTAAACTTCTTTGGAATTAAATGTGAGCAGTCTGTAATGTTAGCCAGACTATAATTGTCTGATCAAGCTGTATGGGTTTAGCTGCTCTCCGAAATGTTCTGTTTGGTCCAGTTGGGAAGCAATCTTTTTCCAGTTCTTGGTTGTAATCCAGAAGTGGTCCAGATTTGGATTAGAATAAATCTGGGCATTTGAAATGTGGTTTTAGTGCTTTTTTTGGTTTTAGAACCTTTTACAATATCATACAAATTAGAGCTCAATCATCTCCCTTTAAAGCCACTGGCAGTAGCTCAAGTACAGTTTCCCCACAAATACAAGGCCTACATGAAACTCCTGAAATAAGCCAAGCTACACACATGCCTTATTACATAAGGTAAAAATTGAAACTTGTAAAAGCATGTATTTTCAACAAATGTTGGGCAGCACCACAGCTTACTTGGAGAAAAGTTCTTAAGTGAATTTTTGTGGGAAAAGAAAAGCAGCCCAAGCAAAGAAACAATTTATTGTTCACCACCTCATTTTTCTTTTCTTTCTCTTCTTATTTTCTCTTGCAGAATGTGTCTCAGATATTTGGACAGATAACCACAGCTAGTGGGCACATAGCCACAGTTTTCTCCATAATGAGTCTCCAAACATTGTCAGATCAGGTAAGTGAAACTGGGTAAGTCTGCACTGAGTCTGCTTACCCTGTCTAGCTGCTACTAAATACACAGTAAAGGAGTGAATTTTACAGCAGATAATAATGGGCAGTTTTTTGTGAATTGATTATTTCTGTTAAAGCTGAGAATCTGTCTTCTGCTGGTTGTACCGTGCTGTCAATAGGAAAGCAGGGTGATGTTACAGTTTGCAGTAGATGCTGAAAGTTTGGGGATTCAAGTTCTGTGAATGTTCCTAACAGTGGTAAACCTGAGCAACAAAAATAAGGTCAACAGTTACATGTTTGCAAGTGGTGTGCTGTCAAATTTTGGTGTAACTATCTGAAAGACATGTTGTAATGAAATGTAGATGAGACACAGCCACAGTGGGAAGCTCTTCAGAGCTCTGAACGTGTCTGAGAACAGAACCCTTTGTGCAAGAAGGCTGGTGCAGGCACTTAGGTGCATACACAGGACTGAGTGTACTAAAATATAGAACTTCACTTTAAAAGCATGTTTATAAAGGGTGTTTTGGTGAAAACTAAATCTGCTGCTTGAGAGAGCAGAACTGAAACTGTGGCTTCAGAACTTGAGTGCAAACTGTTGCCAATTTCATGCCATATACACGGCAGCTTTGTTGGTTTGGATGGTAATTCATGCTAAATCAGGAAATTTGTATTTTGGAGCTGAAGAGTGAAATAATTTTATCGTTTTATGTAGCTGAAAAGGTTAATTCTATTTAGTGGACCAAATCCTGCTAGTTTTACTTGTGAGAGCATTTCAAGTGAAATTGTTCATTTCTATTTGTCTTCATGCTGATATCACAGAAACGTTAGCACAAAATGTATGTGATGGTTTCATGCAAGGCTGAAGCATTGGGAAGTATGTAAAAAACCAGGTTATTTCCATGACTGCTCATATTCCTTTTTTCCCCCATCATACCTGGTTGTTATATGCATCAGGTGCAAGCTTCTTGTAGGTAGGTGCCATCAGGGTTGACAGATTCTGCAAATGGGATTCTAGTTTTTCTTCCTGTTAGAGATGAAACAGGGTTCAATGACACTTCCATACTGTACATCTGGGATCCAACAAGTTGGGGTCTTTACACAATTGTGTGTAAGGACTGTTGTGTAAAGACATGAACCAGTATCACTGGTGTTTAGACAGTGACTGTTGTGAATCTCCTTTTAATTTCTTTGTTCCAAGGCCTTTAAAGGAATGGAGCAGTTATAGCAGTGTAGTGGAAAACCTGCAGTAGAACACCATATACTATACTCCTAATTTGTTTTATATTAAGAAAAATCACATTCTTCAACGTGGATATGTTTTAGATCTAAGTGTGATAATCCTCATTATTTTCCTTTTTGGAGTTGTGGAAAAATAATACTCTTCAGAAAGCTTGAGAGAAATAACATCAGAATGATCCAAGTAAATATGGCTAATTTAAGGGTTTTGCACATTGCAATGACAACACTTTGACATACTGAAATATTTTTATATGCAGAAATTTCAAAATATTTAAATATTGCAGCCTTCAAAAACTTTCCAATCCTTAAGCAATGAATGGATGTGTCTAGTAATTGATGAGGTGGGAATGACCACACTTCCTTTTTTCTCTAAATTGCGCACTGTCAAAATAAAGCATTTAAAAAAAATAATCTAAAACATACTCCAGAGTTGTTTCCCATCATATAAGGATGAGAATCCCAAATTCAAAACCTCACTTGTATGAGGTTTATCATATCTTTAATTTTAAATGCATACAGAATGGTGGCATACTGGAATGGCATATTTGGTTTTAGGAGTTTTTGTGTTGAAGGAAGATGTGAAGAGCTGGGAGAAAACGGGTTTCAGAGAAGAATGCATTTGATGTGTTGAAAGTTTGCATTCCCTAGTACGGGACAATATCCTAGTTTGGTTTGACATGAAATTGTCAAAAAATATCTTGCTGTGACCTCGTGCCTGCTGCCAGAATGTGGAGCTTTTGTATGGCCTGTAGGTTAGCATTTGTTAGTGTATTTTCTAGTTTTTATTGGTGAGGATTCTGTTTATGCTGCCTGTAAACTGTGTCTATGCTATGGAACCCAATCCCTGGTCTGGATGCATGGTTTGGCTGCCCCTAACTTTGGGACCAGGACTGGAGGGTAAAGCCCTCTTTCCTGCATAAATTTGGCTTCCATAGGAAGTAAATCCAAGAATGCAAGTTGGAAGAGTGCCCTGGTGTGCTCTGGCCAGGTATCATCTTAGAAAGGTAGGTAGTTTAGGATTGCAGACTGTGATAAAGAAGGCTTTGTGCCGCAGCATTTATGGAGGAGAGCTATTCTGTAGTTCTTGGTGCTGTAGAAGAGCAGGGGCAGGAAAACCTGTATGTTAGTTATGATGGTATTCTAAACAGTGCACTCTTTTCAGCACAGGCTGTAGGATGTGGAATTATCTGTCTCTGTGATTATGAGAGAGTAATGCTTGGATTTGTGTAAGACATCAGAATACAGTGAAACTAGCGTGCCAGTGCACAAGCAAGGGACTAAATCTGCACATCCTTGCCAGAAAGCAGACTGAGCCACTGGAGCTTCACATGACTCGCTGGAGGTGTCCAGGAGTCACTGCAGTCATAACTTCAGGGTATCTTGTGTCCAGGCTAAGGTCAATGTTTATTACTCTGGCTCGTTTTAAACATTCACCAGTTTGTTGTAACACAGAGCCCGGTCTGGAAACATTCAGTGGGGCAGGACTGTATGTAGAATGCTTCTTTCTATCCTCTTCTTCCTATTGTCATCTCAGAGTTTCATCATGTTTGTCTCCATTGAACCAGTCTGCTCTGGTTCCCAGTTGCAGTGTTATGTGCCATTAGCTGGTAAACCTTCCATTGTGCCACTGGGGAATGCTCAGTTGCAGGCCTAATACAGCCAGAATTATTCAGGCCATGCCTTCTCCTCTAATTGTGAAAGCCTGCAAACATGGTTTCAAGTCTCAGGGCTTTTACCAGCTGTCAGAATTTGGACAGTTGATTCAGCTGGCTCAGTGACTGGAATCAATTGGTTTTGACGGGCAGTTATTTAATTACCCTACATGTACAGCACTCAGGGAGGCCTCGGGCCCTGCTCTCTTGTACTGTATCTCTATTTACAGAACGACAGAAAACATTTCTTTGCAAATGAAGCTCATTTCAGAAATGGACACCAACCTCTTTTGGGTCATCCCCCATCAGCTTAAACTTTCTTGGAATCTTGCTTCTGGCAAACTTACAACCATTGTAGTACATGCTCCAGGAGCAACCGAAGGAAAATGAAGCACCACAAGTTTCAGGGTCCAGCCCTTGGCATGCACAAGTCCGTCTAAAAGATAAGAGAACACAGCTGTTAGCAGCAGGCAGGTCCCCCTGTGGTGCTCTGGCAGTGGCCATCAGCGTTCTGCCAGTGCTCCAGGGAATCAGCAGTGCAGATAATCTTCCACCAGTAAACAATGTAGAATTGCAAGAGGGAGACATACACATCATAACAGAAGAATTTATCAGAGTGAATAATTTCCTGGCTACAAAGCAGGGTGTTTGGGGGTTCTACACTTGTGTGAGAAACATGGCTTTGCTTGGGTGAGGGTGTTTGTGTGGTGCCTTGTTAGGTACTGATATTCATAGTGCCTCATGGGCTTCTGCTGACAGCCCTGCAGGAATGTGGGAGCCCTCTGTCAGGGGCTAAGCAGTAATGCCTGAAATACGACTCTACCCATGAAGCCAAAGTAACATACAGTGATAGCTGTGGTCTAAATGTTCTTGTCTCTCAGAAAGGCATGGGAAAGACACACAGTGCAATTTCTTTAAATTCAGGCTAGTCTGTGTCAGCTTACACAAGTATGCTTTAGTGCACCCAGCTTTTATTTCAATGTCGAGGTATCAGCTATCCTGGCTCCTGCTGAGATATCTTCTTTTAAATATATTGAGATGCTTCACAACTCTGACAAAATGTTTTTCCCTATTTATAAGAGTGTTTACTTTGGGTTTCCTACAAAGTTTGTGGGTTTTCAAACTGCATGAAACAGCTGGGAAGGTTGTAGATGTTTCAGGGTAACAGCATGAGTAGAGGAGCTGGGTCTGAAGATGGAGCTGCAGGTTTGGTGAGCACAGCCCTTGCTGCACTTACTCCTCGTTGAGGGCGCAGCGCCGGTTGGTGAGCGTGCCGTACTTGCGCAGGGTGTCGGTGAGCTCCGTGTAGAGCCTGTCGGCCAGGCTGGTCGGGATCCCCTCCCAGACCAGGATGAGAATGACGATGACGGCTGTCTCACACGTGTGTCCCGCTCGCTCGCGCACCAGGCACAGCAGCTTCTCCTCCTGACTGCTTCTGCGGACTACCTGCATGTACAGCAACACACACCCCAGAGCCCCAACACAAACGATGCCATTCTTAATGTGAAGAGCAAGAGAGAGGGAAACCTCAGCAGTACTGTGTGTCTGGGGAGCTTCTGTTTGTATCCTTCTCTTTGCTTCTGGCAGTTCAGTCTGTTTTTCTCACTGTGATATGGCAGGGCCACTCTTTGTGTTTAATGAAGCTGACTCTAAGAGGGTGACTGACGGCATGGAAAGCTGTGGTGGTGGAAACCAGCTCTGTAAAAGCAGGATTCCTCTCCTGAATCTGTGTTAGAAGTGTGGCCCAGATTGGTTGGTGAGCACGAGGAAGTGAGCAGTGAGGTGTCTCCCTGCACAGAGCTGGGTAGTGGACACCTGTCTTAGGGCAGGAAGCATGCAGGCAAAGGCAGGCAGTAAGGAAGGGACTAAATAACTGGACAAGGGAGCTCTCTCTCTCCCCTTCCCTTCCAAACTTAACCAGCTATACTCATAACCAGCCTCACAGTTTTGTGACCTCCTCTTATTACATACAAACATTACAGTGTTGGGAGGAAAGCAGTAGATGTTTTTCAAATAAAAGTGTCCTTCCAGTAGCATAAGCACTGAGAAGCTTTTCCTAAAAAGGGTGCAGTCTGGCATGCATAAAAACTATAATCCATTAGTTTTTCCTCATGCTGTCTTTCCCCAGCAATGCCAACCACTCAGTAATTTGTTCCAAAGTACAACAGTGTTTGCTGAGAGGATGTCCTAACACCTCTCTCAAGCTGGGTGTTTTTAAAGTGTTTTTAAAGACATTACAGTGATGCACTTACTGGACTTATTTGTAGGCTAAAATTAAACAGCAATGAAAATGTCAGGTGGTGCAAAACTTTAAGCAAACATGTTCTTTTTCTTAGGTTTTCATTAAATTAAATGAATTGAATTGAATTAAATAAATTGAATTAAATTTTATTCTTGCTATTCTTCATGCAACAAGTCAATGGAGTGAGAGAAGGGTGGCAGCAGGCTACAGGCACCCCATATTACTGCTGCTGCTGAGCTATTTGAAGTTTCCTAGTGTCACTTAACAAGACATGTCACTGCTGTCAGCCACATGAACCATCATACCAAACTAGAATAATTTGTTTACATCACTTACCCATTTAGCAATTGGACATCCTTGAGAACTTTTGCCTTCTTTCCCAGTGTAGACAACCCTTTCAATCCTTATAGCTTTACCCTTCTGTCCAAATCTTAAACAAAACAAAAATATGTACAGTAAGCAGATTCATGTGGTTCTGTGTGAACATTGAAAAGATGGAGCACATTTGCCGGTCTTATCTTAGAAAAATAAACACTATGAATTACAGGGAAAGATGTGCAATGGGTTTGTCTTAATGATTTTATTACCCTGGTGGAATGATACATTAAGAGAGGCAAATGTCTTTAATACATCCCAGATGGGTAAAAATTATCAGTATCACATTATTATTACCAAATATTTTAGACATTTTTTTAGAGCATTGGTTATAGATGACATTTTGAAAAGTGAATTTTTTTTAAAAAAGAAGTCTCCTTATATTGGTGAAGAATTTTATATTTTTATTTTAATTTCTGGGTTGAAGTTGTTTCTGTGAAATGTACATAATTAAGTTGTCATGGAACAGCTGGCATGTAACAGTCACTTTATTAATTTTCTGTGCTTGTTTCTGGCTTAGTGTGAATCAGTTAAGTCAGGATTAATTTGCTCCATATCTATTTTTTTTACTTTATAATCCTCTCAGAAGTTGTTACTTATTTACTTCTACTAGACTTCTGTACTCCGGATAGGATCACAAGGTGCCTCAAATAACACCGTTTGTGTGCCTATTTGCAACCAAGGTGGGTGAGCTCAGCTCTTGCTGAAGCATTCAAACAAGGGGATTACGCTCTCAAGGCAGGATCTAGCTCCATATTCAAGCAGTGCTGTTGCCAGAGCAAAGAGGATCCAGGTGGAGATATGTGGCAAATGCCACGTGAAGGATATTTTGACTCAATAAAAAAAGCGCTGGATGTGTTAAGCCAGTTCCAGGCATTTCTCTGGGATTGCCCACCTGCTGAGCCCAGGAGCACACCAGGGCTCAGGGGAGGCCGGGGCAGAACACACAGTGGCCTCAGTGTTACAGACTGAGCCACCCTGGCCACTTGGCTGCTCCTTGGGCACTGGGCAAACTGCACTTCCATCACCATTTCTGGAATTCTGCCACTCTCACTGCTGTTAACTTTTAATAGCCAAGTGTGGGGACTGACTAAATCAGTCTTCTTATTCCTTGCCTTCACCAGCAGAGTAATCAAGGTATATTCCTGTTATGCAGCCGTTTAGTGATGCCTTAAGGTCTTTTGACCCTTTTTCCTCTTATTTTGCCACTAAAATCTTGGTGACATATTTAAGGGTCAGTATCTGTATTTAAACTTTTGTCTTGTAAAGGAAACGAAAAATGCTTATTTTTAGATGTGATCTCATTGTGAAGTTTCAGTGGCACAGGAAATTATACAAACAAAATGAAGTTGTACTACACATGTTCTGCAGGCAACTGTTAGGTCACATTTTCCTGCTTAGCCTTGGATATTAGTGTTTATTTGTTTCTTTAATTAACAACATTAAAAAAAACATTTTTAAATCTTAACATTTTCTATCAGTTTTCTAATCTGGATTGCAGGACAATTGTGTAGATACCTTTATAGAAATATGTTGTCCATTACACACTGGAAATTAAATGGACTTCATCCCAAGTTTTTTCAACTGTCAGAAAGGAATTAGTGCCCGATGTTTGTCATGCTTGCTTTCAGGCCAAAGCTGATTGGCTTTAAAACTAGAGCAAATCTCACTGAGCAAAAGTAGGAATTGGGAGAAGGAAGAGGTGAAATGTCTGTATCTGCTATGGATTCTGCAAGAAATTAATTTTGGTATAGCTAAAATATTAATTGTAAGTCTAAATCCAAATCCTGGCTTCTTTAGCAGTGCTGATACCTTACCAGTCAATCCATATGCATGGGAAACCAGGTTAAAAGTGTTTGAGTTGTGATTAATGTCACCAACTGAACATGTATGCTTGAGAGTATCTTTATAGTGAAGGGTTTGGGTTTTTTTTACTTAGGGATACAAAATTAACTAATGAGTTCTGGAGTTCTTCAGTCAGAGAATTTCATAGTTCACACCATACAGTTGAACACTAGCCAATGCTCAAGTGGCTGCTGCTATACTCTGCTGAACCTGGCTGATTAGTTGCACATTGCCTATGGTATCTCCTAATTTCCTTCTGCCAACATGAAATGAAATGAAATTAAAAAAGAAAAGAAAAAAGGTAAGGCCAATATTAAGAGTGAAAAATTACTTTCCAATGTAAAAAAACAGAAAAAATGTCATCTCTCTAATTGACATTACAACATGAATGACTATCCTCTTTTATTTATTATTTGTAAATACTAAAGAACCAGTTGTGAGAGCTCTGGAGATAACAGATGGTAAAGGATTTCTTCAGAGAATCAGTGTTCACTCTCCCTTCCCAGAAGGAAGCTGATTTATGTAGTTTACATGCACTCAAGCTGCTCCCAAGCTGAAAATTACTGGGGCAAACCAGTAACCATAAGAGTCACAGGGAAAGAGAAAACACCTTAGGTTTTAACCTGAAGGATTTAATAGGCTACAAGTGCCCCATGGTTGTGCAGTGATGAACACAAGCTAACAGACCTCACTAAGAAATGGTGCTCCTTAGCTCAGACCCAGCTGAAACCAGCTGAAACTAGCTGGAGCTTCACTGCTATTCTGGAGTCCAGATTTTTAAGGTACCAACAAATCAAATTCCCATCTGTCTCTGACTTAACTGAATAGTTTTTCTTTTGCTTCTTTGTTCAGGGAGGAACTGAGTCCCCAGATACCTCTAAAAATCTGGTCATTATTGGCTACAAGTAATGCAGAATTCACAGTGCAGAAGTCACTTTTGTGACAGCTTTTAATTTGCGTATCTTAGATAGGCTGGTGGGATTTGTGCTTACTCATCTTTTTAAACAGCACACATCATATATCTTTTCTGTGCCTTTAAAAATTCCTGGTTTGGTTAGCATTGATGTAATAAATACACCACAGGATTCAACATGATGAGAGGGGATTGTCCATAATCAAGATAAGACTGGGTTTGTGCAATACTCCAAGGCAGGGGAATGTTTTCTCACAACACTACTTATCGATTCTTGGGCTGAAATCCCATCCACCAATTTTGTGGCACTCCTCTGGACATGAATGGATGAGATTTAGACATTTAGTAATTTTGTGAGGGGAAACTAATGCTGAAATTTGGTATTCTGCTCTTCATCCTCCTTCTCGGCTGGCATTCTCCTAGCCAGAGGGAACACCAGCTCCATGCCTGCCTTTGCAGCCCCTGCCAGCCGCTTTGCTTGGCAGGCTGGGGAGAACTTGTTCCGGCTTGGGTTTGCTGGCATGTGTGTGCCAGGGCCCAGCCCGTGCCAGCCAGCAGACTGTTAGCCCTGTCAAATATTGTGACTCTCTGCTGAATAGCAGGGTGCGTAATGTTGGCAACGCTGGAGTAGCTGAGCCTACAAGTAATTACTTGATTTGCAGTTGTTTATTTCTTTATGTGCAAAAGCTGGAAAAATTCTGACATCCACAGAAGGATAAAAGTTAATCTGCTCTGTGCCTTTGCACTAATTACCTTTCTTCCATGATTTCTCTAATAGCTGCCACATTAGGACCGGCTCCTAGATGGGTATAGAAGGGACCTTCATCTTTTTCAATAATTTGCTCTGTTTAAAACAAAATAAAGGTTATTACTTTGAAGCTTAGTTCTTTCATGTAAAATGTCACAAAGCTTACCTCTAGCTTGTTAGAAGGCTGCTGCATGGGCTGGGGTCAGTTTTCAAACACTTATGTCTCAGGTATTTGCCCACACAGTTTGTACTAAACATGCAAGGCAACGGCCAATCCTGCAAACAGCTGTGATTAAAGAATCTTGTGAACCCGAAAATATGCTTTTCCCTAGCACAAACACTTATTCTGCACCGCAGGCTCTACACTGATGTTCAAATTGGCATTTTCCTGTTATCAGCGAACAATTGTTTCTCCTTCTCCCACTTCCTCCTCTCCCAGTATATAGAAAGGAGGATAAATGGGATAACAGTGGTAAATATTGATGTTAGGGAGCTGTATTGTACTTGTTTTTTACAGAGCAGGAACTTACAGCTTGAAAAACTGGCCACTAAGGTTACACAGAGAATTCCTGCCACCCACGGAAAGACTGCGAAATGAACCCTCCCGCCCCCCCCCCCCCCCCCCCCCCCCCCCCCCCGAGTTTGCTGAAAATAATCATGCCCAAGGCCTGGTAAAAACCCTTGTATGCCAAGAATGTGGCCTCAGTTTTCTGTGTATAGGTAGGACCATATCAGCAGTCACAACACATACTGTATGTTTGGTTTGATACCAGGAAGCAGGCTCCAGCTGTGTGAAAGAAATGGTGGAGCTGTGCTGGCTGATACCTGATGCTGACTTGATGCTTTCTGCCATGCTAACTCCACAGGCTGGATGGGTGATGCTGCTCTTGACAGCCAGCCTCTGGAAGCACGATGAAGGGATGGTGTAAATATGAACGTGTCAGTGGGGAACGGCTTAATTTAATCTTCTTAAGGACAATATTGATAAGAAAGAGCAATAAACCTATAGATTATGCTGTGGCACTGGGTTCTTCAGAGAGAGTTCCATACTCTTGTATTTCCTACTGTTTGCTAGGGCTGAAGAATTAAAATGGAGGATAAGTTCTTAAGTTTGCTTAGTGGTTTCAGTAGGAAAAAAAAAAAAAAAGTAAGGATAAGGAAATAAGTGCCAGAAAAACTTGTGCTAACTATATGGAAGAAACAATATTAAAAAGCCCTAAAAATGACAACTGTGTTTTCAAAAAAAACGTGGTTTTTTGTCTCAGCCTGAATAGTTTACCCAGTAGAGTCTAAAAGTGCCTGTTCCACTTGGCTGTGTGCAGTGTCAGTACTGTAAGAAAGCTTGGGCTAGGGGACCATGCCTGTCACTCTGCTTCCCTCTGCTCTCTTTTTCCAGCTCTTGGAGACAGGGTTTGCCATCAAGCAACAACAAGGGTCTCCCCACTGCTTTTTTTGGTGCTGCTTGTGTAGCTTCTCTATGAAACTGTGGATTTCTTTAACCTTACAGGAGACAAATGCCTGAAAAGGAGGATAAACTCTTGCAACAAGTGAGGAATAATCTGACATCTGTTTTTTCTTATGCTTTACTAAGGGAAACTTCAACAATTTCACTGTTAGAGCAAAAAATGTCCATAAGGCTCAAAATGCTTTGGACTGGGATAGTTTTTTTAAAAGCTGTATCTAACCTTGACAAATAAATTAGGCCATAAAGTTATGACCTATTTTTTATCAGTATGTTGTTGTTACATGTCTGCTGCTCAAGGAAAATGGATCTGAAGCCACAAGCATTCTGACTGAAAAATCAAATAGGTAATTGCTTTATGAAATAATGAGAAAGGGGCCTTGTGTAGGGTTGGTAAGTGGAGTAGGCATAAGTGTGTAAAATCCCAGTTTTATAAGTCTTCACTAATTACTGTTCTTTAAAAACCCCCAAAAAATCTTCCAACAAAAACATCCAGCTAACCCTGTGATCCCAGCTTGAAGGCTCATTTCCTTCCTGTGAACTATTACGTTTTTAGTACATCTCAGCACTTACCAACACAGCTGCAAGATGGGAAATCATACTGGGTTTTGGCAGGTGTGTCCAATAAATTTTTTACAGGCGTATCCAATAACTTGGAAGGTGAGTCTAAAAAATTATTGAGAACAGTTCCAGCTGTTCTTTTGGTCGGGGTTTTCTCAGCAGACAAGTTTGCTTGCTGATCTAAGATTGGGGTTTGTGTGTCAAAATCTGCAGCACTGGTATTTCGTGAGAGGATGGTAATAGGGCCTGCTGTTTCAACCTTCACATGTTTGGGTGATTTGAGAGTAAAAGTCTTATGATCAAACAGTGATTTGACCTGTATCTGTTTTAGCTGCTGCTCCATTGTCTCAATTATGCTCTTTTGTTGCGTGTTCTCGCAGCCAAAGTGCTGATTCTCTTGTTTAATTGTTTTTTTCCACATTTTGTTTTCCAGCTGCCCAGCTGATGGGCGTATGCAGACATTAGACTTTGTGCCAGCCTCAATTTTTATAGGCTTGTGTGCTGCACTGGGACCAATCTCAGTTTTGGGTTGCTGGTATGCTTGTTGCTCCTGTTTTTGCAAAAGATGCCACCGCAGAGCAGCATGCTTTTGAAAATCCTTAGGGGTCTGGGACTGCAAATGACAGCCTCTCTGCTCTTGGGCGTGGGGGGCAGTTTGGCCATGTGGTAAGTACTGCTGAGGGATCTGTGGAGCTTGTTTGCTCGGGAGGTCTTGGTTCAGACTAGCACCATAGCCCTGTGAGGGCTGGAGGGGTGGCAACTGCAGAACTGAGGCTTGTTGTGTCTGTTGTTCTTGTTCTTGAAAACAGTGATTCACATCTTGCTTTGCGGTCAAGTTATTTGAAAAATACTGCACATGCTGCAAGTCCTGCATTTTATTGGCTCCAAAGTGTTCCATATTTGCGGCGTTCCCTTTCTTCTCGGAAATCAGGTGTCTTTTGTTTGGGCAAGGGTGCTGGAGACTGGCATTTGCCTTCTGAGTGTAAAGGGGAGCTTTGTTGTTCATGGTCTGTACCTGCTCCAGGCCTAGCTGAGGGTTAGGCAGTGGGAATGCAGCTGATTTAGCATACTTACTCCCAGTTTGGAAACATTCATCTGCTTTAAGTTGATTGAAGGACGTCCTGTCTAAAGGCTGCTCAGCATTGCTTTGGGGGTGGGGTACAGCTTGGGGCAGGTCTTTAGTTTTCATTTGTGGAGCCTGCTGCTGGTTTGGGGTTAGCTGTGGACTGCATGGCAGTTGCACTGGATGTGCCTGTTTTTGCAGCATCTGTTGCAAGATGTGTGAATGCAGGAATTGCCCATTTTCCCCTGGCTGGGGATTCAAGTGCTGCTGTTTCAAGGGGGCCCCTAAAGGCTGTTCAGCTTGTTCTGATCTTGGCTGGAAATGGAGCTGCTGTGGAGGGTGTTGCTGCACTTGGGACTTGAGAAGGGAATCCACCTTTGCGAGCTGTGGCTGCGGTGAGTGTTTCTGGAACGGCAGCTGCTGTTCAGCTGGGGGATGCGGCTGCAGCTGGGAGCTCTCGCTTTTGTACAGTGGAGGAAATTGTTCCTGTTGCATTATCTTCTGGCTCTGGGCCTGTCCTGAAGGCCCCTTTAATGAATCAGGACTTCCAGCATACTGTTTTGTATAAACTGTTTGGGCTGTGCTTGCCTGATACTGAAGAATTGACCGCAATAATGCTTCGCTGGGCTTCTGGGGAGGCTCTCCCTGGCGGAACTGAGTGGAAACCAGTTCTATCCAGGCTGGTTTTGAATAATGTTGAGCCTGTTGTACAGGCTCTTTCACTTGGTCCTTTTCTTTGTCAGGAGGAGTCTCAGGTTCTCTCTGTCCTGGGAAATGCTGATAGTGTTGCTGTAACTCACCCTCACTTCTGTGTGCGTGCAGGTGTTGGAGGGGAGATTCTGACGCCAGCGTCTCTCCTTCGGGGCGCTGCGGAATTGAGGCGGCCACAGCAGCTTGCGGGTTGCTTTCACTGACATCTTGTGACATTTGTGCCTGTTGCAGAAGGCTCTGCTGAGGTTGAAGTTGTTGTTGGCTGAGGCTAGGACTCTCTGACATTGGTCCCTCCTGTTGCCCTTCATTTTTTATCTCCCCAGGAAGAGTTTCATCACACCTCTTGTCATAGGAGTGGTGTCCTTCTCGCACCGCGGCAGACAGTGCACTGTTCATTTCTGAAGCAGGAGCAGTGGAGGAATCTTTGTGAAACATTGAGTTCTGTGTAAAGAAAGCACCATTATTTTCTGCTTGCTCAGAGTACCTTTCCAGAGCAGTGCTCTGAGCTTGCAGGTTACTGCTGGAACTTAGAGAGAGGTCTTGGTTGGGAATCTGCCCTATGCTTCCATGAATATTACTGTTTCCTACAGGTAACTGGTGAGTATCATAGCCTGGAATCTGTTGCTGTAGCTGTAGATCTGGTTTCTGAAGTGAACAGCTACCTGGTGGTTTACTGGAGTCTTTTGTGTTGTAGACCTCAGTAACCACTACAGCTGGCACTTGAGGCAGCTCAGAGTTTGAGGTCTGTGGGGAAGTGATCTGCCCTGAGGTATGGGATGAATATGTTGTCTCATAGGACAACTCATTAGTAGCCTGACTGGTAATGGCATTGATATGAGATGTGTTCTTCTGCATTGCTATGGAAACATGTTCTGGATAGTATTGAGACAGTGTTTTCTCCAGGAGTTCACCATGCATGCTTTCCATGGAAGAGGCAGAAACTGTAGCACCATTAGGCATTGGCACTGCCTTGTTCTTAAGTAGTAAGACAATGTCCCTGTTATGGCAATGAATATTTTCCTGCTCCTGCTCATCCTGAATCAGAAGGTCATGAGGGTTTTCTGAACCAACGCTGTTGTATCTTGTAGATGGTATCAAATCTGAAGCTTCGTTTTCTTGTCTTTTAAAACTCTCAGATTTCTTCTCACTGTAACAATTGGAGACACTTGGTTTTTCACTATTGTCCTCTGGGTCAGCTTTTTCTCCATTTATCTCTTTATCTTGTTTCACTTTCTTGCTCTCATGAAGTCCACACAGAGAGGGCTCACTAAAAGTGCGTTTGATCCCACCATTTTGCATATATTTGGAATATACTTTCTTATCTTGTAAAAGGTCTGGGCTGACACGATTGTTTGGACTTCCCTTCGGGTGGGGCACTCCAAAGTTGCTTTTATTGAATAGTGGCTTGTGGTCTCCATTTACTTCCACTTCAGACCTCTCTGTTGCTGGACTCCCGTTCTGTAGCTTCACTGCAGAAGGCTCAGCCTGGCAGACGTGAGAAGACTGTGGTATTAGAAATGGACTCAATCTATTGCCGTCAGCATGGTTGGTTCTGTCCTGTTCCATCTGGCCTGCTCTGAGGCCATCCACAAGGCTACCCTCTGAACGTATCTGAAAGAGAAAAGAAACAGGAGAGAATCCAAGTCAGTTTTAGTTCCCATTGAAGGATAGCCAGTAACTGGCAATTCCTGCAGCACTCAAGCACCCCTTGCCCTGACCAGCTCCCACACACAGCGTGAGCCTGCAAGCACACCCGAGGGGTGTTTCACTATTCTAGTGCTTCTTGCACCCCCAGGTCTCCCTCTTTCTTAAAGGTTTGTTCTTGAAGATAAAAAGAGAGTAAAAATACAGTGACTTCCTTACCCCCATTTAATACACAAGAAGATATTTTACCAGAAGAAGTCTCTTGTAGTGGTGCAAAAACTATTCTCTGCTTTTGAATGATTTGCACAGACTCCTCTGTCATCACATTTTGCCCTTGGTAAGGCAGAAAGTCACATTGAAACCGTGCTTCCCAGACTTGGTGCTAAGCCTGTAATTTGATCAAGTGTGCCAAACCTCTTTTGTCTGACTTGAAGGAGTATTGCCACCAAGTTTCCAATTAGAGGGGAAAACTTTTTTTCCCTGTCCTCAGCTGTCTGACAGGGTCTTTTAAAACTGGCATTCCTGAAGACCATGCAAGTGGCACAATACACAAGACAAAGCTATACTCGACTGCTGTCCACAGGAACTCTTACAGTTCATCAGCAGATCAGTAAAGTTGACAGAAATAGAGTGATTTTTGAAAGGGTTGATGGAAATGCTTTTTTTCAGGTATCAATATCCTTTCAAATTTACATATAGACATCAAGCATGGCTTAAACCATGCTTTGGGTTTTGAATTGAGCTCTGCAGCTATGGAGTTAGGATTTTTTCTTCTTTGTTGTAATGGGAAATCCCATTTTCTCATATACTCTTTACTTACAAAGTGAAGTTTTTAGCTGGATAAAAGTACTGACAATGTGCAATGAGCAAATTCCTTACAATGACAAGCTAATCCTGTTCACATGCATCTTCCCAGAATTCACAGACCCAGTTAACATAGATAAAGCCCTTGTTTGACTCTGCTTGTAATTTATTCTTTGTTGGTTTATGGTTCTCAACCAGTCACAAATGACAGAAGGCAGACTGACAGTGGGTCTTACAGATTTGAACTTGCACAGAGAAAATTTGGTTATATGGCTGTCTGTTCTGAAGCTTTTAGTTTTGGTTTGCATAAAGGAGAATCTGAAGGATTCTCCATTACCAGGTCAGCTCTGCTTGGACTGCAGAGTCAGGAGAAGCATGACACATGGCTGGTATTGCCACTATGTAGAAAGAACTATTATACTGAAAAAATTCTCCCATTATGGTTGCTCTGGTTATGTATTTATCCTACATTAATATTTTTATGTTCTTAAAATGTAATTTTAAATGTTATTTAAATGTAATTTGTATAGTTTTCAGTGCAGTATTGCCTTACTCAGTTTAGTAATGTGATTCTAAAATGCTTTTAGAAGTAATATTAATTCATTAAATACATTGCATCCAGCAGAATTCTCTCTGATTGCAGCTCTGATTTCAGTAGCAGGACAATTCAAATGCACACTTTCACCAGCAAGTACCTATATGATAACTTGTATTAATTTCCTCTGATTGCCAAACTTGTTTTTAGATTTACTTTTGACCTCCTGAAGTTTGTTTTTTTTCTTCCTTTACTCAATTTATGGGTTTTTTAATGACAGAAATAGAGAAGTTCTCACTGCAAGTGATGATACTTTAAAAAAGAATTTTTGCATGGAAAGCTAAGAACAGGAAGATGGAAAAATATGTTTGTCTGTCTTGCCTGGGTTTTTTTAACATGGTAGTGTAGGCTTATTCCCTTCTAGAGGTGTTTCCCACCCTAGCTTAATAGTACCACAAGACATGAGCCTTGCAGCTTTCCCAGGGAGATGATGTTCCATGCTTAGCAGAAAGCTCTGTGAAAAGGACTCCTCTGATGTGTCATTCTAGGCCAGGCAGCAGAACGATGCTCCCAGAATGTCTCAAAAATAAAATGCCAGACTAATTTGGAAGCCATACTTTGCCTTCACACTTTTCATTCCTAAAAACTGCAGGTGTACCACAGACATGAGTGTATAGGCTGCTGCATTTTGCAAGTACAAAATGAAATAAAGGGCACCATAGTGATTAACACCATGCTGTCAAGCTGCTTCTAAAAGATTTATTTCTTTAAAAAAAAGTTCTAGTCTGTGCGACTAAGCTGCGAGGAACTTTGGCTGGCCCTCAAAATCTGCGTTGGGGCTTTTTTTCTGATGTACCTTGTGGGTTGCAAGCAAATTCCTTCTGGGAATTCCCAGGCAATCTTTCTTCTCAACTCTTTACTATCTATCAGATAAATCCACCATTTTCTTTAGAAGTGGGGGCTCCCTGATTTCTTTAAACTTAGCTTGCAAACCCCTCAAAGGAGCACGTCTGTGGTCAGAAAGAGTCTTAGGTTCATGCTGTTCTCAAAACCCACAAGGTTATCTTGTGAGATGAATTATTGTTCATCATTCTCAAAGATCTCATAGTATGTTCCTCCAAATTCTGTCCACTTTTAGTGTAAAAGGGATTGGTGTTAGACATTGCAAAAAACATGGAAATCATTTGGTTCTTCAAAATACAAAGTTAATTCATGCATTAAAAATGCCAGATTTGCATTCTTTGAAATGCATCTAGGATGGGGGTAACTTTGCATTATACTTCTTTCCCTCACTGTCTACACTCAAGTTATTCACTATCCTCAAGTCACATCTGAGTAAAAACCTTCCTCAAGCAACTACAAATCACACCAAATGTAAAGTAATGTAATTTGTAATGTAGAACTGGCAAAAAATAAATGGCCATGATATCTTTATTACTGGTTTTAACTGGGACACTATGAAATAGTACTCCTACTTGTTTACATCTTAAAAAGTCTTTGTGGTTGTCCTTACAATCATTGTGGGATGAACTCTCTACCTCTCAAAGTAAATCTACCTTTCCCCAAGTGCAGCAGTTAGTCTTTTTAGTCTTTCCCATAGCTGTATTTTATCCAGATCATTTAGAAGCTCCACATATTTTTCTTCAGCCATAATTCATTAAAAATTCAAGTCACATCACCAGCATCTGTGAAACAATTACTGCATCTAGGACTGACTCTGCAGTCTAATCCATCATAATTATGACTGGCCTCTTTGAAGATGCCACGATGCATGACTTAAATATAGCACATTACTGTGCAAATGGATCCGCATCTCATCCCACCAATACGCATTCAAGTTAGAATTCAGACTAGCACTGTTTGACTTTTTCAGATGCAATCGATGTAAGTACATTTATTTCTTGCCACACACAGGACACAAACTGGAAACTAGGCACTGAATGAGAGCCTGAGATTTTTTTTGTTGTTTGTTTTATGGACAAATTTGGTATATTCCTGCCACCTCTTATCAGTGTACTGTGGAAGGTGTTGTTACAAGCAGAAGAGACATTTCTGCAGCAACAGAAGTTGCGTCATTTTCTTTCACAGAAAATCTTTCTTTAGTTTTTACCAGTTCTGGAGGTTCATAGCTTATTTTCTATAGCACCTGTATCTGGGGAGTTTGTGAATGCAAAGCAGCTCAGATGAATGAATGAATAAATACACCCACTGCAGGGGAGTACAGTCTTCTGCAAAACTGTGCAAGATTCCCAGGAGAAAAAGTAGGTGGGGGAATAGCTGTGATAGAGCACTCACAGACCCCAAAAGACCAAAAGGTGGGATATCAGATGGGTTTTTTTCCCCTTCTAGGGTTAGCTGAGATAGACATTTATCTCCCCAGTAGTTTTTTTTTCCCCAGCAGAAATATACATCCTCAGATCAAAGCCTCAGCTGACTTGTGCTCAACTGATTATCAGTATGAGACTCAGGAAAGCAGAAGTCAGATACCCAGAAGCTTGTTGATGGCTCACAGGGTTGTTCCTGGGGTGTTGCCACAGCCTCCATCCTGCTGGCACCCTTCTGCCACTGCCAGATGACACAGAGATATAAATTGCTCCCAGACAAGAATCCCCTCTAGCACTTTCTCGACAGGAGGTGAATTAGACCATATGCCTTGCCAAACTCCAGTTTGGTAAGTTGTACTTTCTGCTTACACTCTCCTGCTCCTCTTGTACGTACGGTAGCTGGCTTCACTTGTGGCTACATATCCTTATGTGCTGTTGTGCAGTTGCATCTCTCCTCTGAAATTCATGCATCTGGCAAAGAGTTCTAAATATTGAACTTCCAACATGTGAAAAAGCTCCTGAAGTTAGAGGTTTGAGTTTTTTCACTAACAAATGAAAATTTAAGAAGAGGCATGAGTGGTTACTACTTAGGTAAGGGCACTCATGCATGACATTGTCAGAAAGTTCAATTTCTGTTCTAAAACCTGAAATCTTCTGGACTTACATATGTGCAAAATTGTTTCTGATTAACCCTATGACAAAGCTTTCTCTTCTTTAACATTGGAACAAGATGTGTAAGCAGTTACAATGATGGTTAACACCAGGATTTGGTATTATGGGATGTGATTCCCTGGCCTAGCTAAAGACCAGTTGCTGCAGCTGTGCCCTTGGTTAACACCTGTAAGCAACTGCCAGTGTCCCTAGAGGACGAAAGACGTGCAGTGAACTCAGATGGCAAAGGGGTGATGTAACACATCAAAGCTCCTTATTAGTGAGACATTTCCATTATTGCTGGGATAAAAAGTTGAACACATGTGGTATAGTTTAAGGATTTCTTATATGTTTTGCACTTAAGGTACTGTAGTTTATACACAGAGAAACAACATGAGCTTCCACATGGAAACTTAGAGGAGAGGCAGATTCGAGAGAGATTGCATTCATACCCAAGGTGAACTGAGGCTCAAAACACCACAACATCCCCTAAAGATTTGCTCTGCTCCTTAGCAGCAGCACTGCTGTGCTGCCCCACTGCATATGTGATGGCTGAGGAAAACACGTTGGAGCTTAAAGGCAGATGTAAAGGAGGCCCCAGAAGGATAAGGACACTCTATTGTTAGCTGAGCTCTATGGCTTACAATAGGGTCCTTTTGCACTACATTCAACTATCTCTTCATCTGGATAGTTTATTTATTTAGGGCATTAGCAATGCTTTGGAAAAACTTGAGTAAGGATGCCATGCCTTGCCTTCCCTTGAAGTTTATTAAAGTTATAGTTAAAGCTATATTTTTTCCTGAAATATGCATATTGCTTTCTTATTGTAGCTTTAAAGAGCATTTAAGGGGTTAATCTAGAAACTCCTCAGTGACACTGTGAGTGTATTCTTCAGAAGGTCATATTACATGAATATAATTGTCTTCTCTGGCATTTAGATCTACGATAATCTGTGTCAAACAAAAGAAAATGTGGGATGGATAAAACTTGTTACCTAATTTATAGCTAATTTATCCTTAATTTACAGGGAAAATGATGACTAGTGAATATACATATAAGCAGACATACAGGAATGAAGAGCATGGGATTTGTGACATATGAGGATTAATAATTCATTAAATCTTCTCCAAGCCAGACGCTTCAAAATTCATGCATTTTTAAAATCAACTAGTGCTAAACCCTCCTCAATTTACTGACACCAGTTCCTGCATTTCAGTGATACAATGATCTAATTTCAAAAGCACTTGAATCAGTTTGATTTTTCACCTTAATACAGAGGGCATGACAGTAAAGCTAAATGGTGATTTCCACTTGCTACATTCTATACATCAACAAGACTGGATACTGTGTAATTTCTTCCCAGATGTGAAAAATTATACTATTCTAACAATTGCATAAAATCAAGGGAAGTAAAAATTAAATGCCTCTACAATATGGGTGGAAAAAACCAATTATGCAAAGGAAATGAATTCAGGATTATAAAATATGAGTAAACAGAAATTATAATGTTGCATCACACAGCTCTCCAGTTCCCATTTTTTTGTGATTTGTGTTCCATGCAAACTTTGTACCTAATTGTACTATGTAGCACTTCTAGCAAAACACCACAGCTCCTAAAGTAGTTGCTTTAAATGCCACCATGGTATGATTAGAGAAATGTTTCCCTAAAGGTCAAATTTCAGAACCAGGTTGAATTTAAGAAACAAAAGGACCCTCCCGTTGCAATAACCAAATCATTCAAGGTGAGGTTGGCATCTCTGTCAGTTCTTGCCAGTTATGAGCTCTTTTCCATAGTTTAGGTTTGGAGTATGGTGGATCCAGGGGGTTTGTATGGACAGGCCATTCCACAGAGCTGCAGTGCTCCCCAGGTTAGTTTGTTTGGTGCTACTGTGGGTGCTGGGATGCCAGCATACTCTAAGACCACTATTGCTCAATTTCTTGAGCACCACCCTGACTATTTGATGTCTTTAACAAATTCAGGGAAGCTGAACTAAAGCACCCTTTCATCTTTGCTGGTTTTTTGAGAATCTTTGTATCTGGCAGAGTTATAGCCTTAAATCTCAGGAGTGCTCAAATAAGTGTGTGTAGTGTGAGATGCTTTTGCTTAATGAGGAAATGCTCTGTGAAGTCTGGGCCAGCAAAATTATCTCAAATTGTGACCCACACAGGACATAATTCAGTAATTCCACAGTGCCTGTGAATTGAATGTTGGCAAAGATGTTTGGGTTGGAAAACAGAACAGTCTCTTTTTCTTCATCTCAGTCCATTATGCTAGGCTAGGTGTGTTGAGCAGTGTTAATCAGGTGCTCAACCTGTGCTTTGACCCGTTTTTGATGTCTGGAGAAAGGTGGTTATCTGAGGGATGATTTTCCTCTCAGTACTTCAGCTACTCCATGTGTCAAATGGCAGTGGTGATATAGGCTGCCACTAAAATCAGCTCCCTGAGAGCAACAGCTGACTTCTCTTGCTGTTCTGGCCAAGCTCTGCAGTGCAGCCTCTTGTGAGCACGCCAGGATAAGCAAGCGTTGGTGGCTGAACCGTTCCTCAAGGCACACTTGATGTTATCAACCTGCTGTTTAGGGAGGGTTACCAAGAGGTCACTGTCATCATTATCTTCCACTTTCTGTGATCTTTGTCCATTTGGCTTCAGACCTGGATATAGCACGGATTTCTTGGGTTGATGACTTCCTAGCACCAGTCAAAGGTCAGTTATCCATAGTGATTTCATCACAGCTTTTGGCAGAGTGAAAAACCACTGGATGGAAAAAAGAAACACTGGCAAGCTAAAAATTTCAAGGTTTCATTGTGTTGTGTCAGTAACATCAGAAAATAGATGTATGAGCGGAAGAACTGATAGAAGATAATAAAACCTCGTGGGCTACAATGTCCTCAGAAAACCTATTTACACAGCTCTGGCTTCCATTATCCTTTGAACTTCAAGTAGGAAAACCTGTTGCTCTCACAGTTCTGTTGAAAACAGGATTTTTTACAAAATGCAGTTTTCTTAAATTTCTTTTTAAAAGTTGAAGGTCATACTGAGAGGAGAGTGGGGAGAATGCAAAGAGAATGTTGATCGCTCTAAGGTGTACTCTGACTGCATGTCCAGATGGTAAAGCAGAGCTTTCAGCCCTTTCACTGGCCTCACTACAGTAGCCTTTACACCCCTCTACACATTCTTCCTCTGTTTTTCTCATGGCTCTGCCACACCTAGGCTGGGATATTGTAGCGAACTCAGCTTTTGGCTGCTGTGCTTTGAGAAATGAGAGGCAGCCAAAGAGGAAGCTCCCACACTACACAGTGTGCCATGTGTGTGCTGATATAGCCAAGGGGCAGGTTCTGGGGATCCCTGCCAGGGCCAGTGAGCCATGAGATGCCCTGTGTCCCTGTGAGAGATGCTGCTTGCCCCTGCATGTCCTGCTGGGGCTTCACTTCCACACAGTGGAGCTGGAGGAGTTGAGCCAAAACAAGGGTACTTGTTTTGGAAACATCTTACACTGTTTTAATTATGGCATGATTTAATTTCAAAATGTGTTTTCATTCCCACCTGTGATTTAGTTTTATTCCTCCCAATTTGTGCCTTTCGTGACTTACAAACCAGACCAGTTGCTCATAAACACATGGGAAAAATAGGTTTGTCAGTGCCCTGTTCCTTGGCTTCAGGGCAACACCAGCCAGACCTGTACCAGTCCACTCCAACCTGTTTTCAAAAGTCCCTGATGATGAGGGTTGCATAATAACACACAGTTACATGCAGTAATTAATCTAACTTATTAGAAAGCTTCTACCATTTAAAACATAACCTTAGATCAGCTCATCCCATCTGCCACAGACATGTAGAGCAGGTTTTTTTTCCTTCTGTGCTATGGCTTCTTTCTCCCCATGCAACTGAAGACTATTATTAATGCTCCCCCTTAGACAGAATAAACAACCCAGTTCATGACATCCAATCTCCTCCCTGGGTGGATCTATATCCATACCATTTGTTCCCTTACCAAATGCATGGAGGTCACATAGCAAATCCACAGTCTGTTCTCTGGAGACATTATGCACATGCTACACTCTGCTAGATTTTCTCCAAATTCAGATGCTTGATATACGAGCAGCTCTAATAGGTATCTGTATAATCGTCCAAAAACCTGTATGAATTACCTTAACTTTCACCTCAGTAACTAAGCAGTTTTATTCCCTCACTGTATAAATCACACTGAAATCAGCAGAATAGGCTTATTACTCCTAGCAGGGCTTTATGGAAAAGTGCTCACTGCTTCCAGTGTGCTCAAGTCTTTGAGCTACTCTTACAAACATCTTTTCTGACTTCCACTGTTGCTGAGGCACCACAGAAGATAAGAATCTAATGCATTTTTAGAGGTCTATGAGAAGATGCTCCCTGGAGCTATGGTTGCCGTTCAGCTTTTCTGCATTTGTGTGTGGTCTTCAGGAGCAGTTTTCATGTGGGTTATTGCAATCTACACAGAACAATGGCATGGATTTTTGGGCTGAAATCCAGATCTGAGAAAACAGTTATAGTTACCTCTCCAGATGTACCAGAGATGGAAGACAAGATGGTTTTGATGACCAGAGCCAACTGACAACCTAAGAACCATTGAGGTCTAATCCTGATAAAAGCAAAACTCTGGGAGAGAAACAAAACGTGAGCTGGTGCTGCTGTACCACAGTTCCAAGCACACAAGAGAGCTTGGCAGGGGTACTGTTGCTGATAGGTTTGAAATGAAGATGTGGTACTCTGTTTTCATTTTGAATACTCAATATATAAGCTTGGGAAGAACTTGGTTATTGATCTTCTTAGATGAAAAGGCTCAGGACCCAAACAAATTGTCAGTCAAAAGACCCCAACCACACATCATGGCAGCATGTATTGAGGAGTTGCAGCCTAGCTTCTTAAGCCTGGCTTGAAAAACATATTTTCTGTAATTACCATCTCAGCTACAGTATTTTTCTTCCCTTTCTAATTTTAGTTTTATATCCCTTTCCAAGAGAGTTTTTAGGTTTTTCTTTAAAAGGCTGCTGTTAATCTTGTTCTGAGAATAAAATGATAGGCTTCAGTTTGTGCTTCCACACAACTGAGGCCATTTCTCAGTTACTTCTTATCTTGTTCTATCCCCACTTACAAAGGATGTGGGTTTTATATATAGCCATTTAAAACTTCTTAGTATTTAAGCATAAATGGTCAGTATATGGGGAGTTCTATGTATTTTGTGACAAGAAACATTTATGAAAACTACTAGAGAAAAAAGATTATTACAAGGACACAAGCTTTTTCCTTTCTGTAGAATATCACTTAGGTATTCCAGGGAAGCTGGAAACCAGTCTAGATTTTGTGAATGGGATGATTGCTTAAAAACACAGCTCTAGCATGAAAGTTTTTCCCTTTAACTAAATTAAAAGACTCGGAATGCTGTGCTGAGAAACAGTTGGGACCCGAGAACGAGCTGGCGTTCCTGCTTTTCTTTAATTTCCAGTAATTCAAAGGAACATTGTTTCTCCTGTTTAAATTTTTCCCTTTGTGGCAGGATGCAACATGAAGAGGCAGAAAATTCACTGCTGCCAAGCTAAAAGGAGCCAGGGGAACTGGCAGATTGGGATTTAACTCTCACTAAGACTTTTAGACTCCCACAGCTGACACTTGGAAGAGCGGCATTTGAGCAGTCCTGAAGGGAAGTGCAACACTTCTCTCTCTGTCCTTCCTTTTCAAATATTTTCAAAGCTTTGAAAACAGTCGGCTGTTCTTCGTTCTGGCAACTCGCCACTTGCTGCCGGCTCACATCAGTTCATGGTCTTCTGAGGTATCAGTGGCCTGCATGGATTTGAGAGAGTCTGAAGCTCTAATGAAAGACCTTTGATATTTTGGGATATTTAAGAGACATAGAGAAACGGGTGAGTTAAAAGAGCTGTTGTCAGCCTCAGCAAAGCCCACTTCATATTCTCAGTCACGAGATACTGTTTCGCTAATTGATTATTGTCTGTCCCCAACACAGCCATGCTCTTAGTGCACAAAGAAGCAGTGTGGATGAAAGGCTCACCATTGTAAAGTACACACTCAACTGGATTTAGAAAGCTGGGAACTACAGACAAATCTAAGATATGAGACTACTTTGAATGAAACTCATAAATCATAGCTGAGACTTTTTGCAGCTTAAGTAAACATATTTCCTACAGACGATGAAAGTTAATGGAAGCTTTTTAAATGCCTCTCTTTAGTCTCCCTAAGAGGACCTAAGCGGGGGAACTCTCCTCAAAAGGGTCAGGTGACTTTTCATTCTTTAAATCCACACCTCCAGCAATGAAGACTTGATCCCACAAGCTTTGCAGAACTGCTCCTACCTGGCAAGATTATGCAGAGTGTTTGCCAGGCTAGTCCTTCAGCCAGCAGCCTCACAGCTGTGGTGGTCTTGAGCTCAGGAATGCAGGTGTAGGAGAGAACGCCCTGCATTGTGTGCTTGAGTTCCCGTAAGCGTGTGCGTGTCCTCATGTGCCAAGTGGATTGCACAGCGCAGTCCCTGCTTTTCTTGCCAACACAAACCTATGGTCCCTCTGTCACCCTTGAGCCCCCAAAACACAGCAGGAAGAGAACAGTTTTGAGGGCAAAGCAAAGATGATAGGCAGGGATTAAGATCTGATTTATGCAACTGGTTTTACTCAGAAAAAATACAGCACAGACTGTGACTGGTAGTGTTACTTCTATTCAGCCTCTGGGGGCAATGAACAGCTGCTTTTTCTTAGGAAAAAAAAGGCATGGAGAGTTGGGAGAAGAGAGCAGACATCTATCAGGATACTCAATGTCTAATGCAGTCAGTTAAGCTAATGTGAATGCCACTGTCAAATGCATGTAAGGGTACTTTATCTTTGGTTGTTAACCTTTGAGGGTCAGCCAGGTTGATTATGAGAAAATGAGCTATAATTTTACTGTGGGAAGGGTGGGAGACAAGGATGAATGGCAAAATTTATCTGCTTATTACACTCCCCAGCAAACAAACCTTCCTAACAGCCTCATCTTAGTTCACAACAGCTTTCTGCGGAAACAGTGTTTAATAAATGAGATGTGCGCCTCAATTTTCCAAACCAAAATTGTCTTAAAAGTCTTTCATAGGTATTGGTGATTAAGCAAATGTTCTGAAAAGTTAGTTGCACCTAAAATTAGAAAACAAAATGGGGGAAAAAATATCCTGGAGTATCTGCAGTTAACCTTTAAAAAAGCATGTGGAGGACTAGCAAATCAAGTGAATGCTAGAAACAGAATATGTCCCCATACTGCTGTGCATCAAATGTGCAGCATGACAGAGAGAAATTATGTTATGAAGCTGTTTGGACTCTATGTTCAGGGTGCTGACAGCTCCAAGCCCATCCTATTTCCTACCTTTTCCCTCTAGCACTTTTAAAGTCCTATGACTGATAGATCCCAAGAAAACCAGGCTCCTCTCTTCAAGCAGAGGGGCCAGCTGAGCATGCAGTGTATACAGGGCATGTGTCAGCATCACCCAGCAGAGCCCCAGTCCCATCCTGGAAATTGCTGGGGATCCCAGCAACTCCCAAACTGCCCCTGCCTGAGCTCCCTGCCCCAGCCCTTGGAGCTGTGGAGGCAGAGATGCCTTCAGAGTTGTTAGATGTTTTCTCATACACTGCAGTATAACCAGGCAGCACAAAAGTCTTAGTCTGTGCTTCACTTTTTCTGTCTTCATTGAAAAAATTCAATGTCTTGAAAACAGCTGGTACTACTTAATGATCTTTTGGTAACTAAGGCTGATTCCTTTTGTTATGCTCTCTGAAGATTAAATTTTGCTCTGGACTCTATTGCCTGAAGGAGGCTATTGTAAAACAGGATACTCGGAAATCAGCAAAAAGATGTTAGAGCTAAAACAGAACACCAAAACATTTTAACTCTACTGGTGCTGCTGCCAATGAATTAGAGAAAAGATTCTGAGATTATGCTAAAACCAGTCTGGTATTGTGGGCTAATGGCTGAGGAACTGCTTTGTAAAAATGTGCACAGCCTTGTAAATGAATCAAACCTCCATGATATAGAAGATGCTTCGTTGAAGTTTGGTTTTAAATCCTGACTTGGTCAAACAGGCTATCATGGAAATAACTAGATGCTGGTATACACTGCTGTTACTTTAAATTAAAGGGAGGAAATATAAAGCTCAAGGATTTGCAGTCCCCTTTACAAGAGACACATTGGGAACAGCCTGTGTCTACCGAATACTGAAAAGCTCAATCAGGATTCCAAAGGAAATTGCTATGAAAGATTAAATATGTGGTCAGCAGTAATAACTCTCCCTCTGTTTGTTGTGTCAGATTGTATTTGTGTTGGAGGAAAGATTGGTGTACTTCAGATAGCAACAAGGAAGAGAGAGAGAGAGATTTTGAGAGAGATTTTCCATTACAAGGTTAACAAGAGGAAGTGGATGGGGATGAGGGAATGTGCTCCACAGAACTGCAGGAAGCTGAAGCTGGAGGAAGCCATTGCAGCAGCTAGAGACTGTGGCTAAAAGTTTTGATGAGTGAAAACACTGACAGTAGTCTTTAGAGATGAAATTACCAAGGACTGCCAACCAAAAGTCTTCAAGTTTCCATTGTTGGGATGCCCCTGCAGCACCTGTGGGGGTTGGCCTGTGAACCCTGGAATCAGCAGGCAGTGACCTTTCTTGGGTGTTAATTACAGAGGCTTCCCCCTGAATCTGGCTTGCTAGGAGCCTACTGCAGAATTTGCACTACTTATTTGAAGGTTTCAGCTTGTGGTTTGCAACTGTGACACTCATTTCCAAGTAACTGCAAGAACTTTTCAAATCAGTCTTTATAGGAGCTGGCCCATGCAACCTTCTGACCCCTCCCAGTGCGGAGTAGCTCCATAGGCCTTCCCCGTTCTGCCAACTTGCCCTGGAGTAGCCTCCTCCAGGCTGGTGTCTAGCCTGGCACCAGGGCACACACTGAGATGCCACCTGTGGGATTTGTGGAGGCACTTCTTTGAGGCTGTCTCTGCAGAGCCCTCGTGCTCCCCACAGAGAGTTGCTGAATGATGCGGGGGCTTGCACGTGACACCACTTCCTTCCCGCTCCAGCTGGAGCAGGGCAGCAGCCTTTGCCAGTTGTTTTGCTCATATAGGTCACAACCACAGAGACAGACTCACAGGGAACTGCAGTACAATACATAACAATGCACAAAACACAGGAAAAACATTTTGTAAGCACTTTGAGCATCATTGTTGCTTCTTTCTGTTAAAGCTACAGACATGTATTTTTAATACACAGAACCAGGTTAATTAAGGCAAGTACTGCCAGCACTATCTTCCAGGAGAAGATTTGCACTTCACATATGAAGACATGAACAGTAACTAGTGCATGTTATGCTGAGCCATGACTGAGTGACACTCCCTGAAGGATTCAGGGTGGCCAGACACTGAAAAACAGTGGCCACAGGCCATGAACTGTGTACAGCGTGGCATGGCAAAACATTGAGCACATAGGACAGGATATAGGGTGTTTTTTTCCGACCAGAAGCTCAGGGATGAGCTATTCATAGGCATTGCAAAACAAACAGCTAAGCTTTTAAGTTTTAAATGAACTTGCTTGAGTTGAGACTTACTGGGTTTTCAATAAGCTGACTGAAAAGAGGAGCAGCTGTAACAATCTGTTATTGACTTTTTTTCTCATTTGTGGCCTTATCATAATTTAGATTTAGTTTTAGGTATAACAACTTACATACCTGCAAAATCGTTTGTTACTTTATTAATACTTTCATTTCTGTGGACTGTACATGGAAAAGAGGACCATAAACTCTTGCATCCACTGCAATGGATGGAAAAACTGCTGTGTACTAGGCCAGATATCAGATTTTTATGCAGAAATATTACAGATTCTAGTAACTTAAAGGCACTACCATCAATTACAGGAAAAGTAGTGGTGGTATTTTGTATATTGGTCATGCCCCAATAACTCCCACAGTGCTCTTCTGTTGTAACACAGTGTTTCATGGCTTGACAATGTTTATTTGCATTCTTTGTATTTTTTGCTTGAAGGGAAGTTCTTCTGTAAGCCTTTAAAAAAATAACAAAAAAACCCTTTATTTTTTAACTCTAGTTTCTGTATTTCTCATCTTCTCATCTCACTCTAGTCTTGTCTTTTCTTAAAAGGGAAAAAATAGATTTATAGTATCTGAATGAAGAAGACAGATGATATTAAGTACCTGACACCTCAAAAGAGCAAAGATCAGCAGCTTTGTCTTTCAATGTTATAGTTAGACAGTGCATTTGACAAAGCTAGGCTGTCAAATAGATCATCTGCTGGGAAGATTTACACAGTTCTCTCACTTGTTATCTCTACTCATGACAGAAAGGTTAGTTAAAGTCAAGTCACCTAGATGAAAAACGAGAAACTGTCCTTCTTCACTTAAAATTTTTGGTGATTTTAAATGCACAAAGTAGATGCATTAATTTCCTGCCCTACATGATGTTGATCCCGAATGTATATTTAGCATCTGAGCATTTGAGGCAGAGCCCCGAGAAGTCAAAATGACAGCACAAGGTCTTAGATAAGAGGGATATTCCTGAAAGATTCCCCACACCCAGGAAGGAATGCCCCATCTGACTTTGGTCCATGTTCAGTGTCTGTCTTAAAAGCAGAACTAAAAATGCTTTGCAGAGGAAACTGAATCAGTGTTGGATGGAGAGAAATCTTTCTTTCCTCAGTTCTACAGTCCTCACAGCTGGTTGCTTTTATTGTCTTCATTTCAACTTTAGCTGTATTTGAGGGCTGCTGAGGAAGAAAGAAAATCTAGGAAAATCTTGTGCTTATACTTCTTGTCTCACAGAAGAAGTTCTATAATCCTTTTTCCTTAATTTCTTCCAATTGTAAAACAGAGCTAAAATTTTTCTTGGCTATCTTTAGGGGTGAAGGAAAGGGATTATTTCCTAGCTTTAAATGGCATTTTAGCAATTCAGAAAAACAAGCTTTTGTTTGAATAATGAAGAACAGTATCATCACCTTGTAGCAGGTGATACAAGTGGTATAGCAAGATTTTTGGTTTTGCAAGGGTAAACCCAAGTTCAGTAGTTCGGACATAAAATAGGAATCTTTGGAGATAGGAGAAGGAGTTTCAGAAATGCATAATCCTTGTCACAGTTGACCTTTTCTCTCCTTGAGCTTATGGGTGTTTTCTCAAGAAGTAGAAATTCTTGTTCTTGCTGTGCATAGAGGAGATAAGGACAGTATCACAGAGGGAGGCAGTTGTGTTTTCTTAAAAGGTAAATTACTATTTAAAGAGGGAGGGAAAGATCAGACAGAAACTGTTTGGGGGGGATATTTTGCCCAGGGGAAGAAGAAAATATGTAGTATCACAGCTGAGACTAATTATACTGAAAAGACTAAGAAAAAGAAACCGCAACAGTGAAGAGGGGAATCCAAAACTTGTAGAAGTAAAATGCCCCCACCAAGGGTAGAATGGCAGAGATTAGCATTCAGATTTGAAACTGAATTGATTTACTGACTTTCTGGAGAAAGGAAGAGGGGGGGTGGGTTTGTTGGATTTGTTCTTGTTTGATTATTTAAAGTCATCATCTGATAAAATGCTTAGTTAATAGCCAAGAAAAGAAAAATCCAAATACAAGAAATCTCCCCGCGCCTTGGTAAAGAAAACTCCCAGAGTCACTAACACAATGATTGAATCCTATTTTAGGCAGGTAATGACTTGAAACTCCCTGCTGAAAACAAAGGTGGTTCACAATGATGCTTGACAGATGCAGAGGCAATGTGACTGTGAGATGGCACAGTTATTCAGGTTTCAGGGCGACAGGAGTTTATCTAAGGATAAAGGAGGGAGGGATTCCCTGTGCAAGGTCAGTGTAGGGGGGAGATCCAGGGGGAGACCAGCTGTCTGTGCTTACTAACCTCTAATCCAGGAGGATGGCTCTGTTGTGCTGCTCCAATACAGAACAGGTTAGACTGGGTGCCGAGGAGGTACCAGCCATCTAGGAAATCATTTTCTGTTTCGCTGATTTTAGTTCTGGTTGTTTTGTTTTCCCTTCCCTTTGTATGTAAAACAAGCGTTGAAGGAGTTCCTGAACAGAGGTCGCTCTGCTCCTCTCGAGGAGCGGCCTTGCGAGCAATGAGGCTCTGCTGGTCCCAGGGCTTGCCAGCACTTCACAAAGGGCCCTGATAGTACATAAATTCAGATCTTCACCAGATAGATAATTTTATGTGGTCTGCAGAAGAATAGGCCTTTGTCAGAAGGAGATGATGGCTGACTTTGTTTGGGAGGGGGAGGGGAGGGACGAGTTTTCTCATTTTCTGTGTATTTCTATTCAGCTGCTGCAGAAACATCCCCATCTGCTTTGAATCTACATTTTAATTCCAAACCCCAGCAAGAAATACAGCAAGCTGGCTTGTTCTGCCTGGCAAAGTAAATACACAGCAAGATGCTGAGCTGAAAGCTATTCCAGAATCTAGGAATAAGAAACTTAAAAGCCAAGTTATCTGGCCTTGTGTTCTGTTTAACCATATGATGATGATAATCAAAAATAGATTTCATTTGTCTGTCCTTTAAATGTTGATGCTTACTCAAGAGTACCTGCTTTCTTTCCTATCTGCTTAGTCAGAAAAATTTGGTTTAAGGATTTGAAATGGCTTTGGGTTTTCATTTCTCTGGTGAAAGCATGCAATAGACCTTTGCCTGTCTTTCCTGCATGATGAAAGGGTAGTGAAACGGGAGGTGCAAATTAAATTGTTGATCACCATCATTTATAACACCTATATCTGAATTCATGTAGTATGACATGACTTTTGCTAGTAACACTGAAATCTTGCACAGTGTGTATGTATATGTGTGTGTGTGTATGAAAGCTCAAGGACTCGTGTTAGCTTTAGGATCTCCACAGTTAGAGTTTCTGCTTGTCTGTCCTAGTGCGTAAAATTTTATCCCTAACTGTCAACAGGTGTCAGAAACAGAAGCAGCTGGAGCCAGAGTTGAACAACATTTCTGTTCTGATCTGATGCACTTGCAAATAAGCCATGTGTAACTCCTGTTATGGACACCCAGCAAAAGATAATCATGATGCAGACCCTAAGTTAATTTCTGTGCCTGTTTCACAAACTGCAACGGGATAGTGAGTGATATACAGACTAACTCACAGGCTGATAAGCAGAACTGCCTCTAAATTGTTCCTGGCTGAAAGGAATCATAGAAATGCAAGTTATTTGTGTGGCACTCTAGAGAGACTACAATTTAAAGGATTTTTTTTTGTGTGTGTGTGATGGAAGGAAAATGGACAAGCAAAACTGTTCAAGCAAACTTAAGCTGTTGTGAGAAAAGACAAAGGAGAAGAGGGTGTACTGTGAACTGAAAGGGAAAAAGAATTGAAAGATGCCCATTCAAATGCTTCATCTGCCTGCTAATTTTAATTAAGACTCCTCCTTTGTAACTATGCCACAGAGCCTGAGTCTTTTAAGAAAAAAAAAATTGTCACTAGGCAGATTTCTGAGAGTCTCCTGATTGAATCATCATTTTAATCTTTTCACTGCCACCCCCCTCTCCTGAGCAAAAGCTACCCGCTGCACTATGTGACAATTAACATGCTGAGAAATGCTACTGCACTCCTCAGGGAGTTTCAGTGATGCAAAACACCGTTCTGCTGTGTGACAAAAACACCAAAACCTCTAGAATATCTCTCTGGTGAAATATCATGGCTTTTTAAAGCCTGGATGCACACCTGTTTTCAGTAGGGAAAAATACTCTTCATTGACTTTTTCTTAGGAAAAAAAGTATTCTTTTCCTTCAATTCCAGCCCTCTCCAAAATCCTCTTCAAGTTTGGACAACTTGATACTTTGCAAAGAATTACCAACCAGTGACAAAACCTGCTCTCTGGGTATGTGTGTCTTTGCTCAGTGTGCTTTTACTTTCTCAAGTCCTTCCTCATCCTTGCCTTACTGCTTCATGTTTCACCTCTCTTCCCTAATAAAGCACTAGAAACAGCTTCTTGCTCTATGCCTGGTATGGTCCCAGCCTGCTCTTCTGCACTGTCTCACTTCAGTCCCACAGGAGCCAAGCCAGGTTTATTGAACTGGGTCACTGCTCCCAGTTAGACACCACCCACTGTACCAGTCTCCTCTCCTAGCAACAAAAAAAAGGGGGGTAATAAAAAAGCAAATTAATCCTTTCTGCATTTTCTCTCTGTCACCTTTGTAAGTCACAGATCAATCCAAGCAAGGTCTGCCCACAGGGACATGCTAATTGAGATGCTGTTTGGCAGCAGACTCTGTCCTTGCACAAATGTTCACAAAACGACTAATTAAAAACAAGCCTCTCACCCTGCTTCCTTCCCTTGACAGGCTAACATAGGCATGTTTTTCCTTTCATTATTTTATGGACAACAATAATGAACACACCAAAGAAAGAACACTTCGGGAACAATTCTGTCTGAAGAAAATACCCAGGGTGGTTGTCCCTTTCTTCTCTCATACCCTGATGGCTGCCAGCATTGCTGGGAGAGTACAGTCCAGGAGGAAGACGTCAAGAGGGGGTGTATGGGGAAAGGTGAGTCACTCCTGGCAATTCCTAATTATAGTGAAAAAGCAGGAAATATCCTTAAGCTGAAGAATTCTGTTTCTGTTATTCCAAAATATTTTGGATATTTGCGAGGAGAATAAACAGATTTTCTATGAAGCCAGGAAGGTTAGGTCTCAGTGAGAAACCCTTCTGCTGCTCAGCTGAACATCTGTCCTCCCATGGCCTTGCTTGGAAACCAGAAGGCACCAAGTAGGAGTGCAGAGCGCTGCATTACTCCAGAAAGCATACACCATGCCAAATGGCAGAGCTCTTAATTACATCATAGATAATCATAGAGTAATCACGGAAACATGCAAGGAATGGGAGTAACTTTAATTCAGGAAAAATAGCTAAGTGGGTTGTGTAATGGGGAAAACCAGCAAATGCAGGAGGAGAATACAGTGGTGAGGTGACTGCTGCAAAGCAGGCAACAGAACGATTCCCACAATGATCAGAGATCATGAAGCAACAGGCTGGATTTTGATCTGGCTGCTGTGCGTGACTAACATCAGCTCTGTGTGTGCATGAAGCACTGAGAACTGCTTTCACTGCTGCTCTACTGCACGTGTGTTCATTGTTGTCTAAAGTTGGGAATAATTGCTGTGAAACTTTCAAGCACATAAGAGTTTTCCTGTAGGCAGAATGGACAAACTCCTAAGGGAGAAACAAGCTGGCACCTTCTGAGGACCTTGATCTCAAGACTTGGAGAGGAACAGCTTTGCCGTGCTGGAAAAAGCTGCATGTGCATCCACGTGCTTTGGAGGCAGCCTCCTGGCTGGCTGTGAGCCAGCTGCTGAGGAAGCAGCTCCCCACGCACAGCCAGGCTGCTGGGGGCGTGCCCGCAGTGCTCAGGGACACGGAGGGAAGCCTGGTTATTCCTGCTGAGCCTACAAAGAGACGGCGGCGCGGCACTCAGCACAACCTGAGTGCCAGACTGAAGACATGAGCAAAAGATGGGCCAAAATGTGCAGTGGTGGTTAAGCACATAGACATGCAGATGGACACGTCCTGGGGGTTTACAAACATAAATAGAAACTCTGTGGAATTACAGAAATGCCAGTCTGACTCTCCAAACATCTGAATGCTGCTGGAGGGATGGTCCCTAGGGCCTGTTTGACCAGAAGTCAGGTATGCAGGTTTGGTGACCACAGAATACACAGGTCAGATCCTTGTGAATGCAGCTGTCTTGCAGGATACCCGAGCTCTGCTGTGGACTGCTGGTGTTTTGGTAGCCCACTCTCCATTACACCAGCCTGTGCCATTCAGTTAGCAGTCCCATATGTAGTTTGTGGAACCTGCTTAGTCTGCTGCTGACCTCCACAACATCCTGACAATATGTGATCAGTTGCCAGAATCAGCCTTATGAAGCTGAGGTTAAAGTGTTTTGGAAAAAAAAAAAACCAAAAAGAGAAGTGCAGTAGCAATTTCACCTTGATACTGGACCTCCCTTGCTAAGCAGATATATAAATTTAGTTACAAGGAAAAGCCAAATGCTATAGGAAGTAGGATTCATATTTCCCCATGTAAATCCACCTTCCCTTTATGTGAGCTCCAAATCCTCAACACAGAAAGATGAAGTAGCCTGATTTGCAGGCACAAAAATCGGTCTTCCTCTGAAGTAGTTAACTACATTTTTGTTCAGAGTAAGGAAAGGTCAGGAACTGAAAAGAGTGATCTTTACAGGTCAGGTTTTTATTTATGTAAACTATCCAGAACACCTTGACAATCTGGGGGATACACAGAGCTATATATAGAAGTATGAATAACTGTATAAGTGAGCGTGACACTGCGTGCAAGCCAGAATACTTCTGAGTGTTTTCAGCCATATGTTTTCTTTCTTCTCTATAGCCTTGCATAGGTTATTCTAAATCCCTTTGGCACTATGGAAAAGAATTTTTTCTTGCCTTTTATGGTAGTTATTTCAGTAGTAATACTATGTAGTCTGAGACTTCCTCAAAAACTCCTGGTTTGTCTTGAAGTTTCCCCTGAATAAACACTTCTATTAGGATCCTGTAAAGCTGTACCTCTATCCCATTGAAGTAGATCATTTTGCAGTGAGCAGGTTATACAGAAACCTCATTGCTGAAGAAGTAGAAGTGTTATAACACGAGAATTAGTAGATCAATAACCCAAACAGGCTGAATGCAACTCCAGAGTCAGTACATACCTGTCATTATCCTGAGTTACAGAGCTTTTTAGAACTGAATGCAAACCTAGGAGGTAAGGTCTTTTCCAGGGATTGTGGTGCCGTTACTGGTGCTTGTGTTCTGAGCATGAAGAACACATGCTGTAAACTAATATTTAGTACTTCTGAGCTGAAATGCAAATACTAAATGATTCTGGCTGGAGTGGGAACTGTTCCTGATTTGGGACCCATGGCATGCTTTCCAAGCAGGTAGTTTCAGGAGCACCAAGCCTCAGGAAGATTAAGATTACCCTGGGTTTGCTTTTCTTGGGTCACTGAGAGTTTCAGCAGTGAAACTCTCCTGCTTCACAGGAAGCTTTTCTCAGGAAGCTTTTCACAGGAAGACACTCCCTGTTTGGGATCACAGAGAGAGGTGAGAAGGTAAGAAGTAAAACTTGACCAGGTCTTTTTGAAGCAACAGGCTTACTGTAATTTGACTGACTAGAGGACAGTACTTTGGATTTCCAGCTTTCTTGTCTTTTATGGAGAGAAGCTTGATAAGTAATGTTTTGGGGAAGGTAAGTCAGAAAAAAAGCCCACAACAATGCTTGAGAAGGGGGTAGGGCAGACAGGTGGTACAGTTCAGAAAAATTCTGTGCTGTTTTAATGCATGCTAAGTCATGCAACTGCAGGGTAGGAAATTTGTGCCAGTCAACAAATTTTCCCAGAGAACATTTCACACACAGTAAAGTGACACACACATGAAAGGCTGGAGAGCTTCAGAACTAAAAGGGACAGAAAGCTGGGAATGTGCTAGAAGAAGTCCCTTCCTAAATTTTAATTTGGGAAGGGAACTGTTTTGAAAGAGTTGAAGATAGCTGTAAGGTTTGGTCAGAGGAACTGAAGAGAGAAATTTGAAGGATATGAAGGGAAGCAGGGTAGTCACAGTGGCAGAAAATGTGTAGGTGCTTTGGGAGCATGCAGCTGCCAAGAATTGAGAAGGAGAGTGCTGTATATATCCAGATACAGATGCAGACCTTGCTTAGATTATTCAGATGTCTGGCCTTCTTTGGGAAAAACAGCAGTGAGATCAAAGGAAGTATCCTAAAGGAGGGCAAGAAGGGATGAGTGAGAATGTGAAATGGAGAAGGCTAGATATAAAAAAAGAGGTTCTGGATAGTGGAAGAAAAAGCTTACAAAAGCATATTTTGAAATAAAGCAGTTACATTTTTCAACTTGCAGAAAATGAACAGAGCAAGTGAGAGGTGAAAAAGAGTTTATAGAGGTAAGAAATGAGATAAGAAATAGGATTTTCTGTTTTCTTTTAAAACTAATGTAACAAAATTGTGAACTTCAGCTTTCTGTGAATGACAGTTGTTGTTCTTTCCTTCGAAGAGCTAGTGTGGTGTGTGACCAAGTGGTAACAGTGGTGGATATGATGAGAAAAAGGTCTCTGGTGTGGCAAAAATACAGGAGGATGAATTTACCTGTCTAGTTAGTTCACAAGATGTGCTGTGAACAGGCCATTCAGAATGATCAAATGGTTTACACGATATCTTTTCTGCGGCACGTGGAACCAAATCTGTGTCCTGGAGTAAGGTCACTACACTGTCAGCTGGGTGACAAACCCAGTGTGAGCATTGACTCATGATTGCAGGCCACGGGCCTCAGGCCAAGGGATGTCGAGCGTGCCCCAGAGGTGACGCGCGCGCTCCCGGCGGGCGGAAGGCTCCCAGTCCATCGGCACGCCGCCATGCCAGCCCCGCGCCAGCTCACAGAAGGCAGCCGGGCTGCCTCCAAGGGAGTGTGGCTTGTCTGCCTGTCCAGATGGATGTGGCGTTGTGCTGGCAGCAGTGAAAACCTGGCAGAGAGGAGGAAGGGAGTCTGTTGGGTAGCCACTCGCTGTTTGTGACAAGCTTTTTACGGAGACTGAACGCTTGCTGAGGATGCCCTGTTAGCTTTGGCCAAAAATATCCGGTGTTTTGCAAGAAATAGCGGAGACGAGGGCAGGTGTTGCACTGCTGTGGGTCAGGGTAGCTGCCCTGATTTCAGCAGTCGTGCTGGTTGACTTTTGGCTCAAGGTCTGAGCAATGGCATTACACAGTGAGGCTGTTTCTGCACTCCTGTAAAATGGTACTATTCCAGATCTTCCTGGTATAACACAGATGTCAGCCTGCCCCTCAAGTGTTTCTGTTAAGATATGTTGCTACTGAGAATTTATTTGGGGTTTCTGCATCGGTTTGAAACGTAGCAGCCTCCTCACTGCAGCTGAATGCTTCAGACAATGCCATGACAACCGTACCATACGGTGCCTGCCAGGTTCAGGCAAGGACATGGTGGAGCACATGTCAGCAGTGAAGCTGCAAATGAGGTAATGTGTTATCAGCAGACAGGTCAAGGCTCTGTGTATCAACTCCTGGAGCACAGAGTGACTAAAAATAGCTTTCTATTGCAAGTACCCATTTCCCAAAGAAGGAAATGCCCTTGATTAACACCTTCCACCCCAAACAAACCAGGAATGACTTAATGTAGTTCCTGTACCCCTTTACATCCTGATGGTCTAGTTGGATGCCTGGCTTAAGTGCTCTGCTTTCACCTCCAGAAGGTGACCATAAGTCAAGAGTCATATAAAGACCTGAGCAATCCCAGACACAACCCCATCACCTGACTGTCACCAAGGATAGTATTACAGTTATGCACCAGCCTCTCTCTGTCAGGATTGTGAGTGTCTGGAGCAAGTGTGGAGATGAACTACTCCTCGTGGCTTTTGAGGTACACATCACCAGGTCAGGATCTAGACTACTAAATTACCTCACACGTCAACTTCCTACTCGGGTCTAAACTGTGAACAGAGAAGCCTTTGGCTTCTGTTATGAAACCAGACTTTATACCCATACACAGGCACCAGAAAGATCCCAAGCACATATTTCTATTATTTAAAAAAAAAACCATAGTATTCATTTGTAGCTTCTAGAGTGCCCTAAGAAGTTTATTTTATCCACTAAACTTGTAGTGGATATTTTGGCCCTTGCAATGTATGAAGAAGTCTATAGGACAACATTTCAGTGTGAAGGGTGTGAGTCTGTCCTCCCTAGCAGTGTGGAGCAGCATGGACTTGAAGCAAGGGTAGAAGTGAATGAGGTCCAGTTTATTAATATTGGAGGATAAAAAAAGAATCAAGCTTAGGTACTCTAATTGTGGTTTTGCATCTTCATAAAAAAAGTTTATTTGATTTCAGTAGGTTGTTTCTCAGTAGGTTTGTTACTCACTACCTTGTCCATCAGCTCTGATGCTTTCACTCTGGCGAAGCAATTTCTATTCTTTCTGCCCTCTTAATTATACTTTTCCATATATTTACATTAGTAAGTCATGGAGTATGCTGATCCTGTCTAATGAGAGTGACAGGCTTACAACTGTGCCACTACAGGCCAATACAGTCTTCTCCTGAATACACTACCGCTTTAAGAACGTGCAATAGGGGGCAAAAATGAAAAAGCAAAAGCATTTTGAAAAGGCACCTACTAATAGATACACCAGAAACAAGCATGGTAAATAATTCATAGCACATCTTCTAGTGACCCCAGGTATTTTAGTAACACACATAAGCAAGGAGCTTAAGCAGGTCCATTGGATCAGGCGGGTCGAACACCTCTGCATTTCCATCATTTTACTCAGGATTGGGCTTTCTTTTTTTTTCCTCCTGACTACACAGTGCAGTGAGTATAAAAAGGACAATTAAGCAGCACTGCTGAGCATGTCTCTTCTTCCCATGCTGCACGCCCTGGCAACAAATCAATTTTGTCCTTTGCTGCAAGACTTTCTCTCTGCTGCTTCAAAATTACTCTCCCAGAATCCTCTAAAGCAACTTTTTTTCCCCCTTCACAGTTCATCCTGCCAGTTGCCACTTCAGTAAAAAGCATATAGCAAGCAATAACTTTGTGTTTTCCATTCCCTCTAAAGGTTAACTATAGGTGAATGTTTTATTCTTTATAACAAGTAATTGACATGCATGAGCCAACTTTCTGTTCAGAACATAATTTGTATTCTTGAGAGATCTGTGCGTGTTCTTGTTCATATTGCTTCTTCCCTGCAGGGATCTGGGAGGGGGAGGAGAAGGAGAAGCTTTTAAAGTTTGGCTCACAAAAGTTACAGAGAAAGATCTAGGCTTTCAGCTCCATCAGATAAATGCTAATGTAACTGCACCGTGTACAGTACAGTGGCACATACTGATAGGAAAAGAACAGAGTAAATAAGGGGGAGGGAGAAGGGGAGAAGTCAGCAGGCAAAAACCCCAGAATACTCAAGTGTTCAGGCAAGCTTGCTGCTAAAATATAAATCATCAGGAACTTTGATCCCAAAGGTTGGTGAGCTCATTAGAAATACAATTCAATTTGGTGGGAATTTAATGCAAACTTTCTAATGAAAAGTTGATGTAGTTCTTCATAGCCCTATACCTGGGCACTTGGTCAGCATTTGTTCAATTAAACTTAAAGATATGATCCCAAGATCACTGAAATTAGATTTGTTTCACTCACTTCAGTGAGTTTAGAATGAAGTGCAAAAAAGCACCATTTTAATGGGGGTGTGGCAGGGACTTTCACAGAGCATACTTTTTTCTTTTTTTTTTAATAAATCAAGAGTCTTCTCATGTGGTTACATCTTCTTGTGAGAAGGTCTTTTTAGAATTTTGGTTTAAAACGAGTGTCAGCACATATGCAACCCCTGTAATTCACAATACAGTTTGCGGGTTGTGGTCTCCTCAGTCAGGCTGATAGGTGTGGTGGGTACAGCTGTGTAAGCCTTATGATGCTGGCATCTGTCAGCTGCCACTTTAATTTTACCACACAATAGTGATTTTATATTTTGTAGTAAGGATCTTCAGCACCTTTACATATGTTTTTTTTCAAAATTAAACAGGCCTAACATCCCCTTTAGCATACACATTTGAAAAGCTAATGTAAAATCACATATAAAGACTTGATATTCACACTTTAACCTACGAAAGTAGCCCCTGCTGACCAGCAGTAACCTCCTCCCTTAGCTTGTAACATTCAAATTTGTGGTTTTGAAAGAATGAACAATGTAGTTTTACTGGAGAAATATAATTTACAGGCAGAACTGGGACAGGATTATATATTAGTTGCACATGATCGTGGCCATTTATGAGACTTAGCTAGTGGAGTCTTCAGGCTACTTAGGTTACAGTATCCTCTTGTAGCCTGCTCCTTGCAGTTTCCTGCTGCACCCACCAACAAGCATTCTCCACACACAGATCCTGGTTGTCTACTAAAAAATACTCTAAATACTAAGGAAATAAGGCAACTTAGGCAGACAAAGCCACCTATCTTGTACAATAAAAGCCTGAAAGAGCACCGTGAGGTTATTCTTTCCACTCACACTTTATTTCAAACAGGTGTGCAAAGGGAACATATCAGAGAGATTTAAATAGGTTAAGCAGACTGTGAATTTCCATCTACACTTGGTCTAATTAAAGCTGTGAACATACGTGAGACTGAGAATTTTGTTTAGAGTAATCCCCTTTTCAAAATTGTCATGTGCCAGGAAATGTTAGAAACAGAGTTGCTTATTCCCCATGTTCTTGAGCTACTGTTTTTGCCATTTAAATATCAACATTTCTCAAGAGCTTTCAGTTTAACCCACAGAGGTTTTCCCACAGTAACTTCTGGCTGACTTGTGAGCCCCTTACTCATACTGGTGATTAGTTTATTCCACAAATGCAATTGGATCACATTTAATTATGACTGCATCAATGTAAAAGGTTTCCAGCCCTTTAGGACTAACCCAGATAGTGCTATGAGATAATCTCCCAGAGGCTGTGATCACCAGACTTTTTTCTGCTTCTGCTTGTGTGAAAGATAAGCCACTGCCACCACAGACAAGTGACAGAATGTTTCTATTGCAAGCCATACTAAGCATGGGTTTGGGGTTTTTTGTTTTTTTTCCTATCGTTATCTTCCTACAAAGGGCTTTCTGCCTCTTCTGACTCATATTCTACCATAAAAGCAGAAATTTAAGGTCTAGGGTGAAGGATTTTCCCAACTTTACACCATCTCACTCAATATACTTCCAAGCTTTGCACCTCTACTCAGTATTTGCACTTAAAAATAATTAACAAATTATACAGAAAAAATATTTATGTGCTATTTATGTACCACAGGCATGTCTTCATGCATCTGCTGAGCTAGGGGGCCTCCTCTTAGATACTGGAAGGATATAAAATGTCCTTTTGGCTTCCCTCACTGTTGTATTGTTCTTCCCAAAGGGCTATAGAGGGAGTTCTTCCATGGATGCATCTAAGTTCTCACATGTGATCTCACTGCAGTCAGTGACATTATTTGTGAGATTAAATAATCACCACTCTGGAAAAGCACTCATGTTCTTTTTAATGAAAGGGGGAAAAAGCTTTTCAGTACAGGGATTACAATCCTACATGGAGCAGCAGACAAAGGTCAGAACTGGAAACAGGTGCTCATGGATGACACAAGTCCTTCTGAAGTCACCAAATGGGTCCAGGGCTAAATCTACGTACAGACCACAGGACTACCCATTCCCCTAGGGCTCCTTTTGTTGGTGTCTGAGGGACAGATTTCCCTCAGCTTTTGCCTGCAAGTTACAAAGCTTTCTTTTTTAAGAATTGCTATGTAATAACCCAAAATAGCCTGCCCGTCTATCCTGAGTGCAGCCAGGCAGAGTTCCTTCATAGTATCTGTCATGCCTAAAAATATTCCTGTTATGAAAACAGAGACAGAGATCTCTGGTTTTGTGTGCTGTGCCTGTGTGTTTAATGTACCTGTAAGTGCACGTGGAGATAGTCTGAGGGTGAGCTCCTCAGAGATGAGGATGCCCAAATCCTTGAATGCTGTACTGAAGCCCAAATCCTTGAATGCTATACTGAAGGATTATTTAAACAGTGAGCATCATGATAAGGGCTTGATACCTCTTTCTGAGTATCTCTCTATAGCTCTACTGCTGCACTGTAAATACATCAAAACCAAAGCAGACAGTATGTAAAGTAGAGCAGGGAATACCTCTGACTTCTAGACTTGCTAAACTTGCAAAGCTGTGGGCAGTGCTGCTCACAGTAATACTTCACAGGCATGAGAGAAATACAGAGCAATAAAGAGCAAAATACAGAGAAATAAAGAGCAATGAGGCAGGTTAAGCCTCATAAGTGGGATGGGCTATACAACAGGGATGTTTGGAAGGAAAGAAACTAAAGGACAGAGCAAAGTAGGTAAGATGTACCTTGACTGGTGTGTAGAGGATGACAGTGGCAAGGGTCACAGTGACAAGGCAGAAAAGTGAGAGGCGTTTTAGATCACATGTGGTTTTCCTTCTCTGAAAGTTTTAAGTCATAGAAAAAGCCCATAAAGGAATCAGGTATGACCATACAGAAACAGGAACTGATGAGAGAATATAAGTCTCAAGGTAGAGGAAAACCCTATTAGTTGAGTGTTTCTCACAGGGTTTTTTTTACCCATCTTGCTTTTAAAATGATGTTTAGCTCCCTAACAGAGGCAAATCCTGCAACAGAACCTGCCCAGTTTAGGTGTTTTAAGGTACAGAGGGAAGCAGAAAACATGGAAGCACAAATACCTGCTGTGTTTAGGAGAATAGAAAGAAACAAAAGAAAGGATAAAACAAAGAAAAGGCCTTGGTTGTTTCCAGTTCCCTCTGAACCTTGTCCAGGTCAGCACTGTTGCTGACTATAGTGCAAGACAGGAGTTTCTGCAGGATGCCCAGATTGTATGAAAAGATGTTTATTTCTCACAAGTGCTATCTTTACATCCAGTGTTGCTTTGAAACCTTCTTTGCTTCATAGTCTCTACAGTACTCCAACCAATATCTCCGTGTACTCACCCTCTGAGACTGCTGAAAACTACTTGTAAATTCCCTGGAGGAAAGGAGACAATCAGATGAGGTAGCACTTTCCTGCTCAGTTCTGAACACAGAACCCGTAACCCTTCCAAAAGGACTGCCATTTACCCCCTCAAATAGTTCAAATCATATTCATATATATAATTAACATTTTAAAAGGATTTCTAAAGTCTGTGTCATAGCCTGTAAAATGCTTTGGCACATGCAGAGGAATTTAGGTACTTTCAGGTTAAAACAATTTTGGCAAAAGAAAGAAAACCAGAGTAATAAAAAGCCCAAATCCTTGAAAGCACATGGTGTGTCCTTCCCCATGCATTAGGCTGCAACAAGTGTGTTGATAGGCAACATTAGATATGCAAGGATGAAGTAAACAAAAAGCCCAAGGATTATGAAGTAAATATTTGGGTGTATTAGCTAACTGTTTGGGGGTGTTTTGCATTTTTAAATTTGTTTGTGTTAATGTTTGAGTCCAACATGCCTTCTAAAAAAAGATAACTGAAACGATGTCTCCTGCCCACAGTCATCTCCTCCATCAATATTTGTGCTTATCTCTCCTCGCATGTTTCATGTTGTTTCAAGCAGCTCTTTAGCAAGCCACAAAAATGTTAGCTATCCAGCTAAGTTGAAGTGGACCCCAGCTGAAGTAAATACTCCAGGCATATTATCTCTGTTTTCCATTTCTTGGTTAGTATTCTTTGGGCCTGCTACATGTGGATGAGGAGTCTTTAAAATGTTTAGTGAGGGAACCATGCATTACAGTAACTCTTGCTTTCACAGTGCTGTGTTTCTATAGTAACCACCTTATTAAAGCACTGCAGCCATCTGCTTTAAATACTAACTTCACAAGACCATCAGGACTAGCTTAAAATGATATCACATGTTCATTAAATATTAAAACTAGAAACAAAAGGAAAGAGCTAAAAGAGAGATCTTTTTCCCGTTCCTTCAATCTAATCTTTGAAAAAACCCCAACACTTGTTTGCTCTTTTTAGATAATTTAACAGTTCATGCCACTGCTTTACAAAGAACTGTGGATGTGGCCACACTTGCTGCTGGTGACATAAACTACAACTTTCTGGGACGTTGCAAAAACAAAAAAATGAAGAAAATAGCTTCTTGGGGTAGTCGGACAGTCCCGATAAGAGTTTTTCTGGACCCTGTTTTTGCTGCAGTGGTACTCTCAGGCATACTGTGGTGAAGCCTTTAGAAACAGGAGCACACAGGGAAACAGCCAGCAGCAGCTGAGAAGTGCCACACTGAAGCAAACAACTGTCTGCTTTTATCATGGTCTGCTAAAGGGCAAATGCCTCAGAGAAATGTATAATCACTCAGTAATACATTTAGCCGACCTCCAGCTGATAGCCAAAACCATGAGATTTAAACCCCCTATAGACTGTATCCTTAAGGAGCAGAAGCCTAGACATGGTCCTAATTCACAGAAATGTCTGCTGCTTACAAAGGAACCTGCTTAAGTGACAGGCTGTGATGGCAAGGTCTTTAGATTAAGCACATCCACTGTCTTTGTTTCCTTTCAGCAATTTGAAATAAATTGGCTGCTACCTTCTTTAAATACTGTCTTTCTTCAGACTGTGCTAGAAAGCCAAAGGTAGCTCCTTAGAGCCCTTCTCTGTCTTGAGTGTATGTTATCTAGCTCACACTCCAGAGTTAGTTACTTTCACTGTGCTTTACTTCCTGCTCCCTCATTCTGTGCTGCCTGTTTTGAGGCCCTGACCCAGCACAAGCTATTGTATTTGGAGTCAGAATACATGGGAACACTCATAATTTGCAAATTTCATCTGAAAATCCCACTGGAACAAGAAAGAGAAGAAGTCAGGTCTTCCCATGGTCAAACCAGACACCTCTGGCACTATAGCTCAAGAGAAATATTTTCTAGTGTTTTGCATTCTCTGTCTTCATTCACTACTGCTTAACAAAGCCATAGATACTGCTAAGATTAAGTACTGTGTTCATCTGTTTTTCCCACTTCTCTTTACTGCCACATTGAGCAAGTGCCTACACTTAAGCTGTTCATTGTATTGTCCAGATCTTCTTCTATGGCAGAGAACTCTTTGCATCATGCAGAAAAAAGCAGCAGTGTGCCCAGATAACACAGGCATGGTCCTTGGCCAAGAAATGCACATTCTGATGACTCACCAGACCCTCACAAAAATGTGTAATTACTTAAGATCCCCTCACTATGCAGTTCCTCCTCCTTGATGACACTAACTTCTCTGTTTCACACACTAGCTTTTCTTCTAAAGTTCTTAGGGTGTTCCTGGTATTGGTAGCCTGAGGGCAATGTCTCAAGGCAGGAACAATCATGAACAAAAACACTGAATGAGGAGCAGGAGTTCCTGGAGTTAGAGTGAACATCAAGCTGAGCAGTTATGTCAACATTTTTGAGAAAAGAGACAATTTTTGCACAGGCTCTTTTTTTGTGGCTTTGTCAGACATTAAGTTATTTTTCTTCTTAAGCCTTGGCAGGGCTTCAACTGGAATGCTTATCTGTCCAAAAGGCAAAAATGTTCATCAAAATGAGAAGACCTGTAAGAGTACAGAATCTCTATTAGCAGAGATCTTCTAGAGCAGATTATACACCTATTTATCAAAAGTGCCAGTTTTATGATTTGGCTGACTTGGGAGAAGAAGATGGAAAAAATGGTCCTTCCATGACTATTTCATACAACTGTTAGGAGCAGCTTGTCCATCTTTCTTACTGCTGTGCACTGGTACAGGGAAAGGCTGTTCAGTACATCCTGATGAGAATTTTCCTGGGTAAGGGTGCAAGCAAGTTTGAATAGGCCAAAAAGGAGTTCACAAAGGAAAGATACTGGCCACTCTTCCCCTCAAAATTAAACTAACCCAAATTGTCCACATCAAAACTTTACACTGAAACATGACATTCTTTTGCATGGAGCTTCATGGAAATTGCCATTCTTGAGACAACCATAGTCCATGTTTGTGGACCTGCAGCAAGGATAAAAAAAATCAGAGAAAAAAAAAAAGAAAAAGGCTGCCAGGATAGTGAAACATGAGTAGAAGAGAAGGTCTGATTTTGCTGCTTCTGGTGTATCTCTGTTGAATTAATGAATCAGGGTTTCTGCTGCTTGGCTGTTAAATATATGCAGCTGCTCTCTTGCATTGATATATAACTTGACTACTAGAAATAGGGCTTTTGTCATATTTTGAAGCTTTGGAGGTTGGCCATGGCCAAAGCCAGGCTGGTGGGCAAAGCACAGTAGTATTTCTTGTAGGACTGAAAGACATGGGAAGAAACCTCAGCACCTCACTGGTTTAATCCTGTGTATATGAAGAAGAGCTATTGCTGGTATGGTTCAGCCATCTTTTGTTTTTTTTAAACTCACTCTATAAGGGGGGATTTTCTTGCTTTCCTAAGAACATCTCTGGTCACTGTACTGTAGTACACCCCAGTACTGTAAAAAATCTGAAATGCTCCTTGTTACTTTCATTGGTTTTGTTCTCTTATTTACATATTATAGTTCTTATGACTCTTGAATTTACAGGACTTATGTTTTTAAGTAGGGTGATAGGAAACATTTTCTGCCAGTGGTTTATGCTGAACATGTATTTAGGAGGCCAGTTACATGTTCCCACCTAGCCTTTGAGTGCTGCAGGCAGTTGTTAGTGTAACTTAATGTACTGTCCAGCAGGTATTCTGTACATTTTATTCTCTGTGCACAAAACCAATAAGCAGTTGGTCTGTTAAGGAACCATCTTCTGTTAAGAAGACAATAAATAAGAGAAACAGGAACAATTCAACCCGTCTGTCTACCTCCTAGGTCAGGAAGTCCTCTTACTGCCTCATTCAGTGCTTCAACTTTTGGAGCACAATTGATGTGCAATTCAGATCCTATCCAAGATTCCCAACTCCAAGAAACATTAATTCAGAACCCTCAGGTAAATACCAGAAGTGTTGTTTCATCTCTTCTCCATCTTCCCCTGCTTTTTTTGGTAGATTGGTTTTTCAGAGTGGTGAGGAAAGAAGGGTATTGACTGAAAAATATGAACTGGCGAATAATCTCTTGCTCTCTCCCACACACCTAGGTGGCAGAGAGAGCTGTGGCTGGGAATAGTTGTTTATTATGCCAAGGGATTTTCTTCCCCAAACTGTGCACTGTCATGACTGTAGATCAATCCATCTAAGTATAAGAAAAATCAAAAGTCCTAAGTCTGTTCATTGGGAGTTGAGTAAAACTCTTTAGTAAGACTTGTACCTGTGCATCTGAAGACTTTAGGTGTGCCTTTTGCTGAACTTGTTAAACAAGATTTCCACTGCTTTTTTACCTAGAGGACAAACCCATGAGAGAGTCTGTATTTATTTTGAGATACTCATCTAAACTGACACAATGGCGGTATTCACCCTGTAGCATACAATGGTAATCTTACACTGTTCCCTTGCCTCCTGCCCCCAGCTAAAAGCATTGAATAAAATAAATTTCATCATAAGCAGCACTTTTTCCCTTATATTCTCTTCATTGGATGACTAAAAGAAGTTCTTCATATAGTGTAAGAAGATATTATAAACAATAAGAACATTCTCTGAGTAAGAGATTCACCAGACAGAATTTGTGTATCTGTATAGTCATTACACTGGTTAAATTAAATGTACTTACTGCTAAAGCCCACAGACATCATAAATACCAATAATCTAGTCCTTGTAAACCTCAGTACTCTCTGATTCAGAACAATTTAAAAAGTGCTTTAGGGTTTCTGAAGAAAGACTCCAGAGGATGTACAATGATGTACCCAAGAGGAAAGCTATATACATTAAGGGATGACTTTACACAAAGGCTCTAATTCTCCATTCTCCCACTCTGCCCATACTTGTACAGTTTCACACTAAGGTGGATTTGCTTTCCTCAGGCAGGAGAAATGCTACAAAGAGCTCTTAAATAGGAACACAGCAGTGACCTATTTTCAGTTCTTCCATTCTTATTTCTAGGTCTTTTATATACAGTGTAATGAACATTCAGCAGTGAAAAGACAACAATAACTGACCAAGTACATTTGCTGACATTCTAAATACAAGACTAAAAATAGTTAGGAGACTGGACAAAACTGGCAATGGGTCAGGGGCTGACCTGCAGAGCAGTTCCCCAGCTCAGGTTAGAACTATCAGAGACCTCATGAAATGAGCCAGTGACCAAGCCAGAGTGAACATGTGTCACCCTCTCTCGTTTCATTTGCTTACATAGCAAAGAATCTTTGCAGGAATTTTCACAACTTTAATGTAGAGCTGCCATGGGTATGGTTGGAAAAGATGACATTCATACCTAGAAAAATTTTATTCAGTAGTGGGATTGAACTGTATTGCAGGAGAGGCATGGAGAAGCTCATAGTGTGTCCTTCCTACAGGCTTTATCATTATGATATTTACAAACACTGTGATGTATTACAATAGAACTACAGTCTTTTTACCATCTCATCTGCTTCTGAAAAGTCAAACTTTCTATTTGGGAGGAGGAAAATAATTTTTCGTCATTTAGGAGGCTTTTGCAAAGCTGAAATTAAATTCTTCAATTCTAAAAGTGAAAACTGGAAGTGATTTATAACAAGGATGGGCTATTTTTGCTCATTTCACAGCTTTTTCAAGAAAACTCTGATTATCTTAAGCAATCATTCACAGTTATAGTACCTGTCTTCCTCCACATACGTGTATTTCTGAGACAACTCCAAGAATCTAAAATCTGTCAAAAATGAATTGTTGGATCATGTACTCCACTCTACTATAAACTGCTAACTTCTAGAAAGCAAGCTGGTTTGGAGTACTTTGGCATACAATACAAACTTCTTTTGAGAGCTTCAACGATGAGGAAGGAATGCTTTCCTTTTTTTCAGTAGATGTGTACTGTAAAAAATATATGTGTGAAGATAGAACATGGACATTTGACCGTTGAACACTCAGTGCTTATTTTGCTGAAGCACCATTTCTGCTTTGCTTTTTTTCCTTAAGGCCCATGTCAAAAAACCAAATCAGCCATATAGTGGTATTCATGTTTTGTAGATGGAAGTGTTTAATTTGAAATTACTAAGGCAATCTTTTTCCTAAATGGATGGTCACAGCCTGACTACAAAGCATTCATTAGTGCCTGAGTGCAAGTGTTAATAAAGGAATAAAAAAGGAACTGTCAATCAGGAACTACATGATCGTGCAGTGTTCTTTTCTTTTAGTAATCCAGCTTTGCATTTCCTTCCTGTTGTGAGAATTTTATGTGCTTAGTTCAGTGCAGAAACAGACTCAGAGTGCCGAGGAATACAGTCACTTCTATCCCTGAGTTGCTGAATCACTTACCCGCCGCTCCTGCTAGTTAATAGTAGCTATTTTTAGTTTATGGTGGAAAACGCTCTCATGGTGGCAATGATACTTCAAAACAGTTTGGGAGCAAAATCATCTGCTTTGAACGTCTCTCAGAGCCTGTGTGGGTACGAGCGCCTCGCTGTTAGTTCCCAGCGCTGGCGATCTAGGTCAGCCTGGCGCGCGGGATGTGGCACTCGCTGCCTCTTTCATAACTGCCTGGAAGAGTTCTGGGGTCATGTTTGTAAACACTGCTGCCATGTGCGCGTAAGCACGTGGCGAGACACCGGCATGACCTGGAGTGCCGAAGCCAAGAGGTAAAGCTTGGCGCCAGTGTGATGTCGCTGCGCCAACCAGTGCCAGCGCCCCGGCTGGCGCACGCCCCGTGCAGCCCTGGGAGCCACCACGGCGCGGTGTTTGAAGGGTGAGTGGGAACCTTTTCCTGAACGTGGCACACGTGGATGTGTGCTAGTGTTGATGGTGGCCCCGCAGGTTCGTCCGTCAGTGTAAGCAAATGGCAGTGCTGAATTGTTCTTAAGAAAAATGGGACTCCTTTCTGCCCTAAGTCACTAAAATTGGAGCCCACATGGTCCCAGAACACAATGCAAAACTGTGACTCTTAGGGAAAAGAGCTGTATAAGGGCACATTGCCAAAGTTTCCAAAATGACTTCAAAGACACATAACAGAAACTTCGTGTCTGTAATAGCTTTTTGCTGGCTTTGCACTGATGAAATTAAGACCATGTTTCAGGCATTTGAGGAAGTAGCTCCTAAATTATTTCTGTTTATCAGTAGAAGTTGCGTGATATGGCCAGTACAAACAAAAGTCACGAGTCTTTAATTTCCTCTGAACAAGAAATAAGCAGATTCAGCCACCCAAACCTATGCAAAGTTTCATCTCACGCTGGCCACACACTTTATATGCTTCAAAGAAAAAAAACCAAAATGTGACAGGGGGAACAGTCTGTGGTCAATGTCCCTCTCCATTGTAGGGGCTCTGTTTCAAGCGCAGCTCCAAGTCTCATTTGCTTTGACCTTTCCTGGGGGAGCTGAGAATAGGACAAAGAGTTAAAGTGTTACCAGTCTCTGCTGAGTCTGCACTTCTCGGCCAGGCAAGCCAGAGAGGCGGCTGGAAGAGGGTGTGCTCGCAGCAGAGGGTGAGCGGGAGGGGGTGCGGGGAGGGAGAGTAAAACAAAAGGAGAAAAATAAACTGTGCACACCCCGAAACAAAACAGGGGAACAAGTACAGAAAAAGTGCTCGTCTTTGAAGAATGGGAACTTTTCTGTTTGTTTCCCTCCATGTAGTTATATCTTGTTATCTGAACTCGAGGTACGGTAGATATATGAATCCTTGAACTCTGAACCGGTGAGGAGAGTAGCAAAAGTAAGTGAATGCAATTTTAGTTGAGCAGCTGGAAAGAAACAGGCTTTGTCTTTTTGTGCCTCAGCTATAGGAGGCCATTTAAACACTGTAACACACAGCTGTTCAAACCTCTTTCTTATTGTATGCCAGTGGCCTGCTAAAACAAAGCAGAACTAAGGCAGTCTTCTCTGAGTGACAATGCAACTCTGGTTTTAAATACTAGCTGCTCTGAATTATTTGTGTTTTGTTGAGCCCCATCTCTTAAACCTGGACAAGACTTGGTCCCTGGTTTGTTAGTGGGAAATGAAAAAAATAAAAGTGTCCATTCATTTCCATAGGCTTTTTGAAATCCTGCCCTACTGTAACTGTTACCCAATTCCTTAGTAGTGTTTCTGGAAAGCAGAAAAGTACCTTCCTCACTGTTGTGTGTACATCCAGCTAGCGCTCTCCAGTGCTACTACGCTATCGAGCAATGAAGTTTCTATTTTTGACTCACTGTGGACAACCTTGCTCTAAACCTCTAGCCTGAATATTGCTTAAATGTAAAATGAGTAAACCTGAACAAGCTAGCAGCTCCACAGCCCATCAGAGCCCTGCCTTCAGCCACGACTGCTGCAAGCAGCCAAGACCGTGGGTGAAACCCAGGAGCTCTCATAAGCTGCAGTGTGGTGCCCAGCGGTGCCGGGGACACCCAGGAGGGTGTTTGTAAACAGCGTGGCCACATGCACGTGAGCCACGTGGGCCTGGGCTGGCTGAACCTCCAAACCGCTCTGGGGAGACGAGCAGCTGCGGGCGGCAAGTCCAAATGCTCCACTCCATCTTTTTCCAACGTGTTTGCAGTGGTGCTGTATCTCTAAACATGCAGGGAAAAAATCTATCTGTCCTTCACGGTCAGCTGCATCTGCCAGCATCCCAAGATGCTGCATGAACTAAATTACCTATTGGATTTTATTTTCAAATGCAGTTCATCATGGATTGTATCACAAGTCCATGAATATGCTGAAGTTAAATAGGGTGGTTGGTTAAATGCACTATGTAACCAGGCAGGCTGAGCTAGGACTATGATCCACAGCAAAGGAATTCTCAAAGGCCAGAGACATTAAAGATTACCATCTCCAACTCAGGTCGAGGAGAAGAAGGTGGACTCTCGAACTGAAAGCTATGAACACTGCTATGGTTAATGTCAGGTCAATGCAGGCTTGTGCATCCCATCTCCAGCAGAGATTTCTGACAACAAATGAAAATGGATTTTATTTTGTATTTTTTCCTCCTTTGAGCTCTGCTACCAAGTGTGATGACAACATGAAGGTTCGTGGACCCTGACAAACCTTTAATTAATAAAACAGATCAAATGGGAATTGTGTGGTAGATTGGAGCTGATGTACATGAATGGCTTGCAGACTGTGGGAAATCTTGCCTGAATGAATAGGAGGATCAAGGGTATTAAAGGGAGTTAACTGGAGTACCTACTTAGAGAAATGTCATAACTGTTTCACACACTGTGATTAACTGACACAACCTACTATTTTTAATTATTGTTATTTTAACAATAATTTTAACAATTCAGAGTTGCCATCCTGAATTATTTGTTTGGAGGTACATGGAGACATGTACCATTTTACAGTGCCAGTAAAATGGAGATAACATTCTTCTCTGCATCCTTTCTCAGTTGGAGTGGAGGGTTTAAACAGTGCCACAAAGCAAAAAGTCATCCTTTTCCCTGAGGAGATTTATTTAATTTCCTGAGTTGTTTTGGATAAGCACCGCTGATTTAGAGGTCCGAAAGTTTGTGCAGCAAAACCAGAACATGTTGTCAATCAACAGAAAATGCTACTGAAAACCAAATTCTAAAAAAAAGTGAAAAGTGTCTAGTTTCTGTTTCTTAAAATTGATACTTCTGTTATCTTAGTAAGCAGAGAAAACGATCAGTAAACTTCTGAATGAGCAGGAAGGAGGGTAAAGCACTGGGGTTTAGGAGATATGGGTTCAGTTCCCAGCTATACCACAGCTTTCCTGTAGGTCTTCTAGGGTTAAGAAAAAAAAGGCACAGAAATGAATGACTCCAGCAGGGTTTGTACCACATTGCACGATCTCTGTGTGCTTTGGCTCTCAGTTGTTGCTTATTAATTTTATACCCTTTCTCTCCTTCTTTGCGTGTTTTGCCTGCTCATTAACATCAGCACCCTGGGGAAAAGGCTGCAGCAGTTCTGCTTAGGAACTCCTCTGACACACACACACACACACACACACACACACACACACACAGAGCAGGCACTAATAGCAGCTTTGCTTTATTTACTGCAAATATTTATTTTTTTGAAAGGGAGCTGCCTGCCTCTGCTATAAACAAGAGTTACTAACACTCTGGCCCCTTGTGTGCTGCCAGACCCCTTTTCTCTGCCTCTTTTACTGAATTAAATAGTAAGACAGAACAAAAATGGCTTATGTTTGTACAGCCCCAAGCACAGTGGGATTCTGTTTTGTGGCTGGGATATGAGGTGCCTCCTAATGTGCAATAATTAATTTCATTCTATCCACTCTCCTTATATTTAGAAGCATCAGAGTTGCCATCCTGAATTAGACTCATGCTCCAGCTTGTCCAACAAAGTATCTCTAACCAGCTCACTGTTTCAAGAAAAATCAGCTATTCTGATAGTAGCTAGACCCACTCTTCCAGAAGCAAACTTCTTATTCATCACCTGGAGACATTTTATAGCAAAATACATGTTAACTTGCAACTGCTTAGAAAAGATGGTTTTCTAAGTAAAAAATTGTTTTTTAGCTTCTATACCTGTAGTCTTTCCATCCATTTCTTCTCCCTGTCCCCACAAAAAACAGAAAAAAAACCCCCAAAGACCTACCTTTCTTTTTATTTTTCTTTTTTCAGTACTACAGAGTATATGACTGACTAGATGCCTCACTGCCTCAGGTGTCTCTGGTATAGCTTTGCAAGCCCAAGAAGAATGAATAGGGCTTTGTGAAAATGGCAGTTTGCAGGATCACAAGTCAGCTGACATTGGGAAAAAAAAAGCCACCTATACTTAATGTATTGTCAACTGTACAACATAGACACAGTGGAAAAATAGATAGAAATCTGTTTTCCTGCCTGGTTTCTCACTTCTCAGGCAGTACACAGAGTAATAGAAAGAAAACAGATCAGCACAGTTCTTGGTTTTGTTAGTGCTTTTTCACACCTACAGAAACTTCTGTGCATTAGGGATTACAGGGAAGCAGAAAAGTACAGGTCTGAAGTTATTTAGGAAAAAAAAATGTTCCATGTAAACTATGGAAAGCACCATAGAAACAACAGAGAACTGAAAGGCTGCTGTATTTTTCTGCTTTGTGTGGTTTTCATCTTTATGAATATCAAGAGTGTTTTTCCCTATTTGGTCTGTATTTTCACTTGCTCCTAGGTATGTGATGTGTACATTTACAACTACCTATGCATGCAATGGGAAACACACTAGCATACATTTTCCTTCCCACAAAATGTCTACTAGATACACAAAATGAAAGAATTGTTAAATCTGACCCTTTCCAGTTGTTCAGCTTTCATGTTTTTGATTTTTAGTGTTGCCATTTAAGTAATACTTCAGAGATGTTTTGGGCGGACAAACTTGAAATTAAATAGAAAAGCAAGCAAAGGAGTACAGAGGGAACAGAAATTTGGTAACCAGAAAGTATGTTAAAATTTGTAATATGTGTGCACACATACTACTGCTCCATATCCCAGGAAGAGGTGAGTCCCATGTATTTGCCAGCTTTCATAAGTTCTCTTTTAGGGATAAATTGCATTTGTTTTATTAAGCTGTACATGCACTTGGAGCTTCATGGAAATACCTCACTTCTGTGGTCTTTAACTTTGGGAAAGCAGTAGAAACTCCTGTTTTACTGCAACAATTCCTTTTCCTCATTTTACCGTGAGCAGGAGAGTCCAATGCTACTTGCACACAAGAGAAAATATGCAATCATTCTTTTCTCCTTTTTGCTTACATAAGAGCTGAAAGAGTTTTGTGTCCTTTGGCAAGTATAAAAATTTTATAACTTCAAAGAATGTGACTTCAAACACAAGTGAAGTAGCACTGAAAGAACAAACAGATTAAACAAAGATGAAAAAAAGCATTGGGGGCAAGAAATGGGGGTGAGTGTTGTCTTTCATTTGAAGGGACAAATCTGGAAAGATGCTAAAGGACACAGAAGATGAGGGCAAAACTCTCCCTCCAGAATCAGGCCCAGGGTTAATGTTTACCCTTTGATCTCTCTAACAGTGCTAGAATTGGCAAGAGAAGGAAAAAACAGTCAGCACAAACTCAGGAATGCCTTTGTCACGTATTCTCTCACATGCTTTACTCTTGCTTGCTACCTTCTGCTGCCCAGAACAGTGCAAGCTTAATGGGAACTGTGGGTCAAAAAAAAAAAAAGGCCAGAAAAGAAAATGAAAAGTGGTTAAAGAGCTTACTGAAACAGAAGCAGATTCTGGATATGACACAAATTATTTTATCCTGTAAATGAGAAGACACCACTGCAATGTAATTACAAAATTACAGTGTTGTAATAGACATCAACAGAAAATGGGAGCAACCAATGTGAACATACAACTGCTAGCAGAAGCCATGTGTATAACAAGATCTGTGATCAGCCTTCCTACTCTGTTGCATTACAGTGAATACAATGACTCATCCAGACAAAGTCAGAATGTGGAAGAGACGTTTGTACCAACTGCTTCCTTGCTATGAGGAGAAAACAGATCTTAGGATTCATTTTGTAAAGGGAGTAATGTGCTTTGCACAATGTTCTGAGTGCTTCCTGCAAAACTGCCTAAGAAAGTCTGAAAAATGTGCATGGGACCAGAAAAGGAGCATTAGAACCTCTGATAATAAGGTCCTACAGCACATGCAGGGCATAGGCTTCAAGTGTCTCTGAAGACCAGAACCGGCCTGACAGGTTTGGTTTAGGTCCACAGGTGAGAGCAGGAAACAATGTTGTCAGTTGGGTGCTTCTGACCAGCTACAGTGCATTTTCCCAGAATCACAAAATTTTTGTCTCTGCAAGGAATCCCTAATAATTAACACAATTAACACTACTTTTCCCCTCCTTTTTTTTTTTAGCAACAGATTGGTGGCATTATTCATTTGGTTGGGTAAATGCAGAAATCTCCACCGAGCTTCTTACATCTAATGGAGATCCCAAACTTGCCTTGCAGTGGTATAAGCTTTCGTAACAGCAACGCCTCTTTGTGTCAACATGTCTCATTAAGTAATAAAGACTTTCAGCTATTTGATTTTACTCATAAAGTTAGTGGGATTCACAATTTCTTTCTTGTTCTTTAAAAAGGGAATTGTTCTAGTATCCTAACAGGCAGTGAATCATGCTTAATTAAGGAAAAAATATATAACCATTTACAGTGGGATTCTTATATTGTAAAGAGCTGGTTTGCCATAAAAGCTTTTGGGACTTGAATTAATTATACATTTTTAAAAGGGGAGGAGGGGCACAAAAATAATTTGAAACCTTTGCAATAATTCCCTTAACCCCCATCTCATACTTCAGGTCAGTCTGTTCCAGACAAACCCATCAACACAGCCCAGACTGTGCTCAAGTGCAGAGTAAAAAAAACTACAGCATTTGACAAAGGATCCAGTGGTCTAGAATGCAACACAGATGCAGAAAGCTCAGCCAAAACCCAAACTATGATATGAGTTCTTAAAACTCTGCATTTTTTTCTGTCCCCCTCCTCCACTGTCGTGAGGACTAAGGACATTCCTAGAACTCTGTCCTCACTGGCTGCGTCAAGGCAGCTGCTGAGGATGCTGGGACACTGTTTGTAAACACTCAAACCACGTGCACGCAACCACATGGAGAGTCATCGTCCTGACCTAAACCTCCCCACTTGGTAAGCTGGGCTTTTGCTGCAAAGGAGCCAAATCCTTTCCCAACACGTTGTGACTTAGAGTACTCACGCCAGGACACTGGAACACAAACTTGGACTGCTGATGCATTATTGGAAAGGAGATTAGGCAGAAGAGTTGTTAAAACTTTAGTCATTGAAATGTGAGTTTAAGGACAGGGTAGCTCACGTAGAGTGCTGAAGATGTTCTTTATACAGCTGCAAAAATTCAACTTAAACCTGGAAACTTCCCCTCCCCTGTGCATACACCTGGTAAAACCAATATTGCTATGCTGGGAAAACATGTGGAATATATTTGAGGTTAGAGGTAATGCTGTAGAACATGCAAAGATTATTTCATGTTGTCTAAATTGCATAATAGTATTTAATCAGAGTGCGGCTGGTACTGCCCTGTACCTGGGGAAGACACTTCCAAGGGGTATTTGATTATTTAGCTATTCCTGGTTATCTTAGCTATCTAAGCACTCACCTGCTCACTTCTTTGAAACTGTCTGTTGTGGTTTAACAAAACTTTGTACTTGATTAGGCTTAAAATGATGAATTTTCCTTTCTTGCTGAACTTGAGCATTGAACAAGCCTATTCCTTTCCACACTGCAACAGAAATGCCTCCTGCATTAAAATTTTATTTTTGTTTTAGTAAGAGGAAAAACACACACACAAGGAATTAGGTCAAATACTGCAAGCCTTTATTCGTCTGTAAGAATAATCCTTCTGGGATTTCTTGCCATATGTATACTACAAGGCAACAACACTCCAACTTGGAATCCCCACCTCCACAGAAAACTTTGCTTTTTAAAGACAGCCTCAATTTTGTTCAGGTTACTAAGATGATTCAGCATTCTGGAAGGTGTTTTACAGAGATGAACAAGCCTGCTTGAAAAGACAGACAGGAATCTAAATCTTTATGCCATTTATTTGTTAAACTGTTTTTCAAAGCATGGCAATTGTCTTTAAAGTGACCTCAGATTTAAAATTCTTTATTGTGAAAAACTAGTAGAAAACTCTTTTTGATCCACCTATAAGTTAGGACTTATTTTTTTCTTCATTTCAAGAACAGTATGAGATACATGAGTAAAATTAGTTAGCTGTTATTTCTGTTTCTCAGACCTTATTTTTCTCTACCTTCTTCCTTCCTGCTATGTAATGCAAAGCACATTCCCAGTATTTTAATCCAAACAACCTTTTTGGGTCAGTCATCAGCTGTCCATGGGATTAGTCCAGCTGATGCTGGAGGGTCAGAATTTTATTCCTTAACCCCGCCATCTCTGCATCCACCCACTGAGCAGTTTCTTAGCAAAATGGGTGATTTTCCATATATATATGGAAAATTACCCATATATATAAATATATATAAATAGATATTTATATATATACAGATTTTTTTAAGCAAACTTATCTACCCTAAGGTAAGGCAGAAGTGATTTCTTTTCAATGGGTGACTGAGAGGATGATTACTCATGGTACTTTCCATTTGTAAGGCTTTATTATCTAGGATTATTGGGACCAGGTATGCAAATTGGACATGTAAGCAGTGATGATGTAGTAGCAACCAGAACTATGGCAACTTGTTAGTAGTTACTTGTTCAGTGTTCAAAGGCTTATTTCTGCTGCAGAATGTCACTAAATGAGTAAGATGGTACTCACTGTCTTATGAAATAAGGGATGGGAATAATGCTGCAAGTGTGATTGATTCATACAATTCTCTTTTTGGCTTTCAGCCATGATGCAGTCATATGCTTTATCTCTGTCAGACTACAGCTTTTTTTTTTTTTAATAATGAATCATAGTACATCCCACTCCATTTCAGAACCAGCACATTGCCTTTCAAAATGATGTCACAACTCTTAATGCTGCTGGCTGACTGCCTTAACAGCAATCAGAGTGCTGGACTAAATAAATTCTGTATATTATTTGCCAAAATAATTTGTGGTTGTGTTCTCCAGCACAGTTTCCAAGATAACCACCAACTCTACTTGAAACTTGGCAACTTTGTTCTACCACTTTCAAGCTCCAGTTGTGAAGCTAGCTTACAGATGCTGCTACCATGCCTAGAGCTACTGTGCAGCAGCCCAGTGAGAGAGGCAGAGGGGTCACTCCCTGTGACCAGCCAAATTTGACAGCTCTTCTGGAATTCCACCTTGAAAAATTGTCAGCTTTTCGATAAGGACCTTACTTGGCTCCTGTCGAAACACAAAATACATCTTCCACTTGGAACTAAATGGAACAAGGGATTTAAAGTCACTGCTAAGGCACACTGATAGAAACACTACTGTCCATGCAACTTAGGAGTGAAGCACCCCCTGTAAACCTGACCAGAGTCAGTAACATTAATCCAACATGACCTTCATGTTTTTTCAAGCAGCAGATTTGCTCCAAAATATGGTTAGGGGGTTTTTCCCCCCTTTTCTTTAGGGCTATTTGGCTCTTGTTAATATTTAAGAGAACACTGTGGAGGACACAGGCCAGCAGCATCTGAAGTGCTTGGGCAAGAAGGAACAATCCCATCCAACTTTGGCAGCTGAAATGTCAATTTCAGCAGCAGCTACAGGTTCTCCCAGTTCCACATGCAAAAGCCAAAACATTTACAACCTCATATTTCTGCTACCCAGTGCAGCACTGGTACCAACAAGAGTCCTTGGAAATCTGTCCATCATAATAACTCAATAACTCCGCAACAAGCACTCATTTCTTGTTCTTTAAACAATGCTGACATGCCAAAGTCTAAGACCATGTGCACTATATAAAAACAATATCAGTTTTTCTGGCTAAAAGCCACCACAATGAATCACCACAATGCCAAAGTTCTCATTAAAAACCTTACTACCAACAGTGATAGTTCTGTAGATTCATGTGCCTTAGTGTCTCCTGTTCAGCCTTGTCTTCTTTTGAAGATTTGTTCAGAATGGGCAATACAAAAGCACTTTCTGAGGTTCCCTGGATGCATTTACAAAGGGGGTTTTTATGCCACTTCCCAAAATGTAACAACTCTTTCCACTGAAAGATGACTTTTGAGTTCTTCATTTCACATTAACAGCAGTTTAGTACCACCACCAAAACTCTGTTGTTTTCCACAGCTTTGCATTTCCTTTTTTCCCTCCTCCCCTCACCCTGGCTTCTAGATTTAAATGTTTTCTGACTTCACTGGCAGGGGTCATTCTAAGCTTTCCAAGAGAGAGACAAAATACTGCCTAACAGAGATTTTTTTCCCATTGGTTCCAAATGGTGATTTTCTGCGGGATAAAATCCAAGATGGGTACATTGTTTCACAGAGTTAACAGCAGCAGCCAGATCCCGCTGTAACTCCAGTTTAGACATGACTATTGATCATTCACTTCTCCCTGTTGAGTATCTTCGGCAACCACGTCCTGTTTTGCACTTTGCAGCCTCCAAAGTGCTACAGTGGAATACACAAGTGAATGTGTGACTGCACTCACCCCCTGCTGCAGTAAATCAACCTGCCATTAACACGCGAATGGAACGGCCTCATTAGCCGATAAACAACACCCACTGACCTGCTTTCACTAGGGACACTGTTATCTGCTCATCTCTGAAACTCCTCAACTTCACATTGAAAGGAAGAAGAAGAAAAGAAAATGATGCTGAACATATATTCGGAGCTGCCGATCACTGCTCAAAGCCTGCACATTGGCACGCCGCTCATCATGGAAAGCAATTCTTGTGATGAGATCTTAGGCTGCAGCGTTTCGATGAAAGCACGCTAGACCGCATCACTTTTCCCTTCACCTTACTCCGAAAAGGAAAATTACTTAGCAGAAAAGAGTCTGCTGAATTTCCAACACTCAGACCGCGAGACGAAAAGCGCCCTTTTAACTCTGGGCAAGAGAATCAGTGCTGGTGTCTAAGGGGGTGATTTAACGCCGATAAACGCCGCGATGCGAGCGAGCGAGCGCACACTGCCGCGCGTCCGACTCAGGCGCGGTGAGGTTGTTGCTCTTGTCTGTCATCTGGCGGGGAAAGAGCCTGACCTCGCCGAAAGCGTTCTTTTAGGGGAACACGCTCGGGAAAGTGATTCTCCTTTTCACATTGTGCCCCGACGGCGGGGTTTAGCAACGCGGGCGAAACACGCGTGTGGACCATTGCACGGAAAACGGGAGGCCTCGCTCCGAGCCCCCGCCTCGCCCGCACGCACTTCTCCCTCCCGAGCCCCCGGCACCGCGCTCCGCTCACCGCCGCCCTCGCCCTCCCCAGCCCCGCGAGCCCGCCGCCTCTCTCCCCTCTCCCCGGGCTGCGCCCGCCTTTGTGTCCGCCCGGGGCCGGGGAGCGGCACAAAGCCGGGGCGCCTCCGGCCGCCGTCCCCCGTCCGCAGACAAAGGCGCGGGGAGGGGCGGCGAGGCGAGGCCTGGGTCCGGCCCCGCGGGGAGGGGGCGGCGGCGGCGCCCCCGCCGCCCCTGTCAATCAGCCATGTTGGGGGACCCACGGCGGCGCCCCCTCCTCGCCGACCCCCGGCGGCGCGGCGCGGCGCTGCCCCGCGACACCTCCCGGCGGTGCCGGGCGGGGAAGGCGGCCGGCGCGGGGATCCCGCTCTGACCTCTGCCGCGTCCCTCAGCCTCGCCGACATCCAGCACGCACAGCCCGGGCGCCGCGCTCCCCGCTCCTACAGCGCCGCCATCTTGCTTCCTTCTGCTCCTTGGCGAGCGCGGCCGGGCCCCCGCATCAATATGCGCGCGGCGCCCTGACGTCGGCGCCCGCCCCGCGCACCGCCCCGCGCGCGCGGCACGGCTCCCCCCGGTCCCCCCCAGCGCGCGGCGCGGGGGCGCCCCCAGCACCGTCACCGGCGCCGTCCCCGTTCCCGACCGCGCGAGGCTTTTTTCCCGGCTGCTGACGCTCTTTCGGCCTTTTGGGGATTCCCACCCCCGCCCTCTTGCACCCCTCCGCCTTTTCTGCTTTCGCCGGTGGGTTCGCGGGACGCCCGTGGCCCTCCATGCGCCAGCCGCCGCCACCCCCCGTGGGACACCCCCCGTGCCGCATCCCTCCCGTCCCCGGGGGCCCGCGGCACTTTCCCACGGCCCCGGGAGCCCGTCTGCTGTGCGGCGGGCTGCTCTCCCCCGGCTGCGGCGGGAGGCTTGAGGGTGCAGCTCGGTAGTGCGCGGTGGCCGGCTGACAGAGTAAAAAAAAGCCAAGAAAGAAAAGTGGAGGAGGAGTCGGGGGAAATCGACAAAACCTCCACAGGCTTCCCCAAAATGAAGCCCTGTGCCCGCAGACACCGGGCTGCCAGCGGGGATTGCTCAGCGCGGGGTGCTCGGGACACTCGTTCCCGGGAGCGCCCGCAGCCCCGCGGCTCGGTGCGGGACGAGCGGGACCAGCGGCACCGTTCCCAAACTACGGGCTCGGGGCTCGCCGCAGGACGAACGGTGTCGTGCCCGCGGCAGCTGGAGCCGCAGAAGAAGGTCTGGTTGCCGGTCCCAGCCCTGGGAGCGGAGGTTGGTGCCCCCCAGGCTGCCAGCCCCCGCCGGCGGGGACAGCTCCCCGCTGCCATCCCCTCCGTGCGCCGCTCGCCGCCTTTCACCGGCGGAGCTGGAGCCCTTCCAGCTGGGCAGCTGCGGGGAGCAGAAGTAAAAGTATGCAAAATCGCCTCTCTGCGACCCGGCGCTGGGCTTTCACACCGCCGAAACATCGCCTGGAGTCCCGAGCGCCGGACGGAGCCAGGGGCCGCCCCTCCAGCGGGTCCCTCCACTTACCGCTGCGCCAAGTAGAGCAGCCCACAGGCTGCTTTTCTTCGGCTGGTCCGGGGCAAGTGCGGGGCCCGGGAGGATTTTAGGAGAGCATTAGCTTTCTGGCCAGGCCCTCTCCCCCTCTCCGGTGTGTCTTTCACCCCAGGGGGTGCCAGGAGAAGGTCTACAAGCGCTGCGTTCATCAGTGGTACCCAAGAGATGCTGAATCCGCATCTGTCCCCTCCCTGGCAAAGGCAGGCTGGTGAAAAAGGGCTTCGGCAAGATGACAAATCCGGTGCATTTGATGCAGATCAGAGTGATTTCTAGGAAGTTCAGGTCATCACTGAGTGATTTGTTTTTCATATCACAGGTTGTACACTGAGTTTTGCTTTTACTTTAATTTCTGTGAAACATTTCAGAGGAACACTAGAGATAAAAGTTCACCCTTACAACTTGCTAAAATAGCTGGTGGCAGTGTCTGTCGCTTCAGTACCTTTGCGAGGCAGCTTGTTCTCCACAGCCTTTGGAAAGGTGCTGGGCTGGCTAGCCCTATCCTGTAGGAAAGTGCCTGGAGTTTCTGACAAAGACCTTTGTGTTTACTTCTCCAGAGCTGACTTCAGCAGCATTTCATGCAGACTAAATCTATGCAAATAGACGCAGGTCTCTCTCTTCTTGGAAAAGTAAATGATGCAAAAAATGGTTAAGGTCTGCCTCAATTGTGCCATTTTTTGTGCTTTCACAGCATTTGCTCAATTTCCACAGGTTTTAATCAGCATTTAAAACTCTTTTAGGTTTGCCTGTTTTATTAAAGCCTGGGGTTGCTTTATCCCCTGGTGTGGCACATCCAGCTGACACGACAAGGAGTGACCATGCTCAGCCCCTCAGTGTGTTCCGAGCGCTGTCTCGTCCCTAAGCTGCTCTAAGGGCGCTGCAGACGCCTCCATCCTCTGCACCCTTGTTCTGCCCAACCAGGGCTCGGCGCTGACAGGGTTTGGCGGGGCCCCTCTCTGTGCTTTTCTCCAGCAATTTGCATTGCGCTGGGAGAGGTGACCCTCCTTTGCATGGCTCAGATCCCTCCCGTGCCCGTGAGCCCTTTGTGGCTGGAAAAGGCAGGTGGCTGGTTTTGGCAGGACGCTGCTGCATCGGAGCAAAGACCTATCTTCCCTTTGCATGAGCAAGCAGCTGCAAACCTGGGTAACTGAGTGGGTAAAATGAAAAAAAAAAAAAAAAAAAAAAAAGAAATAAAAACCCTCTAACAACCACCAAACCCAAAAGCCACAAGCAGGAGTTTGAAACTGAGCTGGGATTTTTTGTTTTCTGACTGTGCTGAAGATAAGGGACCACTCATGCATGTTTTACCTGCACATATGAATGTGAGAAACGTGTGCATTTTTTAAATGCTTCCTGACATAGGTGTGGTTCCCTTCCCTATTTGCTCTCTCTCACTCTCTCTCTCTTTCAACTTTACTGCCCTAATGACAGCCTGTTGTAATCATGAGGCTCAATAAACTCTGGAGCACTCCTGCTGAACCAGCAGTACTGTCTTGCCTCCCGGAGCACAAGGCACATTTACCGAGCCTCCCCTGCACCGCCAGCGTGTGCTCAGCTATCTCGACCTACAAACCTCCTAAGTGACCCGGTGCCATCCTGCTACATCTTGACAAACCAGGATCTTTTGGTCTCCAAGACAATGGCTTTCTGTCGTGCATACCCCTGCCAAATGTAGCATGCTCTACAATGCATGTTACTTGGTATCTGTTAGCAGCCTGATGGGAGGGACATGAACCTAAATTCTCCCTTGGAGTAGTTCTGTTTGCTTCAATGTATTTATTGAATGAGACATTTTGACCCATTTTGCTCTACCCTATCTATCAAACGGGGAGAAAAATGACTGAACATGACCACAGTGAGAAGTCACATAAAACCCCCTACACTTTTTCACCCTTAAAGAGTTGGGGGTAAAAAGTCTTTTACCCCTCAAACATGGCATCCCCTGACTTAAGCTGTATGCATTCCTCAGAGTAAGTATCTGCTGTAAGAAGCGGATATGCAGCTTCTTTGGAAATGTGCTGAAATGCACTTAGCTCAAACAATGCTCTGGAGCTGTTTCTAGAACTATCCCAGCCACACCATTTCTCATGGGCAAAACCACAGGTGAAGAGCATCCTGCAATGAGAGCATTTGTGTGTACAGTGTGTAATTGCACACAATTAATCCAGCAGTTTCAAAGAGTATGGGCCTTGCCCTCTACTAGAGGAAAACTTTCTCACTGTCAAGGATTTGGGGGCGGGGGAGGGCAGGATGAGAGTTGCAGTCAGATTCCTGCTGCAGTGAGCAAACCTGACAGACTTACTGAGAGAATGTAATGTACATGGCCTCCTCAAAGCCCCAAATGAAACATCCAGAGAGATGTACAGTGCAGACAATATTTCATCCTGTGCCCTGCATTGCAGAATAAGTGGGTTTGTATTAGCTTCACATAGCTTGCAGGGACAAATTGAACTCTGACTTTGAATTTCTGTACAATAACCAGTTCAGAGCCATAATTCAATTGTTTTTACTGAGACTTCAACTTTTCATGTTGTTTTTATTCATGTTGTCTTGTCCTCATAATAAAGTGTGAAGAGGTATGTGAGGTGAGAGGAAAGAAATTTGCTAGATACCCCATTTCACCTCCTCGAGCAAACCTCTGGGGCCCAGAGAACTGGCTGCTGTAACGTGATGGGCCTGCAGAAAATCTCTTGTGTCCTTCCTCCACACAGACATTTGTCTCTGTCACGAGGGACACTGATTTCTCATGGGCCCATGTCTGGATCACAGCAGCATCCACCAGAAGCCCTAGAGGGACAGGGTGAGGGAAAGGCAACAGGACCAGTTCAGTGAGCTGTTGTTTTGCTTTGGTTTATACTTTCAGCAGAGCTTTTTCAGGTCCTGAGACATCAGCTCATCCATGAGCTTGAGAGTCCAGCCTCAGAGCTGAGGGATCACTGATGCTGGGGCTGCAGCCATGCCAGCTGGCACCAGGGGTGGCCCTGCCAGACTCATGTTGATGACAGGATGCCACCTCACTTTTTTCCCCTGAATTCATCAAAGATCATTATTTGTCATATCTTTGCATTCCTACCCTGGACAGGAGGGGACTTTTCCAGGACTGCAGAGATGAGTTGTTGCAGAGGAAACACGTAGGAGTTTTGTTTGTCTGTTTGGGAGCGAGGTACCCAGTGGCTGGGATGCCTGCAGGGACACTGGGATGAGTTGTCTGCCCAGTGCTGTCATTGTGTTGGTGGGAGATGTGTGTTTCCTAAGAGCTGTAGATGGCTCAACTTTTAAACCCTTGGCTTTTGCCAGTGGGTGTAGATGTCTTTGTGCTGCTGTTCAGTGTTTATGGCTCTGAGGTGACTGTAGCCTTGTGATTGCTAAGGCATTTATGGCTGGAAAGCCTGAATTCTGGCACCCTAGACATCTGCTAGGGGCAATTCCTGCCCCCAGGATCATGGTTGGGACTAATGCCCTGGGGAAAGGAAGCCCCTGGCAGAGGAGAAGGGTTAAGGGAGGCTTAAAGAGAGGTGAAGCAGGAGAACCCTTTCTGAAGGTATAGCTTGTCCTTTTGAGTTCCCAAGCTTGCTTTTTCATGGTTGTAGGAGTAAAATCTTGAATCCTCTATGCAAGAGAAGCAGAAGCTCTACTCACAGGAAGTGGGGGAAAGTCTGAGCTGGTGGTTGGACAACCAGGTCTGTGGTTACTCCTGAGGAGTGGCACTGTTGACTTCTGGCAATAGCCTTCCAAGAAAGGGCCAGAAGCTGACCTGCAAAGAAAGAGCACTCGGCAGTGTGATACAGATCCTGGATGCAGCTGAGCTGGCAACATTCAGGATCAAAATCAATTCTTCCTGCTCTGCTCATCCCCCTCCCCAGCCTGCAAGCATTGCCCATTTGTGTTCACTTCTGGACTGCAGCACCTTTGGGAAAGGCAGCAAAGCTGGGAAAACAAGTGCATCGAGCCAGTACCACAGAGCAGCACACGCAGGGGGACAGGAGCAGAGTGCATGGTTGCTCTTCCCCAAAACACCTCCCTGTGAGCAGAGACGGCAGCCGGTCTCACTCCATCAGTCAGGCTTGCTGTGGAATGTTCTCCCACAGGCAAATGCCTGTCACAGCAAAGTGTGGTGAGCTGTGCTGCTTCTGTCGAGTGCATTCCGCAGCCATCAGGTGGCTCGAAGCTACACCATCAGTCAGTCCAGCTCTGGGGAGGAAAACTGTGCTTTAAACCCCTCTCAGAACCATTGAGCAATGACGTGTGACCAGCACTGCTGCACTGGTGTCAGGTTCTCTCTGTGACAATGTGCATCTCTCACTGAATTTCTGGGCTAGAGCAACATTTGGTCGCTGTATCCATCCATTCTCTGATTGTTGGAGGAATTAAAATCCTTTGATAACCCCTGAACTGTGAGCATTTTGCAGCTGCATGAACAGCTTAGGGCTTGAGTGGATTGGGCAGGAAAGGCATGCTACAGCTGCCAAATCCTTTACTGATTTTTTCCCCCTGCCTTCTCTACTGGTGTTTGGTTTTCTCCTTATCTTCAAAGCCTTCCACAGCCTTGTGGGTGGCTTCCTGGTGTGGATCCTTACGTGCTGCCCATGGGCTCTGCTGCATTGCTCAGCATCACCTCGCTTGCTGGCAGCTCTTGCCCTGTGGCTCCACAGCAGGGTTAAGGGACCAGGCAGGTGGAGGAGTCTCCTGTGTGCTCCTCCTGGTCTCTGCTGGTGACAGTGATGGAAGGGGATCCCTTGCATATGATGAGCCCTCAGTAGCAGTGTGTGAAGAGCCTGTGTGAAGCAGGGTGCAGGAGGCTTTTGCAGGAGTTTGGTGCTTCTGTTGCTGGAAATCAGTAGTGTTCACTCTGCCTTCTCAGCATGACCAAAAAGTGTCCCAGTTTGAACAGTGGCTTGTTTCCAAGGGCTTCTCTCTCATCTGTCCCTGTACATGACTTTTGCTTGACTACAAATTGAACAGGATGGATGGAAGGCTAAATTCCTACAGCTGCTGGGCCCTGAGAGGGGCTTGGTGTCTTTTCTCCCTGGAAACTAACTTCATATTCCTCAGAACATCATGGTAGAAAATGAAGGAGTGACTGAGCACTAATCTCCTGAAACCACATTTTCAAATTAGGTATCTGAAAACAGTCTCCCTGTGTCTGTAGCACTGAGGAAAGGTATCTCTTTTCCAGGTGTGCTTGATGTCCCCTGGTGACACTAGTGACAGTCTCAGTAATCAGTACTGATCCCTTTCAGTTAGATATTTTCCAATGTATATATTTTAACATACAGCTTTAGGTATCAGGAATTTGGTCATTTTCTACAGCTCATCTCTCAATTAGGAAGGAAGAGGTTTTGCTGTTAACTGAGAGAAGTCAAGGATATGTGGCACTTCTTGCAGTGCAGCCTGTGATTTCCTGGCATATAATGAAAGCTGGCTCCTAAGAGAGTCTTGCAAAAGGAAAAGTGCCAAGGGAAAACTAGAAGGGTCTGATGAAACAGTTAAACAGGCTGATATACAGATACATGGGATGTGATACAGCAAATGCCAGTCTTTGGAAGGAGCCTTAGCTGTGTGCCTGGGCAGGAGCTGGGAAAGGCAGGGGCTGCAAAGTTGTATGACTCAAAGAGCTTTACTTTTTCATTTTTAATCATTAGTCATTTTAACAAGCTCAGTAGGACTTTACTTGTTGGTTGCCGTTCTCCCAGTGCATCCAGATGAAAAACCCAAATCTTGTAACAGGGTTGCCGTTGCTCTGTGACTCAAAAATTCTCAGCCTTTGAGCAGAAGTGTCATGTTTGTTCATATCCTTAGTGCAGGCACAATTATATTGAGTTAAATTCTGCTTAAATCAATGTTACCCTGTAAATGAAAGCTATATGCAAAGCTGGCTGCTTTGCAGCATGCATTTAAGCAGCTAAATAGTGTTCCAAAGCAATGTAAATGCATGTGTGCTGGTGATCTCTGTAGTGTGGCTTTTCTAATCTAGAAGCAATGTATAAAGAAGATAAATGTTGCAGCTGTCTTTGTCTCTTTTGATTTCCTTCTCTGGCAGAGCAGTTTGTCTGTGGTCCTAGCTGAGCTGTCAGCTTGCTCTGAGTTTTCTTACATGCCTGCTACTGATTTAGGCAGGGAGTCAGCACCATATCTCCTCAGGGGCAAGACATCCAAGGAACACCCATTTGGACATGAACTGGCAGCAGCCTAGGGTTTTGCAGCTCAAGGAAGGAGCTGTGCATTCAATCCTTTTTCTTCAGGTGAAAGTGGGGATGTTACATACATTTGCCCTTCTGCCCTTCAAAAAGCTGTTGAGAAGCTCTGCTGAAAGATGCAAACATACATCAGAGTCACAGTCACTGCATTATATTAAAAGGTACATCTTTATCTCAGGGTTTGAAGAGCAAGAAAAGTAGACTGTCAGAGCTCAGCAGTTGTGAGGCACCAGCAGAAGCCCTTGCCACCCTGAGCAGCTTTAAAACCCCACAAATTCTCTCTTCTTTCAGGAAAAGCAGCTGCCTTCCTGGCTCATTGGAGCAGCTTTCACTATGACAAGGTCTCCTCTGTCATCCAAATGTAGCAATGTGTGCCCCTTTCTGGCTGGCAGCAGGGTGACGCAGGTGGGGTTTGCTTTTGGTCACTGGCATCAGCAGGTGCTTTGGGCAGGGCTGAGGGCTGGAGTCCAAAGCAAGTTCAGTGGTCAGCCTTAAACTGGCAACATGCACCTTTGCATGCAGCCACTGCCTCCAATGTAGAATGCCACTGTCAAAATGAAAAATAGCTGTACTGCTTCTTGGGGATGGCAACCTGCCCTGTCTTCTGCTTCCCTTAGTAAGGTGTTGAGAGACAAGGAAAAGAATGATTTTATGAACCTGGTGAAAAGTTAAAAAAAAAATTATAGCTGTTGGGATGATGTCTGCCTTGCTAATTCCATCTCTGAAAAATTAGGAGACATATTAAAAAGTAATTGCTCTGATAGAAGAAGGTTATCTGTGACCAAGGACTCTGACTGGCACATAGCCTGCAATGTACTTATCTTATTTCCTTCCACAAAAAAAACTGTGGATGAGCTCTCCACCTCTGTGGCAGGATCCTCAGTTTTCTTCAGTACCAAGGGAGTGGGGATGCCACTCATTTGAGGTCTCTAAACTGAAGCACCTTAAGGGGCACGAATTTTAGAGGATATTTTATCTGGCATTTTTAGAAAATTCAACTGCTGGATGTTTTCAGGACATCTCAAATTAGGAACTCACTTTATGAGATTTTTACTTCCAGTCCTACTTTGCCTTACTCTTCCATTTGTAAATAAGAACACTAATACCCTTATCAGCAGAGGGATTTAGCAAAGATAAACAGATTTGGTTTTAATTCCTTCAGAAATCATGCCAGAAGTACAGAAAATAAACAGGAAGTATTTAGATATTTAGCACAGAAGCAAGCCAGGATTTAACAGGCACCACAGAGACTCTGGGGGACAGATTACAGCTTGGAAAGACAGATATGGAAGGGCACAGCTGATTTAGGAAAACTATGCAGAGAAAATGGGGGTTAAATTTTGCAACAAATACCAGGAAAGGCTGTTCTTCATCTGACATTTGTGAGGAAGCAAGAGGAAGATTTATTGAATGACTTTGGAGACAGATAAAGAGGAAAGAGAGGGGGGTGTCAAGAGGAGGGCTGTTACAGCTCTCTTGGTGGGAAGGGAGATGTTTAGGAAGGTGCAGCACAAGCAGCTGCTGAGCAGTCACCCCCTGGCAGTGATGGGCACCTGCCCCCTGCCCACAGCTCCCCAGGAGGGCACAGGCTCAGCATCAGCAGAACTCCAGGCTGCTCTGGAGCCAGCAGCCCAGTGGTGCTGTGCAAGGGCAAAGTGTGCCCCACAGGGAGGTACCCTCTGGTGTTCACAGCCTGGTGAAGCTTTGCATGGAGAAATGCAGCCAGCTGGAGAGCTTCCAGTAATATATTAGATGAGGGAGTTCAGAGGTCATCTGCAGGAGTGACAGCTTATACAGCAAAGCTCTCCCCCAAGCAGAAGGGTTTGGAGTTGCTGAATTGGGATTTTGGCAGCTGTGAGGACATGGTAAGTCATCTGCTCCATGTTAAATCCTGTTAAAATGCTGAGCATCGACTGCCCTTCACATCCTCTAAATAAAGCAAGGAAAACTTGGGCTAATTGGCAGCAATGTGCATCTATTGCCAGGACAGTAATTTCTGAATGTAAAGATTGTTCTGCACTTAAAACAAGTTGCCTGAAGAAGATATTACACCCGAGGCTCAGCAGGGTAAGGCCTGTCAGGAAACATCCCCACAGGCCAAGGATGGACCAGAAACCACCTACAGTTCTTCAGAAACCCATGTTTGCAAATCTCAAGAAAATGATGGACTTCTTTTAAGAGTCTCAGGAAGAACAATAATGTCGTGGTTGGGGACCACACAGAAAATAAAATCTGGGTGCTTGGAGTAAGATAAATAGCAGAGAGGTGCCATTTGCTAGGCTATCCACACTTAGGGAGTTACAGAACACATTGTCATAAGGGAAGGAGGGAGCACACCTTACATTGCTCTTTGCTGGGATGCAGGGGTGGACTGAACCTGGAATCAGACAAAACAAAACACAATAAATGAGGGCTAAAGTTAGAGAAATTCAGCCTGAAAAGTTCTCCTTGTTAAGAGTAAGCGACATTTTTTTCTTAAATTGTGGAATAATTTAGCAGGGGAATGCCAGAGCCTTTCAATCAAGGGTTTGTCTAAAAGACCTGTCATGGTGCTGTAGCTGGTTACCTAAAGGCTGTGCTGTGTGACAAGTCAGAAAAGATGATTGTGTGGTCCAGTTTAGTCAGTGGATCACACTTTTAAGCCATTTGTGCTGTTACTGTGACACAAACTGTGACAAAAACTGTTACTGTGACACAAAAGCATGACGCAAGCCTGAAGATGTCCGCCCTGTTGCTGGAGGTCTATGCAGAGAGCAGATGCCTGGCATTCCAAACTGAACAGATAAAATCAAGATGTCCCATGCAAAAGAGTTGTAATTATATTAATTTCACAGCCCTTCCAGGGCTTTTGAAACCAGGGATTGACAGAGGAGTCAAGAGAGGTGGCTGCTAGCCCACTAGGACTCTCGTGAATCTCCCACGTGTGTCCTGATTATCAAAGAAACTTTGTGTGCTGTTGCTGTAGGGCTCCTGTGGCTTTCACTATTTCAGTTGTCTGTGCTCCCCTGCCAGAGCTTTTCTTAATTTTCAAGTAGCAAAAAAAAAAAAAAAAGGGTGCTCCGTCTGAGGGAGGTCAAGAGAGCAGCAAGTTTATGGAAAGGGCAGGACTCAAATTAATAAATGTGGGTGGGATGGAGATGGTGAGGTGCAGTTGTCTTTCACATCTAGTCACCCATGTTAATCTGTCCTAATTGCATTAGAGAGAACCAACAGGCAGCAGAGCTGATGTTTGCTGAGGTTGATGTTTATAACAGCTCTGGGCATCTGCTGGGAGATTTCACCAGGTCAGCTGCACTGAGGGCAAAGATGCCAATCCCAAGTGAAGGTAGACAATGCCTGTACATGTGCACATGTGTCTGTACTAGATTAGTGACAGGGATGTAAACATATGTATGCATAAATGCTCTCAGGAAAGATAGCTTAAAAATGTGGTGAATATAATGCCCCTTCACTCCAAACTTAGGTGAGACCTACACTTTGCATGTTGTAAAACAAGCTCTTAATTTCTCATTTACTCTTCTTGCACTTTGAACATGATGTTTTCTCAGCAGATGATATTTATCCTGTTCCCCCACAATGTGCTGGCTCTTTCAGATTGTTTTTCTCTGGCCAAGCTTTTGAGCAATCAATTGTGTCATTGAGGCTTCAGTGCAGGTCAGAGTCTGAGTCTCACTAAGGGCAAACTTTCCTGAGGCAAGGAGAGCAAGATCTGGTCTGGAAGCTGAACGTCCCCTAGAATTGATGTTTTTGGCATTTCAGTCCATTTAAACTCATCAATACATTTCTCACAACTCCATGGTTTTGCTACATGCAAATCAGCAGCAATGGGGAGGTAAAAATCCCCATCTGAAGCCTGCTCATGGCATTGCTGTACCTGACGTGTGTCACCTTGGTATGGAGGTGATGGCCTGATTTAATGATGCCTCCAAGCCCTTTTGGCCCATGCACACCTATGGTGGTATCTGTGGGTGGGGAAGAGTGGAGAAGAGCAGCATGGGACTGCAGAGACCTTGTGTGCATGTTCAGTTGATCCAGCAGCTGCACGGAATTTGCATTTTTATACAACTCCCTCATTGCCTACCCCCTGTCTTGCTTTCCTGGTTTGTTTTCTGTCTTTAGGTACAGCAGTGGTGAAGGCAGGGAGCTGCCCTTCAGCACAGCACTGAGCTGGATATGAAATGGGACATGTAATGAAACCTGCCAGGTAAAGGGCTTGTTCTGAGCTCATCTTCTTCTCATCCTTCCTTCTTCTCATCCCTTTTCCCAGTCACCTTCCCAGTCCACCCTGTGGTCCCACAGAAAAGCAACAGCCTTTTCTTTCTGTGGGGAACTGGTTGGCATCCCCATCACCACGGCTGTAGCAGCATCCACAGAATGCAGCCATGGAAAGCTTCTTTTTAAGGTATATCCCCCCTCTCCCCAGGGCAGCTGAGAAAGCAAGGGGCCAGCATTCATCTCCTTTTCCTCATGCTGTAAAACCAGCCCTGTTTTAAGGTATCACAAATCTTGGCTGGCCTGAGTGTGGGGAAAGCAGGATGCAGGATGCTGTCAGCACTACTGCCCAATGAAGGGGGAACCAAACCTTGGTTTGCTCTGGGTGGGATGTTGCAGGCTGCTGAGGGTCTGGGGCCATTCCTGCTAATAGATTCATTGGCTGTTGTGTGGCTTTCAAGGTTATTCAGGTTTAAAAAAAAATTCCTCCCACTTTTCCCCACTTAACTGTTGGACATTCCTTCTGCCAGTGGGTTTAGAAAAAACACTCCTAGTATGCCAGGCCTCATCCCATGGGAAGCACTAAATGAGATTTAATGATTAACATCTACTTCCAAGCCACCCAAAAGGTGTTGACACTCTCCCTGCTATTAGGTGCTGTAGGCACAGAGCTGTCTGCATGTGCTGATTAGTGTCACACGTGTCGCTGGCAGTCTCCTGTGTGCTGACCATCCCCACATGCCTGCTCTGTTTTATGCCCCTTCCCCAGAGGTGAGGGCTTGGTAAAGGACTGTGAAATTAATAGTTTCCAAAGTACCTCTGTGATGGTACAGGATGAACCTGGAGGGCAGAGCATCCTGAGCAGGGATGGGCATCAACTGGTGCAGCTCAGTGAGCAGCCAAACTCACCTCCAAAGAATGGAGAAATGTTTTTAATTTAAATGCACAGGCACTTTAAAGTCAGGGGAGCAATCCTAATGACAGTGTGACCCAGCCTGCCTGGGATTTAACACACCAAATTGAAGAGAGCAACACAGCTCCCACTTGCAACAGGGGCAATTTAAAGGTGGATTTCCCTAAAGAGAAGGGTAGCCCTAGGCAGCAGAAACCTCTTGTCTTCTCTTTGGTGCTTTTTGCAGGATTTCAATGGCATTAAATCCTTCTGAGTCCTGCAGGTGTGTTTTTTCTCCTGAGATAATGGTGTTGGTTGGAAAATTGCCTATAAAATGTCCATCCTTTGAGATTACAATGTGGGGAGTTGACTTTTGTTTGTTAATTTTGTCGACATATTTATTTCACATTAAGGTGTGGAAAAAATACATTTACAGGGAAGCAGCCACCAAGATAGTCAGACCATCAAGCCTTGATGGTCTCTCTCAGCTTTGAACAGAAAGTGTTGTTCTCTGCACTGTGAAGCCAGCCCAAATCAGCACACACAGTCGTGAAGCATTAGCAAAGGCTGTGAATGCCAATAGTCCTAATATTAAGCCTTCTGGTGCTCTCCCTGGAATTGTCTGACTCGATTGCATCCTGTTACACTTGCAATCTGCTTTCTGCTATCGGCTGATAGACTGGCAGACATTTAAATTGTCATTTAGAAAAATCTGAGAGCGCTTGGTTTGGGACATTTTGGGTTTTTCTCTGGCTTTTTTTCTTGTTCTGACAAAATGTTATAGTTACCAGAGGGTGGCCTGGGGAAGGACTTGATCCTCCTTGGGGCTGAACAGCAACAGCTTGCTTTTGGGCTGGTATAGTCCACAGCAGGGACAGGTGAGAGGAAGGGTGAGCCTTGTTGGGTGTGGGAGATGTCAGTGCGCTGCTCCCACCTCCATCCTCATCCTCTGTCCCTGTCCCTTATTGGATTTGTTTTCCAAGGAGATGTGGGGGAAGGAGATGCCAGCATTCTGCAGCCCAGAGGGACACAAACCTTTTTGTGGGGTTTTGTGGTGCAAGGAGACAGCATGAGGAACACAGCGGGAGCTGGGTCTCATGGAGCTGGGGTTTGGGCTTGGCACAAGGATAAACTTATGTCTTCCTGGGGAGACTGAGGGGAAGAGAAGTTGTTGTTCTAATGTGAATAGGGAGGTTCTTCCTCCTCAAACTATTGCACTACTCTTCCTCCTGGTACAAAACACGGAGGAGCAGGGAGAGCCCCCTCTTGCCATCATACCCTCCTGCAATCCTGGCCCTCGGGGCCACATCCCAGTGCTGCGGGAGTCACTGCCTGGGGGAACAGGGCTCCTCCCGAGCCTCCCACCCTCCTCCCCATCAGCTCCGCCTTGCCCGGATGAAAGGCTCTTTGCTGGAGACACCTGGCAGCGCTGGCGCCCGCAGTCGCCTCTCAGTCTCATGGAAGATTTCCCTGCACAAGCTCTCCCGGCTGCCCGAGGTGAGACGCTGCGGCTGCCAGCGGCGCTGCTTGACGCCTGCCATTTCGGCATCCGCGGCCGTGAGACACCAGCGGGGGTGCCAGCTGCTGGCACAGCCTGCGGTGGCATTAAACATGAATTCATTTACTCCGTTTAGCTACGGGCAAGGCATTTCCAGAGGATTTAAAATGTGCCGGGACATGAATTCCCCCTCCTGAATGCTTATGTGTAAGGCTCTCATTTGCACAGCGGTGAAGATGTCAGGAGGTTTCCTGTAGGATTTGGCTGGGATGCCGACCCTGAGGGCAGCTTTTGCATCCTTACGTCTGCTACGTGGGAAGGATCTTTAGATGTGGAAAACCTTCTTACAAATGCTATCTGCCTGGCTGGATTTGGGAGACTTGGTCCTGAGGGAGTATTTTCTAATTTTTGGTCCTGGCTCCATGAGATAATGAACTGTAACCATGTCCTGGCATATCTACCTGTATACAAATCATTACTTAGTGTGAGGGAAATCATTTTCCCGGCAAAGTTTAGCTCCTTGGTGCTGCTTTACACAACTAAATTCTATAAGCAACCTCATTTTTGTCTGTAATGAACCACTGCTGCCCTGTTGCCTGCCTCCTGAGAGAGGGCTGCACACATCCCCAGGCGAGGAGCGCCATCACATGTGCCTAAGCTGTGCGCAAGGGCTTGAGGGATGCTCCTTTGGTGAGCATATTTCCTCCAGGGAAGACACTTTTTTGGAGTGCTCTGGGAAGCCACAAGATGCAGACACATCCCAGCTGATGGCACATCCTTTGACCTGCTTTCCACCGACATGTGGAAACCATCCTTCCTCATTCCTTCAGTTCTATGCATGGGAGTAGGATTGGCCAAGGGGCTGGTCCCCATGTGAGTGGTGGGAAGGAGAACTGCTGGGTGCTTTTGGGCACTTTGGTTTAATCTCATCTGTCAAAAGCATTCTCAAGAGAGTCTGAGGAGAGAAACGAGTGCCAGGCTTGCCTAATGGCTGCACTGCCGGGGAGAAACATGCTAAAAATCCTCAGGCAAATGAAGGAAGCCTAGGAAAACCAAAGGATGTTTTGGTAGATGCTCTGAAGTGCTCCAGGAGCAAAGTTAGGACCACCAGTTGAAAAGCAGGCTCATGACTCCAAAATACAGCCTCAACATTCTCTTTTCAGGCTCTCTTGCTTCCTCACTTGGCTCTGCAAGGGACCAGACCAAAACACAGGAAAAGTGGCTGCCGTGCATCTCTCCCACCTCCCTTCCCATCTCTTCATGGCTTTGTTGGGAAGCAGAAGTGCTGGTGGTGCTCTCTCTGCCACAGCTGAGTCTCCAGCTGCATGGGCAGGTGTGGAGACTGCACACCTGCCACTGTACCTGGAGGCCAAGTTTGTTCCTTGTAGCATCTGTTGGAGAGGAAATGGCTCCTGCCACAGAAAGGGGCTTCATAAGGGAAGGGCAAAGGGCCGTTATGTCACTGCCATCTCCCCTCCAAGGAAGCAGAGATCTCAGAAGCACCACCAAACACTTCCAGGGAACTTAATCCCCTACTCAGAGACTGCACAGGGGACAGTGACTGGACCAAACCCTGGTGGCAAGGCTGAGATAAGAAGCTGTTTACATGCCCTGAGGAGAAACTCCTTTCTCTTTTCCAGGTGACAGGTTTATGACATGTGGCTGAAGGATGCTCAGTTTCTCAGAAGTCACAAACACCCCTCAGTGCCAATAGCTGCCAGATTATGTGTACTGGGTATACAAATGACTGCATAGGCAGTCACACATGCATACGTGCATGTATATGCAGATTTATATGCATGCACATATGCATGTGTACAGCATGTGCACCCAAAGCTTTTATCAGGGAACAGGGTCTGACTCAGTGGCACAGAGATGTCACACCATGGCACACATCCCCCACCATCCCTGGCTCCCTCCCTCCCTCTCTCCTGGGGGCTTTAGAGGCATCTTCTCCAGTGTGGGGGTGCAGGGGCTCAGCAGCACAGCCTTTGGCACCAGCTGCTTCCCATGGTGCAGCTCTGAGTCAGCACAGGTGGCAGATGATTCATCTCTTGCATCAGTATGATGCTCATCTGCACAGTCTCAGGTTAGATGTGTTTTTTTCTATATTTTTCTTTTTTTAAAATGGCAAGATGATTAATCTTCTTGTGCTGGTACTTCAAAAGCTTTAGTCCCAGGGGCACTGTCTTATGTGGTTGGTCTTCTAAAGAAAACTGTGCTACCACTTCCCTTTCTCTGTGCTAAGCTGCACTGTCTGGGTTTTTGTACTTTGCTCCTTCCTTTCATGTTAAACTTATGGTTGGCTTGTTGTAGCTTCCAGACAGCATTAGCTACCCAGGAGTGATAATTTTCCCTTCCACTTCATCCCTAATAATTTAGGAGGGCAGTGATTACCACAACATCCTCCAATCTCACTCCTGCAGGACTTGGTATAAAGGTGGTGAAATGGTTTGGCTGAAAATGTCTTACACTACCAAAAAGGTCTCCCCAACTGCCTCTCCCTGGACTGAGTGGGCATGTCCCTCCTGAAGGAAACCAGAATGCCTATCCAGTATCGAAAAATACATATTCAGCTTTTAGCAGCACAGAGGTGAAACCCTTTAATTTGTCAGCCGTGTTAGATATTGGTCCTCGGTTGTAATTGCTGGCTCCTGAAGTGGAGAGAAAGAGCTGCTGGAGGCAAGGAGAGTGGGTAGCACAAGGGCTTTAAATTGGGTGTTTGCAAGCACAAGCTGGAGATGGACAAGAGGACATCAAAGAGCCATGAGGTTGGTCCAGATAGTGGGAGAGCTTTCCAAGTACAGATATATCTATCTGGAGGAAGGAAAAAACCTTTCTTCCAGGAAGAAAATATCCACATGGATGTGGAAAAGAGGGACAGTGAAGGAGAAGGGGGAAGGTCCAGTCCCTGGCATGGATGCAGCAGAGACCAGGTGGGTTTCTGGCTTTGATTTTGATTTTAGTGTTTCTTGAAAAATAGTAATAGTTTCTCAGAATACTCTGGCAGGTGTGAAATATGTCCTCACCATGGATATGTTTTCACTGCTTGTGGTGTTCCCTCTGAAGTGGGCTGTAAAAAGCCTGCCTTTCTAATTGAATTTGTGTGTAGATGGAGAAGGTATAATCTAAGATAATTAATGCTAATTAATTATTGCATGGTCAAATGAGCAGGAAATGCATATAGAAGCTTGAAAAAAATTAATTACATGAAAATAGGATAATTGCTTGTGTATTCAGATACACATTTATCTGAGCAAGCATATACTCAGCATTTTAAAAAGGGTTACTGTAGGACAAAAAGCTGTGAAGAGAATACATTTCCTAAAAGACTCCCTATTGCATATTAAGAAAACCCCAAAGCTAGCAAAAAATAGATGAAGTTAAGAAGAGGCTAGTTTCACTATCACTTGCTTTTGAAAGGGAAAACATTGACATCACACATCCTACTGCACTCTCACCATACAAATACACCTGGCCTCTGAATGTAGCCATTGTTAAAAAAAAAAAAAAAACAAAACAGAAAAGGCTAAATTTTGGTAATTTGTCTCAGAGTGTGCAGCACTTTGTTTTGTAAGGAACCGCAGTGAAGCTGGGGAAAGGAAGGTGAGAAGGCTGAGGGGTGAGTGGCTGAGACCCATGGGATGGGAGGGTGCAGAGGCAAACTGATGGTTTTTACATCTGCCACAGCTTGGCCCAAATGCCCATTTCAACTGCTGCAGACAAAAGCTGGTTTCCTTACAAATACAAAAATACTTGCTTAGTAAGTCTCCAGAGCTATCAGGATCCAGGTTTTCTTCCCATATATTTTTTTCCCTGTCAGCTCCCTGATTGTAGTGCATGATGAAATGCTCCTCCTTAGCAGCCAAGGCTGGGCTCAGAGCTGGTGGAGGCAGGCTGGGATGGTGGCTGCAGCCTGGGAAGCTGGGGTTCCCTAAAGGGACCTGGGGGGTTCACCTCCCTCTCTCCACAGGCTCTTGTGCTTAGGTGGTACAGTGCTGCATTGCTAAGCAGGTGCATCACCTCCAGGGTTACTGGTGGGATGTGTGGGGCAGTTTGTGATGGAAAATCTGTCCAGGGAGCATGAGATGGACTCCTGGGAGAGAGAGATTTAAAGCACAAACCTTTATAGCCAAAAATTCTCACTTTCTTCCTTCTCCTCTTCCAAGGATTCTGATTTTAGATGATTTATTGAAAAAGCAAGCTTGCCAAAGGTTTGCAAAAAGTTGCTTTGTGGGAAGCCTAAATTTTTCCTGTAAGTGTGTTTGATTCAGAAATTCATCCTAACCCTTGTCTGAAGACTTGCAGTGCCCAGACACGTGTTTATCTGCTTACACCTTTCCTCTGAGAAGAAGGTGGTAGGAAGATGACCAGAGCTTGGACCTTTTTCCACAGAAGAGCACCACAGTTTGCTGTTAGTGCACCTTAGTACCAACTTTCTATCATCTTTGGAGAAAAAGAAAGATGGAGGAGCTGTCCTTGGAAATGGATAATGGGCTCAGCATTTTCTGGGACCTGCTCTTGTCTGGAGGGCTGGAGGAGGAGCTCAGTGCTGCACCTAAAGACACAAGTCCTCAAAAATAGCTAACAGCTGAATTTAGGTCTCTAAAAGGCTGCAGCAACACTGGTTCAGGATTCATTGAATATTTTATCCAAGCACAGGCATCAGATTGGCTTCCAGGAAGTGGGTGGATGAAAGTGTGAGGGGGTGTATGTGATTTGTATTAAATTAGAAATAATCAGTTAAGCCAATAGTGGTTCCAGGGAGCCCCAGCAGACCATTTCCAGTAATTGATTTTTTTGGGAGCCCCGCGGATAGAGCTTTTCTTTTTTTATAATGGATCTGTTCCCTGATGATTAACTAAGTAATTCCTCTAGCAATTACATCCTCTCTGAAATGACAGTTTCATGGCTTAGAAGTTACTGGGAGCTGCTCTGATCACCAAGCCTGTGCAGTTTACACCCCTGGGGAAGCCCCACCTCATCCCTTCAGCATCCCCATCCCTCTCAGCTTCGTCTGTCCCCACAGCTTGAGCCCCATGCTCTGCCCTCTGTGCTGCCCACTTGCACATGAGAATCTCCTGGCAACACTGTAAATGTGACGTAGAGATGGCAAACAGCTCCCTCCCTGGCTCTGGCACAAGGGCTGTGCCTGGTCTTTCGTTGGGCACTGAAGCCTGCAGGACTGGAAAGGAGGTGTTGGAAGATGCAGGGGTGCAGGAATGCACAGGCATCTCATTTGTCACCTGGAACCTCAGCATTTGGTGACACTGAGGACGCAGTGGTGCTGGGCAGTAGCTCAGGCAGGAGTGACTTGTCCTCCCTCAGCAGCCATAGGGTGGTGAGTGCAGTTGGAGGTGTGACCGCTCACAGAGGACAGGTCTCCATCTGCCTGCGGGGCCAAACGTGACACAGATCGTCTGGATGTCTATGTGGTCCACTGAGATGCATTTTGGGCATCCCTAGGACATAACAGACACATTTCTGGTATTCTATTCTATTGTATTTAAAATTGCCTCCTGAACTCTAGTAGTTAGTAGGGCATTGTTAACCACTTTCACCCTTGAGTGGGAGCTGCACAGGCACACCTTTTCCCAGAAGAAAGTAGTAAACTTGAGGGTGTGTGATGGAGACAAGTCCCTATGGCTACTGGCCAACAGCAAATGATTACAAACCAGCAGGGCACTCACTTCCTTCAGCTTCATATAAACCGGTTAATTATCCTTTGGCTTCGGTATCATCCGTGCAGTGTTGGCTTGTCGAGTTGGCAGGAGCCTGTTCAGTCTAAGCAACAGGAAGTTTCCTCTGTGAATACATAAAACTTTAATAATTATTTATTGCATAAGTAGGATGAGGGCCAGGACATAGCAGAAATGTGAGGAGTTTCCCAGGTGACTTTCCAAAGTCTTTGAGATACTAGCAGGTCCAGCTCTAAAGTTATTAAAAGGAAAGAAAATCCACTCTAAAGAGCTTTTGGCTATTCTTCTTGCTCTCCTTCCCTCCCTCATTTATCTGGCCAAATCTCTTCAATCTGCCTTTATTTAGTGAAGTTAAGGAAACTTTTTGGGTTTTTTTTTGATAAACTGAGTCCTTTCTGAGTGATCTTGGTGGAAGAGATAGAAGAAGAGAATACAAATCACGGCACCATATTTATTCCTGACAATGGGAGCTGTTGCTGCTAGTCCCGAGACAAACAGATAAGTCCAGTAATTATAGATAAGTGCTTTTGTTTGATCTATATAACAGTTTCTGCATTTTCAGGTAATTTCCCTTAGGCGTTCGCAGGCAGGTGGGAAGCTCTTCTTACACAGTCTATATTTTAATCTATTTTCAATTGACTTGTTTATGAGCAGACAAACAACTTTCTTCCATTTTTAGGACTAAGCCTTTTCCTGAGACTGTATATGAGCTGAAGTTATGACAGGATTTAATATTATGCTTTCTGACTTCTGCCCTTTCCTCCAAGTAAGTCAGCAAATAAAATAAAATACCCAGTTGCTTCACTCTTGATTTTTCCCAGTAGCAAGAACTTCAAAATGCCCTGGCATGTTGCAAGGCCACCTTACAATACAGATGCCAAAATCCCAGGTGAAGATTTGTCCTAAGCCTGCTAGAAGTTGTGAAAACTTCTCCAGAGAAGTGAGAGTAGTGTGTGAATAACTCAAAGCATTAATTTTCCTAGCATTCAGATTCCTCTGAAAGCCCACTGGGATGTTTTCCAGAGGTATGAAGAGACTCAGAGGAGCTTTGCTAAATGCCATTTGCAAGCTCACACTCCATCAGAACTTCAGGGCTGCTTGCAGACATACTGCCCTGGCCAGGAGGTTTGAAAGTGGACATGAGCTGAAGCCAGCTCCATCAGGGAGTGATGAAGCCAAGCTCTTGCTATCCCACCTTCAGCTCCCTGAAACAAAGCCAAAGTGATGGGGCAGGCTGGGCTGTTAGCAGGATGGCTCATGCAGGTGTTTAGAAAGTGCTTGCCTGTCTGAAATTGCCCCACTCTGTTGGTGGCTTTAGGTGATTGTGAGAAGTTCCTGCTAAGGAAAGATGTATTTTTTAATGTCTGAAGTGAATGCACTATTAGGTTACTTGTCAGTTTGACTAGCAATTGTTCTTTTAGTGGTGAAAGAGCAGCAATTTGAGAAGACCTAAAGCAAACTAGGTATGTTGAGCTTTGAATCTTGCTCCTCCTCCTCTTCTCCACTCTTTCTGGTCCCAAGAGCAGTAGCCTTGTTCCAGTACAACAGCATTCTCCGCTCCTACTTAGAGGCTCTGTTTGACCCTAACCCCAAAAGGAGTGGCCAGTGGGTCTGGCTGAAGAAGAAAGCAGGTACATGGCTTCCTTCTGGGTTTTTTTTGAATCCAGCTGAATGCTGATGCTGGATGGACCGAATGGCAGTGCAGAAAAACAATGAGAGTGTGGCCCAAGAATCATAGAACGGTTTGGGTTGGAAGTGAATGTGAAGATCCCCCTGTTCCAGCCCTGCTCTTTGCCGTGGGCAGAGAGACCTTCCAGGTTGCTCAACACCTTGCCCAACATGAACTTGAACACTTCCAGAAGTGGGGAAGAAATTGCTTGCTCTGAGCAAGCCTTGTGGCCTTGTGGTAACTGCCTGCTGATGAAGGACAGTCATCCTTTGGCAGTGAAAGACCTCTTGTGGTCAAAGGAAACATCTCCCTTGGCAGTGCTGTGACCAAAAGCCGTGTCTGAATGGATTCCAGCTCAGCTTCTTGCAAGGAAGCTTCAAGGATGTTCCAATGAAGTTTCTAGAGCCTGATGAACCCTAGAGTTTCTTAAGCGTCTTGTCTGTATCTGAGTTACTGCCACCACCTTAATGAAAAGGCTGATGTTGAACCAGATAAAGAAATGTCAATATAAGTCACATGGAGAATGAGGCTCCCATTTTGGACCAAGGAATATCTAATGGGCTCATTGGGTAGTGTTGTGATTGTGCCTGGCAGTGAGGGAGCATGGGTGTTTCATTGTGGGCTATGTTAGTGTCAGCTAGGTGTAGAGGGAATGAGTGTCTAATAAGTATTTGACAGAGCTCTCTATCAGTCATGGTAGATTGAATAACAAGACATACATTAACTCATTTAATAATTAGCTACCATCATATCAACTTGATAAAAGAGTACTATTAAGTTAGTATGACATTGTGTTAATACAGTCTTTAATTTTTAACATAGAAAATTAAGATTAAGTGACTGTCAAGGATTGCATTGCAACACCTTTTCCAGCTATGTTGGGTTAAATATCTCTTTGACAGCATTTGACATGTTAACCCCCATGTCTGGTATTTTTCTGAACTTTGTATTTGTATTAATTGTTCCCTTGCCTCCTTTTCCTTTGGGAAAGGGCAAACTTGGAACGGGCACCTATCACAACAGAGCCAGTTTCAGGGGAGGAAAGGTGAAGATGTGGTGCGGAGCGGTGACCATCCCATGCCAGGAACCACACAGAAGAAGAATGGATAAAGGACCTGGCTCAGGTCTCTTGTGGGGTTCCCCATTCTACTCAAGGTGTCATTCACCTCTCTTTGCATTACTTTATCTGTGTAAAAATAGTAACATTGATATTTTTTTTCCCATGTCACGTTGTTTGATATGTCACTGCTAGCGTTGCCGTACTTCGCGTGGGGTTAACCACATTTCCTGGCGTGGTTCGGGAGGTAGTGAGAGCACAAGAGCTGCTGTCCTGTGTGTGCATTTCTGTTGACCACATGGAAAGTCTGGGTTTATACTAATGTGGGAAAAAAAGTGATATGCGGTTTGCAAGTGACTTAAGCTGGTTACACCTAGCAGATACCTTCCTCATAGTGAAATCGTGTAGGAGGCCTGATGAGAAACAATCATTTGGGTTATGATCATGTAGTATAAATTTGCTCTGTGTGTATTTTGTCTTTTATTTTGCTTCCATTGGTGCTGGGGTGTTTTGTGCTAGCAGTGCATTTCTGAGCCCTTCAGGTAGCATTCTCTGAGAAGATTTTTGATCCCTTGCCTTCACTTCTGGATTTAAAAGCCATGCAGGGTTTTAAATGACTCCCACTGCTGGTGGGGAGTCACACCCAGCAATAGGTGAGGTATAGCAGCCTCTGGCTGCGCTTTGTCCTCTGGCCAAAGCCCTGGTGGGCACCCAGGGTAAAGCAGAGCTACGGTGGGGTTTTCCAGCAAAAGCTTCCCCACTGAAGGTGCTCCATAATGGTGCTGGAGGGATTTCTTTGGTAGGAGCTCATCTAAGCCTCTTTCAAACCTATGTAAGCTTTCAGCATTTTCAAAGGATGTTCTGCCAGGATTGGCCAACCACTGTGCAGGTGAGTTTCCTTCCTATCTCCAACACACTGCCTGTTAGTTGTTTTCCATTCCTGCTTAGCTCCTATGCTAAAATGAGTGTGACCAATCCATGTCTGTTGATGCATAACAGTTCATTGCCTTTGCTATGTCACCAGGCAAGCCACTGCATATTAATATGAAGGTGTTGGGGGGTTAATTTCAGTTTAAATTCAGAAACTAGATTTTTTTTTCCCCTGGTGAAAAACTGATAGAAGATGAGTATTTGGTCCACAAATAGATATTGACTAATTTGAATATTAATTTCTGTGTTTGTTGCTGACATGAAAGACTAAGTGGCCACATCATAGAGGGCTTGCAGAGATTTTTATGAAAGGGACTTGAATACTGTTATACCCGTGCATTCCTTGTTAAACACCACAGTAATGCCAGTGGCTGATACTAAAAAATAATGGTGGGCTCAGAAAAAAAAACAGAAGTCAGCTTAAAATCATAAGAAGAAAAGGACTATACACTCACACACATCTGTGGAGAGGCCATTTTAGTTCTTATTTACCCTTTGTTTTTTGAGCTGCTGTTTATGTTGGTAAGCTCTTTTCCTACACTCATATGCTGTATCAATACTTTTTTATTACATTGAAAATGAGGTGAGCACATGATATTACTCAGCTGGAAGGCCAAGGCTTTAAGAAAAGTAAATATGACAAGATTCTTGATAAAATCATGGAAAAAGACAAGCTACTGTAGCTGCCTGAAGTGTCTTTACTGGTGAAACATGTTGAATAGTCAGTTGGGAGTGGGTACAGGTAATGATTCTGAAAAATTACATTAACAGTGCTCATTCAGGAAAATGAGCTCTTGATGGGAGGTGCTAATTGTTATTAATTAAACAACTTACAGATTATATGATTAGTATTGACCCACAATATTAAAACAGTAAATTACTTACAGTGTGGGCAAGACTACAATATGGGAAATTGAATAAGTTAATAAATCAAAATTAATGGGTGTCTGCAACAATTATAGCCATTAGTGGAACTACAGTCACTTTAAATATGTAAAGAGAAGTTCATAAAAACTAATAGTGTTGCCCTGAAAAGGGGCTTCTTGGACCAAAACAGAGATACAGACTACTTCAGATCCCATGTAATAGGAGCATCAAATGAGGGGTCACCTGTGGTTAGGAGAGGCTCTTCTTCCCTATAGCTTTCTTAAAGGGGCTCAGAGAAACAGTTTAAGCTGTATGCAGTATACACCTCCCCAGTGAAACCAATAAAAATTAATGACTGAAAATATCTCTCAAGACCGGGCTTTGATGTGAAGTCCTCCCAGAGATTTACAAAAAATAAATTGCACTTAATTTAATAAGTCCAAATCCTGCTCTACACTCATAAGGCCTTTTTAAAGTGCTCTGAAACTTGGAGAATCTCTAAGGGTTTTGAAGAAAAACTACTGCTTGTTGGCTGCTGCAGGGACACTGGGCTGCCAGTGATTCATGTTGCTTTTGCTTTCTCACCAGGCTGTGTTGGTACAGCTGCTCTGTTCCAGTTTGCAGCTGGGGCCTCAGTCCCTGAACCTTCTCCCACCCTGCTGAGTGATGCCTTCACTGGCTGGACTGGCATGACATGCTTGGTCTGAGACTGCGGAATCTCACATATCCCTGTGAGGTTTCTGTCTGTGGAAGGGAGAGGGGCTTGTGGGGTGAGCTATTTCTGCCACTGAGGGCAGAGGGCCTTGTGTTTAATGATCTTCTTGCCTTTCAACATGAAGCTGAAGGTCCTCGTCCCCTCTGGAATCCATCTCCACTGACTTCTGGCTCATGAGGACACATAGGGCTGCTTTTGTGGAGAGAGGGACAGGAACACCCTCTGAGCACACATCAGGACAAAGGAGGTAGCATGCTATGGACCTGCTCTCCCTTGTATGTACTAACTTATGTGGAAATGCAGTGAAGCCTTAACACCCAATCACCAGGAAACTGAATCTCTCCAGCCAAAGTTTTACTCTGTTAGTGAGGCAGATTTAATCAACAGGAACCAGTGCTGGAGGGCAGTGACAGATAAGCAGAGAAATTAGTCCCAGAGTCATTGTAATCAAAAACATCAGGGTGATGTCAGCCTGCCTAAAAGGCCATTTTCATGAAGAGTTTGTGAGTACTCCTAAACCCCTCATTGGGGTTTAGGAGTACTAAACTAATTGGCAAGAGCAAGCCTGTGCATTACCTGCCACCCTTTTCTTCGCCCCCCCCCGCCCCCTGCCCCTTGTGCATGTGTGATGTCTGTGCAATATTTATTGGTTTGGATATTCCCACAAATAAAATTTCCCATTTTTCAATGTTGGAAGACCAATGGCACTTAAGAATTTAGAAGGACAAATTGATGGCCAGACTCCTCAGCAGATGGAAATGTTTAACAAATTTCTACATCCACTGGAAAGACTTCCACAAATGTATCTTACATGGAGACTTCAGCCAAGTATTTATTTGTACGTGGGGAAATGTTCTTTTTTTATATGAGAATTTTCTTTTCACAGACACCAAGCAGAAACAAAGAAGCAATACCTCTCACCCCCACCTCTGAGGCAGCAGAGATGGCTCTAGTGGGTGCAATTCAGATGGAAAGTGGGGAGAGTTCAGCTCTCCTTCCCAGGATGTATGGCAAGGCTTTCAACATCTGTAGGGGGATACAGTGTGGGCAAATGAAGGTAGTATAGAATGTAATCTTATCCCCCAATGGGTTGCAGCTGGACCAATTACTGAAGATTAGGAGCAGGCCTGATCTTAACAGGCCACACTGTAGCCAATAAGAACAATGGTATAAAAGAGTGGATTGGTAGGCTCAGGAGTCAGATGACTACTGCAAGGATCAGGAGCAGTCAGTGCTCAGAGGAGCAGCCTATGAGAAGCATCGAGGAGGTATGAAGCTCTTGTGATATGGACTCCTTGCACTGTAATGATAAGAAAACTCTTGATATATAAGACAACAAACATCAGTGCCCTTCAGTCTGGGACTATGTCCTTTGCCTTATTAAATAGGAAGAAGACAAATGGGTTACTTCAGGCCAACACTAGAGTAGGAGTTTTCCACTGGGAGAGTTGAGCTGAGTGCTGGGCATGGGTAGGGATGTTGAGCTGGGTGCTGCTCTGATTTTCTCCAGCATGGGAAAATGAGGCCACGGAGAAGGAGTAGATGGGCAGGGGCATTGTCATCAAGGCACTGCAGTGTACAGGGAGCAGGGCTGACTGCAGACAGGCACCTGTGCTGCCTTTCTGAGGATGGGCAGCTTAGGCACATGCAGAGGATTTCCCTGCCAGGGAAATCAGCCAGGACAGGTACAGCCATAGGATGTTTTCCCTTTCCCAAAGTCAGTAAGACTTTTTGATGAGGCAGGACAAGTATGCTTAATGTCTGCAAGGGATTTTTTTTTCTTGGTTTAATTGACAGCTGGCTGGGATTTTTATTGTTTGTAGCATATGCTTTGCCCCTGCTAAACCTCACATCTTATTGCTTTAGTTTATAGTCTGAGTGAGAGTCATCCTCAATAATGTTAGCATGAGACTGTTAAGTAAAAGGGAACTCAGGCTATTTTCAAATGCTCTTGTTTTTTTGTGGAATCTAAAGTAGGGGAATGGATGCTTCAGTGCAAACTTGCTGCTGTTGCAACGACTGGTGTGAGAAGGGGCAGTGAGGGTCATCAAGAACTGTTGCAAGACATACCAATGAAGTGTCACTGACATCTCCATTATGAGCTGCTGCAGGAAATTGTAATTGCACTAGAAATAACCTGAGGTATTATTTGAGCCTTTTAACAGACTGATCTAATCCGCTTTCCCAGGTGTTTATAACATAACCATAGCTGGGGTATTTTTGCATGCTACAGAACTCTCTTAAACTCTGTGAACATGTTACATTAGAGATTGAGTTTTCTCTGTGTAGACATCTCCCTGGGGCAGAGAGAGCTTGCCTTGTCTTTCCTGTACAGAAAAGTGGAGGTTTTTTTATTTTTTGATCAGGCCACTATAATACATTCCAAACTCATTGTGACTTTATGGTCTCTGCAGCAGAGAACCCCATCCCTTAGTCCCACACTTTGAGGAGCAGCCTCTAACACGGTGCTGTGTGCATCAGGCTGGTTATTCTGGCACTGGCTCACAGAGGTGTGGAGCTCTGGTTTCCCATGGGCCCTGGTGGGATCCTCTGCAGCTCTGGAACATGCCCGTGGGCTGAGCACACCACAACCAGTGTGGGAGAAAAACAGCAGCTGCTTTTGTAGTTGTTTCAAACAAAAGGGAGGGAAAAGAGCCACATTCTCTGACCTCTTTGCTGCAATGTGCTCACCAAATGATTTCTCCTGGCCCACAAGAGGTCTTGTTTTCTGAAGGGCACAGATAGCTGTCCCAGTAGCCAGAGCTATTTTGAAGACACCTTTCTGTTATTTTTTTCTTTGCCATGCAGTCTCTTGAAAATATTTTAACTTTCTGCTAAATAGAAAGTAAGTTTTCTTGAGGAGATTTGTGCTTTAGAGGTGCACACAGAATGAAACCCTGCCATGCATTAAGAATACCTAACTCAATTTATATTAAAGTGTGTCATCACCCCCATTAGATGAATGGGCTACACGTGGGCAAAGTCAGACATGCTGTCTTTTAACCAAGCTTCAAGACAAGTCATGTGGTGGCAAAGTCCACCCAAGCAAAGAAACAGTCAGAGGCAGATTTGTTGGCAGCCCTGCTGCCTCGTCCTGCTCTTCCTTCCCTTGCAGTCCCCAAAAGCTTCCTCTGTGGAGGGGGTGAGAGTGTCCTACCAGAAATGCTGCATTGCTGGGATGGAGCAGAGTCATCATCTGCCCTGCTCTCCCAGAGCTAATTCCCATGGTGTGTCCCCAGGCTGACATAGTGCATTCTAAAACAAACTCAAGGATGCCCACAGGATGGGCTGGGGGAGCTTGTCCAACTGCATTTATTGCTGCTCTACCTCCCAAGATGATGAGAGGAGCAGGTCCTAACTTTTGTCCAGCTCTAAAGCCTCGTAAAACATAATAGAGCAGATCAAAGGCCTCTGCAGCTTAATAGCCATTTCCCTCCTAGCTTTTTGCTAAGGCAGTGCCAGGAGTACAAGCCTGAACCAACAGGTTGAGACCAAAATCACCTGTTTTCACAGGGAATGACGTTTGTGCTTCAACAACCAGGAGTAAAAAGCCTGAGACCGACAATTTGCTGAGTGCTGTGGCCTGCTAGTTCCTAGGCATGTACAAACCTGAGGGAATGGCTGCTCCCACAGCCTCCTGCTCAGCTGGAAGTGGGCAGGGGAGGTGGTGGTGCTTTTCCTGCCCTTTGCATCACTCATCAGCCTCAACCCTCCTTGCTCCAGCAGTGAAAACTGGTGGTACCTGCTCCATTGGAATCCAGGATCTGCCATTTCTAATAGCAAAGCACCACGGGCACTGGTGGTGCTGCACTGAGGGAAAAGAGATGAAACTGCCCCTTCTTGTCACTTGGACTAACTAGAAGAGTCTGTACTGGTGCAAGGGAGGCAGGGGATCCCTAACAGGCATATTTTTGAGTGAAGTGCTGTCTTTCCCCCCAGTGTGGCTCCTGGGAGTGAAATCTACGTCATGCCTTACTGTTTTCCCTACTCCCTTGCCCCCAGAATATTATTTCTGAACAACTCAGCCCGTTTACTGGGGAAGTTGATCATACTAGCTGATGCAGATGGCATTGGAAATTAGAAGTTTTAAACTTTAGAATGTCACCAGTATTTCCAGTTTTCTTGTCAGGCTGGGCTACACTGAAAACAGTAAGTGAAACTTCTAATAATTACCTGATTCTTCCTGAAAACAAAGGCACAGGGCAACTTAGGCCTTGTCACCTGCAGTGCGAGGTGACAGATCACCATCACAGGAATGAGATCAGGATTTATGGAATGGCTTGCTCTATAGCAAGTGGGTGAATGTAGTGTGTTGCCTCCCATGAATATTCATTCCCATTTAAAAAGTGACTTTACATCAGCCATTCTGGGTAGTTGGTGTCTCTGGAGATGATTACCCACTTAGGGGTACTGGCTAATTTGTTTGCCTTGAATTTTTTAAAAGCAAAGGTTCCTTGCAGTGTGTTTTCCAAGTAAGATGATGGTTTTTTACAGAGATGGGAATAGTGAACCACTGCCCTTGGTGTCCTCTCCCCCAGCCTGCCCCAAGAACAAATCTTCCATGTGCTGGGGAGTGGGGAAGGCTTTTTACCATGGCAGTGAAGGGAACTGAGGGTGAGCCAAATTATGTCTGCTACTGTCTTTCTGAATTTGGAGGAGATTATCTTGATATCAGGTATTTTATAGCATGCCTTAAACTTTCTCTGAATTTTTTTTTTTCAGATTTCATGCAGCAAAGTTTTATTCCAAACACAGATATCAGAGTTCAGATTGGTAACAGGGCTGGTTTGGGGCTGTGTCCAAGTACTGTGCTGAAGCTGAGTAGCACCACTTCACGAGGCAGCAGTTTTGCTCTTGATATCCAGGAGTGTGGCAGAAATGGGAGCACACAACACAGGTGGCAGGTCTGTCTCTGGAGGGGGTTGGTTGCCAGCATGTGAGGTTGCAGGCTGCAGCATGCAGGCTGACCAAGCCCAGCCTGCACAGGTTAGGGGAAAAGCAGCTCCATCACTCCAGAAAAGCTGGAAATCTTTAAAAGCTGGAGGTGCTGGCCATCCTCAGGAGCCCCACCTGGCTCCTTTCCCTGCCCCCCAGAGCTGCCTGGCAGGCAGTGACAGCTCGGCCAGCCACTGGCAATACATTTGCTCTAAACGTTTCCGAGCTGCTGTTTAGATCGTTAAGAGCCTGTTTGCATTAGGAGAGGGGAAAAGGGGCCATGCAGTGAACAAAAAAGCTCCTGCAGATCTTCCAGTGTTCTCCTGCTTCAGGAGAACTGGTTACAGAAAAGCTTTGTGTGACTAAAAGCGCAGGGCAGCCGCTGCCTGGGACATGAAGGGGGTCTGTGGGAGTTGCCAGCCCTGCCAGCATCTCTCCTTGAGCTGGTCCTGCCCCTGACTACTGTGAGGCCAAGTGTGGGACCCAGGGAAGGATGCATGGAGAGGCAGCCCAGCAACCCCCACCAGTGCATTTTTCTTGGGGTATCAGCATAGGTTGGTTATTTGGGTTGCAAATTTTTTTTTCTGTAAAACATTTACTGCATTAATACATTATTACATTAATAATGTTTCACAGGGCTCTGCCTTTAAAAGAAAAGCCAAAGTAACTTTGTCAGGGTGTTGCCAGCCCTACCCACTCAACTACTTTTAGCTTTGAAAGACCTTATCAAGTTGAACACAACTGACAGGTCATACATTGAGGAAGCGAGCCAAAAACGTTTTCACTATTTATTTGGGTAAATTCAAGTGCCAAGCAGTTTAACCCCAATGCACCCTCCTCATCTGCTCCCTACATGCATTTTTAGATTGGTTTTGTAAAGGAAAAATGTAGCTGGACTATTTATGCCCTGAGACATAAGTGTGTGTTTTCTGCAGTGTTATAAATATGTGGATGGTCATTTAGTAAAAGGTAACTGGGGGGGGAAGGGGAAGAAAACCCTCACAGGTGATTTCCATCAGTGCTTCCAGGCTTCACTTCCACTGTTATGCAATTAAATCCAATTCAGTTGATGCATTAGTTACCCAAAATGGAAAGACAGAAGGTTTCTATCTCTTTCCATTATTATGGGTATGATGAAAGTACCACAGGACCCCATCCCTGATAGGGACGGCTATTGTCTGAGACACAAAGCTGAGTGATAAACACAGTCCCCAGGGGAGATTCTCAGCTGGTGTAAATTATCACAGCAATTAATGTGCTATTTTGAAGTATGATAATTTACAACAGATGATAATCTTCCTCCTGGCCAGGAAGAATTACTGATTTTAGCACATGATTCTATTAAGCCAGCTACAACTGCAAACTGCCCTGATTTACATGCTCGACTAAAAACCACCTTCTCTGTCACGTTCCTCTGAATTAAGAGGGTTAAGTGTAACATTTAGGTTCTCCCTCTTCTTTACAACAGACACCTGTTGAGCACTCACCTTCCAGGTGCAGCCAGTAGTTTTTAGGCATTCCTCTTTTGGTGGAGAGCTGTCTCAGCCTCATGAAGGCAGCCTGGACTTGCCCTGCTAACCTCACCCTGCCTGTGTTGTCTTCCTGCCTGGTGTTATCGAGGTTTGTTGCTCTAAAGGTATGGGGTTTTATAGTTGCTGAGTTAAGTAGTCTTTGAAATTATCTTTGGAAATGATATGGGAATGCAGGCTTTGAAAAGCAAGCCAGCAGGCAGAGGTGGTGTATTTCTGCAGCTGTGTTGTGGCCTGAAGGATCAGCAATGATGAAGTTAGTGAGAAACCCTTGCAGAGCCCTTTCCTTGCCACAGTAGCTACCAGCACTGGCTTCTCTTTGCTTTACAGCCTATACTCACCCAGCACCTTTGGGCACATGAGTGTTTATCTGCCATTACTTTTGTTACCCTGTTTGGGCCTTGGTGTGCACAGGACACCAACATCATGGAATGAGCTGAAGTGACCCACAGGGATCATTGATTCCAGCTCCTGGCTCTGCACAGGAACATCCCCAAGAGTCACACCATGGGCCTGAGTGTGTTGTCCAAATGCCTCTTAAACAGACTCCATGCTGTGTGACCACCCTGGGGAGCTTGTTCTGGTGCCCAGCCACCCTCTGGGTGAAGAACCTTTTTCTGGTATCTATCCATGATCTCTGCCATGGCTGAAATACTTCTGTCTCTCCAGAAGACACTTGAGGAGCACTGCTTTTTTTAAAGAGATGCATACAGACTTACACAACATCTAAAGCAGAAATTTTAGAGTCTGGCTATGTGTTTGGGCACCTAAATTATCTAAACCCATCTCAAGGAAGGTTATTTTCTAATTTTCTTTTTCTTTGTGGAGGTTGGATCGCTGTAGTTTCTTCTCTACATGTTTATTTCTAAACCTATGAATTACACAGAAAACTCAAAAGAGTGAGGACCCCTTAGATGTACTTCACACCTAGCACAAATACACACTAGATGGAATCCTGGCTTGATTTGCTTTTTTTAGCCTGGAGATGTCCCAGATGCTAGTGCTGTTACATGTGTGCAATGGAAACAGGATTTCTTTATCTGGTTAAACACTTTTGGATACTGCAGGATGGAGACATTACTATTATAATAATGGTTAAGATAATTTCCAAGGTAGATGATAAATCTATCACTTAATCTATCTCTTCTAATTAGACAGCAAGCATAACATCACTATAGAAGGAGTCTCAAGTGAGATCAGTGTTTAAAATCTAAAATTCAAATTATCCTTTCTTTTCTGAAGATGGGGTGGGGGGCACTGTTTAAAAATAACAGACTCCAGTGATTTATATGGTATCCTCTTGTCTCATAAAAAAAACCTGCAGATTCAAATTGGAAAGGCTTTAGTGATCCTAATGGAGAAAAGTCTTGAGTTTAATCCTACCAGGCATTTTAAAACCATGAGATGATACAGAGCACAGATTTTAAGAGGCAAAATGAAATACTTAATCTTCATCAGTTTAAAAAAAGCCACTTCAGTAACACAGAAGATTATGTAATTTTAAGGAGAGGGTTTAAGTGGTTATTACAGCCTAAGTAAACTGGGATTGTGGGGGCTGGGAACAGGAGATGTGAGTGGGGGGATTTGGGTTTGACTCACTGTTGGGGGGTCAGTGCATGTGAATTCTAGACCTGTCTGTGTAAGTTGAGATCCTGGCTCACCCAGGGCCCCCCTTATGCAGAAAAAGTCCAAAATGTTGGAACAACTGAAAGGAGCAGGACCAGCTGTGTGTGTCCCTGTGATGCTGAAGCAAGGGCCAGAGCAGTGGCTTGGCTGCTACAGCTCGTGTGGGAATGGATTGCTGGTCACAGTCTGTCTTGCCTTTTACTGCCCTCATTTTAATCTGCTAAAAATAGTTCTTTTGGAAAGGTTCTGCAGACAATTTTACTGGTTCAAGAAGCCTTTCTGGTGCTGGCTTAGAGATCTCCTGCCCATGAACTGGAGCTCTTGTAAAGAGCTCTGTGCTCCTGCCTATGGCTTCTGGGTTAGGCCTGTGATTATTACAGTGCACTTGGCATCAAACCCACATGAGCTGCTTTCTCCAAAAAAGTGAGAATAAATTCCAGCTCTTGCCAGAAAAAAAGAAAAAAAAGATGAGTCAATTAGTTTTAATTTCACCCAGTGGGAGCTTGCAGGTGGTCTGCTAGTTCTGTGTAACTTTTTATTCCATGAACTTTTAGTGGGATGCATTTGAAGCTGGGCTGTGGCTGCAGTTCATCCTTTTCCCATCTTATTTTTTACCACTCTAAACTTTTCGTTAGAAAAAACAAGGTGCTTCCTACACACAAATCAGAATGTTCTGAATGCCTCTGATGTAACAGGTGGTTTTGAGAAGAAAAATTTTTCTATTTAGGGTGTTTTTAGCTGATTTGAAGTATAACAAGCAACTTATGTCTGTGTCCCTAAACATGAGTGGCAGGGACTTGTCACTCATAAAGCCTTATCTGATGCAGAAGTTTTCCTCCATTTGTAGCTTCTCTGTTCTGCCAACTTATATCCTACTGTGGAGGAGCTGTAAGGATTGGATCATTAATTAATAGTGGTATCCTAAGGATATTGTCTTAATCCAATGCAGTAAGATAGAGCACTGATTTATTGAGTTGTTTCTTTCCCCTGCCTTAAAAGACTGAAAAAACTCCCCCCTCCCAAAAAAACCTGACCCAAAAACCTAAACCCTGGAAGTGGAGTTTTTTATAGTGGCAAAATCTAGACATAGTGAAACTGCTGCATGGGCTGGAGGATGGGGGAAGAGGGAGGAAAACCTAATTTTGCTTCCCCTTCTGGCAGAAACACAGTGTGTATAAAACAGCTAAAGTCACTTACAAAGAAAAGCTCTGCAAACAAGGCTGAAAGCAGCATTCACTCCTGCTTTAACAACAGCCCCTGGGATGTCCTGTGTGGCCTGGCTGGCTTGGATAGACATGTCCACTCAGGGTCAGTCTCTGTAGAAGCACTGCTTTTGGAGGAGATGTGCAGATTAATACCAGCCATGCACCTTCCCCCACCAGCCATCAAAATTTTTTTTAAATTTTAATTTATATCAGCTTAACTCGGATCAAAATTGGGACCACTGTGCCAATAAACCCACGACCACTGTCCTGATGGGATATGAATTGGTGGCCTTTTACTTAGACCTGCTTTCACTGGTTTCATATACCAACATAATCATCTGGCATTAGCATCTAGATGAGGGTCTTAAAAAAAAGGAAAATTAACATGACATATTGGAGGTGACATTCAAATACAAAGTCCCCATCATTTTCTTGACTAGAATTCTGCAATTATGAAAAAATGAGCCCATTACGTGCTGGAGGTTCTTTCAGACTGCAGGAGAGCCTTGCAGGCAGGGAGTGCAGCAATAACACAAACCAGACTTTGTGTTCCAACAGCATTTGACAGCATTAAATATAACGCAGGCTCATCTAACCTTCACGGCTCCATTCAGAGGCCTGACAATAGCAGCAGTGTTGTTTTATTATGGATTGAAGTGCATCTTGACTGGCTTTTCTTTGCCCTTCAGAGCATGCTGGAGAGATCTAGATATCCTTTTTTTTTGGTGTATTGAGGGAACTGAGGCGATTCTCTTAACTCCCACATCTTTCCCATGGCCTGGACAGCTGGCTGTGGGGGTCAGCATGTTTATAGCCCTGTCAGGGGCCAAGCCTCCTGCTCCCAGTTCAAGGGCAGCCCTGGGTATTTGCTGAGTGGAAAGGGGCTGTGAGGGAGGGATGGGAAATGAAGGAGCAACAGATCAGCCACACTGGTGCTGTTTGACTTTTCACACAATCAGCAGCAGCATGGAGGGGATGCAGGGGTCTGTGGCTGTGGGTTAATCTATCCTGACAGCAGAGCTGTCAAGGTATCTTTCCATAATGGGACCTAGAGATAATTAGATTTAGCACTCAGGGCCAAGCCATGAACTTGTGGAGTGAAAGGGCTGGGAATTGGGATTATTCCCCGTGGTGGGGTCAGGGTGTCTGCCGGGCCCAGAGGTGACTGTGGTGAAATATTTGCTAAAGCCCCCCTTGCTTTCTGCTGAACTTGGGGTAATGAGCCAGAACCCACAGATTCTTCCTCAGGGTGATGCTTATTTTGCTCTTCCTCATCTCAGTTGACTTTCCTGTCCCCCTCAAAATGGTTAATCTCCAAGGAATATTTTGAGAAAAAAAATTGATATAAAATAGTTTCTTCTTTTTTTTTTTTAATTGTGGTCTTATACAGCATTTCAAACCATCCTTAGGAAATAATAAAAGTTACAGACAAAAGTCAGAGTGAAAAGAAAGAAGAAATACAATTATGCCAAAATGTAATTTAAAATGCAAATTTGCCTGAGTAACGACAAACCCCTAATTGCAGTGCTCTCTCTTATCTCTTCAAAAGCTCCATGTGCTCCCTCCCTCCCTCCCTCCTTCCGGGAAGGGCCTCAGCCGCGGCTGTGCTGCCACACTCTGACCTCTCCAGTGAAATACGGGTGACCCGAAATAAAACCAAGAGGGGAAGGGGTGGCTGGGGCACCGCCCCCCTCCCCCCCATCGGGACTCAGGGGTCTGGTGGGTGCCCCGGGGGGAGCAATGATTTACAGGGAATGGTCTGTGAGCATGTAGGTCTGGAGAGCACCGACCTGCTGCCTGCACCTTCCTGTCTGTAATGCCAAAAAAACCCCATAGCTGCACTTTAAAAGAAGCTTAGCTGGGGAAGTTGAAAATACTGCAGCTATTGAGATGCCTTTTCACAGAGGCTAGTAAGTGAAATTAAAAAAATAAAGAGTTAGTCGTTGAGCAAAATGTTTATAGCTCTTCCAAGTTGTCCTTGGTGGCTGAAATCCCTGGTTGGACTATGTAGCAGGGAGCCTGATGTGCTCCACGCACCACCACGGCCTCCAGGAGGGCACCTTTTACCTCTGTTTGGGTGGCCAGAGGCAGAGGGGGCTCTCCAGTGTCCTCTCCCCTGCCTTTGTGGGCTGCCACTGCCCAGGGTTATGGTAGAGGTCCCAGTGCTGCACATGGACCTGTGGCTGTGCTCTGGCCATCAAAGATGTCCTCAAGGACAACACAGAAGTAATTACAGCACATGGTCTCTGGCAGGCTGACCTCCTGTGAATATCTTCAATCACTTTCTGGAGCTGCTTTAACCTTTGCCTGAAGTAGCCCCCATAATTTTAACCCCCATGGTTTTACTCTGATTCCTTGTGTGGCACTGGAGGATCTTTGCAGGCTCTTTGCTCAGCATCTCACAGTGAATTCAGAAGAACTGGGCATTTATAACTTCTTCAGCCTTCCTGTGGCTTTTTCTGCTTGTGGTCTGTCTCACTTTCTCTTTAGTTATGCTTTGAGATGCCCTGAGGCTGATTGCTGACAGGCGGTGGAGTCATTTTGGAAGCTCTGATCACTGTGGGAGGGGCTGATGCCTCCATGTCCCTTGCACAGCCTGCCCAGGGTGGTGACAGACACTGGGGTGTCACCATGCCTGCCACAGGGCTGTGAGGTTTATTTCAGCACAAGGGGGAACAGCAGTCAGATCTCCACTGAAAGGCACTGAGCATTTGGGGCCTCACAGAGTCACAGATGGGGTTTTCTGGCTGTGTACTCACCATGGTTGCAGGACAAATTTCCCTTTTCAGTCCCCCCTGTGTTCCAGAGTGCTGTACTTTGCTTAAATTCTGGCAGTGCAGTGAGCTGAAGCACTTACTTTGTCTTTTCACTGGCAAGGTTTCTCAGAGGCTGGGGCACATCTGGGGTGCAGGTAGGATGTCTCTCTGGTGTTTGCCAGAGCCTGAAACAGTGGTGGGTCTGAGGGTGCTGGAGTGGGAGGTTTTTCTTGTGCTTCTGACCCAACAAGGTGCTAATGTGAGCAGCACAAAATCCTTTTTAACAGTCCTAGTTGGCATTTGGGAAGGAGTAGGTAAAAAAGAGGATGAAGGCAAATGTATGACACTGTTTCTACTTGCACAAAGGGCTCAGGAAATAGTCAAATAGGTTGTGCTGGTTCAGAGTCCTGCTTTCTGTTTTCCCTTTTTTCCATTGCAGCATGAGGTAGGAGACCCAAATCAGCCCATTTGGTGACTCATGTTTTAATTTAAATCCACTTTCATTGGTAATATGGACTCAGATCCTGCTGGGCCAGCATCCAGGGTAGGAGCTGCAGGATGACAAGGACTTGTGGGCCCACCTTCTGGGTAGCCACATGTAGGACCTGCTGCTGCAGTGGCTCCTCATTGCTGCTTAGTTTTGCTTATCATTGCTCTGCCTTTTGCAGGCCCTGGCTTGCTTTTTAGGGTTGCACCCTGCACAGCTGCTCTTCAGCCATGGGGGGCTGAGTTCCCCCTGTGATTCCCCATCAAAGGTGTTTCTGAGCATGATGGGGATTTCACAGCCTCTATGCTGGCTCTTATGGGATAGTATGGTCATGGTAAGGCATTTGAGATGCTCTAAAACAGCGAGAAGAGGGTTTCCTTGGCATGTTTGCTGGCCTCTCCTCTGGGCTTGCACTCTGGGACACATGAGGCACAGCCAGTCACACACTACTTTTGTCTGCCATGGAGAGGGGACAGGGCTTTGCAGGCAGGCTGGCACGTGTGCTGCTATCCAAGCTGGTTTGGGTGGAATGACTTTTGCTTGGCACATCCAGCACCATTTCACTGTGTGAACAGCTTGCTGGCAGGTATGGTGCCAGCTGGAAGCACACCTACAAATGTAAGCATGAGGAAGAGGCATTCACGTCATCCAAGAATCAAACCCTGACTCTTAAAGGCCAGTGTGTTGTTTTTCCTGAGCTGGGAGCTTGAGTTATTAATGCAGCTTTATGCTGGAGATATGTATTAGATGTGGACATTTTTGGCATTACCACTTGTTGGTGACATTTCTGAGCTGGCTTTTGCCAGTGTCTTTGACTTGATCAGTACTTTATTGATTAATGTCCTGCATTTTCCCTGGAAATACTCATGCAGTGCTACTTACCTTGTGGCCTAATGACATGGTTTAATTTGGCACAGCATTAATGGTGCTACTAAGCACCACAGTAGTGTCTCAAGCCCTCAGTGTGCCACGGCTGGGCAGGAGAGTGGCAGCAGCAGTAGCTGGCTTAAGGACCCTAGAGCAGCAAATTAAGTATCAAAATGATCTTCCATGTTGTTGTTCTATTTCTAGAGTCCCATACTGTTATCAGATTTCTAAAGTCCCATGCCTCCTCAGTGCATTCTTATGGCTGCAGATCTTCACAGCACAGACTCCTTCTGCTGCATGCTGTTCTCTCTCAGTTCAGAGCTCCTTCAAGGCTCTCCCTGACTGGTTAACCCGCCCCCTTTTATCCCAGTTATCTTCATTGGTCACAGCTGCAGCCCAATTAAGGACATCACAGCTGCAGCCCATCAAGGACAACCGGGACCTCCCGGGGCAAAGCCTCTATACAGATATTCAAGTACAATACTTCTATTTTGCTAGGACTCAAAGGCCACCTCTACTATACTTCCAAATGTTATTCCTGCCCGAACCTGGGCTGGATGCTGTGCCCATTCAAACACAGGCATCACCCCACTCCTGAAAGCTCCTAATGGCTTTCATTCCAAGAGTCTCAGAAATCTAACCACAATGCATAAACACTAGTTGAAAAGATGTTTCTAAAGCCAAAATGTGGGTCATCCTTAGTTTGCGTAGATGGATGAAGGCAACAGGCATTTGCTCTCATGCTAACTGCAATGTGACTTTCAAATTTTGGATCTGGAGGTTGGCTGCTTACACACAGTCCAGGGAGCTGCAGCCAATGGTTGTGGCTTGACAGCAGCAGAGCTGAGTGAAGATTATTTATTTCTACCTAGCAGAGCCATAATAAAAATCTTCTTGCCTCAGACAGGCGTGGTGCTCACCTGGCTCCTTCTGTGCTGATGGATGGGAAAGCAAATGAGGTTTTACTTGCCTGTGGAAAAAATATTCTCAAAGAAAGCCAGCCTGAGCTCAGCTTGTTGGAAGAGGTGCCAGGGACTTTTAAAGCCACTTTTGGGGGTAGAGCAGTAGTGAAGTAATTATTGTCTGAAGGCACACGCACCGTAAAATGGGTATGTTTTCTAAATGGTCTCTTAAAGCAAAACTGAGTAGTAAGTAGGAACGCTTCCCTGCAGACTGGCAGAAGGACACAGTTGGTATCACACATTTTAGCAGCTGGCATGTTAATGAGGCCATTTTTATTGAAATGAGCTAAATACTATTAACATTTGTGGACTCCCAACTGATTTCTGAAGCATTTATTGAACTTCAAAAACTGCCTCAAGAATCAATTAAAAATAATTTTTTAGATTTGATAGAAAGAAGATGAAAGAAAATTGTGCCGTCACATTTATGTTTATCTGAACAGATCTTACCTTTCTGTTGCTGACCTTAAAGAGTTTCTTCTCTTTTTTCCTTTTTTGGTGCTTAAAATACCACTGAAAAATATCTCTTTGGAGAAGGTGGTAAGGTAGTTTGTAGACAAAATTTTTGTTGGTTTGGCTTCCCTTCTGCACGGGAAGATGGTTGGTGTGTGGTTGAAAATGAACATGATGCTCTGTTATACAGTGATTGCACTTGGTCACTTTTACCAGTAAACAAAAAGTGTATTTAAATTACTAATTAAATACTAAAAAGTTTTAGAAAGGAAGAAAGCAATGAAGAGCTGTCTGGCCAAAGCATTGTGGGGGATTGGATGACAAGCAGTGCTTCCCGTGTGTCCTTTCACCAGGCAGATCTTGAGGAAACCCTGGAGCTTTGATATGTTTTGGGAAGCCTGAGCAGTCAAGTCTGGGAGCAGTGGTGAGGAGCTGCTTATCCTCACCAGGGCATCTTGTGGTCCAGCACACCCAAACCCACCATGGCACAGACAGGTGAGGCCTTGTTGTCTCCTTGGCTGCCTCCCTTGGCTTTGGGAGAGCTGCAATCCAATATTTACAACATTGTGACAAGCTCTAGTATCTTCAAGGCAGAGTCAATTATTCGGTGCTAAGGTGAGGGGCTTGTTGGTAAAGACAAACGTTAAAAAGAAAAATCAAGTCACATTCTTGAAAACGACATTAATCTAAGCAGTGTGTCAGCCTGCAGATGCTGCTGGAGTCATTACCCTGAGCTGAAACAACAGCCTATGCAATTTTATTTCCCTTGTTTTGTATTTTTTGTCACAGCAGGGATTCATTGTCTGAAAATACGTGTGATGTTCATCAAAGACAGTCAAAGGTTGCTCCAAGCCTTGGCAGTGTGTTTGGGGTGGCAGGAGCCAGGCACAGTGTGGTGGCTGAGGGCACCCCCTGAGCCATGGGCTTGGGTTGTCCTGTGCAGCTGCTTCAGGTGGGGGCAAATCCACAAGAAGGGACAACTGGCTGGTTTGTTGAAATTATCTGAGTAAGGGTGGCTGGACCATCATTTGGCCTTCCCCCAGGGACTGCAGGGCTGTAGGTCCTTCCTTGCTGTCAGGTGTGCTTTATGGCTGGGGCAGAAAACCTGCTCATCAGCAAGGCTCCCAGGAAAGCAAGTTTGTGCATTGAATGCTGCTGGAGGGACTGACAAAAATTGGGAGTGGGAATTTTAGTCTTTATCCCAAGCACATTTTGCCCATTTACTGATGAGTCCAGTCTGTGGCAGAGAAATCCTCTTGGCTCCATTTAACAGCTCTGGGGAGGAAGGCAGAGTGTTGGAGAATGATCTACAGTTGCATACCAAAAATACAGGCTGTTAGGTCTGCGTGCGGTCTGCAAGACCACAGCCTGCCACAAATGTGCAACCATGCAGCAGCTGAAATGAGCAGCACTTCTGTTTCTGTACACACTCCAAAAAGTTGTGTCATTGCTTCTAATTTTACCTCATATCTAACCTGAAAATTACTAGCCACTAGGATGATAATTTTTTTCATTGGTTTCCTTTTAAAGAAAAAAAAGTCAACAAAACAAACCCACAAAACAAGCAAAAAGATCCCATTATGAAAGCACAGCCTGTGCAAAAATAAACCAGTAGGGAAGAAAAAAAAAAGACTACTTGTTTTATAAATATGCCTAGAAGTGGTTGGGATTTTTTTCTCATCTGACTTGAATCCTTTCCCAAACTTTAAAAATATCCTCATCTGAAGGAAGGATAATGAAACAAGAAGAAGCAGCCATTCACCCCAGTGCCTTTAATAGTGCACCTGTGCTTCCCCAAGCTGCCAGGCTGTTCCCCAGTCCACACTTAGGTGGTGGGAGCATGACACACAAGCAAAGGAGACCAGAGCTCACCCTGAGGTAAAGGAAGGAGCTTTTCCCACCGTTAAGTGTTGGAGATGAGATGTAAGCCTGGCAGGCCAGGATGGTGTGGAGGAGAGCAGGTGAGCACCTGTGTTGAGGCTGGAGCTGTGGCAGCAGCATGGGGAGCTGCAGGCTCATTGCAGCAGCAGAGTAGCATCCCTCACCTGCCTCCTTCACCCTTCCTTGCCAATGGCATCCCTTGTGTGGTCATGATTCTGGCTGTCAGGGGAACAAGCTTGAAACACTCTGCATGAAGGTTTCAGGGATTTAGGGAATAGCTGCCAAAGTCAGCACACTACAGCTGGAAAAATTACTCAATGTACAATTTCTTCACTCTTCTGAGTTCAGTTTTGTCATGTGAAAAAGAAACATGGATGATACTGTTGCCTAAGTTACTTGCTAAACACTGATCTTTTGTTATTTAGCCCTATGGCAAAATCTGGTTTAGCTGCTTGTTGTCTCTGAGGCTGCACAGTTGCTTCAAGCCTCATCCAGGAAGGACTTTGTCCTTCTGCCCCCATGGAAATGGTGAACTGTTTCTCAGCATGTGAGACAGCCCCCTCAAGGCAGTGGGGGGACTTACCTTCTATTGGGCACAAATACCTGGGAGCACTCAAGATGAGCTTCAACTTCTCACTCTGTTGCTCTCTTTGTGAATGATTTCTGTATTTTTATATTGTATTTATTTAGAGTCCAGGGTTAGTGACCCGTCTGGCATAACTAAAGACCATTTTCATTCTGCTGGTATAGTGCACCTGTGGATCTTGCTCATTCTCTTGAACATGCAGATTCAAAATACTCTTAAAATGCTTTCTAATCACTTTTGAGTGACCAGAAATCCTCTTTTGACTCCTTTGTGCTGGAGTTTACACTACCCACCCAGTTTCCAGGAGAGGGGCAGGGCGCAGGTGATCCTGCTAAATGAAGGCCACGAGCATCAGTGTGGCAGAAATCCAAGACGAGCCTGTAGCTGTGCTGCAATTGCAACGAACAAGTAATTAACACCTTTAAATAAAACCCCCAGCCGAGGTGTTTGCTGATAAAGGCAAAGTTCAAAAGCTCCATCCATTAGTCCCTGGGAAGGGCTGGTGCCCTTCAAGCCCAAGGGCTGCAGTGGGGCTGGAGGCTGGGCTGGGGTAAAGGCTCCAGCCCTGGCATTGTGCAACCAGGCACAAATCCAGTGGGTTGGTTTTAAAATTGCTTAAACAATTTGTATAGTTCTCTTTAGATGCTGAACAGCTTATGGCAGTTGCTGCCTGGGAAGCTTCATGTGCCAGGGCCCTAGTCCTGAAATAGTAATTTAGGTGCTAACTCTTACTAAGATTAGTAGCTCAGTTTTACTGGAGTGGGACTGTTCCCAGTAGTTAACCACGTGAGAGTTTGCTGGAAGATGAGCAGCTGAAGATCAGAAATCAGTGAGAGGATGTGATGACTGATAAGTGTTGAAGGAAGCAGAAAGGATAACTAAGATGATAGCATTAGTGAGACAGAATTTCAGCGCAATTCTTCTTACTGCCATGCAGCTTTCCTTATATACTTTATCCTTGGTCTTGTTTCTGTTTGGTTTTAAAGTTTATGTTTGAGGTATTTTTTGGTTGATTGGTTGGGGAGGTTGGTTGTTTGTTTGGTTTTTTTCCCCTCCATTTTCACCTGTTGCTTTCGGGGAAATCCACCTCATCTAGCCCCTGCCTTTCTCAGTGCCTTTGCTGCTGCAGGGATGTTCCTGCTCCCCTGCCCAATTCGGCCAATGAGAACTGGCAATGTGCCTCCTTGGGAAGTTTTGCAGTTTGGATGCTGTTTCACTTATATTTTCATTTAAAAAATTAAAAATGTACCAGCAGCAGGAACGTTGCCCACAGGACTCCAGTATGCCAAAATGAGTGGAGCCAAATGGCACTGCTTGCAGCTCCCTGTTCACACTGTGTCACTGGATCCAAGCATCATTTGCTGAAGGCTCTGGGTGAGATTGCTGGTTCTTACATGAGACAATGAGAAGTGTTAAAAAGCAGGGCTGGCTCTTGCCTACAGGAAAAGTGGGTGGCTGCTGAGCAGCAGCAAGAAAATGCCCCAAAACATAATGGCTGTTAATTGCCTGAGAGGGCAAGTTGCTCTTTTCTTTGCAAATGAGACTTTAGAGTTGGCATGGGTAAAGTCTATCTTTTCCCCCCTGCCTCCTGTGTGTGAGTGTGCTGGAGTGCAAGTCTAGGAGGGAAGGGTTTGCTGAGCAGGAAGTTACCTGTACAGGCACTTGACATGGGAAATCCCAAAACAAACATCATGGCTGAACCTCTCTCCTCTGGGCTTGGCTTTGCTTCCCCATTTGATGGGGAGGTATCTGCCTTTCTGGGACAGGCATTCCTCACCCAGCATGTGTGACAAGCAAGAGCTGCAAAGAATTACCAAGATGAGTGAGTTCCCTGAGTGCCAGAACAAAAAATGAGTTCAGACGGGAGCTGGCATCTCCTTTATTACTCACTGAGTGACAGCATCAGCCTCAGCTGCTGTACACAGCCCAGGGGCTTTAACTTGAGGTGACTCATTCAGGAAAAAACATGTTCCCTCCCTCCTCATCTAACTATTCCAACTCTTCCAAAGCAGTGATGCTCTCTCTGCTCAGCTCTTCCCCATCCCAGCACAAGGGTATGCTGGCAGCCTGGAGCTCACCTCCCTGCCTGTGCCTGCTGGTGGCTTGCCCAGGGCAGCAGCAAGGAGCTGGGGACTCCCCTGCAGACATGCATGGGACACCACAGTCCTTGGCAGAGACTTGTCCAAAACCAAGCAGGCTTCTCTATATGATGCTGCTGGAATCAGCATCACCCCACACCTGGACATGTGCATGGTGCTGAACTGAGCCCTTGATTTTCCAGCTGCACTTGGTTGTGTTTAGGAGGCATCTCTCTGCCTCCCTAAAAACAAACAAACAAAACAAAAATCCAACAGAAAAAAAACCCCCAGCCCTGCTTTCCCCCCTTCCCACCCCCAACCCCTGCTCTGTGAGATAGAGAAAGTGTGTTACAGTGAAATGAGTCAGATGAAAGTGTTTTCTTCTGAGCTCTGTTCTCTAATGTCAGTGTGGTCAAAGTGAAGAAATCAGAGGTGAGATGTTTTTAAGGCTTAAATAATTATTTTTTTAGTGCAAACAGGGCATAAGGATTGACATGAGACTAGAATCCTGAGTAGCAGTAATTGTGTAAAACCAGGGAAAATGGGACTAGTTGAGGAGCTGGCACAATCTGTTGATGGTAAAGCTGGACACAAAATTGGCGTTCAGGCCAAAATCAGTCAATTATTAAAAACAACTCTTCTCAAATGCTCAACATTTTTGCAAACACTCACTGCATCATTGCCACCCACTCATTGTGGCAAGTACAGGGGGCTGCCTTCTGAATTATCTATTTCATTTATATATAATCACCTTGAAATCATGTGACGATGCTGTAGTCTTCTCCAGAAAAATGCTGGTTTAAACAGAAATCTCTGTGCCTGTAGAACTATAAAAAATGTATGACTCTGTAAACACAAACTAAAAGGGCTGAATTTATCTTTCCTGTAACTTTGCTAAAGCTGATGCTATGATCTGTGTCTGTATGAATGAAATCAGCCTGAGCAGCAAGGGAACCAACTTTATACCAGATTATTTGCAGCTATTCCACTTTGCTGCCAGAAGTGCATCATGTCACACAGATTTTAAGTACAATGTATCATATAAAACCAGAAATAGGAAGCTCTGTTTTTTTAAATGACTGAATATCAAGTATTTATTTTAAACACTTCACTTTGTGAGACATTGGGAAACTGCTGTCACTTATATTTTAAGAGCCCACTTGAAAGCCAGTAGTCACTAGGAAAACACTGAGTTTGAACCTTGTTTTTGTAGTGGGGTGGTTTTAATGGTTAGATTTGGTGGATTTTTGCTGTTCTGGATTGTGAGCAAAGTTATTGTTCTGCTGCTGTCTCTTTAGGAATCATGCTGGTTTTTTTCACTTCCCTGTGAATGGGAAAAACATAAAGCAAGCTGGCATCAAGGACTGTGCTTTATAAGAAAGGAATGAGGAAAGATAAAATGGCTACATATGGCAATATGGACAGTTTCCAACTTAATGGAAATAAGAGTCCAATTTTTGCAGCATATAGTGAGAATTGAACTGTATTTTTATGCAAATGCTGCAGAAAATGCAGCTCAGCAAAGGCTGTTTTCCGACTGTTGTCTGGAAAGCATTTTGAGTGCCTAAAGACTTATATTTTCCACAAGAACTTGGTGAGAAAGAATAGAAAGGGGAAATAGAGCATTTAAGCCCATTATGCCTACCAGAGGTTTCTTTTTTAAAAAATCTAAGAATCAGCTAGGAGGAGGAAACACTACTGAGCCCTTAACAAGCCTAAATAGTGATTCTTCCTTGTATTTTATTTGTTTGTTTGTTGTTTTAAAGTGTTGTCAAACTCAAATTTGTTTATGGAGTAAAACACCAGGGAAAATGGTGTATGCTTGCACAGCACAATCCAGCCCTGAGGGCTGCCACAGGAGATGCTTTAGGTGCAATGTAACTTTGATTGGGTGGAACTTTCTGTGTCCTAGAGGAAAGCCAAAGTACAGCAGCACAGCACTGCTGTGGACCCAGCCTCATCCTGGCCCTTCTGCACTGAATGATGCTGAAAACTCATTGCATGTGATGAATAAGATGGTATCACTATCAGAGGGAGCTCCACCATCTAGAAAAACCTTTGGGAGAGGATAGATGGGACAGGCCTTGGGTGAGCATGGCTTAGAATGAGGGTGCTCCTTAGAGTAAAAGCTGAAGGGCCCAAACCCCCTTAGTGGCATGGATGGGATGGGCTGACTTCCTGTGTATCCTGTTACTGTGAAAACAAACCATGTACCTTTAAGCCTGGGAGGCCAGCAAAGAAAAATTTCTTGAGTGAGTGTGAAGGGAATTCTCTCCCCTCAGAAAGGGGAGAGAAGGAGTTTGAGGCTGTGTGGTTGTCACAGTAACTTCTCCGTGTACCTCTGTGCCCTTAGAGTTAACTGGGACTGAAGGGGAGATCTCCTGCCCTTAGGCAGAAAGTGACAATTCATTGAAGTGTAAACCAGAGCAAAGAGCAGCACACTGGAGACTTGCCAGGGACAGGGAGCCAAGAGTTAAAATGTAGAGCCCTATGTAAGTCAGACATTTGTTTCCTGAGTGGCACAAAAGAAGGCTGGAGGAGCTGGCCATGCCATTTCTCAGTTGCTGTGGGTGAGACTGGTACCATTTGTGTAGGGGAGGGAGGCTGCAGAGAGGTGGTGCCAAAGATCAGAGGAGCAGTGGGATGGATGGCAGAGACTGGGTGTAACTTCACCTGCAGATTCCAGGGCAGCAGCTACACCAGCCATATGTGCTCCCAAGACTGCATAAGGATTTGTGGAAATGATAAAGTCACTGTGAATCCTCATTTACAAATGGGTCAATACCCAATTCCTACACTGTAAGGTTCATTCACAGCAATTCTGACAAGGGAGGAATTTACATCTCCCAGCTGGTCCTGGGTCTTCCAAAATGATTTGATGGTGAAGATACCCAAGGGGCCATTTACAAACATGTCAGTAACCCTGGGAGTGGCCAATCTGTATGCCACAGGATGAGGTGTGGGAATTACCTGGGCTTTTTGGAAAGGTTTTTAATGAACGGGATGAGTTCAGAGGAACAGTTCTAAAAGTTGGAGGGAGCACTAAAGAGTCTGCAAATATATGGCTGAATTATTAAAAGAAGTAGGTTCATTTCACTTCACCAGAGTTATTTGCACTCTATAAGAGCAGGAGCAATCTGCTTATTAAAAGGGAAAGCAAAAATAATTAAGGATGTACTGGTACCACAGAATACTGTTTCTGGTCACATTAAGCTGTTATAGTTAAAAAGTTTTATTCAAATATATTAACCTTGATCAGCTTGATGTCTGGCTTGTTTAAAACAGAAAGAAAAGCTTCATTCAGAGGAGTAAAATTAGATATTTTGGCAATCAAATAGCTTGAGCCCTTTGATGCATTTTATTCTTTAGCATTAACATTTGTACCTGTACTGGAAGGACAGGTTCCTGAAATTTCAAACGTCTGTTAAGAGATGAGTAAAAAAACCCTCTGTATCATTATCTTACTGGACATCTCAAAACTGGCCATCATTCATCTTAAACAATGCTGTTTTGCTGTGCTTCTTTCACTACAAAACCCTTTTGTCCATCATTTGCAGATAAATGCTAGAATGACTCGTTGGGGTGAAAATAATGTCCTCATCACCAATCCAAAGCTACTGTTGGAAGCATTGAGGCTGAGAATATGCATTTTTCAACTGGTAGAGGCCAGATGGCAGGCACTGAGTTTTGCATTTTACCAAAATACCTTTTAGAATATACCCTCAAAAATGTTGTCTTGTAGTCATGGAGGGGAAAAAAAAAGAAAAAAGTGGTTCTGTGTACATTTTCTATTCTACAGACCTTTCTTAGCAGTGCTAAAGAAATTGTTCTGGAAACAAGAAATAACTTCATTTTGGTTATAGTTGTACACTCTGGACTTCAGGGATGGCCACATTATATCACGGGCGGCCAGCTTGAGCCAGAGTGCTTTTAGAAAATTGATGTTTTCCTTAGTTCTTTGCCAGGGGGAATTCTAGGGACAATAAAAAAAGCTTACAAAGAGACACACTGGTATAATTACCTGAATAGTACCAAGAGACTGTTAAATTGAAAAGGAGGAAAAACCTCATTTCGTGTGCCTGCTGCTTTCCTGCAGAGCAGACATGGGCAGCAGTTTGTGCCCTCACAGCAGATCATGGCCCTTGCAGAGGCTGGGAGTGCTGTTACCTGGGCATGTGTACTCTGCCACCACATGTTAATTTTGCAGGGGGGAGAAAACCTGCTGCTTTCACTGCTGGCTGGAGCACATTACTGGGGCCAGAACAGGATATGAGGGATGGAAACATGTGCTGTAGAACAGCCCTGGTGCTTCATGAAACAAAATTTTCTGAAACCAGAGCCAGAGGACCCCTGTGCTGCCCCCGGTCCTGGGATGCCCACCCTGCCAACCAGACCAAGTGCTTCAGGAGGGAGTGGGACAGAGCTGCTTTGGTGCACTGCTGCAGCTTCCCTTGGCTTGCACAGGTTGACTGCACAGAAAATGTCACCAGGTACCCCTGACATAAAGCATTCCCTGTGCTGAAATCAAGGAGACTCAAAACGCTTGGCAATGGAAAAGTCTCTGTTCCCTCTTCCCCCTGTGTGATGCCCTAAGTGTCTGCTCAGAGCTGATGGTGCCAGTATGCTGTTGGATGGGACAGGAAGTCTGGGAGAAGGTATGGTAAACCAGATTTTGTTGCCAGTGACTTACTAAGCAGAGTTAAATGAGGTGTGCTGAAGAGATGTGCTGATTAATTGAAGAGCTTGGAGCAGGTGTAATATGTGGCTCCAGAAGTTAATAAAAATGGCTTCAGTTTTACAGATTTCTGTTGTTCCAGAAAATAATACCTAAGGAAAGGAAAGAATGGAAAGATATGTGAGCTTGCAGAAAGAAAAGGCAAGAGAAAAATCCCTCCCTGATGCCCTGCACTGACCATTGAATTCAGAGTGCTTCCCCAGGCTTGTGATTTGTTTTTCTGTTGGGGGATGTCACTGGAGTAATGTGTGAGGAAGAAACTTGATGTATTGACAGGCCGTGCTTTAAAACTTGTGGGGCTGATGATTTCTTGTTCACTGGGTAAAGAGCATCTAAAATTTTGTTCTGTTTCAATCATGATTATTGCACAGTGGGATTTGATAGACCTTCTGTGTTCACTTCCTCTCAAGAGTTACTGATTTTTAACTTCTTCATGTATATCAGCCACCTAACTGGAAGTAGCTTATAGAAATGAATATGAAAGATAACAGCAGCAATCTAAAAAAACTGTGGAGAAATTAATTGAAAAAGCAAATTGTAATAACCTCATGTTGGTGTGACTGCTCACTTGGGCATGAGCCAAGATTTGGCCCTGGTAAAGGAGCACTACCCAGGTGATGGCCTGGAGGGAACTTTGTTGGTTTGTTGATCCCCAGCAAAAGCAGGAGATGAGCAGTGTTAAGACCTCTGTGTGCTGGGTTTGGTGGATGAGCAGGAGGCTGAGGGTGGCCCTGGACAACCCTTTGCCTCTTTCTTCAAGGACTAAGCCTTGCAAGATGCATATACTCCACCTGCCTGCTTTTACAGTCTGCCTCATTTTTCTACTACAGAATTGAAAAGAAAGAAAAAAAAGAGATTGTACTTCTCAGCTTTTCTTAGAGCGATGAAAATTTGCTGCTATGGAGCCCATTAGTATTGCCAAAGGTTGCTTATTAAATGCTTGCCTCTTATGGATTGTCCCCCAGAACTGTCAGGCTATACCTTTAGCACTGCCAAATCACAAGCTGAAGGGGAAAGAACTTTCCTTGAAGCTTTAGCTCTGGGATTTGTGTGATTAAACTGGGTTCTCATTTTCCATTGTAAAAACTCATGTTTCCAGCTGCTGTGATTGCAAAGGAAAGGTTGAAAATCTAAGCCCAAAGTATGCAAAGGAAGAGAAGCAAATAAAAACAATATGAGGAGGTCTTTTCATTTAGCCCCAGTGTTTTGAGCTACTCCTTTCTCCAGGAGGCTGATTCATTCTTTTGAATGTATTGCACTGGTTACACCATAATTTTTTTGTTCCCATAAGGGATAACTTCAGAGCTTTTCTTCCAAAACTTCTCTGCCCAGTTTAGACATCTCTTAGAAAAACTAAATGAGAAGGAATTTGTAAGAAAAATTAATGATCTGCTATATAAATTTTTCACCACTTTGTACATGGATGGAGTGGGTTTGTAGAATTACAGAATTGCAGTGACTAATAATAGTAATAAAGTATCTGATTGTACTGTGTAGTTAAAGATAGTCATAATAGTCTCATTGTCTTGTCTTCCCACTCCTTGCTGTGACATCAGCCCATCCCAGACCATCACATCCTGCTCATGGCTGTGTCTTTGTTGATAAATAGTGAGTCATTATAGGCTCTGCTCTATGACTCTTACAGCTGTATTGCCCAATTTTCTTCTCTCCAGAATGAAATCCCTTTTTGCAAGGATTTAGTATGCCTTTAAAACAGCCAAGTTTGTCTTGTGACAAATGTGCACTTCAGCAGAAGTAGGAATGAATGAAATAAGGGGCTTTTTTTTTCTGTCTGATACCTGAAGTAGGTTCACCTACTGTAAATTATATATTTTTATTAATGACAGAGCTTCACCACCACTATGTACTGATGGCACAATCTACCACATGCTGAATCATTTCCATGCCTTGTCCCTGCAGGACACATTCGATCTGTAGAGCCCTGCTGCCACACAGCCATTAAACTCTGCTCAGAATATTCAGATGCTTACATGTAAACAGAGGTGGAAGTTACACCTTTTTACCACAAATGCCAAACTGATTTAGTAATACTGAATTCAAAACTTCTTGCTCTCCAGCGTGCTGCTACTTACATAGAATACTCAGGAAGCTCTTCTGAAACTAATAGGATACCAATTTTTTTTTTTTTTTTTTTTTAAGTACAAGAAATAATCTGGATGCCTTCCAAAAAGAAAAAAGTATGCGCTAGCACTGGGAACATACCATTCTGGCACTCTAAATAGCTGGTTTGCATAGTTGGGAGATAGTTGCTTTCTTTCAATTTAAATTTAAAAGTATGATCAAGCATGTGGCATAGCAAACTTTGAGTTCTGCAGACCTATTGAATTAATATGAATTTCTTACCAGGAACCAATGAGCAGTTCAGTATGCCTACCTTGTACAGATGAGCCGAGGGGGAAGATCCAAAGATGAAACAGATCCTCAGTGAGGCAAGATACATCATGTGTTTGTTTTAACTTGTTGCGTTTTACTTGGTTATTTTGTAACTCACCCTTGCAAAGGCTGAGAGACCAGACTGCCCAGGGCGGGTGTCGCACTGAGTATTTAGGATAGTGGAAAGGAAGGATAGTGGAAACCAGAACAAAACATGTGGCCTCTGTGGTGGACAGATGGATGGATGGATGGATTCTTTAATTCCTACTCTCATTGCTGCTGCCTTGCCCTCTCTTTGCTTTCCCTAGGCTGAGGATGCCAAGCCCCCGCTCATCAGCTGCCAGACAAGCTGCACCTAGTCAGTGATCTGGTGTAGACTAGAGCATTGGCCAAAACCTTGGCTGTAAATCTTGCTCTGCTGGTGACCTCCCATGGGGCTGCACCTGTGTGCCTCAACAACCTTCCACCTTCCCTGTGTGGAAGCACAGAGCTGGAATGCCTGTGCCAGGAGCAGGGTGAGGTGGTGGGATATCGCGTGGGTGTGCAGCTATGGAGCAACACCTGAGCTCGGGGAATGTTGCAAGCACGTGTTCAGAGGTTGCCCTATGGAAAACCATCACCTTTCTGGCACAGCCTGTGTGTTGCACTGAGCCTGCAGAGCCTCCTTAAGAGCATCTCTTCTCCACTAGACCTTAAGTGATCCAGGAAAAGTCCTGCCCTGACTCTCTCCCAGAAGGATCCTGAGTGAAACTTTCTCACCCCTGCCATGGCCTGGGGCAGGTGCGAGAATGCTGCTCTTACCTTGCCAACAACTTTCCTGCAGAAATGAAAATGTTTTCACTGCACAAAGCAGTATATTTCATTGCAAAACAGCTCTGCTGACTGCTTGCACATCTGTTCCTCTCTTCCCTATATCACAGTCTCCTCCTTTGGGTTTCTGAGTGCTGGGGGCACTATAAAGTACTGCTCATGGTGCACCAGACCTGCACAAGGCATCCCAGCCCCAATTAAAGAGCCATTCTTGTGCACAGGAGGGACTGGCTTTGGATAAACAGAGTAGAGCCTCTGCAGCCCTGCATGGGAGATAATTCAACTGCCCATTTGCTGCCTCTTTCTTTCTCTGTTCCTTCTGATGTATTTTTGGGTGGAGGGATTGAAAATTTGATTTGTTAAATAGGTTTAAGAAAATGTAAATGATAATTATAAAATTCCCTGAGTCTTTTTTTTCATGATAGATTTTATGTAGCTGGCAGTTAAAATAAGTGATTACCCCATAAATATAATTTTAATAGCCTAGTCAATGGTGTAGCCTCTGCTGTTCTGAGATTTTTATCTCAGAAAAGGGAGGGAAAAAATCCTTTCCTGTGGATTTATATTGCTGTAGTGGCTGCTTCTGCTGCTCATTACTTGCTGAGTAATTTGAGGGGAATGTATTCTTCTCATGCAGGCAGACACAGGGTGAGTGAGCACAGATGCTGCTGGGGACTGGCCACCCTGTGCCCACACAACCATCTGTGCCCTGGCCAATGGTGGCCCTGGCCAGCATGTCAAGTGCTCCAGCTGAAGCTTTCAGGGTAACAATCTCATGTTTCCCAAAGCCAGTTGTTCCTGCACATGAGCATGCTTATTTGTTGGACAAGGAATTGGCTGGATGGCTGCATCCCAGTTATTGTGCAGTCAGTGGCTCAATGTCCAAATGGAGATTGGTTACAAGGGATCTCAGGGGTCTGTACTGGGACTTGAACTGATCAATACCTTTTTTATTGCTACAGACAGTGGTGGCCAGTGCTGCCTTGGCAGGTTTGTGGATGACAGCAAGCAGAGGGTGCTGTGAATTTGCCTGGGGAAAGGGAAGGACCTGGACAGGCTGGAGGGGTGGCCCTGTGTGAACCTCATGGAGTTCAACAAAGCCAAGGACACCTTTTCAACTCCTTTCAATATATTTAAAGGGGCTTGTAAGAAGGATGCAGAAAGACTTGTTACCAAGACCAGCAGTGACAGGACAAAGTGCAGCAGTTTTAAACTGAAAGAGGATAGGTTTAGGTTAGATGTAAGTAAGAAATACTTTACTCTGCGGGTGGTGAGGAACTGGAACAGGTTGCCCAGAGAGGCTGTGGGTACCCCATCCCTGGAGACGTTCGAGGCCAGGCTGGATGTGGCTTTGACCAACTTGATGAAGTGAGAGATGTCCTTTGCCCGTAGCGGGGGGGTTGGAGCGCAGATGGTGTTTAGCTGCCTTCTCACCCTAACCATTCCGTGAGGAGGGTCTGGGGTACCCTGAGGTTCCACTTTGAAAGTCGCTGAACCCCGAGCCGAGCCCGCCCGCTCCCTGCCTGCCCGCGATTGTCCCCGCGGGAGCGGCGGGCGGCGGCAGGGGGCGCTGCGGCCCCGCCGTTGCGGCGGCGGCGCGGGGGCGGCGGGCGCGTTGATCCTAATTGGAGCCGACGCGCGGCTCCTCCATAATCCTCCGACATCCCCCCGCCGGCTCGTAATTCCTGGGCGGGCGCTGCCGCCGGCTCAGCGGGGGAGCCGCCGCCGCGGCCGGGCAGGTGCTGCCGCCGGGCGGGCCGCGCCGCGCCGCCCCTGCCCGCCTCCCGCCGCGGGGGGCGCGGCCGCCATGTTGTCCCCGGCGTGAGGGAGCGGGAGGGTGCGGGAGCGGCGCCCGCCGCCCCCGGGTTAATAATAGAGCGGTAAAAGCTCCTTTGTGGCGGTAATTGGCGCACGTAGCCCTGGCGCTGCCGCGTGCGAGCGCTGGCGTCATTCCCGCAGAGGCGAGGGATGCCTCGGCTCGCCGCGGTTCTCTGGAAGGCAGCATGGGCATCCCTGGGATGCGGTGCCTCCGCCCGCGGCGGGCCGGCGGCCGGGCTCGGGGCGCCGCCGGAGCCTGCCCTAAGTAAACGCAAGGTCGGTCGTGTCTTGGCCGCCACCCCGCAGACCGTGTATGTTCCTGTGCCGTGCTCAAGGCGGTGTTTTGCTGCAGATGCTGCTTGCGGCCGGGTGGTGTTTGAGGGAAGAATTGGAGCAACTGGCTCCGGCTCCAAGCCCCTGTAGTGTGGGTACCAGTGCTGCCAGTAACAATACCAGTGACTGTCCAGGTTGTATTGGCACTCTTGGCATGGCTCAGGAGAAGAGTTGAGGGGTTTAGCATGGCTGCTGGTCAGCAGGAGAAGCTGCCAAGAGCTATCTCTTCCCTCCTGTAGCATCTACCCGGGTTCTGTCTGAGAGGCAGAGTTCCTTTGCTCTATGCACTCCCTGAACAAAGGGTACACACTGATTTTGCTCCTGGGCTGTGCAGGGCCCCTGGACCTCGAGTGCTGGAGTCGTTGCAATGTGTGTGTGTTTGGACAATGGGGCAGAGATACCAGGCTTTGCCTGCTGGCTCCAAGCCCTGCTCCCGGGCTGGCTTATCAGATGGCCACTATCTGTTTCTGTCTTCACACAGGCACTCATTTTTTTCTCTCCATGTGAGCACACAAATTCATCTTGCTAGGGGTGGTGTGCTTCTGCAGGTTTGCCAGAAGTAGAAAGATGAATTGTTCAACCTCAGCTTTAAAGGTTTGGACTCTATGGTTGTTTCCACATTCATTTTAAACAGATGTAAATCTAGAGTTAACTCTGCTGAAAGAAGAGCTGTGTGGCACAAAACCATTGTGTGTTTCTGTGAACAGATATAGCTGACTGTCAGAGAAATGAAAATAATGAAGTGGTGGTGAATAAGGCAGGCACCTTGCTTTCAGCCGCAATATGCGGAGTTTCTGAGGAGCAGATGTTCTTCCTCTTGCAACTGCTGCTCTCTAGCTGAACATGGCTGAGGAGGCAGCGAGGTCCCCCGAGCCTGTGTGAGGTGTGAATGTATATAAAGGTTTTAATGATGTCTTAAAGGCAGAGTCCCCTCAATCTGATCCTTAGATGTAGAATTACAATATTAGATGCACTGCCAGACATGCTAGACATGAACTGGCTTTACAGAGACCTGCATTTGCATGTGTCTTGATTTGTGCAGTAAGCTATTGAAGCCAGATGAATGGACATGCTCTTTGGCAGTTCTGTGCCTTCGGGGCAGATTTGTATATCTAGGTGGGTCCTGTAGTCACTGGTGCCATGTATTACACCTTCTGCTGATTACTTGTGCCATAGTGTAATGTAAGGACTCTTTTAGTCTTTTACAACAGGTAGTAGTGCCATTTCTGACAGGACTGGGCAGCTCTTCCACTACTGGGGCTCTTGTTGTGTGTTAGTGGGATCGATGAAGGTTTCTCCCATCCATTCACTTTAACGTGCTCCCTGATCCCAGCAAATAGCCATGTACTGGACTGGGACAAGGAATCTTTGACCTTTACATGAGCCTGGAACAGGCTTGAGGAGAAACTACACTAGTCTGCTCCTCTGTTTCTGCATTTGGACTTGAGGTAAACTTGTCATCCAAGAGTATTCCATTCTCAAATACTTCTGTTTTTCTTCTAGTGGCCACCTAGAGAGGATTGTTTATCATACACCTTAAGGAGGTTTGCTTTACAGAATTTTTTCTGACTATTTTCTGTATTTAAATAGCTCTTCTCTTTCTTTGCATTGACCCTGATATAGTCAACAGCAGCTTAATAAAGTCTGGGGGACTGGACTGTATTGATTTGGGATTGACTTGGATACTTCTGAATCTTTTCCACTTCTGTCATTCTGAGCAAATTTTGCTTCAATTTTTGTGTATATCCACTTACATATCTGTTTCCTCTAGTGACTGTTACTGCTCGTTTTTACGGGTGACAGTTCTAGTACATATGTGCTGAATGCAGAAGTCTAAAGACTTAGGAACTTTTTTCTCTTTTTTCCTCTTGAGCAAATTTAATTCTAATTTTGGTGTATGTATTAGAGGGTATCTCTTGGTATTTAGTAAAGTCAGTTTGGCTGCAGAAGCTCTTTAATCCAATTTAGCTGATTCTGTGGAAGGGAATGAGCCAGCCACCAACCCCACCAGTCCTCATAGAGTGGTAGGATAACTGAGACACACAGGGGTTTCCAAGTGTGCTTTCTGCCACACACACAAGCTTCAACAAGCTACTGAAACTTGTGGAAATGTGCCTGTGGTATCTCATGGATTTTACTGCCACCAGTGGAATCCATCTGTTCCTTTCATTTCCCATGGATATTGCAGCAGGAGCTTACAGGAGAACTAAACGAAGGGGTCAACTTCTTACGGTGAGGCTGTTTGTCCATCCTTCAAAGGATGGTATTTGATCCTCTTTGTGGTAAAAAAGACCTCCATCAATCACATTTTTGATTCATACTGATGGAACTGGTGACCTTACTTACTGAAAACTTGATTCTTCTTGAACAAAACTGTGGTCACTAGATCTCTGGCGCTCAGCCTCTACAGTTCTTCCTGTAGCTAGAGCTCAGCAAAGTGTTCTAAGTAGTAGGTTTTCTCTCAAGGGGGGCAGATCTGCTTTGGTATGACATGAAATTTGGTGATGTTTCTTACAAAAAAACCTCCCCCAAATCAAAGAAAAGGCTAAGAGGAAATATTAAAAAAAAAAATTAATTTTGTGGGCATTTTTTTTTCCTTTTCAGGTAAAAAAAATAAGGAGCAGAGTAAATAATAGGGAGCAGTAAATATTTGCTATTTTAAAGACAAACATTTCCTTCTCTGTTGTATTTTTTTGTTTGGTGTACTTTTTCTTTCCCTTAGCCAAACCACCCTCTTAGTTTTTATTTCAGGTAGATTCAACTGAAAATTTTTCTGCCCATGATTGTTTTTTGTTTGGCCATTGAACCAGATAATCCAATATTTGCACAGCACTCCCTTGAGCTGCATGAAGAGGTAATGTTGTCATTATGACAGGTAGACCTCAGGAGATTACGTGAAAGCACGGGGTCTCCTAGCAGAAGCTCCTTGGCCTTTAAATGTTCACTCTCAGATCCTTAGGATTTCCCTGCAGATCTCTGGACTGAGTTATATTAGAGGGGGTTGAAGTGTAGAGGGGGTCGGTGGCTTCCTAAAGGAAGAGCAATAATGGTATTCAGCAACAGGGCATGGAGTTTATGGACTGTTCATGAGTATTTTTCTCTTAAGGGAAAGATAAGGCTTCTAAGGCTAAATGGTGGGATTTACTCCTATGTATATCTGAAATTTATTTTTTTTAGTGTGTGGCTTTTTATAGTTCTGAAAATATGGCGATATATATAGATATATCTATAGCTATATATCTTTTCTGCTGTGGGTTCTTGCTTAGGTCAGTGTACCTTCTTCTGTTTGTACAAAAATATTTGTTCCTAATTAAACTTACCTTTCTCTGTTTGTACCAAAACATCCTGGGCTCTTGAAAACTGCCTGACCTGTGAAGCTGTCTGCTTGGACAAGGATTTTGCAGATCACTCCACACACTGAAATCCAAAATTTCTCCTGCCTGGCTTAGATGGTCAATAGTACAAATTTTTTAAGAAAATGCCCAGTGTTACAAGCAGCTGCAGGTTTTGTGCTTGTGAAACCTATTTGCACAAATATTAAAAGCCACCAAAGTCTCCACCCAAATCTGCCACAATTGCTCAGATCTCCAAACAATTACAATCTAATTAGAGCCGGCATTCAAAGTTGCCTCCAGCATTTGAAACAAAAGTAATTTAGCGGTAATAAAAGTGGAGATTGGCAGCTCTGGAGGCTGAACTCTGCCTACCCACAAAATGTACCCGGGGTGGGAAAGAGCTACAAGAAGCACCACAATAACTGAAGGGTCTGACCCCCTGCCTTGAGATGACAACCCCCAAGGGATGAACAAATGGGCAATTTTCTACAGGTCTCTTTACTGCCACTGCCAAGAGTGCTGCTAATTACTGACAATAATTAGTATGTTGTCTATGGCATGAATACTTTTCTGCTAGGAAAAACACCTGATTTGTTGTATGATAACAATCAAATGCCCATCATGTAGTGATGGTGTTTATGAAGTTGAGGATTATGCTGAATTTGAACCACGGCCTTTGAGGTGAAAGGCTTTATCCTGTTACCAGTCTGCCGTGTGTGAGGCACAGGGCTGTGATTACCAATTCATTTCATAAAGGGCAACCATTTAAAATTCTCTCAAACTAGCAGCTGCTGGAGGAATGAAAAAGCAACTGGGTCTGGACAAATATCTTTTTTTTCCCCTTTGTGTTAATTTAAAAAGAAACCCTGCAATTCTTCCCCCTGATGAATGAGACTTTCAATCAGTGTTGAGCTATCACTGCTGGATGATAGCTTGTCTGTGCTTGCTTGACATGAGGAATTCTTCCAGTTCCAGAGGTAGAAGTCGTGTTTAGACTGAAGAGCACCTGAGAAAATAAGCTGCTTCACATTATTGGTCAGTAGGAGGAGTCATTTGGATTTGATGTGGAGGTGGGTTCTAGATGAATTTGCTTGAGCAGTGGTGTTGCATTTGAAGATCTTCAGAGGTGCTTTCCAAGCACAACCATTCTGTGAAAAGAACCCGCTTGCCGCAGATTCTTGTGGTGCTACTGTATTCTTTTATTGCTCTCAGTTATAACAAAAGGCAGAGGAAATAATTCCCTTCCCTTCCCTTCCCCTGGTTTTTATACTATAAAATAGTGAATTATAACATAGAAAGGATCACCAGTGATGTCTGAAAACTGACAAGTCTTAGTTTTCCTCCAGCCAAGTTAGCATACACCTTACCTGCAGCAGGCAAACCTTAATTCAGTTGGCAGTAGCATTACAGCAGGTATATTTACCCTCAAGAACACTCATTTTCCATTTATAATTATTTTCTCTGCTGAGTCAGGAGGAAAATCAAAATTATCCTCTATTTTAGATTGTTTTCCTTGGACTGATGTGAAAATTCTGGGTGACATTGTCAAAAGCATCCAATTTATGTAGGATCAAAAGACTGAGGCTTTCAAGATCCATCTGCTCCTCAGATGTATAAGGGACATTAGAAAACAGTTCCTTTGGTTTCTAATGTTGAAGATGGAGACATAGATAGAAAGTGCTGCTTCTATTGCTGTTAGTATGGGATAAGATCATAATTTATGTTTTCAGATGAGGCTTTGAATATGATGATCTTATGTGTTCTAACTAGAAGCCAAGTTGCCCCTGGGGTAGGTTTTGAAAGTGTAGGAATATGCACTAATGGTTCTACTATAATTTTTTTCTTTGTCCCTCTGCAATATGTATTTCTTGCAGCCACAAGCCTCTCCAGAGGATGAAGAAAAAGGTAGGAGGCTTTGTGGATGCATGTGAGAAAAAGTGGTTTGGGTTTCTGGTTTGTTTTTTTTTTTTTTTCCCTATAACTTTCTTCTCATCTGCAAATTACTACTTCCTGTTTGAAAACTGTGTGTAAGCAAGATGCTTTTATTCCTCCTTCATCATTGTGTTCCACTTCCCCTACGAGCAGATTTAGACAGATGATGTCCCTCATTCCAAGGAGTTTGTATGCCACCAATATCCATGCCTCAGTGACCTCGAAACATTATGCTAACCCACTCAGAAGCCAAAGCTGTTTAGAGCAGTTGTACCTACAGACGTGCAGTACAGGTCCTTTTCTTTTCCAGCTCTGTTCCCTCATCCTTATTTAAGAAAAGCAGAATTCTGTGAACAGCTATGACAGCCAGCAACCTGTCTCCTCATCTGACTGCAGGGAGTTATATCAGCAATTTGGCCTAGCATCTAACCCAACACCTCATGAATCTCACCAAAATACAAGATAACAATACAGATGAAGTAAGGATAACAATACAGATGGAAGCATTTAAGTTAGTATATGTATGTAGAGTAATTTAGGTTGATAAATGCTGCAGAAGTTTGAAGCACTATTTAGTCTCATGCTCACATAAACATACATTCCTTGGCTTTGCATTTCGTTGTGTGGATTAAGTTATAGCAGATCTGTCTGGAACACCTGTTGAGGCTAAACAGTGATGCTTCATTGTTTAATATCAGCTGCTGCTTCATTGTTTAATATCAGCTGCTTTATTATGGGAATTCAAATAAATTTTGACCTAAACAAGGAAGGCCTTCCCACTATTTTTAGAATGTTATGCCATATCCTATGTCCATGTCACAGGCCGGTGTGTAATTAATGGTGTGTGTCCTTCCTTCTCTCATTAATTGATGCACAGGCTTTGGGAGGTTTAAAATCATGCAGAAATGTGACAAGTGGAAAAGGGAAGAAAAGAGGAAAAAAATCTGCGTGCCTTGATACCACAGTTGAAGTGGGAGCGGGGGTGGGTTGCTCTAGGCAAGTTCAAAACTGCACTGCCTCACAGCATTGCTGGGATCCATGAGCTTTGAGCATTGTCGGGCTCCAATGCCTCCATGAATCCTGTTCAGAGAAGTTGCTTCAAATGTGTCTTTTCCTTCTGTTGCCCCTTGCCCTGGCATCTGGCAAGAGGGCAGAGGAGCCTCTCCTTCAATTTTCTCCTGAGTGATCTCCATCTCACCGTTCGCTTTCAGGTTGGAGGCAGGTGTGCAGGAGACCATAGGTTCCTTTAATCCCTATTAAGAACAGCAGATCACAGTTGCCCCTCTGGCCTTGTTCCCTATGACTATGAAACTAGCTTTAGCAGCAGAGAGATTTAATCTTTCTAGTGGAAATGTAGTGCTGGTCAAAGGTCTGCACTGCATCTTTTAGGACAGTTTCTTAGCTGTGTGAAGTTAATTGTGAGGCAGTGTCCATTCCAAGGCACAGATTTTGGCAGAAGGCTTGTGCTACACTCTTGCCTTTCTGCAGCTCTGCTCCTTCCCTGGGAGAGATCTCAAAGAGGAAAGCCACAAACTATGCCAGATGTGCAAAGAGGCCTCCAGCCCCTCTTAGAGGCTCCTTTATTTGCCTGCCTCCTCTCCCCATTACCTATCTGGTGACCAGAGGGGAGGGAACAAGCAGTTCTGGGATGCACCAAGCTGCGTGGGGATGATAAGCAGCTCTGTTTTCCTTTGTTATCTCTAAAACCTACCTGGTGCAGTCTGTCAGCTGCTTCAGGTGCTCTCTGAGAGCACGAATGAGGATGAGGCAAGGTGTCTGTGCTCCATAGTACTCTGGCTGTACCCTTGCTGGTGCTGCAGCAGATAGGACAGGCTGATACAAAGCAGCCAGTCACTCCTTCAGCGCTTGCTGCCCAGTTTTGTTCCGCCATCTCCAGTTAATTTAGATCATACCTTAAGTGCGTCCACAACTACGTTTAAGCAAAAGCTGTTACCATAGTAACACTGGAGATTTTCTAAATGCAGTCTATGATGTAAACAACTAAAATGACTGTCACCCCAAATAGTTTATTTCTTCTGTGTAGTTTATCGAGTATTTAAATATGTTTTGGCACACACAGATTTACCACTTCTAAGTATAACTTGGAGGAGTAACACATCTTTTCTTACTGCTTCCATTTCAGCAGATCTGTTTCCATGTCAACAGCTCACATTGATAAAGAATTGACATTCTGACTGCATTTGGCAGTGTAGGATAGAAGGTGACAATTAAAATAAATCAATGTTTCTAATGATGCTGATGTTAAAACCATGCCAAAATACTGGGATTCCCATGCACAGTAGGCAGAGATTGCTTCTTTTAATCTGCAGAGTGTGAGGCAGGAATTCTCATGGGAACAGACGTTCTTTGCAAGGTTTTTAAGCCTTCCTGCTTACAGATGCAGAAAGACTGGAAAAGCAAACTCTCTCTCTCTCACACAGAAAAATGCACCTAGCACTCTGTGTGTATGTGCATATGTGTTTGCTTTGGCTCATCCACTTCTAATCTAGGTGAGGTCTAGGAATGCATAAAGCATGTAATAAAAAATAGAATGCAATTCTTGGATTAGAAACATGTTTTGAGCCAAGTTTCTTGCAAAAACTGTGGAGCAGGCGCCCCTTCTTTCCACTCCTGATTTCCTAGTAGTGAATATATGTGTTGAGATTACTGAGGGACAAGAAGAATAGGGGCCCAGAGGGGCATTTTTTAAGCTTGCAAGCCTGTTCAACAGACTGGCACTTCAAATTGTGTATTTTGGGGAGGCTTTTCTTTGTCTCTGTGAGCAGCATGTGAATACACAGTAGTCACTGTTGAGGTGTCCTTATTATGCTTGTTCTTCCTTAGTTCATAAGGGCTGAGATTAGTGTCCCAATGCATTAAGCACCCCAATTATATTTGATATGAGACACAGAAACATGATCCCCATTTTACAGGGGCAGAGAGGGACTGACAGAAGTTTTTCAAAGCTGCAAGTTGGATTGGATGCTTCCAGGTGGTGCAAGCTCCCTACCTGTGGCTGGGAAGCCAGAAAATCCTTTGTCTGGTATTGGCTTGGGGTCATACTGAAGTCTTGTGGCAGACATGGAAGTCCAGCTTAGCTCTCCTGATTTATAATGTACTCACCTTCAAGGGTGAGAAAAATTTGGGAAAGTATTTCTATGGAGGCATTCAACTTGTCTGAAGGTACTCTGTCTAGTTTAAAGTAGGTTTAAATCTATAGTTTCTGTTGCATCCTGGGACTATAAATGCCTTCTAATTTTAGGCATGTAGGTGATGTGTCTAGTGATCTTAGTTGCTGTGGGTTCTCCTGCAATCCAGTGAAAAGAAATAGTTGTGTCCATGCAACAATATCACCTTCAGCATGTATATAGCAGTGCCTGATACTACTTTGTGAATTCACTTGTTACATCTTTCATATTATGGAATTATATAATTCTTGTGGGTTTGACAAGTGCACAAATTTACTTTCCCTAGTGAGGCTTCTATTTTTGAATGAAATTCTTAGGTGTTGTTTTAGAGAAAAAATATAAAGCAGAAATATGGGTAAGAGTAATGTGGCTCCTGGTACCACTGAAGTATACCAAAATCTGGTGAGATTTGCTCTCGTACACAGAAAATCAGTCATTTGTGTAATGGAGAGTGGAGATTAATATAATACATCTCTCACATGTACTAATGACAATTTTATTTTCAAATTGCATTCTTTGGAGGATCTCTGGGCACTTCAGAAGAATTAGTGGATTATGTCTCACTGCAGCCCATAAGATGGTAAGTATTATTACTGTATTTGTAAATGTGAAAGAATTGTGTTTTATTAATAAACAGAGAACTTGCAAAATTAGTCAAGTCCATGGCAAATAACTTTTCCCTATAGAAAAATCCCACTTTCAAATACAAGCCATGTGCAATGTTTATATTTCAGCAAAAGAGCCATTGCTGAATGACTTTAATTTGATTGTGCAGGAGTGAGACACTTTTAGGACATATCCTGTGAATGTCACTGAAGTGCTGTAGCATAAAAAATAGATTGCAACTGAGACAGGATGTATAATCTCTGTTCTTTGGTCTTGACTATTGGCTGTGGCTGACAGCAGAATAGCAGCTGGTTAGATGGGGCTGTACAATAATTAGAGCTAAGAAGATCCAGCACTCTCTGTTGAACTCCTGTTGGCCTTCCTTACTGTATGACCTCATCTCCTGGCTGCAGGGATTGGCAATCCTTCAAGGAGGTGTGCACAATATTGTTTTCCCCCACCTTGAGTTAGAGGTATGAAAGTAGCTGGGCTGTATGTGCTGCTTCTCAGAGATTGGGCTGAGTGAGGGGTCCTGTGAGGGGGTAACCTCCAGCACCTGTGGGATTTAGTTTTGAAGGGCACCAGGCTCAGGCAGGTATTCCTCCTAGTGCCACAGCTTTCAGTACCTGGCTCTGCCTGAGTTCTGGTGTCTCTAGACACTGGAAGATTTTACCACACACTTGTGGCTGTTCCTTCTCAAGCTAAGTTTCAGTACCTATAGCCATTGTTCCATGGAGACATGATTAGCCATATGGCAGTGCTGCTTCTACCCATTTTATTAACTAAATTTAATTAACAGGCAATTATAATATTTAGACAGACAAATATAATAACATACTGTCATGCTTCATTGTAAATAATGTCTGTAGTAGCCAAAGCAATGTTATTTGACTTAATATGAATGTGCTTGACATTGGATTTTAATAGAGTGAGATGAACATGATGCCTAAGACAAACTCTGAAATAACATGTGGTCCCTATTGTTCAAAAGCTCTGGAAACCCGTCCATAATCAATAGCAGTAAAGTTCTAAAGAATGAAAGGGTGGTCATAATCATTTATATATGAGTTAATGCAAGCCAGAAGAAATGCAAAACCAAACACAGACTGGAATTGATGAACAGCTATAACTTAGTCCAAGAAATTCTGTACTAAAGACCCTGACTTTTACAAGATTGTAATGCCTAAGACAACACAGCTGAGAAACCTTTGTGCTAAACAGAAGGAATATATGAATTAAGGATGTTAAATGGTGCTTGCCTATAATTTGATACAGCACAAATGCCCTGAAAATGTTAACCTAATTCTGTCCAAATCTGAAAATGAAGTTTGTTCTTTCCACTCAAAATTTCTTCTAATTTTGCAGAGGTGCACTTGTGGACCGCTAATAAAAAACTCCTATAATTCTAATAGCTGAGCAAAGCCTTTTCCAATCCACCACTAGAAAGTGGAGGAGGAAAGAAATTAGTTACAACCCCTCATGTAAAAAAAAAAAAAAAAGGTGGGAAATAATAAAGAAAATTCTTTTTCCTAATAAATAAAATATATTACACTTTCAGCTTCTGCCCTTCTAAAATAAAAGAAAGCAAGAGGTTGTCAGTGGCAAAATACTACATTGTTGGATTTTAATAGAATCGTAAACCCCATTCCTCTGCCTTTGTGAGGATGTAGTGGAAATGCAAGATGCTACTCACAGTTCTGCTTGGTTTCATTCAGTGTCAGAGTTGCCTTTTGTTGTCAGTGGGGTGCAGTTCCTATGGAGTGAAACAGTGCATACAGCATGGACTAAAGTGCCTCAAAACAGCTGTGTGCTGCCTTAGGCAGTACCTCAGTGGTTAACAGGGATAATGAATGTGCACACTAACAACAGTGAACACAGCCATATTAAGGATCAAGACCAAAGGTTATTTTTGGGTAAAAGAGAGAAGGTGGTGAACATACAGAGATGTGCAGGAATACAGTGTTGTAAGCAGATTTAGGGCCTTGGCAAAAACAAAGATTTCTTCCTCTGCTGTTTCTTTGCAACAAAGTTTTTAACCTGAAACACAGGTAGCTAAAATATTGCTTCAAGCTGTCTTAAACTTCACAGAGCTCTCTTCTGCTGAGGGCTGGGCAGAGCAAAGGGAAGGGTAGTAACCAGGGCTTACTGAGACCTAGTAGGGCTTTCTGCTGGGACACACATTCCTGAGCAGTCACTTTGCTACCTTTTGAAAGGATAGAAATGCTCCTTCTAGACTCTTCATACTGGTGCAGGTAGCTGTGCAGGCACAGAAACCTCATACCAGAGAGAATGCTGCAGTTTCAGTAGTAATAGAGTTTTGGCCAAAAAGAAAGTGAAAGAGCATGCAGTGACGCATGCAGCACCCCTGTCTTCTTCTGCTGTCCTGCTGAGTCTTCCTGCTCTTTTTCTAGTCCACAGCAGAGGAGCAATACAGCAAATTGCCTGCTTGCTTCATTCTCTCTCCTGTAGCTGTAACATGACAAGCTACCACTGGAAGAGTGGCACTGGGTCTCTGGTGACAAAGTAAGCAGGTACCAGCGACTGGCAAGTGCACACTGCAGCAAAAAGGAGATTCCAGGGTGTCAGAAATGTCTCACCTTGGTTCTGTGTTTGGATGTTTAAGCGCCGAGTCAGCATCCCAATGCACTGTGTTATTCTGGAAGAAAGTTACTCCATTTACTCCTCAGGTTCCTAATTGCTGGGGTCAGAGACTGGCCTATAATTGCAGCTGTCAGCTCACTGTTAAATAGAGAGATGTAAAATACCTCCTTGCACATCATTTATTAACATTTAAAACCCATCAGGGGACATATAAAACATTCCTTTTTTTGTAACATTTATAAACTACTGAGGAGCGCAGAAATATTCCCCTATATTAATTACAGTAATTTAGGCAATGTCCATGGAGGGCTGGTGAGCACAGCAGCTATGATTCTCCCCCACAGTTCTTTTATTTCCAGGCACTGAGGTTCCCCTGAGCCCCTTCCAGCTGCAAATTCTCCTGGCATGAAGCAGGGTAATGCTGGAGAGTGAATGTATTTTCAGACCATGTATACATGAGGGAGTTGCACGAAGATTACTGGTAAGCCTGCTTAGTTAAACCAACGGAAAATGTGGCATGGACAGTCTTATTTCATCTGGCCACTTCTTTTAGATTTGGATTAGGTTTGAAATCAAGTAAACTCCCATTTAACATTTTTAAATAAAGATGTATGAAGGCATTCACATCAGTTTAACTTGAATTGTTTCAGTCAGATCTAAATGAAAGCAGTGAAGCTTTCTTGTACTGAGGTGACCTCAGTAAATACAAATTTCTGTCTCTATTCTACAGACCAAAGGAGCTGCAGCTCTGCTGGGTTTTCTCAAGGCATTATTTTAGTCACCTATGTCAGTAGCCAGTGGGAATTACAAGCTTTGCTGGATGAGGGTAAATCAAGTGAGGGACATTTAGTGGTCAGGAAAGGAACATGAAGGAAGGGAGCTTTACCTGTCACTCAATGAAAATGAGCACAGCAGCTTATTTGAACTTCTTCAGGGCTAGTGCTGTGAATGGTTGGGCCCGCCCTAGGCCCCCTGTGTCCTATTATTGTTGGAGTATCCAATGGGGCCTGCACAGGCGCACATGGGGTAGTCCAAGTGATGCATCTGACTGGGGAAGGATCAGCCTGCAACATGGATAGATGGCAAATTCCTTTTAGAACACTCACTCCTCTGCTGGGACAATACAGAGCTCTTGGTACCTGTGTGTGAGAGCAAGAGAATGGGAACCCTATTCCCATTGGGTTATTTCAGCCAGCTGATGCAAAGTAAGAAATGCAGCTACTTTCAGCTTATGAAACCTTGGTGGCAGGCATGTTCTCCTGCAGTAGTGTGACATTTGGAGAATAGAGTATGTTATGCTGAATGTCATCTTGAGTTTCCCCCATGAAATAATTTGAAGAATGTTCCCCAGCTGCACATGCTGAGCTGTGAGAATTGTTGCTGAAAGCACATAATGTGGTGTACTCTTAATTTTAAATTACTCCATCATGGAGAAGCATTAGAGAATTGCTGTGGTTTTGAAGGGTACAGATACATGGTTTTCTTCATCAGAGGTGAAGCCATCTAAACACTGCTTGTCACTTTCTTGTTATGCACTTGGTGTGTCACCTGTGTTTCAGTGAGTGTCCCAAAACAGTGATGGAAAAGCACTGGATCTAAAATAGGAGGGTTCTTGAGCCAGAGAGAAGCTGATTAGATCCAGTGTCTGAAGGAGAATTCTTCTGCAGAGGTATTCTTCTCATTACTGTGCCGCTAGGCCATATATCATTGGAGGGCTGAAATTTGTTTTTATCAATTCAGGAACAAGATCCTACATCTGTTCCTAATTACAGGTAGGGGTCTCAGAGGAGGTCTGAGTTACTGTGTATGGGGATATCAAAATGCCTAGCTCTCATTACTTGAATAGGTAAATAATTTTATTCATCATCTGTGCAGGGACATAGGAAGCGTAGCCCAGGAGATGTTAACAATTAACAGCAATCTCATCTGCTTTACTGGCTATCAATATCTTCAGCTCTTGTGCTCACTAGTTTAATATTGACTGTAAACCCTCTGAAAAGGGATAATTTTTTTTTTCATGTGAATTGGACATTTACAAATATATTTCTGGCTTTGTTCAAATTGAATTTACATTGTATTTTTCTGCAGAGGATATGATTTATGGTTTTTGCTCTCTGAGGGGAAATGAGGGACCAAATTTCTTCTGTAAAATGTGTGCTACCACAGCTTGTGACTGGCTTCCAGTCAGGTCAAAGTGCTGTCATGCAGGACTGCTTCCAGTGCCTGAAGTGAGTAATTTCTCTGGACCCAAAATTTTACTTTTGACGGAGCTTGTATTGTTGCTTTTCATTTTGAGAGCATCTGTCCTGTTCCATACAGTGTACAGATTTACTTTCCAGTAAATGCAAGAATTTGCTGTAAGTTTCTAAAAGGCCTTGCCCTCACTCTACAGTTACTCTAGTTGCTTGTAAAGAAGTCGCATGTAAGAAATGCAGCCTGTATTGACACAATTTATTGCTATGGATTCAAACAGATGTGAGAGAAAAATAACAAAGTGTAGCTACTTGCAAGTAAATACACTACTATTAATATTTTCAACTTGAGCTGGCTTACCTGAAGCACCCTGGTGCCTTTCACTGAAGTCATCTGCATAGCCAGAGAGTATGGGCAAGAAATAGAGCTAGTACCACATACCAGATGCTGCTAAGACTCCTCTGTATAGTTTTACCATGACACAACAAGGTGGCTCTCCTCCCTGTAGAAACTGTAACTCAAGGGTTGTTACCTCAACCCCCTGTTAAACTGTAACTGCTGGGAAACTTTTTTTTTTCTGTTAGAAATTTAACTGTATTCCAGGCAGATTTGTTCTGCCCACTGCTAGTTGTGGTAGCAAAAAGGCTTTGATGGTTTCTATATATGAGGCTGGTAAATCCCTCTGAGAAACTTAACACATGCAGTAATGTAAAATACACTGATGCTGTTCTTGAATTTTTCAGTTTGTTGAGGTGAACAGCAGTTACCTGCCAACCGGAGACAATCTGGTGATTTCAAATCAGTGCATTAAATTTGAATTCAGTACCAAGCACATTGCTGGAGTTATTAGTAAAGCAATCAGTTTGGAAGCAACTACAGCAATATGGGTGGTAAATAGATGGCAGCATGGATTTATTAAAAGTAAGTCATACAAACTAATTTCTTTCTCTGATATGATAAAAGGCTTAATGAATAAGGTAAATCCATCAGAATTATATATCTCTGTTTCATGGACATTTTTCTCACAGTTCCATATGACAGTCTCATAAGAAAATTAGAAGTGTAGATAAGATATTTTGTAAAATATGATGGATTGTGAGTCATTTTGAGTGACAGTAAATATATATGTCAAGGTATATCTGAAGTGCTTGTCACATTGGTACTTATATATGTATTAATAACTGAGTTGTGAGAGAGGAGAGTGCTATCTTCTAGGAATCAATTCTGACTGAAATACTAAGTTAATGTGCTCTATTTTCTTTAATTGCTTTGCTGGTAGGATTAGGACTTCATTGTTTCTATGTGTGAATGATATTAGTCTTGGGACTGCAAATACCATGCAAAGAGTAGTCATTAAAATATCCCCTTCTCTGTATATGTTCCTGGCATACACACTAGAATCTTGGACAGGGAATATGTGCATAGTTGCTACTTTAGAATTTTGTCTATAAAGAAAAACTCCTTCTGTCCTACCTGGGATCAAGAAATTGACTTCCTATCTGCAATTACTCTAAAAAACCCAAACCCCAAGAAAACCTCACATTGAAAACATACATTAAAAGAACATTGAGGTTGTAAAGCCAACCACTGAGTAATTAGGAAATAATAGAATTCAAGTGGCCTGTATAATTTTATTTCGGCTTCCTGATGCATATTTATTATGAGGCAGTCTTTAATTCCAGGAATTCACACTAATTTTGACTCAGGATTCTCTCTTGGTAGCTGTCTGTGAAGGGAGGAATGTAATCTAGAATGAAGCTTTTGGCTTCATCCAATTTCATGAAAAATTCCTCAGAACTTCATTGCAGGCCAGTTTGCAGTCCACCATTCCTAATTATATTCTCGCAAAATGGAGATGTGCAGGCAGAGGCATTGAAGCACTTCAGAAAAATATTTCAGAAGCACTACAAAGAAACACGTAGTTCTGAAGCACAACAATGATTTAAGAAATTGGTGAAATATGACCTTAAAAAGAAAACAAAAAAAACTTCAAAAATCCTTCCAAATTCAAGTTTCAGTGCAGATATTTTGTAAGGTCTGTAATGAAAGTCATAATATGATCTCTACAAACACTGAATCTTTGTGTCTGAAGGTTTGCACTGTTGCCTTAGATGCATGACAAGTAGGCATTTTCTGTTGGATGCTCTGGATAATACCATTAGATGCACAATAATTAGGTGTTTTCATCTCATTAATATTCATTTTCATACATTTAAATGCCTCTCTTATAGAGTTTGTTAATTAACATACATTTACAATGGTATATTCCTCTTCCCCATTCACCCATTCTGACTAATTTAATGAGCTGACATATCAGATGACTTCTCATACAGGATTCTGCTGTTGTATCTTTGGTGGGAACAAAGGAGTGGTTATTGTGCTGTTTGCAAGCAGTATTAGCACAGCTATTTTTTTCTCATAAGGAATCTGGGCCATGGAGAGTTTGTTCTCAGTGATGCTATTGCAAAATAGAGAGCTCCTTACTGTCTATTTCCTTTTATTCATATTGTTAAAACCTGCATTGCAGAAGCAAAGTTTGTGCCGTAATGTATTATTCAAATTGAAAGCAAATACAGTTTGTACCCTTAAAAGTTTGTGTTTTGTGCATCTCAGAGAGTAGAGTGCAGCCTGTGAGACTGTAGTGAGGGACACATCAACATTAACAGAAGAAAACCCTTTAAACATTCTTGTAAGTAGGGCTAATTTAAAAGGTAAACTAAAGCATTCAGGGAGTTGAAGGAAATCCCCATTTCCTGATAATGTCTGCAAGGAGGTGAAATAGTAACTGAAATGCTGCTGTATAATTACACCTGCTGGGGATATTCATTATGATTCTTTGGTTTCTCTGGAGTCTGACTATTAGTAAGTTAGACAGCTTGCCTGTGTATCGTACAAATACTTTAACAGACCATGCACAGCACCTCCCACAATAAAATCTGTGGTTTCAGTTCCTGTGTTGCTGCTGAAGGACAATAATAATAATAATAGCAGCAAAACACATACAGAAAATAAACATAGTTCCTTCTGTAGGTTTAGCAGATAAAGTTTTTGTGCCACTACAGTTTTTTGAGTCTCATTTCACCAAAAATTAAGGTGAAAAACTCCTGTACAATTCTTCATATTGATACATCAAAAAGCAATCTCAGCAGTTAACAGATTATTCAAATTCAAAGGGAGAAAACACACCTGGAGGGGAATTTTCAAAAAGGCTCAATGTCAACTTAAATCTGTTCCCACTGAAGTCAATGGGAGTTAAGCCAGTACAGAGCGTTTTTCAAAATCTTAACCCTGGGATCTGCATACCCATCTAAGTTCGATGAGGTTTACTCTTTAGGAGATTCCAAGTTATTAAGAGAGAGATTTTCAGTAGCACCTGAGGGATTTAGAAGCACAGTTCAATTAGTCTTTCAGTGCAATTTGTGCTTCTAAATACCTGAGACAGGTTTGAAAATCTCACGCTAAAACCCTGTCTCAGCTGTTGGTTAAAGCCTCAGTGCACATGTCTATTCTGATAAAAATAGGATTGCAGTGTGAGGCACATGCGGAATTTTGCGTGTGGTTGGATGGTACGCCGGGAGAATAGGCTGTCACATCCTCGTTAACTATAAATGAAGGGCACTGTCAAGTGAGGAGCGTTTGAACAACACTGCAAACACTGCTGCTGCCGTCCTGTGCTGGGCTCTGCTAATGCTGAGGAGTCACGTTCCGTGACCTGTGTTAAACTGAGAGGCACACAACTCCCTGAAGATGCAAGGGGGGTAAGTTAGAATTCATTTTGAGCATGGTGGAAGGATCTGGTGCCCCACTTTTTGGATTGGCATATCACTTAGGACTGATGGATGTGGTTATACGTCAGTGAACATGATTTACATGGGTTTAAATGGCTCCTTTTGACGTGGTTTTTATACTGCAGCCACCCAACAAAACCTTGCCCTGCTAGTGCACTTGAAGATGATCAGATTTAGGTGTCTTGACAGCCCTTGCTTTTTTCTGCTGGCAAGAAGAGACATATCCCTCCTTTCCCAAATTTCATGGAAGAGAAAACACACTTTCTTTTAAATGTCTGAAAGAGAAAAGAGTAGACAATTCTGTCAGTATGTTAGAAGCTGGGAGATTCAGCCGTGGCTCTTAGGAGAAAGGTTCCAAAGTCCAGTGTTCCTTCATTTAAGAGCAGCTTGGCTGGCAATGTCAAGTTAATTCCTTCACTGTTTGGAAGTTCCAGGTATGAGATGCCAGTGGTTCAAAGGTTATTCTGCTTTCTTTGCTCATAGGATACAGTGTGTGTTTCACACAGAAATGGGGGGTATGCCTCTTTCAGAGGTCAGATTCTCCTTGAGATGCATCTAAGCACTCCCACTGATGGGAGGTAGTTGGATGGCTACTGAACAACGTCGCTGCCAGAACAATGTTTTGAACCATACGGTCCTCCTCCAGACCTCTTGTGAAGGTGCCTTGTTTTACATTTTAAGTCTGCTGTGGTGTCCTTGAACAGGAATTTGGGGATCAGGGAGGAAGAAATGGGAGTAAGAAGCTTATAAAGAAGATGTTTTCCTTTAAAAAGGATGGCTAAAAAAGGATACTAAATTTGAATTAGTTCAGTGTTCAGTACACCACACAAAAATGAAGAGGAATCTTGTAATTTATTGCAGGGGCTGTCCTAGTCACTCTGAAATTAAGCCTAACAGAAAAATCAGTCTTAGTCTTTACTTGGGTAGGCAGATGGGTGAAAGAAAGTCTGTTTTTGTACCATCACTGCTTCTCAGCAAGCCTTGTACTCATGTCACAGGGAGGAGCAGCAGGAACATTACAGCAGCAGACCTAGAGAAACGCCAGATGCTCTTCTGTGAGCAAAGGGGGATGAAGCAGCAGGAAATGAAAGGAGCCTCATCGTGATGAATGCATAGAGGTAGCAAGCTCCGCAAAGCAGGGTGAAATAGCTCCCCACTCTGTAAAAGGAAGGAGTCTGGGAGGTGAAGTAGTGGTAATTCACACAACCCATGCCGGCCTATTCAAGGGACTACTGTGTAATTCAATACAGAGTGAAGAATTACCATCTTTATACACTATTGAACCTAAACCAACCCACAGCCAAACTGTTTCAAGGGAAAGCATTTGCACTTGTACTGGGAATAACAGTTAATGAATGGCTCTAGAAGCTTCAGATTACATTATGAGTTGAGATTTACTGTCTGAGTAGGATATCTCTTATGACAGTACTTTTGTTTAAATATAGCCCTTTGGAGCTGCTTGATAAAGGAAAATCCAACCAACAATGTTATGGAGCTCGCATTTCAGGGAGAAGAACTCTGCAGAGAGCTTCTGCTTCTGAGGCCTTCTGAGTACACCAAAGTAGGAAAGCTCTGAGTGTCAGAAGGGTGGAAAAGGATCTGTAATAGGCAGTTCCTAAATTGAGTAAGGCAAGGCAGTGTGTGGCTGGCTTATCATCAGGACAAAAAAATGGTTGCATTATGGGGGTGCTAATGTCATGGAGCCTAGAATAGGTCAGGAGGCAACTGAATTAGAGCTGAGAAAAGTGAATCACGGAATGGTTTGAATTGGAAGGGACCTTTGAAGGCCATATAGATCAACCCCCCTATAATAAGCAGGCACATCTTCAACTATATCAAGTTGCTCACAGCCCTGCCTAACCAGACCTTGAATGTTTTCATGGATGAGGGATCTTCACCTTCTCTGGGCAACCTGTTCCAGTGTTTCACCACCCTCACAGTAAAAAAGTTCTTCTAATATATCTAGTCTGAATCTACCCTTTTCTGGTTTAAACCCATTCCCCTTGGTCCTATCACTACAGGCTTTATTAAAAATCCTGTCCCCATCTTTCTTATAAGACTCTTTCGTGCACTCTAAGGCTGCTGTAAGGTCTCCCCAGAGCTTTTCTTTTTCAAGCTGAACAACCCCAAGTCTCTCAGCATGTATTCATAGGGGGGGTGCTCCAGCCCTCTGATCATTTTGATGGCCCTACTTCAGACCCACAACATCAGGGGTGTGTCTTTCCTGTACTGAGCTGGATGCAGCACTTCAGGTGGGGACTCACCAGAGAGAGCAGATGGGGAGAATCAGCCCCCTTGACCTGCTAGCCATGCTCGTTTTGGTGCAAGCCAGGATATGGTTGGTAGTCTTCCTGGGCTGCCAGCATTCATTTCCATGTTGAGGTTCTCATCAACCAACACTCTCAACTTTTTTTCCTCAAGGCTGCTCTCAATCCATTCTCTGCCCCATCTGTGTTTGTGTTTGGTATCACTTGAAACCACATGCAGGATCTTACACTAAGCCTCGTTAAACTGTATGAGATTCTATGGGCCCATTTCTCAAGCTTGTCCAGGTCCCTCTGGATGGCATCCCATCCCTCAGGTGTTTCAGCTGCACCACATTGCTTGGGTGTCACATGCAAATTTTCTGAGGATGCCCTCAGTCTCTTTTTCTGTGTCATTGGTGAAGGTATTAAACAGTACTGGTCCCAGTACAGACTCCTGAGGGACACGACTTTTCACCAGTCTCCATTCAGACACCAAATCATTGGCTGCAACTCTTTAAGTGTGACCCTTCAGCTAATTCCTTATCCATAGAATAGTCCATCCATCAAATCTGTATGTCTCCAGTTTAGAGAGGAGGATATTGTTGACCTCTGTCAAAGGCCTTGCAGAATTCCAGATGGATGACATCTGTAGCTCTTGCCTTGTCCACTGAATGGATGAGCTGTTGGAGTAGTCACAGGAAAATGTAGCATGAAGAGAAGGATGTAAAGAAGTGAGGAGAAGACAAAAGTATCCCCTCAACCCAGCTAAAAGACTGAAGAGCTCTGGGTAACTTTTCTGATTTAGGCTGCAAAGTGTCTGATGCACAGAGACTCCTATGTGGTGGTCAGTCTCTGAACAGACTCTTAATGCAGTCTTATTTTAGTTTCAATTTTGTGAAAAAGTGCAGCTCCTGATAATCAAGCACTGGAGATATCCTTTTGATTCTGCATGGCTTGCCTGGCCTGGAGGCTAGACCCAGAGTGATGGGTAATGGGAGCTTTGACAGGAGCACTGCACAGATTGGTGATTTGGAGAGCAGCATTTTCTTCACTCGTGGTCTAATCTTGGAGGAAGTGAGTCACTGCTATTCTTTTTTCATTTGCTTGGAAGTTGTGCTGGTAGCAAGAACACATTATAGAAGAGTCAGATTTGCTATCCTTCCTTTCTATACTTGTGTCTCTGTTGTGCTAACTTATCCTACTTAATGCAGAAGAAACCACTCGTCTTGAAATAAGGTCCATAAACAAGTGGCTCTAAAAGGGACAGATGAGCTAATTAATTAATGCCTTCTGTTCATCCCTGCCACCCAGCCTAGCCTACTCCTGCCTTTACCTGGCTCAAGGGAAACAGATGACACGGCAGTAGTGCTGCAGTGTTCCCTTCCTCGCAGAGCCTGAGACCTGTTCAGCTTCATGGGGAAACAGTGACTGTGCAGCAGCAAACCCTCTGCAAGATGTTAATCCTGCTGTGAGGATGACAGTGGTGCAAAGCTGTCTTACTGTCAGCATTAGGAGGATGGACAGGTGAGGTGTAGAAATAGCTGATAAAAGAATTTTGGGAGTTTCCTTGGGGCCAGCTATAAGATTGTGCAAATCCATGTCCTCTAAAGATGCTTCTCCTCCCTAACCCCCAGATGAGCTGTTCTCATGCTGAGGCCAAAGGCTGGGACAGAGTGCATATTCCTAAGGTAAAGTGGAAATAGAAACGTATACCACAGTTTGTGCTGTGCTCCTTCCTGACGTAATCAGGTACTGTAAATTTTACACACCAGTGCACAGATTACTGGCATTTACTAGGAAGAATGAGGAGCAGGCTGGCAACTGCTTGGAGGCACATGGAATATACAGGCAGTTGCTCTGGAGCACAGGGAACGCACAGGCAATTCAATTCCCAACTGGTTTCTAGGCAGGAGCTACCAATTAAAATTAAAAGAATAAAAGACCACAAGCTTGGGACTGATGATATGCTCTGGAGAGTGGAGTTGCCAACAGCTTGTGCTACAAAGATGCCTCTCTTTCAATGGATTTCAAATGGTGAAAGAAACTCAGGTAACAGATCATTCTTTTCTTCTGGCTTCCCTGATTTTCATGTTCTCAGTCGTACAGCCAAAATTCCTACAAGACAGACGGGGCTGCTCCCCATGAATTCCAAACAGTGAGCCAGGCATTTGAGAGCTGATGCAGTGAATATGCCAGCAGTCAGCTAGACCTAGGAAGTGAGATTTTAAAACCAGCCATCAGGTACCTGAGCAGAGAATGCTGAATGATGAGGCTCAGATAATCCACTAATGAGAGCGTGCTATATATATATATGTATATGGAATTATTTAGGAATTTTTAAAAATTATCCATCTGACATATCTTTGACATTAATTGTTCATGAGTTTCTGACGCAAACCTCCCCTTCTGATGAAGAAAACTGAAGCCTGACTAGGTGAGGTTATTAGACATATGTGGGATCTGCAAAGCTGGGATTTATGCTGTGTCCATCACAATGGTCTCTGAGGATCTTGTGGAAAGTGTGTAAGTTTTAACTGTAATTACCAAACTGCAGCTATCATGGGGCAGATGAAGTTGTGAATCATAATCTGTCATTGGTTATGAAGTCAAAACATGCTTTCCTTGCCTCTCTGAGAAATCATGTGAATGTTGATTAACTAGTCAGGTAGAGGCTGCTGGATAGAATTTTTACAAAAAGCAGTGAGTTTACTCAATTTTTTAAATGTTTTGCATGAAAGACAATAACACAAAGAATCTTAGTGCTTCGGGATATGGAAGCCCTAATGGTGGTGCAAGGCAAAAATTGTGCTCTTACCTGAACTCCCTGCCAGCCAGAGAAAAAGCTGTGCCTACCAGCCACTGAACAATGGTGCAACTAATCCAGTCAAAATATTTGGAGGAAGTGTATGAATTAAGATGCATTTTGTCACAGGGGGCCTTTGTTTGGGAATCAGAGTAAGAAAGTGAAAACCTTTCTGGCACTTCACCTCTTTTGGGTAACTTAGGAACTTAACCAGACTCCACACCACAGTACTTCAAAGTCATTGCGGTTCCTCATGTCAACACAATTCTGCTACAGTGGGGTTTGCTTTGTGAAAGATAAACTCTGTTGCTTTTGGATTTCTCTTTCAGAGAGCTTAAGGCAGAAATGGATCCACCAGCAGGTGCAGGATGGAATCATTAATTATTGCTTAGCTTAACAAACTGCATCTTAAATTATGATATCGATTACAATGCTGAATGAAAAGGCTGAGCTGGCGTTACAGTATTTGACACAAGCAGCGTTTTAAAGTGTTCACACTGATTGCATGATGCACCAGTATTGTTTTTGGGAAGCAATAGGCTTAAAATAGGGCATTGCATAAAGTGCTAGGTGCTTCTGAATTCATTTACCTCAACTTGGATTAAAAATTTTTGTATGGCAAAAGATGCTCACCCAGAGTTCTTGTTCTCCTTAACAAGTACAAGCCAATGTTTGCTATATCAGTTCACCAAATAAATGTCATTAAAGCACAGCAAAAATACATTTGCAGCATCCCTAGTAAGTTCTGTAGGATCTCCTGACAGGATAAACATGTCTTTTCTGCCCTCCTTTTTTTCCCTCCCCCCAAAATGAGCAATAAAAACATTTTGCATAAACAAATTCCAAATTACAACTAATCATAGGAAAGCTGACAAATGTATGCTATGCTAGTCTGTGAAAATACTAATCAAAGCAGTCTGTCAATTGTTAAAGTTAATGATTTAGATATGCAAAACTCTGACTAAATTTTTGTGGATAATTACATAATTATGCCTGGGTTAACACAATCAGAAATAGCAATTGCGTGCTCCATCTTGAAACCACCACAGCAGTTCCCTTCTGTCTTTTAAAAGCCTCTTTACCCTTGTTCCCCCTGCACACAAAGTGCAGTAGGAAAATAAAACACTGGGAATCACCCGGGAAGGAAAAGCAACTGTGGTAGGTGTCTGCTGCGTATTCCAGTCACTCTTTGCCCTCTGCAAAAACAATCCCCTGGAGAACAAAGAGCCTGTTAGTGTGGGTGGAGGTGTGGGAAAAGACAGGCAGATAATGGAGGATTGGAAACAGGAGAGTTATCTGCTGTAACAAGCTGAAAGAGCAGCACCTCCACCCATGGATTAAAATGTGTGTGACAGTGAGCTTTTCCTGTGGGAGGCATTGCAGATTGAAGGGGAGGGAGTTTATACTTTGTTTTGAAGGTCTTGTGGTCATACAGGAGCCTGGGACTGGCAAGGCTTACCTAGGTCATTCATTTTTCCATTTAATTACCAAATCACTTTTGAACCCAGACAGTCCCCTGAGAGGTGTTTGCCCTAGAAGGTGCTATCAAGCTCTTCCATCCAAACCCCATCCCCCTGCGCTATGAAATGACCCCTCCACCTGAGCACATGTTTAAAGCCTTTGCTGAGGTGCTAGAGGAAGGGAGATTTTTGGTGAAGGGGAAACAAAAGGGGGTAAGCAGACTGGGTCCTTGTGGGCACTGGTCTTTTTTCATCTCCTTTGAAAACAACTCTGAATTTATTCTAGGCACCTTTGAAAAGCCTAGTCCTTGAAATCTTTAAATTCTCTTGCACCACTGTTTCTTTTTGCTTCTTATGTTGGCTTCGTGCTCTCTTTTTATACTAGGTCTAACTGATATTGTATAGAGATCCCAGTTGTCTGGAATCTCAGGAAGGTGACAGAGTATAAATAAAATGAATATGGAGCTCTTTGCTGAATGTCACATTGGCTGGGATGGGGTAATACTAGTGATGGGCATTTAAAAAGTAATCTATCTCTTGTGTAATTTTTTATCATAATTTTTCTATAGACTTTCCATTAAAGAGATGAATGACCTAAATGAAAAAGAGAAATAAAGTGAAAGTATAAAATCAGTCCCTGTCAAGAGCTACATAAAAAGAGCCAGCCTTCTGAAACTAGCTGCCTAAACTCCAGAGTCTGCAAATGGCTGTTTGGGTGAATTGGCTGGCTTTTTACTAGTGACTTATTACTAACAGGGATCCAACATATAAGGGAAGCAAATGCTTATTGACACCGATGTATTCACAACACCAGCCCTCTGCCCAGAATATGCTGTCAAAGTCAGCTTTAGCTCATTGATGTTATGGAGCCCATTACTGTTTTTGCTATGTTTTCAAGTGCAGCTATTAGAAGAGCACTCAGTGAATTGCTCAGTCTGGATTAAGGGTGTGATGTTAAATAGTAGTGCAATTGGATGTCTGAATTAAACCAAAAATGTTGTTTTGGAAACCTCACAAGCACCTGGAGCAATATCAGAGCTCTGAGGCACTATTCACCAGTCTTACACTGCTTACTTCTACTGCACTGATGAAGCAAAAATAAACTTCCTGTACTTAGACAGATTTTAAACATTTTTCTACAAGACAGAAAGCAGATGGAATATTTTCACAGCTGACACCAAAATTCACAGCTTTCGTGACTTCTGTAATATTGTGATTTATACAGGGACTTCCTGTATCAGCAGCCCTGAGCAGACAGCGTCTTGCCATTCAAGCTTTTAAACGCTATTTGGATTGGTAGGTCAAAGGATTGTATTAGCTGGGTGAAGCATGAAGTATCAGTGGATTTAAATGATAGTTCTGTGAGCTGTTCTGTTTTCACATATTGCCTATAAGTCATAATAATAAAATATGTTAAAAGTACACTGCTCCAAAATGGATAGTGAACCCTTAAGTCATTTCTAGAAGCAAACAAGAAATTCTTATGTCAGGGCACAAGCACAAGGCAGGCAATTGCTTTAAGCATTTGTTAGATCTTTTGAAGGGGGTACATGAGTGGCAGAAGGTTTTCTGTGTGGGGCTGCATGTTTCACAGGAAATATTTTCAGATAAACCTGACAAAAAAGTGTTGAATGTTGTTTCGGCATTTTGAGGAGGTGGATTTTTTGTTTGAGTGATTTTTTTCCCTGCTGGGAATTAGGAAGCCAAGTCAAAATTGCTGGTAGACCAGTTGGAAGGAACTGGTGGTTTATGTGCCAGAGCTTAATGCAGGCAAGGATTTTTCTCCATGTCCTATTTCATTTGCTCTCCATTTGTGTCTGGATTAGCTTGTTGTTCTTTGCAGTTGAGATTTTTCCCATCTTTGTGGGAATTCATGGTTTCATGGGAAACTTGTCTTGACCTGTACCTGAAAAAAAATTCAGAAATGCATTGCTTTTTCTGGTTTTACAAGACTTTCTCTACACATGAGAGCAGTCATTTGGCAACCCTGGTGGCTTCCTGCCTGTTTCCAGATGCAGTTCCAGATTTTATGTTTTCCTTTCACAGTTGTAGCTGATGTGACTTTTGGCTGTGTGGTATCCTTCCTAATCTGGAGCAGCATGTTGGTGGTTTTAGTTCTAATCATACTCAAAGAGTTCAGTCTGCTGAAGGAGGCAGTACATATTTATAGGATCCCATACTCTGAAATTCCACTTACCCACTTTTCTCCCACTATAAGAGAGCTGGTTTGCATAGGGCTCCAGAAGTCAGACAGTTGTCTTTTCTTTAATCAGATGTTTGTTTAGGAAGGGTTGTGTTATTGCTAGGGAATGAATGGACTGGGTTGGAAGAGACCTTAAAGACCATCTTATTCCAACCCCCCACTATGGACCAGGACACCTTCAACTAGACCAGGTTACTCAAAGCCCCATCCAACCTGGCCTTGAACACTTCTAGGGATGAGGCATCCACAGCTTCTCTGGACAACCCGTTCCAGTGCCTTACCACCCTCATAGTGAAGAATTTCTTCCTAATATCTACTCTAAACCTGCCCTCTATCAGTTTGAGGACATTCCCCCTTGTCCTATCCCTTCATGGCTGGGAGCCCCAGAGCTGGATGCAGTGTTCCAGATGGGGTCTCATGAGAGTAGAAGGGCAGGAACTCCTCCCTCGCCTTGCCGGCTGCACTGCTTTTGATGCAGCCCAAGATGGAGCTGGCTTTCTGGGCTGCAAGTGCACATTGATGGTTCATGTTGAAATTCTCATCAACCAGTGTCCTCAAGCCTTTCTCCTCAGGGCTGCTCTCAATTCATTCTCCACACAGCCTGTATTGACAGTGGGTGTTGCACTGACCCTGATGCAGGACATGGCCCTTCGCCTTGTTGAACTTCATCTGCACAGGCCACCTCTAAAGCCTGTCCAGGTCCCTCTGGATGGCATCCCTTCCCAGTGATTCCAAACAGCACTGCTCCCAGTACCAACCCCTGAGGAACACTGCTCATCACTGCTCTCCACTTGGACATCAAATCATTGACCACAACTCTTTTGAGTGTGACCATCCATCTAGTTCCTCATCCATTGAGTGGGCCATCCATCAAACCCCTGTCTTTACTGTTTAGAGACAAGGACATCGAGCAGGACAGCACCAAGTTTTGTACAAGTTGAGGTAGATGATGTAAGTCCCTCTTCTGTCATCTACCAGTGCTGTAACTGTGTTATAGAAGGTCACCAAATTGTCAGCCATGATTTGCCCTTAGTGAAGCCATGTTGGTTGTCACTAATCACCTCCTTATTTTTGATGTGCTTTAGCATAGTTTCCAGAGGGATCTGCTCCATGATGTTGTTGGGCACAGTTATGAAACTGATCAGCCTGTAGTTCCCTAGGTCTTTCTTTCCTTTTTAATAATGGGGGTTATGTTTCCCTTTTTCCATTTTCTAGTTTCTTGACATCTCTGAGAAAAACAGAGGTACGTATAATTGTAGGTGCTTCTAATATGTGCACCTTATCTTTATAGAAGGATTTATTGTGTACATCAAGGACGAAACAAATGCTTAGCAGGTAACATGCAGCAAGGGTAAGGCTAAGGCTCAGTCTCCAATGTGTTTTTCCTGCCCAACCAGTTCTTAAGGCATGCCAAAGTGTCCTTTAGTCTTCTGGAATGTGTGTGCCAGTCTCAACTCCAATGCAATGGTCAAATGAAGTAGCATTGAACCACACTTATCCTCCGTGGTGAAATGGCACTTGATGTTGTTGGACTCCCACACACCATCTTCCCCCCCCCTAGAAAAAAGATACAAATATGGTAGAGACAGAGAGGGAGGGTGATTAATAATTTACAGCAGATCTTACTGAATTTTGTGCAAAGTAAATATTGTTTCCAATGATGTCTGCTGAAGTTTGGCATACAATAAAACATTTGGTGATAACATATGGAAGGAGGTGTGAGAGACAGTTGAAGAAGCTTTCCTCTTTTCTGTACATGTTTATAATCTAGTGTCCTCAACATTATAGATACTACATATTGAAACTGTCTGTATGCAACCTGGTTTACCAAAAATAAAAAAAAAAAGTGCTGTTATGAGCAGAAAATACTGGCACTTTCATAATGTTATTTCCCTGTTTGGACCTTTTATGCCTGTTTCTTTCCTTTTATTTTCTCACCACCAGCCATCTTCAATGAATATAGACACTGTTTTACAAGGTTCATGCTAATGAACAATTGTTTAAAAGGCTGTAGCAGAATTCCATGGTGTTCTTCTACAGACAGTCTGTGAAATCCAGGAAAACATTTTAAATATAATGCTGATATATATCTAGGGCAGTTTAAACAAATGCAGTCACTTTCACAATATACTTTCTTTGGCTACACTGATCTGGCAAGTCATGCATATATATATGTATATATATATATATATTCACACACACATATATGCTTAAATCCCATGTGTACTTGCTTTGAAGTCAATGGGATTACTTGTGTGTTTATATATTCTGGTGGTTTGAGGCTTTAAAACATAGGAGGACATTTGACATTTAGAAAAGTAGGGCTGGAAGGGGCCTCAAGAAGTACTCCTTCTGCAGAATTGGTTATATTTATATCATTTCTTAAAGAATTGATTTTTTTTTTCTAGGCTATTCTTAAAAACATCTGGTGATAGAGATTCCAGATTTCATAGTTTTCCCAGGCTCCATCTCAGTACTTCACTATCTTTGTTATTGTAAATGTTTTTCTCTAATGCCTGACCCACATCTGTCTTGATGGAAATTCAAGCTGTTATTCGTCAAACTTTGTAACATGCAAGAACCCTGTGTGTGACAAACTCTTGCACATTCAAAATGGCCTTCCCAAAAATTCTTTCCTCTGAAGACTCTAGAATTTTCAAATCTTTTTGCCTGGACACATTTTCTGGACCTCTGGTTGCTTCCACTGCTTTTCTTCTGGGGCTCTGCAATTAGACCATCTCTGCCTTGTAGACTCTTCCTTTCCATCCCCCATTAAGTGTTACCACTTTTCTTGACACCACAGTTATTCCTCAGCATCTCTTTAAACTCTGAACCTCTGCACTTGTAGTTGTTCTGTGCATGATGCTTGTATAGTCTGCAAGCACAGTAAGTGTGCTATGTCGTGGGCAAATGATTTATGGAAGTACTAAAACACAATCATATCCACAGCAGAGTATTTTAATCCTCCTTTGACTATGGGCAAATGGTAACTTTCTCTATGCATTATGCCCAACCACTTTCATACCTGTCTTGCAATTTTGTTCAGACCATGTTTTGTTAGTGTGCGTGAGAGTGACATTTGAGACAGCACCGCAAGCTTTACTAAATCAGGAAACGTGACATCTCCTGCTCTGCTTCTGCCACAAGGCTTGTTCCCATATGGCAGAAGGAAATTACATTGATTTGACAGGATTTATGCTCTAGAAATCCATACTAGCTGCTATTCATTTCCATGTTATCTTCTAGGCACTTAGAAGTAGTTTGAATACTCGTTCTGGTGTTTTTCTGAGGATTGAAGACAAATTGGCAGGCTTGTAACTCCTTAGTTCTGCTTCCCCTGCTTTGCAGAGCTGGATATTCTGTTTACTTTTCCTCAGTCTTTTAGTACCTCATCTTCTATTCTTGCATTCTGAGGTGACTGTCCAGTGATTCAGAGAGCACTTAAAATGGCCATGTAAGATTCCTGAGTTGAAATACATTGTGCCAAATCAATTTGAAGATCTCTGATTTATTTAAGGGCATATTAATTTGCTCTTTTTTAGGCCATTATCTTCCTGCTACTGTGTCTTCTATTCCTTGTCTTCATTGGCATCTGTGTCCTGTGGAAGTTTCTCAGCAGCACTATCAATTCTCCTAAACTGTATATTTTGCCTTGCATGAAATCTCTGGAGTTTAGATTGACTGCTCGGGTTAAATCCTGCTGGTATCAATGATTGTGTTGCTTTTAGATCAAGGCCTAATTGAAGACCATGGAAAGAATCTTGCTTTTTGGTTCCTTCTTGGACAGTAGTGTTGCTGAAGAGTGAATGGAACTAACTGAAATAATGGGACCTGAGGTGGACTGTGATTTGGGATGCTTGCTCACCAGCTTGTGTACAGGAGGGTTTGAGCTGTTGTATTGATTTGTTTTCAACCAGAACAAATGGCTCAGCTGTCACTCTGGGAGCTTAATGAGCACTTATGCCAGAGTGCCTGCTCCTCTGTTAGATCTGAGAATTTATTTAGGCAAATATATAGTATGTTTAGAGAATAAATTAATCACATTGTATTTACCTCCTGAAGTTTCTTGTTTGTGGTGGCACGTCCTCATTTGCTGTTCTTCGCTGTTGTTGGTCAGGTACCGGAATGGTCACTTCATTCTTTATCTGCTTCCCTAAAAAAGGTAAAGTAGGGAGCACCCTACTTTAGTTAGAAACTTGAGTACATTTTTGTACATAACAGTTTCTGTAATGTCAATTTTTCCATAGTCAAAAGAGGAATGTTCAGTTGAGGTTGCTCTTGAGCTGGTAAGAATTCACTGTATATAGATTAAAACTTTCAGTGCTAATTATAATACATTTATGAGAGCTTCTGGTTTCTTTGCTATAGGAGAGTATTTTCCTGCCTATTATATTTTGGCACAATCTATTTTTCTGAAAAAAAGGAAATGTAAAAATTCAGTAGCTAAGGTTGTAATTTTAAGAGATGCAATGAGACTAGACTAAAAGAAACTGCAATATTCTATATAAATTCATGGAGTGTTCTAAGAAAATGTGTCAATTTTATGAGGGCTCTTATGGAAAAATTCTGATTTTGTGTGGATTCAGGTGAAAAGGTAAATTTCATGGGATTTCTGAAAATGGCTGGATTTCACTGGTTCCATAAAATCTATGACAGCCATGGAAAAAGGCACAGTTCTTGTCACAGAGGAAATTTTTATTGCAGTTTGCAGAACTTTTATTTTCTGTGTACATCTGTTCCTCTGACACATATTATGCATTCTGGACCTCTTCCTCATCTTGTAGTCTCTTCCTGTGAATATTTTACCCTTCTTGATGGATGCATAGTGCTCTGATCCTCAGATGATAGAGATCCATGACTGCCTACAAAGGAGGTTCAGTGTGCGGATGTGGGTGGGGGAAGGGCACGAAAAGTAAGAAATACTAAATACAGTCCTGGGGATTTTGTATTTTATGGTAATGCCAGCTTATATCATGCAATATAGGAGGGAAAATAATCAGGACTAAGGAATAGGAATGATTTATCATATTCAACATGAGATCTAAGCAATGTAGCATCAAAAGCCACCTACCTGCAATGTGTAAAATCTGGGCTTGTGTGGAGGGCCCAGCACAAGACCACCCGAGGAGCATATAAAGCTTCAGAGGAGAACAAGTGTATTGTGGCATCTCAATTTATCCTCTAAGCAATGCCCTCGTTGGCTAGGACACAAGTGTGACTCCAGCATGCTCACGTTGTTCCCTGTCTTCATAGAGGCAGCAGAGCTGAAATAGATCTTGCTTTTCAAGGAGAGAAATTAAGACACAGAGGAGAAAAGGAGTGCATCCTCAGACAGGGCTTGAAAATCAATGGTGAGATGAGGTGAAAACTTACACGAAGGCTGTGTCAGAAGGGCATGGGAAATGACAAAGAAAAAGCGATATTAGATAAGTAGAGGAATTAGAAAAGAAAGAATTGTGAAGCAGATTGAGCTGAATGTATGAAAGGTTTTAAATGAAGAAGTCTGAACAGTGTCTTGAGACAAACAGGGAGCCATCTGATTAGCTTTGATTTAATGATATTTTTTAACATCTTTGTGTGCCTGAGAAGCCAGAACTGAGAACGTTCCTGAGAGAAGCCTCTTCTGGGGAATGCCTTCCCCTTAGCTGAGGGAAGATGTGGAGTGTCCAAAAACCAAAATCCCTGGGTTTTGGTTGGGATAGACCTCATTTTCTTCTTAGTAGCTGTTGGAGTGCTGTGTTTTGGATTTAGAGTGAGAATATTTAGTGTGTTGATGAAAACAGGCATGTTTTTGTTACTGCTGAGCAGTGCTTACATAGAATCACAAGGCCTTTTCTGTGCCTCAACCTACCCCACCAGCAAGGAGGCTGGGGGTGCCAAGGAGCTGGGAAGAGACACAGCTGGGATAGCTGACCCCAACTGACCCAAGGGATATCCCACACCAAAGGGTGTCATCATGGTCAGCATACAGAGCTGGGGGAAGGAGAAGGAAGACAGGGTCATTTGGAGCGATGATGTTTGTCTTCCCCAATAGCTGCCATGTGTGAAGGCGCCCTGCTCTCCTGGGGTGGCTGAACACCTGCCTGTGCAGTGGAAGTGATGAATGAATTCCTTGCTTTGCTTTTTGGCACATGGCTTTTGCTTTGGCTGTCACCTTCATCGTCACCTTTTGCTATATTCTTTTGAAGGAGATTTTGGCCTGCTGAGACCTAGAACAGCTTTTCCCACTTGACCACCAAAAAACCTACAGTCCAGCTCTTCTTTGCATTTGTGCTGCATGTTCAAGGCCAGGTTGGATGGGGCTTTGAGCAACCTGGTCTAGTGGAAGGTGTCCTTACCCATGTCCTTGTAGCGGGGTTGGAGCTAGGTGATACTTAAGGTTCCTTCCAACACAAAGCATTCTATAAATTGCTGAATACTCCATGAATTTTTTCGCTTTTATATTTTTATTCTCTTTCCCCATTCCCACCGGTGGGGAGACAGCAATTGTCTGCATGGGGCTTAGTTGCCATGACACGGAGAAGCATCACAAAGCACAGCAGAGGTGATGGTACTATGAGTTATTACTCATGCAGGAAATGGAGAGGACAAGAATATCAGGGTCCTGGATGATGTCCCATACCACTCCCACTGCCATGAGAAATGGGAAGCAGAAAGCTGACCCTAATGTTGGCTATTAATGCACAAGAATGCTTATATATATTTAGTGAAGCCAAGGGGAGGTTCTGAGGGGCAAAAGGAACAAATGGAAAGCAATGGCTGAGGTATGAGGGAGTTGTTTGTATTTGTGGACACAACACATGTACACTGTTGATTACTGACTGCTATCCACCCTCTTCACTGAACCTAATAAGTTCCTAGGACCTGTATTCCCTTTTTCTCAGTTTCTGTAAATGCTAAATAGATTTTTGCCATGTATAATTCTTTCCAGAGAAAACATCATCACCTTTCTTATATTATTTTGAAGGAGTTTTTGGTCTGCTGGGACTGAGAAATGCTTTTCCCACTTCTCCATCAAACAACTTGCAATCTCGCTCTCCTTTGCATAATCCTATTTCAAATACAAATGATATGAATCCTCCAGTTTATACTAGCAAGGAAATTTGTGTGGTTATATTTCATCATTGCCTTAGAGAAGAAGGGCAGGGCAGCTGCCAGGCTGTCTGTGCAGATTTTCTCTGCTGAAATCTAGTGAGGAAACTGTAGTTGTCTTGATAACATATTCAAGATGTTTTTCCCCTCTTTTGCTAGCTCACAATAGCAGGAAGTTGTGGCTGTGCACTTTTCACTAGCAGTAGATAACAGCCTGCCCACCTCATCCTCAAAGTGTACAGGTCACACAAGGTCCTACTGTCTCTTTCTCTGGCTGCAGCATCTTGATATATCTGTCTCTGTCTTGGTGACCCTCAGATCTCTCTAGTGATGCCCAAGTCATCTCTAGTTTTAGGGAGCTTTTCAACATAAAAAAGGGGTGTTCAGTTCAGGCACAGCAAAGCCTGGAAGCAGATGTTTGTAATAGTATTGACCAAGTCAAGCCTGTAGTTCAGGGAGTCTGCACAAGGAGCTCTGGAAGGTTGGAGTAAGTGGTCTGCATCAGGCCTGTGTTGTGGTGACCTCTCTTTTGTCAGGAAGCTAACACATGCTCTGCAGGGCTGATTACCAGCAGAGCTTCTCCACTTCCAGTCTTTGTGTATGGCAGGGCAGGGTTGGAGTTTGTATCTCACTGGGGCTCCCGTGCTGCACCTGGTCCCTGTGGTGTAGGAATCAAAGCCCAGCATGATGTCTTGTGCCTACCAGAACAAGATGTTTTGGTACTTCTGGTAAGGAATATCAATCAGTTTTGATGGAGAAACTTTCCAGTTGCTCCTTTTCCTTACATCTTATGTATGCTTGTATGTTTTGTCAAGTCAGGTAGGAAGAAAATGTCCACTTGGTGTAATAAATGTTTTGGCACACTTTTTTCCCCAGAAACAACTTGTGCCAATATTCTATCTATTCTATCAACTAAATATACATGGCTAACATCTACAAACTTATTCATGCTGATGGACTCCACTTGTTAAAAATGTGCTGTTCACACCAGATGCTGCAACCTTGACCATACATTTGTGGATTGGCACGCTTGATTAATATGAGTACAGAACTGGAGGTCACAGTGCAAGGGCATGGGCTATCTCAGGCTTTAATCTCAAATGTATCCCATGGGTAAGGTAGATGGATTAGTACCATCATAGGTGATCATAGAATTTTCCCTCTCAACCTCATTGGTTATTTCCACCTTGGGAATCTCCAAAGACCCATGGAGAGATGGGACACCTGCGTTCACATAAGCAGAGATCCACGTTACCTGTTGTGGTGGTTTCTTTCCACCAAGGAACAGCTATGTGACAACCCAGATATTTCCTTTTGAGTGTTTCCTTTCAAAACAGTCAGAGGCAGTGGGACTTGGAGTGCTTGACACCCTGGTTTTTGCATGTATCTGACATCGTCATTTCTTCCCCAGAGTAAGCTGGCTAAATTGATTTGATTTTAAAGGAGTGAAGCACTGAGACTGTGCCTGACATTTTCAGAATTCCAGGACGCTGTGTTCCCAAATCAATATGCTGATTTAGTAACATAACTTATGCTCAGGAAGGCCATGTGACTCTCTCAGACCCATCTATCTTAGTTGAGCATTTCTATTAGAGCTGTGCAAATCCTTTCCAGGACTGCAAGTGAGATTTTACAAGTTTCCCAGTAGAAGGAGGTAGTGTGGAATTACAAATGCCCTGGTATCCCCTGCACCAAACACCAGATTTGAATATACTCTTTTGCTTGTTTGAGTCTCAAGCAGGCCCTGACACGGGACCATCTCTGCATTGCTAGCAGTCAAATATACAATAGTATGTATGTATGTACCCATGGGGTACATTTGCTGTATCTGCACCCATAGATGTGCAGATACAAAAGTAGTAGCCTACTGCCCATAAAGTATGCACTTCCATATGCAGATAAAGATCCATTTTTAAGCAGGCACTTTTAGGAAATAAAAAGATACACTTGAAAAGGTAAAAGGGTACTGCAAGAGACGTTAAAGTTTTTCACAGATTGAAATAGAATCAGAATAGTGCACAAATGTAGTCTGTGTCTGTCTATGTGAAAAACAAACCCAATACCATTTGGCCATGTAGCTTATTTAATATATATCAAAAGTGTTTGGCTGTAGGCCATTCATGTTTATTATATCCACGGAAACATGTTGGAGGCAGCAATGGCTGAGTCACTCAAACAAAAAGTGACTTCAGGACACAGTGTGAGTGAGTTTCTTATTCTGGCAAAAATGTTGATAAAAGTATATCAGAAAAAATGTTACTTTCCTTTTCTTTGTTAAAAATCAGATGGTGCTGCCTTCTTCCATGACACAATCTTTTGATTTTAAATTTCCTTTTACTTATAAGGTACTGGCAGCTGAATCTCCTAATAGTGCTAGAAAAATCTTTGTGTGTTTTTTCAAGGTGCACAGAAACTGTATTTTAAATAGTGAGATTGTAGCAGTGAAGTTGCCTACCTTCTAAACTGATACCACTTGTTTCTGTGTAGGTCCAGCTTTAAGGGTATTTCAGTACCATCCTTTTTACCTGTAGGGACATTTGCCTGACTATAACTTTTAAGAACAGGCCTAAATTTATGCTGGAAAGTGTCTCCACCTTACCAAAAGACAAAAATTTTCTTCTCAATGCCTTTCCTTACTGCAAAAAGCCCAAGCACTCCTGAAGGCATCACATCTTTTATGCCCTGTGCAGTGGCTGGCAGAAGCAGAGCGCATCAGAATCCTTTGTCCTCACCAAGGAACCAGGATTTGAAGGATCACTAAACTTAGCCATTTTGTATATCAATCCACGAGGCAGCACTTTAATCATGTATTTTCAAGGTTAGAGTGTTCATTTTGGCCTCCTACTTGCTAAGTGGCACAGAGATGTTATGCATGGTACATGGTAATGCTATAATTTATTGCTTTCTAAAAGCCACCCAAAGTACTGCACTGTAATCAAATAGCACTTCTTGATGACATTGCGTGCTCCAGATATAGCCTGAAACAGACTGACACAAATAAGTCATTTAAAGGTGCACAGCCAATCAGAAATTCATGCCAAATGGAAGATTTGTGAATAAGCAGTTTTCTGGTTTTAAATTATGGCTTTGTCGTAATGAGACATTTGCTAACAATGAAGCTAATGTACATGCATTTGGTCTGTCCCTGCTACTCTAAACAAGGTAACTGACATGGCCATATTCTGATCTGCAATGTGGGACCAAACTGAGCTTAGTTTGTCTTTATGAGAAGAAAATATTTCTGTTACTCCTATTCCTTACTTGACTTTGGTTACTGACCAAAAAACCAGAGTTTTTATACTGGGGAAAAAAAATCAGAAGACTTAGAAGATTAAAGTTGCACTCAAAGTGGCTGTTTGTAAGTAGGCTTTTTTTTTTTTCTTTTTTTTTTTTTTCCACTGTAGAACTGTGAATCTTCCACAATCTAATTTCTGCCTCAGTCTGTTCTTACAAACATTATCAGGTTACCTTAGATAATATGGAAGGCATTAGTTTTTATCAGGCTTGTATCATTTAAAATCTCTGTCTTCTGTTACACTTTGAAAGTCGCTGTAGACAGTCTTCCTCCTGAATTCCCCTTTTTTTTGTGAGGACCCTCCAGTGACCACTTCCTACCTTCCAAGCTCACAGTTTGTAATGATCCACCTGTAATCTTTGCTGAGGTGGTTCTGACTCCCTCAGTGGCCAGGCTTCTGCCTGTGCTACTTTCTTGGCTCCACCAGACATCTGTGCTCAATGTCTGTGTGTTTACTGGGCCACTGTAGAGCCCAGTCCAGGCACCATTTCTGCCACATTGTCATGCTGTCATTTGCCCACCAGTTACAGGACCTGCTCTTCCATGCCTCAAGGTACCTTGTCCAGCACCTTCAGGTACAGAAAACAGCCTCAATTTCTCGTGACTGGTGGAGATGGGTAAATCTGTTTGCTGTATTTCTGAGACTACTGAAGAGGTATTTGTAGGGGTAAGTCAGCCACCACATCTGTGTTAGGCCAGATAACATTTCCTAAGTATCTGCTGGATTTTTAGAGCTCTCAGGGACAGGCATCATTACTTCATTACCAATCATTATTGACAAAAGTAAACAAAGTTCATAATATAGTCAATATTAAACCTAATTCTCAGTGTAATGCTGCTCTGTGTCTTTGTAGAAAATGTAACCTGTATCCTGGGAAACAATGGGCCACATTTGACATTGGGAGTATGTGTAACAACATAAATACAATTTTGGCACCTTAATTTGTAGAAATGTAATATTTAGCTACGTCTGGTATATTTTTAAGTGCTTTTCAGCACAATTCACCTGAAGATAATTTGTTCTGTAAGACAACTTGGTCAACACTACGGTTCTTGGAGTCCTGTGTTCTGTAGCAGAAGGAGAAGCTGGTGTATTTATGCCTTGTGAAGCCAGTGGAAGTCTGTCAGTTGACTTTTATGGGGCTCTGGATTAGATCTTTAATGAACATCTCCTGATATCATTATGGGAGCAAATATTGGAGCAGCATCATGAAAACTTCAGATTTAGTCGATAGGAAGGATTTATTAAATTTTTTTCGAACGTACGGTAGTTTGAAAATTGCTTCTTGAAAATTGCTTCTTCACCTGGTGCTCTGTTCATGCTTATCCCACAGTGACCTGAGCCACCCAAAAGATTATTTTGTCAGAAAGAAGCTAAGGCCAAGATTAGGTCAAATGAAGAAACCATGCAAAATTAAAGCAATGGGTTGTTTTGAAACAAATAGACAAGGTGCAAATCCAAAAATCAAATTTGAATGCACCCAGAGAGATGTGGGGAGAACTTTTTGAACCTGTTAATTTCAGAAGTGTGGCGTGTTGGGTTGCAAAGAACCTAGTAGTTTTGAAATGTAAACACATGGTATGTAAAACGTAAACCACAGAATTAATGAATCATGTTAATTTCACACTGCCCCCGCTTTGGACTAATTAGTGCAAATTAAATGTTGCACTTGTCAAGCAGAGCAGTTTGTGCACTATCTATTGCACTAAAAATTATTTTTGGATCCATTTGCACAATGTGAAAATAGTGTGAAAATATTTTTATTTCAATGAGTGGTAGTTTTACAGTCATTAGAAGATTTCTTTAATAGGCTTAGACTCCCATGGCCTCACAGCTGCATGAGGTCTGGTTTGCATTTAAAGGTGGGAAAAGATGTAGTGGGAAGGAGGACATTTAGCTGACTGGATTTACTTAATTACCCCCCACCCCAGTCTAAAATGCCAGACGAGGCTGGTCAATTATCTATCCCTTCGTCAGAGGCCAATTGCTTAATTGCAAATTATCCATAATAATTACACAGCCAAATAACTACTGGATTTATTTTTAATGAATGTGGAAGCCCTTAACAAGGATTTAAATGTACCCACTAGGATTAGTCAAAATCGACAGCTATCAAAGGGCTAGAATCTGCCACTCTCACTTCTGTGGAGGAGAGCATCGCTCTGCTTATTTTCTGTTCATTTTCTGTGAGACTCAGAGAAGTGAGGATGCTGTGTCCATGTTCTGTAATGTTTTCAGGGTCTAATATTTCCATTGTTTCAGTGAGACAGACTGAAAAAGAGGGATTACTGAAAATGGAAAAGGCTGTCAGAACGTGGGATGCTGTGAAGCCGGGGCAGAATATAGGACAGAGTGGAAATACTGCCTTTGCTGAAATGAGATGGAGCTCTGCCAGGCAGCAAAAAAAGGGATTGTCAGAACAGCAGCGCACTCCCCCTCGGAGGCATTCCTGGCGCGGGAGAGGAGGGTCTGCCCACTGCAGGGAGATGGAGCCCGTCCCTCTCGCTGGGAGGCAGCGCTCGGAACTGGCCGGCAGCAGCAGGGATGTAATTAGCGCTGACACAGAACACAAGGCAAGGCTTTTGACGCTTGTTTTCCAGTTTTGACAGAGAGGAAAATCATAAGAAAGGTGGCTTTTTTTGTTGTTGTTGTTTGGTTTGGTTTTTTGCCTTTTGCTTTTTCCTTTCTCCTCTCTCCTTCTCCCCCCTTAAACAGCCCTCTCTCTTCAGATTACCTGAAATCACTGAGTGCGTGGCCACATTCCATGGTGCTGCCCACTCCTCCACACTTGTCAGCTACTGGGAAAAAAAAGGTGTACTTTATTGAAATACTAAACTAAATAAAAGCAGGAATTTAAATATAATGTTCTGTCTGCTCACAGGCAGATGAAGAAGATTCAGTAGTTAGAGATGTAACAGAAAATTTGGAGTGTGAAGGAGGAAATAAAATGAATGCAAAGGAGCATGCAGAGGGGAACTAAACTATATAACATGGTACAGGTAAATTATAGTGGCTGAACTGTTTTTGAAATGGACACTTGGCATCTGTCTGTTCTCCATCTTGCCTATATTAGTGTCCAGAGGTCCAGTTCAGAAATCTGTGTCCCACTGTGCTAACCTCAGTAAAAACACTGCAACTCAGTGTCTCCCACCACTCTTGCCCAGCATCTAAGTGAAAGCATTCTCTCAGTTCTAATTTGCTTTTTCACTTTTATTTTGCCTGCTCTTTGTAGGTCATGTGTAAGCAATTTTTTCTGCTGCTTTTTCTAGGAGGTTAAGTAATTAACTTGGAGGAGAATGGGAAGCTGTGATCTTGCCTCACTTTGAAAGGCCATTTCCTGAGATTTCTGCAGCATGCTTCTTTTTCCTCCTCTGAAATTTCTTACACTGAATTCTTACATGGGGAGTTAATATTCTTGACATAAAAGCCCAAGCTGGGATCTCTTTTTGATTGTGAAGCATCCTATGGAATATTATACTCCTAAAGGGATTTAACAATGATAAAGTGAGGCAGGATAAAATATTGGACTGTTTTGTTTCAAGCCTTGGTTTTTTAATGAGTGAGCCCTATCTACTTGTACCCTGCTGTGATGGGTGTCAAAGTTTTCTAATGCAAACACAGACTGAAAATTTCAGATTCTGCTTAATGGCTCAGTGGTTAGAGGACACAGTCCTGAAGTTCCTGAAATGTGTCTGGATCTTCTGGATGTCACCACATAAAATAGTGACCCCATAACTGGTAGAAACTTGACTTGTCATCTAAAATCTGTATTTATTTAAGATGAAGTTGATCTCCCAAATATAAACTCAGTACCATTCATCATTTTCATCTATGACTTAGGATAGCTTCTCTAGTCTGTTTCTGCTGTTGTTGGTCTGACAGGTTTGCTCCTTACAGGGTTAATTAAAAATACACTCAAGTTCCTACGCATGGAATCTGCACATTAAAATCAGTGTGGCTTTCTGCTTACACTTCTTGTTCACAGAAAGGAAATGAAGACCCTGCACTATGAAAACAGTTTGTTCTCTGTACCAGATGCTGGTAATGAGCTGGGGAGGAAGATTCATCCATCCATTCTTTTAAATTGAGCAGATATTTTCTTTCCTATTTTTGTAATTGATATACCTCGCCCTTCAAAATTTTTTATCATCATTTTATCATTCCATCCTCCTTGGTTACTTTTTCCCTTAAATATGCATCCCAGTCTGTATTGTTGTTTGCTCTTCTTAAGTCATGGTGTAGTTTTTCTGACTCTTAGTCACATGAAGAATATCTGTTTCCAGTATTTCCAGCCCTGAAATAAATGCCTGTAATGGTTAGGGGTGGGTGCCAGAAAATTCCAGCGCTGTGGTTGTTTTTTCTTATATTTTTGTTTTTAATCTGGAACCAGTGCATCTTGCAGCTTTCTCAATTCCTTTGTAATTCGTTTAGCATGAACAATTTTCTGAGAGCAATACTAGGTACAGGCATCTTGCTTTTTTTTTTTTTTTTTAGATTTCTCTTTTCCATCTCTAATGTGGATTTTTATGCGCCAGGAATTATTGCAAAGCAACCTCTCCCTCAGCCCGTGTTTCTCAATGAATCTTCCCTTCCAGTGTTCTTTGTCTTGTCACAATAAACAATCAACAGTTCCAAATTATGTTGTAATTAAAATTTCCTCTAGGAGTAGTTGTTAGGGGTACTGTGATGTGTACTGAGAAGGGTCGGGGGGTTACCGGGAAAGAGGGAATAGCGGAATTAGAAGCACTAGAAGGTAATAACGTGGCCCGCCGCCCCGGGAGGGCGGGTCCTGGTGACGCGCTCGCTGCCATGGGCTCCGCCCGCAGCATCCCCGCAGCATCCCGGGAGGAGCGCGGGGCTCCCGTGTGCGGGACACTGCCCGCTCTCACCGTCCGCATCGACTCCTGCTCCAGCCTGCCAGTGCCGCCGGGCCGGCCTGCTTGGCTTGCCAGGGCGGCAGTCTGAGTGTGCTGGGGTGTTCTCTGCTTGCTCTGCCTGGCAGCCTCATAGGGAGCTGGCAGGTCAGATAGGAACTCCCCTTCCCTTCCCTTCCCTTCCCTTCCCTTCCCTTCCCTTCCCTTCCCTTCCCTTCCCTTCCCTTCCCTTCCCTTCCCTTCCCTTCCCTTCCCTTCCCTTCCCTTCCCTTCCCTTCCCTTCCCTATCCCGAGCTTCAGCTGCTATTGCCTGTGCTAAAGTGAGGCACTGCAGGCACTCTTTGCCACATACACATATAAATTTACTTTACAGCATGTTTGTTTTGGACAAGAAGTAATGAAAATTTAATAAAAAAATAACGTATTTGTTTCTGCTCAGCCCTTTAACTCCTTAACACCTGAAGTTTGTTTTGTTTTGTTTTTTTTAATATAATTTAATTCAACCCATCCACTTCATTAATTTGGCCTGGTACCCTGTGTTTTTGCTCCTCCTAAATGAAAGGTAAAGCCTGGTGGAGCAGCAGTCTCTGTTGTGAGTATACATTCAGGGAGTTCAGAGCATCTCTTTGGAAAATAGTTGCTAGCTCACCCAACATAGAAACTGTGGCTTTGCTTCAACACCGTATTGCAACAATGTCAGTGCTGCTGGCATTGCCTGCCAGGAAGGCCAATGGTCTGCCCAAGAACTCTTTGACATCCATAAAATCAGATTGGAGAGAAAAGAGGAAATTGCCCTTGGGCATCCTGACAAGCCCTGGAAAATCCTACAAACAAAAGTAAGGAACATCTAGAATAAGCTAAAGGAAAGATGAAGCTTAAGAAACATTTATAACAGGGAAAGGACAGAATTGACCTCTCAAGTGATGGGAAGGCCTTTTGTATTTGAATACTTCATTAGGAAGCTGCATGGGAACGAGGTACCTAAATATCTTAAAATATGGTCCCAAACTATGAAGAATTTAAGCTGTGTGAATAGGGAAGTGATCTTCTGTTCCAGGATATGAAAATGTGGGATGAACAGTTTCCACTCCCTGTGTTTAAGATTTGTCTCTTCAATCACAAACCTAGGAAATAATAGTAAAGATTTATATTCTGTATGGCTCAATACTGGTTTATTCTGAGAAATACAGAACAAGAAGGGATGTTAGAGGTCCTACTTTATGAATTAAATGTCTGGTAAGTGCAAGTTATCCTATAAAGTGATTGACTCTGACCATCTGTAGTGCTCTATGGTACTACCCCAGTGCTTCAGTGGGTGGGTATTTGTGTGTCCCTTGTGAAATCAAGGCACATCCTAGTTCAGCCTGGAAGAGCTCAGAGGCTGGGGCAGAGGCATTCAAGGTGTACATAAATACTCTTTCCTGGTGCAGGTATTTCAATCTTTTGTTCCTTTAAAAAGACAAACCCAAGCTTTTTCATTCAATCTTAGGCATGACAAATTGGAAGTTTTAAAAGAAAACAGCTTTTGATTTATGATGGTGAGCTAAATTTTAAAATAGTGGGGAGGAAAAAAAGGCATTCCAAAGGTAAAATTTGGGGTTAATGCTAAAAGCATTCAGTATCTAGACAAAATTATAAGTAGCTAAGAATAGGAATTCAAAAACTACTCTGCCCTCTCAGTACATTGCTACCATGACACTACAGTAATTTATTGCTGCAGAACATTCCCTTCTAGAACTCTCTAAATATTTTAAGGAATTTCAATTACATATTGCACGGGAACATCTTTAAAAGCGTTCAGGTTTGCTAGCTTTAAGGACCTTAGAGGAATCCATATGCAGAAAAGCAAACAAACCCAGTGAGAAATGTACGCTGTTTAATTAAAATACTGGGGTTTGACACATTCTTTTTCTTACTATGACTTATTAAGGAAAAAATCCCTGCATAAAGTCCCTTAAGTGTACAGATAGATAGTTTTTTTTTCTTTTGAGCTTTGTACAAATAGCTTGTATTGTCACCAAAAAAGTCATAGACTTGGGTGTGTATTTTGTTCTTTTCATATGTTAATGATTTATGGTTTGTGTTGCACCATTTATACAGTCAACAGTTAGTTAAATGGTCATTGTCCTGAGAAATGTTGAATTCATTATGAGGGAGACGAGCAATAGATTCCCTATCTGCATCTCAGTAATCAGTTGTTATGATAGATGCTCAGTTGCTGTGGATGCAGGCAAAAAGGAGAGCTGCTTGTGAAGAGAATTGCCACCCTCAGTGCCAGTCACAACTCACTGGCTCTCAAGTTCCATATGGAAACACACATTTTTGCTACACAAGTGTATGTAACTAGGAGGTGTAGTTTCCAGGCTGTTACTATTACACAGTAGGTATTTTCAACACAAAACAACTCTCCTCCTTGGTCTTCATTGCAAATCTTTGCTTATTTCAAAGAGTATGATTAAGAAGGGGAGGAAGGCTTGGATGCTTCAGTAACTTGGTGAGGGCTCAGTTATAGCTATCAGTGCTGCACTGCCTGTTTCTGCAGTGCAATGCTATGTAAAACTATGTAAAGCACAGCATTCAAAATTTTAGTTTGGGAGGCAGTAAATAGTGTTTCTAACTGACATTTACCTGGGAGCTGGACTTTCCTGTGATGCTTTTCACTTCACTTTGCTGCTGGACTCTGCTTTCGCCTACTTTGCAAAGCTGCATAATATAAGTAGGATCAATCTTTAGAAATAGATATTTTCTTCCTTTCAAAGTCTAAACTGAGCCTACTGCTGGTAGATTAAGGTTGAAAGGAGTTGTGAGAGGGTTAAGCCTCTACCATGATGATAAGTAACAGAGTCCTTTTTGGGAATAATGCAGAAATCTTGGTGCATCAGGAAGACATGCTCATTCCTTGTTGATTTCTCTCATATCAGGAATCAGCACTGCAAAGGAAGGAAGATGCTGGGCATGATTCTGAGCTGTGTGGACTAGGCTTGGCTGTACAGCTCAGTGAAGTACTCTATCTCTGCTTGAACCAACCTAGCTTCTCCCAGTGAGGACAGCAAGGGATATGCACTGAAGGAGCTGATGAGGAGCTGTGCCTCTCTCTTACTTAGGTATGATCACTTTTTAAAATTTGTTCTAAGTTTTGATCTTGCTGGCATCAGTGCTCTCCTAAAATCAACCAGCAAAGAAAATGTAACTGAGAACAGTGTGGCTATTTATTTTTACAGTCTCTTGTATTTGTGGTCTCAGTGGTGGGACCTGATGGTATCAGTGCCCTATTCAGAACATCTCTCAGCAGGCACTCAGCTCACCAGCCCAGCCTGGGCTGTATGGTACTAATTAATTCTAAAGAAGGCTAGGTGGATTTCAGGTATGATATTATTGGTACTGAGGTAAGTGAGTGACATACCAAAAGCATTTCAAATTGTTACCTCACTTGTGAGCATAAAGGACTCTGGCTTGTTCTTGCTTAAATGCACTCTTTCTATATTCCCTTGGCTGCAACTAAACAGCAGAATATTTACCTGCTTGATTGCTGTTTGTAAATCTAGGCTCTTCCCTCCCCCCATCCCCTAAATCTTCCTTAGATGCCGAGAGGAAAAAATAGCATACAAGAAAGTGGCTGTAAAGCATTTCTTTGCTGTTCTGCCACTCTGTGCAGAGCTTTTTGTGGCACTCAGGGGTGCACTAGGGCTTGAACAGTCCAGACAGTGTGCCAAGGTATATTCCTGTAGGACATTGCTAGAGATCCCTGCTCGTAAACCCTGCCTGCAAAGCTGGAACTGGAGAGAGAGAGAGAGAGGGAAAGAGGTGAAACAGGGAGGACACAGAGGTGTGATTAAGGACTTACAGAGAAGACAGAGAGAGAAAACTGAGAGAGAAAACATAGCAAACAGATTGGTAAATGGAGAACAACCACCCAGGGCCAGGCTGAAGACAAGGGGGCTGAAACAGAGAGTAAAGGAAAAAAGGTAATTGCAATTTTGGGATATTATATTAAGATGAAAAGCTGGGCCAGTCCCAGCCAGCCTATGTGGAGAGTCCAAGAGCTGGCTGGAAATCAGGAGGCAGAGGCTGTGAAAAAAATGGAGAGCTGGTAGAAAGGAAGGTTGGCCTTGAGAGCAATAAAATGTGCTGTGCTTTGTGCAGGATTGAAAATTGTTCAGCTGGGAAGGTGCATTTGGTTGTGGACAAAATGCTCAGAAATCTACAGGGAGAGATGGAAAAGGCCTTTTGCAAAGAGGCAGTGTGAAGAGCTTTGTATAGGGATAATTTTTAACAAAGTAAAAAGGATGGTGACTTCATTAAAAAGTGCCTGATTGCTTACCGCAGTTTAATCTCAGGCCACTTGTCAGGGTATCTAAACACAGGTTTAAGGGCACAATTTTACATGTGTGAAAGAAAAAAGGAGTGGGGGCTTGGTCTACCTTCTTTGCTGGTATAAATGTCTGGAAATCAGACTTACCTGGATGTCAGAAGGCACAGATTACTGCTGTTACAGCAGATTGTTACTAACTCAGGTTTTCACTCTTAAAACTAGGAGAGTCTGAGGTAATGGAAAGAGAAGTCAGTGGAGCTCTTGCAAGCCTTGCTAGTGCAGAATCTTCCTGGATGTTTTTAGTTATGAATCAGCTTCATCTTGGTTTCTAATGAGTGATTTGGAAGCTGGTGCCCATTTGTGAGAAGCACTTTTATAACGATAATATTGTCATGTGTTGTTAGTCTCATAATTTATTTCTGTGTTTGGCTAGCTATTCTCAGGCATGTACAGACTAAAATTGAACATAAATTCCATACCACCTATGGTGTTAAATACCAATTTTAATGCAGATTTTTATTGTATTTGGCTGTGACTGAACAGAAACTAAAGAATACAGGCAACATTAAGAGACTCTTTAGAATTTCAGCCAGTCCCTTCATTCTGACTAGGGACGTTGTGATAAACTGGAATTGGGATAAGTGAATGGGGCTGGTTAGGAGAGTTCGAGGGTTCCTTTTCTTCCCTTCTTCAATTCCTTGAAACTTTCACTAAATTATGGATAAACTCTCAATAAGAACAAAAGAGTAAAAGAATGACAGCTGAATTTTTAGACTCTGATGACCTAAAAAATTGCTTTGCAGACATAAAGAAACATAAAGGATTGAAATGTATGACTGTAAACATCCAGACATTATACTGTCTTTTTTCAGATTCAGCTTCCGATATTCATGTTCATGAATAGCCCATTTCAGTGACATTACTGGGACAAAATCCCTGTGGGTGTAATTCCTGTTACTTCACTAACATCAGTTAAAGTCAGCATCTCTACAGATTTGAACGTGCTTGATGAATTTGGTGAGGTTTGTGTTATACATGCAGCAAGATGTGTCTGCTGTCACTGTATGGGTGGATATTGGGATCTGGCAGCAAGTCCCATCAGCTGTGTGGGGAGAAGGCTGCAAAGGGCAAACAGAGTAGAGCTGGACCAAGAGCAAAGAACTCTATGAGGCGTCCTCTGTGGGGAGCAGCAGGGAGGGAGTTTGTGAGTAGAGAGTGTTGCAGAGCAGCAGCTAAGGACTCCCAAGGAAGGAACAGGCACTTTGAAAAGCAGTGGATGCCTAAATGCAGTTCAGCAAATAGCCTTCTATGAATTTGAAAGGGACTGTGAGCACCAGACAAGTAGCTTTACTTAATATGGCTTATTCAACAAACTAATTCTAGTGAGGGAGTAAGAAACAGTTAACAAACCACTGCAAAAATGAGAGGTTTATTGGAAAGTATGAAGCTCTGCAATTACAGTATTAGTTTTCTAGTTAAAATTTAAAGATTTAAAATTTTAAGATTTAAAATTTAGAAGTTCCACAGGTAACTTGGAATCATTCCTTCAGAACAGATTGTAATGGGCATCAGAGACCCAAACTGTGAACAGAGATGTTTGAATATCCTGAGTTAACCTTAGAAAAATAGTAAGGAATGAGGAGGCCACAGCCCAAAGGCAGACCAGACTGCAGATGCTGGGAGGAAAACCAATGTGATGATCCCTGATTCAGGGCCACAACCTATCACAAGCCCGAGGGAGCACAGGAGGCAGAGCAAAAGCGATGACTCCAAGGGGAAATGTGCCAACATGCACAGAGCCCTCTTTAAATGCTGCCCCAGCACACCATGCTATCTGCATGTGATGGCTTTCAGCAGGCTGTGAGAAATGATTTGGTAGCCTTAGCTGAGTCCCACCACAGAAATGCCAAGCTTCTTAAGCTGCTTAACAGGCTTGGCGAAGAGGATAATGATTAACCGTTTATTAAAGTCAGCCCCTCCAGGTCAGAATGAGGATATTGGTAGTGAGAAAGCTCGTGCTGCTCTTGCCTTCCCAGTGCCTTTTATGCAGATAGAGGACTTTAGCCTTTGGGGATACAGTCAGTGGTATTAAATTTACTTAAAAGTATGAAGTGCCTTCATTTCAGTGCTGAATACCACTGTGGGCCATTGTAAACTTCTCTCATGCAGTCTGAATCTCCTTAGAGGCAGACATGCACTGGTTTCTCAGGAAAGCTCTTCTGAGAGCATGCAGTGTACATGTCAACTTAATTAATTGAATTTGTTTAAAATATGATCAATGGTGTGTGAAATTATATAATTATTCCATAAATACACGTTGTTAATTAATTAATATTTTAATTAAAGGGTAATTGGAAAGTCATTGCATTGCTACCTTTTTTGAAGGACATGAATGTGTCTTTACCTCATATTCACTGATTAGACCAAAAACTCCCTTTTTTTAAAGAAGGTATTGAACTAGAAGCCCTGGAAATTAAAAAAAAAAAAAAAAAAAAAAAAAAAAAGAGAAAAAAATGGTACATTGTGACAGCTATGTCCCAGTTTGCCATAGGAAGGAATTTGGCTGCCCTTTAAAATCTTCGCTTTCAATCAGCCTTCAGTTTTTCTAATATCCTTCATGTCTCTTATTCTGGGAGAGTGATTGTCTCTCTGGGAGTTTTGCCTTGAAATGTCTCTCTGGAAAAAGAACTTGGAACAAAGTGCTGTGGACTAGTTGTTGGTTGAGAGAGGGTTGGTATTAGCAGTTTGTCAGAGCTAGACATAAATCCCTCTTTTCCCCTCATAATAATTTTCCTCCTTCAGTTTACCTGTTTATTTTGAAGACTATCCATATTAACAAACCCAGACTCCCTATTACTCACTGCCAGAACAGCACACCAATCCCCAAACCACTTTTTGTAACTGCTGGTGTGGAATAAATGAAAAGAAATGACTGGAAACCAAGAGAGAAATGACTGTGGCCCTTATCTTGCCCCTGGAAATTCATATATAATTCATACTGAAGCCAATAGGCTAGGAAGGACAAATTTGAGGCCTGCCTGTGAAAAATTATCAAGGGCTCACAAATTAAGGCCCTACTTTTGCCAACTTGCACAATTAAATGTGAATGCCTTCTGTGAAGGCAGTGGGAAGGGTGCTGCTTACAGGCCTAAACTGAGCTGATGCTCTTGTTTGAAGCTTTGGGATGTAGACAAATATGAACCAGGGAATTCCGGACAGTCGATAGTTATTCTGCATGTTTTGATTGTCTGCTTACCTGGCAAAATTAAACTGGTAAGTTTCTGCAGCTGTTAACCACTCTGCAGCTGCCCTCTGCTCCTGGATGCATCAAGAGCTGGTAAGTGTTGTTTGGCTGTGACTGGTCTAAAATATTGGTGGTTTTTGATTTCTAACCTGTCTTGCCGTACCATGCCCACTGCAGACGTAGAAGGTCCTAAGAGAAATCAAGAGTTCATCACAGTGACAGCACTTCAGCGTGTGACGTAAGATTATATGAGGCTAGCATAGAAAGAACAAGGAATACCATAACTAGCAGAGGGACAAGTGAAATCTAAGTCACTCAGGAGTAGATTACAGCACATTGAGGAATGGCAAAGGACCCAGTGTGCATCTGTTTGCACAGGAAAACTTACACAGCTTTTCAGTGATTCATAGATGTTTTAAACCAAAATCTGAGATTTAAAATATTTTTTGAATTCCTAATTGCAAAACTGACCTCCCTGTGTTGTATTCTCATAGAAAAGCTCCCCTTATTTGTCTTTAAACCCAACAGTGAATCACAAGGCATGCCTGACTTATTCATGTGTGACATGTCAGGTGCATGAGAGCTTACATCACATGCTATGCCGATGCATAAAAATTTTAAGCCTGTCCTTGACAACTGAACAATTCAGCAACGTGGACACAAGCTGCAAGGATCAAAAAGTAGGACAAAATTACAGCTGTTTATACAGCTTTGCACAATGCCATGGCAATGTGTTTTGCAGGAAGAAATATTTACTGAGAGCAAACACAGTTTAGAATGAGATTTAGTGTCTGTGTCTTCTCTGTGGAGATCCACACACAGAATGCTGGGTTTAATGCTGCTTGAAGGGCCTCAGCTTTTTCCTTGGTGAATCCTCTGTTTTTCAAAGGTACAGGAACATTTGGGGTAAGAGAAAGTGTCCATGACATGAAGAAATACTTGCATAAGCAAAAGGGAAATTTAATGTAAGTTCTACTTCTTTTTTGGCCATACTGCAGATTGTTCGACAAGAGTGATACCAATTAGTGCCAATGGTAGCGTACTTTATGATACTGACATCTGTCCAAGAGAAACTGGCCCAAAAACATCAAACTTATTTTGCAGATGTTACTGAATAATCATTAGGTGGTGATAATTTTCAGTCACCCAGTGGGGAAAGGTTCCAGCATATTAAATGGTTGAAGTTTCTGAATTTCAAAAATATTGCAGTGAGAATTTTCACTTGAGACAGCAGGCTGAGGGTTTGCAATCTATCTTTTGCTGCCTTGCAAAGCATAGGAGCAGAGGGAATGGTCGTTTTAGCAAGGCTGAAGAAAGTCTGAAATATTTGTAGGGTTCTGTGTTCTGACTGGATTTACAGGTCCAAATTTTTCTTGGGGCTAGTTACACTGGCATCTCTGAAGTTGTGTTTATCTCCATGCTGAATTTGCATCAACAAAAAATGATCATTGAGTAATGGACATTTTATTACATTCAGGAGCTAGGTAAATATTGGGGTGATTTTAGCTATTACCCGTTTCACATATTTTTATACCATCTTCAAAGATTCGAACTTGCAAAACTGAAAATACAAGCATCCATTTATAAGGATTTATATAAATAAATGGCTTGATTTTTTTTTTCTGCTCCCAGGAGTGTTGTCCACAGACAGGACTCACTGGAAGCTGTAGCCACACAGCAGCTCTGGTCGTTGAGCTTCCCATTTATGTGAATAAAAATGAAGTTAGGTGTCACTGGACATTCATTTGGATTGCATTTAGAGATATTCTAAGAGTGATTAAGGATGTTCTAAATTATACTGAGGGCTGTATATCTTTATATATCCTTTTGGGTTTTTTGTTTAACTCCAGAATTTTCTCCCTAAGAGAGCACATCTCTCACGATTTCCAGACAAAGCCTTAAATTTGGAAGGTACAAGTCCGTGCAATACTCATATCAGACTCAAACTAAGAAATGAGTCTGAATAAATCTAAGCTGCTATTTTGTGTATTTCTAGATTCCTCAGCCTCTTCCTGGAAGTAATAAAGGGATTGGGATTCCTTTCTGTGTAAATCCAGGAGGAGGACAAATCCTTGAGGGAAAATCTTGTCCCTTCTCACACCAGTGTAGAATTTACACCTTCTTACACATCTGCTCTGAAATTAATCCTCTTGGTCTAACTGAATCTGAAATAGTTTAACGTGGAATAATTTACATGGATGAGGGTCTGAAAAGAGATTGTAGCAAGAAAGACAGCAATCAGAAGGCTATAAGGAGATAGAAACTAAAGTAAGGCGTAGCTTATTTATAATTCAGATTCACGTAGATTCATGTGTGAATTTGGCCCTTACTCTGTGAGGGAGAAAGCAAGACCTCATTGTTATTTCCTGTTGCTAGATGAGACAGTTGTAACAATATCAATATTTTTTAATTCATATGTACTTGGTTTTAGAAGAGAATTATGAAATAGATATGATTCTTCTTTTATTTTTGAGTTGCATGCTGGGAAAACAATGCACTCATGTAGATATGAACAGAAACCATTGCTGCCTGTTAAAACAAATTAGGAAACATGCTTTCAAATCTTAATGTAATTTCTAGAGGAAGAAGCCTCTTGACTTGAATGGTAAAGGTCTGAAAATGGTCAGAAAGAGTCATAGAGCTAAGTGGGGATCCCAATTACAGATTAGCAGTAATGCAAATGTTGCTGCAGAGGGACCACTCAACTTCTGCAGCTCAGGAGCTGTGTCTGTGCCTAGAGCGCAGGCACAGAAAACCTCCCTTTCATTATTGTTTTTAATTATCTGCACACTGACAGAGCTGGAATACCTGCTGCACACTGAGGCCCTTTGTGCAAACCCATCAGCAGAGACTGTGCAGCCAAAGCCAATATTTTTTGCCTTCTGCAGGTCTTTCAGCTGAATTTTTCTTTCATGCAGATGCCTTTCTTTCCCATTTACTCCTTATCTTCACTGGCTATTTCCCTGGTCCACTGAACATGCACAGCACATGCAGCTTTATGTGATGACACCAGGTTTGGGCTATCCAGCTGTGATCCTGAAGTTCTCATGTGCAGCTGTAAGATTCTTGTGTAACTGTGAGGAAGTGAGGGTGCTCTGCACAAGGGTGGCCCTGGGGAACAGATGCCTTGGTGATGAGCACTGTGTGTCAAGCTCCCTCCCCCTTCATAAAGGAGCTTGCAGGTTTGGATGAAGAGCAAGAAGCTGGCAAGCTCTTCATTAAACTTAGGAATGAGGTGTTAGTCTGTTCTCTGGTCTTCTCATATGTTAGACTTAGGTTCAGCATCCGCTTGTTCTTGTTGCTTGTCCCTGTGTTTTTCCTGTGTACTTAGCAGGCATGATATACCTTCAAGGAAGGGCAAAGAAGCCAGTAAAAAAAAGAGGAAGAGTTGGCAAAGGACAGTTCACTTTCTTGTAGACAGTCACTGAAACTAATCCCCTCTGAGGAAATACTGCCAAAGTTATATTTCGAGTTGTGTTTCCAACTAGAGGCTGTATAGTTTGAGACCATGTGAGAACATAAAACACTGCTGGTGTACCTTTGATTTGGACCTGCTTGGTCATGTGTGGGACATGCTGTGCTTGTAGCAGTGGGAGAATAAAAGGAAGTGGCTGAACAATCTGTGTGTTCTGGGGCAGAAGACTCCAGGGCACAGCATAGGGACAGGTGAGCACATGTGAAATGAATACCCACTGAGCAACAGTAAGGAGTGATAACTGGAACTAGTCAGAAACAGGGAGGTGCAAGAAAACTATGCCCAGGTTTTTGGCCTCTTGGCAGTGCTGAGCTGTTCTAACAAGACAAGAAAGAGGCAAAAACAAGATAGCTCAGCCCCTCTTCACAGGAGCACCTTTTACCCATTGCAGAGCCCTTGCCTCCAACTCAGCCTCATTGTGAGGAGTCTGAGGAATGATTAATAGCAAAGGATGCAGGCAACTTCTGATGGATGCTCTTGAGGTATCAGGGCTTGTGATAATGCAGATCCTCCTTGTTCACCTTACCTGCTTTCCTGATGGCTCTGTGCCAAAGATTCTTGTGGCAGCAAATTTCTACCTGTTGTAGACACATGAAGGATGACTTCTGTATATGAGGGCATAAGGTACCCTTTTGTCAACAGAGAAGGAGGCAGATGAAAGCAAGAGTAGAGCCTGGAAAAAGCTGTGTGGGTGAGGATGGGGGGAAGCAGCAAAGTTGGTTAAAGCTGGTCTGGGGAATGAGAACTGACTGCACAAATGCATCAGCAGGAAGATAGATGCTTACAAAGAGCATGTCCATTAATAAGTGAGGAGGAGGAGGAAAGGAGTGATGAGGAAAGTCGTAGCAACACTATACTTTTAAAATAAAGGAAGATTGAAAAATAATACAGATCTCAGGAAGACAGCTCTTTGAAAGCATCGAGGGGATAGAGGGAATAAATGCAAACCAGCTGGCTTGTATCATGTGTATCCATATGAAGCCATGTGGACACATCCAATTCAGCATCATAAAGTCACTCCAAGACAGCAGTAAAGGGACAAACTTTGTGAATTGCTAATCACTCTCCCCAGAAATCACTGAGAGCTGTGGCAGCTCTGGAGGGCAAGGGAGGGGGAGAAGAGAAGGTGAAATTCCACCCTGAACTTGGCAGGGCTGAGCAATTAAAGCCCAGTCAATCCAGGAGCAGTCCTCTGGGAAATAACGCAGCAAGTGAACGGAGCAAAGAAAAATCTTTCAGAAAAAAGGAAATGATGAATGGTGGCAGGTGACCTGGTGCAGTTCTTCTCAAGGTGATAGGAGCAGTGCAAAGTGAATTCCTGAAAGTTAAGCTTTGAACCCTGTGTTGTGATTTGGGTGTCCACGTTGTTTTCTGGGCAATTCAGAAGGGCAGTGTAGGGGGAAGCTTTACATAGATCTATCTGCAAGGCGCTTCTAGTTTTAGTTGTGGGAAGGCAAATTCTATTTGGGAGTTAATAAGATGTTTAAACATTAATAGTACTAAATACCATATTGATATATACTGTGTAAACTCATACCAGTAGCACTGTGCCATTTAGGATCTAAATTAATACAGGAAAAGAAGGAACACAGAATTCAGGGGACAAAACAAGTGGTAAGGGTTTAAAATGTGCTTTAATTTCCAACTGCAGTTAGCCCATTTTTCAAATGTTTGCCTGATGTTGCTTCATCCCAAATCATCTGCTTTGCACAGCAGGGGCTATGTTTTCAGTTGGAGTCTTCCTCTAAGTAACCTAAGATTTCTGCCCTGAACCCCAGAAACCTTACCAGCTTAAACACTGCCAGAATCTGGGATATCTCTGCAGGGAATTTAAGCTTTGTCAGGGTTTTGCCAGAATTTTTTTACCGAAATGCCAATTTCTGGTTATGTATGACTGAGAATACATTTGTAGTTAGACATATACCACAGTAAGAATTGAATTATAGCTGGAAATAGGTGGCAGGTTTGGTTTTAGTCAGGTTTGGTTTTAAGTTAAATCCCGTTTTGGAGCAGGATTTGGGCTTATTTGTACCATTGCATGCATGCTGGTCCCAGGGAGAGGGATCAAGAAGGTACCTTGGAGGGGACAGGGTATTATTGCTCCAATGGCAGCAGCAAGGACCCCCAGTTACCACTGTGTGAAGTGCTTTCAGTGCTCATCATGTTGATGAGTTAGACAGGCCAGACAACAATTTCAGTTTGCTTGTCTTTCACTTTTTGCTCTTGCAGGGTTTTAGCATTTTATTTTTTCTGGGAAGCAAGGGGATGTAGGAAAAAAAGGAAAGAGAACCGGGATTTTTTTGGCATTTTTAAAATTTTTGTCCATCAATGAGGCTCTGAGTGGCTGCCATTCAAATGCAGTGATACAGCAAACATAACAAAGAAAGAGATACCAGGAAAGCTGGATAGCTGGAAAATAAGAGTGGGGAAAGTAATAAAAATGAGGATCAGATTGGAAAAAGAATGCAAAATACTTGATGTGAGGACAGAGTGTTTGGAAAGGGTGGAAAGGCACAGAGAGCTCAGAGATTTCTAGCAGGTGTTGAGCCTGATGCACACATCCTTTGCACAACAGCGAGTGGCTAGGCAGGGAGAATACAAAGAAGCATGACTGACATAAGCACAGTCACCATGCCAATGAGCACAAGTGGCTGTATATATTAATAGGCCAGAGGGAAGATGTGAATGCAACAGGAGTGCAAGCTACTGAAGGTGAGCCTTATCATCAGCAATATGTGGAAGTAGGGTGAGAAATTGACATCTGGTTGCACTGCCTGCTCTCTCTGGGGAAAGGGGGCTGTTCAGGTATTTTGGAAATGTGCCTGCCAAAGACAGCCCAGGTATTCTGAGGTTGGAGCAGGGGATGGTGATGGTGGGACTAGGTAACATGCAGCTAACAGTGCCAAATTACCCAGGGGAGCTGAGTCTCTGCAGCCATTGGGGACAGATGTTTTATCATCAGGATGGCCTTTATTGGCCATGTTAGAGAGCAGCCTGCAGCCAATGACTCCAGGGCTCCAGCTGCTCTCCAGGGCACCATAGCAGGGAGCTACCCCTGCCCCTGGTGAGCAAACCTGGGCTGCTGCAGCCCCTGGAGGGGCTGAGCCCAGACAGCCAGTCTCAGCTCATGTGACACAGCTCAGGCTTCCAGAATTTAAACTCCCTGCTTTGTGCTTTTCCTTATTTCTAAAACATAGGCACAGATAGGAAGGCATTCCCTATTTCCTGTCCGGATCTGAATGCCTTGGTACCCTTCCCCATCTCTCTGGCAGTGTAGCTGTTCCCATTCTGTGGATTATCCTGGCTCTGTCACCCTCTCAGTGTGTTAATCACTGAGCACAGTAAACATGCAAATGGCCTGGGATGTTTTAGCAATGGGGACAGCTATTCTCCTTGCTGATTGACAGCCAGGCCTCTACTGGCACATAGGGTTTTGTGGTATGAGGGTGAATGGATATGTCAGTGGATATGTCAGATAAACAGTAGAGCTTTCCTAAATGTTTCAGGAGCTATTGTGTGTCTCTGTGCATGCACCCACACATGGACTTCTTGCTCCTTGTGGGGAGACCACTTTGCTCTCTGAATGCGGATGGTTCTGCTTTCACTGTGGCTCTTAGTTTTTTGCTGTGGCTTCTCATCACTTCCCTCCAGCACTAGAGCCACCTTCCACAGAATTTGCTCTTGCTCAGTAAGCAGACCCCCACTTTTGTACTCCACACCTCTGCCATTTCTTTGCTTTGTGGAATATTGGCAAGCCATTTCCCTATTAAGTTTGTATTTGAAGCATCTCACCTAATTTCATCTTTTTTATTCAGTTCTTCTACCTGCCAGTGGCTGCTCCTGGTTGAGAAACATCTCCCTTGTAGGTTTTTTCCCCCCAGTCAGGCTCCTAGCCCTTTTATTTCTTTGTAAAAGGCTCTCTGTTGTGTTTGCACACACATTACATAGCACCGGGTGGTTGTAGTAAATCTGACAGGTGCAAATGTGCAAACAAAATAGTTTCTGAGGCATTTAAGAGCAAACCCAGTAATTTTGTCCACTTATAATATTTGTGTTTCTTTGAGGGAGTTCTTTTCTTTTGTTACAAACACCTGAAGACATCCTTGGCTGAATCTTTACTTGTTCATTTTTTAGCAGATTTCTACAGGTCTTTGTGATTTCTATCTTCATTCTTTTTTCCATGTAGAGGTGGATAAGGAAAACTTGCAGGAATGTGCTAAAATGCATGCATGCAAAAAAAAAAGAAGTTGTGATATATGCTAGCATAATAGCAAGTAGTGAAGAGGGAATTTAGTAGGCTGGAGGAGTTTTCTAAAGCCCTACTCCACATTTAATTTTATGATTCTTAATGACAAATGGTGATTGTGAATATTCATGAATTTTTCCCTGGGTTAATGTCATAACCTTTGCAGTAAAAAGGCTGTTTTCACCGGTAATAACTACCTTTCAATTTATTTATGCATGTTTTTTTCTTTTTTTACAGAAATAGACCCCAAATTAACATTCAAAATGCAAGAAAGTAATTTTGCATGTTTGTTTGCTGGGGGGAGGGGACAATGTATTTTATAAGTCTTAGCATGTTGCATCTTTATTGAGACAATGCAGTTCTTTACTTACAAACTCTTGAATTTTTATCTCCGCATTATTAGAGTGCTGGAAAAGATGTCTCAATTCAGCTTTACTGAAGAGACAACTCAGTGTGTAGTATGAAGAATTTTTTTGTCTTTTTAAGCATGAAGAATTTGCCTTTGTTTTTTTCCCAGTTATTCTAAGCATTCATTTAGTATTTGATCAGTAATTACCTTATATCCTTTCCTCTGGACAGTATTCCCTCTTCTCCTTCCTTTTTCCTGCCTATGATTATATTTGGTGCCTTGCAGTCATTATGTCTTACTCTGCTGCACTGAACTGGATGTGCCCTTTATCTGTCCATAAGCCTAATTTATTCAAATCATTTTATATTTGCTTGCTCTGTGCACGATTTTACACTTACATGCTATCAGCAAAAAATTCCACTTTAAAAATTATATCCCCTGCGGGCCATTCGTATAAAAGTTGAATAAAAATGGATAGGGTGCTTAAATTTGGGAGAACTGCCTTGTTCCTGTCCCTCTAGTCACCCTGAACTGTGCTGTTTTGCTGACACCTTGCTTCTTGTCCCACAGATAATTTGGAAGGCATTTGCGGTTGTGCTTCTTCTGTGCTGTGCTTTACTGATTCTACAGAACAATCTCGCTATGTCAGGTGCAGCAACAAATGAATCTCTTCCATCTGGATAAATTATGCCCATCACTTCACTTTTGACTCTCTGTTGAGAAATGTATTGAGAGGACTTGCTGCACATTTGACTGACATGACATGAATCCGGCTGCCTCTCCTTCCCCAGCTGGCCATTTCTACATGTTGCATAACCCCATCCTGTATTAATGTTTCCAATATCTTTCTGTGGCTGCAGCTGGGATTACTGGTGAATGGACTCCTAAATCCTCCCTTGACTTAAAAAAGAAAAAAAAAATTGTTTTGATTTGGTTTTAGATACTGATATTTTTAAAAGGTAAAGTTGGTGTAGTTACTTTCTAGGCACCTCCAGATGCACCATCCTCAGGAAGCTATCAAGCAGTATTACTAAAGGTTTGCCAATTTCCCTTGCTATTTCCTTCCAAATTCAGAGATGCAGTTAATCTAAGTCTCAGGTCCTGTCAACTTTTAATAGTTCTAATTAACTAACTACCTGTCCAGATTGGATGATAAAGCCTTTTAACATTTCATTTTTTCCCCTCATGAAAATGGATCCCTGTTTCCGGGATGTGACCTTCAACTTCTTCTGTAAATACTCAGGCAAAGGATATTAATTCAGGCTCAGTGCAGCATCAGTCTCATCTGTCACTGACTTCTCACTCATTCCCTTTCATGGCCTCGCTGATTCCACCCCTGGTCATCTGCTTTTCATATATCAGATGAAAGATCTCCATTGAATTTCTTCACATCCTTGCCATTTTTTTAAAAAGCATTTGCTACTCCAGCGTTTCCTGCCAGTGTTTATAATTGCTCCATCTTGAATGCAATGTCATTGGCAGACCTGCTAAGTAATATAATAACAGTGCAATAGAGGAAACTGAAACCATGGTTGGGGCCTGGGTGGCAAACTTCTCTGGATCTGGCTATACTGAAGTGGAAGTGGTGCTACTTTTACAGAGTGTGCTGCATGACCAGAATCTGGCCTTGGATGTGAAACAGCTCATAAATTACCCAAGGCTTTTTAGCACGGCACAGTGGTGACGCTGCCTCGTGTTAAGGGCTCGAAACAATGTTTTGTAGGGTAATCACATAGAAACATGAAACTTGCCAGAACACGTTTTGGAAGAAAGCTTATATTTCCTCATGAAGAAAAATATCTGCCCTGGTTCTGAAGTAAATCCCTTTTTCTTCCTAGAAGATTGTAACTGCTGTATGTCTATGCTAGGTTTTTTGTGACACCTCTGTACATTTTTGTGTTTGATTACACGGCTGTGTTCAATTTACTGTGTTGTGTTCCATCCCACTGTCATTACAAGCTCAAGTCCCCTTCTGCTAAACTTCTTCCTTTTGCACATGAATATGTTACACACCAGAGACCTGCTGGGAGGTTCCCCATATGCAGGGAGGGCACGGAGGGAGTTGCCTTGGGGAGGGATATTTCTGGTGTGCAACTGAGGTGACTCCTGACAGCTCTGTGACCTTTGAGTGGCAGCTAAAACATAAACAGGCCCCCAAGCCTGCAGGCATTGCTCACCTGCTTTTGCAGATTATTCAGCAGACCAAGAGAGGGCAGAGGTGATATAAAGCAACCATAGTTTATCTGGGAGGTCTCTGTAGCCTGCTTGAGAGACCAGGTTTGCCACTGGGCTGGGAGGGCATACTGCTTGTACCAGCACTTTGCACGGGAGCAGAGCTGTGTAGTGGGGTGGGGTTTTTTTTGAAGGACCAACTATTGCTCCAGCAAGGACGTGTAGCCATGGCAGCTTGTACCTATGCCCTCTGTTTTGGAGGGTATGTATACCTTGTAGCTGGCATAGAGAATGCTGCTGCAGAAGCTCTTTTAGCTGAGCAGTAACTAACTTTCATTTTTTGGTTTTGTACCTTAATGTCCTAAATCATATTCCCTGTGTTGCTTAATACCACATCTGGCATTCTTCCCTTCCTTGTTGGTTTATGTACACATTAAATTAGAAAGCAGTCCTCTACCAGATCAAGCTTTGCTTCCTCTCCTTAATCTACTCTGAGGTCTAGATAATTAAACTCTCCCACTATCACTGCCACGGTCTTCCACATGTTTTGCTTCTTATATGCTATTCTTCACACCTCCTTCCCAGTCAAACTGTGCACAACACATTCATTTTAGTACATCTCCAGCGTAGGTGTAATCCTTAGTGCTCTGCTACAACCTAGTTTATCCCAGGCTTCAATTTTCAAGATGGGCCAGATTCTCTTTTGGAAACATTAGAAGCCTCTCGAGATTAAAAAGGAAGGGAGGGAAAGCCAGAAATATTTCTCTGATTCTTTGTGCACAAGGCATGGTCAGCTCTAGCCAAGCCTTCAGTAATTTAAATTCAAAATTGTTCCAACTTTTTTTCAAAATACAAATAAGGTGTTGTACTTCTGTACACGGTGGTTTTCCCAGTTAAACTTTTTCTGTCAGCAAAAGCATAAATAATGTGAAATGTGATATCATTGGAGGAAAAAAATTCTTGTGCTCTTTGTCATGTTCTGTAGTGGAAATACCACTGGACAGCATTATAGATTTAAATATGTTAGTTTATCCCAGGATATGACCTGCTTCCAACTTTTTCTGAAGAAGATGTCCAGAAATTCTCATTTCAGTTGTTTTCATTTTGCTGTCTGTGTTTTTCTCTGATTTGATATGTGATCATCAAAAGTCTTTCTGCCAACCAGTGTAGGTATTTTTTAGTGCCTAGAGGGTACTAAATATTGGTATTTATGTTAAAGTTCAAGCAGTACATGGCTGTACTTAGCACAGCACTTGCTGCTTCTTTCCAAATGGGAAGACATACCAACTTCATTGGTAGTTTGGTTTCATGAAGGTGGGTAAAGGACCTCTGTAAGCAATAGCAGTGTTTTGCCTTCAGACCAGATAGTATTTAGAGGCCAAAATAGCAAGAAAAATTCTCTGTCATCTGAGCATACTGTGTTTGGTCAGAATTAACAAGGAAGGCAGTACTTTGAATGTTTGTATAGAAATGACATTGGAAATTTCCATGTGGCCAACTCACATTGAAATCCTAGGTAGAGGAGAGGGCCACACCACTGCCTGCCCATGTACCTGCAATCCCCACAGCCAGAAGGACTCCTGAGGGTCGTGGATGTCTTTTACTACTCAGCTCAACACCAAGGTTGGAAGAGTTGACTTTTCCTTGTTGTATTTCCAGCTGAAGGGCCTTCTCACGGCCCTTTGTTGTTCTCCAGCAGCAGCCAGCACATCAAATCACAGCCTGCATCTTTCCACCCCTCTTTTGTTGCAGAAGAGGGCCAGCAGCCTCCATACCCTTTCCTCCCTGAGCAGGGAAGTGACTGTTGCTGTTACATTTGCCAGCCCCCCTGGGAGACTGAGGAATGAGGCTGAGCTCCTGAGACCTGAACATATAATTTGTAACACGCAATTTATGTCACATCATACCTAGCTGGAGTTCTAGTGCCTGGAGTACCTGAAATACCTCTACAAATAGATCATGTCATGTCAAAAATGAAATGGAAGGTGATAGTAATTGTGGACTATATAATGAGAAAGCAAGAGTGTCTAACTAATGGCAACACCTGGAATACCTGCACAAAAAGCTAATCAAAAGTCAACTTGAAATCCAGGGAAAGCCTATATATGGCTGTTTCTGCCCCTTAAAAAACTGCTCAGAACATGGAAAATTACACTCTGATCACACTTCTGCTGGTGTGAACTACATGGAAATAAAGCCTTAAACAATAATCTGACTTTTCAAGAAGGCTACATCCACATAAATGTACGAAGCTGGACACAATAGGTTTTTCTAAATGTAGAATCTATCTAGAAAATCATGGTGATTCCAAGTCTAATAAAGTTTCCTTGATGTTATGGAGTGTAAAAGTCTGTTAGAAGTACAGGGTAGGAGGAGAGGGAGGAGGGAGAAGCAGCTTTAGGGCCATGTGAAAACAAAGCCTTTCTTCTCCTTTTAAATATTTCTGCTGAGCCTGATTGAACACAGGATGAAAAGCTGCTATCTTGAGATTTGAGGAAAGCAAAGGATTTCTGTTTCCACTATTACATTGAAAAGTTCTTTACTGCATGAAAGGTCACCCCTTCTAAAGTCCTCAGACTTGTGGCTTAAGTTTTGGGGGAACAGAGCTGCTGATACAACAGAAATCTATTATCAATAGGATGTGGTATCTCTGAGTAGTCCACATGGTCAGGAACATTAGCTCTCTATTCTTTATATTAATTTTACGTTGAACCTTAGCTTGGTACTTTGAGAATGAGGTTTTTACTAGTAAAAGTGGCTTAGAGGGGTGATGTGTTTTGAGAAAAACTCTCTGTTGTTACATGGTAAGAATGGCAGAGTAATGATCTGAGATGTTGTACTGAGACTGGCAGTCACAGTGTCAGTATGAGCAGTGGGGTCTTACAGAATTGGGCCTAAATATTTGATGTTGTATTTGAGCTGATGCTTCTCTCTGTTATCTGGACTGTCAAAACCACACCTAGAATGTATTAGAGCCTTGTCATGACAATTGTTTGGTTTTTGTTTGGAAAAAAACAAAACAAAACCCTTCTAGAAAACATTCTTCTGTCAAAATACAGCATTTTACAAAAATACAAAATGTTTCATGGAAGTGTTTGTTTCAATGAAAATTTCTCAGGGAAAATTTTCCAGGGTTAGACTGGAATTATTAGGGAAAAAGAAAGGAGAAGAGAAAAGGACTCCCTGGGAAATAGTGATGCCTCCATATATGTCCAGCCTGTGTGCAGAGGTGATTTGTACTGCATATCTGCCTCTCCAATTTCTCTGAGCCTTGTCAGAGGTGTTTTGTGGTGTGAATGGTTCACCATTCTCTGGTCCAAAGAGTTACTCTGTAAGTCAGGGGTTAGATTCCTGGTGTCCATAGAGGCCAGAGTTCCTCTAGGGGTAAAGCAGGACATAATTTAAACTCACCTTTTGCACTTCTAAGCAAGCAAGTTGGTCACCTTGTTATTACTCCTGTGGTGGATATGGGTCCAAATGTCTCTATTAACTTTTTCACTTTTAAAAAGGTTTTCCTTCAAAGCTGAAATAAAAGTCAGCTCTGAAACTGAACTCCCATCCCTGAAATAAATTTGTTATATTCCTGTTGCTTCTCAAGTGCATTGTCCATGAGGTAAACCCCCCATGAAACAGGCTGTAGTCCAGTAGATGCTAGACCCAGTCACGCGTGGTTGATACACAGGCCTTACCAGCAGTCAGGGGGAAGGTTTTATGTGTTTGGGTGAGCAGAAGGGGAAATTCTGCCTACAAACAAGTCTTCATCTGTGCTCATGTCATCTCCACAGTCTGAAGATGGTGGTAGATCCTCTTCTACGAGGAGTAGCTGCTATTGTGATGTTTGTAGTACAAGCCAAAAGTTAGCTTCACTTTGAAGACAGGTGAGGGTTGAAGTCAGGTTCTGGTTGCTGCTATGTATTGAGTTGTGTAGTATGCTAATGAAAATAGTGTTGGCATGAACAATGCACAGTTATGCTTTCAGCAGTATTTTCAGGTCAAGAGCACCCTCTTGCATTCTCAATCAATTATGTATCAAAGTGGAGGGAAGCAGGACTGTAGTCTGCTTCCTTCTTGCCTCATTTCATGTTATTTGTTGTTTGAAGCAGATGGGAAGAGGCAAGCAGACTCATCTTGGACCCTGCTGTTGTAAGAGACTGGTCCAGGTAGAACTCATTCAAGAGCTATGATCTTGTCTTTCTTTTCTTCTTCCTCACTTCATGACCAACCACAGCCTATCCCACAGGAAGTATTTCCAAGAGAATAGTGTATCACTGATATCTTCATCATAAACCACTTAAACACAGAATCAAAGACTCACCTTTAGACATTTCCCTTGAAGTTGTTTTCAAAGAAAAATATGAAGAGGAAAACTCTGCTCTCCCTGATATGCTTATAAATCTGTGCAAATCTACTGAAATCAAGAGCTAAAACTGAAATAAGGCCTGGAAATTTTATCTTCTGGCTCAGAAAACAGGACTCTACAATGGGCCTGATTCATTGTGGAGGAAAGCCAAGTCCACACAAGATGTTCATATTAATTGTGTAATTTGATTTAGGACTTGACTGGTGAGGCAAGGTGACCCCCTAAAGCATTGAGTTCAGTCAACTTGAGCTGTTCTTAAAATGTTGTAAGAAATTATTGAAGACAGGCACTCCTCTAACTGCAGAAGGGCACAGATTTGAAATGTATTATTATTGAGTGACTGCACAGCCTAGTCCCAGACTGTGATGCAAGTATGATGGGTGCTGAAAAAAATGGACATTAAGGACAGTAAGTCCCACATAGTTTTTCAGGTGCAGGGGAGATATATAATATTCAGGTATTAGTTCACTACTTAATACTTGTAGGAGATCCTTGTTCTGTGTCCTGTTGTCCAAGCCCAGTAATATGCCTTCAAAGTTTCAACACCTTCCAAGTGTCTCGTCTTGGAGAGCTGACCCATCAAAAAAAAGGCACTCTTCCAAATGTCCTGCTGTGAATGGCAGCCTGACCCCAAACCCAGTTCATCTGATCCACATGAGGAAGTGGATGGAATGATTTGCACAAGTAAGTTGCTTGAATGGCTTTGGAATAGAAGTGAAAACTGCAGTTTTGCATATTGTGTGCTGTAAGCTACAGGTGAACTAATGTCACATTTCCTATTATAACTTCACATTGCAGATATAGCTTTATTTGTAGGAATAATATGGGAGATACTGGTTTTTATTTACAAATTATTTCTTTGTAGTAATTGTATGAACTTGAACACAATGATACAGGGGTTTTATTTATTTGAAATTAAAAAAAGAATAAATAGAATTGGTGTGTTCCATCCAACTAAAAATATCCAATAATCTATTATTAAATCATTAAAATATTTTAAACAAAATTGGCTGTAATATTTTTACAAGCAGTTAGCTTATGAAGGTGGTAGTTTCCTTCCATATGCAATAAAAAGCATTTCACATGCATGAAAAACTAGTGCACCAAATTCCAGGCTATAAATAAGGCAATTGTAAAATGTAAATGCTTAGAAACACTAGCAAACTTCAGCCAACAAAGCCAGGATCAGAAATTTATACCCTCGTTACTGGTAATTACAGTCGCATTCTTTACTGATCTGTATTCCCAGCCAAAACATAAAAGTGTCCTGGTGCATTACCTGCTTGGAACTAAGTCACCCCAAGCACACATGTTCCAGAAAGCCGGTCTGTGGCCATGCTAGCACATGGAGCTCTGCATGTGCTGCTGTAAATGTACCTGTCTACCTTTTAAGCAAAGTGTAACTGAAAGCCCCTCAGGGTGTTCTTACGAAATGTAAATTCACTGACTTGGAGACCTCAGCATAAAATCGCTGCTTTTAGTGGATGGCAGTTTAACCCCCTCCTTCTCCTAACAAAACGAGGAAAAAGAAATTCAGTCCCATGGTTGTTTTTTACATACATGCAGCATTTGTCTTTTTTCTTCTTTGACAAAATAAGTAATTTAGGCATCTAAAAGTAGCTGGTTTTTTTTTTTTTAACAGCAATCAGCAATAAATTCTTAATGCTCTTGTGACAGATTAATCTCAACCTGTCAATAATTCATATTTGAAGCTTCCGCTCTTCAAGAATGACTTGTGAGGAAAGATGAGCCTTCTTTTGGGTTCACACTGACGCCTCCTGCCAAATATTATTAATATGCTTAAGAAAAAAACACATGGGAACTAAATTCATTAGCAGTCATCTTGTAAATATTTTGACAATGCTGCATGAATCACATCGTTTTCTTTGAATGATGTGCAAACACACATGATTAATGTGTCTTCAACAGTCCAACTAACTAGTCTTGGTTACATAAAATTACCCATCCAGAGTGTCAGGCACCTACATATTTGACTTCAGGGGAACTGTTGCAGTTCCATTGTAGCTGATAACTGGGCCCTTTTCCATGTGGAGTGGGGTGCCAAGCACTGCCTGTCCAGTTCCAAGACCACTAAACTGTAGCCATGAAGCAACAGCAAAACACAAGTGCCCTAGGAATTAGAGCTTGTTGCCTGGAAGGCTGCTGTGACTTGAGCACCTTCAAGAGTCAGTCATTCAAGTCTAAAAGTAATTTTGTAGTAGGATGGCTTCCTTGACAGGACAGAAATTTCAGGACATGTTAGAGAAGTCCTCAGTACTGTTAGCCAAATTCTGATCCTTTCAATTTGAAAAAGGGAGATCTAAGAAATTATGGAAGTCATAACCGAAATTTCTCACTGAATGATTTGGGTTGGAAGGATCATGTAGTTCCAATACCAGATCTCCATCCAACCTGGCCTTGAACACTTCCAGGGATGGGATATCCCCAGCTTCTTCGAGCAATCTTTTCTAGTGCCTTGCCACCCTCACAGTAAGGAATTTCTTCCTACTATCTAATATAAACCTACTCTCTTTCAGTTGGAAAATCCCCCATTGTCATCCCACTACATGCCCCTGTAAATAATCTCTCCCCATCTTTCTTGCAGACTCCCCAATTCTTGTGGGTATTAGGAGGCCACAATGAGGCCTCCCCATAGCCTTCCCTTCTCTAGGCTGAAGACACCCAATTGTTTCAGCTTTTCCGTGTAGGAGAAGTTCTCCACCCATCTCATCATGGTGACCTCCTCTGGACTCACTCCAGCAGATCCTTGTCCTTCCTGTGCTGGACACCCCAGAGCTGATGCAGCCCTGCAGGTGGGGTCTCACCAGAGCAGAGCAGAGCAGAGGAGCAGAATCTCCTCCCTCCCCTGCTGCCCACGCTGCTCTGCATGCAGCCCAGGACAGGTTTGGCTCTCTGGGCAGTGAGTGCTCATTGCTCTCATCCACCAGCACCCCCAAATCCTTCTCGGCAGGGCTGCTCTCAGTCTGTTCATCTCACAGCCTGTATTGATAAGGTGTAAACTTCCTCACAAAAGGCTTCCTTTTTTCTGTTACTTTTTCATCCTATTGAAAACAGTTAATGGAAAGTCACCAGTCTGGATGCATTTCAATAAGCTGATTCTCTTTGGGATCTTTCAAAGGCAATGATAAAACAACCTTGAGTTTTAAAGTATAGTGACACTTTATGTAAAAATGTTCTCCAGAAGTTTTTCTGTATGTTGCTAATGATGTAAACAATAAGCTTTCTTCCATTTAAAAGTCAAAATGCTACTTTTCCTTGTCCAGTTCTCCAAATATGTTTGGGCTCTAGTCATCATGTCTCTGTTCTTTTTGTTTTCATCACTCCTTTTTTTTTCCTTCTTTTTCAGATGAAGTAAACTTATTTCAAAGACTTGCAAATTAATACTGGTTGTCTCCTGTCCTAAGTGCTATACAAACATAGAGAAAGAAATGGTCCCTTCCCTGAAAGTCTTCCCTGATGATCTAAAACAAGAAGGAGCTGATGAAGATGTACTAAAATAGGCCTTGCAGGTCAGCAATGTTGACTGGTAGGCTTGATTGAACAAGTTAGAAAAAAATGTCATTGGCAGTACACAAATTGTAAAGTTCTTTTCAGTGCCAGATCAGAGCCAGATCAGAGATGTGTGCAGAAGCCAGGGAGACCTTTCTCATGATATACTAAGGGAACAGGTCTCACTCATTCTGCTCTCAGGGCTGTGTATGAGCTGCTAGACAAAGCCTAAAGGGTACCTCACAGGGGCTACAAGAAGGGGTGCAGGCAGGACTGCACCCCAGGGAATAAGTAAGAGGAAAGCCACCTGAGCCCTCCTGTTATATCATGCATTGTTCCTGATGTGCTTAATTTATTTCTCTGAGCCAGTGTGGTTCTGCCACTGTCTCTGAATTAATCACAGCTGGTTTCTCAACCCAAGCAAATTCTTACAGAAACTTGTTTCTCTCTCCTGTGCATACATGCAAGAAAGAAAGTGCTATTTTTTAAATATAGTCACATTTTAGATTAGAACTCGATGATATAAGCACAAGACACATCATTAACTGCAGGAATCTGTTAATACTCATAATCAATAAATGGCTACAGGACTGTTTCTTGTATTACAGACACAAAACGATGCATAGTGTTTGCTAACTGCTGTTCACTTCTAAATACTGCATGTTACTCACTCATTAATTACTGCCACAATTTTCAGGAATTATTCTATAATTAATTGGCCTCTAAAACACTCTATCTCTTTCACATTTGGGAAGTGCTATTCAGCATCTGATTTTTCATACAAGTTTTCCGTACAAGCTTTGCTAAAGCTCTTTGAACATGTCATCTTGGCAGATAAAAACATGACATGGGAATGGCTACAAGAAATGGGAATGACTACAAGAAATGAGATAGTGTGAAAAGTTTTGGAAGCAGTGAAATATCACCATTAAATGTAAAATTAATGTGGCATTCCTACATCATAAAATTCTTCCTTCAAACTATGAACCAGGCAATGCTGTAAAAAGTTTGAATGTAGACTACTTAATAATTCAGGAATTGGTTCAAATTTTAGAAAAACTGATTTATTTGAATGTATTTGAGCAATATGAATGACATAATGGCATAAATAATAACCTACAGAGACTCTGCATCCTTCATTAGCATGGATCCCAAAGTAAAGCATCAGTTGTGGAAATGAAGCCACTGCTTCAAGCACCTCTGCCAGCTGTGTTATAGATCCAGTCTTCCCCACTGCCTCTGGTGAGCCATTTATGAATTGCAGGGATTCAGCATCACAGATGAGTGAGCTAGTCTCTGTTAGGAAAGAAATATCATCTGTACAGAGAGTTGCAGAGAGAGAGGGGCAGGCAGAGATGTAATTATTTACATGGCACATAGCTCCTTATGATCTCTAATGACTGAAAATATTGGGAATGATTTTAAGTCTCATTTTTAAAAGTACCACAAATAGTAAGTAGCACTATCCCCACTTTACAGGACTCTTTCAAGAACCAATCTCATAGTGCCAGTCCACACAGCACTGAACATGTAGAGCTCTGGGAAAATCTTGACATTTATTTAGGTGCTTACAAGGGAGAAGAAATCTTCTGAAAATTTAGTCCCAGCTGCAGGGGTGCAAGGCCTTTGGTAAATTCTTATCAATAGCTGGATTGTAAAGCTGGAGATCACACAACAGCCTTGGAGTAAATCAGTATTATGCACTGTTAATCCACACCCACTCTCCAGCCAAAACAAATAAAATAAAAGCTCTTAGTGCATTACAGTAATGCAAAGCCTAAGATAATGCAGGGAACGTTCTCCCATGAGCCAGAATGTTCAGCTGAGGTTCTGAGCACTGGTGATCACAGCATGGCCAAGCACACCCAGGAAGAAGTGTCGGGGACAGAAAGGGAGGCAGAACAGGAAAAGTACCCTACCAGGGGCTGGAGGACGGTGTCACACCACATGTGCCAAAACCTAACAACTTCTACCTGCTCTGTACTGGTGTCAGCATTCATGGTAACCTGCCCATTGCCTGCTCTGGCACTACAGTCTCATCCAGTCAAAACATCTAAATGCCATTTCATCTTCCTGTGCTGCTCTCCCTAAAGGCCATTATCATGAAGCTTTTGGACTGCTCCTCTTTGACTCTGGTTAGATCAAATGGCAAGTTGAGCTATTTGCTGTTCTATTAAACCCTTTTGCATTTATCACCTCTGGTTCTTTATCACAGTCTCTTTTGTCTGTGCACTGAAGCCATACTCAGAAGACAAACTCTTAAAGGAGAACAAAATCTTCCCAGGCACAAATTTCTACAGTGCATAGTGAGTAGGGTTGCAAAGTGCTTCAGTGAAAATGAGCTCTTAAGCTATGTAGTAGATTAAGTTGTGAGTTTTTAATTATTGAAAAATTATTCTGTTCTATATATTAATTTAAAAAGCAGATGGTGGTTGTGAAGATGGAGGAGGTCAGTATTGTGGTGGTTCCCTTTAGTAGTAACTAAAGATTGATACAGTTTGATGTGGCTTGGGTGCATTGATAAGGGTTGAAGATGAATATATACAAAATGAAACAAAATCATAACCATAGCTAGCACATGATCTGCTCCCTGGACTCATAAGGACTAAATGGGTACTGGCACTGAAGGACTGACCTGCAAAAGGGTTATACACATTACAAAGCTAAATATGGTTGAAGATTGTACGGTTTCATGCTCAGCTCCTGTAAATACATTAGTTTACTTTAATCTCCAAGGCTGCCAAGCTAGCTTCCACTTCAGTTAAATCAGATGGGTTTTTTGATGAATCTGTGGTGGATGTGGTTGTTGAGTATTACATGGAACTAAAACTACTGATACAAGCATTTGTGGACCATCTAAGATGAAGAGCATTAACAATTAAGCTTTGGTGGCAGTATTTGGTAAAAGAAAGATACATTACCTTAACTTTGGTTCCTTAACAGCTGAAAGGACTACTAATGTTGTGAAGTGTTGGACATGACTCTGAGAGAGTATGAATGTGAACTTGGACTAAATGAGTAAAATGTGAAGAAGGTTAATTTTGAATTGAATATGAAAATGGTTCAACTGTAAATTTAGCCTGAAAGTTACTTAGAAAACAGCCTGAATTTTTGCATAGTAACAGAAATGTTACCAGCTATTTGATGAATGTATCATTGCATATGAAAATGTTTGATTAGAAACCAGTGACCAGCAATGATACAGAGCACAAGAGATTACACAGAAATGTACTGAGGAATGCAGAAACAACTGGCTCGTATTAATACTGTGACAGCAAATACAGCTAAGCTATCAAGATAGTAGAAAGGCTTTCTAGCTTTAATACAAATTCCCAAATTGTTTTGGCACTGAACTCAGAATTGCAAAGGCAGACACATAGGATGACTCTGAACATCATAGGAACGCAAATAGCTGCTTTTGCTGAAACACAGAAATGCTAACCTTAGTACTAAATGGAAAAAAACATGATTTGGGGAGACATCAGTAAAAAAGCTGAGTGTTGTCAGGTGAGAAAATGAGGTCAAAGAAAAAGAAATGTACTTTCTTCTAATGTTTAAGGAGGCAGAACCAAAGCTGAGTTTCAAACTGGCAGAAAAAAAATTGAGGGAGATAAAATGATCCAGAAATCTGACTGGGAGGGCAGCTAAATCAAAGAGGTAAGAATTAATGATCTACCCTGAGGTATAATACACATGGCACAGTTTAGGTGGCCCTAGAGAAGCAGCAAATCAAGCTTAGCAAGAGGTTTGGAATCAGAAAAACTGAAAAGAAAAAAAAAAGAATCAATTTATTGCAGAGGGAGAGAAATTTATAATAAACGGGAAGCAAGGTATAGTGCAAAGTGAATACGTGGGATTAGCTAGATGTATTGTTTTCTTCTTGAGCAATATGACTGAACATTAATATAGCTTCTATATGTGGAAAAAGTAGCTAGGCTTTGCAGGGAAAGCTTTAATATCTTATTAAGATATGGTTCTCAACCTAGAACTTGAGGAGAAACACTGCATTTGTCACCCCTTTCACCAAAATGATACCAGGGAGACTAAGTTAGATGGGCTAATGGACTGTACACACAACACACAACATCTAAATCAAAACCTTTATCTTTCTAATTATCTGCTCTGGCTGGTCTAAATGGTACCCCAAACCATAGCTGTACAATAATGTCACTAGATCCTCCTAGTCCTTAGTCTGCCATATGCATATGGCACTTGAGGGCAAAAATGAGTTTAGGTTGAATGTGGAAGTAATCCATTCCCTTCACTGATGTATGCTAAGGCTGTTAGAGCGTACACAGAGGATACCATATTCTGCTTATCTACCTGACTTCATCTCAAGTGCTTTAAAGGGTGGCCTGAGTGAAGGGAAACATCAAACAAGAAGCTTTAACTTCTTGTTTGAGATGAGAGTATGACTGAAAGGAAAAATGCAGGTTAAAATTGTTGATGCTTTTTGCAAATTACAGCAACTGAATCATCTATTCCCTTTCCTACTACTGCCAAGTCAAACAAAGTACAACTGGAACTGAGAGAACTGTCCTTGTGAGAGAAACAGCCTGTGATCATTAATACATAGCTTATGTTTTCTATACCATGTCAAGCCTTATATCCACTTTTCCTGGGTCATAACCAGCCACAGCCAGTAGACAGATAGCTTCCTAATGAAATGGAAGCATTATGATATCTAACTTTTATCGCTGTTATTGAGCCAGCAGACTTCCCAGATTTCCCTGCCTGCTAGGTCTGTTTCACAGCCTACAGATAAATCCTTTTTGGTAAAAAGGACCAGAGGAATTAGTGTTATTAGAGACGTGTGTGTATATGCATATTCCTGTGTATTCTAAGACTCTTCCTAGCAATTTAGAAAGCCCTTTTAAAAGATATACCCAGTGTACAACAATGATCTTCATAAATCCTTTATTGGGCAGTCTTTAATAGTACCTCTTAAGGCAATTCCTCTTCCAAGATGGAGACTGAAGTGAGGTTCAAAACTTGGTTGTCTTTGACTTAAATGTGTTTGGACTTCCCAGCAATGCAAGAGGTGACACTCTTCACCTCATACAACACACATACAGTACTAGATGCTTCTGTTCTGAGAGCTCTGAATAGATTATCCTTAACAAAGGGAGAAAAGGTGAGAGTTTCAGCCCTTTTGCTCCTTTACACCAGATAAAAGGGAAAGAGTAAATTAGAGCCACCCTCAGTATCCTTTGTCCAGCTAACAGAGATTGCTGGGAGCACAGCAGAAACCATCTGTGAGGGTTCCATTTTCTCTGTGGCATGTATGGGCAAGTACAGGGTGTGGAAAGGCAAGGAAAAAACCACCAGTCTGGGGAGAATAACCTTGAAATGTTTAGAAAACCGTAGAATCTTCTTAATTGTATCATTGACTTCTTCAGCACCTCAAATCAGGATGATGTAAAGCTCTAGGACACCTTCTCACTCTGGAATAACAGTGATTTTTGTCTTTTTAATTACATTATTGGCAAAATATATAATCAATTAGAATCACATAAAACAGAGGAAACATCCTGTCATTTAAGTTACTTGGAGACAAGAGAGATTTCCTAAATATAATGGTATATATGAAATTTAAAGTATAATAATTTTTTTTAGTTCAGTGAGTGGAAACACAGTAAGGAGGAACTCTTGATTGTTGAATGACCTGAACTGCAAAAACTGAAAAGCTACAGAGAAAATAAACAGCAAACAGAAAAAACACAATTGAACCAGAGGAAACTGTTACAATAGGAAAACTAGCTCTTTGGGTTATTTTTCTGGAGCCTGTCTGCTTTTTATGACTAACATATATTTCTGCATGTTCTTTCTTTCCCTTTCTTTCTTCCTTCTAAATATTGTGATTGAGGAACATGTGAGGGTTGATGGAAAGTACAACACACTGTGGCTGTCCATGAATGGAATGTGAAAGTTCCTGAAGTGTCCAGGCTAGGCTGGAGTACTTTCAATAACTATACATTATATTACTATACATTATATTACTATAATAACTATACTATACATTACTCTTAATATATTCATGTTGGTGGCAAGATTTACTTTGAGGGAAATGTTAACAGGTGTTTGATGGAGGAAGAGAGTAAGATTGCAAACTAGAAATTCCTGGAAATGGCTAATATGGTCAAATCTCACAACTGGAGCAGGCTCTTCTAAATTGACGGATGTGATGTCTCCACTAGACAGAAGGAAGACCAGTTAGTCAAATCATGTCCACCTTTCCTTCCCATGACAAGATTCATTTTCTTCCTTTCCATAAGGATCTCTAATTCATGCCAGCTGCATCTGCCTTTTAAATCCTTCTTCAAAACAAACTTTTCACTGCAGTGCCTGAAGGAAACACCTTGCCAAAGGAACCTAACTTGATAGGTAATTTGAGAGATGATCTTATTTATAGTTAAAGGGATCATACATGAACCAGACCTAGTAGTAACCAAAACCACTTTGATTCACTACTGCCCCACTGAGCATAGTTGCTGTTAACATATGACTGTCGTACTAATGCTCATATCTTCTTCTCTCTTCCCCTTTTCATTGCTTACCACCTTAATAATTGTATTCCTCCTTAAATTAAATCTGCCAAAAATCTGATCAGTATTTCAGTTTTGGGTCTTCTCTGGATCAGTCTTAGATTGCATTTTGGAAACCTCATTTCCCTGCACATCTTACAGCACTTGATGCATGAGCTTTCCTATTGCAAATGGACATTTCAGCAGTATGGGTTGGACTCATCTCACCTGTCTTCACCTCCTGACATATAAATCTGAGTCAAGAGGGAGAGAGATAAGAATCATTAAGATGCCAGTCAGACTTATCTGTGACCTGTACTCTAAAGTAGGTTACATTATTGACAGCTCAGGTTTGGTCTCCCCAAAGATCACAGCACAAGCGAATGGCCACTTTATAAATGTAAATGTACATATGTACAGACACATATTTGTTGGAAACAGAAATCATTCATAAACTTCCAGTGTTTTGCTAGGAAAAATGGATGGGTTTGTTGAGTTGGATCAAAAGCAGAGGAAATTTAGGTGAACTGATGATGCTGAAGGGATTGCTGTGGGGTACAGTGGTCAAAGAAGAATATCAGACAAAGAGAACAGTGAACTCAATTCTGGACACTTCTGTGGGTTTAAGCATGGGGTTATTATCTGTAGATTCATACATCACACTGGAATGAGCAGGATGCAGAGACAGATATTTGAAATACAGATTTGATAACAGAAATTAAAGATGAATGACCCTAAAAATCCTAAATATAAAAGGACATTTGTCATGGCTGCAGCAGGAAGTGAACCACAGGAATGTAGATAGAATTATACACAGTGACAAATTTCATATGGTAGGAAAACATGGGAGTTTAGTACCCCTGTAATGTGTGAAAACATACATTTCTTAAAGATTCATTTCTTTTACATACTCTGCGTGTATGCTGCAACTCCATTGTTTTACAGTCGCAGCATGACACAAACAGAAAGCTTGAGTGTTCCTGTTTCATTGAACTTTCTCTTTTGTCCACAGTTTGCAGCAGATTTGGCAGGGGTGGGTTTTAGTAGCTGAGAATCTCCAGAAAGAAGAAGGAATTATGTGGGGGAGGGCGAGCAACACAAAGCTAATTCTGAAGCTTTAACAAAAAGAAAGGCTAAAATGTTCCAGTCATTAAAGTCAAGATATTTAGAATGATACTTTTAATTCCTGATTCAGAACAAGACTATTCTACCATTTAACCTACAGGTTTACACAAGACTTAAAAGATGCACTGTATGTCCAAAGAGTTACAACTTGCAGTGTGCATTGCATGGTGCATAAAGACATTAATATTTCTGAGGTAAACAGATAATTGGCTTTCTCAGTATCTTGCTTTTATGGATGCAAAATCAATACCTATTTTAGGCATACTACTACTTTTACAATAACAGACATTTAAAGAATCATAAGATAATACTTACAGTATGCCTAGAAGAACTAAAGGAAAATAATGTATTGTTAAACAAAATGTTTGAGACATTTGATAACTGTAAAAACAACACTCTTTCACAGGCAGCACTATTAAATAATTTTAATTTGCATTAATAGTGGGGTTCAGGTTCTCTAATATAAAACATTAGAGACCTGTTAAAACATCTACAAAAATATTGAGAGAACATTTATTTTGTGGCAGTACTAATCCTAGGTGACAGACAGTATTCTCAGGGCTTTTTTGATGACAAAGACAGCAATAATGCTTCTTCATAAATAGCTGTATAATGACAACAATCTGCAAAATCCAAAGTCATTTGGAAAAAAATCTACATTCAGAGAACAGAGTCCTCACCTTTTTTGAAAAATAGTTTCTTTATTGTGACTTCTTCTGTTTTGATTGAGCCAGATGCCAACAAATGTATTTTGGGATCTATTCTTTAAAACCCAAGAACAAATTATTAGCAGAAGCCAGCAGCAAAATCACAACAGTGTACAGTTTGCAATAACAAACTTGAGAAACAATTACCCTGACCCCTTATGCATCTTTACTTTCTCTATGGTTTTTCTCCTGAAGAGCAGGATCATCACTTCCATGTAGATGCCAGGGCACAGCTCCCTTCTCATCGCAGGACTTGGTTCAGCACAGCTGCAATAGAGAACATGGATTTACACTGTCTTAATGGGCCAAGTGGCAATCCCTGGCACTGGAGAAGACCAAGCACAGCCTCTATATTAATCTTGAATAACATCATCTTGCCCTCAGAACATCAAATACTGCTGACCTCTCGTAAGTCTGACCCACATCTTGTGATCAGGGCCAAGAAATACACATCATTCTCAAATTAGCATTCTTCAGTGTCACAACCCCATTAGAATTGGCATAAACAAAAGCAAGAAGCACTACTTTCCCCTTCCCACCACCTGGCTTCCTCCTAGGATGGCTGTGGGCATAAAATGAAGATCATTAAAGAGGACTTTTGTATTAATGATTGAGTGTATGTTACAGTAATCAGATAATGGCTATATCAGCTTTCATTAGAAGTCTCAAGAAACCCATCTTTGCTATGCATGATAAACTAATTTCTTTTAGATACTTTGACAACATTGTTGATTAAAGCCTTAATGTTCACTTTATATCTGTAAGGCCAATTGTTTTTTGGTCAGTTTATTGCTTTGTGTAACAGCAAACCTGAATAGTAAATGGGCTTGAGAAGTGTTAAGGAAAACTCCACATACTGAGTATGTAGAGTTCTACCCTAAAGTATTTGCATGGGTGTTATAGATAGATTAATAGACAGGCAGACTTACATACAAAAATATTGAGAGAACATTTATTTTGTGGCAAAATACAGTCCAGGTATAAAAGATATAACACTGTATTTAACCTCAATTATCACCTAAAATGTCTTGGGCCATTAAGAACCAAGAGTAATAAAATAATAACATTAATTAACAATGGGCATTCCTGTCATCTGCCTAGAGTAACGCTTTCGCAATTTGGAATCAAGCAGATTCAGCAGAGCAGTGATAACAAACAAATGTTCAGGAGTGCAGGTATATTGGTCCTTGTTCAATTGGCTGATAAAATCTCCCGGTCTGCCTATAGCATGTTTTAACAAGATTTCTGCGCTCAGGGCTTTGTTTCTTCTGTTCCGCAGACGCAGTGTAAAGCAGGTACGTGACTCCTCCAGGGGGCTAAAGTTACACCCAGGAAGGCTCGGAGCGCTCAGTGAAACGTGCCCGCCATTCCGAGCACGTCGGCCGCTGTGCCGGGAGTGGCAGGGAATCACACCGGCGCTCCAGCGCCAGGGAGAGGCACGGGGCTTTCTCTGGGGGCTCATCTCGGCAGCACAGCACCGGCTGCCATGAGAACAACTCCTGCTGGCAGGAGAGAGCAGCTTAAAATATTTGTGTGACAGCACATTTGGACAGGCTTGCACATGCGTGAGAAAGGATAGCTATCTTGTTGAAACAAGAAAGTTTGCTCATGTCCCTTGTGGTGCCTTCTGTGTCTTGTTCTGCCCTGATTCTCCTGTTAAATCATCACAATACTTTTTTTATCCTTATTTCTTCGATTCCTACCAGTTTGTGAGGGTTTTTTGTGTTTGCTTTTCACTGTGTTCATTCTTGCTCCCATTTTGCTGCCATTTTTGGGATTGTAGTGTATTCTTCTGACCACACATTGACATCTGGAATATCATTTCCCTTTCCCAGCATCCTCTTTCTTGAACCTCTGGATCCATAGCTATAAGTAGGTGAATATTGAAAAGCACTCAGGGAACTGTGGTAACAGTGGTAAAATGATGGAAACTGGTATTATCTAAACCTCAGCAATTACCTTCTCTGTGAGACAATGCCTGCTGCTGAATGTCCCGCCTTACAAAGGACTTGCTTACTTGTGGTCATCTAAATGCCAGACACTGTGCTGTCAGCATCCAGCTACTTGCAGCACCTTTTAAACCACCTGAAGTGTGGAGAAGCCAGCTGGCCTCTGCACCCCTATTCATCTGTAGAATACCTCTGAAATCAGAGAAAGAAGCAGGTTCTGGGGACATCAGCAGAGGATCAACAGTACTCCTCTGGGGTCATCCGTCAGTCCTACACTGTGCAGCAGTGGAGTCCCATTTTTATGCCTTCTGACAGTAAAGCCGAAGGATGATTAACATGACCTCAGGGAGCAGTAAGGGAAATGGCCATCCACTGCCTGCTGGTGATTATTGTAAGTCAGAATGATGGCCTATAGAAGGATACAAAGTGCTTCTGGCACTGAGACCATTTTTGAGTCATGAGTGATTGTCATTCTTCCCAAGGAAGTTTTAACCATAAATAGTAGCAGTATGTGAAATCAAGTATTTAAAAACATAAGCTTATTTCAGACTAGTCTTAACAGTGAAAGTGTGACAACAGACGAGGGGAGCAAAGCATTAACAAAACTGGATAGTAAAATATACATGTCTTTTGTCAGAGTGTGAGAACTGAGATGAAAGCAGAATCTCAGGCTATTTCAATGAGAAGGTAGCCAAAGCTATGGAACATCACAACTACAGAGAAAAGACTTTTCTCTAGAGAAAAACCCCACTAAAATTTCCCTTCCTATAGAAATTACCTGAATTTTTCTTCCTATAGAAATTTCCTTCCTATAGAAATTACCTGAAATTACACTGCTTTTTCTTTTGTTTTTTTTTTTTTTTATGAGGTACTGAAAAAGTTTGATGTACTTACTACTTTGTTTTCAGATGCTCTTCCAGACCAACAGAACCTGGAATAGTTTGATGTAGCTATCTGGGCATCCCAGGGCCAAAGTCACAGCTCAGTGGTATGAGCTTGATTTTTCATTGCTGTGTTTTACCAGAGGTGTTTGATCACAGTGATATGAAAACCTGACATGAGACAGCTGTCATTCATCTGAAGATGGTGTTAAATTGACAAAATTCTGCTTTTTAATTGTCCTTACTCTTCCCAATTTACTAAATGCAAAAGTGAAACTAGCTCATCAAAAACTTACATACAGAGGTAAAGCAAAACCTGTCACTTCCAAGACAAGTACCAAAATTTAAAAGGCAGCCAAGCCAAGGAGGTAGAACTTCCAGAATGTTTGCAAAGGTCACAGACCAAAGTGCTGGAAATCTAGAAGATGCCTGAGTTGAGCTTATCCATTAAATCCTTACTGCACCAGTTCTGTACATATCTCTGATTGCATACTAGTCACCCCCCAGGATTGTTTCCTCATTTAGTCCCTGGTCCATTCTCAGCATCAGTCTTTTCTTCATTCACACAATTGCCCCAGCTCCACACAACCATATTCCAAAACTGAAATTTCAAATTCCCTATTTGTATAGGTTCTCTCTGTGATATCTATGTGCTTCTCAAGCATCAATGAGATGGTCTCCATTCTGTGGGATATCTTCCTTGCTTTGATAATCTGATAAAAGAGATCACTAAATTTGAATACTCTATGGGTGATGCGGACCTTTTGCTACTGTCACACCAGTTAGCAGTTCAGTGCAGGTAATGTATCCATAGAAGGAATCCTATTCAAAGATCAGCCAGAATTGGACACTTCAGAGAATTTTTCCCTATTGCAATTCTAGCAATTCTCTTGTGTGTGAACTAAGATTTCTTTCTTATAACTCAGAAATATGTGTAATTTGGCCAAATGAGGTATGTTCATGATGACCAAATTTCAAACTTTTTGCTTCTAAGTGCAAAGGCATTACAGTTCCTTAGAAAAGTAGTTCTCAGATAGTTATTATTTTAGCACAGAAAATGTGTTAGTTAAGAATGAACTCTGGAAACCAGGTAAATGATTTTATGGACTGCATACTTCTCAAATAGGGAACCTTTAGATCAAAGAGGTAAAACTTGACAAATGCAGAAGTATCTGAAAATAGGACCCAAAAGGAAAGAAAAACTATCAGGCATCCTGAACTAGCAGCAGTGATTCAAATCTTTCTCACAGTTTTTTTTTTTTTTTCGGGGGGGTTGGGCATGCAAGCCCTGAAAGAACAAATTCAGTTTCTGAGTAGCTGCCCCAGAAGAGTGTTGGTGCAATGCCATTTGAAAAAACCAGAATGCAGCCTTAGCACTGAGGAGCCCAAAAGCTGATTAGGTGAATGAGCCCATGCTTACTGTGTACTGGCCAGGGAATGCTTATTCTAAAGCCCCTTGTTAGTTGCTGGCATGACATCTCTGGCTTGACATTTAGATTCATACAGCATTCACAGGGTAAAAGCCACTCAAGTCCCCTTCTGTAAATGGTGGTTCTTAAGAACCATAAAGAAATGAAACTGTAGGACTGACATGGGCTGTCAGTCACAGAGGAGAGACACCTGGAGGTACTGAGTTGATCTAAGCAAATCCAGGTGGTTCTAGTAGCCAGTTCTTTGGACCCAGGCTTCAGAGCTCTCCATCTCTGTCCTGTCAGAGTCCCAATATCGAGACAATAAGGATCCCTGCGTGTTTTGTTTTTCCTGGGCACTGCTCTTTCTCATCTGGCAGTATCCTATCAAATGCAGAGCTGCATTGTTGACTTGCATCAGTGATGGATCAAGCCCTCTGGGAGTTGGCATAACTGGGGATCAGCAATCTGGATTCCTGCCTAGGAAGCATCAGGAAAACATCTGTACCTGAAGCAGAATCAAACCATATTCAAAATAATGGGAATGTTTAAGCTGTGATAACTTTCAAAAAAAATCCCTCTGCTACATTATTTTAGTAAATATTTGTAGGTGTCTATAATAGGGGGTAATCACTGCATTTCCTTTCAAACTAAAGAAGAGTAGTTTTCAGTAATATTAGATGAAAGCAAGGAATTCTAATGGATGGGTTTACCCTGATTTTTGCTGACAGATAACGCTTTTCAGCAGTTCTCAGGTGTCCTTTCTTGCAGCACACAAAAACTAGTTTGTGCCTGGTCTTTTCCTTTACTGATACAAGAATCCCATGGTAGCTGGCAAGCAGTGAAGCATCCCCCTTTGCCAGGGAGCTGGGATGGGTTGCATGTGTGGAAATCAAGAGGGGTAGGTATGAGGGAGGTGAATAGGGCGTGTCTGGCTGCAACTATGAGAAGGAGAAATGGTATGGTGCTGGAAAGAGAAGGAAGAAGGGAAGGGAAGGGAAGGGAAGGGAAGGGAAGGGAAGGGAAGGGAAGGGAAGGGAAGGGAAGGGAAGGGAAGGGAAGGGAAGAAGGGAAGAAGGGAAGAAGGGAAGAAGGGAAGAAGGGAAGAAGGGAAGAAGGGAAGAAGGGAAGAAGGGAAGAAGGGAAGAAGGGAAGTCTAACACTGCTGTAAGTCACAGTGATGAGCTGCAGCCCAAGAGGAGCTGGATTTGGTATCATGGCTGTGCAAACAGACAGCTTTCAGGTTAGATTGGAGCCCAAGTCCCTGAGTCCATGAAATAATTTGTAGCTCAAAGGATGTTAAAGAATTATGAGGGATTGCAGGCAATGGGGCGCATGCAAGTGTGCTGTTATGGCTGTGGATGGTGTACAAGACATTTCCACGTGTTTCTTGCACCGATGAAGTAAAAAAGAATTTGGTTTGGGAATTCTGAGAAAACTTCTGCATCTCTTTTTTAATTTACCCTCATCTAAGAAGGAAAGGACCATACATTCAGAGTGCCCACAGGACTGGTGCTAGAAGAAAGGCTGTGCAGAAATGTGTTTCTTCCTGAGAGTGGAAAACAGATGAGACACTATTTCCATTTTCTTCAAGGGGTGCAGCACAGAGCTGCAGCCAGGTAAAAGGACATGGTCCTGAATGAAAACCTACCATTTCCATTTCAAGGCAGGAGACTTCCTCAAGAGAAAGGGAAGGGAGCAGAGGCAGCTACTTTTCCAGTCCCCATCCACAATTCTTCTGAAACAAAAGCCCACACCCCAAGGTTAGCCTGCTCAGGATGTGGGCCAGGTGGACCACCCAGAGGAGAACCAATTGCAGCATGTCTGGTTTAGAGCTCTTGGCCCCAGCAGAAGGGAACCCAAACACAGCAACAGGGTCAGAGTCTAGCCCTGACACTGGATCCATGAGCTTTAAGAGGCCTAGGAAAAGAGCGCAAGAAAGGAAAGAGTAATTATATTAGAAAAAAACCCCAAAACTCCAGCTTGCAGTCTAATGAACTGCTGGATTCCCCAAGGGCTTGCTTCACATCCTTTTTCTATTTCTGGTACAATGCTTATAATACTTGATGGATCTGGGTAGGTTTACAGTGGTCAATTTGTAGATGCACACTAGAGTCAGTAATAGAATGAATAAGAACTGAATGTGAATTTCAGTTTGTTTCTCTTTTTTTGAAACTTTCTTTCAGAACAACATCAATATTTACAAAGGCAGGGCAGCTCCCATGTTTCCATGTCACAACATACTGCTCTAGCTGCATTCCTGTGGAAATAGGAATGGTTTCTGAACAAAAATCAGAGCCTGTGATTTTTAACTTTCTGTCTCTCCCATGAAAGCACATATTATGGTGAAAAGGATAATCTGGAATTGCTTTCTTAGGACTCCATCATGAGACAGTTGTAGCTAACTCACCGATAGACTCCTGAACATAACAGTACTCCTCAGCTCCCAGGCTGAGGGCAGGATGCACGATAAAACAGATTTGTATCCAAAAACAAAACAAAACCCAGAAATTCCCCTCTTCTCCACCCCCCCCCCAAAAAAAATCCTCAAACAAACAAACAAAAGTCCCCAAACTCTACTAAATAAAAGGTTTCAGAAAAAAACCCCAAAAACGTCTGAACTGGATAGCACACTTCTTCCCCAGCACCAAAAAAGTGTACAACTTTACAGGCTGGAGTAGAAAGGTTATATATAGCACTGCCATTTAATCCACATGACAATTAAAAAATACATGAAATGGTCTTCCTTATGCATGAGAAAAGATTATCAGAGTTTTCCCCCTTTCCTCTTTTAGCTTATTAAAAATGTAACTCCTTCAAGAGTAATAAATTAACTAGGAAAGGATTACTTAAGTGAGACACAGGTTGTGATTAAAGGAAGTTTGGAGTTCAGGAGAAGTCTGTGTTTGAAAAACGTCCTCAGTGTTTGGAGTATTGCATATAGCTTTTGACAACTAATTTGGGAGAAGAGTGGTAGGGAATGAACCTCAACAGGAAAAGCTCTTGTTTTTTGTCACTTTGTGACATTACTGAAACACCGTTTCCCCTCATTTGTATTTCCCCCCTCCCCATAAGTTTGTGTTAAAATGTATCAAAACAGAGAAAGACTTTGAAAAAGGCAGCAGAACTGTCATAAGGGATGATGCTAGCTTGTTGGGAGGTTATGCTTTATTATGTAAATCCATGTTCGGGGGTATTTTAAAATGCATATCATAGGGTTAGAAGCAGCTAATTATCTAGATAAACTATACTGCTTCCAAATGAAGCATACAAACCCATAACATAAATGCCAGGGGCACAACTTCTTGCAGATCTGCAACCTACCTGATTGACCAAAACTGCCCCTCATCTGTACCAGTCAGTCTTGCTTCATGGAGCATTGGCCATGAGGCTGCTGGTTCCTGCCAAACCCTGCTGCTCAAATCCACCTTGTCTTGCTGCTCCTGAGAAGAGGTTCCTGCAGTGCTTTCCCTTGGGTAATGCTATAGAGTTGAGTACCCCGAGCTTGAATTCGGCTTGGAGCAGAGGGAAATAAAACTTCAGTCCGCACATAAATCCTTCATTTACTTACATATAAAACCAATGAAACAGTGCAATTTTCCCTTCTTTTTCTGTAATTTACAAATGGTTAAAATTATTTTCTTGGCAGAAACATCCATTTCTTAACTGCTTAGTGCCCATGCTGGCAGCACCAGGCTGCAGCAGTGGCTCTGTAAGTACCAGCGCTCACTCTGGAGATACCAAGAGGGGCTGGATGAAGAACTTGTGATGCATAATTTATTCAGTTAATATAGGCCTTTTCTGTGCTTGCAAGAACTCTGGGGAAGGCAGGTGAGCTTGGCTGGGTTTTTTTCATAGTTTGCTGAAATACTTTAAGGAACTGTAGTGTGTTTGCATGCAGTACCTGTATGTCAGCAGCTTGTTAAGAAATGTGTTTTAATGTTGGCAGTTCAGATGTGGAGTTCTCATGGCCTGCCCGGACAGGTGCTCGGACAGGTGCCATGCACCTCTTGGGCTCTGGCACCTGCAAAGGACAAATGTTGGCAAAGAACTTCTAGTGAGTGCCGAGACACTTGTTTAACATCCACCGTTCAGCTGGCTCTATTTCGCCTGAATGTGCCTGAAATCTGCACCACCTCACGCGTCTGAAATAAAATCATAGCGTCGGGGGTTGGTAGTCATTAGAGATCTGCGAACGCGGGTGAAAAATGGCATGCAGCGTGGCCGTGCGCTGACCGGGGCACCGGCCTGCCGCTCCAGGGGCCGGGCCGGGCGAGGGCACCGCCGCTCCCCTCCGCAAACTTCCCGGGGCACAAAGTTTGCCGGCAGTTCCGCGCCGCCCGCGGGGAGGGTGACAGGGCGCAGCGCGGGGGGCGCGCCCTCCCCGCCGCCCCCTCCCCTCCCCTCTGCGGCGCGGCGCGGCCCCGCCCCGCCGGCAGCCCCGCACCGGGCGGCCGCGGCCGCAGCGCCCCCGCCGCGGGAGGGGAGCGCAGGGGGCGGCGGCGGGGGCGGCCCCGCGCTGCGCCGCGGCCCGTGCGCGCCGCTCGGCGGCCGCCCCGCCAGCGCTCGGCGGCAGCGGCGGGTGTCCGCATCCCTGCGTCCTCCCGGCGCGCTCCCTCACCTCGGCGGCGATCGCCTCCCGCCCGCCCCCGCCCTCCCCTCCCCCGCACCGCCACACGCACACGCACTCCCGGCGCTGTGTGCGAGGGCGGGCGCCGGGAGACGGGCGGCGAGCAGCGCGCCGGCAGAGGAGACCACCGCGCACACGCACACGCACACACACACACACACACTCCCGCCCGCCCTCCCTCTGTGCCTGCTCCCCCTCTGTGCCTGCTCCTTCCTCGCCCCCCGCCGCCTCCCCTGCTCCCCCCTCCTCCTCCTTTCTCTGCAACGAGCTAGAAAGAGAGAGAGGGGGGGAAAAAGCCACTTACAGGTATTTGTTTAGTGGATCGGCGGCTTAATTTATCCCCCCCCGCCCCCCCCCCACCTTCCCCACCGCCCCTCGCAGTTTGTTTACAAGTATCAAAGTTGTAATTGAGGAGCTGCCAAGGCACATCTGGATATTTTTCTTCTTCTTCTTCTTTGTGTTAGGGACTGATGTGCAACTAATTAAAGGCAGACAGGCTGGTAGCGTCTGCACACTCAAGCCCCCCCAAATAAAGAGCCTGGTAAGTGACTGGTTTGCTTTCCCCCCCTCATCTTTTTCCCCCTTATTCTTCGCGGGTTTTTTTTTCTTTTGTTTTTTTTTGTTTTTTGTTTTGTGTGTGTGTGTGGTTTCGGATTTTAGTTGTGGGGTTTTTTTAGAGGGATGGGTTGTTTTTTTGGTTTTTTTTTTTAATTTTGGGTTTGTCGGGTCCTCTTTTTTTTCTGTTGTTCTTGTTATCTGGGATCGTAAAAGTAGATTAATGTTAGACTTGGGCAATAAAAGGCGTCGCTGTATTAATTTATTAATTAATCTGCACCCGCCCCTCCTCCTGAATCTTAAATATGACCTTTGATCTCTCTGTCTTTGGCAGAGCAGACATGCAATATTGAACATGTACGGTCACATTTAGCTTAAGCAGGGACAGAATCGCAAAGCCCGGCTAGCAATTTCTATTTATTTATTTCATTCGTGGAAAAGAGGGCGATAGTTAGAGGGGGAGGGAAATCAATAACTGCGTCTCGGGTACCCTTTTCATGCTCCGGAGATGCATCGATTAAACAATAATGACCCGGTTGGTGGGTACCATCATTTTCTCGCTGCTGGTGGCAATAAAGCCTGAGAGGGGATCGCGGGGAGAGAAAAGGTAGCCAGTGAGGGAAGGTTTTGTGGAGAGAAGCCAGTTTAATGCTGGGGGAAATAGGGCAAGAAAATGCATATGACTTCTGGCATAAAGGGCTGAACGCTAACATTTTATTCCTTACCAGATGCGTGGCTTTCGTACACATGGCTGGCAAAACTAGTTTTATTGAGTAGTTGTTATCGAGGACATGCAGCTAGGTTTTCCTTTCTGGAAACGAGAGAGATTGTTTTTTGGTTTTTTGTTTTTTTGGTTTTTTTTTCTGTAAGCAAATCCTTCGCATCCCTCCACAAGACGACGCTTAGCCTAGAGCTTTCCGGGGCAGCCTTTGTATTGCCACTAGACCTCTGAAGGCAGCGAGAGTCTGGGTTTTTCCCTGACGTGGAAACACAGAGGTGGCTCCTGCGAGCTCGGGGTCGTTTTTTTTCTTTTTTTTTTTTTTTTTTTTTTTTCCGACGGAAGGGCGGCCGCCAGTCCCCAGTGCAGCCGGGGGTGAGGTTCCTTCTGTAGATTTACGCTCCCTTCATCTGGATTTGTTTACATAAAGCCCGCTTTCAGAGCACGACGTTGGGAGAAGACGAAGTTTTTGCACTCGGTAGGTTGGGCTGCAAACGGTTCATTAATCTAATTATGATCGTAATTACCGTAATGGATAACCATTTTGAACTAAACATACCAGAGTCTGGAAACTAGACGTAGCCCCACGAGTGCCTCACGAGTGAGCGTTTCTGATAGCCCTGCATCAGAAAAGATGCTGGAAATATCTGAACTATTCAGGTAGAGCATCTGGAAAACAAAGAGGCAGTGTTCATAAACTGAGGGCTTTTTAAGTTATGCTTATGTTTTGCTTTAGTTCGCTCAGGCTGCCATAATTTACCTTCTTCATTGCCATGAACTAAAATACTCCCCTTCACCTCCTTGGGGGAGAAAGGGGGCGGTAGGAAATAAAACGGACGCCGTGTCCTTAGCCCCCTCCTAAACTTTCCCAGCCGGGAGCAGAAAGCCATCTTTCCCCGATGGGGGCTAGCTCAGCAGGTACAGGGCTAGTTCAGCAGGTACAGGACGTGCCCTCCCGAGCGTTCCCGGGCTGTCTCTCGGCGAAGCCCCCTGCCCCGCGGCGCCTACGGAGGGGCTGTCCCCGTCTCGGTGTGTGTGTCCCCAGCCCTCCCTGCGCAGCCCCCGGCGGCGGTGACGGGGAATCCTCCCCGAGAGGCTGGGATAAATACTCCGTCGTTAGTACAGCTGCAGGCGCCGGGATCACAAGCTGTGAAATTGCTTAAGTATTTTTTTTTAACCTAGCCCCGTGCCCCCCGCGGCCTGCAGGCAGCCCCCCCGTACCCGGAGGTGGCGGGGGGGTCGGGGAAGCCGGTGCCGCCGCAACCAGCGCCCGGCGGAGCCAGCTGTGCCGGCAGGCAGCTAATGACCGCCGGGCTCAGAAGGACACCGTGGCAGCTGGCGGCTCCCTCCCCCACCTCCTTCTTTTTTCTTTTTTTTTCTAATTCCTTTTATTTATTTTCCCCCTCGCTCTTTCTCCCCGCCTTTTCATTTTTCCCGGTGCTGGTAGGTGGGCAGCTCCCTGCCCCCGTGTCGTGTCCCCCGCCCCCCAGCTTGTCCCGGGACCGGGTTTGCCCCACCCGGGCGGGCGCTGCGAGCGCTCTGCCCGCGGGTACGGCGAGACGTGTGTCCCCCACCCGCGTGTGCTCCCCCCTCCCCCGGGGTGGCCGTGGGCGGCCGTCAGCGCCCCCCGCGCGCGAACCCCCTCGGAAATGACTTTTTGTGTTTCAGCTGCGGCAGCTCCCGTGAGGATGCCGGAGGAGCGGCTGCCCGGCCGAGCACTGACCGCGGGGATGCGTCCGGAGGAGGAGGATTAAGCGACCCCCCCCCCCCCCGCCCCGTCCCTCTCCCCCCGGCCCCCAGTCCCCCCCGTCCCGTCCCTTCCCGCCGCCCCCCTGCCCCGGCCACCATGAACACCAACGTGTGCGTGGAGAGCGGCCCCAACCCCGAGGCGCCGGGGCTGCCCAAGGACAGCCACCTGCCCGAGGGGGCCCTCAACAGCCTTGTGGATTACAACTCGGAGATGGAGAGGTACCGCTCCTTCGCCACCTTCTACAAGACCAACGGCGGCGCCTTCCCCCAAGCGGCCAAAATCGCCCGCATCACCACCCCCATCTTCCCCAGCGCGGCCGCCGCCGCCGCCGCCCGCATCGGCATGTCCCCCTGGAACTGCGACACCGCCACGGCCGCCGCCGCCACCGCCATGCTCTGGGGCAGCGGCGGCGGCGGCGGCGCGGCGGGCGGCGCGAGGAAACCCTCCTCCTCCTCCTCCTCCGCCGCCGCCGCCGCCGCCTCCGCGGCCGCCGCCGCCGCCTCCTCGCTGCACGCCGGCAGGGGCGGCATGCACCACCGGAGCGACTCGCAGCGGCTGGGCAAGCCCGGCTGCCCGCCGGCCGAGCAGCCCGCCCTGCCCATGGCCAACGGCAACTTCCTCTCCACCCTCGCCCCCGAGCACTGCCGGCCGCTGGCCGGCGAGTGCATGAACAAGCTCAAGTGCGGCGCCGCCGAAGCCGAGATCATGAACCTCCCCGACCGCGTCGGCACCTTCTCGGCCATCCCGGCGCTGGGCGGCCTCTCCCTTCCCCCCGGGGTCATCGTCATGACGGCCCTGCACTCCCCCGCCGCGGCCTCGGCCGCCGTCACAGACAGCGCCTTCCAGATCGCCAACCTGGCGGACTGCCCGCAGAGCCACGCCTCGGCCTCGCCCGCCTCCGCCCTGGGCGCCGCCGCCGGCGCGGGGGGCGGCGGAGGCGGCGGCGGTGGCGGCGGAGGCGGAGGGGGGGCCGGCGGCACCGGCGGCGGGGCCGGGGCCGGGGCGGGCAACCCCGCCAAGAAGAAGCGGAAACGCTGCGGGGTGTGCGTGCCCTGCAAGCGGCTCATCAACTGTGGAGTCTGCAGCAGTTGCAGGAACCGCAAAACGGGACACCAGATCTGCAAATTTAGGAAATGTGAAGAGCTTAAGAAAAAACCGGGCACTTCGTTAGAGGTCAGAGGAGATGATTTCTTTTTCCCCAGCCTCCCGCCGTCCCTCCTCAACCCCCTGCCCCCGCCCCTCCAGTGCTTCTTGTCTAGCTTCAAGATGCAGCATCCCTTCTCCGAGGCCTCCTTCAGGCTCTGAGGGAGCCCCCGCCGCGGGCGCGGCTCCCCGCGGCGCGGCCCCGCCGCCCGCCCCTCTCCGCCCCGCAGGGAAGAGAAACGCCGCCTCCCGCGGCGCCCCGCCGAGCCGGCCGCTGGCCCCCGGCCCCGGGCCGAGGAGGGACGGCCGGGGGGCGCCGGCCCCCGCCCCGCCAGCTCGTGGCCGTTACGGAACGATGCTAACCTGGTTTACCTGCCGTGCTGTTTCCATAAGACTGCTGGCTCTCTGGTTCCTTTTTGTTTTTCTTCCTATTTTTTTTAAATTTCTCTCTCTCCCTGTTTTTTTCTTTCGTTTTTTAATTAATGGCAATCATGACGATTCGGGGCGGTTTGTAGGAGCGGGGAGGTGGGAAAGGGAAAGTTTTAGCTGAACACCAGGTTTTCGCTGTCAGAAGTTCAGGGAAAGCAATGGCAAGTTCTTCTCCAGGTTGGCTGGTAGCAATGTGTCCCAGACAGACGACGGGCCACGGAGCCCAGTAGTAGGAGAAACGCACCCAAGTGATCTCTTTGGCAATGTCTTTTATGAAATACCCTGCTCGTGGTGTATTAAACACAATGGAAGAATAGCACAGGTATGACTGAACTGATTTCTGGCTGAACTGTATGTACGGTTATTTTTACAACGTTTCCTCGGAAGTGACAATGTATTGTGTTCCCCAAAGCTGTAACAACAGGTTTTCAGATTTGCTAGACGTACGAGAGACAGGCAGATCCCGTGTCGCAGACATTTTGGTTATTGTATTGGGTACGACAGACAATGGGAACCAAAATACACAACCGTGAGGAAAATGGCAATTGGATGGTATCGTTAGGGGAAGGGAACAAGTAAGAGGAAAGACTAGTAATCATACTTAATTCCTTGTCATTATAAAAATTATAGTGTTGCTGGTTCGACACACATCTCAGATGCATCTGAAGGTGTCGAGGATGATGGATTTAGTACAGAGGAGTAGTGTGTGGCGGGTGACACCAAGATTTGTAGTCATAAAAATCAGAAACTAAGTGAGAAATTGTAACTTCCCTCTCTCTCTGTGTGTGTGTGTGTGTGCCTGTGTGTGTTTGCATAGCGGTTTATTCCCTTGCTCATTGCTCGCAGGAGCTCTCTCCAAGAAGAGATGGGATGAGGGATTCCAGGGAAAAAGCAACACTTAGAGCCAATTAATTTGTTCTGTGTTAAATAAATTGAGATAATAGTGTTGGTATTGACACTGCCATGGGACAAAAGCAACATTTGGGGGTTCACTGACATTTGGCTGATAGTATTAACTCTTTCCTAACCAGCCTCATCAAAACAACTAATTCCTTCTTGCAAGAATGAACTGTTCTTGCTGAAAGTTTAATTCATAGCTCTGCATCCTTTTAGCTCTTTTTTTTTTCTGAATGGTGACCCAGCATTGCTAACACAAAAACCAGGATGGACTTCCCAGGGATAGAAACTAGACTGGGTTTTCAGCTCTTGTTTTTCCCAATAATACGCCTTTGGTTTTGTAGCAAGTTTGCAAAAAGGATCGTTAACACCTTGTCTGTTAATGCTGAGCATAGCCTAAAACAGACTCCCTGAACCAGAGGCATGGAGAATTCCCCCTACACTACCCAGCACTGAGAGTGCCTTTGTGTGCCAAGTTCCCTCATTAGGCTTGCAAACCAGGGTGCTGCTGGGATTTAATGTTTGTGATAAATGATAGGTTCTGATGGTTTATCGATTTGTGCAGAAAGTGAGCTATCTCTGGAAGAAACACATTTGTACATTATCAGATCTTCCTATGGGTTTGTGTGCATCTCTGAGCACTTTTCCAGAAGTTCTTTGCTCCTGACAAAGGTGTTTGGTAGCGTTAAAAACTTTTCAGGTGTGCTATGAGAATGCCTCCTGTTAAAATTGTTTAACCACTGTGACTAGTAAAACCCATGGTTTAATTAGCCACTTGTGTGCTCTCATAACCACCTGCCTTCACTTCTTCTCTTCATTCTCCCTTTCCCCCACTTACTCTCTCCTGTTTGTGCTCTGTCAGATACGTAAACACAAAAGCTCCTCTGCTGCTGTACTGTGACTTGAAGGAAACAGGTCTCTCTTTCCAGCTGTGGAGATGTCAGTAAGGCATCACTTTTCTGCAGGTCATGGCCCATCACAAGGTTTTGTCACAGGATGTGGCTAATTTCTTTACAGGGGTGTAGTTTGTCAGTAGGAGAGGAAGAATAACTTATTTGCATGGTGTTTTCCTTATGCTTTCTTTCTTCTTTATAAAGAATTAAAATTAATAAAGTGACAGAAGGGCTGCCTGCAGCACAGGTGCAGCAGCAGTGCTCTGGCTGTAGGGCCACCAGCTGGAAGGGTGTCAGAGGGTGACAGGGCCCTGCAGCAGTGGTGTTGGTGTTGGGGCTGGGCAAGGGCAGCCTCCCTGCAGAGTGAGTGCCTGGAGTGACTCTTGGCCTGTGCTCCTGGGGAATCCATCACTCTGCGTGGATGGTCCCCTGGCACCTCGGTTGGTACACAGCCATGGGTATGCATCAAGGATTGAGGGGCTCACCTTCCACTACACACTTAGGTGATTTGTGAATTGTGCTCGACAGTGGCTGCAAAATGCAGGGGTGATTTACAGCAGGGGATGGAACCGTGTTTAAAAACAAATGAAAAATTAGAAAAATACCAATAAACCGTGAGCTGGCTGACCCCACAGAAACCATTTCTCTCTTTTTCCTTTAAATCTCTTCTACTGGTGCAATGAAGGCATAGGATATAACTCTCAAAGATAGTATGTGGAGGTGAAGACAGATCACGTGAATGCTTTCCAGTTCCTGACCTTTGCATTTTTCATGGAATGCTTCTCACTCAGCATTTTTTTTAAAACACTTGAATTATTTTTTCCTATTTTTCTTGTACTGTTTTCACATTAAAAGTGTCCCAATGCTCTAGTATTTTTCATAGAATGTTATTATTACTAGGAAATTTTATGTACAGCAATAATAAATCTATAAAAATCAGATTGACGTCACGTTGCACGCTTCCTACTTGTGTATGTATATTCTGTGTTCATTCAGATTTACAATCAGTTTAAAGAGACATAATCTTTATTTACCCATAGAGACTACTTATTTTCCTCTGATTGGTGCACATGTCTGTAACTTCTGCTGCAGGTTATGAAGGTTAGGTGCCTGGTGGTAGTTCACATTCTTCTCTCTTTTAAGCGAACCCCATTCAGTGCATGAATCTCAGTTGCCCCAGTGCTCATTTTCATTAGCGTGACAGCAAATTCAGGCAGAGAGGCTGACTTGTGTTGGCAGGGGCTGAAGGCTCCTGTCAAATGTGAAATATCAGCTGTTTAGGCATGCTGTCATCGTAGTGGGCACCACTTGCTCCCTTTGTAACAGCCCAGCTAATTGATATGTGCGCTATTAAAGTGAGCGTTTGCATACCAACCCGATTGAGTCAATACCAGCCTCCAAATCCGAGGCACTTGGCTGAGCTGTGCTTCAAGCCAGTGGGATTTTGAGATGGCCTTCTCCAGGGATAGGTTGTGATGATTGATTTCAGCAGGAACGGCGTCTGATCCTGAAAGTCTTAACACCATATGGCATTGCCACGGGGGAGAGAGGCTGCGCTGGCAACCTCCGAACCTGCACTTCGTGTTGCGGTAGCGCGTGCGAGCGCTGTTAAGGGAAGACTGCTGAGCTCTGTGGATAGGGGTCAATTAGTAGGGGCCTCAGAGGAAGCAATTTCCCCGCTGTCTATCTGGCTTTAAATTACATGCACAAGTTAAGTGACGGCATGATGGAATTGAGCAGTGGTGAGGGGGAACTGTAAAGTCTGATAAGAAGCAGGCGGCTAACACGATCCAGCGGGCTAACTGGAAGGTGGAAAGAAAGACCACCTTGTAGCTCGTGTTGCTGTTCATCCCTAAACATCAGCAGTGCTGCTGTATGACAGGCTGTCTCTCCTGCCTGCCACTGTCTCGTGGCCCTCCATCTGGCCGAGGCTCCCTGTGTGCATGTGTTAAACACTTTGCAAAAGGGCAAAAAAGCAGTCCTTGTTCCGGGGCGTTTGCAGCTGGAGCAAGAACTGCCATCTGCCCCGAGCGCAATTTACATTGGTGTTGGCTGCAAAGCCCTGATCAGCCCTGAGAGCTGTTTTTTCCCCTCTTTCCTCCTTGTTTGTGACCCTGGTGCTCTGCCAGGGTTGTCTTGTTCTTCTGTTCCCAGGCCTGAGCCTAGAGGGAGCGTGCCTGGTGCTGGAACTGGCTGCTAGCACCATAAGAGAGCCCTCACTGGATGACTGTGATGCTCGTGCTTGGGGCTTCCAACATGATGCATGATCCTGCTGTGACAGTGTGATCAGGGAGGGGAGGAAGTGAGAGGCAGGGCTAGATCTGACCTTTGTTGGACATTTTGCCATGAGGTTTTGTCACTTTCATTCAGATACTGCATGTCTGGGATAAACATACATTCTATGATGAGTTTTCCTTTGACCTCTGGAGGTTCTTGGGGCAGCACCAGGCCTCCTACTGCCACCTCCAGCAGAGACCAGAGCAGCTACATCTTTGCTCACCAGTCCCTGACCTCTGTTGCTCAGACATCTCTTTGCAGGGAGTTAATCTTCTGCGTTAGGTTCACATCTTGCAGGGCAGGAATGTGCTGCAGTTGGTGGGAGTCATGGGGTGGAGGAATATGCTTAGAGCCCAGAGGAGACAAACTTTTAGTCTCCTTGCAGTTCTAGCAGATGACTAAGTGCAAGTGATTTCCTCTGAAATGTGGTTGGATGGTGCCTGGTTTGCTGTTTCATGTATTGTTGTTTCCCTTTCCTCATGCAATACTTGCAAAGCAGAGAAAGTGCCCAAACCCCATGACATTACTGTTCAGTTTAGAGTATAAATGGCTGCTTGACACACTGTGCATACTGTTGTTAAGGGGGGGCAAAAATGAAGTTACTCCTGCCTAAGAAAATCTCTTGGTGAGATTTGGTACTGAACTGAACAGCATTTGAAGAAATTCTGCAAAATTGTAGGCTAGTCAGGGACTTAACAGTTTCTTTCATACAAACACTGCTTTCTACTTGCATTGAAAATGGCTTGCTTTAAATCATTGAACTATGATTGTTTGCTAGTGAAATTGTCTGTATGGTAAGAGAGGTTAACTGGTTGCAGTGGTTCTGAATTTTGATTTCACTCAGTGGTTCTTTGCATGGTTTTCTAAGTACTAGTATAGGTTATACACTTGGAACATCAAGATTCTGTGCCAGACTCTGGATTTCAGTGTTGTGACTGTTTAATCTATTTTTTTTAAGCTGACATAATGAAATCTCTATGCACTGTTTAGGCTGGTCAAGCTACATGTGTCATGAGAAGGATGATGAATGAGGGTGGTTTGGGATTTTTTTGAGCAGTAATTAGCATAATAGGTGTCTTTTTTCTTCTTTTTTTTTTTTTCTGCCAAATCATCTCAGTCACTTTGAACTAGATATTTCAGTTAGAGGTACATAAAACCATCATGACTTGGAGTCCTATGCCAGCTACAGGATGTTTGGAAAATCTTTTCCAATTCTGTGTTTGTACAAATTGTGGTAGACTATACACATCATGTGTGATTCATATAAGGAGACTTTGTTTAAGTTGGTAGATATGTGAATGTCATGCTTCATGCCACTGATTAGGGGTGGGCAAGAGTAAGGAACAGTCTCAATTTTTGTCTGCTTATTCATGTATGTTTGTATTATCAGATCTTGGGGTCACTTTCCATGCAATTCTGTTTGCTAAGTGCACACTTCACACCTTTACTGAAGTCAGGGAAGACCTTGCTCACTTGGAGAATGGGTTAGGGTGTCAGCAAGCAATCCCTTGGTACTGGGAAAAGAAAAGGAACAGTAACTTTTTTTTTTTTTGGTCAGAAAACAACATCCTGGTACTGCTTTTTGGGTTTAAAAAAAAAAAGTGCCCTAAAGAGTTGAAAAAAAGTTGATGTTCATTTCTGTGTGGTGTGTCATGCATTTATGTATGGCAATGACTAAGAACAGGTCTTTTCCAAATACCCTAAAAATTTGTATTGTAAAAAAGAAAATTAGTAGTCTTCCAACTCTTAACATGCATATATTTTAAGGGTTAGGCTTGGTGAAATAATTCTAAGCAGGCAAACCTAGAATGTACACCTTAAAGACTCATCAAATACAGCATAATCCTTTTGATCACTGGTTGCAATGGGAAATGGCTGCTGCTTGCATAGGTATAAGCCTTTTGGATGTACCCAAGCGAGTTGGGAGCAGTAAGTAACTTGTGTTACTGCAGCCTTGTTACTGGTGGCTAATAATTCCTAAGCCACCAGCTATGTGCTTAAAAACTGGCAGCAGACACCACGTCTCCTGAGGAGTGCCACCACCCAGGGAAAGCATTTCTGTGCTTCTGTAGTGTCTGTGGTTTTGATAGCTCATCTGCTTGGATGATTGTACTGAGCCACAATGTCTTGAAGCATGTGGCTTCCTTTGACACCTTTTCTGCTATTTGAGAGCCCTGACTGCATGTCTGCCTTCTCTCTTCTTTTGGGTACTTCAATTGTTTTCCACAGTCATATCTTGTTCAGTCACATGCAAACACCTGTCCTGAAATTGAATTACTCTGCAGTGTAATCTAAAGTCATCCCCCATTTCGGCATCCTGTGCTTTCTGTTGTGTGTTGAGTTATGTTGCACTGTACTTTAGATGTGACAGCCATTTAATAATGTTGAAGCCTTAGCTCTGCAGGGGCTAAAAAGATCCCAGCAGGCTTGTTAACTTCTACTCTCAGACATTATGGGAAATATTTTCTCCTCCCTGGAACACTTCGGCATCCTCTTAATTAACACTATAAAAATCCATAGCCAGGTATGCGTGAAGCCTGTTTAATTCTTTTGCAGTTTTCCAGAGTTTCTCTGTTCCTTCCTCTTTAACCAGACAGCGGTGCCAAGTGAGATATGAGAACATAAAAGGAATAAAGGCAGCCTGGGTCATGCAGGATACTGTGTTCTTGTCAGGCAGCATACTCATCAAGTGCCTTTCCCATACCCACCATAGGATCTTATTTTTTCCTTGCTCTACTCAGTATTTCTCTTTCTCTGAAGTGTTGGGCATTTTAGAACTTTGCACCTCTCTTTTCTCAGGACAGTATTCTTTTCTGCTTCACACTACTGTGGTCATGGTGTCTGTTGTACTTCTATGTAGAATCCCCACTAGCTGGTATCAGACTTCATTTGACTAGAAGTTATCTTTCTATATATTTGACTAAAAAGCTATCTGAGACAGAGATGAGAGAGATTATTCACTGGTTTAGGAGGTGGAGAAGCAGTATTAAAATTTGAGGTGGAGAGAAGAACTTAAATACTAGAAAATGGGGTAAATCCAAGGGAGTTCAGGATGGATATCACTTAAGATGAGGGCAGAGGAGAAGGAAAGAAGAGCTGCAGAGTGCTCAAACAGAGGAGAAATCCATAGTGGCTGAGGGTTGGTTATAATGTCTGAAGCCTCAGTGAGGGGGTGCCTGCTCCTCCACAGGGGTGACTCAGTTACCATGGGACAGACTAAGCACTGAAGGGTGCAGTGGTAGGGCTGAAGATGCAGTGACATTTCCCTTGCTAAGAAGAGTGTGTGTATACACCTCTAATACGAGGTGTATTTGCTGCTATGAGTAATAAATTAGTATTCAGGTGAGGCAATTGAAGAGCTCACCAGTAACCATCTTCCCAAAACTTCTGCAGGGGAAGGCCAAGATTTCACAGAGCTGAAGGGAACCTTGATGAGGGTAAGCAGGGATTTCCCCATGTCCTTGTGGATATCATAAACCAGTTTTTAAAATTAATTTTGAAAAATTGACTGGAGTTTGTGGAGAGAATTTCAATATCAGGGTGAGCTTTTGGTATGGGTGGAGTCTTGTCTTCCAAACAAGTTGTTCAAGGGGTAAGAAAATGAGAAAGGCATACACACAGAAAAGCCAACAGATATGAGAGAGGGGAAGCTTGCAAAGGAGAGGCTGAAAATGATGATTTCTTGCACGAGGACTTCTTAGTCTTAAAGATTTCCTTGGTGGTGTGTACTGTGTTTCCTGGGAAAGCTGGAGCATGCTGACAGCATATCAGTCTGGCCCAATGTTAACACAAAGAAATTGCCCCATTGTCATGAAAAAAATACCCCACAACAACTGCAGTTCAGTGACATCTGTCCTACACATCCTAACTGTGATGGGAGATTGGAGATTGGGTGCAGCAGCCTCGCAGTTACAGGCTTGGAAGAGAGCTGAAGAGCTCTCACAGTCTGTGTAAAAGCTACAAGGAGAGCAGAGTGAGAGTAATTAAAGATGCTGAAAACACAAAAGGAGAGGCAAGGAATACAATATACAAAGGATATACATTTTTAAATATGTGATCTCCAAAGCAAGTAGTACTAGTGAAAAAAAGGCTTTTGGTTTTAAAGCAAAAAAAACAGGAGAAAAATACATTTGGAAGGGTTGTGTGACCCACATGGCAGGGGGTGAGGGAGGACTCAGTTACACCATCTTAGTAATGATGTAAAACCCATTCCCTCTACATCACCAGTTCATCTGAGCTCTGGGAGGTGGTGAAATGCTTGGCTGGTTGCTTGGAAGCTGATGTAGAGTAAATTGGAGGTCAAAGTCCAGTGAAGGGCACAGTGTCATGAAAATAATGACTGAGATGGGTCTTAATTGTCATCCTTGCAAATTTCAGAAGACACACTCGGGAAAGACCAGGATTCAAAAGCATTTACAATGTATTAATGTCTCCCTCAGCAGTCAGGAATTGTGGTGACCTGTTGTATGAGAGTGTTGCTGCTCCCCTTCCTGCATCGAGTCAGACAATGCATGGTGCTCACCTTGATGCTTGGCTACAAGACAGCCAAACTGGCACCTGCAATGGGTCTTAGGCATTGGCTGGTTATACTCCCTCAGCTGAGATACCAAGTGCTGCATTTGAGTGATGTATTTCTGTATTTCTCCTTCCTTTTATTTTTCTTTTATTTTTCTTTTTGCAAGCTTTGCAGAAAAAGAAATAAGCAAGCAGAGACCAAGAATTTAATGGTTATATTTTTCACTGGCTCTTTTATCAACAGCATGTGAAAAATCCCAAAGGACAGAAGCAGTTAGCTAACCAATGAGGCATCATAGCTGATTTTAGGTTCCATGCAGGAGAAAAAGATACTGAAGCCCCAGCAGCTCAAAGGGAAAGAGATTTAAATTTAGGTTTGGTACTAAGAAACGTGCCTCTCCTCTGCTTGGAGACCAGTCTGTAAGAGATTACTGTACCCCAGGGCAGCAGTTTGGAGGATGATAGAGATGTCAGCCTGTGAGTGCAAAGACTTGTACCACTGGATGATGAACCAGCAGGGATTTCTCATTAATGGAATGAATGTTAACAAGAATAATTCTGTTTTGTGAGCTGGTGTGTGTGGGAAGGATAAATGATAGGGGCTGATGGATGGTCTTCACAGAGATTTGATTAGGGAGAAGGTGAATGGCAGTGTGTGTGTGAGAGAGGGGGAGGTGTGTGCACGTGGTACATCCATTGCAGTAGGCAGGCACACTTCTAATTGATAATGTCTGCCAGAGAAGTCAGCAGAAGTAACCAGATAGGTCCTAGGCAAAAGCAGAAGCTGAGCACTGGTGTGGATATTTCATTTTTAGTGTCCTGTGTATTGTAGAATCTTGGGTTTTATGTTGCATGGTGGTTACAAACCTGTATCCAAGAGAAAAACTTTTGTCAGTAACAGAGCTTTCTGCTAATAAAGCATTTGACTATTGATATTAATTCCCACAGTCAGTATGAGAGCACTGAATGACATCTTCTCTGACCTGCTTAGTGTCATCTTTGTCTCTGAAGTAACACTCCTAAAGCTTATATGAGCCCTTCCCTGAAAAAGCAGGAGACAGGCCAGACCTACTGGTTGAGAGGCCAGGCAGGCAGAACCAGCAGAAACAATCCCTCATCCTTGCCTGAGGCCTTCATATGCTGCTGGAATGCAAATAATAAATGGAAAAAGGCAAAATAGTCACATAAGCTGAGTAGGCACTCTAAGCAGCTCCAGCCTCAGGTACAGGGCTAGCTGAGAAAGTGAATGAACTGCATGAACTGCTGGAGAGAGATGTAGAAATAGGGAAGGAAACGTGAATCCCTTTGACAGCGAGATGTCTAACCCTAACCCTCGCCCGAAAAGCCAAACCTCTGCTACGGTCCTTTGGCAGGAAGCCATGAGGAGCTGGAGTGTGGCCATCTGGAGCCGAGGACAAGGTGGCAGGTGACAGGTGACAGGTGACAGGAGGAGTTCAGGCCCACTGGCCGGTGCTGCCAGCCCGCCTGCAGCATGCCAGGCTCGGGGAAGCCCACAGCCAAGCCGTGCTCCCCTCGGGAGCGAGCGAGACAGCAGAGGTGGAGACTTGGCTCCGTCCCTCGGCTCACTGGCCAAAAGGGCTGTGCTGGCACAAGGGAGGGAGTGTGCTGGAAGGCATCCACAGGCAGCTACTCCAGCCTGGCAGGGGATGGGCAGAGGAGGTGTGTTCCTTCCCAGGGCTCTGCCTGCATCCACGTGCCATGTGCCGGTACCCTCTGCGTGCCCCTGCAGTGCTTCAGTGACTTGGGCTGGCCCCTGGGGGTGCTGAGGCCCATGGTGGAGCATGGGAGCTGCTCCCCTTAGAGCTGAAGGTGATGCTCACTGGCACAGAGTGGGGCTCCATCACTAACATTTCCTGGGACTGAGCTATTTTTGCTTTGACAGCATTAGTCCAGATTCCTTTCGATTTCTGATCTGTGGTTGCCGTCTGTTTTCCCCAATGGCATTACACATTTTTTCAGATCAGGACCCTATTCTCCCAAATTTGATCTCATCTATATAGTGAAAAAAAAAGTTAATATATAAAATAAACTGTGGTGTGCAGTGAATGTAAATGAGGGATACCTTTGCTCCTTTTTTCTTCCGTGGAGAAACACATTACTTCTCTGACTAATCCTATTGATTTGGCTGGGGAGCTATGGCCTGCTGCTGATGTCAAGTCCAAGTGGCAGGATCCGGCTATACAGTGGCAGGTCTCCGTGGCCGTTGGCACAAACGCTTTAGTCCCCAGCTGACTCCACTGAAATCTCCTGAGGTTACCTCTGAGCTATTTGAGAAGAGCTGGGTTTTCAAACCATGACCCTGACTTAGGAGTACATTTTAAAAATTTCTACTTGAAATGTCCTGTAGCAAAGGTTTACTTTTCACTCGGTGAAGCTGGCGGCAGAGAAAGTCAAATGAGTTTTCCTAATCTGGTATGTTCTAAATCTGGTTTGTCTCAAATACAGCCTGAGAGATATGCAGTGCAAGTGGAAAAATAACTGCCAGCACGCAGATGCGTGTCCTCCCGGAGCAAATAAAGCTGACTTTTAAAATGAATGTTAAATTTCATCCTTGGTATGAAGGGAGACAGGCTTGTAGTTCAGGTATGGGGAGAGATGTTTTAAGGTGGGCTGTGGAAGAAAGCTCACCACCAAACTTCTGACCCAGCGTACATGTCCCTTTTTATCTGCTAAGTCCAATAATAAGCTTGTTATTAGAGGACATCTGTTACTGCCTGATAACTCGTGCAGCAAGCAGGAGCACAGCGTTGGTGGGCAGCCAGGGATTTTGGCAGCTGTGGGGAGCAGCAGCTTCGTGGACTGTTTCACACCTCGTCCAGAGCGGGGTCAGCACATCCCTCCCGTGGGCCTGTGGCTGGGTGGGAGGATGCCAGGAGTGTGAGGCAAGGGCTATTTCTGCACAGAGCTCCCCTGTGCCAGTTGGTGTGCAGGTGTGCCAAAGCCTCATCCACGCATCCTCCTGCAGCCACAGCTGGCCCCTCGGTGCTGGGTCAGCGTGGTGGGTCCCTGGCATACCTCCAGGACAGGCAGTGCAGCAGCTGGGAGAAACGTGCCACACGCTGGGTTCTGCTTTTTCCTTCTGCATTTCCAGGGGATGCAGTTCACACACCAGTTTCTTGCCCCTAAGCCTCCTTGCCTGAAGAAAAACATTCAAGGAGACTGTGTGAGCTGAATCTGAGCGTCATGAGGTTTTCCCCAAAGCCATTGCTGTAGGTAATGTATATTTATGAGCGGAACAAAGTGGGCTGCAGATACTTTGAAAGGCTGCTTTCCTCTCGGTGGCTTAGCATTTAGGCAAGTTAGGAGTGGAGATGCTGTCCAGACTGCATTTGCCAGTGGCAGAACAGGCTGGTGCAGGACAGATGGCATCTTCCACCTGCCTTCCCTGTGTGTCAGGAGATGCTGATGCTCTGTGGTTCAGGAGATGGTTATCTTTCCAGTACCGAGAGGGAGCCTTCAAGAAAAGTGGAGAGGGACTTTCTACAGGGGTACATAGTGGTAGGAAAAGGAGAAATGGCTTTAGACTGAAAGAAGGTAGGTTTAGATACATATTAGGAAGAAACATCTTATGCTGAGGGTGGTGAGGCACTGGAACAGGCTGTCCAGGGAAGCTGTGGATGCCTCATCCCTGCCAGTGTTCAAAGCTGACTTGGATGGGGATCTGAGAAACCTGGTGGAGTGAGTAGTGTCCCTGCCCATGGCAGGTGAGTTGGAGGTGATCTATAAGGGCCCTTCTGACCCAAATAATTCTATGATCTTAGAGTGCTCTGCAGATCAGGAGACCACATCCCTCTGCTGGCCTTTAGCCCATCACAGTGTAAGACTGTGATTGTCTGTGCCAGTGTAAGACTGTGACTGTGACTGTCATTCCAACAATGAGACTGTGCCTGTACAGTCTCAGGACTGCCCTGTGTGCCCTGAGCCCAGCTCTTGTGTGGGGAAGGGTCTTTCCAGAGAGGGAAATAGGGGATGGAAAGTGAGTTTTGAATTTGCACCAGAGTCTGTATTGTTTATGTATGAGCGATGCTGATGTCATTTCCAGGGTGAGTGTCGGACACCTGAATTAGCTTGTGGCACTAGAAATACAAGGTGTGACATGAAGTAAAGGCCAGCTTGCTTTCCTGCTGGCAGTCATGTGGGCTCTGTTAGACTCATGAGGTGCATAGCCTGCATTCACACAGTGTAAGGAAAGCATACAGGCACTGGTTTATGGCCAGTGGTGGTCAGTGTTTGCTGGGCCAGGCTCCTGATGGATTCAAATTGTATTTCATGCAGTGGCCAGGACTTTTCAGCTGAATTGTTTTGGGCACCATAGAGCACCAGATTTCTCTATATCTGACCATATATCTCTTTCTCAATATATATAGATATATTGAGATAGACACAGACACACACATATACATGTATATAGGTGTATATAACTTGCTGGGCCAAACTGCTCCTCTTGTGCAAGGCGTTTCAAGGAGGGATTGCTCTCCAACTTGAGAAGCTCATGTTGGGTTATCTGCAGATAAGCTCACTTTTCCCTGTGTTGCTAGCACGAGTCCCGCTGCTTTGGGAAATCCACCAGTTTCATGTCATTTGCCATGTGAATTTCTGATTCATTAACACGCTGTGTATTTCGGTGGTTGGATAGGTCTCTGTAAAGACCACCAGGTAGCCAAGATTGTATTGGACATAGCTCAATTGCTGTAGACTTCCCAAAGACCCTCTGTTGAGCTGGATTGCTTCCAAGGCTCCTCAAGAGGAGTGAGGAGTGCCACATCTGGCTAATAATTTGCTGTAGCCAACATATGAGTTTACTTCAATGAGAGCAGGATTTTTGCTCATGGATCAAACATCAAAGGATTCTTACATAATGCAATATCTTTTAACATTGGTAAAGTATTAGGTCATAATCATGTAGTGCTCTGATATATTTTATTATTCTATTTTATTTCTGAATGCAGTTCACCTCAAATGATTCCCTAGCCTTGTAGAAAATAGTAATACAGGTGACTTACAGTGAGTCTTGGTTGGATAGCTCTGAATTTTCTCTGCACCCTAGCAGCAGCAGCATTCCAAGCAGGTGCAGCCAACTTTCCTGATTCCTTGTATCTGTATCACACTTTTCAAGTGTGTGTGAGACTCAAGGAGCCGAGGAGAGAGGATTCTCTGGCAGGTGGGGTAGCCTTGGCTTGAGCTTGCCAAGGGCTGGGCTGGGCAAGCAGGCGGGCCTTGGATGAGCAAATCCCACTGTCTGGCATCCCATGCCTCCTTCAGTCGGTCACCCCAGAGAGCAGTGGGAGAGATCATTCTTTACTGAGTGCTGTTGCTGTGAAAATGCAAGTGTTGAAACAGACTTTGGTGAGGAATTTACAGCTCCTGCCAGCATGCTGGTTTTTATGTGTTGTGTACAGCCAGGATCTGCTTTTACATTTCCCTGTGGAGCATCCAGACAGATACATAGGTATCATTTTTCTGCTTAATTGAGGAGATTTTCTGTTGGTTTCCGTTGCCTGTTTTTTACCTTTTTTCTCCAAAAATGTAGCATGCTTGGTTCCCTATATGAAACTCATTTTTTGAGGCAATAATTAGATCTTCAGATTTCAAATATTCGAGCTACTTCTTCTGCAGTGAAAGCTGGCACATAGGGAGCAGAATAGAAAGTTTGAAAGTGTGGAGGACATTTCATCCCGGGTTTATGTAGGGATAAATCCTCTCCAGTGCCATGCTTTATGGCATTACCTGCATGGAGAAGCCAGGGCTGCAGGTTTCTGAGCATCCTCCTGAGAGCAAGGCTGCCATTTGTCAGCATTTGCACCAGCACGAGCAGTGAAGGCTTTTACAGCAAAACCGCGCTGATCAACTCTGGTTCTGCTCCTCACCACCCCTCCCCAGGCTTCCAGGCAGATCTGTCTTTCCTGTCACTCAGGATAACCATTCCCCACCAGCAGCACAGAGATTCTGGATCTGTTCAGAATGTGCTGTAATCTCACTGAGAGTTTGACTCCCCAGCTGGGAGTGCTGGGTTTATACAGCCAAGCAGTAGATGGTCATTGCACTTAAACTTTTGTGTTGGTGTGTTGAACCTCTAAATGGGCTGAAGGGTCTCTCTTTGTCTCCAAATAACCTTGATCCTTGGAGTGCTGAAATCTATGGATTTCATTGCATATACTGGTTAGGATTTAACTTGATATAGCTGTTCAATTTTAAAGGATTTCTTCTTTTTTGTTTGTGGGTTTTTTTTTTTTTGTTTTGTTTTTTTTTGTTTTTTTGGTTTTTTTTTTTTTGTTTAAGGGTGGATTAGTAATTCATTCCCAAATTGGTAGTTAGCACAATGGATGTTTAATTGTAAATGTATATCTTTAATTAGAACTTGGTACACAGATGCAAAAATTCCTTATCTTGCAGTTTTTCAAAAGCACACATATTAAACCACAGCCTTGCCCTTCAAAAATACTGTTCTGTGCATTTAAAGGTCTGAATGACCTTTTAATCAGACATTACACCTTTACTTCCAGCTGATATGACAACGTCTGACAGTAACTCAACGTGATGTGGCAAGAAAATAAATAAAAGCCATCTCAGTCACTATGTCTTTAAATCTCTCTGTCTTGCTGTGGTTTTGTGTTCAGGCAGATGGACCCACAGCAGAATATTACATTTAGTTTTCAAGTGAAGACAATGTATTGAGTTTAATATGTTTGCATGTTTGACTGTTCTTTTGAGGTCAATTTAGTCATACGATTGTTTCCTGCCATTCCGAACTCCAGCCTCTTCTGCAGCCAAGCTCTTTATAAATTATAAATCTGTAAACCTCGCTCTCAGCAGCCATCTTACAGCCCACACAGACTGCTGTGGATGGTCTAGAAATTGCATTAGCTCTCCTCAGCGTGCCTGGGTGCGAGGGCTGCCGTGCTCTGTCGCTACTTGTGCTCATGCTCACCTCACGTAAACGGGCAGAGCAGGGACTGGTAAAGATGGATATGAGCAATTCCTACTTTTGCACCATCAACACAAAGAGAACTCACATTAGTCAAGGTGGTTGTATTTAACACATCAGCTTATTGTCCTTGGAAGTTAATTTTCAGATGATTTATTGAAGTGTAACATTTGTGGAGGGGGAGTGGATATTGAATTGACAACAGGTCAGAGTTCTGATAATACAGCAGAATTATTTTGATCTCTGGTATTTCCAAGTGCTGAAGCAATAAACATAACAATAACAGCTTCCCTTTCATATGGCTTTTACGAAAAGAGAAGCTGTGTACTGTTGGAGCCTGTTTATCTTAAACTTGAATAATTATTCAACAAAAAATACATGCCATACTAATGAGCAGTTCCCTGGAATTCAGAAAGTAATATTGTGACACTAAGTACAATGCACATGTACACTGCAGGATCCATGGTCTGTTGGATTTTTATGGAAAAACTAGGAAAACATTAAAAAGGTCTTCCCTGAAACAAAAAAAGAACTCTTTCAAAAAGAGACATGTACTTAAATGTGCACGAGCAACATCCATGAGAACTTATTTGTTATAAATATTCATTTGGAAATTTCAAGAGTTTTGCTTTTAGGAGATTTTTTTTTTTCAGATGTAACACTACTGTTTTGTGGGTAGTTCTTAATGAAACAAATACTTGTAAGCTGGGACAGACTGATAGGGTTAGTGTCACTCTCCCCTCCCTGGACAGGGCAGTTATTAATTCTGGAGGAGAGAGATGTGGGTCCAGATGCATGGGTTCAAGGGTGCTTTGATTATCTTTTGACTGAAGGAAATTGAGGATGAGAAGTTCCTCACAGAAGTGACACAGCCCTTGCAGGCTCAGTCCCTTCAGCCTCTCATGTAGGTTGTACTTTAAAGGTGTGAAGGGAATTTGCTGCTACTCAAATGTGTATGGAGGCACCTGGGTGCAAGTGGGTATCATTTTCAGGGTGCAGCTGGTGGGGGAAAGAGGGCGGCAGTAGCTCTCTTTACACAAGACTGTTTCTGTGTAAGCCAAGGTCCTGCATGCGTGTGAAAGAAAGGACAGGGGCGGTCCTGGGCAGCACCCCTAAATCAGCACGGTGATTCCCTCACTGGAATGAAGTCATGGATGTGTTTTCAGTTCTTTCTGCATTGCAGCCTAAATGTGGAACAAGGTGTGGTTTGAAAATGCCAACCTGTCCTCCTGAGGTGTCTGCAGACACAGCATGCTTTCTGAGTGACAGAGCAGGGCCTTTGCTACTCCCCTGTCTCGAGCATGGTCTTGCCAAAGCGTCTGTTTAACCCACAAACCCACTGAGCCGTAACTGCGTGCCTAGTATGACGGCTCAAGGCAGGAACCATCGTACAACCCTGTGGTTATTCTAAAAGCGTTGTCTGTTTTCCAGATATTTTTTCTAGAAATGTTTACATTTTCATGACTACCTTGTTAACAAACTAAGGAGAAGTCAGCGTGTTAGGTGTGTTACATACTGAGTACGATGTATTACATGTGATCCTAAAATGGTGTGTGTTTGGAGAAGGATGTTTCTATTAATTGTCAAGCAATGGGAGGCATCGTGTTGTTCCTAGATAACTGAAAGTATGCCTAAAATGTAAAGGAAAAGAACAACTAGAACTCGAGTATGCCAATGCCACAAAAGAAAGCTTAACTTGTTTTCTTGCTTTTTTTTTAGAGAACACCTGTTCCCAGCGCTGAAGCATTCCGATGGTTCTTTTAAGCAGTAGTGTATCTTATTTTCGAGGCAGTCCGAAGTGAATGGCAAGCTAAAGTCTTGTTTTAAGAAACTGCTTAGTCCACCATTGAAGAATATACTCAGATACTATTTTCATTTATGTATAGGGGTTTCCTCAAAAGCAAAAGACAAAAACCTGTGAGCCTGGGGAATTGGCCAGCTTCTTCACATTCAGTACACCGATTCTTTCTTTGATGTAACTTAGCTATACTAGTGAAGTTGTTGTCTATTTTTAAAGTGGCTGTAAAAAAAAAAAAAAGTTTGGGTAAACCCCTGCTATAAAGTCATGTATCTTTGAAAAGTAACATATCTATACTTCATTTTCAAATATATGTGTTTCAGTACTGTAAACTGTACAGATAGCCGCTTGTATTTTGTGTGTTTAGACACAAGGAGACAATCATGTCTGAGCATCAATGGAGATAAACAGTTTGTACACAACAGTGTGGTTCTGCAAATTGAATCCGGAGCAATAAATTCTAGCTTTAACTATTATTTTGCTAGTTGTTTCGCAGCAGCAGCAGCAACAGCAGCACTGTTTTACCATGCATCCTTCCATAGAGACTTGATGCCAAGTTTTCCAAGATAAAAAGATTGTGATGCATCTAGCAATTGCCTTCTGTTGTGGTGTTGTGAGAGGGGAAGACGTAACACTTAAAATTAATCTTTCAAGCACTATATTAGAATAGTGGTTTGTGCACTTGCATTGCTTCCAAAGGAGCTTTACAGAGGTGTATCTCTCCAAAAATGCTGTCTGGTGTCTGACTCATTTTTCACTGTGCCCAGCATAGGCAAATGTGCAAAACTAGTAATTTAAATAAAGGTTGTTCTAGGATACAAACCAGAGTATGGGACCTTAGCAAAAATGATGACTCAGTTTAATTACCCTTCACCTACAAGATCTTATGTAACATTTTCAGTCAATGGAGTAAATATTTTATAAAGTGGAATGCCATATTTTTGGTTCTGGTGGAGCGCTTCACAGTTAAGTGAGTTTTGACAGTTGGACTGGTTTAGGTTTCACTTGCACTTGTGCTCATTTGAGAGCCTGGATATTTTTGCGGTATAAAAAAGATTTTTTTTTTATTTTTATCCTTTTAAAAAAAGACCGCTTCTCCCCATGTTTCTTGGTCCACTGATTTTGGCTTTGCTGAATGACTGGTCCCTTAAGCCCTTACAAAAATGCTTTGCTGTTCTTCTTCCTGTTCTAGCTGTATGGAAGAAATGTCTACTCCATGGAAAGGCAGCACACAGAGGGATATAGCTGACATGCCATAAAAAATAAGGAGGATTCTTTACTTAGGGATACTTACTATCAGTCGATCATCACTTTTTATCGCTTGGCTTTGTCATACCACTCTCGAGTGAGAAGGCCATGCCACCAAAGTAAGTGAATGCTGTTGTGCCATGTATTTGATAGATTTGTAATTTTATACAAGATAGGCCTACCAGTAGTTTCACAAAAACGATGCTGGGCATGCAAATAACTAATTAATGTTGCACAGCACATGTAAATCTCCTACTGTTTCAGCACTTTCTTCAGGGTTTTGCTAAGTACTTCAGCCTTTGGCCCCGGTCACACTTACTTGATGAAGCACAAGGTTGGGAATGCTCCAGTGAGGGACCTGTGCAGGTGGGGAAGACACCAGCTTTGGCAAGTGAGGGCTGGCAGGTGTCAGGAACAGCCCAGAAAGTGAAGACGAGGGGATGGAGGCAGAGAAACCTCCTGAAGGCACATGTGTGTCAGCAGGACTGGGCAGAGCATGGGTGACCCAGGGTAACTGGAGGGCACAGTTGGGCTGAGCTTACACCTGCATCCTCAGCTTAGGGTCAGTGCATGTGCCAGTGTCCTTGCGTTGTACAACGTCACATACATGGCTTCAGAGGTGGAATGTCACGCTTAAAATGCTTCTATCATGGTGCCCCTCTTACAGTTTGTGAGATCCTCAGTTGTATACTCATCCAATGCCTATTCAATGAGCTTTGTGTCTGTTTGTAGGGCAGCTGTGTATGGATTTTTTTGTGTTGGAGACTTTTTGGTTAGGGGCCTCTGTTACTGATCGTTAGACCAATATGAGCTCTGCAAGGTCTTCTCTACCAAAGTGCTGACTGACTTACAAACTGAAGCCTTATTTGCACATCTGGCTGGTAAGCTTGCCTTGCTCTTTGGAAAACTCTCATTGCTCTTACAGAAGCAGAGGCAAAGTTAAGTTCAGGATACGTTAGGTATACAAAGATACTCATAGCAATGTCTAATACCCTAATGTTGCATGTCTTGTTGTGGTTCCTTTTTTTTGTTTTGTTGTTTTGTTTTAGAGAACTGCTGGATCTGTATATTGTAATTTTGGTGTTTTACATGTCAATCCAAAATTGTTAAACACACAAACAAGCATACCTTGAAAATGAACCAGAGGTGATTTTTCTTTGATTTACCCTTATGGTTTTCATTTCAGATGTTGTTCCTTTGTACCATCAGGTTTTTAGATTCTGCTGAAACAGTATTTAATATGATGTAGTGTGCATAGAGCATTTTAATTAGTGATGTTTGAAGAAGGAAATCCATTTTCTGGCCTGTCTCTCCCCACCTCTCCCCATTTATATACATATTTGTCAATCGGATTATTGTCAAGTTCTAATTACCAAATTTGTGCTTTTCACAAGGTCCAATACTGTTTTCCAATGTGAAAATTTGTGTTCTTCTCTGTTCTTCATTCTCACAGTGAAAAGTAAAAAAAAAATAAAGGGTGTGGGCAAAAAAAAAAGCAGAACTCTGTCTTCTAGGTGTGAGTGAGTGCTAAGCCTAGTGGAAGCATTTTTGGCATACCCCAGATAAACTTATGAAAAATGGTAAGCTTGAAAGGGAGGCACACGTGCCCATTCTGTCAATTAATAACAGACCCTCCCTATGAGGGAAAATACTCCCTTTTGTACAGACCCCCTGGTATGTAAGTCCTACAATTAATGTTGAAGAATGTAAAGTCTTTAAACCGGCTATATCTGTAATCAAATAATGAAGAAAGAAAGTAGTTAAATGAACATACCATTCAGGGTCGAATGCATTCAGCAAAAAGCAGTAGTGGGTCTTTGATCATGGTTAGATGCATAGTGATATCAAACAGTGGGTTCTCATGTAACAGCTAAATGTTTCAGATTTTGTTTTTATTAAATTTGGCAGTTTCACGCTGAGCTCTACTGTATTCTTAGTGAACAAAAGACAGCTCCTATGTTAGAAAGTACTCCATTTTCACAATTGCAGGGAACTAGGAGGGTATTTTCAGAAACATGGGCCACAGAAATGTACTCCTTTCACAGTGTTCTCCTATTTCTGAACTGTGCAGTTATCTATTAAATTTTCTAATAGATATTTGTGTAAGGTGTATGTATGCTTGTGCAATTATGGAAAAAAAACAGTTTTGGAAAACAGTGTATTTATGAAAAAATAATCACTTATGGGGCATGTACAAAACTGTATAAAAACATTCAATTTGCCCAGTAAAGTTGTTTTTTGTGATATTTCTGTGTTGTTGAATAAAGGACTTTAGTATTCAAAATATCTCTCTTTTTCCATAAACAGGTCCTGTTTGTGGGATCTTAAACAAAGAAAACCTCTTTTACAAAAGAACCCTCAAAATGAGCGAGAAGGTCCAAATGCTGACCTCAGTCTTGCGTGTGGGAATGAATGCTTATGAAGTGATGGTACAATAGCCACAGAGCTTATTGCTTCTCAATTGGCAATTGATGGAAACCCCATAAGTTGTGTAACTGAAGGTAACATCGTACTCTGGATTTTTTAAAATAGCAGAAAAAAATACTGCCTTTTCTTCGACTAGGAATGTTACTGTGAGATTTTGAGGCTATGAAAGGTTAGTGAAGTAAGAGCAAGACTGATTACAGAAAGCCTTAAACCCATTAGTGCAGACCTGTGTTGTATATGAAGAGTGGACTAGTGAGGGTGGTGTGATAAATTAGCAGTTAGCTTTGTATGGAGAAGCCTGCAAAGGTGAAATCTCATCTGTAGCTCTTGCAACAAACAGTAGTCCTGAGGGTAGATCAGCCCATTGCTGTTGAAGTACTTGGAATTACAAATATGGCTTGTGAGAGAATGACAACATTATCTTCCTTTCTGTTTTACTGCTTCTCAGTTCAAAGTTCAGCTCTCTACCTGTCTCAAAACTCAAATACATAGCTAAGGAAATGTTTTGCTCTTGACATTTTGTTTCCCCATACTACTTGCCAGCATTGAAGCAACTTCAGATAGGTGGGAAGGTTTGTGACAGGCACATCATCTGATTTTGGTGAAATTTGGAACGTCATCTTTCTGCGAATATTCCTTTAATCAACAGAAAGTCGGCTCTTAGGTGCCAAAACAGAATTTTGAACGAGTTTGAAAAACGAGGTAGGTCCTTTAGTCTGTGAGATGCTTTCAATGCCAGCTGATTTTCCAGGGGGAGCCTTGGTGTATCCTTTTGTTTTTTCAAGAAAGCAACAAAAGAAAAAGGAACAGAAGTGGATTTTCCACTGATCCTGTCTGCTCTCATCGAAATCCATAAGGATATATGTTCTTGGGAGACATAGACCGCTCATTAGACAAGAGTGAATCTTGAGGTCTGTTTGAAGAGGAGGAAAAGGGCTGCCAGGTTGCTCAGGCATACTCAGTGATCTCTCTGGATTAAATATAGAATTCACAGGGAGGAAATACACTCATTTCATGAGACGGTCGATTTGGAAGCAGGAAGAGGTCTCTGAGTTCCTATTCTTTTAATGCTTTCTCTTTCAACATTTTTCCCCTCAAGTATTGTTTTATACTGGTCTGAATGAAAAACGTCCCTCAGCTCTGAAGAAATACTCGCCCCAGATATGAACCTTGTAGTTTAAAACTACCTCTAGTTTTTTATAGCTTTTATTTTTTAATTAAAAAAACAAAAAAACCCAAAACAACAAAACAACAACAAAACTAAGCAACTAAAAGTAAAAACTCAGTCAAGAAGCAGGTAATTCTTCAAAGCCAAAGCTGACAAACTTACTACTGAGCCTATTAAAGAAAGGAAAATACCCTTTTGTGTGGAAACTCAGTTTTTCTAGGCTGTGTTGGGCTCAATTTGGTTTTGCCACTAGCCATGTCAATGCTCTTTTATATATTTCCAAGGAACAAGTCTGAAATTATGAACAGTCTAGTGATACAGGCCAGTGTGCCTTCTGGGAGGCTCCAGTCTTCCCCATGTTCCCATGGGGTTTACCAGATAGCTTGTGGAAATTGAGGATATTGTATAGGAGGCTTGGTTATAAGTTTGATCTTACTTCACTGTAAGGATCTACTCAGTTACCAGTGTGCACTGAGCATGGATAGATGGCCCCAAAATCTATAAAGGAAAGAAATTCTTCTTCTTCTCAGTAATAACTGCAGAACGTACAATGATCTTTGAAACCACTGTATCTATCTGAGGAAAGAAAGTCAAAGTGCTGCAGGATCTGCTCCCCCTGTAGGTTTGTCTTGGTTTGCTGTTTGGTTTTTAGGGTGGATACACTCAGCTGGGTTGCTGGGTGCTTCAGCAGAGCCATTTTCCCCAAGGCAGGCAGAATAAAGGAAATGCAGGTAGCAAAATGTTATTCTTGCAAGGCAAGGATCTAGATTGCCTAAAGAAACTGTGATGTTCTGGAAGATTTTCTCGGCTCTTCTAAGTTCTCAGATGATATTAAAGGATTGTCACATTATTAGTAATGTAATAATCAGGAAGAATTTGTCATGCTACCACCCATTCCTGAAAAACAAGTTTTAGAATTCAGCCTTAATGGGTTAATTTCCCAACCAACTCTGAAGGTGCTTCTTCGTGTAATATGACTCCCCTATAAAAGAAGATGCTGTGGCAGTAGGTTGATTGGCCTGTATAGGGCCTTGACTTGCAGACTCAAGGATCTCTGATAGAAAATAATTCAGAATTCTGGTAGAAGGATCTGCAGGTGTCATGATGTCAGCCAGAGCCTGGATTAATTATTCGGTGCAGTTCTCCCCAGTTTGGTTTATGATATGTATAAGCATCCTACATTTGAGAAGAAACCACCTTTCTTCCCTTGCTCTTTTAAGTCTGCTCTCTTTATGGAATTAATAAGACTAACCTTCTGCACTTCTTCAGGAAAGGCCAAAGCATTAGAAGAAATACATCTCTTTTTGGCTAGACATTTTCCTTTGGGAAAAGACAGAAGAGTTAGTCTAGGTCAGAAACTCCTGGTGCTTTCTCAAATCTCCTAACAGGGGTTTCTCTGCATTGGATGTAGCTTGTGAGCAGAGCCCATACCTCAGCTTGGCAATTGGTCACAATCCTACAGAACATCAGCACTAAAGCAGACAGGAGCCATGGGGATGTTCCCACTGCCCTCTCCCTGGTACATGTGACACACAAAGGTTTATGGCAGGGCTCCAACACCCTTCCCATGCAGGGGGTCAGGCTTGCTATACCCAGCAGAGAGGTGAACTTCCCCAGAACTGAGCAGCCTGTAGCTGAAGGTTTTTAAAAAGAGAGAAGGTTTTTACACGTCCAGACAGGGACTAGAACATCTCAACCCACTTGTCTCACATTAGCTTTTGATTTACAGCTGTGAGAGTTGGTGGCTGCCAGGCTGCAGGAGAAGGAGCTGGGCTGTTGAGGATACCTAGTCTCTTCTTAAATGCCTACATTTTAATGGTCATATCTAGAGATTGATAGTGAATTTGAGCAGCTGATATGTTGACCGAGATTAATGCAAAATTATTACAACTGGTTTTCAACCTTTTGTTGGAGAGTCAGTGAGTAAATAATCTGATCTAGCAAAATCTGTCACCCACATTAGGAACTGTGAACTAATTATTGCTTTCTGATACTCTGCTCTTACTTGTTTTCCCTTTTTAACCTGATTGTTTGCATTCCTAGGACTGATTTGCCTTTCTGATGCAATGCCATGTGATCTGCTGATTAATTTTTGTGAGCAATCATAAACTCCAACCTATGGCTGACTCCATATATTTTTATGCTACGCTCCATAAACATTCATTCATTTATTATGATTACTGTGTGGAAACAGACTTTTACAGGCTAATAAACTTGGATTTGAACTGGTTGAAGAGTTTCCTGGTGTCACTTCTTTCCTCTTTTTTAAGGAAAAAGCCCAAAACCACACATAACAAAAAAGAAGAAATAAAGGTGCAAACCTTGACTTGATTTAACCAGGTCTCTGTAACTATCTCCACAAATGCTGTCAGTACTAGACTTGGAAATACCAACAGCAAAACCTTATTCTCAAGTTGATTTCATTAACAGTGAGAAACAGTCCTTCTTAAAAATAAAACAAACTTCCAGGGCTTAGGGCTGGGAAAGAGGGGGAAGGGAAATCAGTTTTTTTTTCCCTTTAATTGGTTACTCTGGTGTCTTCTCTCCTGTAGACCTGCTTTCTTAAACACGCTGACATGCACAGGGCAGCTTCCAGCTGAGACCAATTAAGCAGAGCATTTGCCTCCAGTGTGGCTCCGTGGCTGTGGCCGGGTGATGCTCGTTGCAGGCTGCGTGCCGGCGCGGGCACAGCTGGAGCACGCGCGGCCAAGCGACCTCCCAGCGCACGCGGGGCCAGGGCCAGCATCTTCTCACGCTCCTGGGCTCTGATGCTCCCTGACCTGCTGTGCCTGGCAAATGTCTGGTCAGAAATGACTCTGCAGGTGGTGGAGAGTTTTTCTTTTCTCAGTGGTTAGTTCAAGCTCAAACAGCTGGGCAATACTGAGTGTAGTACACGGAAGGAACGTGGATTCTCGTGTCGTCACTGTTTAAGACATCTCAGTAGATGAGGAAGCTGGCAGTAATTGATAACCCTTTACATGGCCTCTGCAAGGAGGCCATTGGGATGGAATGGCACTTTGTGCAGAGAGAGAGGCAGCAAAGGTAAAATAGATTGGCCTGATGTCTGCACACAACCACATGTAGTCCTCTCTGTAAAGAAATCGTCATCCTTTCCATATGTTCATCTGAAGTGTGTCACAAACATTATGCATAAAAATTGTATTTTTCAGCCCAGCCACACAGGTAATCTTAATCTTATCAAAGAGCAAATGGGAATTTAAGAGCAGAAGGAGGGCTCATGTTTTGTCTTTCAGGCCTTGAATGCAAGCAGTGAGATCAAGTGTCACTGAATGGCACAGCTGGACTGGACAGGACCCAGCCTCCGTGTACAGTGACCCTGCCAGTGGCACAGCTGTCCTGGACAGGGATCTTTGGGGACCACTGCTCTGGTCCCTGCCTTTCCTAGTTCTGCTGGAAAGAGTGACTTTTAGAAGATGGGGATGATCCTGAGGTAGTCTCACCACAGAGATGAGGCACAAGCAGGATTATTAGCTGATGATTTTCTTTTTCCTGTTGTGACCCAGCACATCTTACTTCAATAACATAAGCTAGAATTGTAGCAGCCAGAGAAAACTGCAGCTCCCCAGCAAGGCAGAGGAAAAAGCTAATTTGCTCACTCTTTCTTTCCCATTCTTTGTTCCCCTTTCCCCTGTATTTCCTTCCTTTAACTGCTCTCTTCCCTAGAGGAAGGCAGATACGGCAGATGCTGTGGCTCCTGCCAGCAGTCCCCAGCTCTGTGCTTTGTGTCCTGGGAAGGTGATGTGGCTACAACTGCACAGAGGCTTGAGCTCCTGGAGGCTGGAGCACCTGCAAGGTAGGTGCTTGGTGTATGGAGTGGTGCCCCAGCAAGTGTGTGGGCTGATGCTCTTCTGCTTGTGCCACTGGCTTCCACGGGGAAATGGTGGCAGATACCGAGCTGAAGCAGTCAATGTTGGACTTCTTACATCCCCAGCGTGGCAGGGTCAGGAAGCTGATGCAGATTGCAATGGTAGCAGTGAATACGTAGGTTACATGTGCCCTAAAATGCTGGTGCTGAGAAAATCTGGGGGGACTTCTGAGGTGCAGAGAGTAAGACATGTGCTTGATCCATCACTGGCACGTCCCAAACTTTGTCTGGCCACAGTGAGGGTTCTGGAAAAAGAGTTAAAGAAAGCCAGGTCTCAGCCATTTTTTCTCTAATTATTTTCTTGGAAACAGCTGAGTTGGTTCTGCTAGGAATTTGAAAGCACACCTAGCTCAAGGCAGGCACTGAGCTGGAGGCAGATGTCTTGCCTGAAAGGTTTCAGCCTGCAGGATTAAAGGTATGAGTAAAGCTATGAACTGCCAAAAATGGGACCTTGTAATAGGCACTGCAGGTGATGTAAACGACAGATGTTGCCACCAGCTTTGCTAGGGGTAAAGGAGGGAATGAGAAGGGCATTCATTCTGCTGTGCTGTGTGGGGAGACTCAGTCTGGTTTTCTACCAGCAAGGCTGGAAGCAGCTGGGGTGGGTAGGGGATTTTTGGGTGGGCATCTCCTTAGCATAAAATGCAACTTGTATGATGGCAAGGAAAAGCTGGGCAAGGGAAGTGGATGGCTGTGGCACTGCCAGCCAAAATGCTTCCCAGAGATGCCAAACTGTGCCCCAAGGAGCAGGCAGAAGAGATGCTCTCCTGGCACCTGCGCTGTGAGGGCTGCAATGTCTGTCTATGGCTCCACTGAAAAGAACCAGCAACCCAGTTTGTCAGCTCCCTGGCCCAGTGTGCTGAGCCCAGAGACAGGTTATATCCAGGAGGGTTGTTCACAGGAATGTGCTGGGAGTGATGGTGATGCCCTGGCAGTGCCATTCCAGGGGGTGGGGTGTCCCCCTCCCTGCTCCCTGCGGATGGGGTGCGAGTCTCTGCTGTGTTTTGATCCAACACTCCACGCTGCTGCTCTGACACTTCGCCGCTCCCACTGCGATTGCTGCATTTCTCTTCTGCTTTATGTTAAAACAAGGGAGGTGTTTAAATATTTATTAACGCTAGAAACTCCAGAAGCCAATGTTCATTTGTACAAGGCACTGGGATTTTTTTCCAATTGTCAGTAATAATTCATTAATTATTATTTTAAAGTTTTTGTTCTGCCTGGGATGTGTCACTTTCCCACCAATTTGGCAGCAATCTGCACAAGATGTGGGATGTACAGCACCGTGGTTCTTCCTCCTGTGTGTTGTTGCTGCTCCTTCAAATATCTTCCCTTTAAACAAAGTGGGCGTTGGAGTTCCTGGTATCTGTTCAACTAAAGGGAGAATTTTTTCCTTGCTCTTCCTCCACATAATTTTTTTTGGGGGGTCAAGTGCCTTCTGCTGCCATTACTGCACCTGTGGAACTGGGGTCTGCTCCTGCCCCTCTGCAGGTGCAGGAGACAAAACTCGTGGCTTTTGGCTCCTGGGGATGCTGTGCTTGGCTGTGGCTGCTGGACAAGCAACTCCTCTTGCTGCAGTGGCTGCACTGAGCTGTGCCAAGCCTCAGTGGTCCTTCAGGCTCTGAGCATTGAATTGGCACAGTCTGGAATCCAGAGCCATGAAAAAGCAATCTTGTCTGGCCGTGGCAGGTTGGCATTTTTCTTAGATTATTCTAAATGCAGAGTGTTGCTTGCTTTCCCCTGCTTCTGTCTGCAAATGAGTGGGGAGGTGGCTGGGATGTGGCAGACTTCATCTACAGGGAGATGGGAATGGGGAACTTGCACTAGGAAATGCCTTTTGTTTCCAGCCCAGAATATGATATTTGTCTTCTGAATTCCCTTTTTACAACGCCTTTCCCTTGAATGCTTTTGTTACCACTTGTGTGTTTGCCACTTTTGCAGGAGAGGACAGTCTCAGGGAGCAAAGGCATTCCCCATCTGAGCCTACCAGGGACATGCCTGTGCCTAATGCCACCACTGCCATATTCCCATAGGTCATGACTGAGAGCTGCCAATAGCCTTGGAAAACAGTAGCAGGCTGCTCAAGGCTGTGTCCTAACTGGGCTGCCCAAAACCTCTTACAGGAGCTGGGGAGGAGATGGGAGAAGCCACTGAGGTTGGTAATTTTGCTTTCACCTGAGGTAACCACAGAAGCTGAGGATCCCTGGTGCAGCCCAGGGGCTGAAAGGAGAAACTGCCCCTCTGGGCTGAAGCATGCCCAGGAGTATTGCCTTATGGGGTCACCAAATGCAGCTCCTGGCTGGCTCCTGGCGTGCCAGGGAAGAGCAGGAGCTGCTCTGCTAGGCTGTTCTGGTCTGTACAGATGGGACTTCTCTGTTCCTGGAGCCTGGGGCCAGGGACACCTCCAGGCAGAGGGGCAGAACTGTGGGCATGTGTTGCTGCACAGGACTGCAGGTACGCCTGTAGCTGCCTCTGTGTCCCAGCCAGCCCAAGCACACCAGGCACAGCCCAAAGACCATCTCTGCTGTTGCACCTAGGCAGTGCTGGGCTGGAGATTAGGTTTGTCTTTTTACTACTTTTTACTTCATTAAAGACATGCCATGCGATTTGGCTCTGTTCCCACTCCTCTTTCTCTCCCTTCCCTTCCCTTCCCTTCCCTTCCCTTCCCTTCCCTTCCCTTCCCTTCCCTTCCCTTCCCTTCCCTTCCCTTCCCTTCCCTTCCCTTCCCTTCCCTTCCCTTCCCTTCCCTTCCCTTCCCCACTGAATGGCTCCCTAACCTCCATTTCCTTATGGGGAGAAAAAGAGGGAAAAGAGACCTTGATTAGTGCAGCTGAGCATCTCCATGAGATCTGGCCTCGCTCAGGTCAGAGCAAGGTGGAAACCCATGCACCAATAGTGCAGCCATGCAGGAAGCCCCTTCCTGGGATATTTCAGCTGGCACCTCCAGCTCGCAGCTGGAGCAGCTGGGAGCGAATGCAAGTGTGGCAGCACCTGCGCTCATCATTTTTTCGGGAAGTTGGGAGATGTAAAATTTTCCTGCTTTCCACTGGATGGAGTTTTGCCTTTGCCACAGTAGCAGCTCTTGGGAGCTGCCTTCTGGGAGGCGAGGCGAGCTGCGGGAGCGCGGCTGCGATGCCAGGCTCAGCGGGATTCGCCCTCTGGAAAATGCAGGGCCAGGGCTCAGCCTGAATGGCCGGCTCGCGTTGTGTGGTCACAGGAGTAATTTGCCGAGAAGGGCTGGGATGAATTGCTTTGGCTCCCGAGAGGCCCGGGAGCAGGAGGAGCCCAGCCCCGGCGCAGCGGTGCCTGCGGCTCCCTCCAGGGAGGAGCTGCTCCCAGGAGGTTTTTAATGGGAAACCCGGGCTCGGGTCAGGGCTGCCGGAGCTGTGGCAGGGACCGAGAGCTTTTGGTGAGGGGGGGTTTAGCTGCTTTAGCCAGAGAAAGAGTGCTGAAACACTGCTTAAAACATGCACTTCCACAAATAAAGATGTAGACAGATATTAATAATACAACCCTGAGAGCATCTCTTATAAAATGCAAGCATCACTTGCTGTGCTGGGAAATGTGCTGTCCCCCACCCCTTCATTGGAGGGAGGTGGCAGCACTGCAAGGAGAGGAAATAGGAGAGGGAAAAAGCCCAGCAGGTGCTGTCTGGGTGTGTGTAGAGGAAGCAAGCATGGCTGTGACCCCGTAGGTGCACCTGGGCTCTTGGCCCTGCCCGCGGCCCCTGCTGGTCTCTCCTCCCACACTGCATCAGAGCATTTGCCTCTCCCTAGCCCCTCATGGGAGGAACTTGCTCCTCATTGCCCTTCCCAGGGTCTGAGGAGTCTGGCAGTGCAAGGCACATGGCCACAGTTCCAGGAGATGCCCTGCAGGGACGCCCTGCTCTGTCCATGGGCCTGGCATAGGACAGAAGTGGTGTGACACAATGCTGCACTGACCCCAGGGCTCTGCACTATCTGGAGCTGCTCTGGGCTCTTTGTTTCAGGTCTGGATGACATTTTTGTTGCTTTCATACTCTAAAGGACACTTTTCACAAGCAACTTTCAAGCCCGTTTTTACTCTGGCTCGTACTTGGCCCACAGAGGCATGGGCAGCACCTTGGTAGGACACCAGAGGAGGAATTTGGGGAGCTGCCATGGTGTTCAAGTGGTGTGGTGGGAACTCCCTGGAACAGGGTGGAAAAAAGGATCTCAACATCCACCAGGAAGTAGTAGCTTTTTTCCCCCAGGACATGCAAGGAAAGCCCAAAGCTGTGCCACTATAAACAAGGGTTGCTCTGCGTGGTGACTGCCTTCTACACTGACGCCTCATCTACAACATGGGCTTGACTTCCAGCTTCATTGCCAGATCAGGATCCAAACAGGAATTGTTGTCTTTGCACAGGCCATGGTCACAGACCAGCAGCCTCTCCCAGTCCCTTCCCAGACCCTTGGGCACTGGTTGCTGTGGTTGCCAGCAGCACTGCAGATGGCAGTGTGCCTGTGCCTCTCCATGCGGTGGAAGGGGCCATAAACCCCTCCAGGTGTGAAATCCCTCACCTGTGTGGAGAGAGAGCACCAGTGGTGAAAAGCTGCTCTTTTTCCAGCATTCACTGCCTGCACTGGTGTGACTTCCCTTACAGCCACCAGATGGTTTCTACCGAGCTGATTTAACAGTGTTTCCCTTCACAGCATGGCTGTGGAATGCCCACCTTCAAAAAGGTCCTGCTTACTGCAAAAGTGATTTTTTTTACTTGGGTGCTGATGGTGTATCTACATTGCATATGAGTACTGCAGGGTGGACCTGTAGTCTGGGATTACTGCTGGTTCTGCCTTTACCCAGGAGTGTCTCCAACCCAGCTGCATTTCCAATGCTGGCAGCTGGCAGGGTAGGAGTAATTTGCTGGGCTGGGGTGTCACTCAGCCATGAGTGGCGTGTGACAGCCACGATCGAAAGGGACATTTATTTGCCTTTAGGATGGAAGAGACGTGACACTTCTTGTCAAATCCCATCTTTGCAGATGTGGTTTGTGAGGCAATAAGGCAGAGGTCGTGGCAAAAGGTCACACAAAGCAGCGCTCTGCCGCAGCAGGCGTTTGTCCTGGTGCTGCATGGTGTATCCACGGCACGGGATAGTGGCAAGCTGAGGAGCAGCTGGTCCACCTTCTGCAGCCTGCTGCCCCTGACAGCTCCAGTGGTTTTGTCAGCAATGGCTCACATGCTGTTTTGATACGTGCACATGTGATTTTACACCTTGGTGATATTTTACACCACGAGAGTTACTCAGAAGACCAAGAGGTGCTTCATGTGGCACTCACTGGCTTGGAGCCCCACATGGATTTTTGCTGCTTTGGAGGCCTCTGAGAACTGGAGGTGTGCAACCTCTCTGAAGTATAGGTGTGAGTGTGGATTTTAAAAATGTATTAAAGGAATCCTTTTGTTTAAATATGGACCCAGGTCTGTAGTTGAGCTCTGGTGGTCAGCATGGACTAAAGCAAAGCAAACTAAAAGTGACTATCAGCTGTGCCCCATAATGGACTCCTATGGCTTACTCTGCTGCCATGAATATAAAGACAGGAGACTAAATGAATCAGGAAAACAGCAATGAGGATTTCCACACTCAGGGAGGGGAATTTTTCTGGGTTACAGCCTGATGCCTGCCACATCTGGGGCATCAGGGTTAGGTTCTGGATCTCATCCCACCACTCCTGCTGTTGGCAACAACCATGGCCACTCTGCAAAGCTGTAGCATGCATGCAATCCCTGCCTTTTCCTTCTCCAGCACTGCCTGTGCTACTGAAAGCTGCTCTTTTCCAGCATTCACGGAAAAACCAAACCTGCCGTTTGCAAAGACCCACTCTGCTCCCCTTTTCCCCTTAGTAAATGCACATAACCAGCACTTTGCACCATTACACCTCCTCAGAGATGCAGAAAACACAGAGGTTGTTTGTTTTCAAATATACCTACCTAATTGATGGGTTGGGAAAGGGGAGGTGGGAAGGGAACTTCAGCCCTATTAAACTGTTGGGAATTGCGTTCCTTAGATTAGAAGTGTTTGTATTATAAATACTGTGAGGAGCTGAGGCACAGAGTGAGCTGGATCTCAGCATCTGGGATAAAACCACCAGCCATGGTGGAGCCCTTTATAAACATTTGTATTTTCCCAGAGGCAAGGGATAGTTAATCCAAAATACACACCTGGAATTCAGTTCCCGTGGCCTTCAACACTGTTGGTCCATGCTGGACCAGGATCTTAGGCAGCAGAGCTGAGATGTGCACACATCCCTGCCTGGTCCTGTTTTCCAGAGGAGCTGCTGGGAAGCCACTCCCTGGGTGTAAATACCTGCAATCTTTGCAGGTGGATTTTTACATCTAGAATTGAGCTTTGCTGCTCTGATCTATTTATATACAGTGTGTGGGGCAGGAGTATATTCAGGTGAAATTTTTCAGGGACTAGAGAGATTTATGGCTTATTTATGGCTTATTTATGGCTGAGCATAAGAAAAGAAAACAAACAAAACAATAAGCTCCAAAAACCACCCAGAGTATTTTTTTTTCCTTTGGGGGCTTTTGGGTTTTTTTAACTTTATGTCTGTGCACCACACTAATGCTTAACCAGAAACTGAAGCAGAAAAGTGTCAGAAAAGCCATGTTCATATTTCTCAGGTAACACTGATGGTTTTCCTTTTCTGGGAGCAGGGCTGCATCCTGCAGGGTCACGGCACCTGTGGAGAAAAGCACAATTATTACGTAAAACAGAACAAAACGGATCCAATTCCATCTTCCTCTCATTTCAAGGGGTTGCTGTGAAATTCGAATGTGTAAAACCTCCTTTGGACCCTTTTGCTTTTATCCTGATGGACAGGCCTGACACAGTGTGAGCACTCCTCAGTTAGAGATTTCTCCCTATGGTTCTCCCCAGACCCACATCCTTAATGGTGGGCTGCTGCCCTGCCCCCCTGCCTCCAGCTCAAGCCAGACAAGCAGCCAAGGGCACTTTGGAGAGTTGTCAGGTGGATTGGGCCATGCTAAGTGAAGTGTGCAAGGAGGAGAGAGGGGGAAAGAAAAATACCAGGGCTGTGCGCCGGTTCTTGAACCTCTGGTAGGGTGACAACCTCGCAAGGGCAGCAGAGCTAAACATGACTAAAACGGATCCTCTGGGGTGGTGACTCCACTTGTCATCTCCAGCACAGGGCAGAACTCAGCCTGGCCGCCTGTAAAGCTGGGGGAGCAGATGCACGGATTAGTGATTACCTTTCCCCTAATAAAAAGGGAAAAAAGGGAGAGCGAGCGGTCCTTTGGCCAGTTATTGCTTTTATAGCCGCACCTCTGTGCACTGAGCTGAGACAGCTTCCTCTGTGCGTTCAGCTGAAAACAAAGAGTGAGGAGGAGAATGAAAGAGCAGGATGCAGCCTTCCCTCAGCTGGCTCCCAGACCTGAGCCTCACTCTGCTGCCTGCCTGCATGGGGGGACAGCCTGCCCTGGGGCTGGGGGCTGCAGGGGCACCCCTCAACCTGCGCACTCCTGCCCACCTTCAGCACCCTCAGAAGTGTCAGGGGAAGCCACAGCCGGTGGCAAGAATGCAAATAAGTGAGAAAGGCTCCTCCATCATCGAGAAAACACAACAATCTCCCCAAAAACCCACGCAGGATCACTCAAGCAACAACTCCACCGTGCACAAACCCGTCTAAAATGGAGAGCATTGCAGAGGCACAGCCTGGTGCCGCTGAGGTAAAATGGGTGCATTATCTGCAGTAACACAGCGATCGCGCTCCTTCACCTCCGCCGCTCCGCCGGCATGGAGGCGATTGCACAGACAATGTGCCATCCCTCATTCCCTCCACTTTTAATTCCTTCCCCCTCCTCCCGTGAATCTATGCAATTTTCTGTTAATAAAAAAATGAGAAGGAAACTAAAGCTCTTCCTCAGAAATCTAGACATTAGCATACTCTCCCTAATACTTTAATCCCCATCATTGTTTATAATGGGGCTACACACAAGGTTATGCACAATGCTGACTGATTTATCTATCTATATATACATTTTGTTTTAATTGAAACGGCAACATTTAGGTTCCACCTTAACAGTGCACCTTAAAAGATTATCTCGGTTATTTCACAGGCACCGAGCCGGCACTAATAGTCCAAGGCAGATATTGAAAAGCAGCACAGGGCCAGGCAGATCTATTAGAAATTCCCATCCACGCGCCTCATACATATTGATTTCTGACACCAAGCAGCAGTGAAAGCCCCCGTGGGAATAATATATTTAGCAGGGTTCGCTGCGAGGAGGTCACAGAGTGCATACAGATTAGCTACAGAGGACCAAGGCACTAGTGTTGGAGCCAAATGCTAGATTTTATATCATTTTAATCTGAACTTTTATAATCCTTTTAGTTCTTCTTTCTCTGGATGGCAGAGGAAAGGCTCCTCTGCATGTATCATGCATCTTTTTTCTTTTCCTTCTTTATTCCTTCTATAAATGTGCAAATGCTGTTGTAATGGGGAGGAATGTACCCTTAGCATTAGCAGGAATAGGCACAAACAGATTTGGGGTTTATATATAGGTATGTGTGCAGGTGTATATATGCACTGATATATATACGTGTGTGTGTGTGTGTGTGTGTGTGTGTGTGTGTGTGTGTATCCCTGCTTGTGGATAATAATGGTCATTTTGGCTGGAGACATCTCTATTTGAAGATTTATTTGAAGGTTTCCTTCAATGAGGGTGGTGGGAGGGGGTCTCAGTAAATCTCAGGCTCCAGTTTTAATGTGCAGAAATAAAGAACTGCTCTAAGACCTTCTTTCCTTTTATTTTTATCCCAGAGCTTAATTGAGCAGAAGTCACATTTACGCTGTTGAGCCTCAGAAAGCCACAGCAACAACAACAACAAAAATACCTAAACAGTTTTAATTACCTTTCTGCCTGTGCTGAGGGGGAGGAGGTGCCTGCTGGCCGTGCAGGGGGTGTTGTGGCTGGCTGAGGCAGCGGGCTGGGGGGCTGGAGGGGTGCCAGCGTTGCAGAGGGAAAGGTTAGAGTTGACACACTTTGACACGAGAGTGAAACGCGCTCCGACAACAAAGAAACCGGGAGATTGCAGCCAAACAGACACAAAAGCTCAGGGGCATCTTGCAGGCGAGAGAGACACACTGACTCCAAATTTTTCCTTTTTTTTTTTTTTTTTTTTTCCCAATTTATTTAAAGAAAATTTCTCAATTCTTCCCAATAAGCAGTATTCCCACTCCGATCAAGCCCACCTGTCTCTGGCAGGAAAGTCATTCCTAAAAGCTGCACAACAAGCAGACCCACTGCTTTCAGGGTTCCCCATCCTGGCATGGGGCAATGAGAGTCACCCACCCACCCAGATCCCAACCTGCCAGTTCTAGATGCTGCAGGATGAGTATGGGTCACTTCCTGCCTGGGAGGCAAAAAGTAATTTGAGTCTTGTTTTCTAATTTTGAAAATGAAAGGGAGGAGCAGCTTTTGACACTTCTGTTGTCCCTCAAGCCAATGAGGTGCTCAACTTTGGGCTGGGAGAGGCTGTGAGAACTGCTTGAGAGACATGAGTTGTCTTTTTTCACTTTTTAGCTCTCTGAATGATGGTTTCCCTGCCAGAGGTGCCCCCTGTACCTCAGACAATGAGCAGCAGTCGAGTTGTCATGAGGGAGGAAACCATAAGCCTGCAAGAGGTGCAGGGCAGACGAGAGGAGGGTGCTTGGGGGTGGGGTCCCTGCTGTCCTTGCCCGCCCTGGGGCAGGGTGGGGTGGCCCTGTGTGGGCCCAGGCTCTCAGTTACCTGTGGGGCACTCTGGGGGCTGCCTGGCTGGGCCCCAGACCTCCACTGGGAGTCTGTGGTGGCACAGTCGGGGTGTCCTTTGGATGTCCCAGGTAAGGGGAGAGGTGTTTGGTGCTGCACAGAGGGGCCAGGTGTGGGTTTGGTGCAGGGTCAGGCTGCACCTCCCAGCCCTTGCCCTGTCCCCATGGCCTCACTGCTGGTGTCATCCTGCCCAACCATCCCTTCATGGCTCCAGTGCCAATGGCCAGAGCTGGCTGGGCATCCTCCCCAGCTGCAGCACAAAGAGCAGCTCAGTCTTCCCCACCCATAACCTGAGCTTACGTGCTCTTCAGTCCTTCACATGAATTTGGATGCTGTTGGCAAAGCATTTCTGATTTGAAGAGCAAGCAGCAGTACAGTCCTACCTACCTTCAGAGCTGACTGCTTGAACATAGGATTTATTTCCAAGAACTGTCTGCTCTGTTCTTGATGGGTGACACTATTTACCCCTTTTGCTGCCCTCCTGCAGTCTCCATAGGCACCCAGCTGCAAACTCTTTGGCAATGGATGCTCCTGTTTCCAATGAGTGCTCACTGTGGACTCCTTGCAGGCTCACTTACTGTTGGTCTTGTCTTTGGGTGAGAAAAAAGATAAATCTGCTTTTTCCTTCATTTCTGCAGTGAGAAGAGTCATAAGCTACAAGGAATGTTCGGTGTCATTAGAGACAGCAAGGCTCTTCCTTGCTTGCCTTTCAAAAGTGTGAGGGTCTTGAGCATCACAGCATCATGCTCTTGTCTTCTTCCCTGCCAAACCCTCTCATGCATCAGCCTTGTGGCCCTCCCAGGGACTGATGGCTGTCACCTCTCTCTGTTGGCACAAGCACCCATTCCAAAGTGGGGGATATGCTGAGCCTGGCTTTCACCAGAGGTCTGAAACTACAGTGGCACACATCCCCCAGCTTACACAGGTGCACTCTCCTGGAAAAACCCTTCTCATCACACTTGTGCTTTCCAGGGGCACAAATCCTGCCACAAACTCTGTGGCAATGGGTACTCCCAGTCCCCAGGCTGCTGTGCTTCAGTTAATGCACCTACCTATCCTAAAGCTGAGCCTTAAAACAATTACACCAGTGGTCAGGCCAAGAAGGTTGTCCACTTAATCATCAGGTTATGAACCTGGAGCTGCTTTCCCAAGGCTCTGGATAATGTGTCACAGCAGTGTTGCTCTGTGATCCCAGACCAGGGCTTGAGCTGATGTCAATGCTTCTTAGGGAATGTGGGACACATCTTCCCACCAATGCACTTCATGGGCTGCTGATGGTGGCCACTTGCAGTTCACCAACCTTCTTGTGAGAGCTTTGGGGGCATTAATACCTGCTTTGCTGTGCCTCTAGTAAAACACTCAAGTGCTGCACAGAAAAGAGGTCTCTTCATAACATTCAGCCTCCCATTCCATAAAACTCAGCATTTCTCATGATTTGTGCTGGTTGGGCCAAGTGCTGGCACTTTGCAGAAGGGTTTGGTGGGAGCTGTCCAGCCCAGTCCTCTGACATTTGCAAAATGGTTGCATCTGCACCGCTGGTGAGGTTATTCAATTGAGCAGCTGCCTGGAGCCAAGTCCCACCCACAAATTCTTTGTCTGAGTGGGAATTCAGTGCTTGGGCACAATGCAGGTCTTGCCAAGGACCTCACTTGTCCACTAAAATATTTGCAACTCCCTTATTATTTTTGCCAAGATAAAAGTTTGGTGTTTATCCTCTGTTGTTCACTACTCTATACTTTAAATTAAATTAAGTTATAGGTGAAAAAAAACATGTTTGTTGACCTTAAAAATACAGGGCAAAGAGTGCCTGTTGCAAAGCTTTACAGCAAACAGAGCTTGCTCAGTATCAATAATGACAATGAACAGAAAAATATAGTTTAGGTTTATATGTCATCTCAAATACCTGGCTGCACTTCTTGTTTTACCCAGGATTCCAGTCCAACATTCACCACTCAAAGTTGCTACTGAGAGCATGGGACTGACCTTGTCAGATTTTGGGTTTTTTTCCTTCATTCATATTTGAAGATCTCCATCTCAGTGGTAAATACACCAAATATGCTGGGGTGAGGTCATTGCTGGCCCTTGGCCAGTCTCTTCCACACAAGTGCCCTATTTCCTTCTGTGTCTGGAGGAAATGGCTTTGTTCCCGTGTTTTGGTTGACAGAGTCCATGCTTCATCCTCCTGCCTTGATGCTCTCTTGGAGTCCTCTTTGTGGCTCCTTAGAAAGAGCCATGCAAATCCTTGAGGGTGGCAGCTGTGTCATCTCCTGCAAGCTTTCTGCCTCTCTGATGGCACAAGTCCTGTGCAACACTTTACTGAGGCTGAACTAGCAGCACACCTGAAGAGGTGCCTCAGGAATGAAGGTGAAGGGGAAGGCTGATGGTGGTGGGTAAGGTCAGGAAGCTCCTGCTACTGTGGCTGGGAACGGCTCCTTGTCAGTAATGAGAAAATCTGTATGCAGACCCCTTATCAGATTTGGGAATTGAAGGCTGTCAAAGAAAAGACACTGCTGAGGTCTAAGCTGGGTAGGAAGGCTGGGTGCAGGATGTTTGGAGGGCAAATGGACAACCTGGATGATGTTGGTTCTTGTTGTGTGTCTGTTGGCTGCACAGCTGCTGGGTCAGAGGCAGGCACTGGCTTTGGTGTGTGCTGGTGCAGCCAGTTCTGCAGTGAGGGCTGATAAGTCACCAAAAGAGCCAGAACTGCTGTGCTCAAGGCCAGGGTGGAGGCTTTGAGCAACCTGGTGAAGTGGAAGGTGTCCCTGTCTCTTGCAGGGGAGCTGGAAACAAAGTCTACAAGGTCCTGTCTGATCCAAGCCATTCTCTGATTCTATGAACTGGAGTGTGTGGTTTTGAGGTAATTTCTGCCTTCACACAGCTGTGCCACGTGCTTGGGAGGTCTCTTGTCCCCGAGAAGCTGACTGCCAGCAGCAGACCCAGGACCAGAATATGTGGTTTTGAGGTACCTTCTGTCAGAAGAGCTCATGAGACACCTGATGGCAGGGTGTGAGCTGTGAAGTTGGAAAGCCACTCTTTCCCAAGTCTTCTTCCCTGGCACAGCCTGGAGTTCCTGCCCTTACCCGTGACAGCAGCAGCAGTGGACTGGCCAGCTGCAGCACTGCAGGTCCCAGGGCCTGCCCTGGCTGCCTGCAGGTGTAGAGGGTCACTTCTGGCACTGCAGTGGCTCTTGGCATGCAGGCCAGTTTGGGATGGATGTCTGTCCTTGTCCCTGCCAGGCCCTCCTGGGGCTGTGCTCCCAGTGCCTCTCTGTGAACCCAGACGTGCGAGGTCACTCTGAAATGCAGCTTTTTGGTGCTGCTGTGCTTGGGGTGTGTCCACAGGCTGCAACACATCTCTTTTCCCTCTCTCCTCTTCTCTTCTCCTTCTCCCAGGTGTTAGAGCCCAGAGGTCTGTGGGCTGCACTGAGTGATGGATGGTTATGAGTGACACTCCAGGATGTACCCAGGCCCTGGCGATGCAAAACAGGGACCAGATGTGGCATTGCCCTTTGGAGAGCAAGGCCAAGAAAAAATGGCAATAATTGGCAGATGCAAACTAACCTTGTGCTCTCAGTGGTCTTTTCCCAGTGAGGCAAGAATTAATAAATCCTTCTTCATCTTTTCTGACAGGGAGGGAGTTTAATGGCTACTTCCTTAGACCAGTTTTGGGGGACTGGTTTCAACTAAGATGGACAAAATTCCCTCCACACTTGCACTGAGGCAACATTTATTTTCTATCCAGTACAGTAATTGATCTCAGACACAAGAGGCCTAAGCTTTTCTGACATATAGATAGGATCTTCGAAGCACCACATTCCTGAAAGATGCTTTTAATTATCCAGGATATCCAATATTATCTCACAAAACCAGTCAGGTCACAGCTCAGGTCTTTGAGGGGCTGCATGCTTTTTGTTGGAGTTTTGTGGGGTTTGAGGGTTTTATTTTGTATTTTTGATTTTCATACTGCAGAATACTGCTTGTATTATTTCCAATTAAACAAAATATTTTATTTTTCCAAAAAGTAATCTCCACTTGCAATTTTCCCCCTTGGAAAGGGAGTCCTCAGCAAAATACCATCAAAGTCTATCAAACTGATTTTTAATTTCAAAGTCTGAGGATAATGTAGAGATGCTCCTTTTTAATGCAGAGCAGTGTTGGTTGACAGGAACACAGCAGCCCAAGTTTCTGTGTTGAGGAGGGGAGCAGGGCGGACAGGGCTGTGTAAGTCCCTGCTCCTGAGACCCTGGCTTTGGAAGGGATGCACCACAGCTGGATTCACATCTGGCTTACACTTGAAAGACTGCTCACACACCAGCTTCCTGCTGTTTATACAGCTAGGTTTTAAGACACTAAGTTTGTTCTGGGCTTTTGTTTCACCATGTGGTAAAAAGCTGCAGCTTGGTGGTATTTCTTTTGGCAAGCCACCTCACTGGCCAGGATGTGTGAAAATGAGCAGAGTTGGTGCTGGGGGAATGCCCTGTCCACATGGCCATCCTGCCCCTTCTGGTAGCAAAGCACCAGCTTGTTTCATACCCATTCTTTTATCTTTGTTATGTATTTATATACAACCATACATTTTTATACATCCATACATTACATGTATTCTAAGAGAGCACAGAGAAACATCTCATTCTGATGCAGATATGTTCCACAGGTATCTCAGTTAGTTCTCATGATGACCAGGAAAGGGTGGCCCACTGTTAAATGAGGTGGGAAAACCAGCAATAGGTCATGTCAGGAAGACAAAAGCACTCCATACCTTTCTTCTTTTCCCTCCAGTTTTACCCATTTATTCACCAATGAACTTTTTTAGGTTGACAGTGTTCATCTCAGCAACAAGGAGATAGAATTTAGGGTGGAAGAAGAATACAGCAGGATATTTTCCACAAGAACAGATCCAAGGGAGCTCAAAGAAAGAGTCATTTAGCAGTTGGCAATTTTATTTTTTTAGAATTGGTGGCAACCAGGGGAGGTTTCTGGAGCCTGGGAGAGGGAAACAGGAATGCCCATGTTGGAAAAAAGGCAAAGCAAGGGGACTAAGGAGCCATAGACCAGTCAGCCTACTTAGTACATGGAAAAGTGCTGGAAGAAATAATCAAGCAAATTATTTATGAGCCTCTAGAATATAGCATGGAGATAAGTAACAGCCAACAGGGATTTGTCAGGAACAAATCATGTCAAACTCACCTTATTTCCTCCTATGACAGGGCAATAAGCCATGAGGAGAGGCAATGAATATCATATATCTTCACCCAGCAAGGCTTCTGATGTCTCAAGCCACACTCTCTTGTAGATGCCACAGGGATGCAGACCATGGAGTGGGAAAAAGCCACTGACAATGAACCATCACCTCTGTGCCCCATCCCTATGGTGGGATGCATGGCAACAGGGACAGCTGGAGAAAAGGTGAGGTGCTTCAACAAGGACAAGTGCAAAGAGCTGGTTTTAGGTAAGATTAAATGGTGCACATCCCTGGTAAGGAATGTTTAGCAAAACAGCAGATCAGCAGGCAGAAAGGATTTGCTGGGGTTGGAGAGCATCACAAGCTGAGCATGAAGCACAGCAGTGGAAAAGCAGATGCCTCACTGGGTGAAACAAGGGGCAAATCTCAGGTGAGAGAGACTTTCTGCACCCAGTGTTAGCAAGGGCTCAGGTGGCATTGTCTGCCCCAGTTTGAGCACTGCTGTTGGAGAAAAATATGGATTAATTGGCAAGAGTTCACCTAAGAGCACTAAGGACGGTGTGTGGCACTGGGACCATGTCCTGCACAGGAGAGTGGAAGGAGCAGGATTTATTTATGCTGAGGCTAAATGGTAGGTGCAGGAAGGTGGGGCGTGAAGTGGACAGGACCAGAGGCCCAGGCTGTGTAGCAGGAAGGGACCAGGAGGTTGGAAATGAGTGAGATTGGTGGTAAAGGTGGAAAGCACTGGGAAGAAAGCGTGTGACCTGGAGGGTGGTGGGCTTACTGCTGCAGGGAAAACTTTGGGCACAGCTGATCCCACAAATGAGCAGACAGGGTGGTCCCTCTGGCTTCTTCCAGCCCTCATTTCAGAGGGAGGGTGCTAGGGAGGGGGGTGGTTTTGTTTTCCTGGGCTTTGTGCCCGCACAGGGATGCTCTCCTGAAATCAGAGCAGGCTACTGCTGCCTCGTCAGCATTCGGGATATTCGCCAAAACGAGACCTGCGTTAATCAGCACAACGAGGACATCATTAATTATTCTCAGCACCTTCTCAATGGAAATGTTAGAAAGGAGGGCTAAGCTGTCCCCCCTGTAATCCTGTGCCACGGCTGGCTTTATTGGCTCTGAGGGGAAAAGAGGCACATTTGCTTTCCCGCTGATACGGCGTTAAGCGTGCTCACTTCACAGGCGCGTGCAGATGAAAGTGTAATTGCATGGAAGGTGAATTGATTGCAATTAACCTCGGGACTTGGCCTCGGGCTGGGGTGTCCCACCTTCCTCCCTGGGAAAGTGCCACCAGGGGCACAGCACACGGCTGATGAATACGTATATCATGGCACGAAACACACGCGTTACAGGTGAGAGTGCATAAATCATCCAGGAAAACACGTATTATACCGAAATGATCAAATTATAAATGAAGCACATAAATCATGAGATTACACCATTGGATTTTACCAGGGATCATAAATTATATGGTGAAGCCCGAGGTTCACTGAGAGGTTCACAGAATAATGAAATGGGACTCATATAACTTAAGGAAAATATCGTTATCTCCACAAAATGGAAACGCAAATATCCAGCCCAACCTCCATGTATTTTTACAACATCTTCTATCAGGAAGGCTCACAACAATAGGGCCAGTTAAGCACAATAAGCCCCAAGGAAGCCTCCCCTGCCGAAGCAAACAACGATTACACATTAAAAAGCATGTTGGAAAGATAAGTTTGTAAGGAAGATAAAAAGTCTCCAGCAGGGCTGATGGTTGGGCGGCGAAGCTGCTCCGAAGGTTGCTGACACGCGAGCAGGCTGAAAAAGCTCCTCTGCTAAGTGTGAAAAGTAGGAAGAGTTATTCTGTGAGCAGCCGCTTGATTTCCTATTGATGGAGAGCGCGGGGTGCTGGGGATGGTGGGGAGCTCGGGATGGCAGCTGGAAATGGGCTCAGCAAGGCACTGCCTGGCAGCTGCAGCAAGGCAATTAAAAGTTAACATGAAGAAAAATTCAAATCGATATGCTCTACAATTGGAAACCAATGGTGTTCAGGGGAAGAAAGGGGGAAAGGATATTGAGTGCAGTCATTTCATACCTGATCTTCTGCCGGTTTTTGCTTTTATTGCTGTATTTTTCCTTCCTTGCTCCCTCCAAAAAGCAATTTGCTTTTTTGCCCCCCTCCCCTAGGTTGGTTTTTCAAACAGATACAATTCAGCAGAGGAAAAGCCAGTCCAATAAAATAGAAACCCCTCATTTATATTTTCCAAAATGCAGCTTTGTTGTTAATCAAGCCAACCATCGAGCCGGCTGTCCTTCGGCTGCTGCCAGGATTCCATGTAACAGAATGGGGCAGGGCACTGGGTTCTCTTCCCAGTGGTCAGTGTGTCAGTGATGTCAGTGCCACAGCGTGACTCCGGGATTTACATCCCTTCCCAACATTGCTGAGCTGGGATATGGGTGGCACAGGTATACCGGGGGATTCCTTAGTCGTAAACAAAGTGTTTGACCTGTTTCACTCCTCAGGGCACGAGTGGAGCCAGCTGAATTTATGTACTGGGAATGGCTGCTTTATGGCCAACACTGCAGGGGCACTGACTCAACCTATTTCTGGCTGAAGATGTTAATAAGGATGCAGAAGATGTCTCAAGTGGGCAGCAAAACTAACATTTAAGGGAGAATGCTTAAAATGTTTTGTGGTACACAGACATAATTTTTAATTAGCAGGCACAACAGATATAGTATCCACTAATACTCAGTAGTAAAATCCATCTTCAACAGCAAAACTGTCTTCAGCTCGGAGGCTCAGCTCCTGTAAGAGAGGGCTCTACTCTAATTTATTTTTCAGTGAGCTTGGGATGGAAACCTGCGTTTGTATGATGGGAAAATAAATACACTTTTGAAGAAAAAAATGGGGTTTGGGCTGCTAATCCCTGGGAGGGGTAGGGCCATGCTCAGCCTCCTAACCAAAATAAGTTGGTTAAAAATAAATAAATGGTTGAGCCTGCTAGATGTGAGCATAATCATTTTACTATATGATCTATGCGTTTCATTAGTCGAGGTACACATTTCACTATAATAAATGTGCTTCAGCAAATGATCTATGCATTTCTTTCTGGGATGTATGTGTTTCACTGGGAAAGGTATGTGTTCATCAGCTATGAGTAATGCTCCTGATGGCCCTGCATTATACTGCTCAGCTGGTATCAGCCCAGCACTGCACATCCATTCCATCCATTCCCCCGCAGCTGCAGATGCCGATCCAGCCGGGCCCTGCTGCTCCTGTCCTGGAGGGCGCCGGCACCAGGGAGATGGAGCAGAGGAGGGAAGTGGGAGGGTCTGTGTGTGATGCCTGCCTGCTGGGCACACTTTAGAGGCGTGAAAAGTGGGGAGGTTGTTGGTGAGGGCAGCCAGGCTTCGGCAGTGCACGCAAGGGCCCAGCTGCCAGAGGTTTGCCCATCCACTCTGTCCTCAAGTGCTCAGCAGTCCTTTCTAGTCACCCAGCTAAGAGTAGGGTGATTTCTTTTGCTTCCAAAGATCACCCAGCATGGTAACATCCTCCCGAGATTTAAGCGGGCCAGTCCTTCAGAGGCATCCCCATCACCTCTCCAAATTTTGAATTTCCTCATCTTCCTTGGCATTGCCACTGTGTTTTGGAAATTGCCCCTGCCAGCACCTGAGGGGACTAAAGCTAAGTGAGCAATTGAGGAAAGGTTTCCTAACTGCTTGATAATCAGTCCCCTCCCCCAGCAAGGCTCCTTGCCCATTACAGCATTGTTATTCACTTGTAATGACATCGCTTATTACCACAGAATACATATTAGTCTTGGCCATGGGACTAATGATTTGTATCTGAGCCTTCATTTTAAAATCACTTTTCATCAATGCATCCATTTTTATAGATACAGCTTTATATAATTCATTACACATATTTCCCTTTACTGACCTATTTTGCTGTACCCTGCATCTATCGCTGTAGATGCTATTCTGTTCCTCTGAAAAAAATCCTGCCTTTTCTACATTTCTCTTCATTAATATGCTCAGGAGCTGTGGTCACATGTATTTTTGTATTATCTTATAGTTTCCTCCCCTCTGTCGGAACAAAAATGATGATTCTGAAAAGGGCTGTAAAATCTGAATGAATCTGAATTAATTAGGAACTCTATTGATGTTACATAATGCCCATTTCAGTTTACCCGGTATATATTTTCTGATTAGTTCCACTCGCTTTCTCTTTCTCTCTTTCTCAAAAAAAAAATCCAAACATTTTCAGAGTGTGTCATTTGGTGGAGGCAGTTTTAAAGGAAACCATTTCTGAAGGAACTAGTTCAGTGCTGAAATAGGGCTGAGTGTAGCTCAGGCTCCAAACTGGGTCAGCCAGGAACACTGGAGACCATTAGGAGACCTGAAGTATCTGTTTTCCACCAGGGAATAAATATTTTGGGTCAGGTCCTCAGCAAGTCTAAGTTGGAACAGGTCACAGATTTATCAGCAGCTCTGGCTGTGTGCTGTTATATGCACCTGTCAGTAATGCGGCAGTCACCGAGCAACAGGATCATCATTAAGGGCTCGTTAAGAGTAGATAATGATAGTCCCTTTTGCCTGTGAGTCTGAGAAGTGGAAATGTCATGGATGAGCCCACTACTCGGGATGCTTTCATCACTCCTTGGTGTCTGTGTTGGTGTAGTGCCGGCAGGTTCATGGGAGGAAGGAATCCCATGTGCTGGGCTCTGTGTGTGGTTCTGAAGGACCCAAACCAGCCATCCTTCAAGGCTTCCAGGGGGCTGGGAATGTGTGCCCAGAGCTGGAGCAATGAGCTGGGAGCCATAGTGGGGCATCCCACAGGGTCTCCCATTGCTTTTGCCCACCAGCTGATGCTGATGCAGCTGCCCCAGCAGGAATTTCTCCACACTCTGCGTGTCCATGCTGGTCTCCCTGGTGGAGCAGACCCAGCTGGAGCAGAGCAGGCTTCCTCCATGCCAGTGTAGTTCCTGAATGGTGCCTGAGGGTAGGACATGGCCCTGCCTGAGGGTGTTCTCAGGTCCCATGCAAAGCTTTGGGCCCTTGGTTGCACACTTTGGGTGTGAGGGGAGAGCGGGGCTGGAGGTGCTGCTGCTGCTGCTGAACACTGCAGAGATGGGCACACAACAGGATGCTGCTGGTCTGCAGCTCCCACCTGCCCTCTCAAAAAAATGGTCCACGATGCCCTTGCTTCCTCCCCAACATCACAACTCCTGTCTTATCTCCTCCCTCAGCTTTTTTCTCTGTCCTATTTTATTCTGGGCTTGTGGGGCACGTCAGGATACCTGCCAAATATTTGCTGAATCAAGGCTATGATTAGTCTGTGATTCTCCATACTCATTTGCTGAGTGTAAATTTTTGCTTAGACTCTGGGACATACTTTTTTAATTTGCTGCGAATTGCTGTATCCTTTTCAGAAGTTTTTGCTACCATAGCATTATGGTTATGAAATAAAGTTCAAAGAACGCTGGTGGGAAGAAGACAGACTGAAGTATTACTTTGGCTTGTAAAATAAGGTGGGGGGAAGGAATCAGTTTATACAGACAACCACAAATCTTAAATTACTCTGATGTTTTGGTCATCACCGGCAACCCCCAGTGGGGAGATACATCAATTTTCGGCAGCTGCAGACAGCAATCTGACTCAGGGCCAGAACAGCCTGAGTGGAAAGACACAGCACAAGTTAGGGGGCTGCTATCACAGGGGGTTTCCTGAAGGTGCAGAGGGATGGGGAAGGACAGGGAGGAAATGAATCCATAAAACAATATTCCAGGTTAGCCTGTCATTTTTATGGATTCAAACATATATGCAGAGCCTGACATTTGCAAACTTGATGTGCTCCTGCCTGTTTCTGATCTCTAAAATAAACATAGCATGAAGGAGGTTCTAGTAGTCCAAATCTACTTTGTTTGTTGCAGGCAGCTGCTTTTTATTAGAACATGATTTAATGCGCATGGCAGGAGTAAAAACTACTGGTTTTATATTCTTTTAATCTCAAATGGAAGCTAAACTCAGTTTTCTAAAATGCTAAAAGCAGCTATGGTCTAATACAAGATTCTTGAAGGCTGCAATGTTGGGCTCTTGTCAGGGTAGAAAATCTTTGGTAATGGCATCCCAGATTGTCAAGCTAAAGTGTTTATAATGAGAATTTATTTTGCTTTTTAAAGCATGGTAAAAATATTGTGCAAACTATAGCTCATCTGCTTCTTTCTGCAGTTTCTTTTTTACCTTATATGCAGTTAATTTTGGAACATTTCTTCAGTGATTCTCAAAATAGCCTGAATTACCAGTACGTTGCTCTTATCTTTGTTTCTCCGAATCTGCAAGGAACTGCCTCAAATGGTGAATGATTATATAATATTTGTCACAGGCCATCTTTCCTGCAAATCCATTTTCCATGTGTGATAATCACAGCCAGTCGCAGCCCTGCAGCCGCAGAAGTGTTGAACAAAACACTCGACATATCCATGTAATGGGTGATATCCTCATGCCAAAGGATTTCGGAGCCCTGTCAGTGCCAAATATATTCCTGGCCTCAAATGCTGTTTCCCCCCTTGTTGCACATATAATCTCTGCTTTCCCTGCCATAACTCAGTGCTTGGAGTGGCTAATGACAGCTGATGATGGTAATGATGCATTTTAATACGTCTGCCAGGCCAGTACATGGATAAGATCCTGCCTGCTTCCTATTCTTTCCCCCACATCAAACAGAATGTAGGCAAAGTCAGTGCTGAATTTTCATTTTTTTTAAAATCTAAGGATCAGTGACACAGTATCAGACATTGGTGGGGGTAAACCCATTGGGAGAATTTGTTTCTTGTGGAAATGTCTACGGAGCTCCTTTCCAGATACCTATTCCAGGCATTCCCAGTGGGTTGATGCCTCTCAGCAGAATTTCAGATTTTGGATCCTGTAAAACAAAAACCAAGTGAAAATCTTGGAAATGGCATCAGCTGCAGGGCAGTTTCCACATGGTATTTTTGAAACACAAGTACAGGCTGACCGTCCTATACTTCAGTCATATGGAGTTGAGTGGATGGAGAAAGGGAGATGAAGAGACCAGGACTGTTCACCAGTCAAATCAACCATTTCCCTGCTGATATCACTGGTTTCTCTATTTTCTTTTACACTTAATATCATGGGAAATACGAGGTATCTCAGACCTCCTTTGTGAACTGCTCTAATACGTCATTTATAAGGACTGCTTAGTAAAACTTTATTGATTGCACCTCAGATTTTGATAGACTAATATCACAGCTGAAAACTGTAATTTATGAAAATTTTTGAGCAGTAAGTAATCCTAATAAGACAGGGGGTTGGGGGAACAAGCCCACAGAGGAGTAGGAAAACCCCTATTCTTTTTTGGCCTGAATCAAGAGTATGTAGGAAAAACATGTGGATGTGACCTTTGTCACCAGAAGAGATTTGGCAGAGATTTGACAAGCACACATCTTGGGCTATTACCTGTGCTAATTTGGGCTTCTCCACCACTGCAGAAAAAGCCTTCTTGTACAAAACTCTCCACTTGATGTTAGAGCACAACAGTGTCTGAACAAGGAAGCACCTGTGAGGGGGAACTGTGCCCCTTTGAACTCCACAGAGGGGTCCTGTTGGGAATCCAGTCTGTGCCCTCTCCTGGCAGTCTGCTGGATGGCTTCCCAAAGAATAAATTGCCAGCAGATCACACAGGTTTGGGGGCAAATGTCAGGAAACAGGTCATCCTGACAAAGAGTATTCTAGAAGTTCATGTTTTCTTGAGGGCAATGATGATTCTAGAGGGCTGAAGTGGGGGAGCTAAAGGGGTTCAGAGAGCAGCAGTTACGTCTTCTCAGTTTAAGTTTCACCCTTATCCTGATTATCATCACTAAAGGGATTACTCAAGCGAAACTTTATTATTATTATCATCATCATCATTAATTTTGAGGCAGGAATTGTAGACATTACATGTATGTACCCCACAATTAGGATTTTTATAAGATTTAAGCCCTCATCAAGAGGACAAAGCAGAAAAATTTACTGGGTTGCTAATCCATAAAGCCTTTGGGACCTCATATTGAAAGTTCTCTTGCATGTGATAACCAAGAGTCTTTAATTTCACAGAGTTTTTTAACATTAGAAAAAAATCCCAACATTCCACAGAATCTGGTCAAAACCTTCAGGCTACATATTCATGCCAGCACAGCAGAGCTCTTAAACACCCCACTTGGTGTCTAAAATACTCTTTGGAGCATGGAGCTGCTCCAAAAACATATGGTTACATCACAGTAATCAAGTACAATCAAATCCAAGCTTCCACCTGCCGTTTGCCATTGCATTTGGATGGGGTTTTGTATAAGCAATTGTGTCATAGCAGTAACGTGGATTGATTAATGCAGGGAACAACACGATGCTCCCTTAGCCTTACAGCACTGTTGCTGCCTGGGTTTGCTCCAAGAGGAACCCCACGTAATTAACATGACTCTCACCCTTTCACTTTTAACATGCTTCCTAATTAAGCTCTCCAGGATCTGAACTTCACTTTCTGGCTGCAGTGGCTGCAAAATGATTTATCCCCCATGATGGTCACTAGCGCCAACCTTGCTGTCAGGAAAGCACGCCGAAGCATTTAACACTTTGAATTATTTTATTCCTTCTCCTCTTCTGTTCAAGTAGGGAGGGCTGGTGCAAAACCTTGCATTTCAAAGCCAGCTCATCAATGTGCAAATGTATCCACAGGCCATCTCCTACCCAGTTGCATATAATGGACATACACACGTAAGGGATGATAAGGGTGCATATAAAAAGCCTTTGACCTGTAATTAGCCTATCTTGCTTTTTAAAAAAAAAATCTTTATGTCACTCCATTTGCAGATTAATTAAACCTAATAGATGTAATGAAATGCAAAGGGAGCCGATTGCTTTGTAGAGATTTAATATTGATTTGTACGCTAAACCGGCTTTAGTGTATTTTAAACAATTATTGCCAACAGATAAATTTCTGCAACAACGCTGTCATGTAGAAACAGGTCCTGTTGAGGTACAAAGTCTACCTATGCATATAGTTGATATCTAACCCCCCACCCCCATTTGTATTTGCACAGCACCTCCAGCTCCTTAGCTGAAAGGTGCTGTTTACACAATATTATTTTAATTTCACATGACAAATGTGCTACCGTGAAGCTAAACATTCATCATTACCCAGGCGCGCTTTCCCCCTCTGTGGGGAGAAGCAGTGTCAACTGCTGGCACAGCCTCTCAGCAGATAACACCAGCTGGGGAATAGCAGCCGTGCTCCACAGAAATCCCATTGCTGAAAAAAAAATCCATAGTGGATGTGCCCAGGGGCCAGAGGGACGTCAGGTAGCATGGCTCCTGAACTGGGCTGGGATTATGCCTTCCAAAGCAGCGATTCCCTGACTGGTTCAAATCTCCATTGCGGTGCCAAAACGGGAAGGACGTGGAGCCGGCAGTGATGATGAGAGCTCACACGAATCCCCCGGGCCTGCAAGCAGGGTTTCCTAATTGTCAGCTGTGCTGCGCCAGGCTTGTTTAAAATAATTAGAGTGCAGCGGCTTAAACAGACCGGGGAGGGTCGGGGTGGGCTTTTTTTTTTTTTTTAATCCCTCCATATGGGTTTTTATCAGTTGCTATCAGCTCCCTGCTCATTTCTGACACCATCACTCTGCCAGGCAGGGGGATGGGGAGGGGGGAGGGGGAAGCAACGTTTTATATTTTAAGTACATGAACGCATTCAGAAAGAAAGAGGACGAACCAGCCCCAGTGTATGCGATGGATGGAAACAATACAGCCAGCACACCCAAACTATATTATTAAAAAAAAAAAAAAAGGGGGGGGGAGAGCGGTAAAGAAAATTCTGCTTGCTCCTCTTCCTCCTCTCTTTCCTCCAAGAGGGCTAGCTGAAATCTTTCTTAATTACCGCTTATTTCAATGACAGAATTGTAATTTATCATTTAGTTGTAATTTGACATATGTTCACACCTTTGCCATTTCCAATTTCCTCCTTCACTCTAATTGTCTGCCTGGCTCGCCTGTCACGCGCGCCTCCTGGGATTAATTCGAGCTGTCTGTCTGCGGCGGGCTGGCGGCGCGCTCGGGGCTGGCGGCGCGGTGACAGTGCCACCGTGTCACACCGTGTCACTGCGCGCACCGCCTGGCCCGGCACGGCCCGCCCCAGCCCCAGCCCGTGCTTATTGTTTAGCCCGCTCTCGCGTTCCTGACTTTTCGGGGTTTTATTAGACGCTAATTGCGCTCCGCGGCTGTCAGCTGAAAGGAGAGGAAAGCGCGCCGTAATTGGTGGGAGGGGGCCCCGGCGGCGGGGATGCGGAGCCGGGAGAAGTCTCCCGCTCTGCCTCGGAAATGCGCTCCGGCTTTAAACGCTCTGCGTTCATTTCCCTCCGCCGCTGTTTATGCTCCCCCGTCTCGCTGACGTGGCCCCAGTAGAGCAATTGCAGCCTCCCTCCCCGGCTTTTGGGCTCCTCGACCCTGCTCTTCCCCTTTAACACGCCGCATTCAGCTTCAGCATCCTCTTGGAGCGACCTTTCCATGGGCAGGTGCTGCTCCGCCCGGGCCCAGCTCGGCACGCCGGGGATGGATTTGACACGGGGGATGCTGGCTTGCCGAGGATGGCAAATAGCGGGAAGGGCCCCGTATGCCCAGCACGAGTGTACACCGTGGCTAACAATTAACCTGCCAGAGGCTGCTTTGGCCACCAAGGAGATGTTTGGGCTCCTTTCCCCATGGCAGGTGCCACTGTGCTCATGCTGACCCCATCCCCTTATCCATGTACATCCATCCATAACCGTGAGGCTGCCACTGCCAGGCCAGAGAGGCTGCTTCTTTTCATCAAGAGAAGAGATATTTCACCAGTGTTGTGAAGTAACTCCTAGAATTAGATTCTCAGCCACGCTTTTCATGGGCAACAGCTGAATTCACACTGTGGCTTGTTACCTGGCCCCCTTTTCTCTGTCCCCCTCAGATTCCTCCCAGAGGCCTCCCAGAGGCCCTCCAAAGCACATATGGATGCTATATGCATCTTGCTCCGGCAGAGGATCTGACACAGCAGCAGCACCTGCGGGGGACCACCCTCAGAGCTCCTCTCATAGATAAAAATGACTGGAAAAAGCCGTTCAGTGTACTGCTGCTATGGGGTTTTTAAAATTCTTTCAGCCTTTGCCTGAAGGGACAGAAAACATCCATTCTTTTCCCCATTTTCCTAGGAGATTTTTTCCTTTCTTCCTATTTTTTCCTAGAAGCAGCATAGGGGCATGGTCTGTTTTTGCAGATGTTTCACTTACTCCTGACCCCTGTCGGGATTGGCTAGAGAATTGGATGGGTAAAAGCGAGACAACTCGTGGGCTGGGATAAAGACAGTTTAACAGGGAAAGCAAAAGCTGTGCATGCAAGAAGGCAAAACAAGGAGCTCATTCACCACTTCCCATTGGAAGTTCAGCCATGCCCAGGATAGCAGGGCTCTGCCACATGTATTGCTTACTTGGGTAGACAAACATCATCACTCCAAATGTCTCCCCACACTCCTTCTTCCCTCTGCTTTAGGTGCCAACACTGACACCATTTGGTGTGGGATATCCCCTGGGTCACTTGGGGTCAGCTGTCCCAGCTGTGTCCCCTCCCAGATCCTTGTGCACCCCTTGCCTCCTCGCTGGTGGGATGGAGTGGGGAGCAGAAAAGAGCTTAACTCTGTGCAAGCTCTGCTCAGGAGTATCAAAAACATTCCTGTGCTACCAAGACTCTTTCCAGCACTAACCCAAAATGCAGTCCCATACCAGCGACTGTGAAGACAACTAACTCCCAGCCAAAACCAGTATACTGTCCACTGTTTCCTCCACATTTCCTTTTCCTCCACATGCAACCCAAGTGAAGATACATAAATCAAGGCAAAGAGATAAACTGCCTATTCCAGCTGTTAGGTGAAGCCTGAAAATGCTGAACAAAACAGTTTCAGACAGGAAAAAACCCCTTACATATATATTAATGTATTCATTTTCCAATTATTTTAAACATCCCACCCATCAGTATCTGCATGAAAGATACACCACAAAACCAACCCCAGAGGAGAATGCAAGCTGGAGGTCAGTGAATCTTGGCACTTTCATATCCCAAAGGAATTAATTTCGGAGCCAAGGGACACTGGGAAAAAAACAGCCTAAACCACCACTCCAGTTTAGCTGGGGGCAAAACAGCAGTGGTTGGCAGCACTGTGAGAGGCTGGCAAGATGGTGCTGCTTGGAAATCCTTGGCTCAGGGCCATTTGCCTTCCCACAGTGGTGTGAGCGGGCAGAAATGCTCCTCCAAGCCCAAGTACACAAAGCAGCTAGCACAGCACTGCTAGGAAATATTTAATGACTTGCAGGAGGCAAGACTGAATGGATTTACATTTATTTAGATTTTTTTTCTCCTTTTCGATGTCTGCTTCCAACACCACTGACCTTTTAAAATCATTCCACTACTTACCAACTTTGTTTTCTGTGTGTTACCATTTTTACCTTCCAGCTTCCTGCCTTTTGTCATCTAGGATGGCCAGCATTCTCAGGCAGTTTTGTTTGAACAACAGGATTTTTCTGATGTGCCTGCAAACTTTTAAGAGCCAGCATTTCTGGCTCCCTTAGCTGCCAAATTGTGAGAAAACACAAACTGCCTCAAGCTGAATCCTAAAAAAAGATTTTCCAAATACTCACATGCTCCAGCCTTGGTCTAAAGACTGGGTATAAGGTACTTATGATTAAGTATTAGAGCTTCTCTATATTTATGGCCTATTTCATATATCAGAGCTTTTTAACTGGAAATAGTGTTGGAAATCAATGTACTCATTAGAAGTCAATGCTAAGTGCTTTTGAAAATTCACTTTCTTTTGCATTTCTCCTAGCTATCAATTTTGCTGTTGTTTTAAACCTGACTTCCCGAGGCCTTATTCATTAATAGATAAGCAGTCATAAGTCGATTATGAGCATACAGGAGGCTCATCCTCCACACTGGCATACCAAGTGCACTTCCCACCTAGAAATACACCTGGTTTTTCAAGGATGGCCATCTCCTTCAGCTCACAGAGGGTCTCTGGAAACAGCACACTTTTGCTGTATCAGTGGTGAGAATGTCAGAGTCCAAGAGGAGAGGAAGGAGTCAGTCCAGATCCCAGATGGAAAACAACCTTACAAGTAGTTGTCCTCTACAGTACAGGCTGCAGGGCTCTGCACTGTCAGTGAGGAGGGCAAAGGGGATAAAACAGACAGCCTGAAACATGAAATTCTGGGGTAGCAGAAGGAGGTGCTGACTTTTCTAGAGGGATTTTTTCTTTTTTAATGATTACCCTACTTTTGGGCAGGCATCGTCTCAGCAGTGCTCATCACTCCCTTGTGCCACAGAAACACACGGGTGCTGCAGCACTGATTGGTCCTACATGCTCTGTCCCACACAGCCACTAACAACTCAGGCCCCAAACCTTGCTGGTCATTTACAGTTCCTGTATGGCTGAGAGTGTAGCTACACCCACTACACCCCATGAACATCCCCAGAGCTGGCAGGAGCAGGCTCTGCTTGAGCAGTGCTCCCCAAGTGGCACCAGGGTGGCACCAGGGTGGCACCAGGTCCCCCAGTCTCTCAGGAGAATTCAGGTGCCATCTGAAGGACTTCCCCAGAACCATGCAGGAGGTTTAGTAGCAGTGGAGGGCTACTGAGACAGTAGTGGTTGGCTTTCCTCTGGTGCTCCCTCAAACCTCTCTTGAGATTTCAACAAAAACCTCTGTAAATCCTGATGCTAATAATGAAACAAAAGAAAGAGGAGGAGACCCCAGTAATGCTTGCCTGAGAGGCCTTACAAGCCCTTTGCTGTGCCCTTCCTGAGCTGGTGGTAGTTTAGTATTGCTCCACCTCCTACTTGAACATGGTATAGTGCTCTTCTTACAGATGCTTGATCAAGAAGAGACGAGGAAACTCCTTGTCTGTCCTCAGTTTGCAGGTTGCATCCCTAAAAATCAAATCTGCTTTTGTTTAGAAATAAAATCTCCAACTCAAGCAAACATAGTAGCTGTCTGCAAAAGTATGAAATAGTTGCAAATAACAGAGAAAAAAGCTCATCGTTCATGTATGGAAAAAGAGATGAATTAATTTTCCTTTGGAGAAAGCACTCTTGTCTATCCCTCAACTTTCATATAGAGAACACATATCAATATCTTAACCCCTAAATGTAATGCTCTGGGAAACTATAAGTAGAAAAAACCAAGGTGGTGTCCTCATGTAAATTCTTTTGTGCATTAAAATACAGTGGCCACCACTGGTACCCACTATAATATTTTTATATGTAGAAGGTGGCCGGCTATGACACTTTTTATATATGCATATGTAAAAGTGACAGGCAGAGGAATAGGATGCCTGAAGGTGCAAGATATGAGTGTCATAGGCCACAATCCTTTTATTTTTATTGTTTTTATCTCAGTGGGAAAAGTTTTCTGACATTAGCTTAAAACTGCAATACAAATATTCTCTTGAGGCCTGAACACAGAGAGAAAGCTTTCTGCTTTCACATCCAGGCATTTAGCACTGCTGCTCTCTGCTTGGTAGCATTTCAGGGGGAGTTATGGCAAGCTGTGGAACTGGTTCTGGCTGCTGGGGCCACGTGTTCCTGCTGTACTGCTCAAGCACCACAGGCAGGAGGGTGGTCACAAGAACCTGCCAGGTAAAGCTTTGCAATATTTGGGAGCTGCTGGAATGCTGTTTCTAGCCTTGCAGTTTCTGTTCCTCAGCATCTTTCAAAACTTTGAGAAGGAATGAGGAAATAGAGGAGGTAAAAGGAAGCCATACCTCAAGGGATGCAGAAGCAACACCAGCTGTCCTTCTTGTCCAGAGCATTATCTCTGGTAGCAGCAGCATTGGAGGCTTTGGGAGAATGAATGGAAATGGCTCACCTAGGGAAACCTGCTGTATGAGCTCACCACCCACCTTCAAAGACAGCCATACTCCCAGACACCTTAAATCCAGCATTTCCCCATGGTTAGTGTTATTATTGACATTTCTGTGGTATCCAGGAGGTCTTTGCTCCTGTTCACCTTAGAGCTTGCAAGTGACTGTGGCTGTTACAATCATAAAATCATTTATGTTGGAAAAGACTTCTAAGACCATCAAGTCCAACCACAAACCTTACACTGCCAAGCCCACCACGAAACCTCATCCCTCAGTGCCACATCTACACCATCCTAGAAATAGCTCCAGGGCTGGTGAGCACACCACTTCCCTGGGCAGCCTGTCAGTGTGCTGCAACACATTTCCCTGGTGTGGCAGAAGGAGAAGGGAGGGAGAAAGAGGCATTTCCAGATTCAGAGCTTCTGAGCTATGTCAGATTTGTCCTTTGGACCTGGAAATTATATCTGCATGGAAGTTGAGTATTGCAGGCCAGGGGCAAAGGGGTTTAGGTTTGGGGAGACATCCCAGGGGTCCCACAGCACAGCTGCAGACATTTTACTGATGTTTCTGGGATGTGCTGGATTTGCCTTTGTGTGTTGCACATACATTTCCTTGTCTGGGATACCCTAGTTAGAAATATGAGAGGTCTGCATGTGTGCTCCTGTCAGAGAGCATGGAAATAAATATCCCTTTACACACATACTCACATTGAAATGGTTTCCAGGCACCCTCACATGCTGTGAGCTGCAGCCTCACATCTCACCTTAGACAGCAGCTCATGAGCTGCATCAGTGCATCCCCTGTCTGACAGGACCCTGCCCTCGAGCCAACCTTGGGACAGGTTCTGCTGGGTGGGAAAAGCCTGCCAGGTCAATGAAGGAAAGAAATGTCTGGGGGACAAACAAGGAAAGAAACTCTGGAGGATCTGCTAGGAGCATTCAGTTCCTCTGACACCTGTCACTGTAAGTGCTGGATTTACACCTTGAAATTTGTTTGGGGAAAAAAAGTTAGGGAGCAATAAAGTATAACCTGAGCAGAAAGAGAATTGTTATCAGAAAATTATTTGTAATGCTGCCCTTAAAATAAATATCACAGCTATTCCTGTGCTTTACAGTGTCACTTCTAACTCTAAAAAGTCAGTGTGTAAATCTAATGGAGAAGCTATTCATAAAAGTTCAGCTTGAGTAATAAAAGTAACAATTTTCTGTAATGATATTTTATAGATTTGAATAAGATGTATAAAATATTTTTGCTTTTACAGCATATGTAAAGAAAGTAAGTATACCATGCCTATAAAACAGGGATTACTTTTAAATTCTTAAAATATTTCTAGAACAAAGTAAATAATACTCATTTTTTCCTGAAAGACTGGTGAAAAGCCACATAGCAAACTTTTCAAATATTTTATATGAAAACAATTCTCCTGCAGCTTCAGAGAAGACATAACACACTTACCTCTCATCTTTTAATAAAGGAAATTCACAGGTGCTTTCCCCTTCCTATTGCACATCCTTCTCTCTGAGCCCTTCAGCCCAGTTCTTTGCCAGTGTGAGTGTGTTACACGTGAAGAGGAGCTGGGATTTTATCCCCTGTGGTGTAGTGTTTAAATGCCAACTGAACATTGCAAAAAAGAGATATTTCTGATATTTCATCAAGTGAGGAGGAGGATGGAAAACACAAATCTGAAAGGCAGGAGGCCTGAACTTGTGATTTACTTTGTACTGAGTTTGGGGGGAAAAATGCCAGGTTTTGATGTGGTACTGTGGATTGTACACAAGGTAGGTGAGATCAGAGCTGACCCCTCAGACCTGACAGTCCATCAGAGCAGGGCAGTGCTCGATGCCACCCTCCAGCTCAGAGGGACAGCCGTGGGTGTTGCCATCCTGCATCCTGCAGGATCCAGGCTGGCACAGGTCCCCGCTGTGGCAGTGTCCCATGCAGGTCTGTTCTGTTCTGTCGTGGGGCCATGGAGCACCACGTGGGCAGTGTCTGGTCAAGCCACACATCCAGCAGGGTGGGACACTGGGAAGATGGGGTTTGCAGAGCAAGGGTGCCCCTGCAAGGGGAATGGGTGGGCAGCTGGGCACACCACTGCTTGACAGCCACAGGGGGGTCATGGCAGGCACAGAGCTGAAAGTGTGATGTGTAATCCTGGGAGAATGCAAAGCATAGTTAATGCAAATATCTCTAGTTTGAAAAGCCTTATGAAAGAGACCAGAACATGTGTGGCATGCATGTGATTATTTCTAAACCCATTTCTACTGGGCTTCTCTCAATAAAATATGTTCCAAATTGCTTTGTCTAAATGTGATTTGGGCTACCTTCAGTGAAAAGCCCAGGAGTGCAATTTGATTAAGTGGTAAAATAAGCCATAAAAGGCTGGAGCTGCAGGGGATGTGGCTGGCTGTGCCCCAGTGTGCCGGGCAGCACCTGGGAGCCAGCATCATCCCAGGGCATGAGGCTGCAGCCCCACACTGGGGCACAGCCAGCCACATCCCCTGCAGCTCCAGCCTTTCCACAGGGAACGACGTCCTGTGTGCTTTCAATCCCAGCCCAGCAGGAGCTGAACAAGGCAGCCAGCAGGCTTGGCCTGGCCACCCACCAGCACCGACCCCAACAGCCTCTCTACTGCGTTGATTTGCCCATTCCCTGCCCAGCCGCTGCCTGTGGAGCCAGCAGCTCTGGGCACAGCTCAGGATGGCACCCAGCTGCATGGACACACCCTCACTGCTACCATCCAAAATGTGGAATTGTGTGTTGGCTGCTGGGTGTGCCAGCAGGAACACACAAACACCCCTGTGGCCTCAGGCACACACACACACACACACACACACACACACACACACACACACACACACTTTCAGATCTCTTTTCTCTTTGCTTCCTTCAAGTCCTTGTAGAGCATGTTTAAAAAGGAGACTTAAGCAAAAGTAACATGTATATCTTTTCATTCATGTGCTAACGTATAGATACGCCCACTAGTGATGGTGTGCAGCTATGTCCACTTGCACACATCCACTTGATACCAAATCCTTGGGTGCACAGAACATGGTACAGCCATAAATACTTCTATCTACAGGAAAATGAAACCCAATATGACTCAACACAGAGAGTTTACACAAATTTCTGTTGATTTGTCTATGTATCTGCATCTATAGCTTGGCTCCTGTCTCGGCTCAGAAGGAGTTGCTATCACTTTGCCTTACATAAGCACAAAATACAGAGTCCTTCCTGCTGGATGTCTCTGTACATATGGCTGGGTCATTATACAACCAAAGCTATGATTTTTGAAGGTTTTTTGAATAGGAGAACTTATAAAAACCTTATACAGGACCCATTCAAGGACTGCTGGAGTGTGTCAGCAGTAGGCTGGCAACAGATAATATCAATAAGCAAACTGTCTTTTGGGTTAAGCACCAGGTCATATTTTTGGGGTAAATTGTGAACAATAAATATTGGGCAAGCTTCTGTGCTGTGACAGACACTTCAGCTCAGAGCTGGTGCTATTGAGGACTTCACAGCTTAAATATTGGCTAGATCTGATTGTTAATTTTATTTTTTATTTGACAGTTGGCATATTTCTGAAAAGTCAGTGCACATTTTTGAAATTTCATTGCACATCCATGCATCATTACCTGTTTTCTTAGAGCTCGAGGGAGATGATATGGTTGGGGGTTTTGTCTCATGTGGGGAGGCGAGGCAGCGAGGCAGAACAGAAGTGAAGGATGGCCTTTGGGAGAGCAGCATTGCTTTTCTGAAGCACAAGTCTTTGGTCCAACTGAAAGTTCAAAACAAAGGAGAATCTCTGTCTCTCTCCTTCTTTCCAGCTGTACCTTGGTAATGAAAAGAAAACAGCAAGGAAAGGGGAAAAAAAAGCTAAAAAAAAGTTTAAAAAAAAAGTTAAAAAAAAAAGTAGAAGCTTACTATTTTTAAAATCTGGTCCAAGGTTGAAGATTCTGCTGAACTGAAGCAAATGCTCTTCAGAAATGCCTGACTGCAGAGCCAGGCTGAAATGTTCCAGGAAAACAAGATAGAGGAAAATTTTTACCAGTAAATACTGGAGGTAAATGAGACTGGCTCATCTCAAAGAAAATGATGGACAAATGCTGCAGGGCATGCTGAAGAATATAAAATGCTTATCCTTTTTCCCAAACTCATTCAGCTAGGGACCATTCTGTGAGCTGATGGCAGTTCTCTGAGGTTTTTCCTTTGCCCTTGTTCTTTTTTGTTTTCAATAGCGAACTAAAAACATGTTAGTGTCTCTGTTGATGGCTCTTTCTTGCACTAAGAACTGTAGGTCTGGAAGACAGCAGCTTTTCTCTTGAAGGCTGAACTTTATTATGTCAAGGAGTGAAGATGGTACCAAGCTTGAAGCTTAGACTTGAGCCTTCATCAGTGGTGGGCCTTAAAAGGTCGTCATTGACTGGGCCTAAAGGTGGGGAGACAGAGGAAAGCCCACTAAGCTGGGACTGCAGGCAACTCTTGCATTTCCTTCTCCCAAGGCAGCTATTCCCGAAAACTGGTTCTAGTTTAGTTGATATTTTGTCAGTATTCTTTCTCTTTAGGCAAGACTGGTGTGGGAGGTCTGGGTACATGTTCAGACTCTAAACCAGGGTGGAGTGTTGAGGGGGCAGGGGAGTATCATGCTAGCCAGCTTTTCTCTAACCTATTTTCTTGTTCTGTGGTCTGGCCCCACATCCCCTACTCCTGACAAGGACAAAAGGCACAATGGTAGAAGATAAAAGACATCCCGCAGTATTTTACAACGGGGAAATCCTTTTGGCCACATTCTTCTGAGTTCCCCAGACTTCAGGAAAGCTTAGCAAGTTGCTGTTAGCATACCTAATTTTTTTTTTCCTTTTGTACATCTGAGCTGAGAAGACACTATTAACCCTTTGAGATCTCCCCTTGCTGCCAATCAAGGGGAAAACAAATGATTCCTTCCCACCTGCTCCTGCAGCCAGGTGTTTCCACTTGTGCATCCACAGGCAGAAAGCAGAGCAGGCATCAGGTGGGGCGGTTCTCACCTGCTCCTCGAGGCTTTCCCGAGGACATGGCACACAGGTGGCAGATGCCACCAGAAGCTCGGGAAGCTGCTGCTGCTGCTGCCCTGTTCCACTGAGGGAGGCTCATGGAGCACAGGCTCCACGCGAAGGTTAGCGCCAAGCCGCAAGGTGCCCCATCACATCTGGCCCTGGTGCGCGCACATCTGTCTTGCCAGGCTCCCATTTCCCTGCCGGGGGCAGGAGCAGCCACCCCGCTGTGCCCGCGCTCCCCCGGGGCACGGAGGTGCTGCAGGAGCTGTGTCGCGCACACGCCGAGAGCCATTAATTAAATTAGAGCGCTCCGACAGGGGCTGCAGGAGCAGCTGTGTCATCAATCATCGCGCCGCGGGCTGACACGCGCGCAGCATCTCATGGAGGGACATTTCTTCTTCCTTAAGGCAGCTGAGGGCTGTAACCAGGGGTCCCGTGCAGGAAGGTGGCACCATGGGGACCAGAGACCCTCTCATGGAACCCCACCAGCGGCCCTGATAGCGTGCTATGAAATGGAGATTGGTGGATCCCAAGCACGTGCAGAAAAAGCAAATTCCTGTTATTTACAGACTCTGGGCCACCCAATAAGGAACTTCCCACCTGCCCCCAAAGAACTGGCTTTTAGACAGTTAATGACATGAGAACGCCTAAGGGTACTCACTGCACCCTTTGCAAATAGCAGTCCAGACACAAGAGCAAATAATTTGTGTCAGCATGACAAGAGAAAATGGAATGTAAACTTGCTAAACAGCCAACATATACTGGCTTTCACTTATACGTGTACACACACACACACACACACACACACACGTATGTTCTTCTATCTCAGACCAAAGAAAGAACTCCGGTTCTTTGGCTTAAATTTGGGATCCATTTATAACACCAAGTGCTACCCCCTTTCTTGCCCCATACTGGTAGGGAGAAACAGCCTTGCGATATCAATATTCCCCATGCCAGCTTTTCCACATCCACCTCTCAGAATGCTACCTACAGAGGAAAGACAAAGCTTCAGCAATTTTATTCAGGCCTGTTTCACAGTGTAGGTCATCTCAGCAGAGTGTGGAAACAATAGCACGTGCCAATCTCACAGCACAAATACTGACCCACGAATAATGAACGCTCCTAGCAACCGTGTACAGAAACAGCAAAACTTTTAACAAATTTTTGTGAAAAATAATAATAAAAATAATTAGTTTTGCCTCAGTGAAGGTGTCCTGCATGTAGTTTATCTGCAAAGAGAAGATTGTTAGATAAATTATTTGTATTGAGTAATTTGATCAGCTCTCCTTGGAAGCCTAATGAATAGGTTATTTTCTGCAACAGCTGCTGTTCAAACTCTCAAGCTTGAGCCCACGTGGTCTGGCTGCTCAAAGGGAATGACTGTGCTGGCTTTTTTAAAGTAACTTTTAAAAAAGCAAAACTAGGCACAATCTATTTGTTGACAGGGAGGAAAGATGGACAGGAGAAGATTTAAGCGGGTGGTAAAATTATTGTGAAGGCCTGAGAATTATTAGCAGAGAGGATAATTGTGTGAAGCTGCAAATAACTCGCCTGTCACTGGGACTGTGAGAGACCAAACCTTCATGGCTGTAATTCAGACACATCATCTGCATTTCACATATGCTGCTATGGAGAGGAAATGCCTCCCAGATGGGCTGTGAGGCTGGATGGCCCCAGGAACTCTGCTGCTGGGTGGGCTATAGCCATGTAAGCACCTTGGTCTGGGGATACTCCTCTCTGGTTGCCGACTTCATTTATACAAAGTCTAACAAAACAGGCAGACGTGCCAGTGGAGGAGTCTAGGAAAAGTAAAAGATCTTGGAATGGCTTTTGGGGGTGTTTGGAAAGGGTTAAATGCATTCCGCACTCGTGCAGCAATTTGCCAGGCATGACATTTATTCCATGGTCTGCATTTGTCCAGAGGGAGCCAGATTTCCTTCTGCATTTGTTAGTGCATATTTGTCTGCAGCAGGCAAAGGCTGACCTGAACCTCTTAAATGGGTGATATTTGCTTGTGCTTTCCTCTGACTAGGTCTAAGCAGGGTACAGTATGATCTGCCAACCATAAAACCCGAATTCTTCCACCAGTGGAATGAAATAAAGGCAGAGCTCTGTGTGCCTCCCTTGCTCCTTTGCCCTGTCCTTGTGTTGCCTGTGCCTGCCTTGCTCCATTCCTTTGGGGCAGTTTGCTGGGATCATTTTGCAGTTCAGCACTCAGCTTCTACACACTGCACCTTTTTACACTTGAAAAGTTAGACTGGAGTTTATTTCATTGTTCTCTGAATAATCTATTCAGAAACTCAGTGTTTTGCTCTTTTTTTCCCTCTTCTTGGCAATGTAATCAAGAGGAGACTCATTAGACATGATGTTAACAATGTTAAGTATGGAGCACATGTTGAGGTGAAGCGAATGGTGCCTCAGGTTGGATTTGGCTGTGAGTTGTCTTTGCCTTGTGTTCTTTAGAAGTATATTTAGGTAAGCTGCTGAAATTGAAGACACTGGATGCATGCTGGCATGCAAGAAATCTACACTGAAAAACCAGAGGAAGCAGCCAAGGACACGTTTTATAATGAAGGATTTGCTGGCCAGCTCTCAGAGAGGTGCTCAGCACTGTGAGGACCAGCTCTGTTAGGATGCTTCAGCACCGACTCCAAGGCGGATGCTGCCCCTTTGCCAGGTCATCTCAATTTCCGCAGGTGGTTGAAGGAGCTGCCGGGGTTAGGAGTGCAGGGAGGGAGCCTGTTGGAACAATGAAGTCCTTCCTCGTGTCCCAGGCTGTAATCCTAGACTGTGGTGTCACCTTTCTTTTGGGACAGAGGCCAGGTCCCTGGCACTGTGCAAACCGAGGTGAACACGCCCAGCTTTGTGCCTGCTGCTGCTGAGCGCCGGCTCTGACCTCTCGTGGCTCAGTTATTGTATTAGATAATAACTGTTGTTCTGTGGGATGTGACATGCCCATCCCTCTTCTCACCTGCCTTGTGGGGACAAGCCCCCAAACAGCTGCCAAATGGAGCTTACATGTATTTTGCTTCTGTGGCTTCTTGTATTGTTTGGGCTGAGCTGTGGAGAAAGCCATGTGTTTCCCAACTAACTGGCTGCAAAGTGAAACCCTGTAATTTTGGGGGCAGAATCTACTTTGTTTCTCATGAAGGTAATTTGGCATTTTGCAGGAGTGTACAGAATAGTTCATGTTTCATCTGAATTAATGAAGCGTGCCCATTGATTTCATGTATATTTCTACTGAAAGCTTTCCTAATTATGAAAAACCCTAAATCTTTCATTTTTCTAAAAAGACATGAATGCTAAGGGGTTTTTATGATGAATTTTGAGAACCTTAATCTCAAGAAAAATGCAGTTTTTGATGTCACTTGCAATTGTCTTCCTGCCAGTATCAGTGAGTGCTTTTTGGTTGAGCACAGCCTGCCATTAGCAGCTGAGGCTCTCCAAGGTCAGGGAGGAGCACAGGTCCTGCCTTACCTTCCCACTACATTATTTCCAGAAATAATATTTTTGGAAAAACAACCTTCCATCCCATTTTTTTTTTTTTGTGCTCCTTTTGTTAAGTTGCTGCAGAAAGATAGAGAGGAAGGGCTTTGTGGCCAGCAAACCACTGAGTCTCACTGCCACCCCACCAGTCTGTGTAGGTTAACCACGAGCCACAACACAGAAAATACTGCAGCAGTGGCTTGGCTTTTTAATGAGCCTAATGCAAGCTCAGAAACCATCCTTAAAGATGTTCCATGCTCAAATGGCTCTGCTGTGATATGCTGCAAATCCAGGAATAGGTAAACCTTAAGGCTGAAGGCACAGGTGCTTAAAATTTGGAGCAGGGCAGCATTGTGTCACTTGACAGCAGATGTTGGCACAGGTAGAGTGGTCCTTGTCACCACCACCAATTGATGTATCCAGCCATGAAAAGGTGAGCTTCTGGGCAGTAGGTCAGGACAGGCAGCTGTAATCAATGTCAGGACTTTGAACCAAACAGGATTCATGGAGTGACCTCACAGACAGTGTATTTAAATGGGCATTCATAAACAGGCTTCTACATGGAATTTGGAGCTACTGTCCCTATTTGCTATCCACTGATACCTACCCTCCAACTGCAAGTGTAATGTGCTGAGATTCACATGACTGAGTCACCAGTTGTGGGTTGAAACAATATTCAGATCCAGAGGTCATTTATCCAAAATGAACACCTGGATATTAAAGCATCATATGCATGTTATATTTATCATCACTGTTGGCACATATGTGTGACACATCATAATAGCAAAAGCAGGTTGCAACAGCAGGTGGCACCTGGCATACTCGATCACATCAGTCACTTTTTTGGTTTTTTTCTGTGCATTTGGATTGATAGATACATTTTCTAGATAACTGACATACTCTTTCAGAAGGGAGCAATTTTTGTAATACCTTTCTTATCCTGGTCTCTCTACAGTTCCCCTTTTTATCTGGGATGATTAAGATTCATGTTTCCTTCTTCCAAAAGTGCTTTCTCAGGTCCCTATTTACACATGATACAAGATCACTGGGCTAATAATTAAGGCAGTGGTGTGATGCTATTGCAGGTCTGTTGCCTATTTATTTGAAGCAGCTGTCTACCAATGTGGGATGCATAGTACAGAGGTTGCCATGGTTAAAAACCATGTTTACTGATAGCTTAGTAAATAGTCACACAACTTTCTGTGCAAATGCCAGATAGCACACCAGAATTTCCTTGAGCAGTTTCACTTAGGCACAAGCCTTCTCCCCAGTTCCTGTAACTGCACTGATGTTATTTGCTTGCACACACCTTTATAGAGTGAGGCGAGAAGAGAAGGAAATGTGCCACCAAGAAAGGACTGAGTTTGTGTTTAGCCCAGAGAGATGAGGACTGAGAGGAGGTGTGAAGCCAATCTCTGCAGAGATGAAAGGCCACCACAAGGTAGCAGGGAATAATCCCCTCATCTCTGGTGGCTAGGAGAGGAGCACGGGTCTTCAATCGCTGCCAGGAAGAATCGAGTTAGGCGTCAGGGAGAGACTTTGTAATGGTAATGATGGTGAAGCAGCAGCCTTCAGAGGCTGTCAAATCTCCATTGCTGAAGATCTTGAAGAGCAGATTAGATCTAGCTTTGGCAGGAATGATATACTGTAACTAATCCAGCCTTAAATCAAGGAAATGGGCTGGATGACCTCTTGAAGTACTTGGTAGCCCGTAAGTCTCTTTATGCCACTTGGAGGCAAAGTCTGATTAAACTGTGGTATACACCAAATGCTGGAGCAGCTGCTGTTTTTTCCACTCCCAACATGGTGAGAGGACCTAGCAGGGCTCTGTGGGAAGCAGGTTGCTCTGAAGGAGGGTGGTACTAATGTGCCTGTGCTATGCAAGTCTCAGCTTGACTCTTCAGAGATGGCCATAAACTCAGCAAGAACAGCCGGACTTTCCCGAAGTTGTATCCAAATGTCCACTGGAAAATTCCTCTCCTGTCATCTACAGCAAGTCTACACTTCTTTGCAGGGCACTGGGTACCTGGCCAGTGGCAGCAGCATACTCATATCCTCATCCTCCCCAGGGGAATGCAGATGCCCTGCATCCTGCCTTGTGTTCCCTTGTCCTGCATATCTCATTAAGGAGCAGGGAGAGTCTGGTCCTTAGCACGGCCATTCTTTGTTTTCCATGAACCCACTGAATAATTTATTTTAAAATGTAAAAATGTTAATGTGAAAAAAGGTGTCTTTTTTCCACTTTCTTCCAAAAGACATATGCTTCCATTTTCAGACATGTCTGATTTGGGTTTGGTTCTCCAGATGTAAAACAGACCCATGGGGTCAGGCAGGACAGGTTTTCTATTTTTCACATCACTGCACCCACAGAAGGACAGAATTTGGTATCACTCACATTATGTGGGGCAAGAGCCTTCCTATTCACACTGTTTTCAAGAATGTAGACTTTTCTTGCAGGAATACTAAGAAACCCCTTTCATTTTCTGCTGCAAAGAGCTGCTGCAAGCTGGGGGAGAGCCGCAGACTGTGAATGGACACACTTCCCCATAACATGTTCTCTTTAAAATGGGAAAGCTGTGAAAAGCAAAAGTAACCAGTCAAGATTGCACACTGTAAAATGAATTAGCAGATAGCTGACTTCTTGAAATGGAAAGGGCTTGCTTTTCACAGGGCCTGGATTTACTTATCTGCCATGCAAGTACTTGCATAATAATAGCCAATCTGCATATGATAAATGAATAAAATGCATCTAAGTGTTGAGGGTGCAAAGAAAAACTAGATATTTGGCTCTCTTTTTTTTTTTATCTCAATTGAAAACACCAGTGGAGGATCTGTGAGGAAATTAGTAACACTTACTGGAAGAGATGGTTTTGCATGTGAGATGGCTTCCCAGATCCTTCCTGTGGCAGCCACATTCTAGCCCTACATTTCCTGAAATGAGAGCCTGTCCTGTTCCCAGTGCTCTGCAGAGCTGGCTTTATATGTAGTCACCTTCCTTTCAAAATAACAATCCAAAGCTTACAGAGCTGCAAATAAAACAGCAACCTGTGTAAGCCAGCATAGAACTTTTTCCTGAGTCCACAGATGATCAAAATGATATTGCTGGAGAGCATTATTTAAGCTCTTTTCTGTCAGCAGTTACTGTAATGCTCAGTAGCTGTGGTGTAAAATAGTTTGGGCAGATGCGTGGGCCATGGCACTGATGAGCTCATTTGTGTGGCATGGGGAGAAGGGCAGCAGGGCAGCCAGGCCAGGCTGGGGAAAAATCCATGCCCATTCCTATCTCTGTGTTTCCCAGCTTCCCACAGCAAAAGATTTTGATATTGCAGTCAGTGCTGGGCCACCAGATCTGACATCTCAGCTGGCTATTTTTGCAGTTGCACTGATTATGGCAGTAAATAGAGGCTTGTGGTTGGTTTTTTCTAAGTCTCTGCTGGGTTTTGTAATCTTTTTTTAAGTCCTTGCTGCAAAGTGTGGCTGAGCTGCTCTCTGCATCACAGCCACGTAGCCTGGATAGATCCTTCTCTAACACTGCAGCCACTGCAGAGAAAGCTGAGCAGGAAAACACTGGGTCTTTGTTTCTGTCCTGGTGAGAGCCTCACCACCGGCTGGCTGCCCATTTCTAATCAAGCAGTAGACATGACAGCATGACATTTTTTTGCCTTTCTTAGCTCCAGCTCTCATTCCATTTAGAAAACACCTCAAAATGCGGATTATTCATACACTGATCTTGAAAGATGCAGCAGTAATTACGTAAACGTCACATCAGCTGTGCATGGTGTTGACTTTGTTGCAAAACAAAAGCAGAAAGGAGGTAGTTGTTTTGTGGGATTCTTTTCCCTCATGTCACTAGCCAATATCCCAGGCTGGCCTGATAATCCTAACTGAGGATGCTGTTTTGTCTTGAGAGGCTATGAAATTCAGGCTCTGAAGATCATAGACTAGAAAGAAGAGCGGATAGAGGCAAGTGAAGGACAGAGAAGAAAATCTTAGCAATTAACTCTTGTAAATATTGTACCTGAAAAAGCTGTGCTCTCCCAGTCAGGGAACTGACAAACCAGGTGAGCTATGGGTCTAAGAAAAAACAGTTCAATATTTAATATCAAATACTTGAAGTAGTAAATGAATAGCTTACCAGCCACTCAGACTGGAATATGTTTGCATTACTTTTTAGATAATTTTGAACTGTGGATGTATGACTGGAAGTTGTGATCTGTTCCAGGACAATTTACAAGCAGGCAAAAAGACTAAATTCAACAAATTGACTCTTTGCTACAAACAGTCCAACCAGAACTAGTTGTTCAAGATGAGGTTTTGAGCATTTCTCATTTCTGACTCAAATAAATGTGCTAGTGCACTATCACATTGTTTATCACCAGAAAGTTTGACTTCATAAATATTGAATCATAAAATTGAGATTGCATAAAATCTTATGCATGTGCAAAAGACAGTCATGTATCACCTGGACCCCCTCCTTCACTGCTCTTCCAGGGTGCCACACTCTTCTTTGGAAAGGGGACAAAACTAGGTGAGCTCATCATAACTGAAACTATATCCTGCTCTCCCTGGACTTCTTGCCAATGAGGTAAATGCTGACATTCATTGTGTGTCCCTTGCTTTAATACTATGACAAAATTCTTTTTTCGAACTCTGATTACTTTGAGAGGACTGGGGGGGTTGGATTTTTTGTCCTCCATGCACACTGAACCCTGCTGTACTACTGCTGGCACCCAAGTGGTAATAGATTAACCAAACACTTATTCATGGTTCATTGTCTCCCAAGTCTGTAAGGACAGATGGGTTTTACAGAAGGGCTTCCATGTGTGGTGTCACTCGCCCAGTCTGTGGTGACTTTGCACCACACTGAACCCATTGTTTTTTTCTGCTCAGCAGGCAGTTTTGCCTTGAAGCTTTAAGGAGTAAGATCATTTACTGGAGGACAGTTGAGTAGCATTTGCTTGAGGTGAAAGCCTGGTTTGGGGAAATGTATCTGGTTTGGTCAGAAGTGTGAAGAATTGTTCTTGCCAGTAATGTCCTTCCCTGCAGTGGAGAGAAATGAGCATTTAAAGCTTGAAGGGGACAAAAGGTGCAGCCACTGAAACCATGTGTTTGTGCATCTAGGAGAGTCACAAAGTCACAGATTCAGCTTCCAAGTTCAGGAATCAAAACATGGATGGTATGTCCATGACACATCCTCACATCCTTTTTTATCCTATAATGTCAAAGTTTCAAACCCCTTCGGAAAATTTCAGCTGGATGGCAACATCTGACTTCTGTTGAACTGGATTTTAGTCAAGGAACATTATGCTTAGATAGAACACTGACAATAATTGTCTTGGCTGGGTTAGTTGTTACATATAAACGCATTCTCTCATGCCCCTGTAATATTTGCATGTCTCTGTTTGCACTGCTGGCTGCGTTCAAAGAGACCTTAGGGCTCCAGCATTGTGGGGACAAGCAGACCAGCCAGTTCTTACTCAAAGGTCAAGCTTAAGTCATGAAGGACTATGATTTTCACTAACTTTTATCCCACTTGCTGTTCCCTTTTGGAAGCCCGTGCCCAGAACCAAACTTGCTGATGTTCTGTGGTCCTGCTCTCAGCCCCAGCATCAGTTTTGGAAACAGTTCACCTCCCTACAGAATTGTCACTTGGTGTTGGTTTGGGTTTTTTTTCCCTAGGCTCTCCAAATGCACTAAAGTGTCATTAAGACAAATGGCAAACATTTCTTCTTTTCTCACATCTGTCAAAACTTCAAAATCTACTTTCATGACATTTCACATAGCATTTTTTTACATACTACTCAAAGGACATGGAATCCTAATGAGCCTTGCTTCCATCATTTTCATCTGCCACGTTCTGCTGTCCTGGTATAATAAATTAACAAAAGAAGGGGGGTTACTTAACCAGTGATATAAACAGTTCTGGAGTGGAAGAAGAGGGAAAGAGAATTGGGATGGTATCCATACAGGGTTAGAAGACACTTTTTGAAGGAAGTAACTATACATTCTTACCAGAAGAGCATGGTCCTGAGCCCCTGAGCAGAGTGTTTCCTCAACCCACCACCAAGGAAGCTGAGTTGCTCAATAGTAGAGAAATTATGTAAGACTGAGGAGAAGCTCTGCATTTCCAGTGTTAGGAATTGAAAGGAGACTTTCTTTTTGGTCATTAATTTAAAAAGTAATTTGTTGTTTCTGCAGTTGCAGACTTGGCTTGCAAATGTTAACTGATGCACTTGATTTCACTATTTGTAAATGTGTTAATGGGAGATTGAGGGTACTGCTTTTTCATATCAAACACAAAAGGAAAAATATTCCAAAATTAGCATAAATGCCTCCTTTATGGAGGAAAAAAATGTAGACAGTCATTTTTTTAAATTCAAGGTTCTGAAGCCAGCAGTGCTAGCAGCTCAGGTTCTTCCCTGTTAACCACTACATTGCAACAAATAGTAGTCACCTCATCCCCCATCTTCTGGACTGGGGAAGGACATCTTCAGATGGACTGGCTGACCTGAAATAGCCTGGATAACAGCAATGTAGTTAACAAGATTCTGAGCAAATCTCTATCAGTTTGTTAAAAGCCACCCATGAGCAAAAGACTGACTTTCAATATGAGGCTCTCCTAGCAGCATTCTGAAAGCACTCGGGAATTATGTGGGACTTCTGTTGCCAGGAATTTTGTCTTGGTTACAGGATACCAGCAGCTATAGTTGTTGTACAATGGTTGTGTTTCCATCTTCAGGATACAAACCAGTCCATCTGGATACAGACTATATTTTTACTTTTGCAGAAAACATGAACTCAGGGTTGGTATTGCCCAAATTAACAGAAATAAACTGATAGTGTTTGTATTCAGGATAGAACACACAATCACTGAAATGCCCAGAGAATGGCCTTTAGGCTGTGGTCAATCATTTAGTGTTTCTGCTTTAGACCAGAAATACTAGCAGAAAAAAATCAGAACTACCACTATTGTCCATGCTACCAAACCAGCCAATAAAGAAGATTACATCTTTTTAGGTCCTTGTAAACTTGTTTCAGTTTTAACCTGGTGTGTCAGGACCAGTACACACACACACACACAGACACTTCTATACACTCATTTGCTACAGTTCTACTGCACCATGTCCACCAGAGCAGTGCAATGTGCTGGGTGGCAACATGGCACTTCCCCTTTGTGCTCCTTCACAGTAGGGCAGGAGGCCATCACCTCCGGGTGACTCCCAACCTTGTGGGACTGCTGCTGCCTCACAGTCCCTGCCTGAACCACCACAGCCATTGTACATGGCCTCACAGGTCTGCTTTATATGAGACCTGCAGCCTTCTTCCACGCTGAGATGTGATACATAGACCAAATTACCTTTCACTGCCTACCCTGAAGTCAAAGTTCAGCTTTCTCCCGCAGCATCAGCCAGCGGGAAGCCTGGATAATAGTTTGACATGGTAGGTGTCAGCACAGAAAAATGTGCTTCTGCCTCAGTACATAGCCTTATACAGGTTTTCTAATATATTTTCAGAAAGTTTCCAGATGAAGCAGATATGGCAAAAACTGATGAAAATGTGATTTCACTTGCAGCAGGGGAACAGGAAGAGGAAGATGGGTTAATGTGCTTCAGAGAAGAAGATCGTCCAGGAGGAATGCTGATGGGTAGTTCACCTGCCCTACTTTTACCTTTCATGTTGGATGCTATCTTTTACTAGATTGCCAAAATCTTCATTCATGAAAATAGGAGCTTCAGAGCACTCAGACTTCAGCAAATCAGTGTGTATTTGGGGAGCCTAAATCCGAACTAAGAAGAATAATTTTGTGCTTTTCATACCACTGGCAAAATGTAAATTTCATTGGTGCAACGTTCACTCATTATCGCTGAATCAAAGAGCAGTCTCAGTTCCTGCTGGCATCCTATTTAGCAGAAAAATAAAAGTCTCTTCTGTTGCAGACATACATTGCTATGTGAATGGATGATGCTGCCTCAATCTTCATGTCTCCCGTTCGTGTTGATTAGCTGCCCTATTTTAGGACTGTTTGCATTATGCAATAGGATAGTAAAATCATTAGTGTGCAAATAAAAGTAGGTCTTTACCTTAAGAATTAAACATGTAAAACACATGATTAAAATGACAGAGGTTTACAGGAATGGGGAAAACTGCATGAACTAGGTGAGACACCAGGGTTTGAGGCAGATGAGCTACGCTGGTGATAAATGACAGGCTGAAGCACACAAATGAAAATAATCAGAACTCCTGTGTAAAGTGATGCTGATATATTCTGAATGTCACATTGCACTGCACAGTGCTACACTTGCTCCAAAAAGGCTTTTTAATTATAGTTGCTCAAGCCTTAAAATCACAAATCTCAAAGTGTACAGGTGGGCACCGTTTAAGCTACATAAATCTTGTTACTGAAGATGCAAATGGGAAGTTCAGCTCCTAGATAATTAGCAAGATTCACCTCTGATATTTAATTATCTATGCATCTATGTAAGGCTTACAGTTGATTAAAACCATTATCCTTTTAAAATACTACTTTCTGTTTTTTCTTGCCTTTACAACATTTGTAATATTAAATTACTTTTGGTTGTTTTTTTGCTTATGAGCCAGTTACCTGTTCTTCCCATGTTGCTGTCAAGGGTGGCAACCTGTTCTAGAAATCTCCTCCTAATTAGCAGCCCTTCCCAAGGATCTGCAAATGAGTGCAACACCTGCTAACTGAGTTCAGCAGTCCCAGTGGAGCAGGAGCACCTCACATGGGGTCAAGGAAGCAGGAATGAGGGCACTTTGGAGGTTTTGCCACAGGGGCTGGGATGGCGGCGTATCAGCTGTCCATTGTAATTTGGCTGGCAAAAATGACTTTGGCAGCTTCGTCCTCTCCTTCCCATTGCCTGTCAGAAAGGGGACCCATCCCCTCAGGCATCACTAGAGAAATCCCTTACTTGGATATGGATAAACAGGGGAAATGTTCAAGCCAAAACTCAGTTCCTGAATTAAATGAGGGAACTCTGCCCATGGTAGTTCGAGTGTCCTGGAGAATGCAACCCGGGCCTTTGTTGGCTTTGTAAACTGCTGGCGTAGCCTCTTAAGCTAAAAAGAAAGCTTTCCTTGAGAGCCTTTCTCCCACACCTTTCTTTTCAGGAGCTGGCACTGAATAAAGAAAGAAAACAAACCAAAATGGGGCAGAGTTTCAAGCAGAAAAACTGAAAAGCCCTCTTGAGCTGTGGCCACACACAGTCACACGCTCTCAGCTGTCCTGGGATCCTGCCCCTGCCAAGTCTGCCGCCTGCTTTGCTGTGGATGTTTTCTTTATTTTAGACAATACTGACACATTCATTAGTAGACTCCTGAAGAATGATTTTTAGATCTGATATCACTTCAGTCGCCAGTTTTCTTTCACACCCTCCTACGCTTTTTCTATGCCAGGCATTCCCAAAGGAAATGGGTTAGTTGGTGCAGGGCTGCAGAGGCTTCGCTGTGCTGCCAAAAGTGCTTTGGTACTTTGCAGACAGAAACTCCAGGATCATCTGTCTAGGCTGCTCTCCCAGGATGCCTCCTTGGTCATTCTGCAATTCCCTGTTTTTCTACCATTCTTCAAAAGGCAACTCACCTCTGTGCAGACGAGTTCTAAAAATTCATTGCCATTTTGAGGAATGGCCAAATTACTGTCGTCTTCAGCAAAACTCATCATGTGCTTAGGAAAGTTCAAGGGATGAGTATGTTGATTTAGAGGCATTGTGGCTTTACAAAACATGTTTTGCAGTTATGAAGAAATTAATAGCTGTCACAAGTGATGATTTGGCCAACAAAAAGGTCCAATTTCCTTAAATAAACTATTAGCAACAAAAATCTGTGACTGGCTCAATTCTGTGGTTTCCCTCAATATTTATTGAGGGAAAAGCATGAATTAAAAATGAAAATAATTTTGTGCTAAATGAAACAAAACTAAACTGGTTTTGTGGCAGACTGATGTGAACAGATTAAAAAAATGTAATGGCAAAAATTGAAGTGGCAAGTTAGCATTAGGAATTAGTAATTTTTCCTAAACAAAAATAAGATATAAAAAAGTATGTGAAATGTGAGGAAAGAAATGCTTCTTTAGTATTATGGTACCCTACCACATTCCTCAGAAACAGAGGATGGGGTTGTCAAAGGCCTTTAGACTTACATTCTCAAGAACAGCTTAATGTGTATGCTCTAATTTACTATTAATGAGCAAGAATGTGGCATTTCAAACGTATTATGTTACAGAGAGGTAGATGTTTTGAGAAACGTGCGGTAGCTGTTCAAAAGTGGATGGCTGTCCACCCTGCACAAGGTAGAGTAACTGAACTGCTTGCTCCCATATTCCTTTACTGTGACAGCAACTTCTTTGTGGCTTTTAGATGAGACAGTTCTTTCAAGGAGAGGGAAAAAACCAAAACTCTTCCTTGAATGTCTGCTTTGGTAAAGCATTGGCTTTACTTGTCACCAGTGATAGGTGTGAAAAACTCAGGAGAATCATTTCAGATGATCAGCATGCCAGGATTCATCTCTGGCTCTATGACCAATGCATGGTATTTTTTAAAAATTCTATTTATTTTATTTTATTTAGCTAAAAACCTTCTCTGCACCCACACTTGGAGTACTGTGCAGCAGAGTAACACAAGAAATGGCTTCTCTCCTGGACAACCAACAATTCCTTTTAATTGAAAAACCTGCAGCCATGCATAAGCTTATGCTCTCTCCATCTCACTTCCTCTTTTTAAAATTTAAATATCTTTCTTCTCTTATAGTGCCAAAAGAAAAATTCAGTCAGAGCTGAGTCTCCACACAAAATACAAGAGGTTTGCTGGAGTCTCCTGCTGTGCAGGGAAGAAGCATCAGCTGATTGATCCGCCACGTCATTTTACCTTCTCCCAAGATTTCACAGCCTTAAATGTCTTTTGTCTGTAAAGATCCTGAAGCAGGGGTAAATATGATTGAGGTTTTACACTGGAAGAGAAAAAAAAAATGTAAGCTTTAAGAAAAAGCTGTGTGAGTGTGAAAGAAGCATTAGCTGGATTCATAGGTGTCATTTTTGGATTTGAGAACACACTAGCAATTTTGGAGGCCTGGGGGTGAGAGGCTTTGCATGTCTTCCCCCTTCTTTCCGAGGGGTCTCAATTTACCACATTTATGTCCCTTTTATTTGGAAAATGCTTGCTGCTGTGTGTGTTGCACATGCCACGCTGCATCCTTGCAGCCACGGTTCTTTGTGCTCGGCATTTGCAGATGGATGGCTTTTTCCATCATACATCATGGCTGTGACAGCAGACTGATGATCTACAACTCCAAGCGCTGTAGCTCTGATGATGTGGCTGTGGCTGTAGTAATAATGTGGGCCCACTCCTGGGACAGCAATGCTGCATGGGTTTTTTTTAAAGGTGAGGGAAAAGGCTTAAATCCCTTCTTGTTTCCTATCTGTCTCCCTCCCCAAAGCTGTTTCAAGTCCCAGATCAATGGAAAAAAATAAAATTAATCCGTCTTCCGTGGAAATATCATCGCTGGTATGAGAGAGCTCCCTGATTTAGATGCTGGAGAGGATATCACAAAAGCAAGCTTTGTAAATACAGATTTGGGCAGAAATGCAAAGGAAAGCCTGACTTTCGGATCTCTTACCATGGCAGGTAAATATTGTCATATTGGAAGCAGAACAAACTGTTCTTTTGTGTAGCTGCAGTTTGATTGACCCTTGCAGTTTTTCCATAGGCTCATATCTCTAGTGTTCATTAAAACTCCAGCTCCTGGAAGCCAGTGAGCTCCACATCTTCCCTAAGTAAATAAACATTACTTTCTTCGAAAGGAAAAGTAAATTCTTCAAATTGTGGCATCAGTTACTCACGGAGGTTCAGAAATAAAAAGGTCACAGAAAAAAAAGCACATTTTATTATTACAATATTTCATGGATTTTAAACAATTCTGTTGATTTAGGTTTGAGTCATGATGCTTGATTGCTTGGGGGTAGCAATAAAACTGAATTTAGCTCTTCACCTGGCACTGACTCTCTGTCTCATTGTGGGCTGGCACCTGGTGGTGCCAAGCTGAAAGCCAAACTCCTTTCTCTCCATCTCCCAAGTGCATTAACCTGTTCTCAGGAGGCTGGATGGCCCCAGCTCTAGGACTGCCAGTGTGCATACAGATCCCTATCCCCACTGCTCTCCCTTGCCAGCCAGGCTACATGAAAGAAGACACATATTGACTTCAGCAAGGTTCAATTCAAGCCCAAGCTTCATCCATCACACAAAAGTTGAGAGTACTGCCTGTGCACATATAGAAACAGTGCAATGTGCTTTTTTTGCTTAGTTGTTATTATTACAGTTTCATTTTTTAATTATTTCTGCTTTATAAAGCATAGATTTCAGCTATCACTGAAGGGTTTTAAAAAGTGAATTCATAATTGATCCCTGAATTAGCAAAGTAATTTCATCTTTTCCCTAGGAAATGCAACAAAAACTGCACTGGTAGACATATCTGTTAGTGTTAATCAAGTGACAACTGTTTGCAGAGGACCTTATGCACATGTGGCACTGAAAAGGAAAAATCATCACAGGTGATGTGACCCCCAGCTCTGGCTGAAGGAGAGAGGAACTCCTTGCATGCCCAGTACACAAGCTCCTTCCTTTGGTTCCTTTGGTTCCTGTCCTATTACCATAGCAGGAGTATAGGACAGGTAAAAGGTGGAGTTTATTTGCCAATGAAGCAAACTGCATCTTGTGGTAACTTACTTCAAATGAACAGGGAGAGTTCACTGAACACCACTGCATGGGTTGTCTATGGTCAAGATGAAACCTGCTTGTTTCAGCTCCAGAGGAGTCAGATTTCTTCTGATTTATCTGGTTTACAGCCCCAAGGCTACTTCCTTGTTGCACACAGCTGGTGCAGGTCAAGCCTTGTCCAAAATGTCCATGCACAACCTCAGAGAGTAATTTGGGATTATAGCAGCCATAATATTTCCATGTGTCATCTGAGGACTGGACAGAAATTCCAGAAACTGCCCGAGTCTGGCAGTGGTCCCCAAGTGCATGGCACAGCCAGGCACGAGGGGGACCAGCTGCAAGGCTGTCACTTCTCATCCCTGCTGAGAAAATGCAGTTGGGAACCAAAGACAGAGTACTTGGCAATACCCATCAATACTGACCCTGCTGCAGCAAAAACTCTGCCCTGCCACTGAGATACTCATGCCTGAACAGTTTCTAGCCCTCCCATGTAGTCTGTTCTTTCTGGGGTGCCTTGCTGTACCCATGAACCTTTCAGGAGAGAGGAGATCCCCAGTGGGTTATCCATGGTCTCTAGCCTGACTACCAGAGGAGTGTTTGGGTGGTTTCCCCACAGCCTCTGGGGGCCTGGTCCCTCCTGGCATCTCTGCAGTGGTGGCCACTGTCTGTGCTTCTTCGGCAAATTGCTCCATTTGCTGTGGCAAGTTCTCCTTAATATTTGATCTAATTTTTGCCTGCTGGACTTAAAATCCATTCCTTATCATTCTGTTCTCTCTGACTAATGAGAATTGGTCCCAGTCTTCTTGATAATGCCCTTTAACATGATTCTGCACAGTTATGTGTCCCCTCAGCCCTCTCTTTTGCATCCTGGACATGCCTTTCTCCCACAGGTCTTATTTTCTAAATCCTTTATCACCTCTGTTACTTTCCTGTGAGCTCTTTTGGATTATTCTTTAAAAATAAAATGCTCCCTGCAGCAAAAGCAGTGCTCTATTGCTGTGTGCCATTGCCTCTGTTGCTGAAGGAGAGCAGCACAAGCAGCATTACCATCTCACCTGGTTTTCCCACAGCTCTGCTATTAACCATTTTATTGCTGGGGCAGTTTTTCCATCTGGCAGCTTGTCCCACATGCAGGTTCATGTAGGGTTTGACTGGCTGAGTGTTCAGCCAGGAGTCATATTTATGAGTTCCTGCAAGGCAGATACTGCTATGCAGGCAGAGCCCAATCCCTACCTTCAGGCCTTGGAGAGCAGTGGGGAAAGTATTGCAATCTAGGAAAAACACTGCCCCAAAGAGGTTCAAGGCAGCAGGTGGCTCCAGGAGTTGGTGGCCCTGCTCCTGTAGGGAGGATGCTGGCCACATTGGATGCCAGCCAGGGCAAACCTGGCAGCTGTGCCAGTGCCTCCCTGGCGTGTCTCCACGGTGGCAGGGCTGCAAGGCATGACAAAACTTTCTGTCTTTGGCTGCCAGCAGGGAAGCTGGCTCCAAAAAAGCAGCGCCTGCAAGCAGAGTTCCCATGCTTCACAAAGCACTGCCACCCGGTCGCGGCCGTGGTGCCCAGCAAAGCCCATCTCAGCTGCCTGGATGTTGTGTCTGTCACAGAGCAGTGCTGCTGGCACCTCTCTCAGGGGCTTACTGGTGACCTCTGGATACCACAGCAAAACAACACTCTTCCCAGAGTTTTCTATTGCCATGCTACAGTAGTTCATTTCATTATTCCCTGTGCAGAACATTGACTTTGTTGACTCTCAGTGTATTTCTTCAATTTATCTCCTAAACACCATCATTATACTTTAATCCTGTCCTCCTTGATATTTGCATATCCTCCTTGGTTTGAAGGATACCTAAATGGGGGCTTGCTCTTAAAAACACAGACAGATTTGCATGTCTGACTATGCCAAGAGCTGCTAATGAAAATACCAACGAGCATGGGGGAATAAACTTGCCACCTGTGGAGTCTTGTTTGGCATCCTCATTCAGCCTAATAAAGAATCATTCATGTTTAATTGCTACATTTGATTGTTTAATTACAGTTATTTTACATGCCATCTTGTAGTTTTGTCTTGGCTTTAGACACTATCTGCCACCTTACTCTTTTTAAATAGCGAATTATACTATAATAGAAAATAATTTTGGTCAAATAATTAGAACTAGGACTTTAAATTTTAATCAGGATGTTTTAAAAAAAAATGTTCATAAAATACTTCCTGGTTGATGTTGCTGTATAGATTCAAATCCAGGCTTTTTTTAATGTGCAACAGGAATTGTATTAATAACTCTCTCAAATGCTCTTGCATGGCCACAATATGAGTAGTCTCATCTTCTCACTGAAGTTTTATCAAATTATGTTTACTTTGTTTAAATGCCAATTCATTTTAACTACTGCAAGATGTTTTTGTACAGGCTTAACTTGGCATAAAATTAGTTTATTGCAGGTTCACTTAGCTGGACAAAGTTCTGACTTCAAATCAATACAAATCTGTCTGAAACTTCAATAAGATGTTTCTACTTGCAAACCTGGCACCTGTATAGCTAAATGAATGGAAAGAAAACCAGGAAAGCTCTTCTGCCTCTTCAGCTGTGCCTTTTTGATGCTCTCATGCTGTAATTGCACCCAGTACCTCCCAGTGCAGAACCCCAGGGCAGACCCTCACCTTGGTGGTCCGTGGATTTCTCTCTGCAAGACAGCCCCCCTGAACTTTGTTGCCAGAGTTGATGACTTTTTTCAGGCTAATGATAGACTCGTCCTGGGCAAACCTTCTTCATGCACTTCCCAAAGCACTTCCCAAAGGCAGTCAGGCTCCAAACCACCTACCCCTGCCTTTCTCTTACCTTTGAACAGGCTGAGGTCCATTTTAACTAATGTGCTTAAGGACTTCTTTCAGGAGCAAACACCTCCAGTTTATATCTTTTGTTTCTGTAAACTGTACTGTGTACCCCATAGGGTAGACATTACCAAATGGTGAGCAATCCCCAGCTCCCCTCTTTGCTATTCAAGCAGGGCAAGGTGTCACTACTCTGCCCTGAGCTTCTCAGGTTTTCTTTCTGATCTTGTGCATTGGCACATGTACGCTCCCTGCCCCCAGACTGTTGCCCTGTTCTTCTAAAGCTCTTCTAAGCCTTCTGATGTTTACATTTTTGTAATGGAGTTTCTCACGCACTTTTCATGTAAATAACAATTGTTTTGCATTCTTTTCTGGAGGAGGGGAGAATTGATGGACTGTTGGTTTGACCAGTGTGGTTGGAGAGGTGGCAATTTCATCCTCCAATCCATGGTCACCTTTGGAATTCTACAAATATTGAGGTCAGGAAATAAACGCGCTCTTTTTTGCCTTGAACATCTCAGCATGTGAGTGTCGTTCACTTCGTGCCATATTCGACACCAGACCACCATCCATCTTGCTGGTACATGTACAGTTGTCCTTTTTGGTCTTTTTATGCTAAACTGCCTGGCATTTAGTCAGTCACTCCTCCCTCTGGTCTCCAAAAAATTTCTGTAGAGGCAGCTGAAGAGATGTCCAGGCCATTTGAAGGTCTGTGCTTTCTATTACCTTTGCCTTGAACCTTATGCTCTTTCCAAATCTTCATCTCAGCAGCTGACAGACCCTCTTCCCTTGGGCAGCAGCATTCCTCAGTGTGGCACCATCTTGTGTGCCACTGAACATAGCCACAAAGTGCTCCTCCCCTCCCACATTCAAAAATAAAAGACCAGGTGACTGCAAGTACCACAGATTGTGTCTTGCTCACCAGACATCAATTTTCTCAATGCTTAAGCTCCCCTCTTGCACAAGTAAAGACAAGTGGCTCTTTGTATGCCCAAGCAGCAGCAATGGCAAAGGCTGCAGTGATCCCTCTTGGATTGGGCTACAACGAAACATCACAGCTTGGGGAAGGCTGTCCATGACAGTACTCTGCCTTTTGATGCTCATGTCTCTTAATTTTAGGCACCAGAGTGACTTTTTTACCTGGGCCATATCTGTGTAAGCAAAACAGGCAGAAGAGGAGGGAGGTCTCCATTTTACCCTATTTTTATTCCTGCTTTTCTGTTGCCTGAATCTTTGTGCTGGTGGCCCAGGTGCTATGCCCATCAAAAAGGGAGACAACTTTCTCAGACTGGCCTTTGAATGTATTGCTTAATAGGAGAAAACTTTAGAATGACAGCATTGGTGCCCAGAACTTAGGAAAAAAAAAATTGAAAAGTCAACTATCAAAACATATAAAGAATGAATAAATCCATGGCACTGCACTGTGTAAGGGTTCTCCAAAAGAAAGAAAGAAAATTAAAAAAAAGAAGGTAAGGGAGCCAAAGAGCTGCAGGATGGTTTAATGATAGTTGTTTACCTCCTTGGAGGCCCTAAGGGATTTCCCTTTGGATGCATCTTGAATTCGTTCCCAAGAAATTCTTCCCCTGCTATTTTTTACCACTGTCTTTCCTTTCCCCTTCTCACCTCATACAGTTAAGAAATGATGAGCCACCTGAGTGCCTTTTTTCAGGATAATTTCAGCTACTTCTTTCTCAGTTAAGATTTTTGAAAAGATCAGGCTCATGTACTCAAATCAGTTTGAAGTGCTTTGCAAGGATGTGGCACAGGAATACTAAATCATTATTCAACATTTGACCAGACATGAAAATAATCCGCATTTATAACTAGTTTCCTAAAATGGCCAGCGCGCAATTACTGAAATACAGAATAAGAAGGTAGGAAACAACCACTATTTCCACAGACAAGGAGCATCTTACTGAGACAAAGCTACACTGAAAAAGGCAATTTTCAGTTCTTTTCAGCAAGCTTTCTACATCCTTTCTTGCCTTTGCACACACAGAAAGCCAATTTTCCATGTCCCTACTACAGGCAAAATGGGGCAAGATTTTAAAGATACAGCTCCACTCCATTCAACTGCAGCAGACTAAAAGAAAAATGAAGTTCAGCACTTAACTGATGCCTCCGCAATATTTCAGAGTAAATTAAAAATCAAAATGTCAAGAGGTTCAATATGTCAGTGGGCCTTTTGACAGAGCAGCCACTTTGAAGCCTAAATGGGAAATGTGCTCTTTTTGAAAACTAAAACCAAATGTGTGCAGCTGCTGCTCTGTTTCAAAATTTGGGCCCTTCATCATTGTATTTCTTTTGCACTAAAATTAGCAAAATATTCTGGCTGCTGTTTTACTTATTCTCAGAGCAAAAAGACTCCATTTCAAAGAACTGCTGTTTATCAGGATGGCTATTCTTCATAATCTGCATTAAGGTAAAATCTGGGAATCTCACAGTCTGCCTTCTTTCACTGAGCAACACTGTATTTACTGCCCACAATGTGTTTATCTTCGCCTGGCCATCAGCAAATAATTTTTTGTTTCGCCATCTCAGTTTGTATTTGTAGAACAGAAAAGATAATAAATGATAATACTTACCTTCTTCACAAAGATGTGGTGAAGATTAATTAGCTCTTGTTCATACAAAGATTGGCAATAGTGATCTGCAGGTTTGCAAAACCTGAAGTGATTGCTATCGCTGCTGTACTTGACAAAGAAGCACAGCCAAGGACAGGAGCTGGTGCCACTGCAATCATTTACAGGACAGATGATATATGTGGCCTTGAAGAAAACTCTCCAAAAACATCTGCATCTCTACCTAAAACTGGAAGGAAATGCATATGAGGACACGCAGAATTTGGGCTTGCAGTACAACACTTGCAGGATAGCAACGTGGCAGCCCTATCCCTTGGCATCACAACAAAAGCAGTGTTCCCATCCAGTTGTAAGGTCTTTGAGGCTGCAAGTGCAGTTAGCTGACACAAGCAAGGGTGTCTGGGTGTCATGAAGATATCTGCCACCCCTCAGGGCTCCCAGTCCCATCAATGAGGCCAAAGACATGGGGCTCAGCCCAGCATTAGGCTGGTGCTCTGTCTTGAGGCACAATTCGGTGAATCTCAGAACTTGCTCAGAACAATGCTGGGAGCAAAAAGCTGGATTTGAGGATGCTTCCTCCTGCCCAACAGTCTGCTCCTCACCTGGCCACATGCCCTCTGCTCTCAGCCAGGCAATGTGGGCTGACATGGACCTCACACTGGAACCCACCTCAAGCAAGGTGCTCCTTTGCCACTTTGACCATAGCACTCCATGCTGGGTTTCTGTTACCCAGCAGCAGGAACCCACTGCCCCTCACTGCAAACACTGCAGTCTGCAGGAAAAGGCATGTGGATAAGCAATCCAAATTGCACATTCAGTAACCTCCTGGAGTGCATTAAACTTCTCCCTCCTGAACTTTGCATTGGAGGCAGTGAAGGACTCAACTTCTCCCACTCACGTACATCTTCCCTGCCAGTCTCTGCGTACACGTGTACTCTGTGCTCTGGTAAATTGACACCTTTGTTGCTCAGCCTGCTGCATTAGTGAGATCCATGCAGGCTGTCCAGTCAGCAGGTTGAGCTCTTTTCATAGTGATGCATCTGCTGTGGAATGCATTTTTCCCCACAGCTGCCCAATTTGTTCTCTAGGTTCTAGAGAACCCAGTGATTGAAAGCATGGCTGGCTTTCGGTCTGAGCTTGCTTCAGATGGGGCCATCTCTGTATGAAGTGGCTGAAGGCTGTGCCAGCCTTGTCCTACACCTCCAGACGTCTCATTTTGCTTTCCTCAGCTGTTCCTTGCCACCCTGATAGCTGCCTCTGCCCTTCTGGGCCACTGCAGTACCTGTGGCAAGGAGGAGACGTGGCCAAAATGCAATGAGATGATGCAGAAAATCTGGAACTCCCCCTGGTCAAAGTGTGGGCTGTGGCTGCTGATGGCAGTGACCAGCAGCTAGTGATGGCCAGGTTCAGACACTGCAGGTTTCTGACAATCCCAGCAGATGGGATTTCTGTGGCTGAAGCTTCATTCCTCCTGCAGCCAAAGTGGCATAAACCAACAATGGGAGACGGCTGTGGAAGGTGCTGGTCCTTGCATAACTGGTGACTGCTTTTGTCAAGTCATCTGGTGACACCTTGGTAAGTTTTGGAAGGCAATGTTTCTGATTTGCCTGAGATCAAAGCATTCGTTGAGGACAGGTGAATTTAGCAGAACATGTGTGAGATCTGGGATAATGATATCACAGCTACCAATGCTGACCAACAGGTCTCCAGAGCAGATGGCTGGCCCATCCTTGAAAGACTGGGTATTACAGGGCCCTTCAAATCCCAAGACTTTGCTCTGTGCTTCTTTACTTACAGCCCTTACTGCATAGCTATACCAGCAGTGCACTTGCTCCTCTGTCAGCCCTTACAGACTACAGCCATCTGAAAAAGAAAATGCAGCCAACACTGACTGGTTAGCAACTCCTTCCAAATTGTAACAAAAGCAGCACTGATAAAACTTCCATATTCTGTAAATACATAATTCCTAGCAAGGTTTTTTCAACAGCAGAGATTCAGTTATTGTGGTGGACTTGAGGTCAAAGTCTATAGGTTAGATTGTGCAAAGCCAAAAATTCAAGCTGTGGGATTTCACCTCCATTCAGTGTTGTGGGCTGAAAGGAAGGATGTGTTTTGGGATATTTGCATTGCAAAGTATATGCAGGTTCCAGTGCAATATGTTATTACTGAGATTAGAATTTACACTTATAGCCCAAATTGAGATTGTATTTGTCTGAGAAATTATGGTACCCTGGAAAAAAAAAGCTAACATCTGCTAATTCAATATAGACTGCGTCCAGGAAATATCCTTTTGGTTTTCTATTTTCAACTAAGATAAATTTTCTGATCAAAGAAAATTTGATCAGAACTGCATAGACAGCGCAATAGCAGTGATATTACATGGCTTGAGGATATGTGTTGTACCTTTGAATCTCTACAGGAAAGACAGCCAGGAGGGGATGATGATGGCTTGTGGTAGAAGCTCTGCAAGAAATAATAACTCCTCTTTGGTTTTGGAAAGGAGTTATTTTTATGTATTTTTTTCCTGCTGTCAATCAGAGAAATCCTTTCCTCACTTTGAAAGAACAGACAGTTTTATGCCTGTAAAACTCTTGGGATGCCTTGGTTTAACCCTGTGCTAGTTACAATTATCAGTATTTTGGTTTCTTTTATAAAGTCCAGTAGAGATGAACAGTACCTTATGATCACTTTAGTGTTATAAACTATGTTAACAGGATTAATCTCCATTCTCCCACGTTTCTGCCAAAGGATAGTCTCCTTCTTCTTCCCCTGCCACTTCCACCAATTCCTGATAGATCAGCTTTTGCCATCACAGGTAGCATCCCACCCACACAAGTTCTGAGTGGTTTCTGGTTAGCCTTCACCAGTCATTTTGCAATATTGTTTCCCTCATTCTTCTACTACCCTACATTAAATATTCACTGCTCCACAACGCTTGTTAACTCCATGGTTTGCTACTACTATCTGGGTCTGAATGGAGACATCTTACTCCAAGTATTCCCAGCACCATCTGCTGCCTTTCTTTATTTCCATTTCTAGAAAAGGTTTTTGCTGATATCTGAGAAGCAGGGGAGGAATCTGGATATGGTTGACACAAATCCCAGAAAACATTTGTCTGTTTGTCTTATGCACTAATTAGCACAGACTTGGTCAAAAGTGTTCTGAACTTTTAAAAATATATTTTACTCATTTCTATAGCATCTATCACCATGACAGCAGTGTGCTTCAATGGCAGGAAATTAAAACACATAATGCAGGCAGCTAATCAAATGCAGAAGCAAACAGAAGAATTTTGCACAGAGTCCTCAGTGTTGCTACAGTCCTGCTTTGACAGACAGTTTCTCTTTCTGCAGGGAAAAAAGATGTTTTGTTTGTTTCAAATTCCCTTTTCCCTTGCAAGCATAAACGTGAAATTATCTTCCTCTGTTGGGATGTCTTATTTATTTTCCTGCTAGTGGCTGCTAAAGCAGATGATGTTTAATTATTTGGAGGTTTTCATTCACAGCTTGGGCAGTTCAGCATGGGGATTACGGGAGGACTGTTGCAGACTGACCTGTGCTGTTGAGGTGCAGCCTAGTCTTAGTAGCTCAGTGCCCCCATGGCCCAACTCTGCCCCCCACAGCTGCCCAGGCTCTGCCAGATCTCCCTTCCGTGCCGTGTCAACAGCATCATGATTCACCTTGTCCTCTGGGGCTGCGCTGGAGTTAGGAGATCTCTGCACATGGGCAAGGGGCAGAATGCCATCTCAAGGCTCCCGGGGTGCAGCACACTTCTCTGGCAGGAGCAGGTGGAAGGGCAGCTGTCCAGCTTGTTCCCACACATGAGGCTGCCTGCTCAGCCAGGCAGCAGGGCTGGTAAGAGGTTTCAGCTGCCAGGAAGACCTGCTGAGCAGAGAAGAGAGGCTAAACCTGCCTAGTTAAAGGGGGCACCAAGCTGGCAAGGCTGTGCTTTATTGTTTTGCCTTTGGGGCAGCAGGTACCAACAGGGAAGGACTGGGAGCTTGGTTTTCTGGATAGAAGTCACTGAGCCAGTGAGCTGTTATGATTAAATCATTCACTCAATAAGGGAAGACTGAGGGACTGAGCCAGGATGAGAACAGGAGAGTTGTGCAACGGAACCCAACTGAATGGATGGATGGCACACCCTGTTGGGTGAGGACAGGGGCAAGGAGAAGTCCAGTAGGAAAACAATTCCATGCAAATCTCTCAAATCTTGGAAAACTGGGGGTTTTTTTCATGATCCCAGCTAAATCTCTTGTCTGAGCTTCATGAAGCTTTTTATTTTAGCAGTGTTTGAACACGAATGTTACTGCAGTTCAACTGCATTTCATGATTTTTCTACCTTTCCAGGCTGCAGCCAATTCATGACTCTGCATGTTGCAACCCTCTGCCATGGGCATCATTCACATGCAAACCTAAATCCCTTCAACTCAAGCTTGTGGCAGTAATGAGTCTAGAATCGTCAGCTCAGCTGGTCAATGGCAACATGTGAATAGCAGAATTAGGGATAAAACTCTGCTCATGTGATGCAGCTTGTTCTGGACACTGGGCTGTGTGGTGCAATGCTCATCTCTCTCTTCAGCACATGAGATTTTCCTGGTGTGAAGTGGTAGCCTGTAGTTAGGGCATATGTTTATGGCTATCTACATGCTGGGGTGAGAAGCACAGTCATGTGATGGGAGCAGTGTTTTGGGCTTCAGGTGTTCAGATAACGGCTATACTGTTTAAAAAGGAAGCTTTTTAAGAAAAACATGAAAAAGAATGTATTTCAAATAAGTGTAACATGGCTTATTTGTAGTAACAAATAAAATTATTTTGGCTGTTTTTAACTTTGACAGGAACCCTTTGAGTTGTTCACATAAGGTATTGCATATGTCAATCACAGCCTGGCTGCTGGTGGAGACTTCAATTTGAACTCTGCTAACTTCTCTTTTACACTTTCACCAAATCATCATCTATACTATAGTTTCCAGATGATTTCTTTGGGGTAACAGAATTTTAGCAAACCCAATATTTGTATTATTCTCCTTGCACCTAAGTTAGTTTTTCTTGTATTCTTTTGAGTCAAAAGTTCGAGCAGCTAACATACCTATGAAGGAGCATCCTAATGGGAAGCTTTCCTAATAAACTTTCTTTAGTGTTAAAAATTGAAATGCATTTTTTTCTTCACCAGCACCAATAAAATGTCTGCCACATTATTTGCATGAATCATGCAAAGCTTGAGTTCTTCCCTGAACCTAGTTTTTTGGTTTTGCTCTTGCAAGCTAAGTCTGGATTTCATGGAGCCATTGAGAAACTCATTTCTTAAATCCAAATACTAGCATTAGCAGTCTAACTTATCTCAAAATAATTACATTGCTCCTACCTCAGGTTGTAAACTTGGGTGTGTTGTTAAACAGCTGTTGGGTTTCATTGCCCAAATTAACAGAATGACGCAATGTGCACAGCAATCAGGTCCTTTCCACACTGTGAGGTGCTCCACAAATCTAAGAGACTCATTATTTGGCCATCCATTCAGATACATATAAGAGAAAATAATTTACCATACTAATGAATACATTACTCTATTTTTTAGTTCTCCACACAGCTTTTTTTAGTTATTTACTTGACTAATTACTGGAAAACTCTCACGATTTTGTGGGGCTGTTTTACCCAAGTAGCATCATTTCCTGCTGTAAAGGGCACAGCAAGGTTAAATACCAAATGCCACTTGATGTGGGTTTTGCAGAGATTTTGGGCATATGGAACCATGAAAACGCCTGAGGCCCTCATCAGCTCCTCTTGGCATCCATAATCAGGAGGAGTGAGCTGATTGTCTTTCCTTTCCATAACCCTGTGTTTGAGTAGGAACTATACAAACTATTTTATGCGATAATGTCTTGGTGAAACTTTCATTTTGTGTACATAGCAAGACTGTCTCTCCTTGCTTTGAAAACTGATTTTATATCATAGCATTTTACTCTTGTCTCTGTTTCATATTTTAGGTGTCAGTCTAGAGGCTGCTATTTTAAAGTTTTTTCTTTTCCTTGCATGCTTGCTTTAAAACAATTTGTGGATATTGAGTGTTAGGTATTTTAAATGGCTAAAATACAGGACATTGATGTAGATTCAACAGAAATGGATTTGAGACTGCAGCAACCACGGCAGCTTCACATGCTAACATTGGAAGGTACCATAGTTTCTGCAGTAGGTGATGTTAGCACCTGAGTAGTACTTGCTATTGGTCAGGTTCAGACTAAAGTCTGCTTCAACTTTTTTCTTAATTCTCTTGGCTGCAGATACTTACTATTTTCTGTTCTTGGAAACAAATCAAAGTTTGTCTTCCAGTCATGTGAGGAGAATAGCTTTATGAACCCTACAGTAAACCTGTATGAACATAATCACACGGCACTCTTCAAAAATTAAAGCAATCCCCAAAAGCTTTTTGCTTTGTAGGGAATGGGTGGAGCTCACAAGTGCCTACTAAGGCTAATGGGCTCTAAATTTCATCTCTATTCTTTGATCCACAGGGGCAATTCCTCTCAACCTGATCCCAAACTCTGCAGCAAACTGTTGTATTTAAAAGCCCTTGGGAGAGTATTTCATGGAATGGAGATTAGAAAGCAAGAACTGAAAACTGGAAAGTGCCTCGTGGTGTCTCTTTAACAGCTTAGGATTGATTCATTTTAGCATTTGTGTCTGGGTTGTATTCACTGCTGCCTCATAGATCAATGGCATGGTGAAGTCCCAGCTCTCGTTGATGCAACATATGGGAATGGGATCCATTATCTTTCGTTCCCAAGACTATAAAACGTCTAATAAACTCAGCAGCAAGAGTGCCAGATTTGTGCAGCACTGCCAGCTGCTCTAGCCTTGTTGTCTATTAAGCTATGTTTTTGGTTTCATTATTGATGGAGAATGCTGATTTTCAAGCAAATTATGTCACTTGCAGATTTGAGGCACTTCACTAATGCATCAATGATACTGGAGGGTTGAATGAGGTTTAAGGTAAGGGAAAATCAGTCAGAAAAGAGTCCATGTCACCTATAGGGTGAATGCATGGTTCACCTGGCTTACTTCTTCTTTGGAAACTAGGAGGCCTCCAAAGTTGTGCCCATGGGAATTTTCAAATTAATACCTGTTTCAGCAGAGAGGGGAAAATGAAAATTGTGCGTATCAGAGAAAGAAGGAGACCCAGCTGTGATAGATTAGGGCTCACAGGAGCAGCAAAGCCACTTGGTGGAATCCCATTCACCCTAGTGCTCTCCAAACCCATCCCAGTCCTGCCTCCTTCTTTCTCTTCTGCCAGCCAGTATCTGGAGCAAAAAAGAGGAGAAATTCTCAGTTCACCACTAATTAAAAAATATTTGCTCATTATCCCATAAGCCTCTTTCTCCCATTTAGCTTCCTTCTCCCATGTCAGCATGACTTGTAAAGGTGACTTCAGCTGCTATGCTTTCTCTCTCAGAGAGGGAGGGAAGGAGGGAGGGAATCATGCTGCAATGAGAAATCAATTTAAATTCACATGGGCACAGTGAATCCTTAATCAAATCAGCAAACTCAGGCTGGCTGCAGGAATCTGAGTAGGAAGTTCAAACATCTCAGTCCCAAATGTTCATTCTCTATCACAGAATTCACGTCAGGGTGTCCCTGAGCATTAATCTGCTGCTCCAGCACTTTTCTCAGTCTCTTCCCTAGCTACATTATAATTTGTTCCCTAGCTTACATTATAATTTGTCTCTCCGCTATTTTCACACTCACCATTCCGTAGCTCCTGCTATACCTTTAGAATAAATTCTATAGTCACCCTAAAAATGGTGCAAAACATGATCTTGCACATGAACATGGTGAGTGGGGCAACAGCTTCCTACTCTGCTTTTCTTGCTCCCTGTGCATTGTCACTAGGGGCAGGTTGCAGTTCCTGACAGTATTAGTTTTTATTGCTTTCTTTACTCCTCTGGGACATGGAGATCAAGCACAGCTAGGCAACATTTTCAGTCTCTAGTGTCTTTAGTTTAGGCACTTCAAAATCAGCAGCAGACACTCAATTGGAAGCTAATACAAGCCAGCATCCACAGCTCCCATTTAATCCACTGACTATGGATGCCTTTGATCATTGTCTAGATATTATTTCTTGAAAAGAGAATCCTGTATCCCACGGGCAGGATCAGTTTCTGTATCTTGGATATCTTGGACAAGAGAAACCAAAATTTGTAGTATTAATGCTGGCATAAAAGCAGAAGGAAATGTTCCCTCGAGTCTTACCTGGGCTAAGGTCTGTAGGAGTGGTGATTAGAGTAGCTATCACACAAGCTGATAGGGAGGCTGCTCTTGGCTTGCAAGTCTGCTGTCACTGCCCCATGCCCACTGGCTCCTGACAGCCTTCCTAGGGCATTTCCGAAGCCTCAGTCTCTGCCATCAAGAGATGCAGCAATGGGAAAAACCTGCTAAATGCTGTTGTGTTTCTGCCAATGATTCTGCAAGGAGCAGAGAGAAAGAAGCCAGGAATTGTGAGCCAGGAATTTCTTTTAAAGAATGCAGATCAGAGGTTTTGTGCAAACTACTCTCTTCAATTATTTAATACTTCCTGTAATTACTGAGTACTTAAAAATATTCTGGGGAATAATTTCTGGGCTCTTCTGTTATTCCCCTTCTATTTATTGCCACAAAAGGTCTCAGCCATTAGAAATGCTAAAGGGAGACTTCCATAAAAATTAGGGAGATAGCAATGGCGTGTTTGACAAAAACACGCATTCTGCTTGAAGTGCAGCTGTATGTCCTGATCAGAAGACGCTAAGAGCTGGAGGATTCGTTACTTCTATTGATACCTTGATCAGAGCTTTAGACCCTTTTTCTTAAAAATGTATTTTTATCCTGTCAATTTGTCTTTCTTGAGATTCCAGTTACTGGGTCTTGTTACCTCCCATGGTAAAACCCTTCATGGTTCCCAATGTTTCACAAAGATAATAGCACACTGTAATCAAGTCACCTTTCAATCTTCTTATTTTTCTTTTTTTTTTTTCTCTTTTTGATAGGCTAAACAGTGTGCTCTGCTTTTTTACTTTAGAGCACTTTCTTCAGATCTTAAACTATTTTTGTGGCACTTGCTGTTGTGTTTTTTTTTTCCTGTGGAGTCACCAATCTTGCTACACCCTTATTAAAAAAGATAAACTCTGGAGCTGAGCACTATCAGAAACTGGCCTCATCTCAATTATATACAACCTAAGAAGCCCATGCCTGAATCTTCTCACATTCCTTTCTTTTTCTATAGAAATTATTTTACCTCCTTTTAAAGCAGCTTTGCCCTCACAATTTGTCTTCAGCTGCTTCTGCATTATGACCTTAAAACCTTTGCTGTTATTGTGGGATTACCCTGCTTGCCCATTTCCAGGAGTGGTTTCCACTCTGCATCCCTACCCTTTTCACAGGCCTGTATTTAGATACAATTTGTTTGAGTGAGCCTACCTTACCAAATGTTGCACCATCTTCTACATGATTTACAGTTTCTCTGAAGCCCTTTTTTTCACTATCACCAAATAGAGGATGCTGATCTAGTTCCTCTTGGTCCAGCTCCACAGCAGATCTGCCCTGGGACAGGACTGTAGTCCATGGGAGATCATAGAGTGAATCCCCAGGGCCTCTCTCTTTCAGCCAATAAAATGAGGAAAAATTAACTCCTTGGCTTCATCAGAATATTTGATGCTGTTTGCCCCATCCTTGAGGAAGATCTGTTGCTACCTCTCACATCATTTAGGTGCAGCTTGGGTAGAAAATGCTTTCAATATCTTGGTAACTTCTGACCTGCAGTGGAAACATCTCTGTTTGAATCTCACTAAAAACACCGCACTTCTTAATTTAATGCAATTTTTACTGATATTGTGGAGTGCTTATTTTTTAACCACCTCACTGTACAGTATTAAGTGAAGCACCTGACAAGGAAAGGAAGATTGCTGTATCAGTAAATCCATCATCAAAAAAAGGAATATTTTTTGAGACAGGATTTCCATCTATAAGAATGCTGACTGACACTAATTATCACTTAAAATCTGTATCAGCATTTCCATTTGGCATAAGAATTATGCCAGACATCTCCTTCAGCAGTAAGAAAAATGCCCCATAACCTCCATGTTAGCTCCCCAGTGGTTGCTCAGGTGCTATCCACAACCATACGTGGGTGTTGCCCTGTGACAGAAATGGAAGGTATTGCCCTCTGCTTTCAGAATCCCTTGATTTTCCAATTGGGTTTGCATGCTCAGGCCTTTGTTTTGCTGCTCAACTCCACTTTATGAGCAGGGCAGGATGATTTATTAAGGACTTCAAGAGGGAGACACAAGGGTCACAAGCTGCTCTGCTCCTGCAGGGCTGGCCAAGCCCCCTCCTCATCTGCTCGGAAGCCGCGAAGCCGCAATTTGTACAACATGTGGCGGTGGTGGTGCAGCAAGGCACTCACCCATTAAAATGCTTTCAGTGCTAGTCCCTGTGACTTAAATACAGGCTTTTAGTTTTCCAGGCAAGGGGTTTAGAGATGTCCATCTCTTCCTCTGTTGGTTTGGTTTTTCTTCCTTTGCACATTGTTATTCCTTACATTTCTTAAAGCTCCACAAATTGTAAGCTTGCAGTGAAGGCATGCTGGTAAATGATTTATAGAGGGTCCTACAAATCATGTCACAGAGGGTGCAACCCCTTCCCCCACAGCAACAGTCATCATTTCAGAGCAGCACAGTCTTCAAGGGAGCTAAGCTGTCCTTTCCCTGCTGAGATTTAGGAAACCAAACACTAAAATGCAGCTAGAAGTGAGAGTAAACAAGCCACAATAACAACCTGGCATTTAAGTTTCAGCAGGGTTTAAGGTGGCCTCACAGAAGCTCTTGCTTATCACTGAGATTCTATTATAGCATTAACAGCTATCTGTATGTTGTTTTACTGCTTTTACAGATACATGATATGGACCTATGTCAGCAAGGAGTTAAAATTACTTCAAGGATTAAAAGGCAAGTAGAAATTTCTACCAGTTAAATGAACTGCAAAAATCCTCATTTTTAATTGTGGTCTTGGCTATACCCAACCAGTCAAACCTCAGAGTGGTTGGAGCAGACCTGAAAGAACAGTTTGGCTCTGTGACACCAACCTCAGGACTTTTCAGCCAGAGAGCTCTCAGCATCACTCCACAAAGACACCACATATGAGGCTCCAAAGGGCATGTGGCAATGCCCACAGTTACAAAAATGTTTAAAAAACCCTCAACCCCCCCAGGCTCCCAAACATGGAGAAAGAATGTTCTTACCCTGCTGCCCCCTTCAGCAGCTGGTGCAGCTCCCAGGCATCCACATGTACTTTGGTAGAGGCTATCAGCATAGGAAGTTTGGGGATCCAGCTTGGTCTTCTCCGGCTCTGGAATGTGGTGAATATTAAACACTCATAAAATTGCCTATGCTGCTGTCCCCTTCCCATTATTCTCTGTATTGATGACAAAATCACAGAATAATTCAGGCTGGGAGGGACTCAAGGATCACCTGCACAAAGCAGCACCAATTAAATGAGGTTGTGCCGAGCCTTGACCATATGGAGTCTTTACACTGCTGAGGATGGAGACCACAGGTTCTGTGGGCTCTTGATCCAGTGTCTTGACTTCCCTTCCTGTGGAAAAAAAAAAAATTAAAATATCTAATCCAAATTTCCTGCATACCAATTTGTATTCATTGCTGCTTCTCCTATCCTCCTGCACCTCTCAAAAGAGTCCAGTTCAGATTTTATTTTGGTCAACCTTCAGACAGTGCTCCAGGTCAAACAAAGCAAAGATCCATACCTTGACAGCTCTGTTGATTTTAGGGCTCCCAAAGAGTTAATGCAATAAAACCTCCCAAGGAAACCAGTTCTGGTGCCTAGAGAGGAACAATTTTTGTGCACTGAAACAACTGGATTAACATTGTAATTTAAACAAAATATTTTACCAAAGCAGTTGCCAAACAGTAGAAATGAAAGGGGTTTTTTACTAAATTAAAAGTTCCTCTGGGGCTGGGGGGGTGAATGTTCGTAACCAAGCTCTGCCCTCTTTAAAAAACCAAATTATTGCTGAAATATAGACCAATGTCTTAGCAAGATGCATGATCTCCTTAATGGAAAAGTGAATTCTAGCCACTGTGATGCTCTCTCTCTGATGAGGATACTTAGCTGTGATGGTGTGGAATAAAGTGCTTTATTATACTACAGTGAACCACACTGCTAGTGCTGGGGATATGGTTAATGCAAGTACAGAGAAATTACACAGTGTCTGTTTTGACTTTGTGATTTCCTCTAATGGACACACAGCCTTCAGGCCAAGCGCTTGGAGAGTTTTGTGTCATGCCATTTTCTCCAATTACTAGCTAGGCTTTTCCTCCAAAGAACCTGGTGGCAGTGGCTCATTCACAAACCCTGCATTTATAGCAAGGAATTCAAGGGGCTTGCCTCCCCCATCCAGAATCCTTCATTTCAATCTCATTTTCCTTTAATGACACACTAGCCATTTGAACACATTCACTGATGTCACCTACAAATGCAGGAAACAGCAAAATCACCATCTCCTGGCCCGGGATTGCCTCTGGGTTTTGTTAGCTCAGCCTTCATCCTCCAGCCGTGGCTCCTGTTCCCTGGTTAAGGTCCTCCTCAGCTCCCTGCGCAGAGCTTTGCCGGGGAAGGCAGGGCATGGTGCCGCTGGGGGAAGGACAGGGCGGGCAGGGCCGGCTGCTTCTGCTGGAAAACTGCTCAAACTGCTCTCCCCGTGTCAAAGGCTGCTGCGGGAGGGAGCCGGAGAGGCAAATTCCCCAGGGAAGCACACAGCACAGCCCACGAATCCAATTACAGCGCCCTTGAATGGCAGTTTATAAGAAAGCCTTGCTGTTTCTGTACTGCTGATGCTGGCTTGGGGTTGGTTTGTCTTTTTGCTTGTTTTTCCAGTGGGACAGCCTAGAAGTTATCTGAGGGAGCAGAGGGACTGTCAGAGGTAAATTCCTGGATTCCAGTTGTATCCCTGTGCATTTTACACATTGAATAAGGGTGGGTAATCTAAATATTCAACACACATTCATACATACATACACACATACCTATAGAAAGGGACTGCTTTGCACCACAGCCTCTCCTCCTGCTATGCTGAAAACTCACTGAAGTCCCCAACAGAGTATGATGCTCTACTTCACTGTTTAAATCTCTCTTCCTGTCAATCCACAGACTGTTTGTTTTCCCCACCCCTACTGAACCTGGCTTGTTATGTGGAGCTGAGTTATTGCAACGGTCTGGCTTCAAATCTGTCTTGGTTTTGTCCAGACAATGAGGAAATACATGCAAAAATAATCTCCGAGGAAAACTGACCGTGGAAAACTCAGCTTAAGGAGCATTAAAAGAATTTACTGCTGTCACGTGGAAACCAACAGGAGAAATTACATCTCCCACAGCAAGCTCCTTCTGGAGGCATTTACATTCTGGTGAAGGGAGGGAGTGTCCACCCAAGTGAGACCACCTTGGAAGCTCCCTGCAGCATGTGGCCATCCTTGCCCATCTATCTGCCCTTTGCTGAGCCCACTTGAGCGCTATGGAAATCCAATTGAGGCAATCCAGCTTTGGGAGGAAAGTCAGCAGCTGCTCTTTGCTAGCAGGTGTTATCTCCCAGCTGGTGTGAGGGACATTTCCCTGGAAGGCAGGGTGCTTTGCCCTGACCCCACCCCTGTATCGCCTGCAGGCACAAGCACTCTGCATCCAGGGCTTTCTCACTGTCCCCTCTGTCTCCTGGTAGTTTTCTGGTTGTTGTCTCTTGTCAGGCAGAACACAGGATTTGCACTCCTCATTGACCCAGAGAAGGTCTTGGGGGGCTATTTTGTCTTCTTTCATCCAGGCACTTCTTTTTCCTAGCTCCCAGCCCAAAACTCAAGGATAAACCAGCACTTGGGACCAGTGTCCTTGAGAACTGCCTGAGAGACCTGAGCTGGCCTGCTCTGTGTGGGCAAGGGGTCTGGGCAGGATGGTGGGCAGGCAGCCTCTGCCAGCTGCAGCCTCTCATGGCTGTGTCCATGCTCTCTCAGCTGAGGTGGGGGAAGACAGATTGGTATTCCTGCAAGGGGTTTCTTTGGCAAGGTTTTCCTAAGAAGGTTATTCCGGTATGCGTGGCTCTACAACTGTGCACTGCTCCTTGCAGAGCTGGCCGGGGGCAGAGAGTGGTACACAGCCCTGAACACTTACTGTTCCCTCTGGCTGGCATATATAGGTACCCTGAAGACTTGACAAGTTTGGATGCAGCCATCTTTTCCTGCTTCCCGTTACTCCAAAGTCTTTGCAATTTTCATTTTGACTTTTTTCAGTCTCGAGCTCTTTTTCCAGCTTTACGTCATGCTTTCCATTTTGGAGATGTCAGATGATCTGTGATAAACTGACAGTATGTGCAGGAGCAGTGAGGAGACGAGGTCCATTTTAATGAGACTAACTCTACTGGGTAGTGAAAACAGTGCCTCAGCAAGCCTCTAGATCTTGTTTCTCTTTGCAATGCGTCTTAATGGCACAAAAGGATTTTTACAAAAGTAGGGAAAGGCAATTCCCAAAACAGATTTCTTTCAGTAGCCATTGAAATGGAAAGTTACCAGAGAGATTTGCGTGCTCCCCTTTAAGAAGTAAGCACAATCAGAAATCAGTATTCTCTTGGCTCCTGCAAACAGCCTGAAATATTTCTGAATAAACAGTGTGTTTGCTTGGGGTGCACCATTCACCCAGCAGATCCTGCATACACTCTCCATTTCCTCTGTGATCATCTCCAAGAGTATGAACCACCAAACACAGGGGGGTGAGAAGGGAGCAAAAAGAGACAGAGCTGGTGAGGGAGGACTAAACAGTGGCTGGACTGCAGTAAACAGAACACTATAATAAATACAGAATGAAATTCTCAATATTATCATGCAGATTCCCTGACTTAGTTACTGTGGCTTTTACCCTCTCTTGAGAAGGCTATTGGTACAAACTCTGCCCACTGGCACTAAGATTTCATCCCATGAGCAATTCTCTGGTGGCAAGGGCAGAGTTTGGATGCTCATGAGGTGGGATGTGTGGAGATACAGCACAGCTCAAGGCAAAGGTTGAGCACCACAGTGCTTTCCAGCCCACTGTCATTTCATGGAAGGACTAAGGTGCCTTTCATCACCTGTGAAGCATCATTATTCCCCATAGATGAAGAAGTCAATCAAAACAAAAATTTTGGTACCATTACTATCTTGTATATAGCACATAGGTAGGCAACTAAGTGCAAAGGCAATTTGGTGTGCATTTCAGGGCTGTATTAATTTTCTGACTCCCTGTGGAAATTACTGCTCGTTTTCAACTTCAAGAGAGACTCGATTAACATGGCACGTGAAGCCAATCTTCGTGGCTAAGTTATTAGTCTTTAGGACAGACTGGGCTCATACTTCATGCTGGTTGCCAATACAATCTGGCTGAATTCTGGAGAAGTAATCACAGTTCAAACAGGGTCAGCTGTACAAGGCCAAGGCTATCGATGGCTATTTTCTGAGGCTTGCTGTGGTCAGGAATGCCAGTGATCCCTACTTCAGTTCAGAATCCTGCAGAAATCAGAAGGACATCTTCACTTAGGTCTTCACTTTAGGAAGTTCTTGCCATAGGATAGAATAACAAAACACAAAATTATTATGCATACTAGCTAAATTATTATGCATACTGGCTAAATGCAAAAAGGCAGCTAGTTCTGCTCCAAGTGGCAGATAAAAGCACTCTTTCAATGGTTCAATGGTTTCTTTTTGACCTAGACATCACTAACTTAATATGTTCTGCAGCATCTACAGAGAATAATTTTTATGGAATATTTTTTAAATTTTGCTTTCCAGGGAGGTACCTTTTTTTTTTTTTTTTAATCTAGTACTCTTTCCTAAGCTATTTTTGGACCCCAATGCATGAATTCTAAGATTGGGTGGGTGACATTGGGAAAGAGTCAATAGATGAATAGATGTAAAATATGCCAGCCTGCATAAGAGTTATCCAGTCCAGTTTCCTTTTCTCTAATGAAATGTGGATTTGGTGAGGATTTGTTCAAGCCTGCAGGAAAGCTTATTTAGTTATGTATTAAAAAAAAAATAAATCAAATGTTCTGATCTTAACTCATATTTCTGACTACAAATGACTCCTGTATTTTTTCAGCTTGATCTGGAATATCTCTCCAAGGTAACTATGGTCTGTTCTTGAGTTTGCTTTTTATTTGTAAAAGCCTGATTTGTTTAAATAGCTGTAGAAAATTCCATGTAATCAGTGGTGAGAGGACATTCAATAAGTTTTAAAGGCCTGATCAGAACAACAGCAGGAAAACGGTCAACATAACTTGATGGTCATTCCAAGCATTAATTTTGACTTCAGCAGTACTAGATACTACCAGAAAAAAATTGTAGATCTTGCATTTAAGAAAAAGAAAGTATGATCCTAGAAAACAGATGCAGATTTCTCTACATCTCTGCGAGTGTCCAATGTTTACACATCTGATTGATAGCTTTAGCAGCGGCACACATGCATGATTTATTCACTTTCAGATCTTTAAGTAAGACAACAAAACAACACTAAAATCTCCCGTTTCTCATTGGTAAGTAGATGGTATCCATCATGGTGAGGGTGGCCTGTGAAGGCACAGACAGCTGTAGGGACAGGTACCTTTTCAGACTGAGGTGAACGGACTAAGGTGACAACAAAAGCTTTGATTTCCATCCATTTGGACAGCACACAAACAAACAGAGCAGGTGGGCACACACAATGATACTAAGACAGGCCAGGGCAGTATCAGATCAGTGCCTCACCAAAACAATCACAGGGTAGCAGCGGTGGGATGGATGTGTTCCTTCAGCACTCTGAGCTGACAGACCTCACACTCCTCTCCAGACAGCTCACACAGAAAGCTGCAACAAGGGCTTCTTCTGAACTATGGAGTCCCCTTGTTGCTCCTTTAAGGACCCTAACTGCTGCTAGTAGCAGCTTGAGGGCAAAAAAGCCCAGGGCCTTTGGGTGCCATAGATCTTCTCTACATCCATGAAACAGACAGAAAATGCTAGAGGCCATATGGAGTACAGCCAGTGAGAGCTACTGCCAAGGCCCCTAAAAACAGCTGTGTAAATGAGTTAACAGCATCACAGCAAACACCTGCTTGTGCTTTCTCTGCCTCAGTGTGGGCACTGCATCTATGTTTGTGCCACTTTGTACAATCAGGCACCAGAGACTGCAGTATAACCAGCTATTTGTCACCCCTTCTGAGGCAGGTGCTGGCCTCACTAAAGCAGCAGAGCAGCCTGAACTGGCTCTCCAGCCCCTACTTCCAGGGGGGAGCCTCTGCCATTTGGCCCCACACCAACAGCCAGCAAGATATGCAAAAAGCACCAGCAGCACAGAGATTAGAAAGATGTGTCAAAAAAAGCTTCCCTCTCTGTCTCCTGCACAGTGGACCCAGCAGATCTTTGCTGGGTTTGAAGCCCTAAAAGGAGTTCTCTGTGTTCTGGTACTGCTTGAGCCTCTACAAAGGAGATGAAAAGGAGGAATAAAACATCTGAACAGCCCAATCTGGTCTGAACTACATGCATTCATTACAGCAAAGATGGATTTCTTCTGGTTCCTCCTCCGTATCCTCCTCCTCAGTGGTGGCAGCGAGAAGCTTGACACTCCAATTACGGGATATTCACATTAAACAGAGAAGAGGGACAGCTAGTTGGTGGCAGACATTTAGGATATGGCATCCAAGGCTCCATGCAGCCAGCAGAAACCTGAAGGAACAGATTGAAACTACTCTAATGGCCCGGCTCCTTGCAACGCTTTATTATAGACTTGAATGAGCTCCATGCTACCCATGACTTAAACCAGGGTCCAAAATGTACTCACTTCACCAAAGCTACTGCAAAATGGGACCAGTGTTCTGGAGGCTGGAAGGGGCCCTGTTGTGTGGGGCCGCTGTTTCTGTGCAGCATTGAGAAATGCTTTTTCTATGCTTTTTTTTCCCCTCCAGGTTTGCCATTTGGCTGCACCTCATCTCTGAGTCCCACAGCACAGGGTTTCAGGTCGGGAATGGATACTTACTCTACTCATTTACAAAACCATGTGGATGAAATCCATTCAAAGGCTTGTGCTGAGGTTTTGATGTTTGTGGCTCAGAGACTGCTTTTTCCTTTCAAACTTGAGAAAAGTTTTTGTCTTTTTTCCTCTCCAATGGAAATGGTAATGCAGGCTAAGAAAAATGTCATTAATAATACAAACTGGGGGCCTTTGGGAGGAAATTTTAGTTTTGAAAAGTGACTACTCTGCATGAATATGTCATGCCATCAGAAGTTTATCTGCATTGTCTTGACTCTTCACATATGTATATATTTCTCTTCTGCCAGACATGATCCGTATCCTTAATTAAATGGGGTATAATTATAGATGCCTACTTAAATTACAAGAAATAAATAGAAATTCATCTATTCAATAGGCATTTTCCTAGGAAAAAATGTTTTCCTTCATATATTGGTTTTCTTCAGGGTTTTTTTCTCCCTCTTTTTAATTTAAAGCTACTTCTCTTATGTTTTATTCACTTGTTTTCATTAGGTAAAGGAATGCCTTGGCATGAAAACCTGTCCTGAATCCACTGCCTGCTTGACAGATAGATATAAAGACTTGAAACATGAGAGGTAAAGCAGATGGTTGCAAGGGAAAAAAAAACCTTAAACAAAAGAAAGGAATTAAACCTAGTATAGGCACTTGTATTAATACTTTGTGAGTGCCATTGCACATGCTGGTAAGACTGACAGACCTCAACAATGGATCTCTACCACCTTCTAAAAAGGCAGAACCCTCCTTTTTATCTCCAGATTGATCCTGACCAGTTTGTTGCAAGTAGCTACTGCTTGAATTTCAAATATTGAGTGCTGGTATTTGTGATTGATCCAATAGTGTAAATCACATGCTAATGTTTCTCTGTCTTGACTGGATGAGAATAAACATAATAATCAGGAAGAGGCCTTGAAGAAGCCACTGTGGCTTTAAATCTCTCAGGGAGCAGCAGCAGTTTAGGGAGAAGCGACTGATAAAGAGGATTAGGGAGTTCTAGAAAATTTAAAGCCCATTCCTTTCTGGCCCACACAGGCTCTGCCCAAGGCGTCATTGCTAGGAAAATTAGGCTGCTGTGAAATTTATTGCCAGGGTGCAGAATTTACATTTTAATTTCTCCTGTCACAGCTTGGGCTGTGGTCAGATCCCCTCTGCCTGCCTCCCCTGGTGCTGCACCCTGCACCCCTCACCCTGGCACAGGCCCTGGCCCCCCTCTTCCCCCACACTCCTTGCAGGGGCGGGAGACAACTGCAAAGGTTTTTTGCAAAAGTTTGAGGGGAGCAAGGCTGGCCAGGAGGCAGTGCAGAGGATGGCTGCTGTTGCTTTTCACCGTGTTGTTGCCCTCATGGCCAAGCAAGGACTTATTTCTTGTCCCTACGGAAATTCAATGGAGTCAAATGTTTGCATTGTCAATAGTCTCAGGGATTACCTGTGAAGAGGTAGTCACAAGCCAAGGCAGGTGATGACTGTCTCTAGATTTGTGGGAAAGGACCCATAATCCTTTTCCAAGTGTCCGTGGGGCTCTGCTGGGCTCCATAGTGAAGCATGGCTCAGGTGATACCAAAATCCTTCCATCCTGTGGGGAGGGACAGGGGGCACAGCAAGTCCTGAAGGCATCATCTGAGAAACTGAAGAAGAAAAAGAAAAGGAAATAGAACACTTGGAGGGAGAAGAAGAGAAATACTGAGAAATGGCAGAGTGCAAAATAATAAGATTGCTGAAGATAAATCAATTCTGGAGAGTATTTGGTTGAACTTTTTAACAGGGCGCTCACTGCCCCTTTGTGGTCTATGTTATTCTCCTTGACAAAGAGGTCACTAGCTGGAAGGTTTGCAGAAATGATGATCATTATCTGGATATTCATAAACATCCAGTACACTGCCAATCACAGGACAGAAACAGGCTGCATCACCTCTGGGTCTGAATGAAATTAGCCAAGAAAGCTTGAAATTAGCAATGTGTTCCTTTGTGGCAAAGTCTAAGTCCTAACACTGATGTCATGACTAGCTGAAATTATGTCTAAATTAGAGAGGAAAAAAAAGCCCAACTTCCTCAGAGCTGTTTTGCAACTGTAAATGAGGCATAATTGTATCACCTAGGAACAATGATAAACTGTTATTAGCATTTCAGTTGTGTTTCCCCGTAGAAATCCAGGAGGGCTTTTTACCCTGGATGAAGGGTTCCTCCTGACACTTGAATAGGAAGTGCATATGGAAATGGAGTTGTCCAGGGTGTCACCACCTTGAGGTGAAGGATAGCCTGAGGTGCAAGGGTGGAGAATAAATGTAACTGCAAGAAAAGCTGCTGAATTTCCTTTTGAGAGACTGATAATCCCACAGGCTTCTGCAGAAGCAGCTTTTGATTATCATTGCTGATGATATTAGAGGACATCTCTGGAGTCTGTCCTTTAAAAAATGTTTCCCCAGTGCTACTTGAAAACATATGGGTTGGGAACTGAAGTGAAAAACTGATGTTTTACTAACTCTCTTGGCATGATGGAGGCTTAGAAAATGATGTGCCTGATACTGGGGATGCATTTTTAACAGTAAATGAAACCAGAGTGCCTAAAATTTCAAAATACTAGACCGATAAATGTAGATGAGAAAAGAAGCTGGAACAAGAAAAAGGGACTAGTTAAAGAACCAAATGAGAAAAGATGGATCAGACCTAGAGTTGGGGTGAACTGGAGTAGCTCCACTAGCTTTAGTGGGTCTATTCTGAGCTGCATGGACTCATACTCCAGTTTATATACAGGGATGGAGTAAACCAGGTCATTTTCAAGTGCAGCAACATCCTGAGTGCTTTATCAAGTAATAAGATGGGCAAACAATTTGTAAGGCAACAAATCTGAGGGGAAAAGAGCAGAGATGGAGTCAGTGCCAGTGTATTTTCCTAACTCCAGCAATGCCTGGCTTCAAAGGAGGCACATCGCCATGGGTTACTGTTAGCTATCAGGAAAGGAAAAAAGGGCAAAGAGAGGAAAGCTTCAGGTCCTAGCTGACCAGGCTTTATCAGTCTGGTATCTTGGGAAACTGGCCTATAGTTACATTATTTAAAACAGAACAGAACACCTGGAGAAAAGTTCATGCTCTTGTTCCAGTGGCTCTTCTCTGGACAACTTAAATTTCTTTCCAAACAACATGCACTAACCTCCAGAAGATGTTTTATACCAGAACAAGTGTGCTCTGTGCTTGAGTTGGATTAAGTTACTTTTGCTGCTTCAGCAGAGTATTTTAAAAAATAAAATTAAAAAGCGTTACTCTGCTACTGCTTCAGAGGATACATTAGCCAAACTGGCTAATGTATGGCCTACTGGCCATAAACAAGGTAGAAAACTTCACCCCTTCAGCTCCACAGTCTTTGAAAAAATGAATACATTTTGATTGCTGCAGAAGAGCTTTTGAGAAAAAATCTACTTTGGTAAAGTGTAGAATCTCTTGACTGGGCTTGTGAATTTGAGCTCCCCCCAGAAATTACTGATTTTATAAATTTACTGAAGTAAAAAAAGCATCCCCTTTCAGTGCCTTCCCTCTCTACTTCTCTGTTTCTTTTAGTCATGACACACATACCCACAGGAAAAGTCAGATGACCAGCAGATTTCTTGCCAGACAGGTACTACAAAATCCCTGGTGAACTTCAGGAGGTTTTGGTGTGCTCTTCAGAAAAAAGTAAACTCTGCTGAGGTTGGCATCCTTCTGCACCAGTACAGGCAAGCTCTCAATCTGCTCCTTTTCTGTAAATAGGTCAGATATCTTGACCCCTGGTAAAGATTTTTTAAATGTCAGAACTTATATTTTTGCTGTATGGTGGCTACAGTGTCTGTTGAAGCTGTGAGGTTCTGCAGCACCCTAAAGAAATGTTAAATTCTAAAGACAGCTTTCATCCTTAGCCACAATCAGTTAACATAATCTATTTTTCAGTTTTTCCAGGCCCTCTTTACAGTCTCTAGCTAGTAGCTTAACCTCTTTTCCAAAAACCAACACAGCTAAACAACACTTAATATCACTCTCAGTTCTTATAGAAACCGGGATGGGTTTTGCATTTGTCTACACAAAGAAGTTTTATTTCAGTGATTTGAGGTGCTAGGGTTTTTCTGGATGTGACTCAAGCCATGATTTCCCATTGAAATAAGCTTTTATCTTTTTTCCAAGAGAAAGATGGTGTTATGAGAAAATTCAAATTATTTTATTCTAGAAGCTGTCTAATTAAATTGAACAATAAAAATTGTTATCCTTTATGACTGCCAAGCAATTAGGTGACCTGGTGATAGGGAATTAAGTCAGTCTTCTTCCTTTGAAATGACAGCTGAAATAGGAGAGGCGCTGCTCTTTGTCTACCGCCTGCGTGCTGGAGAGGAGGCAGAGGGGGAAGGACGGAATGGAATAATACACAATCAGAAAAATCCTATCCCTGTTGCAACTGCAGAATTGTTTCCCATTAACTTTCATCGTGGCAGAATTTTCCTCATTGTGTCTCATCTTCTAGGATAGCCTCACAAACAACAAACAAACAACAAAAAGACCCAACAAACCTCCTTGCATTTACCACAATTTATATTATTCCCCAAACTGTTAGTCTAAAATGTTATTGTGGTGCCTTTCTTTTTTTTTCTTTGACATCACTTGGTGTAAATGACAGTATAGCAGGAAAAGTCCATGCTAGCTTATTGAAGGTGCGTGCCAATGAACTTGTAATTCCAAAATGACACAGTGGGAAGTGGATTGGGGACACTGGGTTTAAAACCAGAAGCATCTAAAGTACCAGAGCTGTGGCAAATTCACCAGCATTATAGACCACAGCCTCTCCATGAAAGACATGAGATACAGCCTTGGGGCCTGGTGACAATGTGGCCGAATAGAAAGTTTTCCCTTTTACATCACTACAATTATCTTAATTATAGGAACTTAATTCAACTGGCATACAGTTGCTTTCATTCAGTGATAAAAGCATCCAAGGTGACACAATCCAAGATGAAAAAGGGACATGCATAGGGAAATTAGTGATTCTCTTAGGGACATTATATTGGCGTGACTATTTTTTCAGAAGAATTGTGCCCCATCTAATGCTTTTTCCAGGTCATCCAATCCTTGGGTGGCTGTTGATTATACAGCACTGTGTGATAGGACCATTGTGCATTAAGCATCAGTGAGTGCTTGCCTATCCGACAAAAGTATATGCAAAAATCAATTCTATACAAATTATCTCAATAAATTGGCTGAAAGCTTGTAAGATGTAACAAAAGGATTTTTTAAAAAGCATTTATTTTGGTGTCACTTACCAGTTAGGGTAAGATATTTGTCACAAGATACCTCATCGCATGGTGGTTGTGTTTCCTACTCCCCAGACTGCCATTACAGTGATCTTCCACTGAACGCCCTTTGGTAAGGAAAAAAGTCATTACCAACTGCCCCTCGTCACATGGCAGAGTCCATCTGGAACAAAGGTTCTGTCAGCCTGCATAAATTTGGTCCAACTATTAACTACTGTAATTAATAAACCTCTACGAGTGGAAAAATATGAAAACAAGCTAAAGAACAGGACAGTTTCATTGCAAAGATGTTTCTACAGCAGCTGAATACTGTGCTTTCACACCACAGTTGTACAAGTTCCTGGGTTTGTAGTTTTCCTTGTTGATGGTGGCATTAATAATTTCCAACAGTGACAGATTTCAGAGAGTGAAAAGAATTAGGGCTGTAGTGTCAGAAAATAGGAACATAAGCCACACAGCGCACATGCAGGGCTTTTTAAATGTGTTTAGATTTTAAATCCTTTTAAGGGATAGCATTGCAGTCTTCAAGTGCCCTATCAAATCATTAATGATAATATGAAATCCCAGCAGAATTATAGCAGCTATTTCACCATGAACTTGGCCATCCAACCATGTAAAAAGAGTCCTTTCCACCTCTGAGTCATTACTCATTACAAAAAAAGCCCATCATCTTTCCACCAATCTAGCAGGGTAGCCGGAGAGACTAAAACTAGAAGAGTGACCCATATTGGCTGTCTATCTTAACAAAAAGAAATTCACACAAGAAAAATTCTTCAAGCACTATTAAATGCCTCAAGAAGCTGGTGAGATGCAAATAGCTGCCATCTGGAAAAGCCCTTGGAGGGAGGATCTCTGTGTTTCATAGGCATCCATTGTTGGCTGCTCTCACTTTCTTATGGAACTGTGTTCAAGACAGCAACTTTGGGGGGAAAATTGTAATTACTGGTCTATTATTAGATACTGTAATTTTACCAGAAGGCCAAAAGTTGCAATAAATCAGCTTTAGTACTATCTGTTGTCTCCAAACATGGAAAAGGGCCATGAATTCAGTAGAGGAACAGATAATATAGTTTTATTGGGATATGTTATTATCCAAAGTGTTGCCTATTGACAGTTTAATTTTTATTTCATGGCAAAGGTTAACATCTTTAGGTAGTTCAAAAGACCCAAAGGGTAAAAAATTACCAAGAATTCATCTCTTCAGCATAGATATGAAACTATCAGAAAAGACAGTCAGTATGGTGCTAGCACCCTCTGATCTCAATGATAGATTTGATTTGGCAAAAATTTGGCTGTCATTAATGGTGGACAGACACTGAGGGCTGAAAAAATGTGCCAGCTTATTATTCTGCAGTTGAAATGTAGCTCTTGGTAACAAGATTCATGAGTTTCAGATTCCTGCTGGAAACTGAGCTGCGATTCATTTTGGGAAACTGCGAGAATATTTTTATTTCAGGTTATCTTACTGTTTTACCTAGAAATAATCCACCCAGACTTCTTTTCAATTAAACAGAGGAAGAAAATTGACTGAAAATAACAATCGATATGGAGAAAAAAATGGGACATTCTTCCACAGCTTTTTCTTACAGTCACAGATCGCTTTTATGGGCATCAGACTTGACAGTCTATGCTGGATCCTTCAGGACAATTTAATCTCAGAGGAGAGTGCACCTACCCACTTACTTAGTGATGCTTAAGTGAGCAAACTATTTCACTAGTACTGCAGTACATTTGCTTTTGATTGGTCTCCAGGATTAATTAAAGCACTTTGGCTATGTTTTAGACCACCCTCATGTTCTAGATCCGAGATAACCTTGGTGTCTGTCACATGATGGGAAAAGAGGAAAAGATACACCACGCCTGACAAACAGTTCCAATACTGTGAGTTTTCAGATAATGGTGCTCTGTCATTTTGGCCCGAAAGTTTTATTCTGACTAGGCTGATGTTCTATCGTGTCATCACTATTTAGTGTTTTATTCTTCATAAGGTTTAGTGGTATTCCACCACTGCCCATTCCCCAGCTTGGTTCTGCACTCTGCAGAAAAGTTTTTTAAGTCCACCACCATGTAAACAGATTGAAGCTTCCTCTTCGTGTGGGATAAGAAGTGGTGGCTAGAAATGTCCAGCTGACCTTCTCTTTTGCCTCTCTCACTTCTCATCTAACTCCCTTTCTGCACTGGTCTGACAGAGCCTGAGATAGTGGCACTTTGGGCCACATTGCAAGACCCATCTATTATTATGCCTTTTACCAAAGAGCCTGATTTAAAGGGGCATGAAGTTTTGTGAGGCTTCTGAACTGTTGAATTGACTTTTCTGTCACTTTTGCTTTAAAACATTTTAGTTTCCATTAGTTACAGCACTGATGGAAATATCCTTATAGTCTATGATAGGCAGATTCTATAAATAGCATGCTAAAGAAATTGAAATATTTTTAAAAATTAATGATCATTCAAAAGTTTTTTAAAACAGACAATATATGTAATAACAAAAAAAAACCTACTGCAGTTTTCTTTTTGGTGAAAGATATGTAGTAAGAAGGGAAACGCAGTTTAATTTTCTCCTTGGTATTAGCTCTCATAGTATTTGCCAGTAATGGCAACATTATAATTTGTAGAATTAATTAATGATCTGGCATCTGATTTTGATTCATTACTGCTTAAGCCAGCTAAGTCTCAATTATCCTCTGGACTATTTATTCCTTAACAAGCTTTTAGCTAATGTGATTTTAAAAATATGAAAATAGGTTTTAACTTGCCTTTAAGACGCAGCAATATTTTAACACTCCTCTATAAAATAAAGGAACCTTCATATTTCTTATTCTATTATAGTTACATTCAAAATTAGACTAGGGGATTTGCAATGTATTCACTAAATATATATTATATTCATATGTACCTGGAACCTGACTTCAATTTAGTCTTGATTAAAAAATGTACTGAATTGGAAACTGTGTAATAAAGGATGCCTAAATCATACTGACCCAGAATATCTCACTCAGTCAGACAGTTAGCAAATAAGTGCACAAGCAAGCAGATGATACAAGAATTCAAAATTAATTCTATTCTCAGAGGATGCATAGACTAGGAGATAGCATCAGATTCTATCTGCAGAGGTGTAAATCCAGAGTAACACCTTGGCTAAAGTCTCCTTACCCTGAACTTGATTGCTTATCCTGCAAACGATCAGAATTGGACTCTCCTGTGCCCAAGGCTAGGTTGAAGTAGCTGAAATACCCAGTTCTACTTCACGACATTTTTGTGATGTAACTAAATGTATCTACCAATTTCCAGGTATTTATTATTTATAACTATTTCATTTACCAGATGTAAGGACTCCTGGTATTTTCTCCAAATGACTGTTTTTTAAAGTTCAATCACCACATCGTTTAGGAAAGTCTGCCCAGTGCAGTTGTGAGTTGGGTTGCAATTGTGTTATGATGGGGGGCATTCAGAAACTGCATACCTTTGATTTGGAACTGTCAGGCACCAGCTCAGAGCTGTGTTGAACTGATCTTGAGAAGATGCTTCTGTTGCTGGGCTCTGACATGATGGTCCTGCCTGTCATCACTGCACCTTGTCCTTGCTTACATCAAAGCTGAAATGCATAATTACAAAGAGGGGTAAATAAATGAATTATGGGTATTTTAACCCATAATAATCATTGTTTATTACTTTATTACTGAGATTTGTTTTGAAATTACCTTCTGAAAAATTTCAGGCATTATGCAAACGGTAGAAAATACCATTTTTCTAAGCTGTCAGTGTTGCAGTACATTAAAAAACCCATCTTCTCCTGAAACTGTGCTTCCTTCTCCTAAGAAGCCATTCAGTGGCTTCCCAATACCAGCATGTCAATGTAATACCATTGGTTTCAATGTTTTTTTTCTTAGTTCATATTGCTGTGACATACTGCTAGAGCTTTCCACATCCTTCTCATCAAAAAACACCTGAGATAAACATCCAAGAGTATCTTCCTTCCCATTTTCAGATCAGTAAGTCTGGCTCCTTTCAGTCCAAGATGGGAAGTCAGTCCCAACTTTTAATGCATGAGCTGTAACACCAGCTCCCTTGAAACCTAAGGAGCCCTCAGCTCAGCCAGTTCCCACATGGCTATTCTGAAACTACTGAGTAGGGGGACTGCTGTCTGTGGTTTTAAAAATCAAAACCCATTTACTGAGTCAGATCCTTTGGCCCACTGAATCCATGCTGCAATGCTCCAGGGACACAAGGCAGCTTATAAAAAAATAAATCCAGCTTATGTGGCCAGCACAGAACTTCTGGGTGGTCACAAAACCAGCTACCAGAGTCATACCAAAGGCAACAAACAAAGGAATCAATCTCCAGTTACTGCTGCACGAGGAAAAGTCCAAGGTACCTGCGTTGTTATGGCAAGAGTTCATTTGGGCTAGGAGGTAAACAGAGACGGCTGAGCTTGATCTCTAAAGCTGGGGCTGCTTGGCTGGAAGCACCAGCTTTCTCAATTGCTTAGAGTACAGGATTGAGTTGATAAATCAGAGCAGCCCTGATCGCTTTTAATCAACTGAATGAGGAGGAAGGAGGGGAGGTGGAGGCTTGGGAAGAAAAATATGTAAAGCTTAAAAAGTTCCAGCTGCTGTTCTCTAATGGAGTCTGGTTCCTCATGAACGGTGGAATGGTTAGGCCACCTGGTGGCAAATAGCAAACCAGCAACCTTTACAATTTCCAAGCTACAATAAATGTCCAAGGGATCAGAGAGCTCTGGGAACTGTCAAAGGCTGGGAGCTTTTCACACCCAGGTGGCTGCTATGCAGCCACTGCTGGGAGGTAGCAGCCAGCAAAGTTTGCCATCAGCCATTCCACAGGTGCAACACAGAACAACTGACCTGGTGTCTGGCCAATTTCTGCCAGACAGCTGCCTCCATCACCAGATCTTCCACCATAGCCAGCCTCTCCCTCACCTCAGGATGGAGGCAAAGGAGAAAGCATCCCAGGAGAAAGGAGCTAGACTTAGTTTGTAGCTTGTGAAGAAGTAGTCAATGGCTCAGCATTCCAAGGCACAGTGGTGAAAAGTGGTGTCCTTCAAGGCTCCATACTGGGACCAGGACTGTTCAGTAGCTTCATCAGCATCATTGACAGGGGGGTTCAAGTGCACCCTCAGCAAATTTGGAGATGACACCACACTGAGTGCTGTGGTTGACACACCTGAAGGACAAGATGCCATCCACATGGATCTCGGCAAGTCTGAGAAGTGAACACATGGGAATTTCACATGATTTAGCAAGATCAAGTGCAGGGTGCTGCACTTAGATAAGGGCAACTCCTGGTATCAACACAGGCTGGGGGAGGAACAGATCAAGAGCAGCCCTGCTGAGAAGGACTTGGTGCTGTTGGATGAAAAGCTGAACATAAGCCAGCAATGTGCACTCACAGCCCAGAAAGCCAAATGTGTCCTGGGCTGCATCCAGAGCAGCACAGCCAGCAGGGTGAGGGAGGGGATTCTGCTGCTCTGTTCTGCTCTGGTGAGACCCCACCTGGAGTGCTGTGTCCAGCTCTGGAGTAAAGACATGGACCTGTTGGAGTGAGTTCAGCAGAGGGACACAAAAATTATCAGAATGCTGGAGCACCTCTCATATGAGGAAAGGCTGAGAGTTGGGGTTATTCAGCCTGGAGAGGGGAAGGCTCTGTGGAAAGCTTATTGTGGCCCTTGAGTAATTAAAGTGGCCTTATAAAAGGGTGGGGATAAACTTCTTACCAAGGTCTGTTGTGATAGGATAAACTTTAAACTAAAAGACAGTAGATTTATACTTGCTATAAGGAAGAAGTGTTTTACAATGAGGGTGGTAAAACACTGGAACAAGATTGCCCAGAGAGGTGGTGGATGCTCCTTTCCTGGAAACACTTTAGCTCAGGTTGGACCAGGCTTTGAGCAACCTGATCTAGAAGAACATGTCCTTACTCATTGTAAGAGGGTTGGCTTAGATGACCTTTAAAGATGACCTTCAAACACAAACTATTCAATGATTCTATGATTCTAAGTAGGAGCCTGACATGTTTGTTAAGAGTCTGTCCTTATGTGTAGCATCAGGTAAATCAAGTGAGGCTCATGTGAAAGGCTGTGATTATACATTTCAGAGGGCTGTGCAGCCCTTCAGAAGGACCTTGACAACTTGGAGGGATGGACAGAGAAGAAGCATCTGATATTCAACAAAGGCAAATGCAGGGTCCTGCACTTGGAAAAGAATAACCCCATATACCAGAACAGTCTGGGGGCTGACCTGCTGGGAAGAGACCTGAGTGTCCTGGTGGAGAACAAACTGTCCATGAGCCAGTTGTGTCCTTGTGACCAAGAAGGCCAATGGTATCCTGGGGTGCATTGGGAAGAGCATTGCCAGCTGGTTGAGGGATGTGATCCTGCCTCTCTGCCCAGCCCTGGTGAGGCACATCTGGAGTGCTGTGTCCAGTTCTGGGCTCCTCAGCACAAGAGGGACATGGAGCTCCTGGGGCAGGTCCAGCAGAGGCCACAAGGGCGATGAGGGGGCTGGAGCATCTCTCAAAAGGAAAGGCTGAGGGAGCTGGGTCTGTTCAGCCTTGAGAAGAGACAACAGAGAAGGCAGCCCATCAATGTCTGTGAGTATCTGAAGGGAGGGTGTCAAGTAGATGGAGGCAGGCTCTGCTCAGTGGTGCCCAGCAGTAGGACAAGAGAAACCAATGCACAGAAAGTTCCACCTGAGCATGAGGAAGAACTTTTTTACTGTGCAGGTGACTGAGCACTGGAACAGATTGCTCAGAGAGTTTGTGGAGTCTCCCTCACTGGAGATATTCAAGAACCATCTGGATGCCATCTTGCGATGTTTGCTCTAGGCTGACCCTGCTTGAGCAGGGAGGTTGGACCAGATGAGCCACTGTGGCCCCTCCCAGCCTGACCCATTCAGTGATTCTGTTATCTGGAATTCATATTTTAACAAATATGCTACAATATAGTTTTAATTTCTGTGTTTGCAAATTGTTTCTTCCAGCAAATCTACTCACTGGAAGTATTGCAAAGTATCAAACATAAAAAGATGCCACATGCAAGATGCCAAACCTGTTGAAGGTTTCTTCTCCAGAAGCACTTCTAAGTACTCACCTTTAATATCCAAGAATTTAGCTGAGCTGGACAGTGGTTTACTGCTAGAGGGCATTCACAGATGGGTTCAGTACAGGCAAAAAAATAGAAATTAAAATCTGTTTGAAAATGTAATAATTCTTAAATAAAGAACTGTCAGTTGTTTTCTCTAGTTTTGTCCACTGTACTTTTAATATAAACCTCATGAAAACAAGCATGCAAGTCCAGCAGCTGCTGCTCTACTGAGCATTGCTTCTAGCTGCTCTCTCCTTGCTGTTCTTCCCTCATTCCTTCACTTCATTCCCTGACAGTTGAAAACTCACCAGACTTGTGACTCACATTTTAATCTTATCCAAGTCACAATGTTTATTTCACAGGATGTCCAATTAAACGTCAATTCAATCTGCTCTGGAGTTGTTTCCTTCCCCTCTGGTGATTAGTATAACCTGAATAACGTAGGAAACACAGAAAAAAAAAGGGCAGTAAACAACTCCAGTGACATCAAGAAACCAAGCTGAAACTTTTCCTACAGAAGACAAAGGAGGAAGGTGATGCATAAGAATGTTAACATGGGTCATACTTTCTAATGTTCTGACTGTGAAGAATGGAAGGGAAAATTATGCTACCTTAGGGTGAGTTATGGGTCCCCTTTGAGCCTGGGGAAATATGAGTGGGTGTGGGGCTGTGCAAGCCACACAAAGTGAGATAAAATCTCTGCCCACATTTTCCCTGTGCTTTGAAGGGCCCTCTGTTGCCCTTCATTGAAGCCAGTGTGAGCACACCACCTCCCTGCATCCTGCCTCCAATGCAGGTACTGAAGCTCTGCAGTCTCAAAGGGAAGAAGCAGACCCCCACTTACCAGGTGCAGCACACTACTGCCCAGAAGTCCTAAAAAACTACCATCCATTAGCTCACTGACTGGCTGAAGGGGAATCTGTGATGACAGAGACTTGCATACTTTCTTGGGGCTTTCTTTTCATCTTCATTCATGCATGTCAAGTTCCACACGATGCATGTAAATGTAATTTTACTTATTGTTTTGCTCCAGAAGTAGCCTTCTGCAGCATACCAGGCTTGCATGGTGGCTTGGAAATGGAGGTAGGGTTCTGCATAAAACAAGGGGCTGTTTTTCAAAATAAGAGAGAAAATTGAACTAAACTTTCAAACACTACCTGGTCTTTGAAAAGCCACCAATGGAAAACCTCCTGAGAAACACCAAATTTTGGTGAAGCCGTGCAAGAATGGGGCTCAGAGTTATCCTTCTTCCCAACTTGTCCATCTTCTAAGTCAATGCCAGCTGGGACTTGAATATCACCAGTTACTCAGGGGAAATATCCTGGTTTCAGGATGAAACTTTGCTCCCTTAAGGACACCCAACATAAATGCAAGCATGCACAACTCTACTGGAGGGATCTCCTCTCAACACAAGTGTTCAAAACAAAAAGTGACACTGGTTCCTCACTCTACAGAAGCTTCCCGTGTTAGTTCCCAAGGAGAGGCTATGCCGTGTCTCTGGCTTTTCTCTGTGTGCACCAGGACAAACTGTGAGCAGAAACTCATGGGGGGTAGTCAAGGGGTGCTAGGGATCCGCAGAGCCAAGCAAAACTGTGCCAAGGACCCCAAGTCCATGGGCACATTACGGGGCAGCTCTTTCAAGAAGCCAGATGTTCTCTCCAGTTTGCAAAGGGAGCAGTTTTGTGACTTAGGGAGAAATATTTCCATGTCAGCTCCTGCTGCGACAGTGCTCATTACTCTGAGCTATGTCTAAGTGGCAATACATGTTGCTCCTCACAAAACATGCTCTGTGTCTGCTCACTTCTTTTTTTTTTTTAACCTATGAGAGGTTTGGCACTTGACTTTTTTTGGCAGTAGCATTGTAAAATTCTTTCCAAAGAAATTTTCAGTGCGCCTTGCTGGGACTTTCTAAAAAATATAGATTAATTGTGATAATTAAATTTTCCTCTGAATGATTTCTTTGATAAATGGGTCTAGTTAGGACTTTCAATTAAGCACCAAGCCCTGCTGTGAAGTCAGACTGAGCTTCATGTTGCAGGCATTTATTGCCTCATTTACACAGAGACAATCTGAATTATTTTACATTACACTGTTTTCTTTATCTGTCTTTTTTTACACAGGTATTAGAATTCCTATTAACCCTTCTATCAGCTAGCCAATTAAAAAAGGTATGGTCAAGGAACTTTTAATTACTTTGTTATAGTTTAAATAAGCCTACTGGAAGCAGGGCACTTGAAATCTTTCTCTTGTCCATACTGCAATGTATAAACCTATTGGTTTGTTACTGTGCAGATTCTCACAGTCTCCAAGTGATAAAAAATATGAAAATAATATAAAGTGAGGAAGAATAGACAACTACCATAAATGTTTTGATGAATGGTGGTAATATGCAACAATCCTGGGAACAGAAGTTTTTATGTTTTTGCGTTGTCCAAAATTGTGAGTAAATGGTAACCACAGCTTGGAGAATTTCTTTTACCAGGTGTGCATTCCACCTTTAAGGTCTGTGTTTTAAGTTATATCCATGCACTCAAGCAGCATTGCATGGTCATTTTGAAAATGGATTGAAGTATTTAAGATACACAATTTCTACTTTTTATTATGCAGTTGGGACTCTTCACTTGTTTTTCTAGTCACTGGTACTGATGGCTACAGAAAAAACATCCGTGTACTGTCAATCACTGCTGTTAACCATGAAGAATGAAAGGTGCACTGATTTAACAAAATCACTCCCCCAAACTGAATGAAAAGAAGGTGTATTTTTAAAAAAATGCAAAATGCACATCCATACACAGGATTCACTGTCATTGATAATAAAGAAGTCTACCAGCCTTAGAAATTGGTTTTAAATTTTTATGAGTTTTCTGTAACACCATCCACAGCTGTGCTAGCTAAGATGAAATTGCAAGGTTTAACAACTGGTGTGCTTTAAGATATAAATCAGAAACTAATTGTCTGACATTAAGAAAAATATGTTTCCTTTTCTCCCACACTACCCAACAAAATAATATTTCTGTTTCTTTTATACTATGTAGCATGTTGGAATCTATGCAATGAGAGTATATACATTTCTGACTATACTTTCGAGCTTGATTTTGATGCAATCAGTGAATTGGTATGCTTCTCAAATGACAGTTAGTCACAGGCACATTTTAATTCATATCAAACTGAACTTTTTCTGGGAAGCAGAAGGATTTCTGGGGAATCTCCACAATCTACAGAAATCATTCTGTCTGTCCATATATGAATTTAATCACAGTCAGATCCCATATCATCTATACGAAGCAATAAAATGAGTTGTGACTACTCAGAGTTTAAATAATTGACAGAAATTTCAATGCAATCAATGTAAACAAAGGAAACTGACTCACTGATGAGAAATTAGGGTTTGTAGATTATTGAGGGCTGACAGTAAATCCAAATGTCAGCTCCCACCCCCTTTCTTTTCTCCAACATAAACCACCAAACCCCATGCTTCTAATGCGGATTTGTTATGCTCTGGCATATCTAATTTCTTAAACTGGGAAGACAAAGATGAATGATACCAAATAATGTAAGTGTACATTTTAAAAATCCAAATGCTATTTTAAATGCAAGTTTAAATGAGACCACTATGTGGTTAATATTTATCTAGTATCCTCTGTCTTTGAGGCACGTTTCGTCATATAAGACTGTGCTATTAAAGCAGTTCATGGGAATGATGTGCATGACTCCTTTTGCTAATGGGAGCTGGTTGCACAGAACAATCTAGCTGTTAGTGCTCTGAGGAGAAGGGAACTTGAATAGCAGGGGCTTGGAGAGCAAAATAAAAAGAAAGCTGCTAAGGGCATTTGAAAATACACTCGCTATTCTTTTCCTTCCTCAGCATTGCTGCAGTAAACAACAGCTTCAAGACTCCTCTTTAAATAAGTGACATGAAAATGAAAAGAGCACGACTTTGTATCAACAGCCATTCAAAATGCATCCAGGATCCCAAACTAACCTTGGGGATAGGAAAGGCTTGCAGGAGGAGGGAGGGTGCTGCTAAGGATGGTTGATTTGGCTTGTTTCTTTCTTTGCTGGCCAGTTGTTTAAAGAAATTATCCTTGGTGGGATCATTCTGCCCCAAAAACAGGGATGCTGTATTTGCTACGGGCAGTGTATTTTAAAAATACAACTGCCTAAAATTAGACTCCCAAATCAATGTTAAGTGTTAAAGAAATGCCCTGGTTTTCAAAAGAATCAAAATATCCACAGTCTCCGGGTCAAGGTCCTGACCCAGGAAAGCAGATGAATATTCTCCCCAACCCCACCCCGAGGCAACGTGATTGCTCAAGCATTTAAGGCTGAAGTGCTTAAGTGCTCCCGTCGGTAGGGGTTAAGGAACTTAAACATGGGGGGAGAATCGACTGGGCACCATCCACCCTTTTAGATCTTCGCCAGAGGGAAGTCTTTTCATTTGATTGGTTTTTTATCACTTTGCCTGTGTAGAATTTTCCCAACCAAGCCATAGGCAGCAAAGTGCTTCTTAAACACATTGCAAACCTTGGTCCCAAACCATGCCAGGACAATCTCCTTTGGGAGGTGGGCTACAAATACACAAATTGTAGGGTTGTGTACAACCCCTAAATCAGGACAAATTTACACTATGCTGGAGAGCAGCTTCTTTCAAAGGCTAAGCTAACAGCAAACTCTTTCTGATGATTAGCCAGGACTAGAAGGACCTGGGATATTAAAAAAGGCCAACAAGCATTGGGCATCACACAGCCCTTTCCTAAACACTGTGATGCAGATCTTTTAGTGGGTGAAAAGATGGCTCAAGGTACTGGACCATGACACAGAAAACGTGACTCAAGCCCCACTTCCATAAGAAATAAATATGACCTTAGGCAAGTCCCTGACTATTCACTTCTTAAACTGTAAAATGGCAATGTACTTTTCTGCCTTTGGAGTGAAGGGAGACTAAAATCCATTAGTGATTGTGAGGTGCTCAGCTACTAAATTCTTAAGTGCTGAGAAACATCAGGAAAGGAATTTTCCAAAGAGATATTATTGAACAGATCTGTGCATGCTGTTTGGTACTATCTGTCATAATGTGTTGTTGTATGTCTTTATTCCTGATGTTTTATTTATCACAAAGTATTAAAGGCTGGGTTTCTTTACCATAGAGGATTGACTTGGAGGAGCTCCATGGGGAAAGGAAATGTTTTCCATGTTGTAAGACTAATAATGTAAGGGGGAAAAGAAGAACCTTATGTTGCCATTTGATTGAGACAATAAATAAATGCTTTCACTTTGGCCTATACCATCTAACTACTATGTTCTTGTGCCTGCTCAGTCTCATTAACTGCTTTACTTTTCACCTGCTGGGTTTCCTTCTCCTTCTAGAACAGTTTTACTAGATATTGAAAAAAAACCAAAACCCAACCAACACAAAAAAATACCTTCCAAAATTATTCAGGTCATAACAAAAATAATTTCATGCTTCCCAAATTGAATGCCTCTGTAGGATGTTCCCATGACATCAGCAGAAATGCCCTATTACTGTTTGATTGTCAAGTTCTGACTCAGTTTGTCAGTGAGTGACAGTAATAAGGACAAAAAAAATGGAGCCAGCTTGCAGACACCAGGATCAGCTTAAAGCTGAGGAAAGATGGGCATGGGACAGGAAAAAGAACTTAAAAGAGTGACTTAAAGGAAGATGAATGTTCTTCTTCATCTAAGTCTGTATCTAATGTTACACTTATGATGTCACAGAAATATGATTTTTTCTGTTTTCTGTTTTCTCATGCTTTTGTGTTCTTTCAGCCATGTAACTTTTGATCATACTCTGGGAATCAACACAAACCTAATGATCCTCTTAATCCTTAGCTCAGAGTAGGTGACAGAAGCTGCATTGCTTTCAGGTCTTTAATAATTTGGGTCCTGGTTCCCAGTATGACACCTTCCTTGGACTGCTGGCTCTGCAGAGATTGGTGCCAATGAGCAAAGCATTCCCACTGAGGACAAGCATGACTTTGCAATGCAGCATCTTGTGCTACAGTTGTCTACTGCATTGTACTGTATGTCCCATTACACACCCCGGCTTCTCTTATGTTCCCTGTGGTCTTCTTTTGGGGTGCTTTTTGTCTACAACAGAATATCTTCATTTTCTCAATCAGTACCCTGAAAATGTATGGTGAACTTCCAGATCAAAAGACACCAAACATTTGGCTCTACTACCACCCTAAGCATAGCTCAAACTAAAATTTCACCTTTCTGTGGGTTTCATACAGTTCCTTTATATCCCACTTTGATACTTGTATTTTTTATCCAATACTTTGATACAGAATTAGCACTGAACTCTGATTTATTACACCAAGTAATTCTTTTATGTCTGCTCTTGGCTGGCATTATAAGCCACATGGGCTAGGGTCCTATGTTGTACTGGTATTGAGAAGATATTTTAACTCTCTTTTGCACCATTTGGATTCAGATCTTATCCCAAAGATTGCTAACTTTATTATTTGTATCAGCCTAAAGAGAGCTCTCTCTGGATAACTTTGCAGTTCAGAGGCATAGAGAATTCTTTTTGAATGTTTTGCAATACAACCACATCCCCTGCCTTCTCTAGCAAGCCCTGGGCATTTCTGGAGGTTGGCAGAGCTCCAGAGCAGAAGTAGAATCAAATAGTATTTAAACCCATTTTTCTAATAAAACCAAATTCAAGGTATCATAGAATAATAACAATTCATTATATCTCTCTATCAATCATCAAAAGACTTAGAAAAATAGGGTTATGGCCCCTATGTTAGTTAAAGCAAGAGATGCTCAGTTTAAAAATTAGGAAACTCAGGCAAAGATACAGTTTACTACTTGTTATGAAAATAGTTGAGGATTAGAGTTTTGAAGTAGTTTTACAGCAACTAAAAAGACAAAAGGTGAGGTCTAAAGATCTTAAAACATCTGGGTTTTTTTCTTTCTCCTGACGTTTATAGCCCTTCTGTTTTATTTTTCAGAAACAAAAGACTGTAAATTTTGCCTTCTCCTCCCCTGCCCTTTTCTAGAAAGAAATGACATGAAGCTAAATGGTTGTCCCTGGATCTGGTCTACGTTGTTCTAAAAAAAAAAAAAAAAAAAGGAAGGGGAAGGAATTTGATTTGAGGCATTTTGACCAACATTTAGAATGGAACACACCGCACTGTTCTGTTTCTGCCCTTTTCTCAGTTATCCACAAGACCTAAGCCACATTCATGCAATTTGCTCAGCCCACAGCCTGAAATCAATGAGGTCTATGCAAGAAGAGAGCACCTGCCACAGGCTGTTATTGTTTTTATTTATTTTCTGTACTATTGGACCACAAGGAACCCCAACAACAAATATTGTCTGGAGCACTGTGTAAACATCGACCAAAATGATGGCCCTGTCCCAAAGTGGTTACAAACTAAACAGAGAACAAGAGACCACAGATGGATACAAACAGACAGAGGGAGAATAAAGGAAATGAATGCTCAGTGACAGCAGTATTACCTCACTAGCAGCCTAAGAGCTGTCAAAGCTTTTGTAGACCTCATGGCCCAGGAGACTTTTAAGAAGATTCTAGAGGGCTACCAACAGAAATCTGAGAGTGTGTATGTAGGGTACTCTCCAAGTATGACAGATACCACAGAGGAGAAAACAAGAATGGGCTTGCTTGAGGATGAACACGGGAGGATGGTAACTCCGAACAAATGATGACGAACCATTTTAAGGTTTTAACAGCATTTAAACATGGGACTTGTCTTCATTCCTATTAGGGACTATTAGGGTGACTACCTCTAATAGTCACCCCCCCTTTTATTGCCCCATACCAATCATATTCACCCACATCCTCCTCCAGAAAGGACTATAAGGACCAAGCATGGCAGAGCTGGAAGTCTGCTCACACAGGGCAGTTCCTGCCTCCTGACAATGAGAGATGATAGGTGGAGTCCCAAGGGACCTTGGAAATGAAGACAGGCAGCTTATGTTGATGTGAGATAGGGGAGGGGAGAGGGAGCACAATGCTGCCAAGAGAAAAGTGACATGCTCAAAGAGACAGGCCAGGGAAATGATCTTTGAAGCAAGAGCAGCCACATGCAGTATGATTAGGGCAAAGGCAAGCCTGCATGTGTCAAGGCCAGAGAAAAGGAGGCTGCACCAACTCAGCTACTAAATAATGTGATCTTAAGCAAGAATTTAGCTGCCACAAAGAGTGAAAAAGATGCACCTTGAAAGATTTAGGAATTGGAGGTGGGGTGGTATAAACAGCTGAAAGGCTTTACCTGTATGTAAGAGAAGTCAGAGGCGATGCTTGCACACAGCCATGAGTGACAGACACCATGGCACGCTGTGCACAAGCACAAGTGCAGGCAATGGCAGCAAGCAAGAAGTCGAGGTATTTCCCCCCTCTCACCTCCTGTTCCACTCTTTTCTCTGCAACTATGAAATACAGGCAACTGTAGAGTAGACGCCTAGGATAAACCAACAGCTCAGCAAATAATTTCAGTCACATCAATAATTCTTTTCTCTCATGACCCAGATCCTGTTCAATATACCCATGAGGTTGTGTCTCATCTAACTCAGAGAAAATATGATGCCTTTCCTCCATGCCCAGTAATAAACTGCACAGCCCTTGTGCAGATTTCTGCTGTACTCCTGGAATAAGATTACCAGCAAGATTAAGGCCTCTGGTTGTGAGAAGGGAGATTTCACAGGATTAAATGTTATCCAGTCTACTTCTGAAACAGAGGAAAAAATACAAGAAAGGACTACGAATTATATTACTGAAAATATCACAGACCATGGTGATAGTAAAAGGGATAATGAAAGATCGAAATTTTAAATTATATTCATAAATAAAAAGCAACAGGGGAAAGTACTGCAGACACTACAGTTGTCATCTGTTGCCAGAAGAGGGCACTCCCAGCTTTTTTTTTTTTTTAATGACTTGAGAGATTTACATCAAGATTTCCCTTGGTAGCATTTCCCAGACATAAATCAAGCACAAATGAATAACCTTTGATTTATCATTCCTAATGGAGATGTACATCATATTGGCGTGTCATCACATTTCAACATTGGCCATTATGATGCCAATCATATAGTAATTTTCTTCCGTGTCATAATCACTGATGAAGATGTACGTTTCCATTCAGTACAATTAGATTTCCATGTTTCTTAATGGTAGCTGAGGGCATTAGGCAGAATACCTGCTTTTGCTCTAACTCTTTTGTACTCATATTTTTCTGAAATTGTATCCAAACCATTACCCAATCACCACTCTTCACTAGTTAAATGCCACCACTGCTCATATGGGAAAAGGTGAGAAAGATTTAAACTATTATTCCAAGCTGCAGAGGAAGAGCCATTAAAATCCTGGGCAAATACACGGTGTTGAAAAATAACTGGCCTTAATTATTTGAGAGTTTCTTAGGATACTCCATGACATCAGCTTGGGCTTGTCACTACTGACCTAACCCAGACCACAAACCTCAGTGAAGGTGTTTGGCTGGGCCTGAAGTCCATCCAGCCAAGTCCAGTGGTACTGTTGGTATAACCTCTCCGGGAAAACCCAAGCTACAGCTGTTGGCACTGAAACTCTTCTGTGACCAGAGGCATCCTCCTGGCTGGTTGGATGAATGGATAAACGGGCAGATACAATGTGTTACTGCCATTTAGAACAACGCCTGGCTCTCCTGTAAGGGGCCAGTTTATGATGGGTTGGTACCACCTAAACAAGAGAAACAGAAGTCACAGTATTTTCAAAAGCACCTGAGCCTGTCTAAAAAAATCCCATTATACATCTGTAGTGGATATTTTACCGGTCGAACATTTTACTAAACGATGCTCTAGTTTTTGTCACCTTCGCTCTCTGCTCCGATGCAGAGGGGTGACGCTTGTTCGCTGGGCAGACCGGTGCGCTGGGGCTGAGCGCGGGGAAACCGAGCGGCATCGCTCCGTCCTTGTCACTACACCTTGGCGACATCGCCAAGCTCGCCAAGTGAGCGAGCACAGCACAGCCCACGAGAAGGATGCCCGTGCCTCAGAGCCAGGCACTGCCGGCGCCTCAGCGCGGAGCCCGGGCGGGACGGGGCACCGAGGCCCGCCGGTGCCCTCGGATCCGCAGCATCCCCAGGGAGGGCTCCAATGTCACCTGCCGCCGCCTCCTGCTGCCGGCTGTGAGCGCAGGGGGCCTCGCTGCCCCGCACACCCGGGGAAGGCGGAACGGAGCGCCCGGGGAAGATGGCTCCGGCGGGCTGTAGGGGCACTGCGGCAGGGGACGAGCGCTCCCCGCGGCGCCGACGGCACGGGCAGGCATGAGGCGCCTCGGGGGACGACCCCGCCCGCGGGAGCCGGAGGCGCACCGCTCCCGCCTGTCGCGCCGCCTTCCCCCTCCCTGCGCCAGCGCACTCGGCCCCCTCCGGGCCCTCCCGCGGGGGCGTTCGCGGCCGCCGGAGCTGCTTGGGGCGGAGGGATGAGCGCCGGGAGCCAGGGATGAGCACCGGGAGCCGGGGATGAGCACCGGGAGCAGGGGATGAGCGCCGGGCCGGTGCGCCCTCTTGCGGCCATGTCCGGGAGAGCCGCGGGGCCCGCCTGGTGCCCTCAGCAGGGAGGGCGAGGCTGAGGCGCCGCCGGGACCGGGCACACCAACACAGCCGCAGCGCCGAACCGCAGCTGATCGTTTCTTCTCCACAAGAAAACCCTGCTTTGGCCCTCTGACCCTGAACTGTCACCACACCGACAAGAATTCTGCGGCAAACCTGACCTTGCACCTGGCTGAACATGAGTCCGTGTGTGCCCAGGTGGCCAAGAAGGCCAATGGCATCCTGGCCTGTATCTGCAATAATGTGGCCAGCAGGAGCAGGGCAGGGATTGGCCCCTTGTACTGGGCACGGGTGAGGGCACACCTGTCCAATTCTGCCCCTCACTGCAAGAAGGGCATTGCAGTCCAGAGAAGGGCAACAGAGCTGGAGAAGGGTCTGGGGCACAAATCTGATGAGAAGCAGCTGAGGGCAGCTGTTTATCCTGTAGAAAAGGAAGCTCAGGGGAGACCTTGTCACTTCCAACAACTTCCTGAAAGGAGGCTGTAGCCAGGTGGAGCTCAGCCTCTTCTCTCAAGTAACAACAAGACAGAGCAAGAGGACATTGCACCAGAGGAGTTTATGATGGATATTAGGAAAGTTTCTTCCCCCAAAGGGTAGTCTACCATTGAAAAAGGATGCCCAGAGTAGGATTACCATCCCTGGAAGCATTCAAAAAATGTGCAAATGTGATGCTTAGGGAGATGTTTTCATGGTGGATCTGGCAGTGTTAGGTTTATAGTTGTAACCAAGGGCCTTGGAGGTCTTCTCCAGACTTAATGATTCTATATTGGGTTGTCACATCTCTTTTGTCTGTAAGACAACTTCTTTCTCAAAAAGGTTAAGAGCAAATAATTTCCTGGGATCAGAAAAATCGGTCAAAAAAAGTATCGCACCTTTAAATGGGAGCTGTGGGAAAACCAAGCAGCCACTTCTGGTGCACACCAAAGACAGTCCTTTCTCACAAGGGTAACTCACTGTTGCCAGGAGGCATCTAGAACACACTGGCACTGTGAGGGCACCAAGCCTTTGTGCTAATAACAGCAATGTTCTAAACATAGAAAGCCTGAAGTCCTGTCAAGGAAAGCAGTTTTCATCTTAGCAAAAGAAAAGGCGAGTTTCCTGCTTGGTATGGGAAAAGTTCCCAATTATGCTGCTGTCAGGCAAGCCTGGAGGTTTTACCTAGGTACAAAGTCAGAGAACTGCTTTCTTTCCAGGTATAGCAGAACTAAACTGTTGAACTGAATGTTGAACTGAGAAGTTTCTGGTTTGTGCCTGGGTTTAAATTACTGTTTTGAAATGCATCTGTTGACGTGATGCAATATGGTTTTAAAATGCATGTGTTGAGTTGATATGGCAAACATCTCGACCTTCTCTACCTCTCTGTCCATAAGCTGTGCAGGTTTGTAGCCTGACCTCACAGCAGACCGACCCAGGCAGCCCAGCTGTAAATCCACCTACCTGAGTCAGATGGCCTTGAGATCTGATGTGGCACTTCTAATTGCCCCTGTGCTGTGGGCTGGCTGCAGAGTCACATTGGACCTGTTTGTGGATGAAAAAAGCTTTATTTAGTGAACTTGAAAAGGTGCCCAATTTCAAACTGAATCACGGCAATGTCTAAAAGTTCTGATGGTGAACACGTTCTACAAAACCGAGATGCCTTATGATGGTAAATATAAACCAGAAACCATACTCAGTAACCAAAAACCCAGTCCTCATTGCGGATGACCTGGGAAAATAATTATTTTAGGATAAAGCTTGGGAAGAAATAAAAAGTACCTTTCTTTCAAAGAACAGAGAGGAAATGAAAATTAATGCTGCCTACATAAGGCCATGTTGGTTCCCCTTCTGAAGACGGAACCTTTTTCCACTTATATGGGGGTGAGTTAGGGATAACTCCACTGAAATTAGTAGTCATAATAGTGCAGAAGCAGACTGAGGGAAAAATAAGGTTCTTTTAATGTCTCCTTGAGTGTTACTAATGGTGGCAGTAGCTGCAAATGTCACTCTTAGCTCCTATTTTCACTTTCAAATTTGTCAGTAGTGTCTTGGTTAAAATTGCACAGTTCTGTAGCTGAGGTTTGGATTAAGTTAAAATTATTAGGATTAGAAATGGTGCAAAACCAGAACCTCAGATCTGATCCTCTTTGAATTTCTATGGAAAGGAGTTTGGATTTAAATCCCCAGATGTGAACCCGCTTGCATGTTTAATTCTGGGTCAGTAGGAGTCTAAATTCCTCATCTGGTTTTGTGTGGGTGTAATCCTGCAGGAGCATTTGATTGTGGGATTTTGTGGGGTTTATGAATGAAAGTGAGAGAAAAGAGACATTTCACGACTGGTGATGAGACTAGTTTCCTATTCAAAGATATGAGGAAATAAAAGACAATTATTACACTGGTTTTTATAATTTGTTGGGAATACAAGACACTGGAGGAAAAGTGGAATAAGATTTCTGTAAAGTCAGCACAATGGAATTTCATTTTTGGTTAGTTTCAGTCATTATTATAACAAACATGAATAATATTAAAATAGGAAGTTGGAGTTTTGAGGGTTAACTGCTTTAGTTGTCACCACTCAAATCTAAACAAAATATCAGCATAAATTAATTTCAATTCCATTACTTTACCCAAGTCCAGAATTTGGCCTACTATGGAATGGTGCATTTAATTCAGCTGGAGAAGATAAAGAGTCCAGGCTCTTTAATTAGTTTACACTGGAAAAAGCATCTGGTCTGCTGACCTAGGAGGAGTATTCTGGGCACAAAAGTATTACCTTGTGTAAGATTCAGTTACTATGCTTAGCATGTCAGCTGGCCCTAAATTACTAAACCCTTATTCAGCTTTTCCTTTGTGCATGTAGAATTGCTTTTTCAAGAAGTGAAGTTGGAGATTGCTTAGTCAATACTGTAATTAATTTGTGTGATTCTGCAAGAACATCTCTGTTGTGTGGTGGCTAAAATTATTGTGCATTCTCTTTTTCTTTTTCACAATTTTGGAAATGTGTGTTTTCTCCTTGGTGGGCTAAAGCACATCTAGAAGCATTCCTTTCCCTCACTACATCTCCCATCACTGACTAAAAACATTGCCATTATCCTGGAGCAGGAAGAATATTGGGTTGGATCAGCCTTTTCACTGCCTGTGTGTGTCTGTGAGATAAGGACACAGTATTCAGCCTTTGAAAAGATCTTCTTCCAAGTAGCTTCTGTCAGTGTCTCTGTGCCTTTCATTTATTAGCTTGCACATGTGACACGTATGTCTAAAAGCCAATGTGCTGTATTAGGGCTCAATCCCACACCACTGACGTCAGGGAGAGTTTTATCAATTACTTTAATGAGCATAGGATTAGGCCTTTGTGATTACACAAAGAACCAATTATTGGATTTTTCTATGAACCTACATTAAAACCTTCTTACAAATGTGACTTGCAGGGTGGGAATCAGAGAAAACATTGCTTTTCTGTTTCAGTGTAAGCTCTACTTCAGTACTAAGCATATAGTATTTAGGTTTGCAATGCAGTGCATTGGCAGAAACAGACACGTTTTGCCCTCTACTCCATCTCCCAGTAATAAGCCACTGCATGGTTTAATCTCTTCCTATGTCTTGCCTAAGGATCCAGTATTTTTGGTCTGTATTAAAAAAGGCTTCTAGCATCTTGTAGAGTGAGACACTCCTCCCAACATATTTTGTTTGACAGATGATCTTCCCATAATTCCATTGTCAAACAAGAAAGCAAACAAATTTTAAAAAAACAACAAAAACAAACAAACAAAAAAATCAAACAAAAACCCCCAAACCAACCAACCAAACAAAAAAAATTTAACCAAATCTAAGCTAGAAAAAGGCCTGAGCCTGTGATTTATTCATCTTGGTTTCATTCACAGTCTTGCAAGTATGCCAGCTGTGTTGTAATGACCCGGCCTACATTTTGCTGCAGATATTTTTGTTTTCCTTTTGCTCCTAATCATTATTTATTATCTGATATTATTATCAATCACTTCTTGTACAACACTAAAGAGAGCAAGTACATCCTCCAAGCCTCATGATCTTTTATATCTGAAGCTCAAAGAGTGCCTGACTTCATTTTAACTTTCTGAAATCCATTAATCCACAGTGCAGGTGAATGTAATTTTCATGTAACTATGGTCTCTGCATCAGTAATTTATGCTTAAAATCAGAAACACTGAAAGGGAACGGCTGCCTCTCAGGCACAACTTGTGAAGGAGTTGATGCAGAGGTAATGTTTTTTCCTTTACTCTACCATAAATTCACCCTGGCATTTCACTATGTTCTTGCACATCCACATAAAAAGATGGTTATAATAATTACTGCTGTTGTCTTGTCTTTGGAAGTGCTCTGCACAAGGCAGATAGAAGCTGAATCATGTTTTCTTAGAAGAAAAGTTTATAGTATTATTATGCTGGAGTGATTGGAACTGAACCTTCCTGGGACAAGTTATTTTTATTTATTGTCAGGATTAGAAAATACTATTTACAAGTTATAAAATTCACTAAAAGATGCAGTAACAATCTCACTGTATGGCACATACAAACTAGAAATAGTGTTGTGTTCAGCCTGGCAAAATACGGATTCCTAGAACATCCATTCTCTGCTTGTGCAGGAACATATAGATCTTATTTTAAGCTGAGGAAACATTAAATAAAAAGGGTTTTATATTTGGGGTCATTAGGATTCAGTGCAAAGCTCCAGAGTAATCTCATGAAAGTAGTGGTATGATCTAGGGGAGAGACACTGGCTTAGGAATCAGCAAGCTTGTGTTTCATTCCTAGCTCTCTGTCTCACTTGATAGTTCTGGCCTCTTCATCTCAGCTCTTAGTAATGCCATTTTTCACTTGTTGGCTGTCTTCACTATTTAAACTGTAAAATTGCTGTGACTGGCATTATTCTTTGGTGGGCATTTTTAAGGCTGTTACTGCAGTGGAGCTCTGTGGAGTAGATCAGGCATTTTTAGATCTGTTCTACCATAAAAATAAAAGAGTCTCCTCTTTACTGGACAAAAGGAACAACATGATGATGTCCGAAAAATACAGGAAGGAAACTCACACCTGAATTTCTGATACAAATCTTAAATAGAACAAAGTTTTCTTTATTAAACTAATAGGTGATTCTAATGGAGGAATTAGACAGAAATTATTCATTAAGTGAATTAAACCAATTTATCATAGCTCAGAATATCTATGAGTCTATTTGTGCTTTTCTCTAGCTGCTGAAATATGTTACTTAGGTTTACACCTCTTGTTCATCTATGGGTTAATGACAAATTAGCCCAAATGAAAAATAAACCCAAATAATTTGTTTGGCTGCAAGAGATCAGACAGGATTCCTGATATCACCTCAGTTCTTTTCTCCAGCAAGCCCACCAGCCCCTCTGGTGTCAGTATGCTGTCCTTCACAAACAAAATCTGGTGCCCTGAAACACTTCAAGTTGCAATTGAAGAATTATTTTGTATTCCTTTTCCAAAAGTAGTTTCACGTAGCAAATTTGGATCACATACAAAAACGAGGCAGAAATGTAGCTGAAGGTGATTGACTTGGGACTGTAATTATTCAAACAAAAACATTCTTCATTGCTTTGATACCTCTAGATTTAAGTTAGCAATTTCACAAAATGTTGGCTGAAGAACTTGTTCTATTGACAAATTAGTAGAGTTACTTGTGTTCTCCTGTGCTTTAATGATTTCTTCTTCTTTTTCTTTAATTTTTAACTTTCTGTTTATTTGTTTGTTTGTTTTTCTTTTGATTATCTCAGTTTATTTTTGCTTTGGTATTCTCACAATTTCCCTCATAACATCTATTTCTGAATTTATAAATTTTAGCATTCATCTCTGGTCTTAAGACATCATTGTTTTTTAGAAGGAGGGCTAGATCTACTTGTGCTTTTAGCTGCCTTGTGCTGTTCAGCTGATGCAAAGCATCTATAAAGCCATCTTAATCAGTTAAGCCTGATTTATGATAATGAGAACTTGGCTTCTATGCTTCTTTTCTTGTTTCCCTTCTTTTTAGTATTCTTTTTTCTGTTTTTCTTGAGAAGATTCCCTTATTCTTCCATAAAATGTAGCCAAGTAATTAAAGAGTATTCATGAGCTGGAAATAATTTCTACAGTTAATCAATAATGTATTCAATTAATATTTCTCCTCATTACTCAAACATACCAATTACTACTGTATTCTTTTCTCTAAGGTTCTCTTGTCATATTCCACAAATTATTTTCTTACCTTATTTCACAAAAATCTTTTTACTCTTTAAAACCACTAATGTAGAAGCAAAAACTATCCCAATAATCCTAGTCCCAGTAAGTCAATATAGATACTCTATTTGCCAAATTAACAACTGATTTCTTACTCCTTGCAGTATAAAAATACTTATGGCAGAAATCTTTCCTTCCTATTTAAAAGCCAGTGCTAGCTAAATCCAGATCTCAAAGTCCCACTGGATGCCAGGCAGTGCACCTCTGGTGGAGATGCCACCACCAGCACTTGATGCCACCTCAGTGATGCCTTCATTCCCAGCCCACAGAGCATCTGCCAACACCTGGGATACCTCCATGCAGTGCTCCTCAGGGGATCTCAACCACTGCAAGGACTATGTAAGAGTACTAATGTGCAAAGCATGTTGGGATAAGAGAAGGGATGATCTTCTTCAAAAGGCTCGCAGGCTTCAGAATAATTATACAGAAACACTGATGACAATAAAAGCCTAATGGATTGTATAGATAACTGAGAGACAGCAACATGAGCTTCTAGCTCTGCTCCACTGTGTATTTTTATATTAGATTTTCAGCAGAGCAAGGAAAATTAATTTCTTCCCTCTTCAGCCAAGCATTCCAACCTTTCATGATATCATAGCTCTTGTTCTACATTTATATTCACCCCATGAGAGGTGGAATACCTTCAAAAGGCATGTTAAAAATGGTTCTTTTCTAAACCTGGAAAAACACACAATCTTATAGGAGAAGTATCCCTGTGCAAACCATAGGATTCAGCATACATCTAGTGAATCTAGCCTTAATCATCTTAATTTTCAGTGGTACTTGGTTTTAAGAACCACCAAGTTTAAAGAAGAAAGGAACCTAGCTCTAGACTTTGTGGGTATAGGAACATCAAGAAGGAATCACCTTCAGACAGATCATGAAGACTACTGGTATCCTTATCTAGGGACCAGTGCAACAAACATTAGTGGTTCTGAATTACTACTTCAAGGATGTTTTCCTTAGTGGGCAAGGTTGGATTCAGTAAAAATTTATTTCTTGGTGACTTTCTGAAAATTGGAATCTTTTCCAAAGTGCACTGATAAACATTCTTCTTTGTATGGATAACAGATGCCATTATAGGCATTATAGGGACAATGATTCCATTATAATTTATTTTTCTGCAACACCATCAGCTCTGATACCTTTTTTCAGACACAGTTTATCAGCCTCTTTATTCCAAGCCAGTGATCTATATCTGGAGCTATCTGAATGTTTCTTTTTATATTGTTTCTTTCTCATCATGACTCATAAAAATCACCATTACCATTTCTTTCATTATCTACCTATGCTGTGCAGCTTGCACACAAGATTTTGATGTACAGTGCAACCTTTTCTCATTTTTTTCCTCTTTGTCCTTTCTGCACAGATTGCATCCATCAATATTAACATTTCAGGTCTCTGATTTATCTCATTACAGTCCTACATTACCAGCTAAGTCATAATTTCCTTCCTGTAATGTCACTTCCAGCTCATTTCCTATACACTTTGCATGTGTGTATAGACAATTATAGGGTTTATTGCTTCCTTCCTACTGGTCTTGGCTTTTCTCCTTTCTCTTCATCTACCAGCATTCAATATTTATAGAAAGAGCTCTGCACTGGGTCATAACATCCCAGTCTAAGTTCACAGTTGCCTGAAATAGCATGGCAGCACTAGTGTCTTGTGTTCTCTTGTTCTCAGGTGGATGTTTTTAAAATATGAACTGAACTGCCCAGTCTTTCCACAAATCTCAGGATGTGGCCATGCTTCCAGTCCCACTAGAGTCCTAAACGTGAGTGAAAACTATGGTCCACCAGTTTAAGGCTCTCTCATTTTGCAAAGCAGGAACAAGGGGGTTTGCACTAACTTTGCACTGATAGTTTGTGAGCAGAAATTCCTCATAAATAGTGACTTCCCAGCGGTTTGAAAGGAAATAGGTTTCAAGCAGGACTCTTTTTACCCAGGACAGCAAACCTTTGTCTTTCACAAACCACATGCCCCACTGAGGCCTCCTGTGAGAAAACCACTCTCAGCACCTTATGACTAGAAGAGAAAATGGGGCCCAACACCAGCTGGAGGCAGAGCCTAAAGGAACTAACAGCTCTCTCATTCCTGGAGGCCTGGCATGGATGGACACACACAAGAGAGACCAGGTTATACTGGAGGACTCCATTTCTCTCCTACCTGGAGGGAATTCCAATCATGCAGCTGGAGTAACACACGTGTCCAGGCTGCCCTGACAAGGATGACCTTTTAAACTTTGGCTTTATACTTATTTTTGTAAAACCTAGGGCCTTCACATAGTCCCCACCTTCAGCCCTCTGCAAATTGCACTGCTGTAGCTCCACTCAATGATAATAGAGGCTGAAAAATCTTGCAGACCCTCTCTTTCCAAAAGTGGAGGTGCTTGTACATTTCTTTGTCCGCTGGAGGGCAACATTGGCTCAAAAAAAGAAAAAAATTTTTCTCGGTTACACGGTGAGTGAGGGGACACACACACACACACAGAGAAAACACATAAGAATTCCCAAGATGCTGCTTCACGGGCAGAAAAAATAAAACATCTACTGCAATGCTAAGGAAGTATCTCAGACTGCAAGAGAAATCAGTAAGTATGGAATGGAGATGACAGGTGAAAAAAAGTTTGTAGAAACTTTCATTCTAGAAACTCATTCACAGAGGGATTTAAATGTGCTTTATTAATCTGGAGCAGGGCATTAACTCTGTTGTCCTCAATCAGACTAGACTTTATATAGACAGCATTTTAGATATATAGTATTAAAACTTTGCTGAAGCCTAAGGACTCAGAAATTGTTCCATCCCTGGGACAAGCCATTCAAATCAAAGGGAAATTGTAGATGGACTGCTACTGTTCTTGGGAGGACCAAGAGGGAAAGGAGGGATTTGTGGCCGGCCCTGAAGAAGTCGACTCTTGGGATAGGAACCCTAAAAATGGAAAAGAGAGACTGTAGCAAATCTGGTGGCAAGAAGAGCTAAGCAAGAGTTTCTTGCTAAGAAGAAATTTGCAGGTGTGATTAGAACCAGCAGTGGTCAAGAGTCCTCCTTTGACTGATGCAACAACTAGCACAGAAGGGAATTTCTTCTGCTTTTGTCTGTCAGTTTTTTCTTATCTTTAATCCCTGCTGAGGGAGACGGCTTCTCTCGTTTATTACCTCTGCTGTCACAGTGGGATTGTTATCCCTCTCCCTCCTGACGGCAGTGTAATTATGTCCCCAGAGAGCCGTGCCTGCAGGCAGCAGTGCGAGCCTGCTGAGCCTCTCCCGGTCGGGCTGTGCACTCTGGTGGCTGCAAACTGTGCTGCTGCCCACTCGGTACCTATTTCAGATATTCCTGCTGGGGCCCACAGGGGAAACAACAGGCTGCATGCCCACTTAGCAGCTGCATGCTGGTAAATGCATTGGTGTTAGAAGTACCTGAAGACTTTTGCTAACAATAGCATGGCTTGTCAGAGGTTTATAATACGGTTTTATAACTGGATTTGAAAAAAGAGGCTAGATTCACACTGTGCTCTGTGGGGAGCATCCCTTTGTGCTAGTCTGGGCTGCTGAGGAGGAGTGGGATGTGTGTGCACCCTGGTTCAGGTGGCACTGGTTAGATAAGCAGCAGTTGTGCCTCATCTGCAGCCTCATTGATCCTGCTGCAGGGCTGTGCTGGCTGTGACGAGTGCTGCTCAGGAGCCCAGAGACAAGGTGAGTATGTCAAGTCTCACATATCCTGAGTGAAAATCCATACTTGGCCTCTGCCTCCCCTCACATCGGTTCTCTCGCCTGCTACAGCCTGCAAGGCTCAGAGCTGCTCAGAGCCTTCCCAGAGGTGGCGGTGCTGTGCCTGCTCTGCGAGGGCTGTGCATGCAGGAACCTGCTGCTGCTCCCCGACTGCTGCCTCCCTGCTCCACAGCCCCATGTATGCCCCTTTCTGCAGCACTGCATTGCCAAATGCCTCAAACACCTCCCTGCATATGCTGCATAGCTCCTGGCACTCAGAAATGGCAATATTTGTGGTAGGGTGAAACTATAAACATTTCTGAGTGTGATGCTGGCTTAGCTGCTAAGCTAACATTCCCATTCGCTTTGTCTAAAGAGCCTCTAATATCAGAAGTGCCCAAACCTTTCAAATCTGGAAAAGCCACTCTCTTTCCTTAAGAATATCTAGCCATGTATCCTTCCACAAACAGCTCAGAAATTCTGTATTGGCAAGTGTTTTGCACAGTCAAAGCATCTCTTGTCCCATGTAGAAACGAGAAAAAACCCCAGGATAATACAACTAGAGTTATCAAAATCTGACTATGCCCTGTATTGACTCCCGACTCCATCTGTACTCCCTTGCATTCTTTATCTTTCATTTTGCAGACTGGAAAATGTAGAAATATACATCTTAAAGCTAAAAGCTCATGGTTCAGTGAGCTCATGGCTCACAGAAAAGAGGAAAAGAGGAAAGATCAATACACAAATTGAGGAAAGTTCAATACACAAATCTAACAACTACCCTGCTGTTTTTGTTGTTCTGGAAATGCAAAATGAGCGAATTGCTCCATTCTGCCCAGAGAGCTGTCAGGACTCAAGTCTGTGGGAAGTCTAACATCCAGGAGTAGCATATTTAATAGGAAAATGTAGCAAAGAAACTGCTTTTGGGACAAACAGATTTGGTACCTGAAAGGCTGAGTTCCCATTTGCTTGCCTGTTAGCAATTTACAACCTGTATAGGATTCTGAATGCTAAGTACCTGCTTATCACCTCAGGACTGCCAGCAAGATATTCAGTCAATAAACACATCTGAATGCAGACTGTCAGGACAGATCTTCCCCGGGCAGAAAGCTTGTGGGAGGTTGCTGCTTGCTACAGGTGCCCACAGCCTTGTTCTCTGCAGAAATGTCATTGAAAGGGGCAGCCTTAAAGGCAGGTTTGGCTTCTCCCCCTGCCACCAGGGACTGAAGGTGCAAATGGTGCTGTCACAAAAGCGTGACTGCTGTTGCACTTCATTAAAAGTCCAGAGTTTGAGCAGCCAGTAACACTGTTTTCAAAGGAACCCTGAGAAAAATAAGATTTGCTCTGAGGGTTTTTTTAAAAGGAGGGAGTAGCAAAGCAACCCAAGGAGTTCCCCATGCCCTGCTTGTAAGCAGTGTGGGAATGGCACAACATATGCAGCTGGTTTATGCTATCTGCTGCCAAACTGTTGTGGCTAATATTGAGCACTTCTAGAGTATAATTTATGGGTCATTTACGGTCAGGCTGTTTAATAGCCTATCCATAATGTTTGATCATGTCATCACTGCTTAGAGAGACTAATGCGCAGAGATTTCGCTTCTGGAGCCAATACATTGGGCTCTTCAGACTTGCATGCATAATAATTCTTTGGGCTAATAGCTGCCAACGTACATTTATTCCAATAATACTGCCTGCTTACTGTTCTGCAGTTCCATAGCAATACAAAGATTGATTGACCTGTTCAACTACTGTGGTGATTTCTTCAAAAATCAGAAGCCTAAAAACATAAATGTTATCATAAACAGGGCCAGGATCTTTAGTTAATAGCAGACTACTGTGAAATAGCACCTTAATTTATTATACTTCTCAATTTCTTCTTACTCATACTCTTTTGCTTATGGCTGAAGTAAAACCGTACCATCAGGAGCCTGAAATCTGCTCTTTTGGTCCCCTCAAAGGCCAGTGCACATCACATAGTGCAAGTGCCCATGAAGAGTTCTTAGAAGCCAACTGAAAATAAAATCCAGGGGTGCCAGGATTCATCTGGGAAGGAGGAAGCAGCTGGTGAGAAGCTCCCTCCCCATCCCTCTTCCTCCTCACCTCCATAATCACTCCGCTCTCCAGCATAAGCTTCTTGTTATCTGCCTCGGATGTGGCAAAGCTTTGTAGTTTCAGTCAACTCTTTCAAGGGGGTTCAGGGGGACAGAAACCAGTGAAGCCAGAAGGGGGGCATCACCTCTGGCAACCAAAGTGACAACAGCTGCTGCAGCCTTTCATGTCACAGTTTTACAGACTCCAGAGGGGAAACATCTCAGAAAAGATAACCATATATGTATATGTCCAGAAGGTTTGGGGGTGTTTGTGTTCCAGGCAAGATATTCTCAACTTCTTTAGTAACAGATGAAAACAGAGTGAATTTACAGAAGCTGTAACAAACAGAAAGTCACCTCATGCTTTGCTCTGGTGCCAAAATGCATGACAAGGCCAGTAAGGGAAAGAGACACACACCCCTGTTCCTGAACAAAATCAGTTTCAATTAACACTGGTTCTTATTTCAGGTCTGCACAGATGCCTCATGAAATTAGATGCAATTCCTTTGAAATGTAGAACTTATGCTGCATCTGATCAAAAAAGTATTTTAAAAATGCAATGTGTACTCTGGGGGGAATTCCTTACTTTCCATTTGAAACTTACTTCTGTCCAGTTCAGATATAGTGGATGCATGTCACTTACAGAACAAAACCTTTTTCATTTTTAGCTTTCACTGGAAAAATGACAAGGTATTTTAAGAGGACATAGACCTATTTATTGTATTAATTTTACACAGAACAAATCTGTTTGCCATAATGCCTCCTTCTTTTCCATTTCATTCATTGCATAGTGGGACAACAATGACTGAAGTGTCCTCTGCCTCAGGTAGAGACTGACAAGGCATACATCTGCTGAAGCCAAGCAAAGAGTGATCCTCAAAAGTCCTCACTTGTACAAACACTAGTGCTATTTGCAATAGAATCAATTACTGTACTTAAAACTAGACTCATACATTTTGTAAAATTCCACACTGGAGACCTCTTTAGCCGTTTTGTCTGTAAGCCTCAGTTTCTAAGTGTACCTTAGTCTGGGTGGTGCCTTTAAACTTTTTTTTTCCCTTTTAACCAGTTGTTAGATATTCAAGGCAAGAATTATTAAGAGGATAAACTAATTGTATCTTTCCTAACATCCTGTGCCTGTCACCAGTGACCAAATGCTGAACCAGACGGCTTTGAGTTCTGCACAACAGACCACTGTGTGCCCAACACCTATAGCAGGGGTACCTAAGTGGGGATATGATATCAGTTGAAATATTTTTGCATTTCCAAGTGCAGTGTCTTTTACAGATTATTTAACATTGGCATTTCATCCCCAAGGCTACGTGCAGGCAGAGGGAAAGCCTTGTGGGCAGCAAGGTACTGGCAAGAACACACTGTGTGCCCTCCAAGGCTTTCCATTTGCTTGCCTTGGAGTACCTTTTGTGAGATCTTTTCCATTATGACTGAAATGAAACAAATTCATTGTGAGAGTCAAAAAGTATTGGTAAAGGAACCAGGTTTTTGAAGAAGCATACATTTCAAACATAAATTTCTCCAACAGCATCAGAGGAAAATGAAACATAAAAGCCGATTTCTTTTTCTGAAACTTCATTTTGCTGTGAAAGCCTCTATTTAAAAAGTCAATGCTAGGCTACATTCATAGGGAGGAAAGATTGCACATACTGTTTTCTGCTCCCTCTAACAGCCTCTTTTTCTGTGATATAGTGAGTAGGGTGATGGGTTTACAGAAGGTTTCTAGCTGCTCCTGCACTCCCCTCTGTCTGAACCTAGTCTGTTCCTTGGAGGCACCACAACTGGGCCCCAAGTGGCCTTTCAGGCTCCATGCTCTCACTGCCACCCTGGCTTTGGCACAGCCTGAAAAACACAGCCCTTCCCAGCCACCATGGGGATGTCCCTGAACCTCCACCCCGCTCAGTGTGCCATCTCTCCCATGGCCTGAGAGGCAGGATAACAAACCTGATGTATTTTGAAACATGGTTATTAAGGCCTCCAATCTTTACAACATACCTTTTAAAATGCACCAGAGGATCTAAAATCTATAGGACAAAATCAAGAATTTCCTTGATGTTTGCTTTCCCAGGCAAACATGGGCTGCTGAACCTCTCTCTCAACAGTGGCTTTAGTGGAGCAATGACTGTGCTGGATTATTACAGAATAATGGGGTTGTACTGCCCCTGCAGAGAGCTCCATCTCACCTTGGCTGCTGATTTGGAACAAGTGAAACAAGATTCTCCTGGGCTGTAGCTCACTCAGCACGAAATCACCCACCAAGTTCAACAAGCAACAACCAGCAAGACTTTCTGCACTCTCATCAAAGTTCTTTCTGGTTCTTCATTGCCCAACAGCTTCTCCATGTAGAATACAGTTAGTATTTTTTTGAACTAATTTTATGAATTTAAACACACTTACAAAATATATTTACATACAAAACAAAACCCACCACACTGACCTATGCCAAATTATGATGCCTACTTTGTACAAAGAAAACCCCAAAAAGTAGATGCTTTCCTCTTTTTCTCATTATTTATCTAAGCAGATGTTTAATTAGAATAAAAATAAACATAACAAAAATGAGTTAAATATAGTTTGGGGAAATACACTGGTGTTTATCACTACTGAGAGTTTTCTGGATGCTGTGTGGGGAGTTTGTATGAAATTACCATTATCCTTTTTAGTTCCAAGACTAAAATTTTGAGTAACTTATTTTTTGGATCCCAGAGGAATGAAGGACACTCAGGCAGAAGTGGTCATGAAGCAGATTAATTATATTCCCTCCATGAGTAATACATTCAGCTTTGAAATGATTGCTAATATTTTGTATTTCAGAGATTTGTGTTTCCCTCCCAAATGAGATCATTACTAGATTTAGCAACAACATAAATATCTTCTCTTCAGCTATCATTGTAGCAACTTTAAAAAAAGGTGGCACTTAGTCATCAGCTGAATTCAGTTAACAATATTAATTGGAAGTGTCACTGATTTTTCTCACTTACACAGGCAAATGACTGGAGTGAAAAAACACCTAGGAGGCATTGCAAGACTGAAGGTGCCATTTCAGATCAGAAATGATGGAAACACAACATTGGGATTTAAGTTCACTTGGCAAATGTTTGATGTACACTACAATCTTGCTCAAAGCGAGACATCTAAGAGAAATAGCGGTAATAACTAAAGCAAAATATCTCCTGCAAATGCTTGTGCCAAAGTTTTGCACTGACTCTCAGAGCTGGTCTACCAAGGGTGCAGGGTGAGCCAGTCTTGGTTTGATGGTTCCAGTTCTCTGTGGGAGTCAACTACAGCATGCAGAGCAGAACATGAAATGAGTTTCCTGAAGTGGGGAGGGCTGTGTGATGCCAAACACACCCTCCTGCTCTGTCAGTGTGAGAGATTCTCTTCCCCACACCAGGCTGGCTCCCCAGCGCTCCTGCCAGTCCCTGCTTGGGAATCGAGGCAGCACTCCCTCGGCTAATGGCAGCCACAAGTCTCCACTGAGGGCAGAGGTGCTGGGAAAAAGACAGGAATGAGTAAATGCCTGAAGTCCAAGGGAACACAAACACTGTGCTTTCCTTACATTAACTGCCCTGGCTGTTCCTGATGGGCACCAGGCTGCCAGCTCTGCAGAGCTGCTGAGCAGCCTGGCCAGAGCCCTGCCTCGGGGCAATGGCCACACAGCCCTGACACAGGCCATTTCCTGAACCCTCCGTGTTTTCCTGCTGCTCTGGTGCCATGTGAGTGGGCTCAGGGTAGGCACAGACAGCAATGCCTCTGTCTTCTGCTGCCCAAAGCAGTAAGGAGGAGGCCCTACTTGATGGGGATAGCCAGTGCCAGAGTTCCCCCGCCTACAAGGCTGGGGTTTTTAAAATCAGCAACACTGAAGGCAAAGCAGGGGTGTAAACCAAAGTGTTTGCTCTCTGTCTGCAGATTCCAGAAATAATTTGGGGCAATAAACCAGAAGCTACAGAAGCTGCAATTTCTGAATATAATTTAAAAAAATATTCATGGCTCTATTCACAATGTATTCATGCACCCACAGATCTTGAGTGGTACCAAAACAGGATTTTACTTTGCTTGTCATGTTGATGCAGACATGCAAGCAGATAAAAAGCAAAAAGAGACTAAGCTGTCAGTAGATGACCAGCTCTGTTTATCTTTGTGTCTTACTCAGAATTATAGGGAAATATCTTGCATTTAGAATATTTTCACTACTTTTAGTTAGCAGAAAACAAAGGTAGACTTTAGCTGCTATGAAAGGCAAAAAGCAAGCCTTTAAGCACTGTGCTATATTTGCCAAGAAACTGTGTTGCCCGCTTTGAAATTATATATTCCTGCACTGTTTTCTTAGTTTTAGTCATAACATTAAGAAACATTTTTCCCAGATCTTATTAAATACATATCAGTAAGTCCCTGCACATATTTGACAAGCATATTAGAAGATTAAATTTACAGGACTTCACTCTCACTGCACTTATATCTCTCTTACTCCACTCCTAACACTAAATTCCTCAGGCATTTATTTGCTTAGGGCTCAGGCAGTACACACAGGACAATAATTCCTTCAGCAAGTGCTGGGGTAAGGGTAGATGTCCTGTGCAAATGCCCAGTTGCACTGGGCTGCAAAGTCCTTGTACTAGAGGAATTGCAGTCACTTAGTTTATGAAGCATTCAAGCGAGCGTATGCTGAATCTCTGCACTTTGGTGGCCCTTGCTCTGACCCAGCAGCTTTGTCTCTGCTGACCTGCAGAAACAGATCCCATCCTACAAAATCAATGGTTAAAGTCCCAGCAGAGGATTTTCAGAAAGAGCCTTCCCTACCCTGTTTATTTATACCACAACTACTTCCACTGACCACCTGTAGCCAGGTGAGTGCAAACAGAACCCAACCCTTTAACAGCTTTTGTTACCATCAGCAAAGCAAGTCAACAAGAAGTGTTTTCTTGTAAACAAGAGTTGCCAAATCACTCTTCCTATCTTAATGTCACCTGAGATTAATTAAATTAGAACTATCCCTCTTCTACTGAAGCTCCTAAAGACAACAAGTACTTAATTTGTTCCTGCTCTGTTGACTGTGAAGGAAGGAAAAACTTTGAGAGTTAAATACAAGGTATGGAGCAGTAACCCATTATTACAATAGATGAGATCTGTGACATGTTTATAAACAGGTTAAAATAACACATACATTATAGAAATGGAATGTACAAAATAAGCCAAGTTGTATGTTTGACTGTCTTTACTCTTTTAAATTAGTGCTAGGTTGTTGGTGTTTTTTGAGTGCTTTTCTTCATTTATCTTCATTTGGTTCTGTTTTACAAATTCAGTTCTTGAAAACCTGAAAACTGTGGGAAACCTGTTAAAGGCCATACTGAACAACTCACAAGGCTGAAGGACAAAAAAGAAAGGAAAACCTTCCAAGGTATATGATCAAAATACATTGATTTAAGCATTTTGTTAATACCAACAAATAACAGACAACAGAAATAGAATCAAACTTCAGTACATCAGTTAGGATATTTTAGTGTCCAACTGGACAATCAGGGTCAACAAATCCCTTTTTTAAGATACTTTTTACACACTGTGAAGCAACTAATTCAGTGACAGGTTCAATTAATCAGAAGTCGTTGCAAATCAACTCACATTATACTTCTGTGTTCATGCTATTTGTTCAATCATGTCACAAAACAATTAGGACAAGTAGAACAGAAGAACTCCAGGCTTAGCCTCCTTTACTACACCTTATGCATTCCTAATTTTCCTTGGCAAGGAAAAAAATAAAATTGAATTGGTGGGCTTAAAAATATCAGAAAGAAGCATATGGATATAAAGTGACCAGAAATATATTTAAACAGGGAGATCATATCATTTCTAACTACAAGAACTGTGAAGTTATGGAGCAGTATTCCAAGACAAGTAGAGAGGGTAGAGAACCAAATTGTCTTTAGGTGGTGTTTAGCTGGTTTCTGAAGAGGATGTGTCAGGCTTGCCTATTAGGAACAGGGACAGGACTTGATAATTCAGGAGATCCCTGCAGTGAGTGATTATTGTCTTTCTGTCTGCCAGCCAGCTGTTCAGTCTGCTATCACCACATGGCAACTACTGCCAGAAACAGCCAGCTTCCTTTGGTGACCAGAGGGGTGGGAAACATGGCCAAGAGAGAGGACTTCAGATGCTGGCCAGGTCCAGATGAGCCCTGCTGAGCTTTGCCACAAGAAACAATATAAGGCTTGTCACAGAGTCAAGTGCCCAACACCAGGGAAGAAACGGAAAACATTCCCTGCTTAATTTGGCCACATAACACTCCAAGACACCCAGTAAGGTTTGGAAAGCACTGAGTGTCACAGCTCTTGTTCCAATAAACAGACTTTTCTTTCTGTAGGCCTGATATTTTCCGTTTTCTTCATGCTGAATAACTCCTTAGGTCAGCTCTTCACCTTTTAACTGTATCTGAATATTACTTCCCTGCAGAAGCAGCTTTACCACGTCACTGAGCTGCTTCTGCCCCATGCAGACAGACTGAGGGAACACACACACACACACACACACACCAACATCCAACTCAAAGGCAAGTGTCAGAGCAACCCTCTCATATTTAATCTGTTTGACCAAGGACCAAAATCTGCCAAAGTAAATGCAGCCGTACCAGTTTGCCCCAGAGGGAACAGAGTCGAGCAAGCCCCTGAACCACAACAAAATCAATCTCAGAGTGCTGTGCTAAGAGCAGCAGCAGGAGATAACACTGAAATACATTCCATGTACTGTGAAATACTTCAGGATCAAGTACTGAACAGTCTCCTAAACTAGAATACACTACAATTTTGCTAGAGACTGATTAATCTGCTAGTTGCATTAGATTGCCAAGGTCTGGTTTACCTCACAACCAGTCCTGGGCAGGTAATCAGCCATGAAAGCAGTGATTTAAAAAGAGTCAGATAATATAAACATGAATTTTTCAGGCCAGAAACAACAATATACACAACTTCCTTATTATCACTTAGGGCCTTCCTGATTCCCAAAGAGATTCATGTAATTACTTCAGTCCAAGATTATGTCCTGGGATCCTCAGTTACCAAAAATGATGCAAAGAGACCATCAATCCTGATGGTTTGGGTCTGGCTAAGTTACAAGCTTGGCTTCTGTTCATGAGACTTTGTTTATAACACCTGCATTCTAAAATGCCATTTTTTCTTCTCCTGCCTCCTTAATTCATGGTGAAATTTGAACACTTGAGAACTCAAGTTAGGGAAAGCTAATTACAAAGCTTGAGTGCTCAACTTTAATATTTAGAGTTTGGTATGGATTATAGTCCACAGGTACACTTCTCCAAAGGCACATTTTATATTCTAGTTCTGTAACTCAGTGTTTAGAGCTAGAAAGTGTCTTTAGTATTACCCAGTTAGGCTTTTAGTCTAATGATGCCTCAGCTATGGATATTTACCATAACATCCCACACTTCTATTCCAGCTCTTTTTAATTAGAAACGAATTATTTCTTCCAGTGGAGCTACCGAGAGAAATCTTTTTTCACATAGCACTTAGGCCAGAAATGTTATTGCCACTTCTGTTGTAATTGTCTGCTAGCTTTATTAGTTTGTATCGATCTGAGACTCCACATTTTTGGATGTTTTCTAAATCTTTCTGTTTGAATTCAGCCTAATGTGAAGCAAATTAAATAGATTTTACCCCATCTATTTTTCCTCCAGTACACTTCTGAACCATATAAAAATAGCTTCAGCTCTCTTACAGTTCAGATTTCTCACTTTGACAGACTTAATATCAGCTCACTGCCACACACCTCCAGAGCCAAGCCCCTGCAGCACAGCTCAAAAGAATAATAAATACTGGGGGAATGAAAAATAATCATAGTACAGTTACAACTGCTCATTACAAATTTATCTCTGGTGCTGTTTATCTACTGGTTCCAGCCTTCTAGCCCATCCCAGCCAAACCTTCTGCATGCATAGCAACAGAAATCACCCCAAACCCTCAGCTGCTGTGATGAGCTCTGAACCACGCACTCCTACATCACGCCTCAGAAGTCAGTGGCTGCCTTGCTCTACAGACTGCTTGCTTTCCTCCCCAGTAGTCTTCAAGGGGACAAACAGGCAACTGGCAAACAACAGGGCAGATTGAGGCTGTGCTCAGTTATCAATCTCCCTTAGGCTTTTGACTACTGCTGCTTTGCTATCCCTTTCAGAGGTGTCAGTGGCATACCTCTGCAGGTACAGCACAAGGCTGGAAATCAGGAAACATCAGCTTTGCCAGCAGTCTGCTACATGACCTTGGGGAGCCACTTCAGCTTATTTAACTTTTATTTCTACTTCTGCTCTTTGTTGTTTGTGTTTTTGATGAAAATATAAATCTGGGACAGACAGCGTCTCCTACTATACTGATAAATGGCATCAAGTACAACATGACCAGCTCTTTCTTGTGTTTCTAGATGTTAATGTAATATAAAAAAGGAGCAACTAAATTTGCTGATTGGTTCTCTCAAGAAGCATTACTAGACAAGAAGAAAATTACTTAGGGCCTACTAGAGAGAGGTATAGTTGAGCTTTCTGGAGCCATTTCATAGCACAGTATCTCAGAGCCATCTGGGCTTTGACAGTGATGGATCAAACATGACTCTGCTGCCTTACACAGCATTTTCTTTCTCAGTTCCTTGCAGGGACCATGGATTGCCAAGCCCATCTCTGAGGCAAGCTGGCTTCTTTGGGTGACCCAGAAAACAAGGGCAGAGCATAAATGCTTGTCTACATAGGTTTTTATGGAAAACATCTCATAATTTGTCTCTCTTAACCCTCCAAGCCCCAAATGCTGAGGCCATCCACTCCGTAGGACTCAGTGGGTAACCCTGGGCAAATTGAGGGCTGTTAAATCATTTCCAGCTGAAAGACTTTTCCAGTCAGTCAGGAAAGAAGCAGTACATGCTAATTTCTACCAGCAGGCTCCTGGTATAGTTAATTCAGCCACCTGTGTGTTTGCCCAGGGCTCACACATGCTGTGCTGACTATATGATTTTATATGGGCTTTGTTTTGTGTACATATGAGGTTGACAATTATGTTACATCTTGGTTTTTGGGGTTTGGGTTGGTTTTTTTTCTTTTTTTGCCTGAAAACCTACTTGTTTTATTTTGTATTTGCTTCTGTTCTATCTATACCACCTTTGCTAATTGCAAGTGCACAATATGCATTATATTGGGCTCATTTAGTAATGGGCTTAACTTTGATTCTTCCATTCAGCAGCTTGTCCCTGATTCTATTTATGAGGAGGCCAAAGACCACTGGCACACCACTGTCAATGCCCAAATTGCCTAAAAAATACATTTTTCTTTTTAGAAGGAAAAATCTTTCTAAGTGCTAACATTTAAGGATGTCTATTATTAAGTGTAAAAGCTCATTCTTTCTATAGAAGGACCACTGAGTCCACAAGCACATCAATGACAAAAATGCTTTATGAAGCTGTTCCCCAGAAAAGCTGGCTCATAAAGCCTCCATGCCAGTCTCCTGCCATCAGCAGGATCCCCAGCCTGAGTAGGGCTGATTTGCTCATTTATGTGAGCTCTCCCCCTGGCCTCTCACATCCTGTTTCAATGCTGGTGCATGAAGGCAAAGCAGAAGGCAGCACTCCCTGCCTGTTTCTCCCAGCCTAATAGCAGTGAGCTGCTGGACACAGCTGTGGGAGTGGAGCTGGGAGCTCACTCTGTACCTGGGAGCTGGCAGATGCTCCAGCCAAGCTTTAATCCAAAAGCAGCTGGGTACATATTTCACTGAAAGAAAGTTATTCTAAGAAAAGCATCAGAGGTAATACTGAAGTGAGGTTCCTCACTCAGATTTAAATTTTGCATTTGCCTGAGGGCCTTTTGTGTCAGAGAAGCACAATTCTTCCAAAAAGCAACAACATATACAGAAGGTCTTTTCGGCTATTATGGCTTTACCATTGCAAAGGTGCCTTAGTAATATGCAACAAGTTCTGAGCAAAAATGTTGCGCTGATCTCTCTCTGCCTTCTTTTTCTGCTGTATTTGCAGTCCTAGTGGCTGAACTGCAGTGTCCAGGCTCAGAAACGAGGCTGCTTTAGTTTTTCTGCCTCTTGAATGAGGGTAAAGACTTGAGCTTTTTCTGTGCACGTTTTCTCCACATAGTGTTATGTAAAAATATTGGCATAATTTGTGTCATGTATGTAATACACTAGAAAGGTTGATAGGACACAGTGAGAGAGCACATAGTCACTTGGTGTATTTTAACTTGACAGTGTCAGGAACTGACAGGGGCCATTAGCCCTCATTGACCTGACACAAAAAAATATTACTAATGCACACTTCCACCCATGAACTATGCTGGGCTCAGTAGCAGAAACATGAGCACTTCATATTCAAGTCAACCAAAGCTGAGACAGAGGTTTTGCCAAATGAACTTACAGGGCACAGTAGAAAATGCACACTGGCTGTGAGCTAGGAGTAGACACATTCACCAAAAATGAGAGGAGAAAATTCAGAATGGATTCCTGACAACAGAGCTGGATGTAGTGCTCTGATAGCTTTGCAAGTGTAATTGCCTGTGTGCCACTTGGACCACCCCAGCCCTGTTTAAAGAGGTCATGTGTACGCTGTGTACACATTATCCTAGATGTGCGCTGGGTCATCTCCCAGGCCAATGGCAAAAAGAGCCATCTGCCAAATGTCTTTCTGCTTGACAAAGGAGAGATTTGTTTCTGCTACAGGTGGTAATGCATTACCCCCCAGTATTATTACACAGTAATTAGGAATCCAGAAACAGCAGCTGAGATGGAGCCCTATTGAGGTAGCTGTTTTCAAAGCACAAACCAAAAGAAAGTCACCCTTTTGATGACTTTACATTAGTAATTGCATCCTTGTGTTTGCAAAAAAACACCCACAAAACAAACAAAAAACCCTAAGCAACAACAACAAAACAAACAAAAAAACCCCAAGCAAGCAATAAAACATCAAAATAAAAAAACAACCCACACCAAACCTCAAAGTAAGAGAGGTTCAAGCTGCATTTGAAAAAAAACCCACTTCAGATAGAAAAGCATCTAATCAACTTGCTCAGAGGTACCCAGGCAAAGCAGTTAGAAACTGGAGACAGTCGTATTGCAGTTCTTAACCCAAGGTCGTATTTCCACACTTTTTTGAAAAACAGTTGACTTAATTTGTACAAAGGAAATCTTCTTCTGCCTCAGCTCTATGGACAAGGCCATTTTCAATCACATGCTATCTGCTGCTGTGCCTTCTGTTTGCTGTCAGGAGCAGAGCTGGCACCTTGCTCTAAATTTTTACCCTCTGTGGGTATCACAGCAATTAAATGCTGCCTGTAGAACAAGTACACTGACTGCAAACTCTGTTTCAAGCTACTTTCCTTTGATTTAACTTGAATCATATATCTGGAACTACAGAAAAGGTTTCCAATAAGGCAGGCAGCAAAATCCACTCTCCAGGAATCAGCTGTTTCTTCTATAGTTTTTAGCTTACACAAATGCTGAACTGTGTACAGTTTACTTCTAAACCCATATTTTCATGAGTCATCTGTTAGGAGTACCAGTCTCACATAACCATTTCTACTTATATTCTTAATGCAGATGTGAAAATTATTGATCATTTTATGATTATTTGATTAAATGTTTTTGCCTTTCAAAACTTCTGAATTTTTATACAGTAAGAGTGATCTACATTTAAAAGCTGAAGTAGAATAACATAGAGTGCAAGTGTAAAATACAACAGCTACTCCTAAAGTAATCCATTTGGATTTTCCAGTTTGGAAACTTTACTGCAGGATATCTTATTCCGGTATAATTAGGAAGCAAGTTGGACTAAATCAAACTGGCATGAAGAGCAAAAATTATGAAGTAGAAGTGTGTGAATTATTCAGGAAATTCTGAACAGCAATTCCAAACTACTTTCAATGCCCCTAGCTCGTGTCTGAATGAGGGGCCAAAGAACACAGCTAATTAACCCATCTGAGCAGCAGAGAACTGCATTAACACAGCAGTGTTGCTTTTAGAACCAAAGCAAGCTCGGGTATTTCTGTTTCCAGACATTACTCCATGAAGGCAAACGCTTCACAGACTATGAACAAAGATAAACCCGAGCACCATAGCAGTGAAAAGCCTTAGGAGTGCCCGAGCTGGGAGATCACTGTATCCCTGAGTCAGGCAAGGGAACTGGCCTGACCTGCACCTCTCATCTCTACAGGGCTAAGTCAGACAGGTGAGTACAGCCACCATCACTCCAAAGAAAAGTTGTTTTGCTGCTGTTTGTGTGGTCCACCCTACATAAAGCTCCAGATGTCAAGGATCCTGCAGCCTGACACCAGACTTTCCTGACGTGGCTTTTGCAAATCATCTTCTGCCACAGCCAGTGGTCAGTGGTGTGAATCCATTCTATTTTGCATTGCAACAAATTAAGGTTGCACACACACAGAGTGAGCTAAATTCCACAGAGGGATCGACAGCAGGATAATGAATTGCTAAATTACCATAAAGAACTCCCTAGCGCTTAATAACCGTGGCATATCTATGCTGTGGATCCAAATACTTGGCAGAGGTTTTATATCAGAAATGAGCAACTTAAGTGGCTTCTAAAGAAAGGCATTTCTAGGTAATATTTCAAGGGGATTTTTAAACACCTGCCAGTTTCTGGTGTTAATTGTCCTGCTCAAATCTTCCTAATTAGCAGTTAGTTGCAAAATATCAGACTGGGTGATAGAATTATTTAGTGCTTAGATTTTGAGCACTGACTAAGCAGTACTAGAATAAATACTACTGATTTCTTTTGAATTATAAACCCATTAAAAAGACTTGCTTGTCATATAAAGGAACAAGAGGAGGAATTTGGGAATGGGCAGGGGGTGTGGTGTATTAACCAGAACCCAGAAGAACTGAATATTTCATGACTGGTTACTGAACAACATCAATCTCAGATTTGACTCTGTGAACTTTGCCCTATGAAGCCCAGAAGTTGTAACCCACAAACAACAGCAGAAGAAAAATAGGATAAATATTTCCCATCTAAATTTTAATATCAGTAACAGCCCACTGGATAAAAGGATGAGCTGTGAGAGTCACAACATATCATCTCAAATCAGTGCTAACTCTGCTGTTTCTGCAACATTAGCTGTTAACAGACCAATCTAATTTTGACCCAGAGCTGACCAAAATTTGGAACATGAACTAGTATTTTGAAGTATGAAAAACACTTCAGTACTCAATAGTTAGTGCTAGAAGTAATTTGTTCCTGTACAAAAGCTTAAAATTATTTGAGCCCAGTTTCTCTCCAGTTACTGGAAGATTCAAGCACACCTTAAATTCCTGCTTAAAAAAATTATTAACAGCTGCTCCCTAATTATATTTATTTCCTTTTGGAACTAACAGACTGTGGGCATTGATGAATTGGTATTAATCACACCTCATAAAAATCCCATGCAACACAGAATTTCCTCCTGATGTTTGGTTGGTAATAAATTAGACCAAGGTTGCCATCAATAAATTAATTTTGTGTCATTGTCCAAATTTCACAGCAACGAATAAGTACTCTATGAGTTACAATTCAGTAACTTTAGAGAAAAACTTGTAAGTAGAAGTGCTAATTTAGAAATTAGCTTTTCATAAATTAACCTTCTTTATTAGCACAGAAATGCATTTTCTGGTGGAAAAAGTGCCTAGGCTATAACACTATATATGAAAAGTAAAGGACTTTACAGACACAACTAATTTTTTTTCAGACTCACAATTAATTCAATAGATTAAAGGTGAACACACTGCTGGTTACTCATACATTCAAAAGACTTTAATGGGACCCAGAAATGAAGATTAAGTTTATTAAACAAAGCAAACCAAAATTTTGGTTTCAAAAATTTCAAGTAGTATAAAGTAGCTCATACAACTTTGAAAACTCTTCTCCTCATATCATAAAAAAACCCCCAGAAAATACCCAATGCTATTAGACAGACAAACTAGCAATTTATCACCCTAAAACACAAACACTGGGTTGGGCTCAGAAAGCCCACTGATGATCTGTTGTCACATACAACATACCCTGCTCTGCCTCCTTTGCTGTCACAGCACTTTGCAAAGGCTCAGGAAAAACAGCCCAGGCAAGGCAGAAAAATGCTGCTCACTGTAGTGAAAAACTGTAGGTGCAGACTATCCACTAGCACAAAGGATGAACAACAGGTAGATGTATTTCCATACTTCCATGTGCTGGCTAAAGAATGAAAGGTTTTCATTCTCACAAAACAAAACCGTTCAGCTGATTAGAAAGTAATGTTACAATGGGAGCTTTTAGTGTATGCACATCTTTCCTCAGTGACTTTCCTAGGCCCTTGCATCATGGTGTTTTCCTCTTTGAGTCCCATTTGGTCTTGCAGAAGGGGAGGCCAATTCTATAAACCTTGTAATTGAGATGACAAAAAAAAGCACTTGGGTATTTCGTCCCTGGTTGTAGATGACTGATGCACAGTACCAAGGGCTGCTTGTCCTCTGTCCCCTGAAGTTATAAATCAGCTGAAGAGATAACCCAGAAAACCTACCTGAAAGGTTTAAGTAGGACAATAAATTTTCTCAGCTGCATTATTGCAGAACATTCACCAAACCCAAATGTCTGCTTTAGGACAGTGTTCTGCCTGTAAGAGCAGAATTACACTAGACACACACATAATTGCATTGACAATTGATGATTACAGTGTAATTACTCTTTTGGCTTTTCAAATTACATTCAATTCTCATCAAGTGAGAAAATATTAGCAACCTAGTCCAATCTGATCTGGTTTCTACTGACATAAAATTCACCTCAGCATTGTGTCTGTCATGGTGTAACCCCAGCCCTCAACTAAGCACCACACAGCCACTTCCTCACTCTTTATTGCCAGTGGCTGGGCGGAAGAAGCAGATAAAAGGTGAAACCCACTGGTTTAGATAAGGACAATTTAATAATTGAAATAAAGTAATAAATAAGTAATATTAATAAGGGGAACAAAAGAGAAACAAGACCCAAGAAACACTAGCGATGCCCAATACAGTTGCTCACCACACACTGACCAATGGCCAGCTTGTTCCTGGGCCACAATCAGCACCTCCTGGCCAACTCCCTCCAGTTTATACACCAACTAGGATGTTCCATGGCATGGAATATCCCTCTGGCCAGTTCAGGCCAGCTGTCCTGATTATACTTCCTCCCAGCTTCTTGGGCAGCTGCTCACTGCCAGAGCACTGGGATCTGCTAAGTCCTTGATTGACAGTAAACACTACTGAGTAGCAGCCAAAACACCAGTGTGGTATCTACACTGCTCTCATACTAAGCTCAAAACACAGCTCTGTGCCAGCTATAGGAAGGAAATTAAGTCTATCCCAGGTGAAACTCGAGAGTGACCGACCAAAAGGAAGGCCTATCTCATCACAAAATACAGCATCATTCAGACCTAATTTTCCATTTAGTAAAGTCTCTTCCACCTATTGACATAGAATATAAAACAAACAGTGCTCTGACATATTCAAAATAACTGGGTACATAACATAATGCAAAAGAAATCAAATTGTTAAGTGTTTCACAAAAAAAACCCATATCTGGTCTTGCACAGGATATCTTCAGATGAGTTTATACACATGTAACGTCCTAGGCATTTCTACCTCCATGATTGCATGTGCTTCAGGATTTGGCAAGTTTTAGGACTGGCAGATCTTATAAGCTCTCAACTTTGTTAGCAAGGAAAACAGTTTTCCATGTGATGAATTTAGGACATAGGCAATATCATTTACACCTGAAGATGCCCCACTGTTGCCTCTTCTGCTCACCTGTCTCACCCAGCTCATCCTCCTTTACCCTGTACACTTGAAATTGGTTCTTTGGGGCCTCTGACACGTTTGTTGTTCCTCAAGGCAGATAAGCCCTTTCCTCACTGCTCCTTGAGCTCATAGTTTCAGGTGGACATTCAGCTTTTGGCCCTGCTGGGGTTGCATGAACTGTCAGGCAGCCACTGGCAGCAAGCAGGAATACTTGGATATTGTGGCCTGTGACAGCATAGGAAAACCAAAAAATGCAAGGCCAAGCAAAAATACCTTTGAAGATACCATGCATGTAAAGAATCAAAGGGAAGCTGGCAAAGGGCAGACAACTCTTTGCTACTGCAGTCAATCACACCAGGAAATCCAGTTCTACCTCTGTTCTAAACCTGCTGCAAATGGTTGCTGTATTCACCTTGGGCATCAAATCAAATGCTTTAATGAGAGAAGGCAGCTTCTGACTGAGTGTAGCCAATTTATGCACACTTGTTGGGGTGACTGTATTATCTTTAATACAGAGTGTTGCTCTTGCACTCCAGCAGTCACACAGGTCTCTTTTCAGCCACAGGGACAGACTTATACATCATTTCCAACAGATGGCACTTTTTAGCCTCTTCATGTGCGCAGGTAATGCGTGTGTACAAACATGTTTCCATAGTAACTGGAAACTGCTTTTACAGAGCACTGTCTACCATAAAGCAGAGAAATTATAGTTGGGCTGAAATTACATCATCTTGTATTTTAAAGACACTTTTTTTTTTAAAGCCATAGTGAAAATAACATTATAATTTCCTTTTCTTTATTACCTTGTGGTAAGAAACGCATCCTCGTGCAGAAAGAAAAACACTTAAGGGTAAATATAAAGTCCACCAGGTATAGGGGGTCTGGGGGAGAAAAAAAAAATCAATACAACCCTTCTGATAGAATTCTATAGGAAGCTTTTATCATAGATGAATATAGCCTTCCTACAAGAACAAATTGAAGTTATCAAAAGTTAATTCCTGGTTTCTTGGAAGGTACTGTAAAGGGCATATAACCACAATTCTCAAGGGACAGGCAGGGCAGTGCAGCAAGGTTGTGCAGTCCTTCCTCACAGCCTCCAAGATGAAAAGACTGAGACCTTTGCTTCTCTAATAAAGCTTCTGGAATGGAAAGGCTGTAAATTCAAGGCTCTGGGTAATCAAGGTCTAAAATTCTCCTCCTGCACTTGGGTTCCAAAACATTTACTTCAGTTTTTTTTTCTGTCATGAAATTGCTGTCTCATCTTTGTGGATAATTTTGAGGTGTTTTTTTCCAGTCCTCTTGTATCCACATTAAGCTTGTTTTTCTTCTAAGAAAACAATCTGACACATAATTAGGGGATTTGGGTTGCTGTTTGTTATTCAGTAGTCCCCTTTGGTTCATTGGGCCACTCTGGAGTTCTCCAGCTCTTCTCCATGCTCTGGGCATCAATTTTATGGTAGTTCCAATTATGTAGGCATAAAAAGGGACAGAACATAATTTCTCTGTTATTTTTGTCCACATTTTCTGCTGATGATATTCCTCAGCTGCCCTTACCTCAATTTTGTCATTATCCTTGGTTTCTCCCTCTCACTCAGCTCCAAGCCAATGTATCTTGTCTCCTAGTCTTTCCTGCTCTTGCTTTATTCCCTCTCTCACCCTGCCATTGCCAAGATCTTAGGGGAAATCAGAGAGTGCTAAGAACATAAAGAAAATATGAATTTGTATTCATTTCTAATGTCATGGCAACAGCAATGGCTATTCCTCAGGTAGTCTTTTCTCCCTGATTTCAAGGAGGAAATACTGAAAGTGGAGAGGTTGCCCTTTACTTCTGTGAGCAATATGCAGTGTGTGCTGTGCTTTGGGAATTAATATTCAGTAATCAGAACCCCAGTATTTTAGATTTCCAAAGTCAGCAACTTTAGAGTTGCTTCACCTGAAGTGATGAATTGTACTTGGGGTTGATAGAATGAAGTGCACCTGCTGCCTACCATAAAACATCTCTGCTCCTAATGAAGAAAACAAACATTGGAGAGAGGCAGTCACTGTTCACTCAGCAGAGCTCAGTTTGACCTGGTGCAGGGGGCCCAGCCTGGCCCTGTCCAAGAATGGGGAAGCTACTTAGGTGCAGGGAAAGGGAGGAGCACACAGTGTTCTGCTACAGACTGCCCCCAGCTCAATCCTGAAAAGCTGGAATGCAGCAACACGAAAATATGATCTATGAAAATCAACACATTATCACTGCTTCTTTATTCTCTGTTGAAAATTCTGGTTGGCAGGTTTTGTCAGAGGACAACCTCCACATCTCTTATCTCTGTTATTTCAGCACACGTGCCAAGATAATGCAGACCTTGGTGTCTTCTGGCAAAAATACATCACTAGATAATGCTTGCCAATGTGTTTTAAATTGTATGCTGTACAATGAGCAAAGAAAGGAGCAGTCAGATTTGTGAAATTACTGTTATACTGTTAATCAACTACTTATTTATTTAGGGTCTTCATGACTCCAATCTCCACTACATGGGCAACTTCTAGAATACTTTACAATCAGTGTTTTCTTAAATGTGAGATTAAAGGATCAAAAAGGAAATGGTCAAGTAATCAAACTGAAGAACAGGGTGCAAGCTTCAAGTTCTGAACCAGAAATGAAACAGTCTTGAAGATGAGAAATAAGATAGACTCACAGAATGGTTTGTGTTGGAAGGGACCTCAAAGGTCATCTACTTTCAACCCTCCACCTTGGGCAGGGACACCTTCCACTAGACCAGTTTGCTCAAAGCCCCATCCAACCTGGCCTTGAACACTTCCAGAGATGGGGCAGCCAGAGCTTCTCTGGGCAACCTGTGCCAGTGCCTCACCACCCTCATAGCAAAGAATTTCTTCCTAATATCTGAGCTAAACCTGCCCTCTTTCAGTTTAAAGCCATTCCTCCTGGTCCTGTCACTACATGCCCTAGTGAAGACATCCCTCTCCAGTTTTCTTGCTGGCCCCCTTTAGGTACTTGAAGGCGGCCAGTGTGACCCTAATAGGACTCTATTTAAGTGGGAAAGACAGCTGTTAACAGGAGGAGGTCAAAAGAGGGGATGCCAGACTAAGTGCTGTACTTCCTATTGTCAAAAGAGTTAGCCTCATCTTTTCAGTGGTTCTTGCAGTTGTTAAGGAGGTATGTGTTTTTCCTTCTTAAATGACCTGAATTTCACATCCTTAGGACTCCTCTAATAATTTGGAACCATTTGTCCAACAATTGTACTAGGTCTCATTCTTACACTTTCCAACTCTTTTCAAACAAACCCTGAGATATTCCACCTCTTCAAATTTATTATTTTCTTCTTCAAACAAGTCTAACAAAGACAGCAGTTTGCTCAGGGTGGTATTAGCAAGAGTCTTATGGAAGTTATTCCCAAGGAATCAGGGTGCACCACCACACCTCTCCAAAATAACTTTTCATGGAAAATTAATTCATAAATACAGACATTTATGTAAATATATATAAACATTCAATATAAACATTACATGCTGTTGAGAACTTATTTTCATACATGTATAACTTCTGTTTAGACTGATATGTTAAAAAATTCCCAGTGGTCAGGCAATATTTTCCTACTGTGCTATAGGACAGCACAGTATTTTTGCTCTTTCCCAGCCCAAATTACCCCATACAACTTCAACTAAGGACTCTTTCCAGAGAATTTCCATTGCATCCAATTTGATAAAATACCTCCAACCCTTTTTACAACAAACTAGAAGAATGTCTAGGTGAACCACACTGTCATCTCTCTCAAGGTAAAAGAAGGTCCTTCTTCTCTCCTGCTTATTATAAACCCTCTTAGAGTCAGAAATTCCATGTGGTCCTAAAGAAAACTAAACTCTTGACCTCTGAACAGCAGCACAGATGCTTGCAATAGCATTTCAAAATCTCTCAACACAACTGCATTTTAAATGAACAAGAAATGCTCAGAAACAAAATACAGATATTTCAAGAATATTTGGTGAGTGAAGCCAGGTGCTATCCAAGCTAATGGTGTTCCTGAAGTCCTGAAACCTTTCTGGAATAAGTGTGCAAACTCTGGCTGGCTCCCAAAAGGCAAGTGCCCCTGTGTCTGGGCAGTACTCACTGTTACAGAGAAGTTGTGCTGTTAGCAAAGAAGAATCAAATGTTTAAACACTTCATGCAGTCATAAGATCTGCCATCTTCACACAAGTCATATTCCCAAAAGACATGATTCAAATTTAAATTCACTGATTTTGGCTTTGCCACTTCCACAGCCTAACAAACTCTGTAAACATAATTACAGCTTTTTTCTCCATCATTAAAAATCTCATGTTCCTAGCATAACCTGTCCATACTACTGTATTTGGAAGGAAATATACCAGGTCTATTTATCTACATGCTTACTTGAATGTAGAAACCCCATAGTATTCTTCCTGAAACAGTACTTCTCTTCAATGAAAGCACCATATCCTAAATATTAAAGAAAGTACCTTTTTTTCCCCTGTCTAAATGTACCATATATCCTTTCACTATTCCTAAGGAATGTGAGAGAGGAAAAGAATATGCAAGGCAAAACCATGAAGTGAACACTGCCAGTTCAGCATTCAAAAAGGAGTTGCCAAGAGCATTAATAACCATCTCTATTAAGTGCTGTCCAAAATGGGACCTATTGTAGTGGGGAAATTAAAGGCCCTGAATAAAACACACTGATGAACCTGAAGAACAGAAGTTCTGCATTACAGAACTCTAAATTAAGTGCTGTCAAGGTGTGGAGTAAATCACTACCATAGATGTTAAATCTGTCTGGACACAACTTTTTTTTTTACCATATTACTAATCTCTATGATAGATTTCCACAAAACATAGGATCAAGCTCTACAAAGTTACCATAGCTGTCACTTCAGCAGGAAGATATTACACATCAGCTCTGTTGTTCATAAATGCACCAATAGTTTTTTAAATTTTTTTTCATTAATTTTAATGACAGCACCGCTTCATACCTTGTTATAAGGAGGTGGCTGCTGGTAGATTGAGTGTGAAGAGGACAAAACACTATGAGTTCCAGCATGTCTCTAGCATCTGTTTTGTCACAAGCTGCCTTACAATATTTTATTTCATAGGAGTATCTACTGGCTTTAAATATCAGGAAAAAAAAAAAAAAAAGAAGAAGCAACAAAGGTGATCCTTCACACTCAGCAATCTTTCAGACTATACAAGGATGTCCTTGTCAGCGGTGCCAACATAGGAATCTCAGTGGACCCCAGGTTTAAGAGACCTATCTGTAAAAAAAAGCACAGATAGGCAGATAAAAGCCAGGCATCTTTCTATGACAATCCAGGTGCACAGACATAAAATTGGAAGGGTCAAAACACTTAGTCAACAGCTTTTGAATGACAACAGAGGGGTTGTTTCCCCAGTAAAAGGGCTGTGGAAAGTCCACAGGATGAGCTGCCAAGATCCAGCTGTTCTGAGAGATAGGAAGGCAACAGCAGTGCTGGAACTGAATTCTCCTGGCAGGAACCTGAGCCAGTTTCCACCTCTGCAGGCTATGAGGTTTTTGCTTCAGTAGCACTGCAACTATACCTGTGCAGCTTTGTGTTTTCCTGCAATTCCAATGGTGTGATGCAAAGGGCAAACAGCTCCAGCTTCCAGCTCCAGCACCAATTACTTCCCTTAATTTGCCAAGCACAAGGGTACATAAAATTGTAATTGGGGCACCAAGGGGGCATAAATCCTAAGAAGGTGTACTCAACCCCCTTATCCAAACTAGCAATGGTGTGGAACAGGCTCTCAAGGAGATACAGCTTGAGCTGTAGCTGGGCCAAGAACTCCTCCAGAAAACTTACAACGGGCAGAGTAACCCATGAGCATCAATGCACATGAGCTTGGAACACCAATCATTGATCAATACATGAATAGTGTTTTTTCCAGGACTGTTTTTCATGGACATGAATGTGGTCAGGATGAAAATTTATGGAAGAATAAACACAATCATCCTGGGATATTATGAACAATGGTCCTAAGTGAGGTCCTTTGAGCTCTCCTGGACTGCAGAGGGCTGTGCCAGCACCTCCCTTGAGCAGGATGTCTCTCACCATTCATGCTCTATATCCAAAACCTCACAAATTCTCATGTTTACAAAGTTAAAGGGACCATTGCCAAAATCTAACAATGGAGCTTGGCCTGTAATCTTTAGTCATTACATTCTAGATATTTCAAATTTAAAAGAGTGAGTTTTGGGACAATTCCCCTTCAGTCACTCATCCCAAATTAGATGTGCTGCTTTGACCTTTGATGTAGGGTCTCATAAGGAATTAAGAGTTACAGCATCTTCTGAGAGCCCTGGTAATACAACTGGCAAGGAGCACTGACCACCTGGTGAATGTCTTCTGTTGATATTACAGAAATATTAATCTTTGTCCAGTTCTTCCTACATGGACACTTCATCTTTTTTGGAAGCCTTCCTTTGGCTCAAGTCATCCCAGTGAGTATATTCCCTGTGGAAATGCTGCAGATTTTTGCTCAGATATAGACTGCTCATCACTACTGCTCTTTCAATGCTTTATCTCTGAGTTGGACTAGAGAAGTAATTTTACATCAAAAAAGATCTGCAGGAAAAGCAGATAGTGGAAGGAAAATACCACTTAGCCCTTTTAAGAAGGAATCCACGTACATGCAGTACAATGGAAAATTATCATTTTTTAGATCACTCTGCTTGAGAAGCAACTGGAGAGATCATTAAAATCACCTCTGTAGTTCTTTGAACACTGGTGTTATTTGCATTTCAAAGGAGCAAGTTTGACAGAGTTTATGAAAATTCTCTACTCCAACCTTGTAGCAGTCTGGTTCCCTGTTATCACACTGCCTCCTTCCTGATCCTTCCCAAAGCCACACATTTCTCCTTTTGGACAATAAAAATTAACCTCCAAATGTGAAGCACATCTATAATCCAGGATTGCTTAAGAACCAGCTGGCATGAGTTGGCTCAGTAAAAAGACACCTCAGTAACAGGCCCCTGTTGTTGCCCATGCTCTGTTTCACTGCTGCCATTGTCCTCTCCTAGATCAAGTTGACCACCACTGAATACAGAGTTCAAAACAAGATCACAATGTGTAAATCGATATTCCATGTGCATCCTCCCCTCACCCATACACACCAGAATTTATTCCTAGGGCAGGAAGCAAGAGTTTAAATTGATCTGCTCATACTTGTACCTCTCTGGGCCTCCTGTTCTATTATTTAAAAAAAATCCCAACAATCCAGTTCAAACAATTCTTGCATTTATTCCACTGAATTTCATCAACAGGTGGGGGCAGCTAGTTGACAGCATAATGTTTCCTTCTCATTCCTCTTGTTTCCCCTCGAGTGTCTTAACAAAGTACTGCTGCAGGCACATTGTGAAAGAGTCTTAGCACAGAGATGGGACAGAAGGAAGGTGCTCACACAAAGATTCATGTCTGCTGTGGTCGTCAGTCTCTGTGTCAGGATGTGAAAATTCCTAGTAAAGGAAAGGGTCAAGAGAGCTGACCTAGGCTGGAGAGACACACTGGCAAACACTGTTAGCTGGACTCTTACAAGGAGATAAGCTAATGGGACCAAAGAGAACAGTATTTTTGACCCTTGAATAACAGCTCCACCATCAGCAATACTTAAAGGAGGTGGTGCCTTATGGGGAACAAGAGTGGGAGGGGAAGGAGTTTTGAACTATGAGTTAAACTGGGACCCAGAGCAGACAGATCTGGAATACCTGAGAGTTGCTACCAGCATGGTCCTTTCCCAAAACTAGGCAGAACTTGGCTCTGCTTGTAGAGGCCACGAAGGCTGCACCTTCAGTCAGTCTGCTACAGGAGTAGCTGACACGCCCTGCTTTGTTTTCTTTCCTTACTATGGACACTGATTCCTGCCCAGGACACCCTCCCCGCTCTATCCAGGGGTACACGGCATGCCCTAGAGGTACCAAGACATTTAACTCCAGAAAAACCCATGCTTTGCTCTAAGGTAGATGAACTCCAGACAGCAATAACCACTGGGTTATAATACTGGCTAAGCTTTATCTCCCAAAAATGTTTAATCTGATTGATTGCTTTCTGAAGAGAGTAGCAAGGAGTATAAGTGACAACATTAGGGAGGACTTTCATACCAACACACGAGATAGCAACTAATGTTGTTAAGAACAATTCTTAGAATTTACCAGGACTTTATTAATCAGATAATACATTGACAGATATATGAGAGAACTCAGAGAGTCACAGGTGTTACATGAAATGTTCATCTCCAATAGCTTCCCTAGTTATAAGAGCAGCTGAATCATTCATCTTATTACATATAAGACCCTTGTTTTTTTAGGGCTGCTCTAGCTAAGTGGAAGAGGGAGGAAAAAAAAGCAGTAGTGCAAGGTGGTTAAGATTAAATCCAAGTAAAATGGTGGATTTAAAATTAATGTGCACTGTGTAGCTAAATTCCTTTATTAATAAAATGCATATTTTCTTTAAATCTACTACTCAATGCCTTTAACCTTCAGCACTGTATTTCCATGGGCGCTCCTCCTGTATAGCTTGACATTTAAAAGGACCTCAGTAGTAAGTGGTTTTTGTTGCTAATTTCTAACTGGGTACTTACATCAAACTGTCAGTGCTCTAAGTAAACCTTACCCCAGGGGGTCCTGTAGACTGTAGATTCATTCCTATTGATTCTGCAGAGCACTGAGGTGCCCAGATCAAGTTCTCCAATCCGACCACAGCAGAATTTTCAAGACACACAGCTACTTCAGCCTACTTCACAGCAGCATTTTACTAGAAGGATGTAACATGTAACACATTTTACCAGAAGGATGTGAACGGAGAATTGTCCAAAGGTTGAGAGATTTGCCCAAAGTCAGAGGACAACCTGGGCACAGAGCTGATCTGCCCACACAAATTAATCCCTGGCAAAGCTGCATTCACATGGAAAGGAGTGCTGCCCAAAGTGGCACTGCTCACATATATGAGGCCTCTCCTGCCCGTAGACTGGAGAGGCAGGAAAGCTGGAAGCAGGATGTCAAACTGTTTGGGTCCTGGCCTGCCACAATGCTAAGCTGTGATTACCCCCAGCAGCATAAGCAGAGCCAGGCCTCTTTCCTGAGCAAAACCCACAGAGAAAAAAGGAGCAGCCCTCCTCATGCCAGCCTGGCCAAGAAGACAAATGGCCCTGTGCCTGGGGGAAGGAGCTTGCCAGGCTGTTGCAAAGGACTCCTCTTCAGAAAAAACCCTGGTAGCCTGAGAAGATGTTTCCTCTTCTTCTCATAGAACAGCCAAACCAGCTTTTTAAAAAATGCCAACTCCCCCTCTATAATAAATTCCCATCCAGAAGCCAAGTTCCTTTTCCTGAGTGCCTCATTCATAGTGAGCAACAGCACAACAGCAGACAGAGGCCATTAGAGAGCTATCATATTTTACTGCTAGGCAATCACTGATTGCATACAGGAAAAACTAATATCAAAAAAGTTCCTACCAACAGCTATTGGAAGGAAACATCACAGTCATGGTGTCTAGACATTGTCAGGATGCCCTAAATCAGATTGCAAATGCTGGTCAGCGCTTCACTAACAAAAGTCTTACCAAAATGGCTAGAATGTTGGCTTGCCATTAAAGGGGCTTCAGCAACAGCCAGTCTGCCAACACTCTAAGCACAGCTCAGGTCACATGGCTTTGGGGATTGCCACCAGAAAGGCAGATTAAGAGCAGAACAGGAGCTCCACAGCTTCAGTGGTAGGTGTCTTACTCTGGCCTTAGTATGGGCACAAAGAGGGTCATCTGAAAGGCTGAGAGTTTGCCTCCTTCTTGTCCCTGTGAAACAAGGGCCTCCTCTGCAGGGGATCCTTGTGGAGGGGAGCTACTGCCATCACTGACCTCCGAGCAGGTTTCCACCCTTCCTCCCCATGGGCCCCAAAGCCAATCCAGGTACGCTGTTAAAAGGAGGGCACAGCCCTGGCAACAGGTGCTGCTGAGAGTGGGTAAGATCCACCAAGCTGCCTCCATGGCCCGCTTGCTGCAGGAGTCATCCTGACTCACAGCTCCCCTTCCCTCAATCTGACAAAGGGATTGGAAAGAGGCAAGGTGGCACTAGGACAACACAAGTGAGAGCAAGCTGCTGTAACAGGCATGGATAAAGACAGAGGTTTCAAAAGTTTCCTAAGCTGATTAACAGTGCACACAGCTCCCTTTCTCTCTTGCTGTGCCACCTCTGGGGCTGCCAGCCACACAGTGGTTCCCCAGGGGCTAGGAGCAAAGCTCAGTGTGGTGTGAGGATGGCTGCTGGCACCACATGGCTCAGCAGAGACCAGCCATCTGCACACAGTGAGGCAGCAAATAGAAGTCTGTAATAGCTACCTGCAGGGAGGGATTTTCCTCCAGGGAATTTATCTTGCAGTCTGCTTTACAAGCCTTACCTGCAATAGGAAGCAAACATACTGAAAGACTTCAGACAGCTGTAGGGAATTAATAGGTGTCAGAGTTTGCCAAGTCTGCTTATTACAGGGTCAGCAGTGAGCTCCTCCCTCTGCCAGCTGAAAGCACAGTGATACTGAGCACTAGTGATGCTCAGAAACAACACCTACACATCAGCCCAGAGCCACAAAAAGCCCTTTCACAGGCTTTGGAGGTTCAACAGGACCTATGGACTCACTTACTGCTTAATTCATTTTTCAACCACCATAACCATGTAAAACTGCACCTCAGTGCACAGCAAAAGTCATCCTGTGCACATTATGTCTCTTTCTAAAATGCATCACTTGAGCACCATCCTGTTGTGCTCAGTGGGCTACCTAAACACGGACTAGAAGAAGCCAAAGAACAGTAGTCTTTGACAGAGAAGCTTTATGAATTATAAGCTCCTTTTCACACATTACATGAATTTTATAAAGAAAAGGACAGCACTTCTAATATCAGTGATCTTTAATCTAAGCCAAGAACCTACTTGTAGGCCTCTAATACCTGGTCTCATAGTGCTATGTACAAGAACTGCAGATGAATGAAATCACTGTATGATGCTTCATATTAACAAATCTGAAGGAACTTCTGGTGTGAAACTATATAATTGTTCCTATTCCACAACTCCAATCTTAACAACTTTTCAGTTTTCCTTCTGTTATTTAAATAAACAAATAACCCTCCTAACTGCACTGTGTCAATTCAAAACAGGCTTAACTAACAAGTTAAGTTAGTTAAAGTTAGTTATCCAAACTTAACTAACAAGTTACATTGGTAACCTGAAGTTCAACTGCAACAGCAACACATAAAAAACTCTTCCTGCCAGCTAAAACTTCTACAGTAGCTATAAAAACCATAAGCTGCTGCAGCTGCATTTCCAGAACACTCAAGTCCACAACTTCCTCATAAATGAAATGTCACAAAATAATGAATATCATTATAATGAGCTCTGCTGGGCCTGTTGTTTATTCATTGTGCATTAGTTTATTTAGTACACAACACATAATAAGCTGGTTTTCTCTGCTGTGGATCCACATAATTTCCGCCTATGAGTCAAAGTTCCAGCATCAGCATGGACTCCTGTTTTCTACATCTACGGAATCAGCCATCAAGAATTTCATTTATTTAGTCTCCTGGCACATCAACATGACTTCCTTCAATAATTTCTCCATGGAAGTACCACCTACAGCAATGGTTAAAACCTGCTGAACACAGAACTTGTGGAAAAACCTGGGTTGCAGGAAGAAGATACCAAGGACTGTTGTGTTTTATTACCCTTCAGAGAGGGGAAGGAAGAAAATTTTTAATAGAAATAAATAGAACTGCAAGAGGATGTTACAGGCTATGACAACTGAAAAACAGTTTGCCTCCCATGCTCATCAGGTCACCTGAATATCTGGCTTCTTTTTGCAATACAAACTTCTGTTAGTGGAATGTTGCTGTTCTGGTAAGTCAGCCTCACACTCAGCTATGCCAGAAAGGCTGACAATTTGTCACAGAGTTGATGATCACATGAACAGAAAGTAGTGTTTGGGGTTTTTCCTATTTCTGAAAGGTAGCAAAAGAGTACATTTCAAGGACCTTTCTGAAGTTTTTTTATCTTCTGCTGGTGAGGAAATTATCTAATATCCTGGAATAATATTTTAATAAGAAGAAATGCAGTCAAGTGTCAGAGGGAGTAGTGAACTGTGCTCTCTCTAAAGACATGCTGGCATCTGAAACTATCTCAAAACACCTTGAAAATAGAGGTACTTTAGTTTTACCTTTAGTGCCAGGTGAGTTGAGGAAATTTAAACCCTTATTAATGAAATATAATAAAAAAGGGGTTTAATGCTGTTTGATTAAATAAAATTCAATTATCTAGAGACTATCTGGTTACTTTTGAATAATCAGTCATATGTAATGGTTATTAATGACTACACACAAGTGGGGTTGATTAAGGTCAAGGATCATTATGATTTTGTAACTTCTGAGAATGTGATTTTCTACACTTAGTCATCTTTTATTTTGGGACATCTATATATATATGTGTATATCCACACACATATATCATTATTTCCTCACAGCTTTCTTGTAGTTTACCTATGTGAACAACAATAACAAAAAACCCCTTAGAAAGCCAGAGTCAGTGGTAGGTAAATAATAGTTTCCCTTATTTTCTAAGCATTTTGTTCCCTCCTCTATGCTCTTTCTATATATTCATGGTTATTTTTTCTGTTCACATTTTTATCCTCTCCTCCCCTCTTGCTTTCTGATAATAGCTTCTTATTTCTCTTTCTATATATCCTATTTTCCTATCTTCATTCAGTCAAGATTTCACACCCCCATTCTGAAACATGGAGACTTCTTCACCTTTCCCACCAGGCCAGATACCCACATTTATGCAACAATTTAGGATTGTTCAAAACATGGTTTCTGTCTGATGGTATCATTGGACATCAGATTGTATTGTGTGCCTATTGTATGAACAGTAAACTCTATAAATTCAGACTCCATTTAATTTGTGGCATATATTGCTAAGGTCACTTGTACAGCCATGACATTGGCAGTATCAAGTTACTAGGATTGAGATGTTTACACAAAGAATCCCAGTAAAGAAAAAAAATATACAAGTGTTTCTGCAGTAATACATGATTATAACTGATACAAAACACCTACCCCATTAATTAGAGCATTAGTTACGCTGCACAATGAAAGACCAATTATTTCTTTGCTAGCTATACCTCCTCCTAACACAACTCCAAAATCCTCTACAAAGGTCATTTCAACAGAAGTGGGAATTACACTTGAACATGAAGGCTCCAAAGCAGCAACCTTTGATCACTCACGTACATAGACTGTTAAATTAGCCACGGAATTTTGAAAAATTTCCACCCCATGAATATAATTATTCATTACATTAATGCCAAAGGAGCTAGGTTGTGTAAGAGGTGATTACACAGTGGAAGACATGATGTTCAACAATACTGAAAATATTATTACAAAATTATTACAATACCAATAGGTTAAATCAACCGTACAGAAAGAAATACATGACATCTTGACACAGTTTAACCATAAAGTCACTTTGTATACCAGAGGAAAATGACAAGCAATGATGATTACAAAAGTAGTTAGAGACAGGCATTATGCTACTTGAAATTTAAAAAAACAAACCAAAAAACCAAAAAAACATACCCCAAAAAACCACTTTTACTTCCAAAACCTAGTCCATCATAAGATTCAGAAAGAGTTTATGAAATAGAGAGGCATCATGAAACTTGCATTTAGTAAAATCATAAATCATTTGACATGTGTTTGAGTTCAGACTTTAAAAATAGCTATTGAGCAAAAAGACTTGGGGGAGATTAACAGCAAAGGACTAGTCTCAATTTGCCTTTTTTTTTCCCCACTATTTGCAGGGACTTGAAATGAGAATGAAGTTGGGGAATTAAGCAAGCATTCTCACTTAGGAAAGTTGCTTCTGAAAATAGATGGTGCTTTTATTTACTTATTTTTAAAAGAATTGCTCAGTGTCTTGGTATTCATAGCTGCATTTTCACTGGATCATCCCTGTATAACACAGCAGAGCACAGTCCTGGGAACAAAGTCCTGATCAATAATCTCAGTTCTCTGCTGATTTCCCCTGTAGGAAGACATTTCTTCTGCAATGATTTTCTCATCCACAAAAAGCACACACAGAGATCCATGGGTAGGCAAATCCTTTTCCAGTGGTTCTTTAATTAGTATTTGTGAAGTGCTCCAAAGGCAAGCTCTCAGAGAGAAAACCATTAGCAGCAGCATCTTTCACGTGGCATGCTCATTTAGCTCACTAGAAATTACACAACAGCACTGCTGCAGCTGACCCCAAAGGCAGGGCTGAAGGTGGATGCTCCTCAGCCCACCCATGTTTCTCTCAGTTTAATTAATTGCCATCTGGTCTGATCTCAGACAAGAGCCAGCAAGGAGCTACTTGCACTAATCACAGTTAATATAATCATACCTGCATGATTAGAAAGTTAAAACCAATACAAAGAAAAACAATATTTAACTTGTAAAGAGGCTTTATGGTGCATTTTAAGCGTCAAGCAGCCTGATCAGAAACAATGCAATGCCCACAGTGAGTCAACATTGTACATACCAGCCAGGCACAGGACTGGCCAGTGTTCATTGCTTAGTAGCTCTCTGTAGTCTGTATTTATGTTTATTTACAGTACTGAGAGGCAGCAGCAGTTAACAGCTTGGCAGGAGCAATGCTTCACACTTTTCACATTTGTATTTTGGGCTGCTGAGGAGGCACTAAGAGCTGAACACCACAAGGAACTGTGATACCCCAACACTGTGGAACACTGTGAATAAAACCTGGAAGTGCAGCGTGAGGTAATGACTGATTCTTCTACAAAGAATCCCAGAAAATTGCATCAGTTGGTACTAAAGAGCCAAACATGTGAGTAACACAAATTCAGATATGTACTACTCTCCTCCCCCATCTCTCTTTGCTTTTGCATTGGACCAGAGACCTTATGCAGTTTGTACCTTCCCAACCTCTCTTTTTCCATGCTCAGACAACAGATACTTTGCTAAAACACTCCCTGCAGTTTGTTCTCAGTAAGTTACCAGAAGAAGCACTGACCAAAATATAGCACTACAAGATAACACCTCGAAGAACACTCCACAGGTTATGAAAGAAACAAAACAAGTATGCAGTGAAGTTTAAAAAACAATTTAACACTTTTCCCCCACACTTTTTGCAGCATCCTTTGCATGATCAAATATGCCTTGAGCCTGAAGAAGGCTATCACACAGCTCTGAGACCTCCCATTTATGATTTCCTGTGAGCAGAATTTCATCTAGGTATACAAAGGCAAATTGTCATTGATAAATTATGTGTAAGAATTTTTGTTAATTACTACACAATACCTGGATAAATAAAAAGAACAAAACCAAAAACAAAACAAATGAAGCTTGTGAACTTAATCATCACATAAGCCCATAGCAATAGTAATAATTAGTACAACTGAAGAGTAAATCAATTGATAGCTAATATTACCATCTTTATAATTGAAGTTAGAAAAAGGAAAAAAAAAGTCTTAAACCCTGTTATTTTCTAGTCATACAGTGACTGCTTCAGAGCCAAATCAACCTCATTATTAGAAAACAATTTTTGTTGGCTGGTGAGAAGTTATGGCAGGTGGATACACGGTGTTTGCATGGGACACAAAACTCTATAGCAACAGTAGGAAAACTTAAAAGTTTTAACATGTAGAAGACAGCATAGTTGGGCACCAAACCTCTGCAATCAAGATTCCACAGCATAATTTGTAAGTGATCAGTCCACTGGGACACCACAGCAGCACTGGCATTACTCAGGAGAGCAGAAAAATTCAGCTGCAGGTGGTTTAAATTGTGCATTTCTAGATGTGACCACAGCCAAATTCTGAGCTACAAAGACCTTTCAGCAAAGAACTTTCTTAAACTCTCTAATTACCACCAACAATTCATTAGTATCAAACCAAAGTGGTTTAGCCATGAAAAGGTAAGCTTTAAAAAAAAAGTTGCTTTAGTAGAGCTTAATACTGGAACAGTTAAATTTCCTGTACTTAAACAGTTTTCCCCATTTTTTTTCTCTTTGGATTACATTTACTTGTAATGTAAATAGAAAAGCCTAGGACAAAGTTTACTGCAAGTTCTCATTGTTTTAACAAGCTTATTTCCTAACTAGTATGAGTATTTTAAATGCAGTTATGCAGAGGGTAAAGTTAAGTTTTACTTGTACATGTAAACATAACCAGTATTTTCCAGCAATATTTGTAGTATAACTTAAACAGGTATGAATTACACAGGATGTGCAAAGAATCTGCTCTAAATGTCAGAAGTGTGTTAACTTCAAAGAACATATTTCTGATCTCTCCATTCTGAAGCTAAGCTTTCACTGCTGAGTAATATGCTTTAAGAACTCTATTTTTTTTCAAAGCTACTTTAAAAGCTCTTGTTAGCCAGAACATTAACAAGAGCAGGCTTCCCCAACTTTTATTTGTACCCTCTAAATGCTTTATAAGGTATTCTTCTTCAAAGGCCACACTTACCACTGACAGGAAGAAAACTGTTCAGAGCTGCCATGGTCTTTCACAATGGTCAGAGGAAATAATGAAAATAAAAAGGTCATTATTGACTCAGAGCCTTTAATCCCAGATAGGAACATGATTCTTTTCTCCATATGCTACTTACATAGAAAGCATTTTTAAAGCATTTCCTCTGCACAGTATTCCTGCCTCTTCAAGTTTTTTATTACTGGGTTACCACTCTGCTGGCACCCCAAAGCAGGTTACTTGAACCATAGACCCTGCACCAAGCAATGCCTGCTCACCCTTGCCCCTCTCAGGGCCATCCCACCTGATCCCAGCAGCAGTCCCTCCAGGTGCACCCAGTAACCTCCACCCATGCACCCAGATTGCAATTAGTCCTGCTCTCCATCCCAGTACATTATACTGAAGTCCACAGTAAGCTAAATATAAAGAGGAAGAGAATTCTTTTTGGTTTTGTTAAAATAAAGCTCCTGCTTTTATCAGCTCAGAGCTGCCAATGCTCGGGTTAGATTCCCTCCTCCTCGCAAAATTTTCATTACTCTGAATGCTATTTCTTTTAAGATTGCATTGAGGAATTACATTCTGTCATAAAGAAAGAAAAGGGAACTTCAACTGAATTGGCTTCATTTATTAATCTCACTATTCAATTACCAACAAATGAATTTGCAGTGTTTCAATTAATAGAGTCTAAGGAGGGATGGGAGACAAAGTCATACACAGCCAAATTTGTGTTACTCACATGTTTGGCTCATAAGAACCAACTGATAAGCAAGTTTCCAGGTTTCTAGCCCAGCTGTAAAAACCTATCTCATAATCACTGAATGGATTGGAAGGGCATTGGCTTGAAAAGGACCACAATGGTCCAACAACCCTGTTGAATCCAGGGTCATCAGAATTGTGTCCAGACAGTTCTTGAATATCTCCAGGGGGAAGAGATCCCTAGGTATGCCAGAGTTATCCTCTCCAGTTTGGTTACTCATATTCAGGTGACACTGCCTGTGTGTCAGTATCTGCCTGCTGTCTCTTGTCCTACAGCCTGGCACCACCAAGAAGAGACAGTGAGGGGCACTCCACAGCATCTCTGGCTGATCTGTGCTCAGTCACCTGCATAGCCACTGAAAAACTTGCATAAAAAATCAAACCAAAGAGATTAAGTTTGAAACTGATGATCTTAAAAGTGTTCTCCTTTTCATGCTCTTTCTCTCTCAGTCTCCTCTCTTCTCCAGCACATTCCTATCCAGATGTGTCTAAATTTTCTTTTTCACTTGATATAAGAGGGCTTTGGTTAAAGAGAAACTTCCAGCAAAACAGCAGTTTGCATTTTGTACTATGCCTCTGCCCTTCTCCACACTGCCACTTGATCAAAGTCACCAAGTTTTGGGTCACTTTCAAAAGCAAGACTGATCTTTCTCCTTCACTGATGTCCTTCTCAAGTACTGTTTGCTTGCTCCCCAGGTTTAACTGTGACTTCCACATCATCTCCTCCATCCTCTCACACCCCCAGTGACCCATAGAGGGTCACCATGGAAATAGCTTGCAGGGAGTTCCTGTGCTAATTGATGAAGATATCCTGACTTTTATTAACCTCATACAACCATTTGGCACTTCAAAATTTATCAACACATTACCCTACAGCAAGAACTCCAGTACTCTGTCCCACTCCAGTTTGTACTCCCACAGCTCCAGCCTCCTCAGGAAATACACTGATTTGGTTTTGAAGGACTAGGGGACACTTTGGCAGCTGAGGAGTCACCACCAGTGGGAGAAGTGCTGAGGTAAATGAGCTGACAAGAGCTCTGTATGGCTGCCTGTCTCTCAGACAGCAAATTAACTCTGAGCTGGTACAAACCAGGTCTCAGCACTGAGGAAGAGGTACTTTGTGTTTGAGCTACTTCTTTAGCAGAGCAGCCTAACCTTCCTTTAGATACAGCAATTTGATATGCTCAATTTTTAGTCACATATTTCCCCTTAACAAAGAGAAAAAAATAGATGTTTACATGATGTAAGATATAGAGAACAAAACCAGAGCAAAATTCAGTATTTTTCTACCTATAATTCCAGTTTACCCTTCCACATTCACTCATTTCATACCAGTAGCTGACAAAAACACAACAATGACACAGTGCCTGCTTTATATTTATTACAGATTTCCACAGTGATGGACAGCCACACCAGGTACAAGGGGGAGAAAAATGACAGCCTAGGGATGCTCTAGTACTGCACTGAAAACAGGGTGTAAAAGTTATCTCCCACCTACTATTTACTTTGCATTTGCTTCCACATATTCCCAAGAATTTTTTATGGTTTCCAAGGATTTTTAATTTCACATAAAATATTAATTTATTAGTTAACATCATCATCTTTCAATGACACCTCTGTGCTTCCAGATGCTCTGGCCACATGAAAAGGAAAGCTCTAGATGTCAGAAGGCTGCGTTCAGACTGCAGACCAACACAACACACCTGGGTGTATTCCAGTCATTCAAATCTTTGGCAACTTTTTTTCCTCAGACATAATGGAAATCCCAACTGATCACTTATCATTGCAAAATTATTCTATGTATTATGCAAAATACATATTCTATGTATTATTGCAAAACTATTCTCTGTATTATGCATGATTCAGGTTTGAATAAATGTGAATTAAATGTCATAAGATCAATTATCACTCCTCATATAGAAACCAGTAAAAATTCATTTTGCCCTTTTCTGAAATTAAAAATAACTTCCCTTCAACTAATCACCATTCTGCACTTTTCAAAGTCTGTTACTCTTCTTATTGTTTTTGACTTGTTATTATGTACTGATGGTGGCACTAAGAGATGTTGCAGGCGGAAAGTCCATTGTCATTTATCTTGTGCACTGCTTGGAGACAGCTACATTTCTTACTGAACTAGTGAATATAAATGGCACTATAAATAGACAGCAAAACCTTTAAATATTTTACTGCTTTGGGACAGTCTAATAGAAAGCCAAATGCTTTTGTTCTTTTTTGTCACTTTAGTGTTGACTTAGGGAGCTTTTCCATCAGATCATGCAGTAACTGTCACACAGGGGAAATATTGCCTTCAAAGATTTTAATCTCAACTATATTAAAAGAATGGTGATAATGACCTGCAATGCCTACATAAATCTTTATCCAAAGAAATGGAAATATTACATATTTATTTTCTGTAAAGAGGAAGTCAAATCTACACATACTTTGTCCCATTTTTCTCACAAATATTAGCACAGCAATATGTCTGACTATGTGGTGAAGCAGTTTGCACCTGATTTATGGTCACAGGAAGGTAAAGAAGGATTTATTCAACTTGTGTAACTGCTTGCTCTCAGGAGTAGCTTTCCATCTGGGAGGACAGACCGACCTGCTCAGCATCTATAGCCTTCTTCTAGATCCACTCCCAGCGACAGTTAGTTTGAACATGTTTTGACTGTGGAGGAAATGAGTGTCTAGGTTCATGCATTAATCTGTCCCAGCATCCACCCTAGGAAGCAGGAAATTCTGTTCCTGCCATCAGATCTGTTCCACAGCAGCTGCTCTCACCTCTGTGCACAGCCCATTTGAAACAAGGCTCTGGGTGAGCTGTAGCCTGCAGGGTCAGTCCCCTTTGCCTCCTGCAGCATCTCACTCCACTCTGTTCCTGTCCCTCTGGCCACTTCCTCCTCCTTCCACTGCCCAGAAGCTGGGGAGCACCTTGTAACTCTCACTGGACAGGAGGGAGAAGCTTTTCCTGAGAAAGACAGGCAGAGGTTGTCTCCAGGAAATAACAAGGTGCAACACCTCATTAGTCAATGGAATTGCAAATAGAAGGAATGGCAGAGGAGACCATTCAGGTGGCAGGCCTTGCCTAGCTGATAAGTACTTAATTTATTTGCATATACACTGACTTTATTATTATTCTACTATTACTGATATCTTCTTAATTAACAAATACTAGAATTTACTAGAATTTTACTAGAATTGGGAATTCAGCAATTGAGAGATTTCAAGAGTTTGTTTTGGGAGCTCTTCTATTAATATTGTAATAACCCTAACAATGTTACAAATTCTATAGGCTCTATCAATGCTGATTATTATGATTATTTGATAAAACATATGAACTGAAATAATAAAATCGAAGCATGGGTTTAGCTTCTTTTTGAAGTAAAGGCTCGAGGTGACTGCAAATGAAGCAAGAAACAGAAATGTTCCACTACAGGTTACAGCAAAACAAGGAAAAAACTCCAGACGCTTAGATAAGCTGCCTCCCCTCTTGTGCTCTTTATTTAGACTGGGAAATTTTCAATCAAGCTCTCTGTGTTTTCATCCACCAAGTTGAGTGGGAGTAGAATCCATTTCAGCTTCCCTGAACAGGTGACCCTTTTTACAGTGTCCTGTGCTTGGGACCTGCAGGTACTATTGGAAAACACACTGAAAAAATGGGTGAATATATTGTTATCCATAATGGGGGGCCAAGACATAAAAGAAACTTAAGCAGCTACCAAAGAACACAATACATTTTTAACTGGGACACCAGTCAGCAACAAGGACAGCTTTTCAAAACTCCTGTGAGTCAGTGGTCCATTTTCCTTCATAGTTACATAAAACATAGTGATTTAATCTCATGCAATCAAGTAAAAACCTTTTTATATTTTAATTTTTCTCCCTATGGAAGAGGTTAAAATTAAGCTGTTTTGGTGGATGTCAAAGAGTAACTAAAAAGTACACAATCTTATTTTTTCATCATCAAAATGTGACAATGGCTATTATTACTAATTGGCAATATTTGAGATAGAAAACTGTTTTATCACCGCTATGTTCCCATTTACATTCAGCAACTTTATAGAAAAACATTAACATTCCCCAGCAATTTAAGCTCTCATTCTTGTACTTGGGGGAGCAACTGCTATAGGTTTCACTGGTGTTGTCAGTATTTCTGAGGTCAAAGATGTTAAGCAACATTCTATTTTTACACTTCTATGTCTTTATCTTTATGCAATTTTACTTTATGTAAAAAGCCAAGTTGCCTCTCAAGGAGGAGCTACTTCTATACCATGCAAGTATGGTAAAACTTTAGGAATGGTACATTTTGCTCTCACTAACATACTTGCTGAATAAGTAATTTTCAGCTCAAGGAGAACAAGTGAAAGCAATTTAATGCAGCCACACTGTGGTAAAATGCACTTATGTGGCTAGACTGTGACAAGGACTGAAAAGATTACAGCTGTTTCTGACTAGTTAGGAGACTTGGATATCAGTTTGGACTTGTCTGTCTGAGACATTTAGGGAATATTTGGGATTTTTTAATTGAATGGGGTAGTGCAGAGAAAAGCTGCAGAGGAGCCTCATCTCTTGCTACTTGAAAATTTAATTCCTCTAGAAAATATTGCAGGGCAGGATTGGACCTCAGAGAACTTGTACCAAAAAATAAACAGGAAAATCCTGAGCTGAACATAACCTTACTTCTTTTCAGAACAGGTCAAACAGTTGTGTAGTTGGGGGTCTGCTTTCACACACACACAGAAAAACCCACAAGAATTTCTGTTTGCCCTCCTCTTGTGTTTGCAATGGACAACTTAATATAAGCCCTAAATAAAAGCATGTGAAAGTGGGAAAAACTACCTTACAACACCTTAATCATTATATATCAGAAATCTAATAGAGTACATATTTTGAAAGGACACTTACTTTAGACATTAAAGGAAGAAAATATAGTGGGGAATGTATAACATATTGATTGAAAAAGCTGACTGGTAATGTTAACTCAATTTCAATTAAATAGGCATTTAAAATACAGCACTACACATATAAATGAAAAATACTGGAGTCATTAGGTATTATCTTACCCACTGTTTTGTAAGCACTACTTCTCCAAGCTGTTTCACCACATGTGGGGAAAAATGAAGCAGGATTTGACAACTGTATTTAAGTTCTGAGACAACATTATTGATAATAGAGAAGATTGGCACATTACGTATCTTCACAAGAAAAGGACAAGGAAAAATATTCAAAAGTTTAAGCAAGGGAAATCCAGGCTCCGGACTAGAGCCCAGAGAAACTGCATTCAAAACTCAACCAGACAAAGCCCTGGGCACTTCCCCTGTAATTTCAAGTTTGCCCTGGATTGCACAGGGGCTTAGACTAGATGCTTAAAAAGTTCTAATCTACCAAAGTATGTCCTAGTGCTAAATATTAATTTTTACATTCTTAAAAATAACTGATTCTTACTAACTGTTTCTTACATGTACACCCACACACACAATTTCTCAGTCCTATCCCAGAGACTGACAAGTTATTAAATTATAAATGCAAAGAAAAATTTTTATATTTGGAAAAAAATCCATGCCATTTTAAAAGAAGAGCATAGATAAGTGTGGCAAAAACTACACAGGATTAATTAGTTTTGTCTTTACATAACTATTTGTATTAAATCCAGTGTTTTTCTTTGCAGATTAACAAAAATATAGACCTGAGGAAACATGAAACAGCACATTTCAGTATTTTTCTCTCTATCTTTTCTAATTCGCAATTATTATTACTACAAAAGTCACAAAGATATAAGAACTACAGGCAAGAAAAAGAATTTCTACCAGCTCTGAATATTTTAAAGTAAAACAAAATAAACCAGGAGAGAACACAAATAAGGCATTTGCAAATAAGTCAATTACAGTGTTTTTTTGGATCTTCCCACAGAACATTTTTAGAATGGGCTCTCTCAGAGATAATAGCTGAAAAGCCCTCCTTTCTAGACAGCCCTACACTGAAATTTATTATTTCCTAAACCATCTAAAACAGTGAAACTAAACTTCTCCCTTCATTGGACATTGATAAATCCTGCTGCCTAGGTGTAAGCAAGGGAATAACAGATACTCTTGACTAAGGATGTGGCCATGCTTTAGTCCCTCATGTGAACCACAGTAAAGATTTATTACTTTTGTAGCTACAGGTGTTAAAAAAAATCAGCATAAGCAACAAAATCTAGTTTAGAAACTGTATGACATGTAAAAAAAACATTCCTCCCAGGGTGAAGAAGAGTAGAAGGATTACAGTATATGAAGCAGAATGGATCAATGCAGGGGAAGGAGGAAATGAAGTAGCCGCAAATTAAAGCTATGTCACACATAAAATTAATCTTCCTTTTTCTTATAAGCAGCTTTCATAATTACAGCTACAGATGCAAAATAAAAGAAGATAAAACTAAAGCAAACCCTTTCTAGCAAATTAAATAGTCAACATGAAAACAGCCCACACGTATTTATGAATGTTTACATAAATAATACATGAAAATGGCAAAGCAAGCAATAAGAATGATTAATAGCACAATCACCTTTTTTTAAAAAATCACCTGGAGTTTTGGTCCTCTCAGTTACTTTCATCATTAAAACAATTTAAATTATATTGCTTTCAAAAAATAATGCAAGAATATAGTCTGAATGAGAATATAATCTGAATTATCTCTGAATGACATATGTTTTTTATTATTTTTTATTATTTTCAAAATTAAATCATGTACATGGTATACAAATCACTTGAGTTATTAGTAAAAAAAATGGGAAGGTATTACACTTTTCCAAAAAATAATTGTTCTCACATTTTAGACTTTCCTATATTGCCCAGAATGCATAGTCTTGCTAATAGGTCTTGCTACCATACATCTCTCAATTCATTTAAAGTTCCACAATAAAAAACCCACCCCTTGGTATTATCTAAATAAGTATCGTACACATGGCTGAGTTATTGCAAGACTAGGACAATACCACAAACTTGAGCAATGAGATAGAAGATTCCCTTCTGTCAGAGGAATACCAACAGCACCATGTATTTGAGTGTAGCTATTTCCAAAGATGCTCATTGAAACTCTCTGGAATCAGACTGGAGTAACAGGATCCTCTTGAGGATGATTCAGCTTCACTGAAGCACCACAGCCTGGAAGTGCTAACTCTGATTTGGCTGCACAGCAAGCTTAGACAACCACCTTGGATGCAGAAATCCACCTTTCAGGTATCCAAAATCAAATGAGATTGTCTTTGCTGGCCACAGGTACATAAATGAGCAGGGTATCTGTTTACACCTGTCCTAGATTGCAAGGCAATATGTATCCTATTTGCCATCTGTTAGAGGTGGGGCAGTTATCTTCTGTTAATTGGGCAGTTTTCTTTATCTCTTCCACAACTAATCCTCCCTCTGGGGAGACATCTGCTATTAACAGGCTATTGAATGTCACTGCATGACTGATAAAAATTACAGCATCCCATTGTGGGATGCTCTGCCCAGAGGCAGGAGCCAAGCATTCCTAACTGGATATAATCTGAGTTTTTGGGACACCAGAACAGCCTTTCCACTAGATTCCCAGAGGAACAGCTGCCTCTTCCACTGGATCTTCAGAGGAAGACTACTGTCTTCTACAGGATCACTGCTCCAACAGAACCACATCTGTCATTCCAGGAGGACTGCAGCCACAGGTTCCAATTGGACTGCTATCAACACCCTGACCAACAGTGTCAGGTTGTATTCTGACTTCATCAGTTGTTCTTTTCTTTTGTATTATTGCATGTATTTTGGGGTTTTTTCCCTTTTCCTAATAAATTGTATTTCTGACTTGGAGTCTCTCACTGGTTTTGCTTTCAAACCAGAACATCTTATTCTGTAATAGGTAATTATGGTTTTTACCATGCATATATAAGGTTCCACACGAGTAAGGTACATCGTCTCCCCTGTGCTATATTATCTGCATTAAGCAAGCAGTCCTGAGAGACAGTTCTGCCACCAGCTAGCTCTGTGATAGTTTTATTTTTGATTGAAAATTGGCTATTGGTATTGACACTTGGCACCACATGACTTATGCCTATTAAGTCACAGAGAAAACTTAAGGAAAGCACTAAAGTTTAGCACCTGAATCACTGACAGCACTCAAGATATCACTCTCTTAAAGTGTTAAGAAACAGCTAAGGGCAGCTTAAGGCCCTGATCATATAAATTCTTTTACTCCCACCATGCAGAATCTTATCACAAAGTCATTCTGTACTTTGCCCCCATTTTCCAGCCAGACATAAAGGAAAAGCATGAAGAAACCACCAGAAAAAAAAAAAAACAACAAGCCAGTATCAAATGTCTCCAATTTTGTTTTCCTGCTAAACTCCCTTAATGCCCCTCCCTAGGTTATCTATTTGCTGTTGCATGGGTGAATTGCACTGCAGAGCTGATGAGGACAAAAAGTCTTAGTATGGCATTCTGTACAGTTTGTCCCTACAGTTTTCAAGGAGCTAGAAAGGACTGACCAGAGTGTTATGCATGACTGGTAAAGTACTTTCATCTCAGTGTGTGTTACAATGTTTGCATAAACATTTTACCTCTCAAAAGTAGAAGAAGGTGAGCCCCTCTCCAGCCCGAGCACAGATGTGTTTCCACGCTTATTTTCAATTGTGTATTTCACAAGATCATTAGCAGGCAACACACAGAAACAATTAATGACCTTATTATGAAATTTAGTTTTAGTAACTAAGTTCATGACAAAAATTTTACTTTTGTTTAGGAGCTAGATATATTTTATTTCTGTTTGAATTGGATAAAGGCAAGGTTGGAACTGGAAAATCTTTGAGGTCCCTTCCAACCCAAACCATTCTGTGACTATGAAGTGTTTCAGCAGCAGAAATATTTCAAGGTATTTTCATTTTTTCCTTTTGGGAAATTAAAATGTTATAAACATTTGAAATTAATTCCCCTCACTGGATGCAGAATACAGGACATCATACTGTAAGTTTTAAAATAAAAGTCACTTTTGAGTATATTGTAGCACAACTGTGCTCATTTCATGCTTTATTGAACAATGGCTCATATAATAGTATATCCAAGTAAGAGATTACTTCTTTTTAGTATCCAGTTGATCTAGAGATACTGCAAATGGATTAAGCTGGTTTAGATTTATACCAAAATAATAAAGTACCTTATGTGAATTCAGTGTTATAAAAGCTCCAGCCAAATCTTCTGGTGTTAATTAGACACAATCAGTTAAATACATCTTTGTAATTACATCTAAAATTAGCTCAGACCTTGCAGGGAGTCTTGTAAACTTGTCACTGTGTCAAGTCGAAAACTTTAATAGCATTCAGAATTTCACTCAAATCTTCTCTAATTATTTTAGGAATGTGAGATTTGAACACAAGAGCAGAATGGACTCAATCTGAACACCTGCCAAACTTCAGTTCTCAAGATCTTCATCAATATAAAAATTATTTTAGAAAAATAGTTCAGAATATCAAGCAGACAGGATGTTTGCTCCTTCCAATAACTCTGCAGTGGACCCAGTTTTAAGCTGAGATACCTACTGGAGACCAGTATACTGAAATAATATTACAATTCCATTTATCTGTAATGTTTGGAAGGTGCACAGGCATTGTTAGAAATCACTGCAAACTACTCCTGTAAGCTGGCAAGAAAAGAGAGCACAATTTTGATTAGACCATGTGAAACTTTTTTCAATTCACCCTTAAACTTTGTTTTCTGACATGCAGATGCTAGAGACTGCCAGCACAGTAGGGAAAAGTGTTTAAAAGGAGTTCTCTTACTTTTAGCAATAACTGCGCAGTTATTTATACATGAATTTACATGAGCAGGTAAATAGAGTATATATGCAACAGCAGCTTCAACCTTAAGAAACAAATAAAAGGTGTGTGCAGAAAAGAGAACGGCTAAGTGATTTTATTACTACTTATTCATATTACAGTATGTTCTTCTTCATGCCTAATACCAAGGTTAACTGTATTATTGAAATGTGTGCAGCATTTTAATAACTCTTTACATCTGTAGGTCCAAGATAGCCAGAATATTCTCCTGGGACAAAATATAAATGTGACTTTAGTTAGACAACTTTCTCTCCCTGAGTACTCTTTCATTTTCTAACTGAGATGAATAGTGGTGAATAACTGAAATCTTCTTAACAACACTGTAGTATATTAAAGGAGGAAAAAAAATTGAACTAATTTAATCTTGATTTTAACATTGATTTCTTGAGGAAATTACAAAATTTGTATCTACAATATAAGTGAAAAAAGAGGGGTTATATATATCTGAAAAATGATTTCATGAAGTGCTCTGTATGTGCAAAGCACAAATGGCCTCTGGCATTAGTGGAAATCAAACACAGAGATCTCAGTTTCTCTTCCCTTTTTCACTGTACCATCTACTTTTGTAGCAAGCCAGCCCTGCAGATGGGTTTCATACTGCAGGCATGACTGCACATAACTATCAGAAGTGGACTGTGAAGTACATTTTACAGCAGGTAACAGAAGAGGAGAGGGTTAAGATAAGCCATTTAGAGATCACAGGCATGACCAAAATTTGTGTGACAAGTGTTGATCTGAGTTATCTAATTCACTCCACCATGTTGGTTCAAGAAATATATCTTGACTTGACTTGATATAAACATATGCAAGGGAGTTTGAAATGAAACACTTTCATGTACCTTTGCATAGAAATGAAAACAGGAGGAAAAACTTCCTAATTCAAAGCTAGCAAGTGCTCTCAGCACTGCAACATGGCCGAGTTTAGAAGAAATATAACACCGACAGTATCAACAGAACTGCTGAGGCACAGGTGGTAAGCATTTTTTCTAATAGGAAGAAAAGCAGCAATCAGTACAGCAGAAATCAAAATCAGATTTCTCCAATAATTAGCTGGAAAGCTGGTAGGTGTCTGTATGTGGTTTATTACATTGTGACCTGGGACATTGTATGTCTAATAAATATACTGAATTAAAATTTCATCAAAATATTTGTCTATCTTAAAACAGAAGATGCCAGCCTTGGAGGCTTTAGACAGAAATTTTACTGGCAGCTTTCTAGAATCTTGACACAAGTGAATAAAGTCAAACCAGAGGAAAAAAGCAACAGCTGAGCTTTCTGTTTAAGCAGCAGCAAGCTTACTGACCTTGCAAAATGTCAGTAAGTGCAGAGATTACTTCATGCACTAGTAGTCCCATAATTTTGTTTTCACTCCCTCCTTGCTAAAGTTCACATCTCCTCTTAATGCCCTCCCAAGATCCCACGTGCATGATCTAAGGGGCTGCAGTCACAGACATGCCAGGACAGAACTACAGCTACAGCCGTGTCAAAGATCATGGAAACTACAGTGAATACTCTCATTGCATTTGTTACTGTTTAGAGATCTGAGTTCACCAGAAGAAATCTGTATCAGAGAAGGGCTTAGCTTGCACAGTGACAGCCTCACCCAACATCCAACTGCTCTGACAGCAGGCAACAGCAAATGCCTGAGAAAGACTATAAGAAAACAAAGGTATTTATCCTTCCCCATATAGTCATTTGGTCACACAAATCGCTTGTGGTGCAAGAAATTCATACAGTCACAGAAAGACTTGGGTTGGAAGGGACCTGAAAGATCATCTAGTGAACTTCATTCATAAGTTCTGGGGTTTGAGGTATAATATCTTTATAATTTATCAGCTCTTGACAACAGGTCAACAGCTCTTTTTCATCTACAAAGCTTTCTAGTTGCTTTTCTGCATCCATGTAAACACTGGTCTTTACAACACATTGCAGCAGAGCTCCCCAGTTTCATTACATAAGGCACAAAGAAATTTCTCTGCCTTTTTTAATCTCTTTGTAGTTTTGTTTTATAACCCCGATTTCTTGGAAGAAAAACTAATACTTTAATGACAAACCTTAAAGGAATTATTCCCTCTTCCTCTTTCCCATGCATTCTTATCACCTTTCCCTTCTGTTTTCCCTTTTCCAGACAGAAAATTGCTGGTCTTTTGCTCATCCTTTCATTCCCATGGTACTTAAATGGTCTTTGTATCCCAGACACATGGAGTAAGGAGATCCTATCTGTATTTTAGCACAGTTAAAATGTGCTAAATTAAAATGTACATTCTTAGTTAAGATGGTAAGCTTGGAGGAAATCAGGCACAATTTCACTAGCACCCCATGTCCTTTTGTTGGAAGTATCCCTAGGGTGTAACCATTGAGGGTTTGCTCAAATGAAAGTTTTCTGATTAAGCAAACACTGGGTCTGCAGCACCTTCAGGGCTGGACAGTGTCTTTACCCACTATGCAGGGTAAATTTTAACTTTTCAGCACAGACAGAACAAACATCAATGGCAGGTGACCATCCAATAGCAATGCTGCTTGTTAACTTTCCGTGATTGTTCATTTCATGGAGCCATCATCCTGAGACCAGTGGTGAAGAAAATGCTTGGGATGATGTTTGTTCCTAAGCACAAAGGAACTAGGCAGTCTTCATTTTCCCTCTTACTTATTCAGCTCTTCCCTGTGCTCCATCCTTTGGCAAATCAGAGCACAGTTCACTCCACACGGAGGAATGCACTACTCTGTGCTCAGCAGGACCTACCTCTGGTGTCACTCACAGCAGGCATTCATAAGCAGTTACCTTGGCAAGGGACAGAGAAACATTCTGACAACAAATGGAAAGAATCATTTCCTCTAACAGCTCAGCTTCTGACAGTCTAAGTGTGTTTTCTTATCACCGGCAATTTTCTACTAAATATAAAACTCACAGTGCATATTCACTGCTGACTAGATTGAAAAGCTACAGACAGAATGCACCCACCACATTCAGGTGGATCTCTTGGTTGTGTGACTGGAGTGGACTGTCCTTGAAAATCAATTGCATCTTTAGGGATTTTATTTCAATCTCCCCATGGATCTTTAATGGACACTTGAGATACCTTTAGGGATTCGGACTCCATTAGAGAAACTTTTTTCCCCCCTTTCCCCTACACCCAATCTTTGTTTGAAACACATAAGTGTAAAGACTTATTTTTGCAGTGTTTCAAAGGATTGGATTGTCACAAATCTTACTCCAGTGCCCAGCAATAAGGAGGTGGGAGTGTGGAATGCCAGATCAGAATATTGATCCCTCTAAACCTCTGCCCTTTCTCTGATTAACATCAGATTTTTGTTTGTGTGAAAACTTCCCTACCTGGATTTCTTTGAGTTTTTTTATCCACTAACTGGAAAGTGAGGTATACCCTAATCAATTGCTGCCTACAGCAAACAAAAAATATTTTCACCCTCAACTCTTTCAACTCTCTCACTACTGGACTGATTTTTGAATACATATTCTTTTATATTTGACGCTAGTATTCATTAATTTTCTGTACACATACTTCATTCTAGATTTCACTTAAATTTAATTGCAGACTATCATATAAAAGGAGAATACTTTTTTTTCCTGATGATTCTGGAAGTAATCCTACCACTAAGCTAGTAAAAATTAGTGAATCTCCTATTCAGATAAAAGTTAACCTCATAATAGAAAAAATGGTAAAATTTGTCTCTTAAACCAAAAGTATACTGAGGCAATCACTCACTGTTTCAGCAACATATTTCTTTTCAGGAAATTCAATCTGATTATCAATGAAAATATAACAGATCACAGCCCTTTTTATCCACCCCAAAAAGCCTTTTCGTTCTTTCCATTTTAGAAAGAAACAGAAGCTTTGCAAATACACAACAGTTTAGGCTAAGAAATTTGAGAAAAAACATACACAAAAGGACATTAAATTTAAACACAGAATTTACAGTCTATCATTTGCACCACTGAGTGTGCCATTTCTATCAGATGAGTCACCACAAAGTGTTCAGTTCAGCTCACTTTAGTACAGTTAATTTTTGTAAACGAAGATCCCATTATATTAAGAAACCAGAAAGGCAGGTCACTGGTAAGATCAAGTACAATAATATTTGGCATCATTTCAGAAGGACTACCAGAGTCAACCTGAGTTTACAAGCTCTATTTTTTATTTTGAAAATCCTGTGGACATAATGCCTCAGTGTAGCAATACAGATGGAATTAGTGAAAAATAAGCTTATGAACTGCAACAAAGTAAGTACTGTCTATGCAATAATTCTTCCAGAGATCAAAGGATACTTGTGCTGTACCACAGGACTAAAAAGAAATTAGTTTTCCTGGGATATTGTCTACATCAGCTGCTTTTAAATTCATCCAGAAAAGCAGAATGTTCTTTGCATGACGAGAATTTGTAGGCATTCATCACAGCTATGCTATTTTATTCAAAATAAAGCATAATATTCCTCAAGGAATATTAAGGGCCTATAAACCTGGAGCATTTTTTCTAAGTTTAATAATTCATAGAATCACAGAATCTCTAGGTTGGAAGATAGCCTCAAGATCATGGAGTCCAACCCATGCCCCAACACCTCAACTAAACCATGGCACTGAGGGCCACATCCAGTCTCTTCTTAAACACATCCAGGGATGGTGACTCTACCACTTCCCCAAGCTGACCACTCCAGTACTTTATCACTCTTTCTGTAAAAACTTTTTCCTAATATCCAAGCTATATTTCCCTTGGCACAGCTTAAGGCTGTGTTCTCTCATTCTGTCAGTGCTGCCTGGAGAAAGAGACCAACCCCCACCTGACTACAGCCACCTCTCAGGGAGTGCAGAGTGTGATAAGGTCATCCCTGAGTCTCCTTTTCTCCAGGCTAAACACCCCCAGCTCCCTCAGTCATTCCTCACAGGGTTTGTGCTCCAAGCCCCTCTCCAGCCTCGTTGCCTCCTCTGGACACGCTCCAGCATCCCAGTGTCCTTCCCAAACTGAGGGGCCAGAACTGGACACAGCACTCAAGGTGTGGCCTCACCAGTGCCCAGTACAGGGGAAGAGTGACCTCCCTGCTCCTGCTGGCCACACCATCCCTGACACAGCCCAGGATGCCATTGGCCTCCTTGGCCACCTGGGCACACTGCTGGCTCATGTTCAGCTGGCTGCCAACCAGCACCCCCAGGTCCCTTTCCTCCTGAGCACTGTCCAGCCACACCGTCCCCAGCCTGTAACATTGCAGGGGGTTATTGTGGCCAAAATGCAGGACTCAGCACTTGGACTTATTTAACTTCATCCCACTGGACTCTGCCCATCCATCCAACCCTTCCAGGTCTCTCTGCAGAGCCCTCCTACCTTCCAACAGATCCACACACACTCCCAGCTTAATGTCAGCCCCAAATCTGCTAATGAAAGACTCAATCCCCACATCCATGCCATCAATAAAAATATTGAACAGAGCTGGCCCCAGCACAGACCCCTGAGGGACACCCCTGGCCACCAGCTGGATGCAGCACTGCTCACCACCACTCTCTGGGCCTGGCCATCCAGCCAGTTCCTAGCCCAGCACAGTGCTCCTGTCCAAGCCAGGGGCTGCAGCTTTTCCAGGAGTGTGCTGTGGGAGACAGTGCCAAAGGCCCTGCTGAAGTCCAAACAAACAACATCCACAGCCTTCCCTGCATCCACCAGGAGGGTCACCTGCTCATACGAGGAGACCAGGTTGGTCAAACACAACCCACCCCTCCTAAAGCCCTGCTGGCTGGGTCTGACACCCTGGCCATCCTGGAAGTGCTGTGTGATGACACTCAGTATAAATTGCTCCATAACCTTACTGGGCACTGAGGTCAGGCTGACAGGCCTATGATTACCAGGATCCTCCTTCCCACCCTTTTTGTGAACGGGTGGTCACACTGGCCAGCTTCCAGTCATCTGGAACCTCCCCAGTGATCCAGGACTGCTGGTAAATAATTGGGAGCAGCTTCCTCATCTGCCAGCTCCCTCATCACCCTGGGATGGTTCCCATCTGGTCCCATGGATTTATGAACATCCAAGTGCTCAGCAGTTCTGACTGCCTCCTCCTGGATAACAGGGGCGCCATTCTGCTCCCTGACACCATCTGCCAGCACAGGAGGACAGCTGTCCTGAGGACAAGCCATCTTCCCACTAAAGACTGAGGCAAAGAAGGCGTTAAGCACTTCCACCGTCACCTCATCTGCAGTTCCCAGAGCTAGGTCCAGTACATCACTTTTATGTAATTTTTTAAGAGATCAGAAGCATAGGAAAAGAGAAACTTGCAAGAAAGGGATATGTGACATATTAGAATAATATTTTTTCCCAATTGTTGCCAAAAAATGCATATTAAATTAAGCCTATTTTGGATTATTTATAGTCTCATTCTTCCCAGAAAATATCCTCCTTTTAAATGAGACCATTTAGGGAAAAACTGGTGTCCCATTGTTTTATGGACCACATGGACTCAGTAACCACTTCTATGAGCCCTGGGAGGTAAAAAGGAAGATTTGCAATGGTGAGGATCACTTGCTGAGTTCAGATAAAGTACAGCTTTAGATTTAAGAAGATTTAGTGAGAATGGAACCAACCACAAAATGTGTCAGATGAACGGTCTGTGTAGGTCAGTATACTGTATTCAGTAACACCAGTAGAGGATTCCTAAGAAAAAGTAGAAAGAAAATAAGAAATATATTTCCCAAGAATTGACACCTAGCTTTTAGTTTTTCTATTCTAAAATTTCCTGACCACAGTTGACATCTTTATTTTAATATCCTAGATAATTTTTTCTTCTATTAATGTAGCAAATCAGTTCTGAACACTAGAAAACTTTTAATATCTGCAATAGCCTGTGGCAAGGAGTTACATAGCTTAGTTCTGTGTATGTTTTGGGGTTTTTTCTTTGTTTATTTTCAACCTGCCATAAGCAATTTCAACACATGTACATCAGTTTTAGAGTAGCTATGGGGAACAGTCCTGACAGCTTAATTTTTTTTCTTTTTTTGCCAAAATTTACCTCTATTTTATGCACTCTTGAATTTACCAGCACAGAATGGAGCAGCACAGGATGGTTTCCAGAGTCTTTGAAATGCCCATGTTTTGTTGTTTCTCTGATAATATATTGTTCTGAGTTGTCACATCAGTGCCATACAAAGAGTCCCCTACCTTAGATGCTGTTGGTTGGCAAGTCAGCTTTGAATGGGTTGTCTTTGCAGCATCACCTTAAGCCATTGTTTTCTACCACACTTCTGTCACCCAAGATCTCCTTGTTGAACTGCTTTTCATGTGAGTCTCTTCTGACTCGTGTATGTGAGTTTTTGTAAGGCATTGATGAGATCCTCCTCAGCTATATAAATTACCTTCTCTTTTGTGGTTTTGTGGTTTGTTGTTTTTTTTTTTTTTCTAACATTCACCTTTTTTATTTTCTTATATTATAAATGTGCATTTTCCTAAAATTAACATTTTATCTCCTTCAACTACTGTGAGCACCTCTTTCATCATTTCAGTACTACCTTCAGATTTCATTAAACTACTATGAATACCCTCTCTGAGTGCTTACATAAAGAGACATTTAATAAAACTGTTTCTAATACTAATTTCCAGACAGACTGATGTTACTTGTTTCCTGTTACATTAACTGTTCTGGCTAGGTTATTACTGTAGCCCTATTCAAGCTAGTTCATACTTAGATTCAGCTAGAATTTTATAGGAATTTCAATAAAATACAAAGCAGTGATTTTTTTATCCCTACCTTCTCTCCATCTTTTATATTTTTATCAATAAGTAATAGAATTTCTATTGGCAAGGTACAATCCTATTTATGAAAAGATGCAAAACAATGTTTATTTCTAGTTTACAGAAGAACTATTAGACATATCCTCTGATATTTTTTCACATGCTGAAACACACTGAAAATCAGTACTACAGAAAATTTATTGGAAGGTAAGGTATCATTCCTGTCTAGATCTTGGAATATCTTGCCTGAGCCTAAATGTTAGATCAACTAAACCTAAATCAGCCTTAAAGCTAACTTAGTTGAATCAATATATACTATTGACAAACAGCCTTAAGCATCAATTGCAAATTAATTGCAATTTCACATTTATCCCCCAACAAATAAACTGATACAGAACAGAATTGAACCATAGTAGGTGACCTGTGTGGCTTTGAACCCATTTCATGGCAGTACTTTAAAATTCTGTTGTAATTGTAATAATGTTACCAGTTACTCTTTGTCCTTTCTCATCCCTGTTGTACATAGATACCTGGTCCTTCCCTTCCTCTCCTAGGATCAACCATCTGATTCATGCACTCTTGGATCAGACACACACCAGCTGCCTGATTTCCTTTCATCTGAATTCTCTTCTTTCCTGGCAGACTGGTTCAGTCTACCTGTTTAGTGGAAGGGAATCCACTACCACTCATAAATCAAGTAATTTTCTTGTCAGTTTTGATCCCATATACTAGATTCCACTGTCTTCCAATACCTGGTTTCCTCGTTTGTATGTAGTCATATCAAACCTCTTTCTACCTTCAGAGTGGATGTTCACACAAAGAAGAATTAGCTACGGGGAATTTTGTGTAAAAAGGTTCCACTCTCTGTTGATAGCTCAGAAGTTCTCAGGTCCCTTCAGAGTATCAAACTGATTATTCAGTATTTGGATTTGAGTCATCAGGGCAGTAGAGTGAGATGGTGATTGCAGACCACCTCAGTTAGGTTTCAACCCTTATCTCTAACCCTACACTGCACACTAGTCCCTCAATCCAATTATTTTCACTAATCCCTGAAGCAAGCCCCCTACATCTTGGTGCTCCTAAACCATATTCCCATGCACTAAACTCCTATCTCTGACCCAGTAGCTCTAATTCCAGCCTGTTTGGCCATTAAGAGGCAGAAGATGTGTAGGGATTTTGAGGTCATGGGGAAATCCCCGCTGCCTAATTAATCTTTACACAAAATGGCCTTATTCTCTTTGGATGTGTGATGTAGGGTTCAGGTCACTCTTCTTACATTGCAGAAAAAGTGGGATCCCAGCATGTAATTTCTCAAACTGAAGTGAATGTTTCCAGATCCCTTAGCTTTCAGTCTGTCACATGGGACTATACTATCTCTGGTTATTCACTGTTGATGTAAAAGAAGGCATGACTGAGTTCAGTGTTGGAGAAAAAGCAATATGTTTGGGAAATAGCTGATAATCTCTCTATAATACACTCAGCTTGCAGTCAGTGATTAACACAGCTGTGGATGAAGTGATCTCTAAAGTTATATATTAAATTCATACAATTTCTTTTTAAATTTTTTACACCTATATATTGTCTGACTTGTGATGTGAAATTATTAGAAAGAAATAGTTGCTCTTCCCACACCCCTGCATCTACTTCAATGCCAAAAAATATTCTTTTCCCGTTCTAAGGGATTTGAACTTCAACGTATCATTTCAAAAGATACTAAGTTAATGGACAACGGTCTTAACACAGTGAACTACCTAAGTCAAGAAATAGCCCAGTCATGGGAGATCTGTCAAGAGAGTAGGTCAAGAGTCCTCATAGAAAGTTGATATTCTTGTTATTTAAAGTAATAAACAAATTTTTCTTCTTTTTTTTTTTTTTTTAATCCACTGGATCATTAATCCAAGCAGAATTTCTAATGCTGGTCCTGTAACTCTAAGTGTATGTTATTTCAGTGGCTACAGCTTTAAAAGACAAGAAAAATCTGAAGGGGCTGTTGGAGATATGGTACTTAGGGACATGGTTTAGTGGTGAAACTAGAAGGTCTGGTTAAATGGTTAGATTCAATCATCTTACAGGTATTTTCCAACCTAAACAATTCTATGTTCCCCCTAGCAAAGTTAGATTATTTTCATAGTAGCTTTCATATTGATTTTAAGAGTTGCAGGGCTCACAGGGGAAATTTTCAGATATTCTGCAGAAGATGGCTTTGAAAAATATGTCATTTTGTCTAAGCTGTTTACTAAAAATCTCTAGCATGTCATGATGCAGAACAATGCTGTGAAATTCAGCAGCATTTGTGGCTTGTTATAGCTCCTCAGGGTCACAGGTGCCACATGCTCCTTAAATACCTGACTGAATTTGACAACAAATGTATCCAAATATTGTCCCAGAACTTTTCAGATGTTACTCCTGGCTGCATCAAATTCTTGAGACTAATGATACAATAAATGAGAAGAAAGCTCTCATTTCTCATACAGGAAACAACATAATGCAAATGCAAATGAGCCATACAATTAGAGGAGGCAAGCGGACAGATGGAAATCAGGCTACAAGTCAGAGAAGAATCAAAGATTTCAGTCTGAAAGGACTAAAGTCACTAAAATGTTTGAAAAATTGTGCATAGGCTTTGAGAATGGTAATAAAAGAGGGAACAGTTTGATCAGGCAGGTAACATACCAAGGACAAAATGAGGGACATTAAGAGGGATGTTGTGGATTTAACAATGTCACAGATGACTGTTGATAGAGGATACTACAAATTGCAATCCTGACTGGAAGACAGGAACAGACTTTTTTGAGAGGGTATACCTAGGTAATGAGACCACCAATAGGAGTGGTCAAGGAAACAAATATTTGTAGTAGGTTACCTGAGAATGCAGATGGACTTGGAGTTATTGGAGTGAAACTGATTTTTCAAAAACGCGTGGTCCTGTCTTGGAGGGAGCTCATCTCCTTTCTTGAGTGAATTCATGGGGAGAACCCAGTCATTTGAGATATTCTGAAAAAGAACAGATCAGTTAATCACAACTCTTCCATCTGGCCTACTGGCTATTAGGAAGAAAAAAATCTAAGTGAATAGTGCCAGCAAGAATTTAGGAATTTTTTTTCAAAGCATTACAAGAACAGCAAAAGGCTGAAACATACTTAGAAAGCAAAAAAATCTTCTAAATGGCTTATTGGGAACATCAGTCAACACCACCCTTTGAACATGCTTTTGGCTTTATCCATAAAAGCACCACCAATTAGATTTTAACAGCAATATGGAGTATTACTGAAATATTACCATCTAATAAATACTGATCACAGCAGGAATTTTCTATTGCCATAATTACTCAAGTAAAGACTATTAGCACTACTTCCTCCCAGCTAAAACATCAAACATCTTTTACTTAATTTCATTTGCTTCAGACAGTAGTAAGTGTCAGCATGTTAATTAATTTATCTTTTGTCCAATTTCAAACTGTTCTTTCTTCCCACAAATTAATGCCATATCATCCTAACTCCACTTGTTGTTAAATCTCAGAGCAGCAATGCATGCAGCTATGGAGTGCTAAAGACAGAAAGTGCGGGAGAATATTCAAAAAATTACCAACAACACCAAAACATCAAAATTTCATTCTTTCACAGTCTCTCTGGGCCATCTGTCAACCACTGTCAATTTTCTCCCTTATATCAGGTCAGTTTTAGATCCAAAGATTGTGTTGGTTCTTGAAGTCTTAAAGGCACAAACATGTAGTTAGTATTAGTGTCATGGACTGATGATAGAATTGAAATTGTAGTTTATTTGAACTCCAGGTGAGGCCAAAAATTATTTTGTTAAAAACATTTTTTCCCTCTGTTGAAGGCAAAGTTTACTCCAAGAACAAACATGTAAATATGTTTTGAGCTTTTCAGCAAGTGACATCTTTGGAGGAATTGTTCTGTGTACGAAATGTTTCAGTCTTGACATTTGCAAGGGTTCAGTTGTATACTTACTTAAAAGAAAGAAAAATCCCTAGTGCTGCTACAGACCAGGCCCAAAGCAGGGGGGAAAAAGGATTACTAAGTAATGGCACTCATTTTTTCCTTCCTATTCTAACACAAACTCATATCTTTAAAAAAAAATTGTTTGTTTGTTCAAAATCTGTTATCAAACCTAAATATCTGGAAATGCATGAAATGTCAGAAATTGCTGCTAGTCTTTCAGGGATTGTCAGGGGTGGTAAAGACTTATTCCTCTCAATGGTCACATACAAAATTACTGTCTGCAGTTGGGATTACACAGAATAAAACAAGACAACTAACTAAACTAACTTTCTTGATTTGAAAGAAAGTCAGTTCTAACAACAAACTAGTTCTCACATGTAGGCAGCATGACAAATACAAGGTGAGCAGTGTCATTTATGAATGGGAATTTACAAATTCTTCAAAATCCTTTTTGTCTTCAAGGTAGTGATCATGCACAGTAATTTGCTGAGAACACAGATTAGGCACAAGAACAAGAAGGTGTCAGAAGAAACGAGGTGCATCTTTCATGAACTTTGCATAGCTTTCTGTGCATCCACATCACTTTCTAGAACACCAGTCCTCAGTTTTGCATAGAAATATGTATGTGACTAGGTGTTTTATCAAATCTTATCACATGTTTTCCTTCCTGCTCAGTCATGTTCTAGTCCTAGGGAGCAAACACTTCAAAAGGTGTATTCTCCAACCACCAAAATATATACTCAATACATCCAGGGCTGACCATTCTCCCATGACCTCAACATATACTAAGACACAAACCTGTTGCATTGCAACCTCTTCCATCCCAAGCAACATTTGTTTCTGTGATACATATTAAATTGAGCATTTAATGAAATACAGAGATGAACACTGAGGTGTCTGGCACAGATCATTCAAACAAGTGCTCTTATCTCTGAGCCACAAGCCCACCCTGTTCCAGCTTTGCTTTTTCTTCAGTCCTTTAGTGGACACTGGCCCATTTTCAACAGAAGATTGGAAGTCCAGAGCAGCATCATGATCCAGACTTTTAGGAAGCTGGAGACAGGCTCAACTCACTACAGCTCCCAGCAAGATACCGGATTTCACAGCAATTGCACACTGTGTAGATTAGGACTCATAGCCAGCTGGCTAATACATGATCAGGATTAACAGCAATGAGACTGACTGAAAAGCATAAATTCTGTTACAGAATTAGAAATCAGAAACATTGTTTATCATGCACTAGCTCTTAGGATAATATTTTAGGTTGAAGATCCAAGTAGAAAAGGTTATTTTTCTGATGTTATAAAGTAGTTGTATAATTCCTACAGAGACACAATTCCACACACTCCCTACTTACAGCTCTTAGAATTAATTTTATGCCCTCCCTGTTCTTATCAACAACTTTCTAGACCTATTTGTATTTTTAACCACAAATCACATTTGCATTTGAAGCAAATAATATGTGGATCATGTCGCTGCTTTTGTTGATCCTTCTAATAGTGTCATGGAAATGCACAAGAAATCTTTAAAATCACACTGGCAGTAATTTTGGATTAGTCACAGTAGGAGTCTCCTGGTCTTCCCAACTGGAGAAGTAGAAGAAATAACCACCTTATCTTTACTAGTGTAAAGAGCATTACAAATGCAGTACCTTTTGTTACTGAAACTACTTCTAAATCTAGTCAATCCAATATTGAAGCATTGTAGAAATTAACAGGTACACTCACTTTAAAAAGCTCATCATCTATTACCCTTGGCCCTTCAAAAATGAGTAAATAAAACTGAGACACAGATGCAGATATAAACTAAGAGACCAATTAAATTTTTACAGCACTCAAAAGGTGAGAAGAGATAAATTGAATTCACATACCCTTTGAATGGAAAATAAAAATGTTCCCATTCAGGGAATATCTACATTCAATATTTTTTAAGAATAAAACCCACAACTAATCATCATAAATAGAATAACAAGATATTATAAAGTAAAATGAATAGAAAGGTCTGAGCACCAGAAAGGAGACACTTCTTTGCACTTTTTTTTCTGCAAAACTGGTGCAAGTTTTGCAGAAAAATCTGTAGAGTAAGAAAGGATTCAGTTAATAAATTATATTTAAATTTCACTTAGTTTTTCCCTTTAAGAGACAAAAATGCAAGCACTGTGTAGCCATCAGACAAAACCAGCTGTTGCATGTGAGCATTCAGTTCATGCAGAGAATGACTTTTGTCTGCAGCAGGCTTGGCAGTACAGTGCACATCACACTCTATTCTAGGAACGGCTACAATAGAGCCTCCATGCTCTCCCTTGGAAGGAAACCAAGACACACAAAGAGATGGTGCTGATGTAGCTCCTTTAACAGAACACATCAGGAATAGTGGGGTTTTTGTTGGGTTTTTTTTTTGGTAGTCCAGCTTTGATATTGAGCATAGACAAAGAAAAGTGTCAAAGAGAAGTAGTAAGTGGTAGTTTTCAGTACTACACTGGGCTCCCAGCTCTGCCTAGTCAACAAGTTTGGGGCCACTCTATTCTTACATACTTGCTTAATGTGGATCATTTATACTCTTGCCCCTCTTCTTGAACACCAAGTTGTTCAGCTGATGCTCATTTACTTCCCTGGCACTTCCCTTACACTGCTCACTCTTTTCCACTGGAGTCATTACTATTTCTTACCTCCAGAGCAGAGCTAAGGACCTATCAAGGCTTCCGCTGCCAAAGCAGCAAAACTCATCCTGATGTTTGCCAGAGTAAGAGCTGGATGCAAATTACAGACAGTTATTCTGCTCTAGTTTTTCCAAAGGAACTACATGAAAAATGGTATTGAACAGAAAAGAAACTAGGTCTTATAATAATGGTGTACTCTCAAGAGCTTAGGGCACTCAGAAATCAGAAGACCACTGATTGCAGCTATTTTTCTTTTCACTTATCTCTCACAACTATCTTCTATCCATCTATAGAGCTGTTCAGAAAGCTGTGGTGTAGAGTGTGGATTGGTGCCAAGGGTTAAGCAGAACACATGAGGTAGTACCTCTGAATTATCTCCAGCTGTGATTCTTTAACTCCTTAGCAGCACTGACAGCTGTCTTGTGCTGTGCTTCAAGTTCCCCTGTTTCTTTTTCAAGTTCTTATTTACTGAGAACTTCTCAGCCAATCAACTCAAGGAATGAAAGCTGTGAAAAGCCCATCACTTCAGCCCACTGTGTTGTTTCCATTGGCCAACAATGACAGATAGAAATCAATTTAAATTCTGTTCATTTCTTAATTTATAAAGAGGTATTTTATTGTCAGTTCCACTTTCATTCCAAATTTCCAAATCCTGCCTCACTATTTGTTGTTAGTTGTGTTCCAAGTCTTACAAGAATTTCTGCTCTTTGAGTAAGCTGTGTTTGCAGAGATCCCCACCCAACAAACTAAACACAAGTGATCATCTTTGGTGCTGAAATAAGGGCCAATTCTAACAATGTATTTGATAACTTATAACCATGGCATGGCAGAAACAAGGTGAACAGCTACCATCATTTCATCCCCTTGAAGAAAAAGCTTCATAAATTATTCTTCAACTCCTATCTTCAAACCAGTAAATTTTATTAATAATTTATACAGCTATGAATGGTTGCCATAGTTGGTAGTTCAGCATGACTTCATTTGCACTAGTTACTAAATATTAAATATTATTTTTTCTGTCCAGTAGTTTAACTCATTGCTTTTCTGCACTGCTCTCTATTCCTCCCTAATTGTGTATCTGTGGAGACAGAAATTCAGCTAGCTCCCATTTGATCCTGTGATATCCTGTGTTTTGTTTGTAATGTGTGGCTTCAAATGCAAGACACAAGCTCTTTTCTTTTTAAATATAAATATATCTTCTGAAATTTTTTATCTTGAACATGAAAGGGAGCAAACCACTGCCCAAGCAATCAATGACTGCTAAAAGACTAAGGTCCTGTTATCTTGACTGGACACATACATGGTGCTATTCCAGAAAAGATACTTCTTTCCAAAAATGTTGAAATATTCTGTATTCTAAAAAAATGGAAAAATTCTTTAAATGCAAATTTTTTTAGTCTATAAGAAATTATTATAACTTTAAAAAATTCACACTTAAAAGAGGTTTTACTTTAATTTCCTGATATTTTCATTTAAGAAAATGTAAAGCCCTACATATTCAGTGTCAAGCTTTTTATGGTCCAGAAGTTAAGGGGGTTTAGTGTTCTTCCATGATCTTTGTTTAGAGCAAACTGAAGTAAAAACTAGGCTTCACAAACAATAGAAATAGAAGTGCATTCAGATACCGTATGGATCTCATAATGGGAATTTTATGCCTTTCTTGTCATGCACAGAGATGGGAAGAGGGGCCTAAGGAGAGAGAAATGAACTGTACAACAAAAATTAAAATAAAATTTCTATCACCATTGCCACCAGCCTAGGTCTCAGTTTTCCAAGCAGATGTTTCTGTATGGTCTCTCCATTGTTTTCTAACATGGGGCTGTTCCAGGCAACAATGGTACAAGAAATGTGAGGAAGGGACAGACTTAAACACTCTACATGACAAAACATCTCAGGTAAGTATCTTCAGACAAGCAAGGCAAATGTTCCCATGTGCACACAAAGACTCTTTGCTCAGCCCACAGCTCTCTGTGCCACATGCCTGAATCTCCTGCTCAGTCCCACAAGTTTCACAAAAAGGCTCTGGGTGCTCACTGATTTTGTTTTACTTGAGTAAAACAGGCAGCTGAGTATTCTTAATACTTTTGTAAGGTAACACCATGAGGGCAAAAGACACCTCATGCTCTTGAAGCACACATCTAGCTCACAACCCTTTGGCGTGGTTTTGACAAAGGGCTGAATTAACACCACTAAACTTTCCTGTATATGAATGATAAAAATGCTGGGATTAAGAGACAGCTGACTGATGGCATATCTATACAGGAAAAATAATGCCTACTAAGAAAATTACAGAGGAAGAAGGAATTTACAGTGGAATAGCAGGAATAGCACAGTGATATCTAGCCTCCATAAAAAGTTAATACACATAACAGACTGGTAAAGTCAGAGAGGCACTCTGCTAGTTTTGGTAGAACAAACACAAGGGATGTCATTGCAGCCAGAATGCAACACCTTAAAAAAGCTTGTTTAAAGCAGTGTTTTTTTAATCAAACATTAAATGTGGGTTCTGAAACAAAGTGACTAAAATGAAATGGATTGGGATGAAATGAGGAGCAGTGAAATGGACTGAACCTTGCCAAATTGATCCTCATTGAATCGTAAGATGCATCCTATCAAACCCAGTGTGAGAGGGATTGGCTCCATGCCTGAGACAAGTCATTGCTTTTGTTAATGCAATGATTCATGTGTAATAATAACAGTGAGTACTTGCACACTGTTTATATTCATATTTCCCAAAAAGCTTTATAAACATTAGTCATTTACGTTACAAAACAAGCATTCAAAGGAAGTGATTATTAGATAAATGACTGAAGAACACAACCTAGAGGTATTTTCTTTAACCTTTTTCATGCTTTGACTTTCACATATTTCTAACATAAATCTCTGCTGGAAAACCATTCAGATAATTACTGTGAATCACTGTTTACAAGTTTCTTTTTCTACTTCAGCTGCAGAAGTGAACCATTTAAAAGACAGTCTGCCTTACCCCTTTTCAAAATATCTTCCTATGAGCCAGAGTTGTTGCATTTAAACAGCATCAAAGGACAAGCAATGGGTGACTTTGTGAAAGGTGGCTTCATTCAGAATGCTGTTGCTGTCCTAAATGGCCTATACGTGTCCAAGCACAGCCATTTAGACACCATGGTAAACTTCATTAAAAACAAAATAGGATGTTTCTGCTCTATGTTTCTCACTGCTCTCAGGCAGCTATTTTCAAAATACTCATATTTAGAGAAAAAAAGTACTGCCAGTTTTACAAAAGAGAATAAGTAGCTTGACTAACATTTAATAAAAGTTTGACTATTATTAGTAAGAGTTTGGTGGTGGAAGGTCCTTCTTTGAAATTAATTCTGCTACTTTTTCAGAGACTTGCTTTAGTGGACAGCAGCCACACAGTGAGCTCTGTCCTTTGTGCTTCTATACATCCATCAGCTGTTTCTTCCTCAAGCCTAGCACCTTTGCATTTCCTCAGCTCTCCTTCTCTCTCATTAGCACCAATCTTAGAGGTGTCTGGAAGGAGCTGGAAGTGCTGCCTTCAGCAAGGAAGTGCCACACACAAGTCACTGTAAGAGCAATGGGGAACACTCCCAGGCTGGCCAATTTATTCATAGATATCAGAGACTTTGAAAGGAATTACTAGGGTGTGTTTTCCCAAGGGGTAAAAACAGACTAACAAAACCAGAACATTTCATCAACTGCCAAAAATGCAGTACTCTCTTCCAAGAAGTGCCTGTACCTCAATTTAGATGCTTTCGAGATTAATAATAACTGCTGAATAACTGCTAATGATTTTGTTAGTTTCAGGCTCATCTAGAAACAAGACCTCCTGAGCAGTTTCTTACAGAGTTTTGTTAGCTTCCACTGATAAAGGGCTGATATAGGGCTCACTTCAGCTGCTCTAAATCAAAATTCAGATCCAAAGGCCTGAAATGAATGCCATTACTGAACTGCAAATACTGTCACTCTCCTGAAAATATCACTAACTCTTATTAATGTTTGAAAATACATAATTTCCCCTCTTCAGTGTTTTCCATTGACTCCCCCAACATCTCTTGCGAAATGTCAGCATTCTTCTTCAATGACAGCATATATTTTTTACAGTGTTTGATGTCTTATTGCTGTATTACTTGATTGATTGTTTTCTTAAAAAGAAACTGTATTGACCTTTAAGAATTAGGTATGACAGACATAAATGTAAACAGCCTCCTGCCCTTCTGAAGCAAATGCTATTTTTTCCCCTTGTCATTTAGTCTCTCTTCAGTTTTCTCTTGTCAGTGTAATTCTTAGATTCTTATCCCAAGAGAATTACACAGTTAGATTCTTATCCCAAGACAGTTACACAGTCAATGTGTTTCTGGCACAGACTTTGTTTTTCAGATACAAGGCAGATTAAAATATGAAATTAATCAATCAGCCTGATTGTCATAGAATCAAAAAGTTGGAAAATACCTCTAATATCAAGTCCAACTATTTACCAAGTACCACTAAGCCATGTCACCAAAAGCCAAATCTACTCGTCTTGCAAATACCTCCAGAGTTAGCAGTTGGTGATTCCACCACTTCTCTGGGAAACCTGTTCTAATGCTTGAAGAAATTTTTCTTAATATCAAACCTAAACCTCCCATTGCTCAAGTTGAGGCCGTGCCCTCTTGTCAAATTGCCTGTTACTTGGGGGAAGATGGTGACCCCCACCTATCTACAACCTCTTTCAGGCAGTTGTAGAGTGGTAAGAAGGTTCCCTCTGCCTAAGCTTCCGTTTCTCCAGGCTAAACACACCTCTAGCTCCCTCAGCTGCTCCTCATAGAACTTGTGCTCCAGACCCTCCCCAGCTCTGTTGCCCTCCAGCATGCCTGCTGGACACGCTCCAGCACTTCAATGTCCTTCTTGCAGTGAGGGGCTCAGAACTGAACATAGAATTTGAAATGTGGCTTCCTCATCCTTCTGGCCACAGACACAGGCCAGGATGCCCTTGGCCTTCTTGGCCCCCTGGGCACACCCTGGCCCACGTTCAGCCGCTGTCACCAGCACCCCCAGGTCCTTTTCCACTGGGCAGCTTCCCAGCCACTCTGTCCCTGCCTGTGGCACTGCCTGGGGCTGCTGTGACCCAAGGGCAGGACTCAGCACTTGGCCTTGTTGAACCTCATACAACTGGCCTTGGCCCACTGATCCAGCCTGCCCTGATTCCTCTGCAGAACTTCCTACCCTCCAGCAGATCAACATTCCTACCCAACCTAGCATTGTCTACAAACTCGGTTGGGGTGCGCTCAACCCTCTCATCCAGTTTTGCAATAAAGATATTAAATAAGACCGGCCCAAATACTGAGCCCTGATGGGAAACACCACTTCTGACCTCCTACGTCATAATTAATGAGGGACTAACTGTATATTCTCCTCTTTTTTTTCTGTGTTGATTTTGCCAAATAAAGAGTACATTTATCAATTTCTAATCCATAGTTCTACCAGTTTGGAGACTTATCACTTAAAGCTGTTGCTTGCTTTTCATCTCCCATAATGCATATTCCTTATAGAGGAATTATGCATTTTACTCATGATGATCATCCTCCAGAAACTTTAAACTACCAACAAAAGGCTGAGAGTTGGGGTTGTTCAGTCTGGAGAAGGCTCCAGGGACACCTTATAGCAGCCTTCAAGTACTTAAAAGGGGTTTACAGGAAAGCTTGAGAGGGACTTCTAACAAGATCATGTAGTGATAGGATAAGAGGGAATGCCTTCAAACTAAGAGGGTAGGTTTAGATTGGATATTAGGAAACCTTTTAATGTGAGGGTGATGAACTGGAACCAAAAAAAAGGTTGCCCAAAAAAGCTACAGATACCCCGCGCATGGCTGTATTCAAGGCCAGGCTGGATGGGGCTTTGAGCAATCTGGTCAAGTAGAAGGTGTCCCTGCCTATGGTGAGAGGTTAGTACTAGATGACTTTTAATATTCCTTCCAACCCAAGCCATTCTATGATTATTCAGCAGTTTTCTTCTACATTTTGTGCTTTCTGTAATACTGAAAGGTACTGCTAAAATCACCAGCTAAAGCCTACTAAGAACCTAATTTAAAAATTCATCCCAACTGGAAAAATCTTACAGGATTTAGAAGAAATCCTCTTATTTTTATAAAAAAATATTGTAAAAACTCGGTGGCCTGTACTAGGAAGTGATATTTTACAGGTTTTAAAAATCTAGTGATGTTCATTTTTTTTTTGAAGTCTTACAGGAATGCCTATATTTTCTCTTCATAATCCAAGAAAATACAAACAGGTGAAGTCGTTACTGCCTCAGTTATAAATGGCCAACTCATCATACAACAAAACCCTGCCCTTTCTTATTTCATTAGCTGATACATAGATAATTCTAAAAGAAATTAGTTGACAGCACCCCAGCCTTCTTCTACCAGGGCAATTCCTGTGTCTCATTTATCCTAATCTATGAATTCTCCCAAGGGATGGCTCCTTCAAAGATTTCTACAGCCAGACTCCTATTCTCTCTTACTCTCTCTCTTTCTCTGGCCACCCATCCTTCACAATTCCCTAACACAAGAACAATGATACCAAGAATCCAGAAGTTAGGATTCTGATCTTGGAAGGCAAAGGCGGTCCAGTGAAAATCCTTCTGATTTGGCTTCTGCTTTCTCAGGGTATATTTGCACTTCTTCAAATTGCCTTCTGCAAGACTTTTTTAATATTATTTTAGTGGAAGAAATTTTAAATCCTGTAAATAACAACACAGCATGTATAGAGCAAACCTTTACTACCAAAAGAGTCAATAAAAACTTGCACAGAATAAAGAGTTTTTCCCTCTGCCTATGGGCCCACCACGTAGGCTTTAAACGGCTGCTTGACTCTTAGAAAGTATTGGCTTGTAGCAACCAAAACTCACATATTAACTATTCATGTTAATTCATATATTACCTCTTCATATTAACTACCAGAAAGGGTATAAAGAACAAAACACAATTATACTGCTCTATTAATATATATACATATATACATATACAGATGCAGCTATATACAACTATAAACATTCAAAAAAAAGATACAGGTAATGACAAGATTTGCAGAGAAAGGCAACAATATTTAACAGAATGAGACTTATTGTGTAGTTTACAATTGGGGAGGTTTAAAAATATTATAAATCCTCTGCTTGCAAGAGAAACAAAACTAATACATCTTAACAGGGTTTGGAGAATATAAAGAATGCTTATTTCTTCAGTTTTATAAACAACAGTATTAGGAAGAGTCCAAAGAAATTATCAGGCTACAAATTTAAGAGACAAGATGCAATACCTTTTTGGGGCTGGATATTACTTACTTTTGGATCTAACAAAAGCATAAATAAAACCACTTTTGCTAGGTCTCATTATGACTATTAAGAATGGTACCCCAAATCTGATCTCCTCAGTAAGTTCCCAGGACACCACAGAGCAAAATTAGAAAGGCAAACTGGCAAACAGCTTTACCCATCTTTGTACTGGAAAAGACCTGGTGGCCAGCTCTTCACCCAAAAGCCCACCTTTCAAGAGTCTGATCTGTACTTATCTGGAACTATTGAGGCATCTTTTATTGGATAAAAAAAAACAGCAGCATCATCACTCTATTTGAAACCCTCTGTGGCTACTATTCAATAACATTTTCATTGCAGCAGAAATCCACGAGAGTAATTTACTTCACTGAGCTTCCTTTCTTTTAAAAATTGAAGGATTTTATCTCTAAATCTAGTATCATACATTCCGTGCCAACCAGGAAATACTATGTATAGATTTTAGAATTATCTAAACATGTGCTTTTCAAGACTTAACATCATAGGATTGAAGGAGAGATTTCCACTGGACAATTCTTATAGAAAAGCATATATATATATATATATATGTACTATATACATATATATACACATATACACATATATATATACATATACATACATACATACATATATATATATATATATATATATATATATATATATATATATATATATATATATATATATATGTAGTAGTACCTTTGCATGGGATTTGGAGCTGGGGCTGGTAACAATTTATAATGATAAAATACACTGTAGATGTATCTAAGATTCCACCATAGACAAAAGATGCAGAGTATATACAGCAGAAAAGATGATGTCAGTTTTCCATGCCAGGAGAAGATTTCCTGGATTAGATGATTAATTGCATTGGCAAAGCATCTTGCAAAAAAACAAAGCCTGTGGGACAAAGAGCCATAGTGACAGGAAAGAGCTCGGCACAAAGGTGACAACATACATTGATTAGCATATCAACATGAATTTGTCAGTCATATAAACCTGCAATGCCAGGTTGCACTTTGCTTTACAAAAAGAACAGTTTGTTCTTTTCAAACAAGAGGTGACAGCAGTGAAAAACACAGTTGATTGCTGCAGATTAATGGCAGTTGTGATGAGGGAGTTGCAACTGGATAAAGAAAATCCTTTTTTAATGCCCATATTATCAAAACACAATGTCCTGACATCATGAGTTTGGGCTGCTTGTAAAGAGATGCCACAAGCTGGATGCTATGCAAAAAAAAAAACCAAAAAACCAGCCTCCAATGTACAGCCATGAGAAATTCCAATATGTATTTTAGCCTGAATCAAAATAAAAATATCAACACAGAACTGGAGATTTTTTTTTTCCCCAAGTGAAAAGTCTCAAAAGTTTAGATTTCAATAAAAAATAAAAACCAAACAATAAAAAACCCACCCCCATGCAGAATGCTTTGCAGTATTTCACAAAGGAAACAATTTCCACTGTCTGCAAGTCAAATACTTTCATTTGAAGTCTGGAGACATGAGAAGCATCTGGACTCTGTGGTAATAGAGGATGAATAAAATTCTGCCACTGAAAGACAGGGGCCTAAACAAGGCTGCTCTGTATTGACAGATAAAACTGCATCCATCATTATGGATGCCTGTCAAAATTCATCATTATACAAGCCTTAATATAACCACAGACAAAAGCAGTGTTTCAGTCTTTCCTCCTCTCCCTCATTCCCCAAACAATTTGGTTCAGTTTCCAATTATCTTCAATGCTTTTTTTCCAATCACCTATTCCGATCTGCTATTCAGTGATTTTTCTTTTACCCTTTAGTCCTTTCTTTGGATTCTCTCTCTCCAGTTTTCTCTTTTTGTAGTGAATGTAAATTGGTTTTAGTAGCTGTCATTGTCTGCTTCCACAGGTTCAGACTCCAATTGTCCCTTGCTTTTCCTTCTTGGGTATCCCACACACTAACTCAGTAAGGAAGAAGAACATGAAGGAAAAACACTGCTTTGCAGCAGGGAACATTAGTTCATCTTCCTAAGACAGCAGTATTTCATTAGGGCAATGCTGGAATTTGTATGCCAGCCCGAGATTTCCCTATCTTTATCATCCATAAAAGAAAATGTGTGCTCTACAGCAGGAGAGATGGAGGGCCCTTTCTCCACCAGATAAATCTGGAAATAAATCCATTAGATAAAACCCTGAATACATGAAGTCAGACACAAGATATTAGTTTCTCCAGCCTACAAATGCTACCTCTACACATAATTCCTACCACTACAAATTCTACTCAATAAAATTAGATTATATGAACAATTTAGGGAGACAACACACATTTTATCAACACCCACCATCTGGTTTTAAAAGAGCAAAAGATTTATAAAATAGCTTCAATCCCCAGTGCTTGCTACATGAGAACAAATTATTTTCCGACAATAGCCTGAAGGAAATGTAAGGGATTCAATCAAAAGATTTTTTTTCTGTCTGCCTCAGGAAAGGTAAGGAAGACTTACATTTTAATTTTTACAATTCCAGTTCCCTGATCTCCTTTTATAGTCTGTTTATCAGCTACTCTCTTTTAAGAGACATTGAATCAGGCAAGGGTAGTTGCATGTGTTTTTCTACAGTGAAGCTTAGTTTGTAAGTTTATAATTCCACAGAACTCATTTTCATTTGTCACTTGTTGGAGTCAAACATCTTATTCAACCATAAGACACAGAAATTATCTTCAAAACATCCTTGTCTGTATTTGTTTATGTGAACAGGGGTGTGCAAATGTGTGAAAAATTCAGGCTGTGAGCCTCCTCCTTTCCTGTTTACCTAGACAGGAAAGATGTTCATCTTCATCTTAAAAGAAATCCAGTAAAGCTAGGAAGTATTTTTAGCAAGATACTGCTACCTGTTGCCAACCCTAAAGGAATGGTATTCTTTAAGGAGAACATTGTTGTTGCCAGATTAATATGGTAAATTAAAATGCCAGAGGATCAAATACCATCACTGTTAACACAATGACACACTGTCAACCCACCTGCCTTGAATCTGGCATCAGGAAAGCAGCAGCAAGGCTATCTACTGGCTTTTTAATCATTTCCACATAAAAGTTGTGGTTTTGTTCTAAAACCAGCAATGAGGATCAGAAGGGGCCCATTACTTGAAAATTAATAAAAATAATCTTAAAAGAACATGATGACAAAAATTTAAGTACCTTCTATGATGTTCAAAAGTCATTAGTCACCAAATCTGAATGCTAATTCTTAGAGCCAAATTAATAAGATGCATTCTTTACAAATTATATTTAGTTACTACATTTTGTTTTCATGCCTGTCCCTCCCTCTTTGCTACTGCTTCTTCAAAATTCATCTAGTGATATATGTCATCCACAAAAAATAAATTAGCCTAAGTCATTTCACCTCAGAAAATTAATTGCCTTCCTTTCTGATACCTTACAATACCTCTGGAACTTGCTGAATTATTGAGAAAGGTTAGGTCACTTGAACTCTTGTTCTCACTTAAATAATCTCTTTCAACATGAATATAGAAAATCAAATTAATAGGAATTCCTTTGTAAATATATGTCATAGCAGAAACAGGATGTGCAGTGGTTTGCAGAAAAGGTGCAAGAGACTGACTTCTTGAAGCCTCAAATTGAATTTCTCTGATATGGAAGTAGTTGCTTTTCCTTTCATTCCAATTTCAAAGGAAGAAGAAAGGTCACATAACAGGGAAACAACTTTAATATTAGGGAGAAGAAAAAAAAAATACATTTGGCAACAAATAAACTTCCAGTAAAAAATACTAGTTCTTAAGACACAACAATTTCAGTAATAGGCTCCATAAAAGTTTACATAGATGATTAACATGGGATTTTGGACAAATAAATGAATTATTTAAGTGAACATCAACTAACTAGCAGAACTTTTGGCTTAAGAAACTCTAAGTTTAGAAATAGAAGGTGTGTGATAAAATGTCATAGGAATAACATAATCCTTGTGCATCAGTTTTGACAGTAATTTCTTTTCCACTGACAGTCACACAGGCAAATGCACAAGATATGACAAGACATTGTCACCATTTAGGCCACAACAGTGGTTCAAAACGTGGAAAAGCCAAGTTCAGATCCTCCTTTCCACTTTTATCTCAGATGAAAAACCTGGATTCTAAAAAAGGCAGGGCACAAATCAAATGACAAAATGTAGAAGAGAACATAAGTGGTACTGCACATTTGAGAGAATAGCTGAGAATATTTTCATTTTATCCTTTACTTCCCATGCAAAATAGATATATTTCAAGACAAAAGTTTCCTATGTTGCCAAAGGTTCTCTCCTGTATTTATTACACATTGGCAGACACAGTTTTTCTAAATTATCATGTGCCCACTACACAAGCAATTACAAAATTCCCTTTACTCTGATCCTGCTCTAGCACTTAGAATGTAAAATAATTTTTGGTCAAAAGTTATAAAAACATAGTAACATCATGTGTAAATTTGTACTGTTTTTCCTTTTTTCTCTTGAATAACAAAGAGCAACCAAATATTTCTATGCTGACAGAACACAGTTCTATACAAACATTTCAATTTGTTTTCTAAAGTAGATGAGCTGATATTTTATTTTTTAGAAATACTGTCCACATAGTATTTTAAATCTGTGGATTTCCTGTAGTGCTTTATATAAAGATCAATCCATAAAAATATTTATTTTAGTTAAGGAAAAAAAAATTACAGAATATTCTCTTGATACCACAATGGTAAGATGATATCTCCTGTTATTAAAAAAACAAGTCAAAAAGCCTATCTGTTTCACTTTTCAGGTAACAGTGAAACACAGATGTGTCACTGATGGTCTATAAATAACATGGGTAAAGCTATCCGAAAATCTTATTTTCTGATATTACTCAGCACTGAATTACTGAAGTTCCATTCATGCCTTTTCAACTTGCTCCAGACCTTAAAACACACATTTTATTATGTAAGAGTTTGTATGTAAATTATAAGCAATATGTGTGTTGATTATACGCAATATATGTATATAACTGAGTAAGTAGCTTCAAGAGTGAGAAAAGTCACCAGTAAAATCCCCCTTAATTTGGATGTTTGTAAGGAAACAAATTGCTGGAAAGAGCCCTGTAGGAGACAGAGGAAATGTTTTTTTTGCCAGTAGGTGTCCTTTCAATTGACTTCAGTGGCCTTGCAATTTCAGGTGGCTACAGCAGCTACCCATTAATTTCAAGGCTGTAGGTTCTGAACCTACAAGATCCAATATATAATTCTGTCATTAAATGTAACTTCTAAAAAAGTTATTAAAGCAATTTGAACGAAGAGAAGAATATGGGCAAACATGTATTCAGTGCACACACAGAAGTCAGTTCATCTCACCTATGACATTAGACAGGCACTTGAGAGGCTGGAGAAAGAAGAAAAGGAAGAGGTGCCTGGATTTACAATTGCAAATAAATTGTCTCCCACTAGAGAAAATAGAGAATGTACAGCAGCTAGGAGGGGAAAAAGTATCAGTGAAGGTTGCCCATTAATTTGTGTCAAGAACTGTCACAAAGAATGTAGAGAGGAAAATAATAGCAGGAAAGAAGACTAATCACAATAACCTAAGAAAATGTTAATTACACCATGGTCCATTTCACTTTGCCTTTACCTCCTCTCCAGATATACTGCTGTCAGGTAGAAGAACCACTTGAATCAATCCACTTCGTTTCTTCCCAAAAATTGCTAGTATCACACTTTGTATAATGTATTTTCATCTCAAAGCCCTAGCTGACCAGGAAAGCAAATGAATAAGAATGACTTTTCACAGAAACACTGTGCCCTACAAATTACATTTTGGCACAGGCACCTTACTGTGCCAGCAATTTAGCACCTTAAGTCGCGTCCTATGTGTAGCAGCTAAAGAATAGAGAGATAAGCTATGCTGAAGACAATGGAAAACACATCTGTTTAGCCTTTCAGGAGGATCAGAAGATCAAACTCTCAATGGCTGAAGAAATCTTTCACTGAGGAAGAAAAAAATTTTCTCCTACAAAATAATTTGTGAGTACTACCTGAAATTCATAATAGTCTTCATTTCTATTTACTTTTTGTTTCTCATAACTCATCTCTAGACATATTGAGTTTTACTTTATTCTAAAAATAGTTCAGCAAAGTTGCATCTCAGCATCATATTCCAGAAGAAAACTTGTCTCTAATAATTTATTTGGCTCTGATTTTCCTCACCCTCTGGCCCCCTCTAGCCATGATGAAGTGCCACACACTATATTTCTGGTTTTGGTCTTTCCCCTGTGCTGCAACATCCTTACTTGAATGCTTGTGAAGCTGCTAAATATCCTACTGAGTCACTTGCAGTTGGTGACAGGAATAACACTTTTGCATTCATAAACAATTATCAGAAGTTTTCAAGTTTTATCAAAGAATTATTAAGTTTTCCACTTATGTTTTAAGCTACACAAATAAAAGCAAACTGTTTAGAAAAAAGATCTAGGTGGTTTGGTGCTGTCATGAGAGCAGCACAATGCAAACACACAGCCATGATAAATAGGGCAGTGCTGAGCATCCTTAAATTGCATAAATTCTGCTGCCCCAGCTAAACCTTTTCATGTCTGACTGATGAACAGGAGCTATCAAATCTGAAGAATAAAAACTGCTCCTGCTGAAGGATCATTTCTTCCAGCGGGGCACTGGAGGAAGGAGGCAGAGAAAGAGGTAATTAGGCTAAGCCTAATCAAACCAGCAAATCCAAAACCAAAAGCAAACTTCACAATGCCCTCTCTTCTATATTCAAAAGAAAGGACAGAGGACAGGCCTTGTAAAACATCTTAATGATGCCATTATCACTTCTGCTAAACAGAGATACTGTGCAGGCTGCTGTTTTACCACAAATCCCTATTTGTGCAATGATGATGATATTCTCTCTCTCACTCACAGCACACAGAAAAATTTAGTGGAAGAAAAATTTCAAACAAAACTTCAAGCACATCAGAAGACCTGTAGAAAATTAAATCATAATCTCATAAACAACTAAGAATAACTTCTAAATCTACCTTCTAGTCAAGATGCTAAGTCAGGAGCTAAGCTTCTGCCTTGGATAAGTAGGAGCCAGCTAAGCTGGAACTGTGAAAAAACAGCTTCAAACTATATAACACAAAGGAAGAAGTAGAGACAATCACAGCTACTTTTCTGTTCACACATTGGATATTTCTTATCGATTTCCTAGTGTTTCTGTGAAGCTGGGAATGGGGAGCTGCTAATAGTGACAAGTTTAACCACAGTTTAAAAGTACAACATGCTTTGACACAGGCACAAAGTAGCAGTCAGTGGAAAAGCAAAGGAGCAAATGACCATCAGGAAATAGGAGATAGCAGATGGCCAGAAGAAAGTCACTCTAAAATTGAGTAGCTTTACAGAGCGGAAAATTAAACATTCCAACTGCAAATAGGCATAAACTGGAATGGCCAAAAGTTAACATAAGATATCAAATATCTGTAACAGTTCTGGAAGAAAACACCAGCACAGTTACCCTCTATTGTCTATGAGAGACTGAGAGAAAGCACAGATCCTTGTCTTTTGTACTACTCCTTTGCATAAGGTGCATCCCAGTCAGGTAGATTATGCTACTCAGAAGTTATTAACACAAATGTTTTCACCAAAGTTGCTGTGGAACTTTTTTGAGAAACTCAATGCTGATGGCCTCCAGCTGACTAAACTTCAATCAGTACATGTGTAACCGATACAAATTTTGATGGAGAAGCACAGCTGACATCACTATATATGTGAATTGCCTCCATATATAAGATCCAATTAATGACTAGCTGCCCAACATCTCTTCTTATTTAGTTTAGTAAAAGGTCAGCAAGGCAGATCACCCTATTTTTTGCTGTAGCCCTTTGGATGTAGGAAAATCTGGTTTTGCTCCAATTATTTCTCTGTGGTTTCAGTAAGAATGAAAACCAGAACACAGAGAATTTATTCTAGCAAATATTTAGTCATCTCCAAAAGGAGTCATAAATATTCCCCACGGGAGACTGATCCAGCTGCCCAACATTTGTCCTGTGCTGTTCAGTTTTCCACTTCTCAAAACAAAACAAGTCCAGATATTCAGCCACCTCTTCTGCCAGTTTCAGATACATGCTGCAGACTGATCACATCCATCTTACTGAGCAAATGACTAATTAAAAAATCTAGGTTGCCCTTTTATGCTAATGGTACCCCACAGTTTTTCTTCTCATTTATGGGGGAGAGGGAATGGGGAGGAGCATAGTATATAAAAATTTCCCTACAGGGAAGACTTATTTTCTCAGCATACCTCTGAAGAGGAAGACAGAATCAATGAGACTGATTTCTACACCGCAAAGCTGGCACTCCTGTGTTGGGGGCCTGGCTGACATTTCACAAACACAGATTACAAAAAGCTTCCTGATTTGTGTTTAAAGTAAGTCTCAAGGACTCGGTTTACCTATAGCTCTGCTAGAATAAGGGGATGTTACCTTGTACTGTCTTCTCACATTGTGACTGGGAATGCATTGAGAACAAATTCCCTTGGGGGGACCATAGATGATTAGGGAAAGACATGGGAATCGTCTCTCCTGAACACTTGGAGTGCAATGGCCAGCAATTTTTCACAGCAAAGCTAGAACAAGCTTCATTCCAGAACAAGAAATTAGACTTCTTCTTTCAAAGTCAAAATCCAGTCCCTAGTTTGCAGCACTACTGGATATTGCACATTTTTCATGGAAACCTGAGACAGAATTTACAAACATGACCAGAATGGGATTCCATGAACTACAGCAAGTGGTGCAAACACAGATCCTTTATCTCCCCGTACAGAGGAAATTACCACAGTGCCCCACAGGATTCTGTTCCTGTAAGTTCACACTCTACTGCACACTTGTCAGTACTGTGTGCTAGAAATAAGATCCTGTCTCTGCTAAAATAAAGGGAAAGGAGTAATAGAGCTGAGGTTGGGAGAGATGGATGGAAGCAACAGAAGAATGTGGGGCACTTGTGCAACTGGTGTACAAATGTGAAAAACACATCAGCTTAGTAAAAGGATAAAGTCCGGAGTTCTTAGTTTGGGCATAAAGGTGGAATGGCACTGGGCACAGGGCTGGGTTGTGCTCTCTGGCTTACAGCCATGTGAAAATCTTGAGTGAAGCTGCTGGAATCAAGAGCTGAGTGTCCAACTTTCTGCTGTAACTAGTCAGTCCATTGTTCCTCACTCTTTGGAACCAGCAATTGAATGTTTTCATCTCTCAAACTCACAGAGATTGTCTACCATGCCTTTCTTCAGGCTCGCCTCCAGGGAGAGGAAGAAAGAAGAGGCAGCTGGAAGATTTAGAATTCAAAATGGAACTGTGGGATTAACTGCAGTGACTTTCCTGTTACAAGCATCTGCAGTGCATGGGTAGGTTTTAGACAGGCTGTAGCACCAGGTGATTTACAACAGAGCTTCTGTGGTTTTCTGCAAAGCTTTTAAGCCTGATGTGGGCAGCTGCTCACATAAGGGCTGGGATAAGTTGGTAAAAGCTCATACAGAAACAGCCACAATTACATTCATTCAAATTAAAACTGCAGTGAAAACCTGACAATTAAAATGCAGGCACTGCTTCCACTGGGTAAATACATCAGGGAGGAAGTGGTACACAGGAGTATTTGATTTTTGTTTGAAGCTTTTGTTTAAAAAAGTACTGAATGTGTCATTGCTGATAGGGACATTGAATAGCTCCCACTGCTGTGATACAATTGAAACCTCTGCTGATGACAAGTAGCAGCTCTAAATTGTTGAAACATGAAAGATTGGCACTAAAACACATTTTCTCCCTCAAGACTGCAGCCTATTGAATAACAAAGGTTTGTTAGTTGAAGTCCCTTGCAATCAATCCTTGCATAAAACATGCATTCCTAATGCCAGTTGTTGTTAACATATTAGCAAGAAAACTGATTTTGGATTTGAAAACATTGGGTGTTAAATTTCCTCATTTACCCTTTTATACAGCTATAGAAATCACTGCATATCAAAATATTGGTTGCTCAAAATAATAATAGTACTAAGCATGAAATACATGCAAATCAGGGACAAGAAGTTTTTTTTTCAAAGACACAAAGAAAACAAACCCCTAATATTTTACCCATAACTAGGGACACCTATGGGTTGCATACTGTTTCAATAAAAATCAGTAACTGCTGAACATGCAAATAGCTTATAAATATTTCTTGATATCAATTACATATTACAGAATGAAAAGTGAAATTAGAGAGCAGCAGAATGTATTTGTTTGTCTGAAAGAGTCACTATTCTAAATCTGTAAGTTACAGAATGGTTTCAAGGAAAGTGTGTACTAAATAAAAAGAGAGCAGCAAAAAAGGAGGTCTGAATTGATCTGGAATAAATTCATCTGGAAAGAGCTTTAATAAAAAAGGCAGCCTCAGTCCTGGGAATTTCAACTAAGCCAGCTGATTAGCCCTGCAAACACAGGGCAAATAGACTATTTAAAAAAGGATGCACAATAATGAAACTTAAAGAAAGACAATATAAAACAAATCTCTCAACATAAACGAGATGAGAATTCATTTTCCCTGTGATGCTTTCCACAGCTCCTGAAAGTGCCTGCTGCTGGCAACGAATGACATACAAGGGGAGGGAGAGCAGAGGGAAGGAGCTGTTAGCTTACCAGCCGATGGAGCTTATCGCTCCACTCCCTTCGTGACGCTGGGAACTCACAAGCCTATAAAATGTGCTTTGGCTCCCAGTCCCCTTCTCCTTGAGCAAAATCAAAAGCAAGACGCTGTACAGAGGAGAAACAGGCTGCTGTTCTACTCCGAGGTAGCTCTCCTGACTTGTCTGTTAGAGCATTTCTAACAGTTTGAACAGCATAGCCAAAGATTTTTTCTGACAGAGCTCTCCTTTCCAGTACCTGCTGTGCTACCTTACTTCCCCTCCTCTTCCTTCCCTCTTCTTATCTGTTGGTGGGGATTTCGGGGGGTTGGGATAGGGAGGTGGGAGAGCTACATCATTCCTGGAAGAGAGGAGAGAAACACCCAAGATGACTTCAGTCCCCACAGCCAAGTGGAACATGAGCACGAGCAGCAGGTGGAACGTGAGCCTTGTTGAAGCAGGTGATCCCTGGGGACAGGCTCTGGAAGCACCAGCTGCAAATGCTTCTGCTCCTGTAGCCTCCTCAGCAGGCAACTTCTCCAATCAGTTCGTGCAACCTTCCTGGCGCATTGCCCTGTGGTCTCTGGCTTACGGTGGCGTGGTGGCAGTGGCCGTTTTTGGGAATCTTATTGTCATCTGGATTATTCTGGCTCACAAGCGCATGAGGACGGTGACAAATTACTTCCTGGTGAATCTGGCCTTCTCTGATGCCTCCATGGCTGCTTTCAATACTCTCATCAACTTCATCTACGCACTGCACAGCGAGTGGTACTTTGGAGAGGCTTACTGCCGCTTCCACAACTTCTTCCCAATCACAGCTGTCTTCGCCAGCATCTACTCCATGACAGCCATCGCTGTGGACAGGTGAGACAAGAGAAAAGTGTAGGGGTGAGAGACTGAGATCAGATTCTCTGCCAAAATAAAAATGCAGAGATAACAATCATAGTGATGAGAGGCAAAGATCTCAATAGTTCATTCATTGTGCTCCTGTGTGCTTCTTTAGGATCTCTCCCTAACACACTTTTCCTCCTGGTCCTTGGTCTTTTTTCTTCAGTCTTCCATTGTTTTTATTCTTCTGCTTTCTTTTACACCAAAATTTCCTCTCTCTGTTTGACTTCAGCTGTGCTCCATCTTTCAATACTTATTCTGTAACAGCAACTCAGGGTTTTGCTTCCCACTGTGAAAACAGTCTGTCTCTCAGCCAGGCATCTAATATATACTGATAAGGAGTTGCAGAGTGTCTGTGTGTAAAGGGAGAGGATTTCAAATTTCCCTCTTTTCTGTATTTCTGCAGATGGCAGAGGCATTTGCCTCCTCTTCAGAAATCACTTCAGATCCCATTTTTAATAGCTTTTCTCACAGTCAGCTCTGAGATGCTTTGTTCCTGCTGATTTTAACTAATGAGACTATTTACATTACCATCTGTGCATATCTAGAGGTCTGGTAAGAACATCGTTTCAAAGTGCTCAGGTTTTTTCTGATTTCTTGAAGCAAAATAAAGCTTTGTGACTCTCAAACAAAAAAAAGTCTGGGAAAAACTTTACCTTTGTAGTCCTGACAATAATGGAATAAGACAGTTGTAATGTCCATGCAGCAGAGGGAAGATGTAGTTGCCAGCTTCCTACACAGATGCATTGATGGACTCTGTTTCTCAGAGAGTGCTCTGAGTCTCCCCTGGGAAATGTTTCTTTATTATTGTTTTCACATTTGCTGTGCTGGGGAGATAACTTACTGGGTTTTTTGTGTTTTGGTTTTTTTTTTTTAACAGATTGATTTGTATTTCTGGTCTTTTACTCCTCTTAGCAATGCACTGAGATTATTCACTGAACTCCTACATATTCAAATCACATTATACATATTTTCTGAATTGACTTATCAGAACTGCAGTATTTCCAAGTGATGGCAGTTAAGGTTTTATAAGGTTCAATCCACTTTTTGAAATGTTATTTCTCATTTCCAGGTACAAAGATTGGGAAACGTTGTGCCTTTTGTACTTGTGGTCAAGTTCATAATAATACTTTTCTGTTTGCCCTACTAATATAAAATTTGCAGGGGCACTCTCAGCTAAATGCATTTCGGTTCTGTAAAGCTAGAAAGGAAAGAGCAAATTAGATTCTTGGCAACTCTTGTACTTTTCTGCTCTGAGGATGGGAGAAGACGTGAAGAAATCAGTACACTTTCCTCCTGCTAGTGATTTATCTTCTCAAATGTTAATCCCCATTAAAAATTGAGAAGATTGTATAACACCAGTGCTACTACCTTTGACCAGGCAAAGATTTCTTTCATTGTCTTTTTGAGTTTCGCTTAAGATTCTTATCTAGCTTGAGGTTTTCAGAAACAAAAGGGCTTTAGTTGAAGTATTTAACAGTTAGAGCTGCATATTGAATAGTTACTGCTGCAGCTCATTAAGTCATTAGTTGAGCAGTTACAGGAACGCTCTGAGTAATGTTTTATTTCATTTTTTCCTGACAAAATTATCCACAGAGATGCAGTACTTACTACTTTGGTAGTTCCTAAATTTATGTTAGGAAATTGGGAACAAAAGTGAATACAGTTCCTTAGGAATCCAAATGCATTTCCAGAGTGAGAGAAAATAGCTCTGCTCCACACTGACTAAAGTGCAATGGACAGATACATCTATTGGAAATGTTTTCCTTGGTGTAGCAGTGCAAAATGTTGGTGGTCAGAGGTGAGTAAATAGCTACTGTTATTCACTCTGATCTAGTTCTTGTCAGAAAATCCCCTGAAGAAATCACTATTTGCATCCCATATTACATCCTCCAAGTTCACCTGCCTCCAAAGGCAAATGAAAATCTTCTCAATGAACAATGGCATAGTTGTGTTTAGGGGAACTCTCTGTAGTACCAAGCAGCATCATGTAAAACAAACAGAAGAGCAGTCTATCCCTCCTTCCCTATTCTCACTACTATTCCTTTTATACCAAATCACACCTGATGCATTCAGTGCCTTTAAATATTCCCTGGCTATCTCTGCAAAGCAATTCTGCCAAGCAGAGGAAACCTAAGGGTCAAAACAGATCCTAAGGAATGTCCTTGGATGTACAGACTGCCCTATTCCAGGGATGGATGCCTTTTAAAACTTTTGTTTCCCGTTTGCCTTTCATAAAAGTTCAGCCATTTTAACCCAGTAAACTCATCCTTACACATTCTTTTAAATAAAAATTTAAAACAACAAAAGCTACCAATCTGGATAAAGCTGCTAAGGGAACTGAAATGATGGGATCAGATGATTTTCCTTTAGAAATTGTTACCATCTCAAAATACTAAAGGTCATGGGTAGTAACTCACTAAAAAGTATGTTATGATATGCTCCACTGGTTGCTTTAGAGCATCCAAGTGTCCAAATGTTCATAGAGTGTAAATGTGTGACTGTGAACCTGGACATCTCTGAGCAGAGGTCATGGGCAGTACAAGTTTCCTTTCACATCTGGTTCTGTAGGACATTCTAAGATGTGTGAATTGTGAGATTACTGGGCTGACACAGAGTTTTGTGAACTATGCACTTCCTGCAGTGGGGGTGAGCTGCATCTGAGGCTGATGATTAAAGTATCCAAGACTGAGGATCCTGGTCCTTGAACACAGACTCAAATTCATGTGGCTTTATTCACACTTCTGACCATCCCTTCCTAGTGGGTTTTTTTCCCTGCTTTCTCCCTCTTTTCCAGCAGGCTGTTTGCAGTCTACTGCAGAGATGGCACAGGTAGCTCAAACCAAGTTGTTTCAGGCACCAGAAGCAGCAGGGATTTTACGCTGTGCTGCAGGCATTCATTCCTGCATTCTTCTGTAGCTCGCACTGCACAGTTCCATTCCTTCCAGTGCAACATTTTCTTTAGCTATGTTATGGGGATAAACTGGTGAATAGTCCAAGATAAACTGAATAGGAGATAATTCTGGAGCCAATACACCCTTGTCACTCACCAGTGCATGATCCTAAAGGGTCCATCCATGATCCCAAATTCTATCTGTGATCATGGCAATACAGTGTATGACTGCAGTACAGCTCTTGGACATACTAATGACAGTGAATTATGCAGAATTTAGGCCACCTAGCACTGAAGATCTGCTGTCTTTTTCTACAAGATCTTAGCATGCAAAGAAGGTGGCTCAGGTATGCCAGCACTTACTTTTGAGTCCAGAGATTGCTTCCTTATACAACCTGTTTTGTGGGTAGGCCTAAAAATTCTCTGCAGATGCTTGATGATTACAGTGGAAGTATGGGGATGCAGCAATATAGCACAAAATAACATGGCTTCATTAGAGCACTTAGTACTACGTATTTTCCTCTGGTTTTAGCACACTTACTGTATTACTTTCTCAGTTACTTTTCTCTCTGCAATTCCATAATGATTTTCACATGTCAATGAATTTAACTCTTCGTAAAAGCAACTCCTCATGACTTAAAAGTATTCTAATAGCAATGGTGAGTAGTTGCTTATCCTATTCATATCTTACCATTTATTTTCTTTCTAGTACACCTGAAAGTTTTTGGTCTTTGAAGGCAAAAAAACATTTGTTTCATTTTACTTGACTTTATATTTAATATTCAATTTTATGTCTCCGCTTGCACAGTCTTCTCTCTTTTTTATGAACCTGAGTATTACCTAGTTTCTAGCAAGCATATGTATGTCCTTATTCAATACCTGTCATTCTAGTTTACTACCTCATTTTCTCACTTTTAATATATCTACAGAAGCACACATATACGGTGTCAGTTTTCTTTTTTCCTGTGACATTTTTCAGTTACTGATGGCTGTTAATAATCCCTCTATATACTCAGACTTCAGCAAAAGTAATGATACGAGCTTGTAACAGAAGATGGACATGAGACAAACAAAGGATTCACCTCATAAAATAAAACCCAAACTCATCATATATATACACTCACATCCTGAAAATATCACTTAGGCTCTTCAATCTCTCCAGATGTATTCTGTAAGAGCAGCTATTATTGTCACAAAATAGTACCAACATGCCCTATAAATTAATGTTACTGAAATTCTGAAGTAGGCAGTTGGCACAAAAATGTCTTATCTTTCCAGTAGAGTACATTTTGGTATCACACTCTGCCTGATTTCTCATTCCTGGGACAAATTGCTCAAGGCCTTCATGCACCATAAGCATTTTAAACTGATAGTCCTTCCAAACCATCTATTATCTGACTGTTATTAAGTACCTCTTACCTGCCTTGTGTGCTCAGAAATAATAAAGTACAGGGAAATGTGTATGTATAGAAATGATCTCAAACATTTCTGGCAGTTTAAGACACGGAGTGCACAGGGCATGACCCTGTGCTGTGATGATATGGCAGCAGTGTCAGCAGGAGATACACATGAAGGATCTTTTGGTATTTGCCACCTTGAGTGTGAGCCTGGCACCAAGTGTTTTGTGCTTGGCTCACTGGTGAATGGAGGAGGCTGAAGCAGTGACAGAAGGAAACCTGCACTGCCCAGCTGTCACACCTGGCACAGAGCTCTGCTCAAACAGAACTGCAGCCTTTTGCCCCTTTCTCATTCCCTATCCCTCAGATTTAGATGTCTCAAAATAAATGGTTTTCATTTAAAAAGAACTGAGAACTTGCACTGAAGACTTGTGAGAGAGAGATGAGCATGAGAACAAGAAAAACAAAAAATGAGATGGAGGTTTTTTCAAGTTTCTTGTGCTTCACAGGCTAGAGACCTCCCACTCATACCGGAGAATGCTTTCACCATAAGGAATTGATAGTGCTTCTATCTTTTTCCATAAGATGCCACTTTACTGTTAGCTGGCTTTTTCTAAAGCCCCTGGTGCCACATAACTACAGAAAAAACTACCTGCCATCTCTACTACAACACTAAAGTGCAACACAATGTTTTTTCAAACTGATGTATGACTTCAAAATCACAACTTCAGGAATTAGCCTTGGTCACTGCACATCACAAAGGGCAAAAAATGCAAGATATGCTTTAGAAATTATCACTATTATTTCTATTCTTACTTTGCCAAATTATAGAATTCAAAGAGAAAACCCCTTCCCCATTTCTCTGTCTTCCTCAAAGAGTATTTGAAGATGAAGCACATCTCATTTATGGGTTCCAGTATCTAGGCTGCCCTCTGAAAACTACAAATTCTCAGAACTGGAGAGAAAGTTCAATAGGAGGGCATTAAGGGTTCAAATATCAAGAGCTGAAACACAAAGGACTCTCTATCACCTGGGGGTCTAAAAATATTTTTTTGGACTTGACAATTCTTTCTCTCTTAGTAAAGAGGTGAGATAGTTTCTGCAGAACACTTTGAAGCAATGGCAACAGGATTCAGCATGCAGAGGCCTAGGAAAAACAAACTTTTTCTGGCAAAGGTACAATTTCATAGTGATTGGGCAAAAAGACAGGACTTTTTTCCAGTTTTGGTCAAAATTCATGTCAGAATTAAATTATTAAAAACATACTGGGGCAGTCTGGAAAAAAAAAATACAGGCATAACAGTTATTTTTTCCTTTTTGTTTTGTACTGAGTAAATATTCTATTTAATAAGCTGTTTTCAAAAGGTGCTGTAAAAAAAGAGGTTGATACACCAATATCTTGAGAAATATAAGCAACATTTACAACAGCAACAAGTCCCCAGAATTCTTGTTCTAGAGAGAAAATATCCACTAAGTTTTAACCTTATGTTCAAACAAGAAGTTCATTTTAGACAGTCTTAGCCTTAAATACATACTCTTACTTATAATTTAATGAAAACTATTAAAATATGCTCTGTGTTTTACTATGCAATGTGGCCTGTGGTACTTTTAAAAGCTAGTCAAGGGTTGGGGTGATGAATTTTTGGGGGAGAGCAGTTTGTTTTGTTTATTTGTTGATTTTCTTAAATATTGTTGCCTAAACACATGTTTTTCTGACTAATTTACCAACCAGGAAATAAAGCTGTATCATTCACATACCTGTGTTTCCCTAAAATAAAATTATTTCAAGATAGCTGCAGAAACAAGAAGGAACCCATCTAGATGAAGTGGAAGAAATGTAATTAACAGTGGTTATGCAGCTGGAGCTGTTTCTACAGACCTTGCAGTGATACTGGTCCTCAATAGCCTACACAGATGATATTAAAAGAAAAGGAGAAACAGAAACCTTTCTGTCAGGGGAAGTCAGTCTGTCATTTTATGAGACAGGCCTTTTCTATCAATATTCATAGATATAGAATACATTGTATTAAATCAATTACATACTTATAAAAATCTAGCCCATTGACAGTTACCAGATCCTCCTCAAGTAGAATGCACTGTTTATGAGAGTGTTTTCAGCCATGCTGAAAACTTTGACTATTACTGGTTTTAGGTTTTAGTTAAGAGGTGCTTGTAAGGAAGGCATCGGAAGTTAGTTCTGATTTCAGAAAAACTTCAGTGTTTCCCCCCTGCTCAAAGCACAAATAGGCATCCACCCAGAGCAACACACATTCCTCTGGGTAAATCAAGGCCAAATTATACTCCTGGGATATTGATCTCTCAAATGTACCATGTGTTTATCTGTCATGTTGTCACACACCTCCTTTATGGCATTAGTTTTAAGGTGAACACTGCACAACAGGCCCTTCAGGGCACCAAAACCAGTCTGTCTCAACAGTCAGTTATAGTCCTACAGAAATGCCCACAGCCACTCTTCCTGCAGAGAAAGTCAGACTAAATAAATGAATACAAACCAGTCACACAAGAAAAGAAGGAGCCTTGCTCTAGTAGGTAGCAGATAGAGATTAAAGAATACAAAAGTTAAAGATTTTGTTTTCATCATACAAAAAATGCCTATAAAATCGCAGTTCGTTCCATCACCTTTAGTCTACTCTATATAGCTTACATTTTGTAGGATTTTCCACACCAATGTTCTAAACAAGGGCAGGGAATCACAGCAAATTCCTTAAGGTTTTTAAATACCAGTTGATTCTAAATAGAAAGTCCCAAGATCAGCTTCTGTCTTGAGGGAATAACAGCCTCTGAGTATTCATGAAAGAAGCATGCTCTGCTGTGTCCTGTTGACAAGTCCCTTACATGCAAGCATTATGATTTTTCTCTCAGTCTCTTCCTTTGTCAAGTTCCAATTTCTTGTTACAATCTGGGATGATTACATTTTGCCCCATGTGAGTTTATAAACACATTGTAAACAGGTGAAACAAATCAATTAGGATGATTAAAGGCTTCCAGCTGGGTCTCCAAATGGGCATTTGCAGGATCCAATTTTGAACATCATTTTCTTTTAATAACATCTTGTGTATTTTTGCCACAATTTTCTAAATGATGTGTTAAAGACAAAAGGTCTTCCTGGCTGTATTAGCCAGTCTAAGCCATTTTACAAAAAGACAAATTAGGTTTATTTTTTATCTTTTCTATTGTTGGGACCATAATCCACAAACTTCTCAAGCTTTTATAGTATTTAGCAGCTATTTGGCTCATGTTACTGGAAAACTAAGAGAGATACACGATTATGCTGCCATTAAAACTACTGGCTCAAAGAGTTTATCAATGTTATTCAAAAGAAGACTCTCTATTTTTGTTTCAGAGAAAACAGATTTTCTTGATTTGGTGAACCCAAGACACAAGAAAAGAAGAGTCTAAATTGTAGACTCTAGACAAACAGAGCAGTTCAGAAGGGAACTGGATCTGTTCTGACAGCTACGAAAAGAGTGCAGCAGCAAGTACACCATGATGCACCAGCCATTGTATCATGCAGCCTGAATGATTTCTCATTAAACTCAGTGGAAAGACTCTTGCTGACTTCAGTAGTAATCAATTAGGGACAAAGATTAACACAAGATAAAGGTGTAAAAGAAGTGATGACAGTGGGATGTCATATGGCCACAAAAAAAAAATCCTATGCTAATGATGTGCATATGAAACTAAAGTGCTATCTAAAATGCTTTGGAGTCATACACGGAAGAACATGGTGCAGTTGTTGAGCAATCCACATTCTTGGAAGTGCTGGCTTGAATTCTACCTGTACACATTTCCATCCCTGCATTTCTAAATATGCATATTCCATCTTATAATTATTTTCCAAGTATAAATGTTTTGTTGGGTGGGGTAATAATAATTTTTGCTTGTCATAATAAATGAGCATTATGAGTTCATTCCTTTCAGCGATGTATATTTTATATCCCCACTTTGTTGTGTAGAATAAGCTATCTGTGGCACTATCAGCAGCTCCCACTGGAGTGAGAAATCATTATAAGTCCCATCTTTAAATCAAACCACCTCAGTGGGAGTTCAGAGTCCTTTATTCAGCAGGGAACCACACTGCTCAAGCCTGGTGACAGACTGAACAGTAACTGTCCAAAGACTGCAAACAAATTGTCACAGCACCCCACTGAAAAAATGTCTGTGTGGCTCCAGAATGCTTTTCAGTGGTGTAACAAGGCTTCAGTTGCTTGTAGCCATTAGAAATCCTTCTTCAGCTCAAATGCCTGCCATCTTTTATTGTCCCTGGAGAGGAGGTGTGGAGAGGTACAAGGTCTGCGTATAAATATCACAGAATATGGTGAACCTATGAGGGCTTCTGCATTTGTCACTGGCTTCAGAAAAACTGCATAAATTTTGGGTGCTATAACGTAAAGGCATTAATCTATCTAGAGAGCATCTACAGGAGGACCACAAGGCTGGAGAAGGGTCTGGAGGGGAAGTCTTATGAGGAGGGGCTGAGGTCATTGGGATTGCTCAGCCTAGAGAGGAGGAAACTGAGGGAAGACCTCACTGCAGTCTTTAGCATCCTCACAAGGGAAAGCAGAAGGACAGGCAGTGATTTGTTCACCCTCCTGACCAGTGACAGGACCTGGAGGAATAGCATGAAGCTGAGTCAGGAGAGGTTTAGCTCAGGTATCAGGAAAAGGTTCTTCACTGTGAGGGTGCTTGGGCACTGGAACAGGCTCGCCAGGGAAGTGGGCACAGCACAGCCTGTCTCAGCTGGATAACGCCCTCAGGCACACGGTGTGATTCTTGGGGATGGTCCTGTGCAGGGTAAGGAGTTGGACTCAATGACTCTCATGAGTTGCTTTCAACTCAGCTTATTGTATGATTCTATGATGAAGCTCAGACTACTTGAAAGAACCGTGGAGTAGCAGAACAGTCTGTAAGACAGATAACATTGGAGCACCCAAGAAGTCCTGCTGTTCACCTTGCATGTTGTTTATAGTTGGCTGATTACAGAGAGAAAAACTCTCTGGGAGATCTCTCCCATACAGCTGCAGAGGCAGAAGGGCTTGTCACCAAGCCACCCTGCCAAAATGTTCTGGTTTTATACCACATCCACTTAACTTGGAATCTCTGCTACGCTAGGGCTGATTTCTGTCATGTCTTTTGCTCTTACATGACCCCCAGTTTCCTTTCTTATTCTCTCCTCTCTCAACACAATTTCTATATGCTGTTATTCTACAATTCTCCTTTCTTTGCTTCTCCTACTAGTTTCTCATTTTTCTCTTTTCACTCCTATTTTTTTCATTCAACAAACTGCTCCCTAGTCTCAGTTCTTTTGCTAGATCCTATATATCTCATCATTCTCCCTTTCACTCCTGGCCTATTCAAACATTTCCTATATTTCTACACCATGTTCAGCACCATTCACTGCACAATTCAGATAGCATGTCTACTCTTCCCCCTCGTAACTGGCATTTTTCCATCCTTAATAGATGTAAGGATATCATACAGAGCAATTATAATATTTAGGGGCAATATGCTTATTATACATACCCATTATCCTATCCTTAGCCTCTTTACCTCACTGATTTTCTGAGCAACACCTAAGCATGGAACCTCTAGCCTGTGCTAGCAGCAGCTTTCATTCCTGCTGGAAGCACCCTTGCTGAATGGAGAGAGATCAAAAGTGAGAGCAAACCAAAAATTTAGTGACCGCTACTTCAGATTGAGCCTAAAGAGATAGACAAACTACCCTTAGATACCTGTAATGGCAAGATAACATTTACAGCAAACAAAATCATAAGCAGGAGCTTGTGTGCCTCCTTTGCAAATGACAGCTAACAGTGCAGGAAGAACTCACTTCTTTTCAAGGCTTCTTTTGGCTACAGAGATAACATCCAGATTCTGTTCAAACGTGGAGGTAGTTCTTGACCTTCAATGAAGGCTCAATCCACATTTTCTACTTTACTTGTGGCAATGATGGTTCCCTAGGAAAATGCTACCAAACATGCATGACAAATCTGAGTGAATGTAATAATTGCAGTTATAAAGCAGTATCTCACTATGTTAATGAAGCAATTTTCTAAGAAAAGCCACTTAGAGAACTTACACTTACAGAACACACTGTAATTGTTAGCGTACTTTCAAAGTAGAATAACTTAAATTTGTTATCAAAGGCTCTGTAACAGAGCTGTCAATACTCTCCACTAAATCTATCCAGCACAAAGCTATTATTGAGGGAATAGTCAAAGTTCCCCTACTTCCTTTCCATTTTGCTTCTTAGAATGACTGCCTGCTACATATTTGTAATCAATCTTGTGCAATAGCTAGGCAGTTGGCTTATCATTCAAATTTGAACTCTAAAGATAAATAGCATGCTTTTCATCTGATCCTTGGCCTTTGACTTATTTTACTCAGCCAGCCAGTTGTTAAAATTTCCATCAGTACAGCTGTATGAGTCACTTCACCCAAACAATCCATGTCTTTAAAGGGCAGACAGGGAGATAAAACAACCAAATTTTATCTTAGGCAACAAGAACTACTGTTGGTATCTATTGGGAGTAAGATTAATATAACTGGGAATAAGAATAATGTGAATGTAATAGAAATCTGACAATAGCACATAAAATAATAGCAATGTGCAATCTGAAGAAAACTAGCAATTTGAAGGAATGATTCCAGGCTAGAAGGAGATGCCTCAAGAGTCTCACAAGCATGTGAAAATTATTATTTGCTTACAGCTTATCACTTACTATAAGTAAAGATTTTCAAATATTTGGACAGTGCTTGGCAGTCCACACAAAAGCCAGCTCAATTTGAAAGACAGGGCTCATGACTACAAACCTGACTTCTTTACCAAGTGGTACTTACTCTTCAGAGGAGAAAGGAACTAGGTAGAAGAGGGAAACAATCCAACTGCCGTTCTCAAGAAACAGAAGACACCCAGCACGCAAAACTATTTCATACTATGTAATACCAAATGCACCAGTTTAGCTGAAATAAAAAGCTAAGGCACATGAAAGAGAGGGGAACTAACTATTACCCTACAGAGAAAAAGTATCAAAGTGCAGTAAAACCAAAACATTACCAAGCTTGAAATTCCAGATATGGAAATTGAAGATTCAGAACTGAAGCTGTTTTAGATCACTCCCTGTTTCTGACAGCACTTAGATGTTTTAAGATACTAGGGCAGTTATATCTACTAGAAAAGGCATAGCACTATTATGACCAATGTTGGATTTATCACATATTTTATCATTAACTATAAATGGAGTTAGCTTTGCTAAAACAAATATCTGTTCTGTAATTACTCATCTGTCAAAGATAAAATTTCCAAAAAAATAAGACTATCTTGAGTGAAATTTGTGTACTACAGCACATAAATATGGATGTAAAATATTTTTGCACAAATTCTTATCAGGAGCATTATCTTATAAATATTATTGTTATTGACTCATGGCTAATGTCTGTACGTAAAGACCTTGGACAAGTCTGCCAAGAACCTAGATGTGTACCGTAACAATTAAAATATATTACTCCATTTATTTGAAATGAGTATGAGTCTTTCAATTGCAGCAAACACAAGATATTCATCAAAAAATGACTGATACAAATTTTGTGTCTCCCTTGCATCTGTAACAGATCAAAAAACAGAAAACAAGACTTGTTTTTCTATTACTGTCGGTTTAGATGCTTTTTCTCATTGATTTTTTTTCTAAACTTTTAATTGTAATTACTTAAACATTTTGATTCTTTTTTTGCATGTTCTCCTAAGGTTACCAGCATACCTGAATTGCCAATACAATTATGGGCCAGGACAAAGAATGCTATCCTTCCTGGGAGCATGGGAACTGAGAAGGCAAATGAGATGTTTTCTTGCTTTATGCATCTATTTCCCTTAATGCTTTTACCAGTTCTAAACTGGCTCTTCTCTCAGTTCTCTGTATGAATCAGAACACAATCTCTGGTGTTCTTTGGCAGACAATCTGAAGTCAATCTCCCTGTACTGAAATAAATGCATGTGGACTTATCAGGTTCCTGTAGCTTTGGGACAGATGACAAATAATCCTGACAGCTTGGCTGTAAAATTTTGTATAAGAAATAAATGTTGTATGACCTAGCAGAGTAACAGAGGATTCAGCTGCATTGTGCTTTTCCATCAGGCTGTACAGTAACAGTATTGTCTAACTTTTTGCAAAATAGTTTCTCTACTGATAGTACATATGATTAACTGGGTGTCCCATGGCTGCAAAATAATATCCAACGAACCTGCTTCTCCTTTCAGTGCTGCCCTCACTGAAGCAGAACCACACAAAGAGCACAGTGACATCAGAATTGCAGGAAGACAACTATCTCCACTTTTACCCTAAGCTTTGGCTGATTCTAGATGCATGTGAATCTCTGAAGAGTTCTTACACAGGGGTTTTTGCTTTCTTTTACAGATATATGGCCATTATTGATCCCTTGAAACCTAGGCTCTCTGCAACTGCTACGAAGGTGGTCATTGGGAGCATATGGATTTTGGCATTCCTGTTGGCCTTTCCCCAGTGCCTATACTCCATAACCAAGGTGATGCCTGGGAGAACTCTTTGCTATGTAGCATGGCCAGGTGGTCCAAAACAGCATTTTACGTAAGCTTTTGTTCTTTTAAACTTGTGCATGGTGGTGTTGAGACTTGCAATGGACTTGGCAAAATCTCTGGCATTGTGCAGATACTCTACACACAGAATAACTAACAGCTTTGATCACTGAGAAATTCAGAGCCAGTTTTCTACGGATGATAAAGCATTATGTGTGATAAACAGAACAAATTTATTCTCTTCCACATCTGAGTGTTCTCCCTCCTGTGCTGCACTTTTACCGTTATTGCTGCACATAAGAGCACTACTTCTATACAGACAGAGATGGTCAGAACTGGAAACATAACATGCAATTCAAAGCAAGCTTCCTCTTTATCCTAACCAGGAAAAAAAAGGCTTTCTAGTCTCTCCTTAGAATCATTTAGGTTGGAAAAGACTTCTAAGGTCATCAAGTCCAGCCACTGACTCTACACTACCAAGTCCACCACTAGTTCATGTCCCTCAGTGCCACATTCACAGGTTTTCAGTAAACCCAGGGATGGGGAATCAATTGATTCTCTGGGCAGCCTGTACCAATGATTGACAACCCTTCTCATGAATAAAATTTTCCTAATATTCAGTCTAAACCTTCCCTGGCACAGCCTGAAGCTATTTCTTCTCTTGTAACTAGGGAGAAGAGACAAACATCCACCTCACTACAATCTCCTTTCAGGTAATTGTAGAGAATGAGAAGGCCCTAAACAGTTTTTTTCTCTAGATTTCTTCATGGGAGGGCTGGATTTTGCCACTTCATTCTGTTACTTATGTCAGATATTAGTCCAAAAGAGAAAACTGGATAACCTGTAACTGGTTCCACTTTCTGAAAGTGAGAATATCAGTCAATTAAATTAAATATATCCTATTTGTCCCTCTGGTAGAATTAGGAATAAGTGGCTACTTAGGCATCTGTCCTTTCATGTCATCACTGACATTTAAGAAAAACATTGCATTCAAGGCTGAAAGTCTGTGTAACTATCTGGAATCAAATTTGACCTTTTGCTCTTTATGAGGCAGGTGAAAGACGTCTTAGTCACATATAATTTTTATCACTTTAGGAGCCATTCACAGACATTTCTCTTTAGGGCAGGAGGGTCACTCTCAGTGACAGTTGGGGATCCTTCACTTATCATTCAGTAGGATTTCATCTGAAGTTGACATTTAACCAGGAACTAGCACGAGGCAAAAGAAATGTTCTTTGTTTTCCCAGTGCTGACATCAGCAGTGGTGACTATATTGCACACAGGCTGCAGATTTATGTTGTCTGTGTGCAACAGATCTGCCATTTGAAGAACAGTGGGTGATAGGACTCTTATCAGGGTTTTTGCATCAATCTATCACTAAAATACTTACTTTCCTCTTTGTTTTATGGTCCAGACTAGAGCGCCAAATGCCTAGCTTTCCCTCATGATACTTGGTTGTGCAATTAAATCAACTCAGCTAGTTATGGACAAACCCACCTTATTCTGTAGTCACTAATCACAATAACTATAGAGTCACTCATAATATACTAGTGCAAGCTCAGCATTAGAGCACATGCATTTAAATGTACATAAATTTGCAGTGCAATTCCAGACTTTCAAAAAGACAGTGAAAACACCAAGAACTAGCCAGTTAATATAAAACATGCTTTGTGCTAAAATAGAAGTCTTGACTTCTAGCAGCCCATTCCATTGGTATAGCTCCTCTGAAGGCACTTACCACCTTAATATCTTTTCATTGCAGGTATCATGTTATTGTGATTGTGCTGGTCTACTGCTTCCCACTGCTCGTCATGGGCATCACTTATTCCATGGTGGGAATTACCCTCTGGGGAGGAGAAATACCAGGCGACACGTCCAACAAATATCATGAGCAGCTCAAAGCTAAGAGAAAGGTACTGTTCCAGTAAATCCCACTAAGTGAATACTTATAAAATCATCTGCAATTGTGTTGCAACATATCACAGTAAATTCTTTCAGAAACACCAAATCACTTGAAATAGCAGTAATGAGAGATCAGCTTCAATACAAAATTTGATTAAGTTTGACAAGTTGTCTTCTCTGTTTACTGGCTGTTCTTTTCATAACATTAATGTTTGTCATTAAATAAAGGAAACATTTGGGTTTTAACTTCTTACTCCACATGTAGCAGCACACACTGTGTCTGCTATCTGGAAGCTAAGGCAAAAAAGTTTAGCCTTCAGAGAGTTAAGATACTGACTTTTGAACAATGGGCTAGCAAACCATTAGCTCTTGTTAGGTAAGATTATTATCCTACTGAAACAAAAGTGAATCTTGCTATAACTTTCAGGTGATTAAGGTCCATGCATATTTGAGATAAGAACTGATCAGCCTGCTTATAATATATAAATCAGATTTTTAAACAATAACTTTATTGTGAGAAATGCAAACAAGTTTTCCCAGATATTTTCTTTCAATCCCTTTCACTGTAGGTATTGCTTAAACTAACTAGACTTGAGATTGCTTATGAACTATTTGACTATCTCCAGTTCAGTTTTCCTAATGTTGCAATGCAATGAAGGTTTCTTTCCTACAACATTCTTTTTCTTAACCTAACTTTTCTTATTTAGTAAGACAGCCTTCTACATTTTTATTTCTGACACAATTTTTTATACTAAAATGTATTTAACCTTTCAGACTTGAAAAAATGGTACCCTAATACAAATTTCTAATTCACAATGTTGAGCACATTTTCAGTTGCTCAGTTTGCTTCCTGTTGCTATATGTTTGAACAGTGGAATACAGTGGAATATGCTACCGGGCTGCAGCAACAGCAGAGTGGGGCATATTGGGTCCTGAGAGAACACAAGATCTCCTTCAAATTCTGGAGAACACTAACATTTTCATTTCTTTCAGGACACTGCAGAAATCACTTTCTGTAACAGACACATCTTGCAAAAGCAAATGTGGAAGGGAAATTATTAAATTATTGCAGAACCAGGACATGCCAGAACTTCAGGACCTGTTATCATAATGACTAAGTAAAATAATCATCTTGTGACATAGAAACTAGAGGTCTCTGAAGACCAAATCCGGCTTTTACTATATGAAACAGAGAGCCCAATTAAATCCCTTGAATACCTTAAAAACAGCACCTGTTTAGAATTCTAAATATATACAAGAGACAAGGAAAAACATCCCTAATTAAAGGATTTTAAATGTGAGAGTACAGAGATGCATACCTTCAAGACATGCAACAAGGGAATTAAATTATGTGCAGATATATTATAACTGCATCAGTGACTTTATGGGTAGAGCTCCATGACAGCACTTTAGCTACACTGCTGTGCTCTCCAACAGGATTTATGAAATAACTGGTATTTGGAAAGATGAATCATAATTGGTTATTCATGGAGAGGAACTAACAGACTGGAATCCAAATAAAGCCATAACTCAGCCTGCCTCTCATAACAGAGCTAGTGCTTTGCCCCTTTCAGGCAAAGAAATAATCTGCTTCTCTTGCTATTTAGTGTATAGGTATCAAGACATATGGAAAATCTATGCACTTATAATGAAGGAGAAATATAAAATGCTGACTGTTTCATATCAGGCAATGTTACAGCACACAAAGGTGTCTGATTAGGGTTGTTTGAAATAGTATTTAATATTAAGAAGGTAGTGAACAGTTCATGCAAGACCTTTAAAAGAAACAATGTTTGCCAGCAAAAGATTTGAACAACTTGACAAAGTTGTTAGTACTTCAGCAGATAGTCTCATCACTTCATATATATGATTGGGCAATCCTGAAAGCATCATTAAGGGATGAAGGATTCAAAGAATTTCACACTGCACACTGTAGGCTGGACAACACAGTCGTGCTTAGTATCTGTAAGGTCAAAGACCAAATATTTAGAAATTCAGGACTGGATGAAACTACAAAACCCTTTTTTTTTTTTTTTCCCTTGACACACAGCTCAAATATCTCAGGGACTGTCCCATTCAAATCTGCCTGGTATCAGTCTTTTGAACTTCTGAACATTTGCTACATGCGGGGACTTTGCAGCCATTATCCCTTCTTAAAGCTCCTGGCATGAGACTGACTAATGTCCAGCTGAACATCATCTCTTCTCCTGCAATTCCTATTTTCATAATATGGAATTATAGTCTCAATGGTGTCACACATAACAAGTTTGTACAAGTGTCTCATAATATTACTATAAGATTTGCTAGGCCAAAATGTTCTTTATTGTTCTTTTCTGTTCTTTTCTGCAAATCCTTGCTCTCAGATGTCGTCTCCACACCCTGCTTTTGCTATCTAAAAGTTCCAATCATTCTTTCAGTTTTACTTAAACCATAAGAAGGAATAATTATGTACTGCAAGTAAAATCATTTAGTATTGTTTTTATCAAGAGGTACAATTCTGATACAACAGTTTGCTGAAAAAAGAACGCTTATCTCAGAAGATGCTATTGTCAGGCCACAATGGGAAGAATACAGAGCAGCAGAAAATGCTCTCCTTAACTTTTGTATTTCCTTTACTGTTCTCCTTTTACTTATGACTGTTACTTTGTGATATTATGTCACCAGGCATCTTTTTCAGTAATTTTCATTCCTCCACACTTATACTTCTGCATTTTCTGCTTCTCCTAACACAGCTTGAGGTGTCATCTCAATTTATTTCAGCAATGAAGATTGATTAAAAGACACATTGTTTCAATGTATTTCTTTTTCTCAACTTTGAATATAAAATGAGAAAAAAGTCCCATATGCTTGCTTTTCACAGCCTCTGAGAGAACTCCTATATGAACACTTCACACATATTTCTCTGGTTTGTTCATTTTTGTTTCCCCTCCTTTTCATAGATTTAGAGAAAGTCCAAGGAAGGGCAGCTAAAAATTATCAAAGGACTTATTAAGTGATTAAAATGGCCTGCACTTTTTAGTTTGGAGATGAGGAGGCCAAGGGACAAGATGTCAGCGTTTAGAGAAACATAAACGTAGTGGATAAAGTGACTGAAGAACTGTTGGTCACCAAATCCTGAAATGCAAGAACTAATAGGAGAGGAGCACAAGGCTGGTAGAAGAGAGAGCACTTTAAGAAAGAGTAATTTAAAAGTCATTAAAGGGCATCTGAGAGGTTCTCCTGCCAGATGCTTATGATCTCACAGATTTCAGAAAGGTTTTAGAAAAATTACAAGCAATAAATTCATAAATCATAGAGTTGGAAAAGGCTGGAAAAAACCTCCAAGATCAACGAGTCCAGCCTCTGACTGGTCTCCACTGTCAACCAGACCACAGCACTAAGTGCCATGTCCATTCATTTCTTAAACACTCTCAGATATAGTGACTCCACCACATCCCTGGGCAGCCTTTTCCAATGGCTGACAACCCTCTCAATGAAGAAATCCTTCCTGATGTCCAAAATTTCTCCCTAATGTCCAAGTAGATACTGAAAGGATGGATCAGAGATGCACTCCTCTTTAATACAATCCTGGGTGCTGGGACAGTATCGGGAAACTAGAAGATGGAAAATTGCCAGGTTCATGGGGTAAACAGCACCTTCTACTGCCTCTGAGACAGAACAGTAGGATAGATGTGCAGCTGTCTGATTCAGAAGGAACTGTCCTATGTCTTTATGCTCCTGTTTTTACATAGAAGTGTAGCCATAAAAATACTCCTGACTTCTCACTGGCTTTCAGTGCCACTAAAAATGCAGGTTTTCCTTTTTTATTTCCTTATCACATATGAATAAATTACATGAAAACACATTAATATGTATTTTATACCACACTTTACAAAGAGAAGACCTAGTTAGAAATAATGATACTTTTGCTGGCAGTAAAAGGTAGCCAAACAGGTCAGACCAGAAAAAAAGAAGATTAATTGCTTCTCTATGGAGTAATTTATTGTGGAGAAGAGGCAGGAAAAAAGAGAAAAGGAAAAAAAAAAAAAACAAGAAGTCAAAGCCTAAAACATTGCAGTACGGCATCAAAACTCTTGAAATACTGAATTAATTATGGGCTGACAGATTTGAAAAAACAAGACTCTACTCATAATATAAAGCTTATTCAAAATAAATTGGTAATGAAATATTACACTATGAACTCACAGATCAGATGATAGCCAATAATTAACTCTAAAATCAGAGATCCTTCTAGTTAACAAGCAACCACTAAGCCTAGACAGACAGACTAGGGTTAGATATTGCTCCATTCATAAAACCTTTTGTGAAAGTTTGCATCCAGCCATGTGAAACAAAATGTTTTGATACTCTGGGTCCAATGGTTTGTCTTGCACGTGACTTCCTACCCCATCTTGAAACTTCACTTTTATCCTACATATTTGTTCAAACTCCTTCAAGGTTGGAAAGTAATTGCTTCCTCATGGGACTGCATAAAGACATGGTAAGTTTAAAATCTTCAGTCAGTTATTTAAAACCAGTTATTTAAGCAACCCATCTTCTGGCTTATCCCAGCATGGGAACCAGCACTGTAGTCTCCACTACCTTATATTTATATGCCATTTTCAAAATGACATAGGAAATAGAAGTTTAATACAGCAGGAAGTAAATATAACTTGATTATCCTAAATTCAATTAAATCCCCCTCTGCAGACAACTACTCTACACAAATTTGTACTACAGATTCCAAGGGAAAGCCCAATCTTGACAGCTGATGCCCTTATATACACTGAAACATCACCTGTGACTAGTTTTTAAAAGTCAGACAGTAAGAAACACAATTTTATGGTCTTTTTTCAGGTAATGGTTTACCAAGGCTGCACATATGTCAAAATATTCACTAGACATGATGTTTAGGTGTGCAAAGAGAAGCAAATCCTAGAACACCCTGCATGTACAGTGAAGGCATCTTCACCCTACATACAGTCTAGGACTACAGATCACCCAAACCTGCCATGCAACAGCAGTCTGCTGAAGAGAACTTACATTGCCATGGTGCCTTCCTCATCATTTATTCATTCATGGGACACGAGTGTTTCCACTTTGAAGATTCATTTGTGCTTGTGCACCCAGGCAGGAATGACGGCCATGGTGGTCAGACACACCTCTTCCCTTTAGCTGATCTTACATTTCTGGGACTGATATGTGAAACAACCTACCCATCCTGTTGTGGGGTAATGAGGTGCAGAAGCTCAACTGGCCAGGAATACTGTGCATCTCCTGCCAAAAATAGGGGGCTGTATAATTTTTTGGTCCATCGATACACATCTTCTGTAAATGTGTCTTCTCTTTGACTTTGCAGAAAGTACAAAACAGACTAAATAAATACTAGAAGAGAGCTAACATAGAAGATTAAGCTGGAGAAATAAATGCTATTTTAAGAAGAGGTGATCTCACTGATCTAACAGTCATAGCACTATGGCTTATATTGTAATGTGTGAGTGGCTGTATGGCTTGACTAGCTGAAATTTCATACAGCTACAGTTAAATTATCATTTATCCAAAATGCTGATGCACTGTGATCACCTTGCTGGCCAAAGCTCTATCGTGATTGAAAGCCACAGGTGTACTTGAATGCAGCCACATTGACAAATTTAGCAATCATTGTTCAGCACGTTCAAAAAGAAAAAAAGCTTAGTAATATGAGGTTGAAGAACAACTCGCCCCAGCTAGCACCACTTCTGGGCACTCCACTGCTCTGTTATCAACCAACAGTCAATAGAAACAGAGATGCTTTTTAAAGACTGCAGTCCTTACATAGAAATGTCCCTAATTAATTCCTCAGGCAACTGAGGGTGTAACAAAAATACCAAAGTGGCAGCTTATGCTCATACATTGTTTCCCCTAAGCAAAATACAAAGTGACCAAAAAGTTTCTGAGGTGATTAGTCTGACTTTATGATTTCATACTTTTAAATCAGTCTCCTCTGAGGTTATAATCACGTAGTCATGTATATCAGATTTTGTGAAGCTACTCTCAAAATTAAATGTTTTTGAAGATTTTCATATCAATGAGTCATGGAAAGTTTTGTGTTTGACAATGTCACATTTCTTACTTAACATAAGGAAAAAGAAAACAGGAAGAAGGAATTCTCAGATGGTTTTAAAGGCTCTTTAGGAAACAAATTCATCCCTTGTTTGCCAGACACTGGAAGATGTCGAACTGTGCTGTCCAGAGCTTTCTCCACTTATTCACTGAGCATCAGTTTGTGTTCTTTCAATGGTAAAACATTAAATGAAAACAGAACAGGAACCAGCCCTCAGGCCTGTCACCACAAACAACTCTTAGAGAAATCCTTTGATATCATCTTAAACCTCCATCTTGTAAAAATCTCACGAACCATAGAGTTCAGTTTTCCAGGCTAAATTTCTTTATAGACAGCTCTATGCCGTTATTTTCAGTTAGTTTAATTAATTACTTAACATCCCTCACTGGTGTCATGTTTACAGATGTTTTTACGTCCATTTCTTCTCTCAGTCTTTGTTTACATTTGTTACATAAATGAAACTAGTGCATCTGATCTTCTTTTATACAACATCTTTATGCAACAAGTGACCAAAACCAGACAATGAATGCCAGCAATGTAGTGTCACCACGGTCGTGCACAGGGGTAACTCCCTGTTCTCTACTGAGAATGCCTCATCTGGAACATCCTAATATTTCATTTTTTTCCTTTCATGAAATGGATGACTTGGTCTTGCTATAATGAGTCAATAACATTTGTCTCCTCCTCTTTTGTTCACAACAGGCAAACAAATTCACAGCAGATAATTTTATCGGTCCTTAATTGAGCAAATCCCAGAATTTTCCTGAGTATGATCATAGCTGTGAAAGTACAGTGTAAAACAACCCATCAAAACTAGCACAGTACCAGTCCTGCAGTTCCTATCTGCTCTGTGATATCTGTCACTGCCACCACCCCACCTAGGGACACAATCACTACTGGTACCATACAAAGTATATGAACAGCACAGTGAAACTTCATTTCTGCTCCCACAGTTCTTCCACCTCACAGTTCCTTCTCACTTCTGCAGCAGCACAGTTGCTCAGAAGTGTCTTGTCATCAAATTTATCTGGCATGCCTTTATTTTGCTGTACAAAACTCCTAATACATTAAATTAGGTAGATCTCAAGATTGATACTTAGAGAATATACCCCAGATCAGAGAGAGATTAGTATGAAATACTTTCAATAATTATTTTTTTCTCTCAACTACCTTTCCAGTGGAAAGTGTTTCCCAAATCAAGCTCAGTAGTGAAATGTAACAGGTGTAAAATTACTTATAAACATTAATAATTAAGACAGGTTTCCTCTCATTCTGCTTCAGGGCACCTCTCACTATGATATCCTTAACTCTGACTATTCACAGGAAGTATGAAATAGCCTTCTTAATACAGTAGATGCAAACCAATCCTAAAGAAGCTAAGCCTGACTTCACAAAGTGCTACACATGCCTAAAATTGGGTTTGTAACCATGTAGATGGACTAAGCTACACGAGGAGATGTGACATGCTTCCTACAGAGCACAGATGCTTATCCTGCCTGCTGCCCTTCTCCATGGCTCTGCAGGTGTGAGCCAGCACTGGTCATTAACAAGGTTATTGAACACAACTGCAAATGTTATTGTTCCACCAACATTTCGAGGAGTTGTTCCATAATCATAAAGATAAATACCCTGCCAGACTCACCAGATTGCTATTAACAGTAAAGTCAAAGTCTCTATTTGCAAGTAATTCTATTGCAGTCAAAAGTTTGCAGAATAGGACTTTTTTTAAAGCTTATTTTCTCTAAGTTTAAGAAAAACTTGAAAAGGGTGAGGGTCAGAAAATCACATTAATATCTTTCTGGTGAAAATACTTGCAGAGTAAGATAGCTGTTACTATTTTGATCAGTAATATATTCCCATAGCTATCAAAAATCTCCACAAGAATACAGAATACTAACATTAAAGCCTGATTTAGGCTCTTCATTTACAATTAAGTTCTTGCACAGTCATCACATTAATTACAATGTATGACCCCCTCCCTAAACACATACACACAATGAGGCATCCTTTTTTGCATTAGGATGAGGAAAATAATCAATAATCTTTGGTTTTAAGTTTTAAAAAGTTCTGTAAACTCTTTCTATTACCAAGTATATGGACTGAAAACCCACTGAAAATGTAGGGAATGAGCAAAGTAATTATTAATGTTGTGAATCATAATTTCTATTTCACAGTCTCACTCTTCAAATGCTTAGAAATTGCCTAGGGAAAAATTGGGGCATGAGGTAGAGGAGAATTACTGTCATTGCAGGTTAAACACAAAATATTTTTTACAGTGCTGTTTTATGGTCTTAGAATTTCAGAAAAAAAAGGATTCACCTGTTCTCCTTTTCGAGTTTTTTTTTTCCTAGCAATTTGTTCTCTTTTTAATGATCTGCCCATAACTTTGAACAAGATTTCCTACTGAGGGAGAAATAAAGTCAGACATCCTCCTGATCATTCTCTGAGCATGACTGACACAGTGAAATATAACAAAATTATTGGAATTATTGCTCTTCTCTGCTCTCTATCTCCAAATAGCTACAGAACACTCAGCAGCAGTATCAGCTTCCATTCATTGCCTCAAGGTCCTAAAACTCAGCTAAGACCTGTGAACAAACACATCTTTCCACACCCATCGTCCATGCTTCAAGCAGCAATCACAGAGAAGTAAAAGCAGAGTAAACACTAAAAATGGCTTTATACTGTGCATAAGCCTTGCCAGTTTACATATTTACTGACAAAGTTTTCTAGTCAATACTTTTTTTATAGAACAGCTGGCAACATCTCCAGGTCAGGGGCAGATTTAAGAGACTGGTTCTGCATGGTCAGTGATTAGGCTCAGAATTGTGCACTTACAGTTGCTGCGATGTTTCTCATTAGTTTTATATTTTCCATCACTATTGGCAGAAAATTTATGTGAACTATAAAGTCTAGGCACAGTCCTAGGGCAAAAATTTCTGCTTACTAGTGCCTCATATATTTAAGAATGGAAGTAACACTGGGTTAACAGACAAAAAAAATTCATTGGAGTGCTTCACTCCAATGTCAGTGAGCTCAGTGTGTTTTCAAATGCATTGCTGAATTCAACTATACATGTTTGTTAATAATAAAACCAAGATACCTACAAGAAAGAGAAATGAAAGCCAAGTATCTCTTTTTCAACATTCAGATTTTCAACATGGAGATTATGATCTTCATCTTTCAAATGATGGAATTGGGTTTTTTAAGATAGACTTAACTTCTTCTTTGCAGTTCTCCCCAAGTTCAAGTTTGGGACCTGACCCTCCATACCAATAACCTTAAAATCCCACATTCAGGACAAAGTGTGTTCTTCAAGTTATACGTAAATTTTTTCACCAGCATATAAACAAACCTTGGAAACTTCAAAAGGTCTTTTGTTGTATCATCTAATCTGCAGTCAAAGTTATCCCATTACATATGCTAAATTATGATCACATGAATATTCCTGTGTGTACATGGGTGCATAAAAACACATTTGTGAATATATATATATACACACACACATATATATACACACACATATGCAGAGAGTGCACAAGAAGCCACTTCCTCATCAAATCCCTGTAGGGAAGTCATGAACAAATTAATTTTAGCATGAGTTTTCAGTCTGCTGAGCTTTCCAGAACACTGCCAAGCATCTGTGTGGTGGAAAGCCCAGGAAATCTGATGCAGATCACTCATTTTGGAGGACTGCAGAGCCAAGACCTGTATATTCAGCAGAACATAACTGCAGTTCCAGTACTACACCCACACACTTTGGCATTCATTACAGGATGCTCTTCATGTCAAAACAAAGCGTAACTTCAGCACAGGTTTTTCCTGAGTTAAAGCAGAAATCTACACACCTCCACACAGAGGGGTGTCTATGTTATGTCTATTAATGCCTTCTCCAAACAAATCTAATCCTTTAACTCAAGAATATAATTCTTTAGAATTAACAATTCTGTACTGTAACCTATTCAAAGCATCTTTATTTAATTACTCATTTTCTGGGGTGGATAGAAGTAATTTATTTCCCTAGGTTTTAAAGCAGGTTTCCTAGGAAACAGTTTCAGCCACCCTGGCATGGGTCAGCTTATACTTTATTCCACAAATTGGGATACCACAGGAGTATCAAACCAGTGCAATAATGACCAATGTGTTGACCACTATGGCCAAGCATGTGGATACTTTAATACTTGAAAGACTGCTTGTCTATACCAAAATAAATGCTTGTCAAGATAATGACACTCCTGATACTTTTCATCAATAATTGACCAGAGCACGTACCACATTTTATTGACCAAGTATTTCCAAAATATTCTGTATGGAGTTACAAGTCTACTTCTAATAAATTCACAACCTTGTACAGTCATTTGAAGAATGACAAAAATAAACTAGGTGCATGAAATTCAAAATATAAACCTCAATATCACTGACATTACCAGTTTCATTTGAAGTCAATTTAAATGAAAATGGACTGGGGAACAATATTAAAATTTTTTGCCCTTTTTTTTCTTAGGTGCTAATAAAAGTTTTTTCTTCAGACTTGGAAAGAGAAGATGCTATTACCATTGCAAATGCATAATTAGGATGGCAACTGAAAAATAGCTTTAACTGTGTTTTTCTGTAACAGAATTTTGCCAGGCAATTTAAATAAGTACAGTTCAGGAATAATTCATAGTTATTTTCTTATCAACAGAAAAGAGAAGAGGTTTTTCAAACTATGTAGGAAACAATCTGCATTACTTCTCATTATTTTCTTGTGCCAAAATTCTAGAGAAATATGGTAAACATTCAAATGGCTTCTAATTATATAAATCACTTATTTAATTACCCTAGGTGAATAAGATGGAAATAAAATAATTCAAACAGTAGTCTTTCCATATGAAACAAGAGTCTGTGCTCCTATTGTGAAGATAACAAAAGGTACCCATTTCATTTTAGGTTCAGGAGGACAGGTTTCATTATAAGGAGCCCACATAAAGTAAAACACAAGTAGGATGGTATGCAACTTTTGCATAATTCATTGGCAAAACTCATCATAGCATTAGTTGGTTATTGCAGTGTCCAATACATAAGAATAATTTTCAAAAGAGAACATTCACTAGTGCCATTCCTTCAGAAGTCTTACATGGAAAATTAATTTAAACATTGAGCCTACAATGAGGATTAAAGGTTCCAGAACACTTTCAGAATTGTGTCAAAGTGGACTTCAGAATTAACTACCCCATTAGCAAAAAAAAAAAAAAGAAGATATGATTATTTTATTTCCCCCCACATCAAATCGCATATTTGGTTGGAGGCATGGAAATGAATTCTGCTCCATCATTCACTCCCAGTAAAGAAGGAAAGTATTGTAAAATAAGTGGTGGTATGAATCTTAAGCACAAAAGCATTCAATCAGCTTTTCCACTTTTTTCCAAGAACTAGATCTCAGGTGGATAATCATACCCAATAATGCCAATCCCACAACAACCACTCAGAGTCATTTTCTAAAGAACATAAACTTCTTATGCCACTCAATGCTTAAGACCAAGACAACGATACAAGGCCACCTACCTTTACTTGCTGTCTAGCTTACAGAAATCTCTCTTAGGTTGAGTAGCAGACATTAGCATATTGCCTAACACCCAACAATCGCTTGTGAGAAACTGAGACATCTCTTCTTAGATAAAGTAACACAACTTGTGGAAACTTTTCCTCCTTGCCCCCAGTCAGATGCTTGTAAAATCACACATTCTCAAGGAAAATAAAACTCTGAGCAAAATATTTACCTCTTCTTTGCAATGGAACAGATATTTCTTGACATGCTAAGAGAAACTCAAAATCACTGTCAAACCTGTGTTCTATGAAGCTTTGGGGGAAAATGATTTAAACCAGCAGTAGCTAAGACCATTCATAAAAAATGTCACAATTGCTTTGGTTTGAGGGGAGTCCCACACTGGGGAATTTGGAAGAAAGCAAACTAATTAAAAACTACTTCACTCTAGACAAGAATATATTTTTGAACTTTTGAGCTTAACTAAGAAGTAAATGGTTATGAATTCTGTTTGCAACAAGGGGTTATGCAAATTGAAATTAAAAACAGTTTCTTTATTTCAAGTAACTGAGAAACACAGATGGAAAACATAAGTCAGAAGACTAAAAGTATCTGGAGCATTGGAATTGGCAAATACCTTATCTGGCCAAAAGACTTCCAAGCGTTCTCATACTTTCTCCTCCTAAATGTGCATCTCCTTCAATTATTGATAATCCATCCTTTCCTATGGGCTGAAAGAATACAGAAAATCCCTGAGTGAGTCAAAGCACTTGGTACCTCAGAAGTCAGCTCCATCTCTGTACTGTTGCCAGCAGAATTATTTTTGAATCCTAAATTTCTTGCAGAAGGGAGATAGTTTACACCAAATAAGCATCATGGAGAAGAAAAGGCATATTGGTGTTCCTTTCTCTCTGGTGCCTCATGCATAAGTGCCATGTATGTCCCCAGGACTGGGAAGTGGATTTACTGGCTACATTCTAACATGCTGGGAGAAACACTTTGTGAAATGTTAGTGTGGTATTTTACATCTCCCAAGAGTACAGGGCCAAAGTTATGATTCCAGGGATTATCTCTGAACTGCATTTAAGCAGTGTTCATGAATAAATAACATCCAGGAGAAGGTAAACAAAGACATTCTTACACTCCATGGGTTCTTAAATCATTTGCTTCTTGTTCATATCTGCATAACACCCAGGAGTAAAAGTTCTGAAAGTAATTGTTCTGTGTGGCATAAGTGGAAATGAAATCAAAAGCCAAATTCCTGTACTTGTACAAGCAGCAGTATCAAAGATGACTTAGAAAGGCAATAAGGAGCTGCAGAGAAGATTGAAAAGGAAACAATTGCAGGGTCCAAGTCTTAGGTATTGCTGGCAATTCATTGCCTTGCAATGTGAATTTCTATATTCCTCCAGCAGCAACTGAGTCTCTCAGAACAGTATATGTTATTCCCAATCTTTCAAGAGCTGCTCTCAATGCTACATCTTAAACCAGACTACCCTTCTAGCTATTCTTCATGCAAAATAAAAACAGTATGGAAAAATAAATGTACTTGCTGGTTTTTCTAAGTGCAGCAGACTCTATTAGTTCCTTTTCACTTTTACTGTTCCAAATGTTTCATAGCAAAGGCAAACTTGCAAACTCCAATTCCAATGCACTTACATTGGTTTAGCTCTTTTATATACATTTTTTTCTCATTACATTCATTAATGAAAGAATGCTTCTTACTCAGAAAGGATTTAGGGAATGGATAAAGACCAGAAGGCACATAAATTAACTTTTTCTAGACATAGTTTTTCTTAGATATAGGCAGCAGTGCATCAGTATCAGCAGAACTGGTTGATGAAAACCAATGGACAAAAATACATACTTTGATTTTACATTTACAAATCGAGCCTCAAGACTTGCATGAAGGTTGCACAACTGGGAGACTCAGTACAACTCATTTAACAAAAGTATTGCCTAGAACAAAAGTATTGCCTAGGAAAAAATCCTCTTTCTTCCAGTCATGCTGCCCACAATATACATAGAGGGAGATTGAACAGAACACCAGAAGAAAATGGTGCCACTGGGATAAAAGATTTTGACTGCAATTCACATTTTGGAAAGCTCCATGGTGAAATGGTGGCAGGAACAGAGCTACATTTTAAGCTAAGTAACTGAATTCAGTCATTTTCTTGCTTTAGAAATGTTTCCTAATGCACAAGAGAAAACCTTTCTAATGAATTCAATGCAACTCAGAACAGAAGGAAAAGCAACTGAAAAACACTAATATCTCAAAAAGCGAAACAGAACAAACCTATTAAAAAGAGTTTTTTGGGTTTTTTTCAGTCACAGGTTTAAGTAGTCAAAAAACAACTGAAGGTCTTTTATATTCTGCAGTTGGACCTGTAAAGTGTCACTGGGGTTTCTTAATGAAACACCACAGTGTACTGGGAAAAGACAATCAAGTTTTTGTGGTAAATTCATACTGGGCGTGTTTAATTTACTTTCTCTGTTGGTTTACAGGCACTTGTTCATCAGAATTTATTCCAAGTAATCTCAAGGTGCCCTGGGTTTAAAGACCTTGAAGTCACTTTCTGTTCATAGTTATTGATATAATCAAGAAATGAAACTCTATACTGGAAAGACCAACATTACAGACAAGAACTGCAGCTATAAAATGCAAGGTATGGCCTTGCAGTGTGTGCCTCTCTCTGAAAGGGAAAAGGACATTGGGAATAATCTCCCTCCTTCTCCTGATTCTTTTTTTTCCCTCCATTTTTGCCAACACATAGTCATTCTTATATGATGAAATGAGAACAGACTAGGTCTTTTTGATTCCTCTCACAATTTTTGCATTTGACTTCAAATTTAACCTTAATTGCCTTCTGTTTCCAACAATTTTACCCCACACAGACTTACAACATACCACTTATCTTCTCCTAGGAAATATGTCAATAAGTGAACTGTACTATATAAATACTTAAAATGACATGCAAACCTGAATGATTAAGAATGCAATGTGCTTCACTGTCTGTCATTCAAGTGACTCGTTACTTCACAAATTAAATCAAACACTAATGTCCATCTAAAATCATCTGTAGCTTGTTATCTAGTTTGACTATTTGCTTCAGAAATTTCTGCTTTCAGAAGGATGATGACTTAATATTTAATCATGGATTTCCAGAGAGAAACAGCAGCAAGAAAGCCTTATACGAATCTCACTCTTTTAAACTATGAGTATTTTGTTTTAAACCAAAGAGTAACCTTGCAGGGAAAGATGCAGTTCTCTGGGGGTGATTTGGCATTTTTCATTTCAAAACTTAAAACATTCAAAATTAGAACTGAATTGCCTGAAATTGTGACAAGAAAAATTTTGGATTTTCTTTGCAGGGTAAAAGTTAGTTTGGGATTTCTGGTCCCTTGAAGAAAATCTGAAATGTTGTATTTAATAGTAATTTAAACTGAAACTTCATTCCTTCAAAGTCAATTTGTGCAGCAGCTGAAATCTAAAAGCTGGTTTTCGTACAGCTTGTGAAGGTTTATTAGCTTTAGGAGACCTGTAAGTAGACTCTAGAAGCACTGCTTGCCTTGCCCTTCAATACCTCACAGAAAACTAGACAATGAGCATTTGGATGTCAGAAAAAAGACAAACAACTTTCTTTTGGAAAAAAATTGACATAATTGAGTATGCCAAACAGGCAACATGGACTCATTCTGTGATTTCTAGCATCTCTGGGGCATGAGTGACACAGATTAAGCTCAACGAGATTAAGCTACATTTGTTGCTGGGATGCCCTACTGTTTTGGCTCTCAAGCACTGCACAGATGAACTGTAAACTGTAAATACAGATTGACCTATTTACACTCTGAAAATTTGGACACAAAATCCTTTCATTCAGTACCTATGATATTCCAGTGATGACTAATTCTAGGAACAATTTCACATGCACAGCTGGAACTGCAAGGCCTGCTAATTAAATATCAAGAAAAATAAAGAAGACTCTCAAGTGTTCTGAAATTACAGAAGTCCTGAAAGGTGCTGAAGTAACACTTATCATTCCTGACAGATCTATAAAAACACAAACAAGCAAAGGGCACCTGTAAATCAATGACAGGGAGTTTAAGTAACATGGTAAAACTACAGAATTAAGACTTTTATCTATACAATGTGTACAAGGCAGAGGTGTAAGTCCCCAGCAGAACAGTGGAAGTTATGTCAAAAGCAATGAAATAGCAATGCCATTTAATGATAGACTGATTTGACAACACATTTTTATGCATCACTTCACATACATAGTTTAGTCCCGAAACTTCTGTCCACATAAAATCATAACCCTTTCCCCCCACCCCATAAATCACATATATAGTCCCATAAACTTCTATATATGCCTAGATGCAGATACACAAACATACCTGTGAAAGGTAAAAGTGATACCATGTTTTGGTGTGTTGCCTTCCTTCATAAAACTGATCTTCCTACTCACAGGCTGATGTATAGTTAACTGATGAAAAGTGCTTCAAAAGAACCAACTATTATAAATGTTTTATATTTAGCCAGATGCCTCTTTTTTGCCTTTAAATGATGATCTGTGCATATATATAACAATAAGCATTCTTATAAGCAAAATCTTGCACATTACAGTCCCATCCAGCAAGAAAGATTGTAAATTGGTGCCAGCATTAAATGAAAAATTGCTTTATGCTTCCCATAGGAAGATGTTATGGTATTCTCCTTAACTCGCATTACATTTATATGCAAAATTATTTAATCATGTTAGTTGGAATTTTATAAAAGCATTAACCAAAGACATGTAAGTATGGCAAATTTCAGCTCTTTGTATTTTTCCCTTGGTAAAACTAGAAACAGTATGAAATGGAACTTTGTACAGAGGAAAATACAGGAACTGTTCATAGAGATCCCTGTTATTCTTCAGTATTCACAAGTACAAATGAACAAGAGACTTCCCAGCATGGATCTACCATGTCTAGTTCCATTTCAGCTACAAAAAGAAAACCTGTGGTGTAAACATGTGACACATTGTGCTGAAAATGGTAGCTGGACTAGTATTTGACATAGCTGAAAAGAGAAATATGGGAGTGAAAATTTTACATGAGTTGCAAGTTTTCCTCATGTGTTTGGAGCACAAAGCAGAGCCCCTCTTCATCTGTGCTCACCAGAGCACAAATTTGTGCTCACTATGGCAGCTAACAGATGTTGTGATGCCCGCAGAAAACAACAAATAAGGATCACCAGGCAAGGGAATTGTTAGGCTCTGAAATTACACAGGATGCTGCAGTTGCTCATTTCCTACAACCTAGAGATATTCAAATCACATCTAAAAACTGGGGACAAGAAATAGACTTGCAGAGCACAATAAAAATAGACAGCAAGGTCAATAAAGGCCAAAATGAGGTGTCTGAATAAAACATTCTGTAACCTTATAGATGTACAGAAAAGAAGTGATATTTTAGATAGCCGAATACATTACTTGCAAAAATCAATACAAATAACGTCAGGAAAGGTTTTCTTGCTATTTTTCTTCAGAAAAAGAGGATCTCCAGTCAAGAAGAAAATAATAGACTCAGATTAAAATGAAAAACTATATAAAAGCATATTCACCTTTCCTTTGACTAACTTTAAAAATTAATTACAAGAAAATTATTAATGGATGTCAAAATGCTAGCCCGAACTAAAAAGGCTTAATACCATTATTACTTCTTTCAGGTGGTAAAAATGATGATTGTGGTTGTGCTGACGTTTGCCATCTGCTGGCTGCCCTACCACATTTACTTCATAGTCACTGGGATCTACCAACAATTAAACCGGTGGAAATACATTCAGCAAATCTATTTAGCCAGCTTTTGGCTTGCCATGAGCTCTACAATGTACAATCCCATTATCTACTGCTGTCTTAATAAGAGGTAAGAGTTGGTTATGAAATGAGGTGCATAACTTCACCAAGAACATAAACTGCTTAAATGGAAAAAAGACACAGAATTTTCACTTAAATAGATTCCAGTTAGTGGGGAAAAAACAAAATGGGAAAAAAAAAACCCTTTCTTAAGGTTTGTACTTGAAAAGAAGCCCCACAAACCCAGAGGCAGACTTCCAGTAAATATTCTGGTCTACTTAAAATTTCAGAGCAAAATGCAGTTTTCAGAAACCAGTCCTTTCCATGTAGACCTCCCAAAATTTTTTTAAAAAAACCTATAGCATTTTAATGGCTTTAGTTTGCAAAATATAAAAATAAAGATGGTAATTAGTGATATAGAGTGCAAGCTGTATGTTCACCAATTGTATACCCAATTTTATTTTGCTGGAAGAATGCAATACAAAATGTGATTTACTGTGTTCTGTAGATCTCAGCATTAAATTTCTACTGCACTCCAAGATCTGCAATAGGCTGATAAATATTATACAAATATTTATATTCTCATTACTTAATACTAAATTACAGTAGTGTTTGATAGCAACACATTATGCTCTGAATTTCAAAGGCACTGTACCTATTGAGTTTGGTGACATTTTACAGACACCTGTTAGCCTGAGACTGCTGCATTCCAGAATAGACTCAAATCTTTCATTTCAATTTATAGGACCAGGATCTACACAAACAACATCCTGGCCATCCTATTCACCAGTATTTCTTCTAGCGTTATTGGATAAAGAACACCAGGAACAATTAATTACTTCACAAAGTCAGTCAGTACAAATCAGTATTGATTAAGTAATCTTAAATATTATTTTAAATCTCTTTTGACTTAGCAGCCACTGCAAAGTTTAATTACTGTCAAACTTTATAGCAATATTGCACGGTATTCCTAAACCCCAAATAAAGATCATGTAGTACTTGTCAAAAGGAATCTAATCAAAAATGAAGTGAACAAATCCTAACAAGTTTTTATTGGTGCAAAAACACTGGCATCATCCTTCTTGATGAGGATAACTTACGACAATTCCATTCATGATCTTTTAAAAAGACAAGGCAATGACTAAATTCATAGAACCTTCTGCCTTTTGATGAGCTTTTCATCATTTACAACTGTTTAAAGACAAGGTAAAGTTTTAGCATGCCAGAACAAAACTAACTCAAATGGCAAATTTTCCATTAATTTCAACAGAAATCAGATTTCACTAAGTGTCCAGTGTCTGCAAAATCAAAGACAAGGAAAAATCAGGCCTCATTTTTTTCAGTTACCACCATAAAACTTCTAAACCAACCCCATTTTCTTCAAAAACTTTTTATGGCACAATTACAAAAGTATTTATAAAAAAATAGTATCTCTGATGTGGCTTATGTTGACACTTGGAAACTGCAAAATTAAATGTCTGGATTAAAGAATACAGTCAAAGCAAAATTAATATTTTGAGACATACTAAAGGTCACCTTATTCAGAATTTGATGCAAGAATGAAGTCCTGGTGACCGTGCTCTTATAATTAAGTTCCATATTGAAATGAAGATACCAGAATATCTGCTTCCTTTTCATTAAATAGGAAAATAGAGCTTGTTGCTGGGAGTCAGATCAATTCATGCCTCTGCTGGATCTAGTATCAGACAGAGTTAGAACATCTATCCCCAGCATCATCTTCCAGGCTAATTAGGATATTACGTATCTAGATAACGAGAGCATTATTTCAAGATGAAGAAAAAACATGCCCTGAATTAGAAAGAGGATGGAAGATGCCAAGAAAAGTAATACAGTTAAAAGATGGTTTGGTTTTACAATTCCTGTCACTAAATCCATTTACATTAGAGGCTCTTTCAGTATTTTTCCAAAATATGGACTGCATGTAAACAGAGAATGCTGAATAGCAACCTACCTGCTCAGTTGTCATCATGTGAGAACTCCATCACAAACTTAAAAATTTGAGGAAAGAAAAGTCACTTCTGTGAGATCTGTTAACTTTAACTAAACACTTGATCTCAATTTTTACCTGCAGTCATCACTGTGGTAGTTTAATCACTGCTCCAAAAAACTTACAGACAGGATAAACAAGAGAGCTGATTGTTTAAACAAAACAAGAGGAGCAAGAAAAGGGAGAAATATAAGCTTTAGGTCTAGGTGAAAAGGTGTTCTTTTTCCAGTTATACATAGATACATAGAGAATTGCTTTTCTAATTAATATATTAAGCTTTTATTCTGGAAATGCATACACACAAAATGTAACAATGGTCTTTACGGTGAATCCCTGCCTCTGTATGAGTATTGCAAACACTGATGCTCTAAAGCCTCAAAATGCCTGTTTATAGATTACTCACATTCAGATTTCAACTTTCTAGGATCCCCTTACGTATTAAAAATTATTTTCCAAATATTTCACATGAACAATTATTAGCCATTAACTCATTCCCATACAAGCATCCCTGTTAGAGAAACACGGAAGGGACATTGAAATTTGGAAATTGGGATGGCACTTTGCAGAAAAGTTACGAAGTTCCTTGCTGAAAGAAGATGAAAATACAGGTGCAGATCTCATTAGAGGTCAAATCAAAACAATTTCTGTGAAGACAGTTCTGTGAAAGTTGGTGTTTGTTTGCTTTGCAGAGGCAAAAGACAGGAAATTCATTATAAGAAAAACACCATTGTTAAAATGCAGTGACAGCATATAGAAAATCAAACCAAAATGAGTTGCTACCACTATCTTTTTTTGTCCTACTCTGACTTCAGTCAAGGAAACTCCCACTGAGTTCAGCCCACCCAGGCCTAGGGGCAGGATAACTGGCCAAGTGAGTACCCTAGCAGCACTCTGTGCTTTCAGATGAAGGCCTGGGGCCTTGCAAGCCCAGGCTTCCACCAGGCTTCTTTCCTCCTAGGTTCCGTGCTGGCTTCAAGCGAGCTCTGCGCTGGTGCCCCTTCATTGAGGTGTCCAGCTATGAGGAGCTGGAGCTGAAGGCAGCCAGGTTCCACCCCACACGGCAGAGCAGCCTCTACGCTGTGTCCAGGATGGACTCCAGCATGACCGTGGTGTTGGACACCAATGATGGAGACAGCATGCACACCAGCCACAAGAAAAGACCAGCTCCAAGGGACCTGAACTTCAATGGTTGCTCACAGAGGAATTCCAAGACTGTCTCCACAGCCTCAAGCCTCATCAGTTCAGTGCACACATCAGTAGATGTTTATTCCTAAACATTTCACTTTGCTAGAAGGGCAACACTGGACAATGTTCTCCTACTTTGGAACTCAGTATCCATACCACAGGAAAGCAAACCAGATTCCACTAATAAACCCTAGCTATAAATATTGTGAGATTTTTGGGAAATCTCTTCTTTTTTTTTTGCTTTGGAGAGGAAGAGGAATTTGAAGACATATGTATGTCTCGCTCCAAAAGCATAGTTGCACCTTAGCCGCAACAATGTTCATAGGGATTATCCAGAATAAACCAATGGCATTAAAAACTTTGCTTCAGTTGTCTCTGACCAGTGGCATTTATGTTTGACTTACCAAAATGTAACAGGCTCCTTTACTTATTGAAGCAGAAATGTACTGTGTTTTCCATTACAAGTGTATTAATTCAACAGTAACAAAATTACGTGATATTTGATTATAAAGATGTATTTATAATGAAAACCTAATGAGCCCCAAGTCCATTAAGCTGTTTCACAATTTAGCTCCATTCCCAGACAAACAGATAAAATTAAGTTCACGTGAGTGCAGTTCAGCTCTGTCTGCAACAGTAATTTTGCAAATATATATAAGAACCGGAGAACATGACTAAGAGACGAAGTTAATTCTACCAAAGTTTGCATATTAGTGAACATTAGATTCTAATGGGATTGTATTTCCAGGGGAATATATTGCTTTGAGGAAACTCTCATAGCTTTGTATCTTAGTTCTAGGGGTAAGGTCTGTCTCAGTGACCTTAACAGAACCTTTCTGATTGACTTTAGAAAGGCCAAAAGATTTTAAACTGAAGATTCATATATGAAAAAAATAACACTGTGGGAACAGACTCTTTTCTGCAGAAGATAAAGTAACAAGACTCATGACGACAAACTTCCACTGGGAAAAAAACCCCTATTTGGGCTCTTTTCACAAATTTTCCATAGCTTGATGCATGTAAAAATACTCCTGTGCCTGCCTCTGAAAACATTCTAGGCATTCTTACACAGACATGTTCCCACTGAATTCAGACAAAATCCACTTACCATCACTGTTGCAGACGAAGCTGAATGTAACAAAAAAAGGGACCAGAGAGCAGCCTTAGTTTTAGTTTAATGACTGTGTCAGTTGCATGGATAAATTGGTTTCATGAATGTTTGTTGTCAGTTAATGAAAATACAAAGAAGAGTATGAATGTCTTCCTGAGTTAGCCAAACCAGCACAGGACAGTGTGTATCTGGCTGAACCCAACACAGTACCAAAGCTGAGCAATTAATAAAGAGACATTTGAAGTGAGAAAGGCTTGAGCTGGCTTTAGTCCACATTCCTTCCCAGCAACTGGGGATGATCAGCATTGTGACAGTGAGCATATCAAACAAGATCAGTAAAACAAGAATCATATTTGTGTATTGTGATTCATGTACATAGTCAATTGTTACGTTCTGCTAAGCGTTAACTTGTACTTGTATAGTGATTGCAGTGCACTGTGGTATCACTAAATCAAAATCCTAAGGTAAAATATCCTCAGATACATAAACCTGATACATTAAATTCTCCATGTACGGAATAACTGAAGAATATGATCACAGAACATTGTACTCTTACAAAAATGAATCACAATTCCAGACTCACTTTTTCTATCTATGGCCTGATATAAAATCCACTGAAACAATCCATTCATTAATGACTTCCCTTTTAAATGTTGGTCCATGCTTTTCAACAGTCTATTTCTCTAAAAAAACAGGTATTTTCCAACATTGTAATTGTCATGCTCTCACTTCTCCTTGTCTTTTTTTCGTGTGTAGCAATCCAGCAAGTGTCATGCAATGCCTATAAAATACTTGTGAATTTTTTCCCTTTAAATACTCTGTTTTAAGAACTTTAAATCTTCCCAGGTTTTTAACAACTCTTTAAAAAAGATCCAGGATAGTCACACACAAACAAAAAATTATGCTAAGTATATTAACCTAATGGTGATGTACTACAAACACATGCTGTGAAGTTCTCTGTCTGCTCATGTACAACTTCTGAGAAACATACATAGAGAAAATGTATACTTGTTAAATAAACAGTCTTTTCTAATAATGGCTATTACAAGAGCAGTGTTGATAAATTTGTTGTTTTTAAATGTAGAGTATAAATTTTAAAAAGTTTTATATAAAAGTACAGCAGCATACATGTATAAAATATCATCTTCATGCAACATTTAGGATTTTTCATTGACAAATATCAAGAAAGCAATGGTGGCCTCCTCACACCTGTACCTCTAGTGAAACAATTTCACTTTAAGTGTTTATGCTATGACCTCCTGGACAACTAATCCATTGATAACATCACTATATTTTCATGGGCTAGAGGTATCAAAACACCCTCACCATTCCTGTAGTTCTTCTGAAGTTACAGGATATTCCTGTATAATAAATTAAGAAATCTCTCCCTGTAATCACAGCATTGCTTTAACAAAACATTACAGTGATAATGTGGTGCAAATCAATCTGTGTCTCAGCCCCCAAGAACATGCAGGGTTACACAGTTAAACAACTAGCACAGCAAAAGCTGTGACTGACAGCAGCTTCCATACGAATTACTATTTCTGAACAAGCATTTTCAGCAAGTGGCCTGGTCACTATAAAATTCCTTACAGGCCTCCTGACACCCCTCACTGAGTGCAGAGGAAATCAGATCATCCTCAGTTTGTGTCAATAAGACTGCTCAAAGTAGTAGTGGGCATACAGAGCACACGCATGATTGCTGGTGCAGCACTGTGGCTGTCTCATGTCTGCAACCTTCAACCCACACTCTTCAGTTTTGCTAGGAGTGAGTTAAGGAAAACAGACCAATACAGAGCTAGGTTCTTACCAAGAAGGGCACAATAACACTCCAAAACAGCTACAATTAAACAGCATCAGGAAAGGTCTTCTGATCCTGAAATCTTCTGAAACACATTCGTCCTTCTCAGTATAACAGTTGTAGTACTTCAGCCCAGGCTCCTACTGGAGTCTGCCTCAAACATTTATGTGATGAAGAGATCATTGCTCCCTGAACAGCCACTTTGCAAGGACATTCCCTTGGTAGAGAACAGGTTTAACTTTCACATCACCAAAGACAAAATAATCAGCATCAGTTTACTCTGTCATTCCCTTGACATTGGGTAAACTTTGAAAAAAAAAACCAAACAAACAAACAAAAAAAAAAAAACAAAAAACAAACAAAAAACAAACAAAAAAAACCAACCCCAAAAAAAACCCCCAAAAAAACAAACCACGCAACCAAACCAACTTAAAAAGCTAAACATGACTATTTAAACAATAAAAAAATCCCCCTCATTTCTTGTCTCAAGTCTTCGTGGTGGTGCATTTTCCCCCCCACACTCTTTCTTGAACCACTCTACAACCTCAGGAATCCCCACTGGGCACTGGCCTTTGTGTGATGAGTTGGGTGATCAAGCTTCCCTTGATCATATGGCAACTCTTGAGTGGTTGAGCTGGGAACATCCCTGAGATGAAGGACAAGAGCACAGTTAGTCCCCCACTTACAGCCTTGGGACTTTGCCTGAACCATAACCCAAGGGGAATAATACCATTGTGGCTGGAGTTTTGAAAACAACTTGAAATTGTATTGGAAACAATTTGGAATTGTTTTGGAAACTCCAGTCATGACTGATCTGAGGATGGAACTCTTACAGACTACATCTCACTACCCTATAAACAGAGGTCCTAAGTGAGGCCCTTTGAGCTTCCCTGGACTTCAGTGTACCAGAATCTCCCCTTGAGTGGGGGATGGCTCTCAGAGCTTGCAAACTTTCATGTTTGTGAGAAAGCTGAAGACAGGGCATAGGCAGATAAAGTCTCACTCCTTGAGCCTCAACCGCTGAGAAAAGCCAAAGCACTCGACAGGGTATTTGACTGAAATCAGGGGGAATTTTTCACAGGTACTTCTGTACACACTTCATTGTGGCTGTGTGCATGCATGTGTGTGAATTGATTTAAATACCCTGTAGCAAGTATAGCATAAACACTGACATCTCAGAAGGATAATTAAGTCACTACTGCAACTTTAGTCAATTTTATTGAATTACTTCATAAATGCTGAATTAGTTAATTGATTACGTACTACTTAAATCCTTTAAGCATGAAACATTTATCAGGTGTAAGGTTAAGTATTTCAATGGCATCCACTCTGAACCTTGTGACTCTATGGGAAGGTCTTCCTTCCCTTTGCACCCTAATCACTTGTATCCCTGGTCTCCATGCAAATCATTCTAGTGATTTTAAGCCAATAATCCTTTGTATGCTTCATTTCCATAGTAAATAATAGAGTGAACATTGCCATTGAACTTGGCTGCACTTTCACGCATTTATATTAAAACTTACTTTTCTCAATACCTGTGACAGGGATTCTTTAAACTACCTAAACCACTCAATTGTGACAAATTGGCATAGTCAGCAGAATACTAAATCAGGATTTGCAGCAGTCTTCCACATAAAAGCATGATCTTGAGAGGAAAAATGATCTCCAAGCAAGCTCAGGGTACTCGGACAGGATGCTTCCAGCAGACTGGGTTAGGATTATCTCTTTGGCAGGAATCCCTTGACAGCCTTCCTTCTAGGTCACTTACAGCACATTGTCAAGGTTGGGAGGCACTGGCAGACCTGCACAGAGTGAGCTATTTGCAGCTGCTTTACATCTGGTAACTAAAGGTGTCACTGAGGAAGATCTCTGATCAATACCAACATGTATTTTCAAAAATAACATACAGAAGGAACTGATGATAAAAAGGAGAACAAAACATGTTTTAGAAGTTGGTGCTTTCTTATCTAAATAAAACCATTCAGGTATTTTGGAGGTGGATGTTCGTCCTTCAATACTGGGGAATTTTTTTCACATCAGTGAAGAAGAACCTATTTCACTGATATAAATTTCCAAACATTTCAGGCTGTGCCCACCAGGGTACAGGATTCAGAGAAACTCTTGTTCCTTTCGCATTTATTTCAAGGCTTTTGAAATGCCTATTCCAAGTGGAAATTTACTGCTGAACTTCTTGCTCCAATTCAAGATGAGTTTAAATTTAGTGTCCTAAATACTATGAGCTGTTTCTTAAAGAATACCTCCAAAGAGTACTACAAATGTTGCAGGAGATACTACTAAGGGCATACCACTGTTTACAGATATCTTGTGAGTTCCCTGTATTAAATAATGCATTCAGTTCAGTTTGTGTCTTCCTGTTCATGAGCAGATTCAAGTGGTTCTACATTCATAAATCAAAATGATCTGTTGAGACCAGTCAAAGATAATTCTTTATCAGTCCCTGAGCAGTTGCTGTGGGTATTAAAATACAAATTGTATTTAGATGAGTTCATATATCACATGGATATAGTTACTGGCTAATTGAATTGTTTCTCTCCCATCTATAAAACTGAAACATGCATATTGCATTACAACTGGCATCAGATTTCCCAAAGCAAAGGGTTAAGCTTTAAAACACCAAAGCTGTTTGTTATGAGTACTCTGCAACAGCCTCTAGATTCACTATTTCTAAGTTTCACAAGGAGTTTTTCACTGCAATATTTGTGATGCAAACAGAAAAACGGACACCAGGAACACTCACATGAATGGTACTTCCCAAGCACACTTAGTATGGAAATTCACGTTGCCCAGCTTGCTTGGATTTACACGCTTTAGATTTTAAAAAATCCAAAACCGACCAACTAATAATCTAATCAGTAGGCATTGACCAATTAAATCCTAAAAATGTGCCAACACCTGAAATGTTCAGCAGCTCTTCTACAACACTACCCACAAATTCACATGCAAGTGAAGGTAACAGACCAAGTCTGTAGATAGTACACGCATAAAAACTTCAGGCAAGCTCTTTCTTGAATGCAAGGGAAAACTTCCTGGACAGCATCTACAGATTTGCAGAGGTTCTGCCAGAGGAGGTCTGACCAAGGACAGGGATATGTTCCAGCAACAAAGGACTTCAGAGCAGTCCTTTGAGCAGTCCAGCCAGCAGCTCTCTACTGTTTGCAATACTGAAATCTGTATCTTGTATGAGAACTGAAGAACTTAAGACAGGCAGCAACACCTTCAAGATCAAAGGTAGAGCTTTGCCTCGACCTGAAGCTCTACTCAGTAGGACCCTTACACTAGGCAAAGTAACCTTTTATTCAGAAGTGTGTTCTAATATATTCACAGCCTTCATTCATTCAGTTGAGTTCGGAACCTTGAAAACATTTAAACAAATGCATCACCAAGAAGGCATGGGCCAGGTTAGGTGGCCCACCTGGAGCAGCTCTCCTGAGGATTGGCAACTTCAACAAGGCAGACAAGAAGTTCTCATAGAAGCATCATTATCTTCACTTCTCATCCTATGTACGCCCTGCACCACAGCACTCTCATGGCTACTGAGTCATGCGATTGCTGTCACCTGGTCAGGCTAATGTGTATGGGGTAGCAGGACCACTGCTAACAGAGGAAGGAGAAAGCAGCCAAACAGCTTGCCCCTGGTCCCCAAACTCCTTTTCATAGCTTGTTAGACATAGAATCACACTAAAACTAATAGGATGTAGATATACTTCAGAGCTAGCAGCAGATGAGCTTAGGTACAAAAAATAGCACAGATATATGAACATAGAGCTCTGTGGGGGCTAAAATTTACCTTGAAATGACCAAACTACCACAGGTAAACTTGCCCATGCTGGCATTTGGTTGGACCATTTCTACTATCCTTAATCATACATGTCCCACTCATAGCACACATAGCTACCTCCACATTCCAAAGCAATTATTATCCTGACATGTACCAAGGGAAAAAAAAAAATATATCAGTCTAACCATCTGCCAAGCTCTCAAAAAATGAAATGGTAGAACTCCTCACACACTCTACACACCTTCCATCTTATTGCCATAAGAACATCTCTGGCAGCCTCACCTTGTCTCAACCCAAGACAAGCCTGACCCTAATGCCATGAGGTGCATGGAGCCCCTAAGGCTGTGTGCAACCTGACAGATTTCCCAGCATGGCTGCAAGTTCTGACACAGAGAGCTCCACACCTTATCTCAACATAGACCTAAATACCTGAAAGAGCCTGGAGTGATAATCCTAATTGTTTTCTACCAAATCATTCAATTTGCCTTGCTTGCCACGGTGAAATACCAGGGTGGGTGTTTCACAGAAAGTCTTGGAACAAATAATGCACACATACACACAAGCTCCAGGGAAGGAAAACAGCCCTGAATGAAATCCACAAGTTTCATCTACAGAAAAGAATTAAGCAAGTCCCCAGCACATCTTGAACTCTTAGCACTGGTACTGGGGCCCATTCACAGAGCTCAGAGCCATGCAATAATTTTTAAGTACTATAATAAACATCCAATACTAAACAGGAATTCAGAAATGAGACATTGGGACAACCAAATAGTTAAATGCTAATAATCTTCCACTTTCTTCTATTGGTAGGTGAGTATTTCAACATAAATCCATGTGGATGTGTCAGAGGTTGATATGATAAAGTGTGCTAATTGTATCATTTTGATATACAGCTTTGAGGGGATCTGGATGACCATTTGCCCAGTCAATTTAATATGATATTCAGACTGAAATACATGTTTCTGTTCTACTGAAAAATTTTGCCTGAGAACTAATAATTGCATAAGGGCTTTAAGTCTTTTGAGGCTTCTAAGGAGGTGACAAAGGAACTTGGAGTTTCCCACCACCAGATAATCTGTGGCCTTTTACTAACAAAGTACAAACATGTCTGTACCATTCTAACATGAAAAAGCAATAGTTCTGTGTGTATATATATATATATATCTCAAACTGTGTACCTGAGGAAGGCACTGGGTAAACGTGGCACTGCAAACCGTGACAGGGCATGTATATGTCTCATGATATCAGTACAATAAAATTAATTCTTATTTTATAATCCTAATATATAAGCACTGTACTTACTTCTCTTACATTAGTAATATAATACTAAGTTCTTATGGAGTAAAACCCACTGTGCTGTGTATCTCAGCAGAAAACAAAACCACTGCTTCAATGTGCTTAGAATTAAAATGTAACACAAAGAACATGTAACACAACGACTGGCAAATGAAAAAAGGTTTGCTAATGATAATAGTCAACTTGATTAGGAAAGACTCTCAAATGTCTCCTGGTTCTCTCAATAGCAAAGGACAATACCTCACTTTCTTGGCAAGGTTAACATTGAATTCACAAGATGGTCTGAGAGAGAGTATTTGGGACCAAATACAGTCTTCTTTTCAACTGCATGCAACAAAGTTAATTAAATCACACAAGGTTCACTCTGATATAACTGAGAAAAATTGACTCAGATATTTTCATTATAACATTTCATTTGTATTCATTCAGGTAGAAAGAAAAAAAAAAAACCATTATTTTTCTTAGCTTTGCACCTAACACATCCATTTACACAGAAACTGAGAACTAGTGTAAAATTATAGACCTATAAATGACAAGATTTGTTGAAATCATAGAATACACTGAGTTGCAAGAGACCTGCTAGGTTTATCAAAGTCCACTCCTAGTCCTGCACGGGACAGCCCCAAGAATCACACCGGGTGCCTGAGAGCATTATCCAAACACTTCTTGAACTCTGTTAAGCTTGATGCTGGAACCACTTCCCTGGGGAGCCCAGTGCCCAGTCACCATCTGGTGAAAAACCTTTTCCTAATATCTAATAGTTTGGCTTTCTGGGCTGCAAGTTCACACTGCTGGTCCATCCTGTCTCCCACCAGCACCCCCAAGTCCTTCTCAGCAGGGCTGCTCTGATCTGTTCACCCCAGCCTGTGCTGGTACCAGGATTGTACAAACCCAGCTGCAGCACCTCACACTTGGTGTTGCTAAAATCACATGAGATTCCCATTGACCCACTTCTTAAGCTTGCCAAGGTCCCTCTGGATGGCATCCCATCCTTCAGGTGTGGCAACAGCACCACTCAGCCGGTGTCATCTGCAAATTTGCTAAAGCTGCACTCAAACCCTTCATCTATTTCAGCAATGAAGATGTGAAATAACTCTGGTCACAATACAGACCCCTGAGGGACATTGCTTGTCACTGATGTCCATTGGAACTCAGAGCCATTGACCCCTACCCTCTGGATGTGACCATCCAACCACTTTCAGATTCATCTGACAGTCAACTCATAAAATCCACCTCTCCAACTTAGAGAGAAGGATGTGGTGGGGAACAATGTCATGTTTATGAAAGTCTAGATAAATGAGATCTGTAGCCTCTCCTTGTACACTGACATAGTCACTCAGTCATAGAGGGCCACTGTGCTCATCAGGCAGGACTCACCCTCATGGAAGTGAAAGGAAAAAAGCACTGATAGTATCCAAACATTAAAGAGACCTTAGGTATTTCCACCAATCTATTAAAATTATTTAATTTCCTGAATGTAAGATGAAAAGCCTTTCCTGCTGTACAACAGTGGGTGTTTGTAAAGAAGTACATTATAAGAAATGTAACAGCAGGGTCTGTTCCCAGAACCTCATGACTTTTGAAAGCAAGGTGCACCGTGATGGTGAAATAAAATCCTTACCTGTGGACATGGATCACATCCAACAGAGGCAACAGGTTGCACAGCAGTCTTTGGCTTCTGCTAGAAGAATTTTGTCTTATTTTCATCCTAAGTCCCTCGAAACTACTAGCTTTTAATGATCTTGTTTACCTTATTGGCACAGGGTTTATGATCTGCCTCAAGTGACTTTTCCTCCAAACTACCTAATATTTATCCTTCTGTTCTTAACTAATCCATCATGCATGGAAATCTTGACTGCACAGCAACACAACCATAGTCCTAATCTTCCAAAAGCGCAAATACTTCTTCCTAACTGCACAAAAGCAAGAACTTGTAATAGGCAAAATCACTTAAAAAGACAAAATTTTAAAAATTGAATGTATTAAAAAGCAAGAGCTGCTTTTCTACGTATTCTAAAAGCTATTAATAGGGGTTATTCTACAATTTGTCTACAGTATTCTGTATTATTAAGAACATACAGAGCTTCTCAAAGTACCTGTGGTACCACACCTAACATGGGAGGGCACTCAGTGAGTTGAGTGATGTGGACTTAATACAGCTGAACAGAATTTCCCACCACTGGATGGAACTCATTAGCTCCTCCTCAACTGAGAAACCAAAGCCTGAAAGAAAGGGTCTAAACCATCACACAGTTTCTGTTCTGCATTTAAGTCAATTAGTTCACACCAAGCAAGATCTTTTCATACTACAGAAAAGCATCTTTCCCTGAAGTACTGAGAAATTCTGATTCCTGACAAAATCAAGGGAGATTCTTTTAAAGTAGATCAGCATCTTGCCAAAGACATACTGCACATACTAAATCTTATAATGCTGTAAGTTGTGACATTATGGAGATGAAAAATAGCACATTTCAGACCAATGTCTTTTTTGCAAATATGAGGCAAATGCACAGAAAACAAGCTTTTACCTCAATGACCCCTAGAGACTCAAAAGTCACAACTTAGTTGCTTTAGCCTCTGTGAAACAAGTTTCAGGTGCATGTGTCAGAAAATGGAATTCAGGGAACTGGTTGTCCTTTATTCTAATCCACACAATTGTTACTCTGCAGAAGTATCTAAATAGAAATGGGCCTTACTGAGAGGTTTTTATAAATATGCATTAAAGTCTAAGGAATAGCTTGCCTGAATGACTGTCATAAGTGGAACATCTTGTTCCAGGGGAAGAAATGAGCTTCCACAATGAACCTCCACAACATGTGATAAAAGCGATACAACAACACAGTAAGAAGCAAAGTGAAACAACTAATTTAACACTACAAACTGATGTATATATATGTGTGTATTAAATTATGTGGAACATAAGCTTGGTGCAAACCATAGGGAATAAAGGGTGGAGATTGTATTGCGCCTGAATATAACGGAGCTACTTTTCCCCACAGCTGCCCTCACAGTGCTATGATTTGAATTCATGGCTAGGAAGGTGTTGATAACATACCAGTGTGTAGGTACAAATTCTGGAAACCAGTAAATCATTCAAGACAAGGCAGAAAGTTCTCTTAATAGAAATATGAAACTTGTAAGCAGAACAGTTTGATGCGCATTCTCGGAGCAACTCAGGGACTGAAGTTGATGAATCACAGGTACAAAGGAAAAAAGCTAACAAAAGTATCACTGAAAATTATTCCTGGGCATCTTACAAAATGCATGCACCCTGTTATTACAAGAACAAGAAGTACAGGAATCGCTCACTTCCCTTATGTACCAAAAGTTATTAGTTGACACCTTATATGTCTGGGATATACTACTCTAACAAGCATCACAGAAAGCACATATTCAGACTTAGCTATCCCTTGCTATGGCTAGTGGTCACCACTGGGGCTGGGCATCATCTCACAACTAAACAAAAGCCAAAGAAGTTATCATTAGAGAATCTTATGTAGCAGAAAACCTTACAATTGCAATGCAACTGAAAGAATGGGAGAAAACCACAGGGATCAAATCACAAACCAGCTTAGAGAAGAAAATATCTCCAAAGAATCAGAAACTTAGATTTTGTCATGTTTTTAAGAGAGCTTCAATTCAACTACTAGTTAAATGGTTGTGGCTATGTAGGTATTTGGGCACATAGCTGGGTTCCCTGAGAAAATCATGCAGCTTGATATCTCAACTAGAGTATCATTGTCCTTCTTCCCCTTGCAACCAAAATGTTTTCAGCTTGGTAAATTTGGGACAGAATTTAATAACAAATGGTAAAAGCCAATCCCTTTCCCCTTAGGAACTGGTAAAACTTAATGAACCTTTAATTAAAATGACCCACCTCAGGCATATGCAGAAGTTGCATAGGCTTCCAACCAGAAACTTCAGTAGCACCCATTGAAAGTTTTACCAAAACTTTCATTTTAGCAAGTAAAGTAGTTTCTCATAATATTTGATTAAAGTAGCACAGGGAACATCAGGCCTCATAGGCCTGCATTACTTTTACAGACATCTGTAAGTTTAAGCATGCAAGATGACAGACCAAAAAATCTGACACCACAACTCTTGTAAGTGAGATGGAGTGCTACAAACCACTCTTGTTACCATCTTGTTCACCCTCTGCTCTTCATCAGTCCCTGCAAAATTATTACTCTGTGGGAAAGAATACATTGTCAGGCTCCATAGGAACAAGAGGTTCAATTCCTATGGTTCAATGCATTAAAGATGACCACTGCTGGGTTTTCTTTAGACAATTTTAAAAAGTGTCTAAATTTTTCATCTAATAGCTTTTCTAGAAAAAAAAAAGTTACTTCTTACAACCTGTTTTACAATATTTTTCCTACCATCCTTTAAAGAATTAGAATTAACAGAAAAGACTTTTTTCTGTCATGACATTTCTCAGAAAAGCACAGATCTTCCTTGGCTTTTGCAGTTGGTCTATTTCATTACACCTCATATTTATAGAGACGTTCACAGGGGTTTTTAGCATTAGCCCTTTATTAAAAGAATGAAATTCAGTTTTCAGTAATGTATTATTTTCTCCTTCATTCATGAACAACTTTTAGTTTTCTTCTTTTTTTCTTCTTTGTTTTTTAATTCCACTTTTCTCCTCATATGTTTGTAAAGATCCTTGCACTCTCTAGTTTCTTTGTCCAATACTAAATTACTGTGCTTATGTTTGCTTGTCTGTACCAAGTAAAAGAAAGGTAGAAAATAATGGAGCAGGAAGTATTTTGTGCACTGATCTGGGGCTTGACTTTCTGCTAGGGCACAAATCATAGCAGAGTCTCTAAAACGCACAGGAATGGGTGACAAATACCACTGCAGTAACACAGAGCAGTGCTCCCTAAACAGTGAACCAAACACTGATGCCCTCCTCATCCTCATGCATTTACACTTTGTGATGCATTCAGTTTTGCAGTGCTTTCAGTACAAAGTCTCATAGACAAATCTGTTGTTGTACAGAATCTTTTGGGGGAAATGAAGCTAACTATTACCCTTAAATGTTTCATAACTTTTGTGGAATATAACACAAGTCAGAATGTCCTGCAAATATTATACCAATTATTTAATTTTATTTCTAGAAAAACCCTAGGTTTCATTTCAATTTCTATATAAAATGCACACACATGTAACTGGTGGTTTTCTAAAAGTAAAGAATGATGCTTCTGCAAATTCAGAAATAAACTATGTACACTGATGAGGGAGTTTTATAGTCAAACACGTCACAGATTATTAGATTTGCCATTAAGCTATTCTCATTATTTTGCAACAGGTGAAACAGACAGTAGTTAGGTTTACTCACTGAGATGTCTTTTATTTTTAATGTGATAGATTTCAAGCTTTCATTGATTGTTGCTAAAGTATCATTCAGAAGTCAGCACTGAACTTAGAAATGTGTTCTGCTGCTCAGTTACTGCCACTGGAAAACTTCCCATCTTTAGGTATTTACCTTAACATCAGATCAACACAACTTGTAGCAACAGAAAGCTTGTCTTGAATCCCTGATCTCATTCATTCATTGGCTAATGCTACAGCAAACACCACCATTGTCAAAAGCAGTAACAAAACCAGCAGTGTCCAGGACAGTCATCCTATTGTGATAAAGAAATTTAGACTAAGCAAACTGTTGGACCACACTGAGCAATGCAGAGGCACAACTGTATCAAGCAGAGCATGAAGCAAAAGAATACACATCATGAAGATTCTAAAAGAAAATGGGAACACCCTTGAGACTAAGGACAGTTCAGCTAGAGTTCTTTCTCATCACTGTATTCTCATTTTTACTAGCAGTATTTGCTTTTCACCTAGCCAGTAGAGCGCCTCTTCAGAGACCCAGTAGATTAAAAAGAGACTGAATTTATCCTCCCTATAAGCTAGACAGTAAAATAAGACATTTGGTGCCCAAAGGCTGATTCAGATGATCTCAGCAGGTCTCTCATATGGTTCTCCTCAATGGTGTGAACCTACTTTAAAAAACCCTCCACTATCTACACTACTGAAGTCTACCCCATACTCACACCTGAGTATCATAAAAAGACACTGAGAGAAAGCTTACACAGTACCTGAGCTATGTATAAAGTGGTATCTGTAAGCAACTTCCATTAACTCCATATAGGAAGAATGCCACTTCTTCCTGTGGGAACCAAAATAGTCCAAATGGGCAAAACACAATTAAGGTTTGTTGCTATTTTTCATACCTAAGAGAGAAGGAGCAGATGCTTTAAGTTTGCTAATCTTTCAATTTTTGAGAGGGTTTGTATGTCACTCATCAAGCTGACCTAGACATGTGGAAAAAAAAAAAAAAGATGGTCAGGAAAAAGAATAGTTACAGATGTTGAAGAAAACTGTGTGAGAGACAGTAAGGATTGGTGTCTACAGAAGGCAATTTTTTCTATGGCAGATTTCTAAGAGCCATCACTGTTTTTTTCCTTAGTGCCATAAGTTGTACCTATTTAAACTTATTTAAGTAACTGCACTATGAATGTCAACAAATGACACTAATACAATGTGGGGTTTCTTTAATGTTTTTGTCATTATGCACTTTTGTTTCATGCGAACCAAACAGACAAGAAAAGTGCTTTGAGTATAACAAGAAAATTCTTCCTTTCAAGTGACTTCAAGGTGTGTATATGTGAAGGAGAACAGGAATTGAGTCTGAGTAGAAAGACCAATTAATTAAAGACATATTAACACTGTAAAGAAGACAGAAGAACAGGTCCCCAGTAGATGCAGGAGCCAATTCTAGCTACTAATTCCAGTGCTAAGCCAAGGAATTGCTGCAAAACAAGTAGCTGACTTCATAGGCAGTAATAAAGACTTCAAGACAGCTTTGGTCAGACACGTTATAAAGGAAAAGAAATTGCACAGGTAAGGAATCTTACCCCTAACAAGGATTTGTCTGTATTTGCTCCTTTAGAAGCCAGGAAAACTACTCTTATTAAACCACACATCTGTTGAATCAGGTGTTAAAGCACACCTTAATGTTACCCAATAAGGACACGAAAAATGAAGTGCTACATATCACAAACTGAAACTGTCCTTTATGTCCAGCCATCCGGCTTTCCTATGCCAGTATTCAGCTTTGTGCTTAGTTATATATGCAACAAATGCACTTGGGATATGCTTCCACATGAAAATCATTGAACAACTGCATTGAAAAACAGGGAAATACACACGAACATAAGAAGCACTAGAGAAATCCTAGAAAAATCAGCTACCTGCAGATTCCCAGAAGACATTCCAATACTGAGAAAATACCAGAAGCGGTTTTGGAGCAGGAATGAAAGAAGACAGTCAGAATTTCTGATCTGGTGTTAATGATTTCTATGAATTAACTGGCTGCCTCTCTGTAATAGAAATGCAATTTGTTTATAATAAAAATTTAAAAAGAAAGCTATTCATGTCTCCTGGTTACTGAGGGGGAAGTGAGAATATAAATGATCTTTCTAGCAACTGCAACAATTTCAACATAGTCTACAGAGGATTTTTTAATTTGTTTTTTAAGGTTCATATAAAGATTTTATGACCTTCTCCTTACCTGGATGAATACGCAGTCCAGTTTGCAAAAGGAGATTTTTTTTCCCCAAAACAGATTGTTAACAATCTATTTACTCTTCCATATGCTTTTCTTATCTAGCTATTTGAACAAATGAAGAGTATTTGTGAAATCATTCATTTAAAAATGGCAACTTCTTATACTACTAAAATCAGAGGAAAAAAACCATTAGCAAGTTCACAAAAATCTGAACACCAGAAAGTCCTAAACAAGGCAAAATACGAAAATGTTTTGCATTTTTGCTCCCCCAGCATTCACTTTTTTTTGCTTAAATTTAAAGTGGATCTCAAGCCAGCAAAAATGAAGATGATTCTTTCTCCAGTGACTTTCTGTCAAAGCCACTAACCAACCAAAACATATTTGGAAGTTTAATTCCATAAAGTTTATTTTGCTATTCCAATTATATCAAGAAGACTTATATGGCATTACCTGAAAAACAAAAAAAACAGGACAGCTGACTGGCATAATTTATATGACACTTTCAATAGCAATAATGATTCTTTTACAAAACAAGTATCATATTTCAAGTACTATCTCTCATATTTTTGGAATTTTACTGCATTTTCCCCCCATATGTCAGATTCTACATCACTAGTCTAAAAGATCAGATTTTCTCTCAGTTTCAACTTCTTGTTGATTCAAACATTCTGTTAGCAGTAAACAGATTAGTAGAATAATGATAAATTCAAAGTATTGCTGTGATAGTAAGTAAGGATGGGAGAGCAATATCTTGGCAGTTTTTACTCTGAAAGTAGAGCAGATGCATGAAACAGGACCCAGAATAAATAATAACTGCAGTCACAACAGAGCAGAAATTCTGTAAAATCATAAGGAGGTTGAAGAGGGAGAAAATACCCTGACTTACAAAAAAGCACAAGCTGAGACCTACTGAATGCATGGCATCCAAGATAAGAGAGGCTGTGAAGACACAAAGGAATTTCTATTCAATTCTCAGCTTGAGGAACAATTTCAGCAAACAATTCACCATATTTCTGTGAAAAAGTATTTCCCTGTCACCCCAGAGAATGTGTGGGTACGTGTCTAACCAAGTCTCCACATCTTCACACAGGGGACAGTAATGATTCCTGGTTCCCATTTCCAGACCTGTGACACAGAATACTCCTGTATGCTGATTAAAGGTGATCCAAATGAATAAGACTCAGTGCAACATATCCTGGAAGATATAGATAATATTTTTTCCAAAGAAATAGAAAAAGAAGTTCTCAAATACTGCCACAGGAGAGACTGACAAACTTTTCTATAAAGTAATTTTGCTACCAAATAAAACTACTTGAGAAGAGTTACAAGCAACTTCCACAACAGCAGTAGCTACAGGACAAGAAATAAAATTGGTAACCCCCAGCCAAGAAATAACTTGTGTCATTCAGACCATATGCTTAGCTTGCACTTAAGCATCCATATTGCCCAAAAACAAAAAAAAAAAAGGGGGGGGGGGGGGGGGGGTCTGTCTCTAGATATTATTGTTGCTGGCAGGAAGATTTGTGAAGGTATCTTCCAAAACAGCAGTATTAGAGAACTGATTGGAATGGAAAAGAATTAAAAAAAAAAAAAACAACTCATAATCAATTGAGCAGGGTTTATTCTCCAAAGAGAAGACTGAATCATTGCTGAAAGATTAGTTCCATTAATGAGGATATGAGGGAACACAGATAAGAATAAAAGCCATGGAGCAGCAATTGCAGGGTTAAGATAGTTCAAATAGCTCTCTTGTTCAAGGTCAAATTAATAGTTCCCAAGTCAATGTTCCTGTCAAACTGGGATAGCCACTGTCTGAATCTTCTCATAGTTATATTCAAAGTCCAATTAAATCCCAAGGATTTTCTTTCTCCAGATTTTTTTCCAGGTAAAAAGCACATCTTTCAGACAGGAGAGACAGAACAAGTAATCTTTCATGCCTAAATCTGGTGTTTGCTGTAGTCATTCAATTGAGTGCACTTTTTTCCTGCATGGTTATTAAAAATCTCCTCTCTATATATTATTTGTATCATCTTTAAACATGGATTTCTACTTCAGAGGTTATTTCCCTCTTGTTCCCTTTGGTAGGCTTTTATGCACTAACCACTTAAAAAGAAGACTACAAAGTAGAAAAGAATCCTGGTAAGTCAGTTTGCTGTGTAAGTAGTAACCAGAGCTGTGAATGTCATTCTCAGACTCACTGGCTACATATTTATTCTTCACAACAACCTGCTTGCTTTTGAAAACCAAAAGCAGGACTATTTTTAAAAACCAATTATCTGTCTGCTAGAAAACCCTGCTGGTCTGCCAGCCCTATACAACTATCAGGCATAAGCCCTGTCTGGTTTGTCCCTGGATCTCTCTATTCAGCACGTAGCCTCCCATAGGGCTTATACCCCTCAAGAACATTGTATGAAGAAAAGATACCAGGTTTGGGGCACAGGCAAGACTACAGTGAGATCAAGAACTACCAACCAGGAGCTGGCAGGACAGAAAGGGGTAAAAGAGAAGAGGAGGTGGGACTGGAATGGAGATCACTGGTGAATGGCACCATACGAGTGCACAGGTACATCACAAACAATGTAAGGAAACTGCAGGGGGAGTTGACCAGCTGGAGTAGTTGAGCACTGCCAGGACATGCAGGGCAGAAGCTCCTTGAGCTCTTGCTCATCAGTGCAAGATGCCATTTGTGTTGCCAAGCACCGAGGCTTTGGAGTGCCTTGAGTTACTGTGTCAATCAGCCTGTGTCACCAGGAACCATGCATGGAACTCAGGTGGGGCTTCTCCCTCATGGCACTGCAGCCCCTGTCAGCACTGTGCTGATATTCCAGCAGCAGGCAGAACATCCTAACATCCCTTCACATCCCACACACCACTTGGCTTCACAAATACCACCCTAATTACATTTCCTTGCAAAACAGTTTGTAAGCTGCTGATGCTCCTGTCTTCAAAGTGAAGAAACCTATTTTGATGGATTTGAACACTGAATTTGGCCTGTGCCCTTGCCTCAGGCTACGTTTTTCTTTACAAAAATTCTAGAGTAAAAATTTCTAAAGCAGCTAGTAAAGTAGCTACTTTACTAGGTCTGTTCCATCTCATAGCACAATCTGTCTTCACTTTTCATGTCTGCTTCACAGCTTAGCATTTTAGAGAGCTAAACAAAAGTTGTCTTCCCTCCTATGACTTGATAGAAGTATTTACACTGCAGACTTATGCATGCTCAAGGAATCAATGCTGGTATATTCCTATTCTGAATTAATACAGACACTTCTAGCAGAGACAGATACTCAGCAATTTGTCTGCAAAAAGATTCTAAGAAAGAAAAACAGTAAAGAAATTACTTTATATATCTCCTGAATAATGCACAGGGAAAAAAAAAGCTATAAAGCATCTCCATGAAAATAATTTCCATAATTTTATAGTCACTTCTCAGGAAAAACACATTTTCATTGACGAAAAGAGCATCAAGTTCTGTCTTGCCCTTGTTCTAGAATTCCCTTGCACCAAAAAATGGAACAATTGCATTACCTTGACAAACATGTATCCAGGATACACCATCTTCCAGCAGTAAAAACGCAGAATTTAGTTGCAATGCTTTTATAATTTAAATGGTGAAGAAATAAGAACCTCCACTAGGTTGGTATAAGAGATAAAGCTTGAAATATTTAAGTCAACATGAAGTTAAAAACAAAGCCTGCCTTTAGGCTCATCATAGCACAGCACAAGGGCTAAAGGGTTGTCAAAAAATCTGCTTAGACAGAAACTGCACTGACAAAACTATTTTGTGTTTTCACCAGTTGCTACACCAAGTCTTTCAGACAATGGAGCAGAGGGTAATTGCAAAAGTGAAACCAGCAGAAACCTCCTCCTCTCAATGGACTACAGAAAATATCCAAATATGATAAAATTTCACATGGAATAATTGAATATAGCAAAAATAATGAGCTGAAAATAAAAATGCACCTTATGTGAAGTGCCCCATAGTAGCATACTCCAAAGAATGAGATTAGTTCTTGTCTGCATTCTGCAACATTAAAAAGTCCTTCTGCAAGTGATGCTCATCAAAATAGATGCCATCTTCAATTAACACAAAGACTCCTCCTTATTATAAAAATATCATTGCTTCACCCTCAGAAATAACAAAGAAGCAGCTCTGTAGACACAGCTGTTTCAGGATTCTGTGAATCCTGGCCACCAAGAAATGCAGATATATAAAGTTTACAAGATATATATATAATAACATAAACATACTGCAACTTCTTATTTTTACACTGGAGAATAATGCGCTATTCTCCAGCAAATTTCCACTTATAACCAAATCATTACAATGAAAATTCTCATCTCACACACAGCAATGGATGGACTTCATCTTTGGAAACTTCTCCAACTTAAATTTTTCTATGATTCTATATAAATTTTTAATCAAAACCTCCTGATGGTTCTATTCCATCGATCCTAAAGAGATGAAAAGGGTTCTATTTTACTGTTCCAAACACAATTATGTAACATAGTCTAAAATCAATAAATGCTTTGAAAAGAGATGCCATCATCTCACTCTCTTACCCCTGGAAGCCTCTTCTGTGTAGACACAGTTTTATGTTTGCATTAAAGTGGGCAAGGAAAACTTTACTTAAATACACCATTGCTAAATAAAGAATAAAACTATTCTGTCTCTTGGAATATGAGCACCTGTCCTTCTCAAGGGAGTTTTTAAGATTTCCACTAAATTAAATCAGTTGGTAACTGAGATACTTGAATTAAGATATTACCATTCTGTCTTCTTCCTGATTAATTCTGGTAAGATTTGAATTACTTTGTTTGAACAGCCATAATTTTCTCTTCATACACTGCCTTTGAAAATCATTCAGCACAGTTGCCTATGAACAATTTAAACTTAACCTCCAGTCTATTATTTTAAAGTTTACTATTTAAAAAAAAATCTTACCTTTAATCCTTATGATTCATTTACTGTCGAGTTATATTACTCAAAAATATAATTTCTAGCTTTGATGAATTAGTGTCTAAAGGCTGAATTGGTACATTTATATTCAAAAACAGTTCAGAAAAAAAATTTTTATCCAACAACAATAAACCTGCTGCTACTACACTATCCAAAATGTATAGCCTGCCTCTTTCTGTAGTTTTTCTCTATTCCCACTTTCTTACTTGCTCAATCTTTCTTAGTTCTTACAGATGCAAATAGAACAAAAAGCTGAAAATGACACGTGAACTCACTACAATTTCTTATGAAGGACTCCTTGCTGATGTTCATAAGTGGCTGCATTACCAGCATAGGTTTCAACCAGTACACTGTGTTCTATACTGGTGAAGTAACCTGAAGACTAAAATTAAAATGGGAGGTGAGGATTAGAGCCACACACAACTGCAAGAAAAACCAAAGAAAGAAGAAAAGGCTTTTTGTATTAATGTCATAGCATATGTCACAGTTGAGATAGCCACAATGCACAGAGTATCGTCATACCATTTCAGAAAGCTAAAACCCATACAGAACAACCCCAGACCACTGAAGAAGGCTTCAAGTGTCAGCCCTTCTTGTTCTTTAGCCCAACCTTTTATAACCCTCATTGTTCATGCATTGCACCTGTGTGCCCTCTGTTCCCTTTGGTGATGGGTCAGTGCCCCTGGGCACTCCATGGCTCATTGCTTTCAATGCTGCTCACCTGCTTTTCACAGCTGCAGCCCATTGGGGATGAGGCTCAGCCACAGTCCCACCCCAATAACCACAAACTGTGTGTACCTACAAATTAAGCTAGTTATTTATAAATATTGATAATTATTAATACATAGTAATACAACTCCACTCAATGGATTTGAGATGCATACAGGCTCTGTATTTATTTTAAAAGTCTATAGGTCACATGCCTTCTGTTTGGATCCACATAAAGGCAGTAATTCAAACCTCTATTTATAAAGACAGTTTTATCTCCTAGCCTTTCCTTGTATTTACACTCAGTTAAAAGAATTCTTTTCACAGATTAAATCTATTGCTATTGTATTGGGAATCAATGCTGCCTGCACTACTAGCAACTCTCCTGTTGCCCAATTAGGCAGCAACAAGAAATCACATAACACAACTCTACTCATAATTACTAAGCTTTAGCAGGGAAATTTCATAGACAAGGTAAAATCTGGTGCTTCTGTGAGTTTCACCTAAGCTGCTGTACTTTCCATCAGTCCAAGATTTGTTCTTACTCAGTGAAAAAGCTAGAAGAACAAACAATAGTTCAGGGTAAAATTTGACATAAACCAGCAAGTAATCCTTAAGACACAAAGCTTTATTTTAAACAGGCATTCAAATTTCAGTACTAATGACCAGATTCTTGGCTTCTAAGGATTTGACTAACAGGGCTGCAAACAATGGAACAATTATCAGCTTTTGTGTTCCAGCACCTGCTCCTTGTAGACCAGATGACAAAGGGTCTACTCCTTCACAAGTATGTAGTAGACTCTATGGACAACGGTCAATTAGAAAATGATGACCCTGGATATCATCACCTGCACTGCTAAACTAAGAATTAATTACAACTGTACATCTGTTTTGAGCTCAAGAAACGCAGACTGCTCATAGATCTCTCATTTAATGACTTCAACTCAAGCCCCTTTTCTTCATAAAGGGTGAAAACAAGAAATGGGATTCCCTTTGGCTTTATCTGGAGTGCTGCAAGCAAACCCTCCTTAGGCATTTTGTAAATCTGCAGTATGACCAGTCCTGTACTGTCCTGTAAATTAGCAGTAATTAAGCAGTTACACTGATACTAGAGGTTGACATGTCACTGAGGCTGTAACTCAGCACCTGCTATCATTAAGCCATTATTCAATAGTTACAGATTCAAGCAGAGAATATTACACCAGTGACTCACATCCTGCAGATTTATGCCTAATGACAAGGATCATACTGTTCTTTAAATAAAGACTACACTCATCATAAAATATCCACTTATTTGCTATAAGATGTTGAAATTCATTTAGCAATAATAATTTTGTCCTTTCTTCCTCCCCCCAGAAAAATTTGCATTCAAACACTCCATCATATCTTGAATTGGAATGGATAGTTGTTCTTCATGCACAATAAAAGAACTATGGTATTTTACATGTATGGTTGAGCTGTCAGGCCTCTCTCCAGCCTTCCTGACAGAAAAGCACCTTGTCCAAGTGAGTAGTGACAAGCACAAAACTTTTCCTGAACACAATGTCACTCAAACTACCTAAAAGGAAAACATGTACACATAGAATATCAATAACCATGAGAAGGAAAGGAAATTTAACCTTTCTTGAGACAGCAGAAACAAAATAAAGTTTCTTATGCATCAGCCCTCATCACACTCCCCAAACCCAAGTTGAGGGACTTCTAACCCTAATGACAAAAAAAATGTACAGTCCCCTTGCTTTCTTCAAAATAGTTCAAGTGCATTCTTTCAAGTTTTCATGCTGGGAGAATGTACAGGCTAAAGCTTTTTCTTCAGGAGTAAAGAAGAAATAATGAACAAACAGATTCAGGAAGAGGCCAACAGAGAACCAGCTGGCTATAATCTGTGTCCTTGCACATGATGACCTGCTGGTACATTTAGTTAAGGATTTAGATCAAGGCATTGTGAGGAATTGTAGCATTTATTTCATTTTAATTTTATGTTCTTCTAAATCACCTGCCTTTTATAAATGTTCTGCCTCAAATTGTCAAGCATTATATTACAGCAATAATAAAGTGACTTATTGCTGACCTGTTATCTTTGAAGTTCCAGAAAGTGAAAAAGGGCTGAAAAATGGATTTTATGACATCCATTTCCCTTGTCTGAGAACAGATCCGACTTCTCTGATTTATTGATTCTTTTTTCCAGAAAACTAATCATCATCTAACTTATCCATTCATATATCAGTTCATGACTGTTTCACATTACTACCCACATGTGAGGAAAAAGTCTATTAAGAAATAATAAGAAAAATAATTTAAAATGTGTATTGCACAAACCACAAAACTGTTTGTGTATTGCACAAACCACAAAACTGAAGAAAAGTGGAAACTGAGTAAGAACAGAATAAATTAAAGGAAAAAAATAAAACAGGAATTAATTTATATATGCAAAACCCAGAAAAACAGATTTCAACTCTAAATCAAAATGACAAATCTGAATTATTTCTATGTTGATATAAACTTTAACTACAGAATCTTAGATATTTAAATGGCAACTCAATACAACACAACTTCAACCATAGCTTGTTGCTGTTGAGATTGAGCAGTTCATTTTACATAGCAGCATAAGGAACACCACACAGCCTGAGTTTACAAGGGTTTTTCCAAGTGAGTAGTGACAATTTGTCAATCTTTTTGATAAGTAACTCTTCATAGGTTACATGTAGTGCATTTGAGAAAAGTTTACATGACTAAAGTTCATTTGAATTAAAAATTTAGAGTTATAGGAGCAACAGGTCTAGACTAAAACAATTTTTTTTTTCAAATTTCATTCATGCATTCATCTGATAAATTTTCCATATGTTCATTACTTAGCTCAAAGAAACTCCTCCTTACTCTCATAAACTCTGTTTCACAGCTTCACTTGTGACAACCACTACTTTGCTAGCTTTGCATATAACAGCAAAGTTCCCTGCATGATCATATTTTCCAGGATTTTAGTTGCCTTGTTACCCAGATGGACCTTTTCAACAGCAGAATGTTACAGTTTGCCCAAAGTTTTAATTACTCTGGTACTATTAATTGAATCATTGAATCCCCAGGCATTCCACAAAGCCAGGCTCCATTTTCACCACCCTATTCTATGAATCCTTTTAATAATCTCTTCTATCTGGATTACTTTTTTCCATTTTGCCATTTCCTCTGTCATCTTACCTTACCCTCACATCACTGTAATTTTTCACCCTATCATCAGTACTGGTAATACCACTGTTATTTATAAACATTACAGGAATAAAAATTACTCCTCACTCCCCCACTGAGACTGCTGCTTATTTTCCATTGTTAATTACCTTATGATTTTTTTTTAAAAATCTAATGAGGATGACAGTCATAATTAGGCCTTACCATATAAAGGAGTTATCTAGAACTTTATCACAACTTAATTTTACACTTTATACCCAACTGAAATGGATAATTAGCTCATCATGCAGGGAAACAGACAGCAGTGTTCAAGGGAAGTAAACAGCAGGAAAGCAAGCTTCAGCTGTCACCACAAACCATGAAACCTGACATTATACATTATGCTTTTCACTCTTCTAGTGCAGATTCCTTTTGTATACTATTACCCTTTTCCTACATTAATGACTTCCTGCATTAATTGTCAGATAGCAATATCATGCTGTTTGTGTCTTAAAACTAAAGTTCACGCAGAGACACACAGGTCTCTGGGTGTCATTTTAGTGTCATTGCTGATGAACTAAACTGGGAGAGACTGTTGACTTGACTGTCTCCAGGGAGGACAGGCCCTGCAGAGAGACCTTGACAAATTAGAGAGATGGACAATCAGCAAGTGTATGAAGATTAAAAAGGGCAAATGTCAGATTCTGCACATGGGACAGGGCAACCCTGGTGGTGTGTATAGGCTGACGACTGAGAGGCTGGAGAGCAGTGTCACAGAAAGGGACCTGGCAGTCCTGACTGATGGCTGAACATGAGTCATTGTGCCCTGCCAGCCAGGAGGGCCAAGCACGTCCAGGATGGATCAGGCACAGCACCTGCAGGGCAAGAAAGTGGGGAATTGTCTCCCTCTGCTCTGCACTGAAGCAGCCTCACCTTAAGCACTGTGTGCAATTTTGGGCTCCACAAAATAAAAACAAAAAATGTACTAAACTATTAGAGAGTCTACAAAGAAGGGCGACGAGGAGGGTGAAGGGTCTGGAGGGGAAGCCATATGAGGAGCAGCTGAGGTCACTTGGCTTGTTCAGCCTGGAGGAGACCGAGGGGCAGACACTGATCTTTTGAGTCTTGTGACCAGCGACAGGACCTGAGGGAACAGCCTGAAGCTGTGTCCGGGGAGTTTTAGGTCACATATCAGGAAAAGGTCCTTCACCCAGAGAGTGGTTGGGCACAGGAACAGGCTCCCCAGGGAAGTAGGCACAGCACAGCCTGTCCAAGTTCAAGATGCATTTGGACAATGTTCTCAAGCACATGGTGTGACTCTTGAGGTGTCCTGTGCAGAGCCAAGGGTTGGACTCAATGATCCTCATGGGTCCCATCCAACACTGCATATTCTATGCTTCTGTGGTGAGTTGCACTGGAGTGATTGTCCACTTTCTTTCCAAAGCAACGTTCATGCTAATTTTATATGCAAAACTATGCTTTGACTTTTCAGTAAGAAAAAAAAAAACTATTAAAGAGAATAGCCTCTCCAGTAAGTAATATGCAATTAGCCCAAACACAGCCAATGTCTCTGCTAAAAGGTTGTAGTAATATATGTCAGATATTGCTTCATTGCATTTCATTAGAACATTGCATTTTGTTAAACATTACTTCCACTGCAGTATTTACTTATCTCAATATGTAGAAATAAACATAGGCCAAGCTGCTAGAACATATCATTGACAGAATGATTGCTTCAATCATTAGTTTAGTTCACCAACCCCATAGCTTCAGGCTAGAAGTTCCTTCTCATTACACCTCTATGCTCATAACAATTCAGAAAACATTTACCCCTACACTTCCACAGGAAATATTAGTTTACACTGCATGAACAAAATTTGTAGCAAGTAAGTTTATTACCATAGATTCAGACAGGAATTAGAAAATTGTCTTGCAACATTTCCCACAAAATAATATTCTGCAATGCAGAAGAGAAGTGCTCTTCGCATTTAGTTACTACTCCACAGGGTTAAGTTGCTACCTGCTTTTTCTATTGGCCTGTCCACACAGCATAATCTACAGACAGAAAAGAAAATATTCCTCTTCCCTCAAACAAAGTCACACAAAGCACCTGTCAGCATTCATCTATACAGTTAGTGTGCAGCAGCAGCCAACCAGGCTTCAGAAGCTTTTCTGGTAACCATTTGGACAGTCTTTGAGGTACTGTGATGGACATGTTGGCAATCCAGAAATTGATGCATTTGTGCTTTCTCTTTACATACAGCTTTACATGTATTGACATCAACTACCTATTCCAGGAAATGCAGACTAAGACCACTGCAATGAATCTATCATCTGTCAGGTATTTTTTCACTCTGGCAAGCAACTGACAACACTTCATATAAATCCAGGTTTATTCTATAAGGTGCACTGGCCACTAAAGAAAAACCTGAACTGCAATTTAAATTTTTCCTATACTTTGGAGTTGGACTCTTGACTACTCATCTTCAGTTGCTGCTTCATATCATGGTTGGTTCTCAACAGTTTTTCACCTATTTTGTGAGGAACAGAGGGACTTGGCAACACTAAATGCTGAAGAAGGCCAGACCCTGTGCTTTGTCTGTAGGATGATATGAAAGATCTTCAGCAACAGGATTTGAAAAGTGACCATCAGCCTACTACACAAAGGCAGGGATGGACAGGGCTTCATTCCAAGAAACAGGGCTTGTGGAAAATAATCTATCCTTTTATCTTGCCAACAAATAATCAGAGATTAAAGGGAAGTGGCAAAAAAAGGATTAATTCTTCTTTTGCTTACCTAATCTCCTTCAGTCTACTGACCAGCTTCTGTATATTCTTTATGAAGAACTTTGATCTGCTTCAGGTTAAAAGAGAGTAAAGGCATGTGAAGTGAATACAAATCAGATAATTTCATTCAGAACTAACCAAAGGAAGAGACAAAAAGCCTTAAAAGTTCTGACCATTACAAAAAAACAGCTTCAGTTTTCAATGATTTAGTGGATTTGATATCAAGGCAGGCTGTGATGGACCCAGAAGCTAATGGGACTTTGAGAAAGAAAGTCCCATTGTCTAGGTGGGACACAAGTCCAAGTTTTCAACTTCTTATGACTTTTTTGCCTTTGAACAAGTAATTTCAGATTTTACTCAGGATTCACTGCAATATTTAAAAGCAAGAATTCAAACAGAAACTTGAAATGCTTTAGAGGACTAAAGAAAGCTGAGGTTTCCCAGCCAGTGTCCAAAATGACAGGGTTGTATCTGCTATCTGTGAACAGAGGAGGACTGAATTTATCTACTGTGTAATTCAAATTTCAACTTAAGGTTTTTCCAATACCACATGGCTTGGTGCAATCTGTTTAGAGTATTGTTACTCTTATCTTTTGGTTAGGTATGAGAAATTAATGATTGAGAAGTAAAAGACACTGAATCTTATTCCGTGTTCCCCAACTATACTAAGACCCTCATCCATAATTATTATATGGAGGGTAATATATATGTCTATATCCCTGTATATTTTTATACAAGAATTTATTTCTTAAGGCAACAAAGTAAGTATTTCAGGGAAGAAGAGAACTGACAGGTGCTAACATATAAAATCACGAAGTTTTCCCTTCAAAGATCTAAAATGCTACATTCATATATATGCAATTTGGGAAATGACAGCATTCAACAGAACACATCAATTTAGGCAATGACCTCTTAAAATAACGTTACAGATTTAAGATTGCTGCAGCTATTTGGAAGAATTGCCATCCAAAGACCTAAGTGCTCCTTTAGGACTTAGGAGATCTTGTTATAATTCCCTCTTTCATCAGAGGCTCTCTGTAAACAGATTCGCAAAATTATTTCATAAATCCAAATTAATGGAATAAAGACGTTTAAAAGCATCTCAGCTTCAGGGCCTCATTTTTTCCAGTGTTCACAGAAAGATGTCATCTAAGCATTCTCCCATTTCACCCGTGCTAGGAGGGAATAAATATATCAGAGAGTGAAAAGTGTTCATATCATTTGAACACATTATTTTATGTATAATAATAGGAACAAGCATTACACGTAATTTGGAAACTTACACATGTTCCAATGCAGAGGAAAGAGCAACTAGAGCCTTACTATGAAACACTGTAAACAGACAAATCACAATATGGTTCTCTATTAAAGAATTCCCAGTGCCAGATGATGCTCCTGCCATTACTTATGCATAGGCATAACTCTAAGAACATAAGTAGTCCATTTACTGATTTATGACTCCAACAAGTGTTTCCACAATCAAATCCAAACTATTTGATGACAGGCAACAAGTGGATTACCACCCAGACAGGGAGAAATAATTTCTGAATCATTTCTGAGCTGAAGCACATTAATAAAATCCCCTTTAAAACATTTTCATTTTGATTTCCCAAGAGACTACAAAATATCTATGCACCCAGGTTTTGATTTAACAGGATTCTAACTAGCAGTCTCCCAAATGCAATAATGGAATTCTCTAGCATAGAAGCTAATTATCCAAAATACTGCTAATTGTGACTTTTATGCTATACTAGTCAAATCAAAAAGAGTTCTAATTAATTCGTATTGCCCTGGAACTTGTCTGCACACAAGCAACGAAGGAAGATGCCATGTGGCACCAATGAGTATGAAAGGAGAATTACAGCACCCCCAGCTGTTCATCCACAGATAAGCTCTGCTCCTCAGGACACAATGCTGCACTGGGACTTGTCCTCTGACACTTTGTTGACACCAACACCTTTAATAATAATAACAACACCTTTATCTTCCACAACTGATGTTCAGATGTCAAAGCCTAACAAATCTCATAATGAGGAAAGAGACTAGGAGTTCTATTAATAAGACTCTCTACTGCTCTATTTATACTCATCAAGAATGTTGCAATCCCTAATTTTCAGACCAACCTTTTTCAGTAAGACCATTTTAAAACTAACATATGTTCACATCATATAAACTATGGACAGTCAATTTTCATAACTTTAAATGCATAGATGTTTTAGCACTTGTCACAGGGAGCTGTAGTAGTGTATTGGTTCTGCAATGCTTCAGAGACAACTCAAGAAATTCTGTAACACACAGTTATCTAGTAGCATCCAAGTACAGATGCTTACTTCAGGCTAGTTTATGTCATCAGTCACAAGGTTGTGAATTTAAGCCAATTCAACTGGCCTTCCCACAGCTTTTCATCACCAACCCCATATGCTTCACTTTCTCCACAGTTTCAAAATGCAGTTTACACAAACTGTTACTCAGCCTATCACATTCAGGCATTTCCTTGCTTTCCTTCCTGTCTTTCAAGTCAGGATTTCATTCTAATTCATGCAAAATACATTATTTCTTTTTGTTGTTGTTGTTCCAGTGAACACAGCTACTCTAAAAATAAGACCTCCAGACTTCCATCTCCAAGCACGATACTTTTAAAAAACAAGCTCACTCAACTCCTGTTGCAAGATGAAACCAGCTTGTATATGTGACTACCCACTGAAAATTTTTTCACTTATATTTTTCATACTGTTGCTGCTTTTTAGATAGACCATTAGTCTGTTCTTTTTCTAGTATTTACTTCTCAAATTACCTCTTTTCAATTAAAAAAAGTTACTGAAATATAAGGAACTAGGGATGGAGAACCATCATACATCTCAATATACTACTTCAAGGGTGCATTTTTGTAAAAAATAAGAGAACAATTACAAGTAAATGGCTTACTTCAGAGCTGTTAAGTGCCTTGACAACACAAACACACTAGGCCTTCCTTTTCCTATGTTTTCCCTCTCCCTGTTTGACAATTTTAATCTACAGACAGCTACAGAACCACATCAATGTGCAGTGTGGTCACTGCAGTGGCTGCACAGGTCAGTAAGAGAGGACCCCAAATGTGACTTCAGGACTCTCAGATGATTCAGGACAAGTTTCCCTGCCATTCATTCTTGTGGCTTCTGCTGCACAAATCTTTGTGCATTTAAGTATCAACAACTTAAATGTTGCTATGTTTTAATATGTTAAAATAATTACACCCAAAAGCATCAAATATATACTATCTTGATAAGACAGCAAGTTTACCACATGAAAAATATTCACAGTAATTTTTCCAAAGAATGTTCTTGAACACATTATAAATTAAATGTTTACAGATGAAGTGTCAGAAAGCAAAACAGAGCAGAAAGGCCATAAAGGACTAGAAAAATTAAGTTTACCAAGTACAGCAAGTAGAATCTCATTTATTTCACCATTTTTACGAGATTTTTGAGCTTTCTAGTAGGCAAGCAGAAACCACTATCTGATCTGAACATTTCAGAGAGCTCCTTGTTTAGTTCAGAACTGATTTCTACTATTTGTAATTATTCCATCCAAAGATCTCAGTAACATCTTCTGGAAATACCGAGTTCTCAATATGCCTCTCCCTCTTCCAGGCAGGCAGAAAACCATGAGCTTCAGTAATCAGTTACATGTAATGACTTCACTGCATTTAAAATTCCCTCCTTGCAACTAACCCTAATAAACCTTACCTGCCAGTAAGGTCAAACCATGGTCAGCTCCAATTTCTGTCTGTTATCCAACCTCCCCTGGAGTGAACATCCAGAAACATTTAAAATTCCATCCTAGCTCACTAACCAAGTGAGAAATACGAGGCCACAAAAATTGTAACTGAAAAGTAATTCAGTACTAACATTGCCAAATAATCACAAAGACCAACACAAAACTTCCACTTTGTTTTATCCATGGACAAATACAAATAAACACACCAAATATACACCATTTTAGCTGCCTGCTGGTACACCACAGTGAATAATATACCACAATACACAACATTCAACACGTACTCTGGAGCAACACACCAATGGCAAACTCCATGCAAACATTTGGCATAATCTGACTGCTGTTGATCAAGCTGAACTGAGACTTAATGTGAGAAAAAAAGCCTGTTTGTTTTTAAACACTTCATTTTCTTTGCATATATACTAAAGTCAATATGTTTTAGGTAGTCATTCAAACATGGAAATGAAATATGCAAGAAAACCTGAACAACAGAGCAGGTGCACTCTGCTTTGACATGCCCCTGTCTTAGGAGGCATCTTGCTGAGGAATACAGATTGCTTTTATTTAGTTCAAAACTTGATAAATCTGGTAAATAGGTGATGCAATTCCCATTTCTTACACAAAGTAAAACTAAGTTGAAAAAATCAAAGGTCAAATTTATGTATTAGTTTTATGTTCATGCTTCAAAGCGTAATACAACCCGAAGCTGACAGTTCTTATGTGACATACTTTTAATGTGTCCAGGGGAGCATAGAAAAATACATTATTATATTGCTTTTTTTAAAATGTGTTAAATACCTGCCCACTCTGAATAACTTACCTCCATGTGGCATTTTAACTGCTGGAAAACTGTTCTGCTATCCCTTCCCTCCATACTGCAAGGGACTTCACAAAGACAACATGAAGGAAAAGACTAACTTTCCATGAGTATGGATCAAAGCTTACTAAACTTTCAGAGTCTTTTGCTACAAACTCCACAGCAATATCTTTAGAAAGCCAAGAAACAGCATTAAAGCCATTTTCCCAAGTCACTGATAGTCAAACACAACAGCACTGGAGAAACAAAGAAAACAGTAAATCAGACTCTGTGACTGAGAAGAAACACCTGAGTTTAACACCACTTTAGCACAACTATTGACATCTTATTCTTTGCTTTCAGCAGCATGCAACATTTTAAAGAACCAGAACCTGAGCCAAGGGTAATGACAAAATGCTGTCACACCAATCACATTTTGGCAGAAGGTCTTCACACCTTTTCTTATCAACTTAGGGTGCCAAGAATTTGGGCTTTCTCACAGGCTCTTTTATATTACACTTCTCAGCTTGCCTACTATTATTAAAAAGAATTATCTCAGCTACAAGCTCCAGTTGAAGGTCTCATTGAGATCTATTTGCTTTACACCACCACTGGACATGAATTCATTAATAGCAGGGATGAGAAAGCAACCTGTATGTGACCACCAGTTCTAACTGTGTCTTGCAACACTTCCACATTCCAAGGCAAGATGACACCACTAATATGACTTAGTAACACTTTTACCACCTTGTGTGGAGTCCAAAATCAGCCAGCTATTAGAAAGCAGCAAAGCAACACTTTTTTCTTCTAAGCTACATGTATAGAGAAGCAAGTACCAATAAATTTAAAAGGCTGTAGTCTACAGACAAATAAAAAAAAATTAAAAAAAAAAGAAAAAACCCAACAAAACTGTTGTGTCTGTACGTGTTCTTTTGATAAAATGCATCTCTAAATTTGAAGATTTGATCAAATATCCTGCCAGCTTTACACAAAATTTGGCATGTACAGAGCCTGAAAGCTGACAGCAGATAAAAAAATATCAGCATTATTTTGTATTTTACTCCTCTTCTGAGAAAACTCAGTTTGTATCTTCCTCGCTTGCTAACTACTAAAACCCATGAAGTTTCTTCAGGAGACTCTTCCTGGGAAACAAAACATTCTTTTTTAGAGTAGTAGAGTACTTTGGTGGTGGGGCAGGGAAGAAACTGGATGATAGGTATGTTATTTTGAAGTTTTTCTATTCCTACCTAAGTTCTTGTCAAAACTAGGTTTCAATTTTCTAGCAATTAGGAGATTTAGGATACGTTTTCTTTCCCTTTCCTCCTCCCCAAGACACCATGTGGCTAATTTCCTTCAAGCTTCCAAGTCCTCAGCTGAGTGGCTATGCTATGCCAAGTAAACTGTGCATAATAAGTTTATGCAGCTCAAAAGCAGTGAGGTGATCTATCCTCCCTATCCTTCAGGAAAAAATGAAATACAATGTATAGTATGTAGTGGTTAACAAGTAAAATTTCCCTACAGCATTTCTATCTCAACACAAGAAACAGCAATCGAAGACTGGCCATGGCTCCTGGTAACATAGCAAACATGTTACCATATGCTTTATTCGGATAGGTAGACTAGCAACCAAGTATTGATTACATTTTTACCTCATCTGTCCTTTTGAAGAATAAGCAGTTTCAGCAAAAAGACTGGTTTATTTCCAAAAGGGAAAGAAGGAGTGAAAGCTACACAAACAAAATGTGGCAGTCACTGGAGAATGACCTTATTGGGTCTAGTGTTCTTTCTGACCACACTAGAGAAATACCCAAAACCTATATTCATGGTGCCACAATATCTGTTCATTGCAGCACATTGCTTCAGTGGAATTATTTCCATGCTTCAATTTGAGTGAGGGGATGCCTGACTGATCTCTCCCAAGCTGACATTCTACTCTGTCTGTGCTCTCTGGACAGTTCTGCTCACATTAAGCCAATTGTGCTATGTGTAGCTGTGTGGGTGCAGCTTTCAACCATAGCCTGGGTACCCCTGAATGAGGGCTGTTAGCTCAGGCTCAGAGCCACCCTCATGGAAGGATATTGTTTTGGACAGCTTGAAGGGCACATGGGGTGAGACTATCTCCAGGCAAATAACACCATGGACAGAGTATTATGTCAGAGTAAGACCACAGATCTAAACTCTAGTTTTCATACATCTTGCCCCACAGGCGAAACTGTACATGTGTCTAGAGTTTATAGATGGAAAGCCTTCCTTAATCGTGGAAAATTACCTGTCAGTCCTAGGACAAAACTCATGATGGTCTTAACTTTCTTGCTGGAAATACTAATCAATCCTATGGCTATAACTTATATATTTTTAAATTGCTACCTATCAATTGCTGCTCAGTGCTATCAGAATTGCAGCCCTACCCTTTGAAGAAGTTTGTTGGAACCCAGGAAATTCCTCTGGCTGCCCTGAAGGACTCAAGCCCCTGCCCAGGGGGCTCAGAGACCTTGTCACAGAGCCCAAGACCGCTGTGCCTTTGATTTAGCCCTTGAAAAAAAACAATTACCAAACTTTATATGAAGAATTACAAGCCACAAAATTTTAGAGTAGAATAACAGTGAAGTTATCATGGGTGAAAAACAGATTTTTTGGGGTTTTTAGAATGGGGGTTCAGGGGGCAATCTGATGGAGGAATCTGGGCATGTCCAGCCTTTCTCCTTCTTCTTCTTGGCCTCCATCTTCTGCTGTGATGCTGGCACTTACAGATTGGTTTAGAGAAGAAGCTCACTGTCTAACATAGGTGATAGGTATTGGAAAGTAATTGTAAACATTGTACACGTAGCTTTTAGTATAAAGACATAACACCGCCCCGGGGGCAGGCAGAGTGCCTTAGGCTATCTTGCTGAGCAGACCTCAGCTGGACAGGAGAAAATTTTTTATAGATAAGATAAAATAAACAACCTTGAGACAAAGAAATGAAGAGCCCTGACTCCTTCTTCAAGCACCGGGCTGGGAAAAGAGACTTTGGAACTTTTCTCGGGGTCTCTCTGACCAGCAAGAGGCCTCGAGAGAGATACACAACCATATGTATCTCAAATTCAAAGAGAGCAGCCAGATAAGTCCCTCTTTGATTAAACAATTACCATGATCCACCACCACTGAGTCCCTGTTTGATTAAACAATTACCATGATCCACCACCACTAAAAAACTGCTAATTTAGTTTAGGGCAAGTTTGAACTTGGAAGGATTTATTACATCAATTTCTCTAAATTAAGGAGACAACATAATGCACACAAGCAAAAATTTTGGCATTGGAAAAAAAAATTCAAGAGGTTTAATTTAGCAAAAATTTTTAAATCATACAACAATCAATCAAGATAATTAAGGACCTAAAAGACCGCATTAGTGAAGCTCAGGAAAATTTAAGAATTGTTTTCTTTCAGCTGGTATTCTAAGAAATTCAGTGTGTTCATAAAGAAAATCAGGATCCATACTATTATCTAAAAAAAAAAGCTTGGAACTAGAGTACGCACAGAGGACTTAAGTATAGGTGTAAAAAAAAAATCACAGCAGTCACCTGATGCTGCTAGTGCCATTTCTCAGTGTGATGTTCAGATTAATGCCCCACACATGCAGAGAACTGAGCAAGGCAGTTCAAAATTTTTGTACAAAGCCCAGGCAGTAACTGTGCTTTTTCCTGCCACTCTGCCACTGAAGTCCTCTGTGAAGTCTCACGGGGAAAAGTATGAAAGGAAAAAGAAGATAAATTAAATAGATTTTTTTTAATTATAGGGAGAGAGTGCTTTCTTCTCTATTGATCTTCTGTCAGTGTTCTTTTATTCTACACCAATTTAGATTCAGAATCAGTTCTTAGCCCTGCCAGAGCTGACTATAAGGGAGACACATTAAATTCATTGCTGAGATTCGTAGGCACAGATGGGGCCTGACATTTTAAAAGCAAAACAGAAGTTTAGTGTATTCAAGTGCAAAGGCTTCAGGACAAGCTTAGACTTCAGCTTACACCCCAAACATCCATGAAAGATACAGCAAAAGCCTCCTCTCCTCCCCAGCAGAATTAGGGCTCTAAATTATCCTGGGAGACTATAACCAACACAGCTAAGAACAGAAAATAATCACATAATTCAAACTCAAACCAATTGAAATGTTAGAAGGCAGATATTGTCTAACCAGAGGACAGCTGTGGACCAAAGAAAGGAAGACTAGGAAGGAATCATCAAATGAATTCTCACATCATAATGGTACAAATAAATAACATCCAGCCACCCACATCTGATTTTTGTGGAAGAAAAACATTTTCCTTCCAAATACTTTCCCCAAAAAGAACAGTACTCCTATCTCTTTTAATGCTTCTTTTATGTTCTGTGACAGCATTCGATATTTGTACAGACAGATCAAGGATCCTCAATATTGGATTAAGAGATTATGTGTAGCGGGTTTTGCAACCATTTTAATTTTCTCACTCCTATCATACCAGAATTTGCCAAGCTGATGTGGGCTGGAGGCAAGTTCAATTTCCATCTCTGCTCAGGGGAGTTATTAAATTTAGCTGATGCTGAGAAAAGGAAATTCAGTGTGATGAACACAGCAAGACTTGACTTGCAAGCCTGTGAGACAGAATTAGTACCACAAGTAAAGCAGAGCTACTAAAACACCAGCAGAAAATACAGGGACTTACACTTAAAAATGGCAGGGGAAAGTAGCAAGGAAATAGAAATTTAATCTTAAAAAAAAAAAAAATCAAACCCCAAACACTATCAGCCCAGGACTTAAGCACAATAAACTCAAATCTGTATTTCAATACCAAAGAGCATTCCAGTAAAATTTTAGTTTTGTGAGAATCCCCTTTAATTTTGAGACAGTTTGGAATACAATGTGAGCTTTGGATTGTGTGGCTAATATGCATCTTTTAACAGAACTGAAATGGAAACCTAAGTGAGATCCACTAGTGTTTGGAGCTAATTCAAATTTTACAGGATTTATTTATTCCTGGCAATAAGACATTCAATAGCTGCCTCTGTTAGGGAGAACTATTCAAACATTTGCTTATAGCAAACTGGAATAACCTTTCCTATAAACTGAAACTTTCCCACCAACTGAAACAGCAGGCATCTCTTCCCTCAGAGAGAAGAATGAACACTTCAAAATTAACCATGGCACAAAAAAAAAATTTCTACTCACACAGCCAACTGTACACCTTATTTTGGAGTTATATATTAGTGCAATTCCTTTTTTTTAACTTAGATTCAACTGAGAGCACCACCTTGTTGAGACTGACAAAAAAAATGTACTGACCCAGCACAACTAGTCAAAAATTTTCACTACTTTTACTATTTAGAAAGAGCATGGTGTCATCTTAATAACATGATGTTATCCCTCTTGTCAGAATGAAGGATTAGAATGTATTTTCCAAGACTGAATCAAACATATGGAAAGAAGGGATTTTTTCTTTTAAACGCTGCTTTTCCTCAATAAGGAAAGCACAAAGGTATTTTGGAATTCTCTTAGCTTTTTTTCTTTTTTATGAAAACAAGCACATCTTCTGGAGCTGAAGCCTGTTTACTTGAGTAAAAGCTAAGGAATAAAACAGGTCCAAAATTATTTAATTCAATTTTCACTAACTGTTGATTTTGAATCAGTTCAAAACTTTTCAGTTTTGAATTAGGAAAAAGATATAAGTAGTTCAGCTTAATTAAAATATAGTTGAAAATTAGATAATATTTTTTTATATTAGTATAACAACTATGTCAGATACCAGCACATTAATATCAACAAAATAACCCTGTTCATCACAAACTGCACAGAACCATTTCTACTTAAAGGCAGATCAATTTGATGAATTACCATCCACAATATGTGTGTGGATTTGTGTGTGCATTAAAGAAGGATCATATCCACAACTAATTTACTAGTTTACTGGTTTAATAATTTGAATAGTAAAACTGTATTACTGCATGGCCCACCTCCCCTAAGCAGAGTTACATTTTGTCTTTTCATTTATTCATTTTAGCAAATTCACTTGGTATGGGAAAAAACAATTAGCAGAGAAAAGAGTTCAGTTCAGCTGCACCTTCCAGATGGTTAATGTTAATATCAGCACATTGATACTATCTGCTCTTCACTTAAGACTCAAGAATTAGACTTGAAGATGCTCGAAACATTGACCATTAATCAACCATAAATCAATTCTTGCTACCATTTTGAGAATCTTGCACTCAAGAGTAAAGCTATTTCACCTGAAACTAACAGACAAGTAACAGAAATTATATATATCAAATATAAAATATCTTATACAACAGGAGCTGAGTATGTTAGAGTATCAGTATTCTAAGTCATATAAAGAGTGTTCTGGCCATAATTACACAATCTCAACACAAGAAAATGCCCCATGCTAACACAGGTGCCAGTTGGCCCAGCACCTGTTGTAAAAATGAATTCCTACCTTCTACAGGCAAGATGTGGGCTGGTGTTCCCAACCTGCATGCACATTACCACCAAAAACTAAAGCAAATATGCCTGTAATCACAAGACAAAACTACTTAATGACAAAAGGATAAGAGCTCCTTGATTTTGCATGCAGAGCCATCTCAGAAATAACGTTTGTTCTTGCAGGTCCCCAAAAGCTACAGGGTTTTCCTGACTGCCCTCTATATGAAGTTCAGAAGTACATCTCTAAAGAAATGTCTCTAATTTCTGCAACTCATCTTGTTGGAAAAGAATAAAATATTTCAATAATGAATTCTTGAGTCACAAGCAGCACCATCAGTCAGATCTTTCGCTCCTTATTTTATCTCACCGGTGTCTCATCAGACAGCATCTAGATTATATGCCATAAATATATAAATCCCAAGTAACACAAGGAAATGTCCTTCCACTTTTCCCAGGAGGTTGAGTGAACTGTCCACTGGTGAGGTTTTTACAGCATAAACATTTGTGACATCAAACCAGACAGTGAGCAAATGCTGCCCTGGTGTGCGATATTTACAAAAAGATGAAGGACAGAAAACGTTTATTTAGTTTCAGATTTGCTTTCAAGTTCCAAAACTCATTCAGTCACAGCAGAATCAGCCCAGACTTTTAAATCTAGAACTAGAGCTAATCCTCTACAAGGCTTTACTCTCTTTGGGGATTCAAATCTCCCATACAAATAGGCATACAATTTGCTAGCCCAGCTACTCCTTCACATTAAGCAAATGGGCAGTGTCAAATTTTAGAAAAACCCAAAACAGTGATTACAGTGAAGTCAAGGAAGGGAACTGTAAGAGCAAACATTCTAATTGGCTAAAAATCTAGACTAAATAAAAACTAAAATAAAGGCTGACATAAAATCCATAACAAGTAAACATTTTCACACATAACTATTCCCTGTTATATTTACTCGTGTGTATGTTAAATTAAGATTGAATACTTCCAAGCAGCTGATTTCTGGGGTTTGAGTTTTGGGAATCAAATAATTTATTTACTATTCATTTGTTAAAACATATTCCACTCTTTCCCTAAAGGTATTAGCGAAACAATCTTCAAGATCTTCCTTTCAAAGGCCCTTCTTCATAGATGAGATGTAAAAGCTCCATCAGGACAAGCATTTGATACACAGAAACTAATGAGCTATTATTTAACTTCAACCTAAGTGTCAGAAGCCAAAAGCAAAAGGCTTAATTAAGATGATGTGTGCCCCAAGTCTTCTCCCAGGAAACAGGTGAATCACAGCAGATTCCCATCACTGCCAGATACATGCACAGAATTATCTGAACACATCTGTCATCAATATATGAATGGCATGACACCTCCTGCTGTTAATTCAGACTGATTACTTGTTAAACACATTTAATTGAGGCAGAAGGGAGCTTAACTGATGTTCACATAAATATATTTAAAATAATGGAGAAAAAGTACTTGCAGCATTTAAAGAGAGACTGAAGGACTGTTTGAACATCAGATCTTACACACATTCAGATGCAACACATGAAATAACTATAACCAGGAAATAACCAAATAACCAGGAAACTAATGTTTCCTTTTTCTCTTTTACTGTTGTGTACCTACTGATTTAACAGATCAGTAGGTACACAACAGTAAAAGAGAAAAATGTTTGAATAATATAAACTAGACATGGTAGACCCTTTATTGTTTCTGACAAGAAATAAATTATATTCCTTCATCAAGCAATGACTGCTTCTAAACCCTATTACTTCACTCTACAGGCTGTTTACAGAAACAGATGCATTACTTGACAAAACTTATGCTCCTGAAAATACATTACACCTAACTAGAGACATGTTTTCTAAAACTTTTGTGTCCTGTGTTCATTGCCCTTCCATTCCATCTCAGAACCAGAAGGGATCTAGCCAGCTGAAACTGAAAGACTGCAAACACTCAGTGAGAGTCAAACCAGGTCTTTTTCAATTTTTGTAAACTCACCACAATTTTGCCTTGATCCCTCTAGGAAACCTACCAGAAAAGTCTCAGCTTCCTCTCTGGTAACTGTTGTTTATGTAGAGAGCTCTGATTCAGGAAATCCATTTTAGGAACACAGCTATTGTCACTGCAACCCCAACCTCTTTCAGCAATGTCCCCTCTACAAGTAAAATAACTATTGCCTTTATCTGCTGACTTTTAGGCAGTGTTTCAATGTCTTCTGGAATATTATTAGTCAAATCTGTTTGCCTTTCCTGAGACTTAATCAACTTGTTGATTAGTAAAAATCCATTGCTTTTGCCACTTTAATCTTATCTGCTCATCTCAAAACACTCTTGAGCCTTCATTTTAGAATTAAATAGGTCAAGAAAGGTGGAAGGGAAAAAGATAGCAAGACAGTATTAAGAATACCACAGATACCACAAGAGAGATTTTCATCTCCCAAAGGGAGATGAAGTTTTACAGATTGCAATAGAGCAGTTCTGATTCAAACCTGTTGAAAATAGCCTTCTAAGTACAACTATATCCATATAGAAATTATTACGACTATTTCTCTTCCTCTCCCTATCTTTGTCCAAAATAAAACATACAAATTTATTTCAGTTACAAACGGAACTTATTTAAATACAGTATCTTCAAATAGTGACACATTTTGTGGTTTTTTTGCTAAGAAGTGCTCTTCTGTTTTCCCCATAATTCAGGCAGTAACCTCTGTATATTAAATGAATGAAAATAGGCAAGCTTTCTGAATGATTTTTCTGTTAACACTGGATCAAAAATCTCAAATCAGGGAAAAAGGTAATTTGTGACCTTACTGCAGGAAGAGATGAGAGAGGACAAACTCCATAACAGAGTAACCGAGCTCCCCCCAGCAGGAAATTAATTATTAAACGTCCATTCCTCTCCCCACAGACCCCAGGTGAAAAGAGCTCACAGACCCTGAGTTATCAGCTCTCAGACTCACTCGAGGGTAAGTTCCACAGTCGGGAAGAGGAGATGGAATGGAAGATAGTTGTTGGTAAATGAATTTATAGCACATGCATAGAGGAAATGAACAGCCTATCAGCTGCAGATGGAAGACACACCTGGGTCAAGAGAGGCAGCTTTCAAGAAATGCCTAGGGCCACAAATGAAAAGGGGAGCAGGTAAGGCTTGGGAAAGAAATACAACTTCTGGAAAAGATCCAGAATTTCAGAAACTACACTGTTTCCCAAAAATTAGATCTATGGCAATTTGGCCATTATTGTGTCTTGATTCTTATTATATTTGGATTTCTGTGTTTCTCATAACACAGCCAGAAACCTGTAAAAATGTTAGGATTGAGAGATGTGAAATTCAAAGTACTAATACTTGTATTTAGAAGCCTTTTCCCCCCCATTTTTGTTGTACTTCAGTATTAAGCAAATGAAGAGAAAGGCAACATGAACTATACAATTTAATACTGGACCTGATTTTTTTTTTTCAGCACATCAAAATAATCCAGTTTTATTACTAATAATAATCCAATTTGCTTAGTTATCAATGGTTAACTTTCTGATCACAAAATTATTTAACACACAGAGTGAAAGGCTGATTAAGAATAAATGGCAAGAGTTGCTCAATTAATAATCATACAGATCAATACAAAGTCTATACCTCATTCAAATAAATTTCAAACTCTGGATTACCTATTAAAAGAAGCTTTGAGTCTCTAAGATCTCAGGCTGAAGAAGCAGCTTTTAAAAACAGGTCAAGCATTCACAAACCTGGTAATGAAACCACCTGGACACTATTGTCATCCCCACAGAAAGAAGAACACTTATACAATGTGTCTTCAAGTGCTGGATAAGCTAATTCAGTGTCATATGGTGCACAATTAAACCTGTTAACTCAGAATTCCACAGCCATTATATTCTTTTGAATACAAATAACAAAGTGTCTAAACCTATTCACAAAGGTTTTGATGCTTGTCTCAAAGCAGCAGGTAAAGCAGCACCTCACAACACTCAGTAGTACTTATTAATAATTATCTCAACCCAAAGCACCAATTACCATGAGCTGTCAACAAGAGTGGAAATGCAAGGTAGCAGGCATGTTGAGACTGCTGCAAGTTTTCCTGTTATGATTTATTTTCATCTGTAAATGCACCACATTGTAAGTAAGAGGCACGGTTTTCTTTTTTTAAACTCAAAGCATCATTCTTATTGCTTCACACTTATTTATAACTGTACAAAAAGCTAGTTTTTTGGGTTTTTTTAATGCATGAGCTTAGTATGTTCTTCTGTGAAATATCATAAATGAAAAAAACATAATGCATATTCCTTTCAGACAAGATTTCTGAGCCATAACTGTCTCTCTGAGATAAGGAACTCTACAAGGCAGTTTGGCTTTTTGAATGAAATCATGGTCACTTCAGGAAGCAAACCACTGTTAGACTAACAGACAGTGCTTGGACCTAAATTCCTTACAGAGAAGGTTATTTTATTCCCTGGACTTTTTGCTCCCCATGTTTTCTCTTTACAGTTATGACTCTATCCTGGAAAACCACTGTTGGCTGTCAAGTATTAGCACTCATTGTTTTCCTCTTGTCACTGATGGTACTGGAATCTCCTAAGAAATCCCTCATACCTGTAGTCCATGGTCATGGTTTCACTTCATCAAAGATGAAAAGAACAACTTGGAATATTAAGCTAGGAAAAGGTTAGCAGAATTTTGGAGTGTACCCAAGTCCCCTCCAAGAGATCCAGTTCCCTTATTTAGATGAGAGGAATATGGTTTGAGTCTTAGCCTGAAGGGAGCCGAATTCAGGTCTCTCCCCTAGTGACCTCTACCCAGGCAAACAAAAAGGGTTTGTGCCCCAGCACCTGTTCTTCAGAAAACAAGCCCTACTCATTTCTTTGGATAGTAAAGGAAAAGGCGGAAAAGGCAGAAAGTTGCCTTCTCCTTCAGCAGAAGATCAGTAAATCTGGAGCCTGAAACAGATAATTGTGACCCCTTTCTGTTATAGGAAAGGTGACTAAAGCCTGAAGAGATGCATAATTTATAGCATACGATGACAATTTCCCAATCATTCACTTAAGCAATCCTTGCTCAGGGCATGGATTGTAATGTCTTTTTAAGTTCCAAACATTTTACCCCATGCATGTTAACTCCAAGGATCAAAGAGTTCTCAGTCTCACTCCAGACAAGTGAAATGTCATAGCCCCAAAGTTTTACATACTTAAGGGCACATTTTCTGATGGTCTTACATTTTATTACTTGGAAACAATGCTTTTTCATATTTTGACAAAGGAATGCAAAAAAAAAATTATGGTTTAATATGAATGCTTTGAACACTTATTAACACTGGCAGCTAAAGAAGCTGTTTTCATCAACAAAGCATAGATGGAAACAAGTTTCAAATGCAGGTGAGCAACATACTGTTTAGAATGGTTCTATAAATATTTTGCAAGAAAAACAGACTAATAGAATCTGCAGTACTATCTAAATTCACACCATATTTTCTATGGAAAATGTATATATATGTAAAACAGGATGGAAAGACAAGACATGGCAAAGTTGTTAATATAAAGTCAGGAGAAACATCTCTGAGACACTTCATAGGTACTCTTGTTTACTTCCCCTAAATATAGTACTTCGAATGCTGATGCAAATTTTTGCTTTGTTTATCTTGTGCTTTTCAAAGAGGAGAAAAAGGACATAGTGACTAAACAACTAACTGAAAATAAAAGCTGTGTCCAACATAATAAAAAGGAAAACAAAGAAGAAAACAAAAGCAGTTTTCAAGTGAGCATGTTTGTTACTAGGAGAAGATTGTTCACAGGAAGTTCTACAAGTCTGGAAAAAAGAAAATGGGACAAAATTGTCGGCAACAATGGATACCGATCACAGACATCAAATTTACAAAGAAGGAGTATTTGAATTTGTAGAAATTATTTCCAGATAAAATGACTGATCTAATGGCATTTCATGAAAGCTCAAGGATAAAGATGGATTTCTCTTTAGGGGAAATCAAAGTCAACTTTGTAGGCTTACTTCCCCATTACGCTTTGAGTATTATTTCCAATTAAGAATGCAATTGGATTATTAACTCAGTGAATACAATTTAAACACACTATTTTGAGTATAGTGCTATCCTCAAACATGTCCACTATTATACATCACACAGTCAAAACACTGTAATATAGGACAACTTGACTGGGTGTTTATTGAAAAGCAACATGGCCTGAAAAGTTGAATTGCTTTAAAGTCATATTCAGTAGCATGAATTTCATGACAGGACTGCAATATGAAAATGGATTTTTGAGTAGAATGTCATACTTATGGAGTCTAACATGGCAAGCTCCTCCTGTTAAGAATTAAGTTGAACTTACATATATGACTAATGCTATTGAAACACTTAAACCTCTTCTATATATCCCTAACTTCCACAAAACCCTGTAGCCATTTATTTCCAGTTTCCAATAGAAACAATTCCATCTACACTTCTGAAGGATTTTGGTTTTAGAATATTTATTTCATAATTATTTGATAAATAGCAAAGAATATGCTTCTCTCCTCCTCCTAACAATCTGAAAGGGGAAAGTGTCAGGACTGGTTCTCTATTTCCCCATGATTTAGATAGTTTTGGTAAAATATTGCTGAATCCTTATACCCTGTTCTACACCACTGCTGCAGACTAGAGGGCTTACCATAGTAGGGGGGGAAAAGAAAGAATCCATTCTCTCTACAATTAAAGTGCTGTGACACACAGCTAGGGAAAACCAAAATAAGGAATGAAGTTTTTAATCATCTTGAAGTACTTGCACTTGCTCAGCTTATGTAAGAATAAAATCTTTTTACATAATCATTGTAAATTGAACACAGTATCTAATAAATATAAAAGATGGTTCAGAAATACAGCAGAAGTTCCACATCTGCAAAGCAAAAAGTGAACCTCCCTTCCAGTAATGACAATTAATTGACTCTTCACTGAAACAAAATCGCCAAGAATTTCCACAATGAACAAAACCTCCCCTTCCCTCTCCCATGTCCCCCAAAAAGGAGAAATTCACATGCACAGCAAGGAGAAAACAAGCCTGGTAAGGTTTCACAAGCCTTCAAGCAGAGGAGGTTATTTGAAGTTAAAATCCACCACACTACTGCTGCCTGGTAGTACTGCTGCAGCAAAGATCCTAAACTCTCATAGTCCAGTTTTGCACTGTTGCAACACAATGATCTTTAGGATCTATACTGCTCTGAGGAACCCAACTGGGTGTCCTCAACATAAACCACAGGATCAGTTGAGGTGAACAGTCCTGCTACACACAATTATGCATAGTCAGAACTTTCTGAGAGAAAGTCCCATCCTACCAAGACATTCAGAATTCTCTGCACACCAGCTGACAAAAACATGTAGCAGAAGCTGAGCTGGCCCTATGTGGATCCAAAACAGGCACATTTGAACCCTGTATCATGTCTGTAACATACTAGCAAGAATCACTCTGCCTTTCTTCCCACCCCACAAAGTGTCACACAACTCCAAAATCTGCAGTTGCGATCTAAGAGACTTGTAGGAAACAGACAGCTCTGAGCACCAGCACAAAGCACCTCGGCTGGCAGCGGTTAAACTCAGCATTTACTTAAAAGTTTGATGCACAACTGCCACACCCTCTTTGCCAAAAAATTCAGCTTTCTCCTCCTAAGTATCAAAACCCACCATGCTCTGATAGTACCAGCAGGTAAGAAATGATACATCAATGAAAATTATTATAAATTATAAAACACAGCATTCCATGGGACACTAATCATGCTGTCCCATGCAATTTTTAGCCAGTTATACAGTGACCAAAACCAGAGAAATGTCATCACCTTCAGCAATAGAAATCACATACCCAAAGACTTGACATACAACAGTCTAAAAATACTATCAGCATCAACTTCCTGCACTTCTCCTAAAAAAATCCTCACCATGTCACTGCAATAACATAGTTCGAACAAAAGCTTACCTTACAACAAAGCTTTAGAACTCAGATTACCAGGTGACTAAAAAAAATTTTCCCCCTTGAAACTTTCCTGGTCCATGCCAATGCTGCTGCCACTGCACCGCCACTTGTAACTTGTGGTGATTTTCTGAACTCAGGGAATGTAAAATACAGAATTCACACATCAGGATGCAAAGTCACACTCCACATTAAACACAGGAACTCTCCACCCTAAGTCAAAATTAAACCCAGTTTGTCTCGCAGCATATATCCTCACCTATGTTGAAACATGAAAATGAAATAACAAAGGACCTAATCTCACTTTCACAGAAGTCAACAGCAAAGCTTCTGCTGACTTCAATAAGAGCAAAAGCCAGCACTAGATCTCCAAAAATCATTATTATTTCCTTCAGAGCACCAAATGCATTTCCTATCAGTCCTGTGCAGAAGGATGATGGTCTCTCAGCTTTCCAATAATATTGAAAAGCATCTCAGACTGCCAGTGCTAATCTAATGTCTATGACCACCTGAGGAATACAGTTTGACTTCAGCACACAGCCCAAAGAAAATGAAAGACTCAATCTCCCTATGAGAGAAGAAAGATGTATGCCTGCAGTAATGACTCTGTGAAAACTTTGGAACCAACAAAAAAAAGTTTGTCATATTTTAAGGAGAACTTGTATGAGCATCTTTTCCTCTCTGCACCATAAACATTTAAGATTTGGGGAATAATATTTACTTTTATAGATACAAGAACTTCCTCAGATATTTAGCAGGAAATCACTATCAGAAGTGACATACAAAGAACTTTGACTCAATGGAAAACTATGAAAAAGAGATTAAAAAGTAGTTATAGACTTTTTAGTAGTTAATAGACTTTTAACAAGAATAAACAAAGGTAGCAATACAAGATCTGTACTTTTCCAGTACCTTTCCTCTTGAAGTCATTTAGAAGCAGTCAGAAAATGCATAAGAATTTAATCCCTAAACACAGTGAAAAGGAAAAGCTGAAGATAATCTTCAGACCCTCCGGAACTGGAGTCTTGACCACAGCATGCAGTTTGAAACCTATACCACAGGAAATCCAACAAGAACCTACTAATCATGCCATCCTTTTTAAAGAGCTGCCAGCACACCTGGCAGCTCTTTAAGAACAAGCTCCGAGCAGAAAGCAACAGCAGCTGCTTCCTATTATATAGGCTGGAATTAAGTTAAATTTGCCTTGCCAGCTAGACAGGAGAGACCAGCTTCACCTCATTACTTACAGGTGCTACTTAGTGGTCTGGAGATGAAGGCATTCTTCTAAGAAGACACACGTGGGACCTGAATCTGGGCTTTCCAATTCAATACTTGTTTGCAAAGAAATCAATAGAGCAGAGAAGGATTATCAGCTGAAAAGGGAAGCTTTCTTCACTATGCCTGTTGTTCCCTTCCCAGTGCAAAATTCACAAATTAACCTGTATGGAAATGCAACAGCTGTCCAGTTCTATGTGCAACTTTTTTTGGATCTTCATTTCAAAGCCAGTAACAGGTAGGAGTTCAGTTTAGGAGAAAAAAAAAAAAAGCTACTGAAAAGCAGAATTGATTCCACTGGACAAGAAACAATGGCTACCTGGGCACAGAAGAGACAATACAAACCTCCTTTGGAAAGGGAAAATGTTACTACTTTAGTTACTGTTCTGCTAATTAACCCATGCTACTGACAATGATCAGAGTATGATTATGCTGCAGTATTGCACATATCCATTTCCTACTTTTGTCTATCAACAAAAGACCATCATAGCACCTTGGTGAAACATCCTTCTGCACTGACAAGTTACTTATCCTGAGCCCTTGCACATTTCACATGTATCCTAACTTAAACAACTGCAATATAGGTGGCCCCAGTTTTCTCTCTTTGCTGAATAAAATTGAAAACACAAAGCACTTACCTTTTCTTGAGCAGCTACTTCACTCAGCACACAAGCAGAAAGATAACTTAGTTCATACGGTTTTAATAGAATTTAAATACTAAACAAATTTTCTCTCTAAATATAAGATATGTAATTCAAATAAAAAGGAATCCACAAGTAATTTGCAAGTACTGTATCGCCCTCTGCAGTCAATGGGGAAGTTCTGCAAAGTGAGCCTGGGCACATTCCTTGCAAAGATCAATTAAAAAACCTCTACAAGTAGAAACCCAGCAGAACTAACTTTTTTTATCATGTCTTACCTGTTGGAATCATAGGAACACAATGCAGAAACTTTTTAGCTCTTGATATAAATGCTCCACCCGTTAAGGATGTGGAAAAGTGTCTTCTGCTGCTCCTTCACAATGGGTCAGATGCCTCAATGATACTTCTAGCATTTACTCTCTTGGAATGTAACAGAAGTTTGCTATAGCTATTTCATTTTTTTTCTGGTTGCTTCTAATAAATAATATTAGAAATAATATTATTTATATCCAAAATAAACTATACTTTTTAAAAGCTACATTAGCTGATCCATCAATGACACAGAAGTGTATTTTACAGTTCAGGTATTGCACTACTTTATTTAACACAACTTATAACATTCATAGGGCACTCAGCTGAGATTTTAACAGCACTGTATTGGTTTCGCCTTGGCTGGATGACAGGTGTCCCACAAAGTTGATTTTCTATCACTCCCTCTTTTGAACTGGAGAGAGGAGAAGAAACACAACAGGTCAAGATAAGAGCAGGAAGATCATTCACCTATTACTGTCACTGGCAAAACAGACTTGCCTTGGAGAAACAGACCGAATCCTTTACCAAAGAAATCAAAGTAGGATAATGGGAAATAACACCAATTCTTTAAACAGTTTGAATACTGTTGCAAACACAAGTTAACTCAGATTATGGCCACCTGCTGCCTTCATTCTTCACTTTCTTGACCTGTGATAGGACTCGAGGAAACAGCATGGAGATGAGTCAGGAGAGGTTTAGGTCAGATACCAAGAAAAGGTTTTCCACCCAGAGGGTTGTTGGACATTGGAACAAGCTCCCTGGGGAAGTGGTAACAGCACTGAATCTGTCTGAGTTCACAAAGCATTTGGACAATGCACTGGGGCACGTGGTGTGACTCTCAGGGTGTCCTATGCAGGGCCAGGAGTTGGACTAAGTGAGGGGCCACCTCCAACTCAGTAGATCCTATAATTCTCTTATTAACACTGATTATGCTTTCTATCCAAGCACCTTCATTCCAACTTAACTTATAACTGCTTGGGGTTTTTTCCCCTTGGATTCAGGAATATAAATTTTTTTCTCTTAAAAGAAAAACTCCTGTACTCTATGAACAGCATATCACCACTAAAACACACGAAAGCGTTGAAGGCAAATTAACAACCTTTCAAAACAAGATTAAACTTTTGAAGAACCACTCTTTTGATCTCAGCAGACAGCTGAAAGACTCATACCACAAACGTTCAAGGGAAAGCATTAACAGCATTTCATGGCTTTACAGAACAAGACTGGTTTGGGTTGGAAGGGACATTAACCATCACCTACTTCTCACCTGATGCCAAAAGCAGGGACGCCATTCATTACACCAGGCTGCTCAGAACCCCGTACAGACCAGGCTCAAGCACCTTCCTTTCGCCATAACCCCATGGGTCGCTCTGAAAGTAGCGAAGAAGGGCGTCAAAGCGCTCTGGATGGGGGCGCGGCAGCTGGGGCGGGTCACTGGGCTGCCCTCCCTGCCCGCGGCCGCGTTCCCTCGGTGACGCCCCGCCCGCCGCCGCCGTTGCCGCTGAGGGGCCGCGCGGAGGCCCCGGGCCGGGCCGCACCCCGGGCCCTCAGCGAGCCCTCGGCCAGGCCGGCCCGCGGGAAGGGCCGCAGCGAGCCCGCCTGTGCTCCGGACACAGCTCCCACACTGCTCACCCGGCCCAGCGCGGCCCCGGGCTGCCGCCCTCCTCAGCCCCAGACGTGGGAACCGGGACCGGTTCCCTGGGAATAGCAGGAGGTAAGGTGAGGGCTGAGAAGCATCTCCCAGCCGCCTCAGGACCCGCACCGAGCACGGGAGCGCAGGGGACGTGCCGGCCGCCCCGGGCAGCAGAACAAGCTCGGTGTCGGTCACCGAGCCCCGTTGTGCATCTCGGCCCCCCAGGGCCAGCAGCGCAAGGCGCTGAGCAGCTGCAGGTGCCACCGCCAGCCATCAGCCAGAGACGCGCCGGGACAAGGCTCCCAGGGCACCGGGGGCACGGCACGGCATGGATCCGTCGCCAGAATCAGACCCTTCACACGAACCACATAGTGCCTACCCTGAAGATGCCTATGAAGGTGGCCATGGCCCTTACCAGCCACACGAACCGGGTTATGGTCTTGACGAGCCCGGATACAGCCCATATGAGGATGAGATTCCCGATGCCCAAGCCCGGATGCTGGCAATCAAGAATGCAAAAGCCTATTTACTGAAGACCAGCACAAAATCTGGCCTGAACTTGTAAGTCTGAAAAAGGATCACAATCAAATAGGGTAGGAACTATGAGTGGAGAGAAAGGTAAAAGGACAAAGGAAGGTACATATAGAATGGCATAATGTTATACATGCAATATTTCATCACTAGTGATACTTGCATGCTGGTGTCCAACATCTTTCAGAACCAAAATCCCTATTGGAATTTTATAGAGTTCGAAAACAAGTTTATATGATTGAGAATAAGTTTAAATTCAGATTCAGCTCATAGACAGGAAGGGTATCTACTAGAAATGGAGGATGGGACAGCTCTTAAGTATAATCAGACTAGTTTTAACCCTAATTTGCCTCACGGCTCCATGATCCCCTTTCTTCTAACTGTTCCAATGATTTCTCCAAAGATCCGATGATTAGCCTTTACTTTTTTTACTAAAAGTATAATATTCTAAGACTTTTGCATAGTAAGCCAACAATATTTACATTTATATGACAGATATGATCATTTTGCTACTATACTAACAAAGATCCTGGATGAACAGCCCGCAAATACAGTAGACATAATTGAGACTATCAGCCAGGATGTGAAGTGGGCGCAGTTTCGGAAAAAAATGGACACTCTTCGAGACGAACATCTGATCCCTCCAACATTTGAAGCTGCAGAAAAGTGTAAAGCTTTGTTCATCAAGGAAGCTGGAGAAGAAGAACATGAAGAACTAGATGAAGAGATGGTGAGTTATTTTCGGAGTGAAACAGATAGCAAATATACCAGGGAAGGGGTGGGCGGATGGTGTGAAGGGGAAGGAGAAAGGGAGGAAGTTGTCGTCTCTTCTGTAGTGCTGCCTCTCCTGACCGTACAGATAATTGCAGTCACAGCACGATGTAACCTCTTCACAGCTGAGCTTGTCGTCTAGTTCCGAAGAAAAAAACCCATCTGGTTACTTAGTTGAGATTTTTTCCTGTAGTAAATCTAATATCCTGAGCTGTTATAATCAGGGATGTTCTAGAGGTGATAAAAGAAAGTAAGGTTTGTAGCATCTCCCATATGCCAGTTCATTACGGAATATTGCATCCAAGTTAATTTCTTTTTATAAAAGGAAGGTTTCTTCACCTAAAGTGACCATAATTCTTGATACATTCTTCGATGTACATTCTTCTTTGAGGTATATTCTTATTGACATATTCTTCGACAATATTGTGCACTGCTGCTGCTGTAAAATAGCAGAATGCAGAATGTTGGGATTCTTCCAGCTCCTGGTGCAGTTCCAGTCTGTCCTTCTCCAACTAAAACAGAATAGGGTTTTAATGGACAACTAATACAATTGAAAAGCCACTTCTTAAAACAGGATTTTTGATGATTCAGTTGCTTATATGCAGAAGCATTTGTACCCAAGGGGAAATGAGAAATCTTATAATGAGGAATAAAAGAATATAAACAAGAATTATAATAGCCAAGGGAAATCATTCAACAAGATGTTGATTTTCATATGAAGTTAACCAGTATATATTCAAATGAATTACCATTGCAGAGTACAAATACCAACCACAGAAGAGATAGTCCTTAATCTTTGCCATGCCCTGTTACGTATCTTACATAAACAGTATAATATGCTGAAAATGGGGAAAAAGGTAGGGTATTTCAGAAAGGAATTCTGAATTTTTCACAATCCTATCAATCTTCCTTTGTTATAAGAAACCTGTCAGATCCAAAGAAATTCCACATGAAATTAGCACTAATTCTTAAAAATTCCCTACCCGGTCATGTCCAACTTCTAATAACTCTGTCTGTGTTATATGATCACCTGCCCCCATAAAATGAGAGATGGGTGGTACAGCAACTGAAAATACTTAATTATTGGCCTAGTTCTGCTTTCACTGAAGCCAGATGGAGTCTTACAATACACTTTGATAACAGAGGGGGCAATAGTTTAAAAACTGCAGGGAGCTGCAGTATGCCAAGCAACATTCACCCCAGAGAAATATTGTTGCTCTGGTGCCTAAATATATAAATCTATATTATCTACAACACAAGGCAACACAGTGTCACTGTTTGCAGGCATTAAAGGCCTCTTAGCTGACATGCCCTAGCACTGAATCTCTTGTAAATCTTGTGTAAGAATGCTGACTTTCCTTATTTTGCAGTCATTAGGAGTTTAAATTTTGAAACCCTGTGTTCTAAGAGCTGCCGTTCATCTTCTCTTCTTTGCCACTAAAATACTCTTAATTTTTCTCAATGATAGTAAAAAATGTAGTGACTGAATGTCTGCAAAGCACTTTGACATGATGAGTGGCACTACAGGAAAGTGAAGTATAAGTATCTAACTCAGAATCTTCTTTCCTAGGGAGAGCCTGCTCTACCAAATGTGATGGAAACAGCCTTTTATTTTGAACAGGCTGGAATTGGCCTGAGCAAAGATGAATGTTATTACATATTCCTTGCCTTTAAAAATCTAATTAGTGTTCAGCCAATCCAGACCTGTCGCTTCTGGGGCAAAATTTTGGGCCTGGAAATGAACTATATTATAGCTGAAGTACAGTTACAGGAAGGGGAAGAGGAGGAGGAGGAAAGAGAAGGGGAAGAAGAGGAAACTGTTGCGGAAGAGAAAGAGATGGGTGAGGGTGAGGAAGAAGAGGAACAGAAAGAAAAAGAACCTGAACCACCAAAGTCCACCTATAAACCCCCACCTGAGATCCCAAAAGAAGCAAATGGGACTGGGACGAATAAATATGTCTATTTTGTCTGTAATGAGCCAGGCAAACCCTGGGTGAAGTTGCCTCCAGTGACACCAGCCCAGATTGTCTGTGCCAGGCAAATCAAGAAGTTCTTCACTGGTCGCTTGGATGCTCCTATTGTGAGCTTCCCTCCTTTTCCTGGAAACGAGGCCAATTACCTGCGTGCACAGATAGCGCGAATCTCAGCAGGAACCCATGTCTCTCCCACTGGATTTTACCAGTTTCCAGAGGATGAAGAAGAAGAAGAAGGAGGAGATACATATGAAGAAAACCCTGAGTTTGAGCCTCCTCCTGTGGCTGAAATGGTGGAGTCCCTGGCCATGTGGGCACACCATGTCAAGGGCATTCTAAAGCAGGTGTGTGCCAGCATAGCTCACATGGGCCTTGGGTACCGCTCACACTGCTGTGCTTGTGGGGTAACAGAGTGTGAGTGACACTCCTCACATGCACATGCAAACTACTCACCAGAAATGGTGTTGGATTGAAAGATTTTTATATAGAAAATGCATTTTATATCATATATAATATCAAAATATCTTATACATAAAACATGTACTTTTATATGTTATATAAGATATAACACACATATATATATATAAAATATATATACATGTTATATAATATGTAAATATCTTGCATGTATTTACAGATACCATCTATTTTTATGTGTATGTATATGTATATATATGTATGTGTGTGTATATATATATATATATTTAGGAACCCTCTAGGTTTAGTGTTTTTTTTTTCCAGTGATGTATGCTTGAGATTGAAACCTGTCTTTAAATAACAGTATGGAGCTAGGCCCTGATAGATAACAATCATTTCTTGCAATCTTCTGTATTAGGTTTTCTGTTCTGAGATCCTTATTTGATTAAAATGTTTAAAATTCTCTTTTCTTGGGTAGGATGCTAAAACCCAGACAGCTTATGGTTGTGTGCTAAATGAAATTTACATGGTGTTTTCCTCTGGTTAATTTTTTGTTTTATACTTTCTGCTGTGAAACATTTGAATGAAAAAAAACTTTAAAACATGTTCTATCAGACTAGTGCTAGAAAGAGGTAGTACTAATTTGGTTTTTATTGCTGGATGATTTGATGGCCAGTCTACCAATTCAAGAATGCTAGTGTAAAATAACAGCAAATTGTAGGAAATAAGATTTAAACTTACTACCAGCAAAACAGTAGTTGTAAAAAATAAAATTAGTATGCAATAGAATTTTAAGAACATTCTGTTACATTCCTCTGACTGGTAGCCAAATAACAAGGCATATTTTAAAAAGAGGGAATAAGTCCATAGTTTGCAGTAACTAGTAATCTAGCAAGGATATAAACCAAACTGGCCAGGAACTGAAGAATACAAAATGACAAAAGTTGATGACAGAGGTATAAGGTTATTCTCAAACAGTAAGCAGGAATGAATGAGGGGAATATTCTGCCTAGAGGATACAATATTTTGTTAACAATATTCCAGTTAAGGAATATGTATTTTTCTTCTCCCTATCCCTTAACTGTGTGTGAATCTGAGCCAATTGTTTTAACTAGTTTTAACTTGCATTCTTTCAATGATTGTTACATGTATTTATTACTTTTCCACATCAATTATAGGGTCGCTGTGTTTGGATTAATCCTGCTCAAAAATCAGAGGAAGATGAAGAAGAAGGTGAAGAGGAGGAAGAGGAGGAGGAAGAAGAGCACCAGGAAGAAACAGGACAACCCCTTCTTACTCTGATCTCTGAAGATGAAGGTATTCTTCATGGAATATGAAGTTTATGATAGAGAGTCACTAGGAATGTTGTCATTTAGCAGTAAATATTTGAAGTTAAACTCTGACACTTCTTGGAGCAATATGCTCTGCCTCTGTAGGGTAAACACGTTCTTTTACAAAATCAATCAAAAGCAAAATGGTTAATAGTATTGACATTAAAGCTGAAATAATAAGGTTTACTAGGCAACCATCTTGTTGAGATTAAAAGGAAAAAATAATTTAGACTTGTCATGTTATTGCAAGTTCAAAACAGCTTACTACATGAAATACACTCAGCTATTTTTATCTCATCTTTTTAGGAAAAAAGAAAAATGTATGTTTATTTGTAAGTAAATAGAATAATTAATATGTACACACATACACTGATATACATTACTTGCATAAGAATTTAGATCTTTTAGCAGCAAATCACGGGAATAAGGGAGCCTCAATATTAGATTACCTCAATATTTGATTATTTTTCTACTCTCCCTTCTTTAATCAAAGTGAAATATAGCTATACAATTTATCTGTAAACGATAAAAAGTCCTTGACAAAAGACCCAGGGGTGAGTGCTACTGAATTTTTTCTGTACTTGGGGGGTCTATCAGCATTCCTGTGCAACCTACCCACTCATGCAAACCACCTTTTGGAAAATAATGCCTACACTTAGTGTTTCTGACTTCTGGCTCTTTCTGTTGTGCAACTTAACATAAACCTTGCTTGAATTCTGTGCAAGTCTTGTAGTTCAGTCTTAAGTATTTTGTAGAGGCTCGTCAAGTTCATTTATTCATAGACAGTATGTGTTTGGCTGTCTCCAGGCATGAAAAACATCCCTGCTTGGACAGCTCAGGCTTCTACAAACCTGATCCCAGAATACTCAATTGCAATCCTGCAGTCTAACCGATGGCCTGGAGCTTATGCCTTTGCATCTGGCAGGTGAGAGTCCACCTGACATGGTTACAACACTGACTGGATGTGCTACACACAGGTGCCTCTCTAATGCAGGCAGAGTTACTTTATTATTAATTCATTAACTGAGTTCCAGCTATTCCAGAGACTGATGGAAAAGGCCACTTAAATATGCACAGCAACAGTAAATAGGCATTTAAGATTGAAAACAATTAATTATTGGAAAGGCTGGCATAAAGTTAGTGGATATAAATGCTGAATTAGTATTTGAGCACAGTCCTTGATTTAAAACACATACTCTTGTGTTTGTGGGACTTTTTACAAAACCAGCTACATTCTGTGGTTCTAATGTTTGTTTGTTTGCACTACACGTGGTTATTACCTCCATGTAGATTTCCACTACACAGTACTGCAGTGCAGTGACACTTTGTCGCAGACAACTTTTATGAAAAATCCTTTCCTTAGGATTTTTCCTCCTGAGAAGCTGAGAGGCCTCAGGAACAAAATGTAAACATTGATTGTCTGCTGCTGTGGAATGCAACAGGTGGATCCGTGATTGGTCTCATAGAGTTGTTTCTAGTTAATGGCCAATCACAGTCAGCTGGCTTGGACTCTCTGTTCGAGACAGAAGCTTTTGTTATCATTCTTTCCTATTCTATTCTTAGCTAGCCTTCTGAGGAAACCTTTTCTTCTATTCTTTTAGTATAGTTTTAATGTAATATATATCATAATAAATCAAGCCTTCTGAAACATGGCGTCAGATCCTCATCCCTTCCCCAATCCGAAAAGTGTTGTGAACACTGTCACAACGCTTCATGATTTTAAACAGATGTGTTAATAACCATTAGGGCAGTTAAAAAGAGGTGCTGTGTTTAAAATTCTTCTGCTGTAGGATATCTGCACTACAGTGACTTCTTGCACAGCAGAGTAAGGATGCCTGACGGTCTCTCTGCTAATCTTTTGCCAGGAGGTGAATATGTGATCTTTCACTTCTCTTTCTCAGGAAATTTGAGAACATCTACTTTGGCTGGGGTCACAAATACAGTCCAGAAAGCCACACTCCTGCACTGCCCCCACCAGCAGAAGCAGAATTCCCCAGTGAGCCAGGAATCACTGAGGCAGCAGACCCCACTGTGGAAGAGGAGCTAGCTTTCAAGGCTGCGCAGGAAGAAGCCTTAGCTGAAGCTGAGGAAGAGGAAGAAGAGGAAGGGGAAGATGATTAAAATATGGAAGAAATCAGATTGTTTTAAAAGTTTGAACATAAAAAGTGTTTTTGTAATGTAGTAATTTTTTTGCTGACCTCAAAAGAAATTATTTTTTGAGTGTGCCTTCTTTTTTGATTTCTGTAGGCTTTTCTTTGCAGCTGTCTTTCTCTCCTTCCCCACCCCTCAAACCTGTCCACACTGGCATGAAGGCTTTTTCTGTTTGTTTGACTAAGCAAACATAGTCTGGTTCCTAACATGATGCTGCTTTGAACGAAGAACTACCACCCACAAGATGTTCACACTGTTTTTCTAGCCCTCACTTCAATACATTTTACTTAAATAAACTTTTTTTAAAATCCCATGACAGTGTCGCTCTTACGTGTAAAAGCGTACTACTCAGAGTCAGTGAGCAGCTTATTGAGGCACTGGGGGCTGAGTGCACGGCAGTGATACCGCTCATCATTGGCACTGGGGGCTGCACCTCCAATCCTGTGTTCTGGGCCCCTCGCTGAGAGACGTGGGGATGCTCGATCGCATCCAGAGAAGGGCAGTGGAGCCGGGGAAGGGTCTGGAACACGAGTCCTGTGAGGAGCGGCTGAAGGAGCTGGGGGAGCCTGGAGGAGAGGGGGCTCGGGGAAGACCTCATCCCTGTATACAAGTGCCTAACGGCAGGGTCCGTAGCCGGGTGAGTTTGACCTCTTCCCCCCCAGTCACAAGCAACAAGAGGAAGCAGCCTCAGGTTGCACCAGAGAAGGTTCACATAGCATATTAGGAAAAAAATCCTTAATGGCCTTGGAACGGCTGCCCAGGGAGGCGGCGCAGTCACCGTGCCTGGGGCTGTTTAAAAGGCCGGCAGCTGCGGCTGTGAGGACAGCGTTCGGTTCCCCGGGCACTGCCGGCAGACGGGGGCGGGGGGGCGAAGGTGTCTCAGGAGAGCTCGGGGGCTGCTCACCCGTCTGCTCCTGGCCGCGCTTCCCTCGGCCGCCCCCCCACACCTCCCCGCCAGCTTGTGCGAGTGGTGCGCTCCACGCACGGCGTGCGTCCCTCGCGGCCAATAGGGAGCGGCTGCGGGCGCAGTTCAAACTTCGGCGGCGGTTGGGGCCGGCGCTCCCGGATCTGTCCCTTGTCCCGGTCCCGCTGCTCCTGTCCCGGGCGGGCATGGCGGACGAGGGCGCCGTCACGGTGTGCGTGCGAGTGCGGCCGCTCATCGCCAGGTGAGCCGGCAGGGGAGGCTCCCTCCGCAGCCCTGGGTGCCGCCGTGCCCCGCAGCTGAGCAGGGAGGCGGACGGAGGGATCCGGGGAGAGGGTTCGCGGTAAGGGGCCCGCGTTTTGGGAGCAGAGTCCTCGCCCAATAAAGGTAACACAGTGTTTCTTCTTTTAGAGAAAATGCCTCAGATAAAGTGTCCCTGCACTGGAGAAGTGAGAATAATACTGTTTCCGACGTGAGTGGTACCAAAACATTTAGTTACGGTAAGAATGTGAAAGCAATTACTTTACGTAGATGCTTACGCGGAACTTTGCTACTGTTCTCTTGAACGTGTCGACTGTGGTGAATGCCCTGAGCTTCTTGAAATGCCCCCCAACCTTCCCAGCTTCGTAATTCCCAAGGAGGGTCATTGGGGCACACGGGATTTCTGGTACAGGCAGCACTGGGATGTGCTTTGGAAGTCAGCTTCCTGATGGACCTTACTTACTCTGTTCTGGTTCGTGCCATAGTGGCTTTGGAACACATTTTATTGATCTGAAATCCAGTTAAAAATGGACTAAACAAGGGCTAGTCCAGAGAGCATTTTGGGAGAAGGGTCCCAAAATGAGCATTTTGGGAGGAGGGTCCCATGGGAGAACACAGTCCCAAAAGTGACTAGTGTGAATGTGGGATCCTCATAACTAACTGGCTCCCTTTGAGTCTTTTCCTACTGGTCAACTCTACTTATTAATGTGAACATAGCCACTACAAATATTTTTCCCAAAATACACATTCAGTAAAAGCATGCACCAGGCTAGGAGTTGAACAATTAGCCTGTCTTGTCAGGCTTACCATCCTTGTAGATAAATTAGCCAAAACCTTTTAGGATTAAATGGGATGACTGTTTAACTGTATTCATCATTCTTAGGGTTTTTTTACTTGTCTATCATCTGTGCGTTGTGTCTTTCTTGATTTTGTGTTTAATATTTATTTTAAAACTAAATTTTAAAAGCTTGCATTAGTGCTACTACAATGATATTTATATTGGAGCTAACCTGCAGATGATTTTGCAAATGTACTGGATTTGAAGTCAGCAATACTGAATGACAGCTTGTTTTGACTTGCAATAGAGTGGATTCACATCCTTTTTTTTTTTTGTTTTTGTTTTAAGATCGTGTCTTTCACTCAAGTGACAACACTCAGCAGTTGTATGATGGTGTAGCTGTTCCAATTATACAGTCAGCTGTGCGAGGCTATAATGGTAAGTTTTAAAACTGTGTTTAAAAAACTTTTGGAATGTATTTCAGAGGTACTTAGTAAAACTTAACTATCTTTCTAGGCACAATTTTTGCTTATGGACAGACTGCTTCAGGGAAGACTTACACAATGATGGGGAATGAAGATTCTGTGGGCATTATCCCTAAGGCAATTCAACATGTGTTCAAAATTATTTGTGAGGTGAGCAATTCTATTAAATTGAAGTGACTGAAAGGACTAGTAATATTTGTGATGGTTACATAAAAATTAATTTTAGTATCAAGAGGCTTATGAAGGAAATTAACTTATATTGGACTAAATGTTGCAGTTACTTTGCCAGCCTGGCAAAGATGAGCCAGGCTCATCTTTTGATTTCAAACAAAAAGCTAATGGGACTCTATTAGTTAAAATCAAATCAGAACAAAACTGAGGAGGGTTCTGAGACATGAGGAGTCAAAAAATTAACTTTGAGTATAACCTTAACCTTCCAAATATGTTAAACTGATTACAAATACAAATAGGGACTTGTCAGGACCCAGGACATCCCTCTGGCTGTCCTGAGCAGTCGAGACTCCTGCCAGGGGTCTCAGAGACCCTGGCACAGACCCCAAAATGCCTCTGGTTTTGATTATGACCCATGGAGCAAATTACCAACCTTATATGAAGACCAGCAAGCCACAACAGTTTAGGTAGAATAATAGTCAACTTATCACAGGGTGGAAAAGTAGATTTTGGGGTTTTTGGTATGGGGGTTCAGGAGGCAAGATGGAGGGAACTGGGTGTGTCCAACCTTTCTCCTTCTTCTTCTTCTTGGCCTCCATCTTCTGCTGTAGTGTTGGTACTTACAGATTGGTTTAGAGAAGAAGCTCACTGTCTAACATAGGTGATAGGTATTGGAAAGTAATTGTAAACATTGTACATGTAGTTTTTAGTATAAAGACATAACACTGCCCCGGGGGCAGGCAGAGTGCCTTAGGCTGTCCTGCTGAGCAGACCTCAGCTGGACAGGAGAAAATATTTTATAGATAAGGAACAATAAACAGCCTCGAGACCAAGAAATGAAGAGCCCTGACTCCTTCTTCAAGTGCTGGGCTGGGAAAAGAGACTTTGGAACTTTTCTCAGGGTCACTCTGACCAGCTAGAGATCCTGACAGGCACTCACTTATTAATGTGGTAGATAAGATAATGTGAAACTTTGTGTTTATTCTGCTATTTTAAAAGTCTGAAAAACTAACAATGAAAGACTTTTTTTTAGTGGGAAGAATATGACACTATATTTACTTATTTCAGGCTTACAAAAGAATTGCTAATTGCTCAATATTAATAAAAGTAAGGAGAAAGTGTACATTAAAACAGTGATTTCCAAAACATGATTTGCAGAGTGCTTGCTTCTACCTAGAGGGTTTCAGGTAGTTGTTACCAGTGAAGTGAAATGGTCACTGCTCCTTTAAGGATGTGCGGAGTATCCTTAGAGGGTTTACAGAAGTAACTAAAGGCAAGAAGATTTTTCTGGAGTCCATTGTGCAGCCTTTCCTCATTCCAACATTCTCCACCAAGGAGGCAGGGGAAGAAGCAGCAGCAAAGTAAATCCAAGCAAGCAAAGAGAAGACAAGGTATACAGAGAGGAAAGAGCCTAAGCAGAAGGAAATTGGTTATGGAAATGGCATTTCAGTAGGAGAACTATTGTCATGCATCTGTTGGGCAGTTATCTTAATGTAATAACCTTAGAAGTGGTATACCATTAATGCAGCTGGAAAGAGGTGAGATAGAAGAAAAATTATTCTGTCTTGTTTTATGCTAATGTGCAGCAAGGATGAAGGGAAAGAAATCTGTGGAACAATATCCAAACTTTTATCCCCAATTTAAGAATATTTGTATTAAAAGATGTCCATCAGTTAGTCTGTTAATTTGTTTGATTTTTTTTTTTTCCTCCCCCTTTCAACATTAGATTCCAGACAGAGAATTCCTGCTAAGGGTTTCATACATGGAAATCTACAATGAAACAATTACTGATTTGCTTTGTGATAATAGGAAAAAGAAGCCTCTGGGAATTCGTGAGGATGTTAATGTAAGTGGATGTTATGTATAAGTACTGTATCTGCTTGGAGTAAAAGAAGTTGGGAAAAAAAGCCTTCAGAAGCACCCAGTGGAAAACTTTTCTGGGACAAACTGTGTAATTGTATCTTCAGCATTAGCGGAAGGACTCTTGATGTAGTAGAATAACAGCAGTGACTTTGAGTTTGTTATTGCTAATTCATCTTTGTAAATCTTTATAAAAGTAGACTTAATCCTCAAGGTTTCCAGGATGATCTATTTTATTTAACTTTGACAGTAAAATCTCAAGAATTGTTTAGTTAAACTCTATGTGTTTCAAGTTTCTGACAGATATACAAAGTTACATTAATATCATCTTTGTATCATCTAGCATGTGGTATACTGCTGTGATCATAGAATAACTAAGTGACTAGAGCTATTCAGTGAGATGATCACTTATAGAAAAAGAAATCTGTATTAATACCATCTTCAGTTTCTTTATAATGTAAGGTTTTGTAGGAAATAAAAATTGTTGGCATGGGTTTTGGGGTGTTTTTTCCTTTGGCTCCCTTAAATGGTCATGGTTTTGGAACATAGGAAGAAGGGAAATTTATCCGTTGTATAACTATGTCCTTAGAAGAGTTACTGAGAAATATACTCCTAAATTCCCTCAGAAAATGACAAGAAGGATATTTCACACAGCTCTTCTGTTTTTAGGAAACTTTCTAAATCTATTGTTTGATTCTTGTGCCCTTAGGCAACAATTGCCTTTGACAATTTTGGTCAAAGTCTAAACTTTACCCATCCCTTGTGTTTAGAGTAAAAAGACATTCAGCTGTTGAATGAATACCATAATAATTGCTGGTAATGTTTACTTTATGTATTGAAGTGTGTTTTGGAGTTCAGTAAAATTTATTACTGTGTTTATTCTGTAGAGGAATACATATGTAGAAGATCTGATTGAAGAAGTGGTGGTTGCCCCAGAACAAGTTATGGAATGGATCAGAAAAGGAGAAAGTAAGTATTTAGACAATGTCAGCTGATAGTATTAAAAAGTTTTGGTTAATCAGGTATATTTAGAACCATGGGGTATTCCTTAGGCTTTATATTCATATACCAAAGTTTTTCAGAGAGTTTTAAAATTGTGCTTTTTGTCTATCAGATTATAAGCAGAAGTATTCTAATGTTGCTTTTTGGCAGGAAATCGTCATTATGGAGAAACAAAAATGAATGAACACAGCAGCCGTTCTCACACTATCTTCAGAATGGTAAAAACTGCTTCACTACTGGGAGTGGTTTTATTGTTTTCTAAGTAACAAAAACTTCATTGCACTTCATTGTATTTCTAGATCATTGAAAGCAGAGAACGAAGCGACCCTGCAAATGCAAACTGTGATGGAGCAGTCATGGTTTCCCACTTGGTAAATGTCTATTTAATACATTCTTGGAGCACAGGTTAACTAGAGAATTTGCTGTTACTGCTTGTTTGAGAGACTAATGGTACTTCATAATGACTTACAAGAGCTCTTTGTTGTTAACTCTAACAGATGTTTCTTAAGTATAGAGGGAGACTCCTCTGGCATTATCTAGAGCAGATGTTCCCACCAGAGGGAGTTCAACATGAGAATTACTCATGCTGGATTGGGTAGTGTTATGTGCTATGACTTTCTTGGAGCATAAGGGACTATGTCAGAGTGCTCTTGCATTTTGTTAAATAAATCTTCCCTACAATTGTTTCTGACCACTGACAAGTCCAGTGAAATAACCTGTAAAATGGGTAACCTTAAGACTTCCCTTATCCTCAAATTTAGTTTCTTGTTAAAAGAACACATGGCCTACATCTGCAACGGCCAAAAGAGTCATTTTTTTTAGAAGTAACACCTCTTAGCATCTCTTTGGTATATGAAATACCACAAACTGGGGGGAGTACCACTGGACATCTCTAGAGAAATGTTAAGCCTTTTCTACAGCCTTTTCTTGATTCTCATAAAATTATCTGAAACAACAGGAATGGAACCAATATGAAACTATTTGAGCCTGCTAAAATCTGATGAGCACTCTTACTCAGAATTGGAAACAGCATTAAGTTAATCACATGCATTGTGGAGAGAGCTTTCTGTTCTGGCTTCATGTGAAAAAGATCTGGGGTCTGAGTGTAAACACTGCTCATGCAGTATCTCAACAAACGAATACCTACTTTTTGTGCTTACCATAACTTAGGGTATCCACTCTTCCTGCTCTGCCCCCTTCTGCCCCATCTCAGTTCCAACTGACTTTACAGTAACCACGAGTAACAGGGGTGATGGGAGAGGGATTTTGGCCCTCTTGGTCTGCTGCTGCTTGGTGGAGTTAGTACAGGATTTTACTCCTCTGAAGCAAAAATTAATTAAAGTGAGGGCTAATTGCTCATTATAGGATGCCATAATGTTCTAGTTGGCTTTTAACCAAGTTGAGAGTGAGGCTTTTCCTCTGGTAGTTCATTTATTTATTTTCCTTATCTCCACAATGATAGGCAAGGAGGGATGTACAGCCAGCTCAGGACAGGACACTAGATCATCTCACCTAGGCTCTTTCCCATGAAAGATTCCTACAGCTGGATTAGTAGTTAACACTTCTGTATTGAGAAACTGTTTATCTTTTTGCAACCAAGGGTAGAGGTTGTTGCACTGTGAGTTTGAGGCACTATTTGGGGTGGAATAATAGAGTTCATACAAACTTACTCCACACCTTTATGTACCTTTTAAAGTATTGGTTGTGTGTAGTAGCTATGCATTAATTCTAGTAATGACAGACACTTTCCTTTTTTTTTTTGAAGCTTAACTTTAGTTTATTAAATTCTTAGCAGAGATTTAGAATTATGAAGACTTCAAGTGAATTGCCTCAGAACTAACCAGTGAAATATTTAATGCATTTGCAGAACTTGGTAGATCTGGCAGGCAGTGAAAGAGCTAGTCAAACAGGATCTGAAGGTGAGTATTAAATGAGGCTCCACTGACAACAAAGTCTGTTAATTAACCCCTATGAGAAACTATGATAGGAAATTATTTGATCCATGTGCTATTGTGTTTATACTGTTTATAAATAAGGCCTTTCCCCCTTGGTAGGACAGGATCTACTCAGGAAAATACTGTAAATGCTGTAAAGTGCAAACAGTTAAATAGTAATATGCCTTTTCTAGAATTGCAGGCCTAGCAACAGTGCTGTACTGAGCTAATACAAAGGGGATGACTCAGTGAAGATGCACCTGTAATAACAAAATCACAATAAGCTTTTTAGGGACCTGTGTGTCAAGGTGAAGAGGGAATAGATGGCTCACTCTTGAGTTCAGAGGAAGCTCATCTGTTAACAGTGACAGCATGAAGCTGCACAAAAGTGCCTTCATCAGAAAAAAGTGATCTGAGAGGGACACAAGTAGTAGTCTCTCTTACAGACTGACTAACCTAAAACTTGTATCTAAGTCAGGCATGTTGTATGCATAAATGTGGGCATTTGCAAAATTTAAACAGGAAGCGAAATTGTAGTTCTTATGGCCTCAGATGCTTACTATGTAAAGGTTCCAAATGTTTATTTTTGGTTACTGTTTTATTTCAAAATTTGGCTATCATAAAGGATTGGGTACTGTCTGCCACTGGGTCAATAGTGCATTGTGGCACTTAAGGTTTAACTCTTGGACAATCAATCCCTCTGAGCATAACATAGCACAAAAGCTTGACAGGTTGAAAATGTATCTTAGTATTGTTATAAATTTAAAACAGTACTAATAAAATGTGTGGTACCTAGGTGTTCGACTGAAGGAAGGCTGCAATATAAATCGGAGCTTGTTCATTCTGGGTCAAGTTATCAAAAAACTTTGTGATGACCCCTCTGGGTAAGCAACTGTTTGTACACCTGTTATAAGATAAGGTGCTGCTAAACTAAGCACCTTAAACTAAATTAAAATCCTTTCTTTATAACCTTATGTAGATAACTGTTTCACATAACCTGTTACCTCTAGAAAATGTATTTATCATGTTTATGCAGAAATCTGACTTTTTTGTTGTTGTTGCCTCTTTTTTATTAGCTTCATAAATTACAGAGACAGCAAGCTGACTCGAATTCTGCAGAATTCCCTTGGAGGAAATGCTAAAACAGTTATTATTTGTACTATTACTCCTGTCTCTTTTGATGAGACACTCAGCACTCTTCAGGTAAAGCTTCTCACCTCTTCTCCAACACTAGTGATAGTAGACAGATTTAAGGAGTGGAAATGTAATCTGCTGGATCTTTAATGACTTGGATCTTCTGAAGGGCTTCTGTAAACTCAGAATTTGAAATACTTTTTTGTACACAGCATCTTTTCCCAATCATCTTGTGCTAGGTTGTCTACCTAGAGCTTTTTGGAAGTTGGAACAAAGCTCCTTCTCTGACTTTGCAGGCAGGAGATAACCACTCTTATCTCATTTGCCTTTTCCAAACCTAGTTAGAGAAGTCTTTGCTAGCACAAGATGTTAGGCACTACAGGAATTGAACTGTTAATAAACAGTATACATTCTTTAGGTAGGATTGTCCCCCTTTTGAGCTTTTTATTAAATAAAAAATAACTTGGGATACTCTTACTTAAATGTTATGCCTCATGCTTTAGGTATTAATATAAAGAAGGGAAAACTTCACCTTTTCAAAGCTTAGAAGACATTAAAAATAAGCTAATTCAAATATTTGTGTCCTATTACATGTTGCTCTTTATCTAATAAACTCTCCCTTTAATTCTGTTGGGAAATATGGGACAAAATAAGTCTTTAGATATTTGTTCTTCAGCTATTATCCATGAAAGACTGTTCTTCCAGTTTGCCAATACAGCCAAAGGAATGAAGAATACACCAAAAGTCAATGAAGTTCTTGATGATGATGCCCTCCTGAAGAGATACCGCAAAGAAATTCTGGACTTGAAAAAGCAGCTGGAGGAAGTATGTAATAAACTTAAATAAATCAATCCTTAGTATTGATAGCTATATTTGGAGACCAAAATAAATCAATCCTTAGCACTGATAGCTATTTGGAGACCAGCTGTTTTAAACCAAAACCAGTTAAATTTGGATGAGTCGGTGAACTCTTTGAAGTGGTATTTGCCATTTTTATTGAGAGAATAAAAATTGAATAGGTGATGAATAGTCTAGAACAACTAATGATAGTCAACATCTGTGTGCAGGCTAAGGCTAAATGAGATCAACTGACAGAATTGTTAATTGGTTACACCTAATTAGTAGGTTAACATAATTAAAAAATAGAAATTTGTGATGCCTTATAGCACACTTTAACTGATCAAAAGAAATAACAAATCATATAATTAATGATCAAAACAAATCATATAACTAATTAATCTAAGAAGTGATTGAATGTCTCTCTAAGATCCCAACTTCATATTATTTCCTTCCTTAATGATGTCTAACTTCAGCTTGAGTTGCAGGAAGTTGCAACTGCATGAATATCACTGGCAAAATTTAGGTCATGTATAGGTGGAAGTTGCATTTAGAAAATGAACAATAGTAACTTCTCACCAAACAATGTAGTCTTTGATGTTTTTCCTTCTCTAAAAATCTATGGAGCTGCAAATCTTGCAAGTCTTGTTAAACCACAGATAATAAAACATAAAGCACAGGAAAACGACAGTGCTGACCGTACTGTTCTAGTGCATTAAATCAAAGAATGCATGTTTTTTATTGCAAATCATAAATATCATTAGAAAAAAAAATTTAGAACAATTATTTCTTATTTTTAATGATAATGAATTTGCAACATGAACTTGGGAGTATGTTTTGTATCTTCTGTGATAGCAGGTAGTAGTTATATTTGGGAGAATGCTCTTTTTATACCTAGAAATATCTGAGGCTGTGTTGTTTCTGGGAGTTTTGACCACTTTTAAATACTAAGTCTACAGTCAAAATGTAGACTAAACTGTCATTTTCATTCTTAAGGATTAACGACTTCTCTTCCAGACTTAAAGGATTATATGTGTGTAGTTGTTTTTAAGTATCAGTAATTGTGTATCTTCTGTAGGAGTGGTTTCTGCTCTTAAGATGTCAGTGTGATTACTATTCTCTTTTTGGAAGGTGTCTTCAAAAACTCAGATTCATGCAATGGAAAAGGACCAACTGGCCCAGCTGTTGGAAGAAAAAAATTCTCTTCAAAAAGTACAAGAGGACAGAATACGAAACTTAACTGAGATGCTGGTGACTTCTGCTTCCTTTGCCTCAAAAGAGAATGTTAAAGTAAGCACTTGTTCAGATCTTAACCTGATAACTCTGAAATACTTTGCAAAAAGTGACATTACATACATAGGCTTTTACTGATGATGAAGAGTAAGTGTATGATGGGTAATTTTCACTCTTTCTTCATATTTTTAAAGGGCTAATTTTTAAATTCTGTCAGTTCAATGTTGCCTTGTGGTGAATAGACTGCAGGGACTTTTTTGCTTTCCAACTAATTTTGAGGAAATGGCAAAATGCTGTCTAGTTAACTGGTGATACAGGTACTGATACAGAGCTAGCCTGAGGCAACATTTACTCTCTGCCTAGTGGTTTGGTTTTATCCTTTTTTCTGTAAATAATTTTTTAAAGGCCAAGAGAAGAAGAAGAGTTACTTGGGCTCCTGGTAAAATAAACCAGGCAAACGTGAGCTTTTTTGAAGACTTTGAAAATGCAATGCCAACTGAAACAAAAAAAATGAAGTTGTCTCTGCCAGCAGTACCAGATGTGGAGGATTGTAAGTAACTACATGGTCTTTGAGGTCCTTTCCAACCCAGACCATTCTATTTCATTTTCTGTGAAATTCCCAATAAATAACTTTGCAAGCACTGCATTACATTTCCCAAAGGGAGTAAGTTGATCCTTTGATAGCACAAATTAAAAAACAAGTTAACCAGACCCAAGGGTTGATGTACACTTTTCAATGAAAAGTGCTTCTACTACCCCAACTTCACTTGATATTGAGCTTTTAATTCTTTAAACCAAAGAGGGAGAGCTGTGAGGTAAATGGCAGGGTCTATGAACACTTGCCATGCAGCCTTCCCACACCCCCTAGTATTTTGGGAAGGTGTTCTTTAGCAGACCATCCATTTCAACCCATGTTCTCTTCCCAAAAATGGAGAGGTGTGTGTGTGTAAAATCCCCAAATCCTAAACAAGAATAGAAAGTCATTACTCAAAAGAGAAATGCAAGGATTCATAAGGAGTGAACTGAAAATTGGAAAAGAAATTTTCCAAGAAAATTGAACTGAAGACAAGAGCACAATTTAGCAGTATTGATGCTGAATTACATCTTACATCCTTATTACCTCTCCTGTCAAACATGTATTTGCTTGTAAGTGGATTGTTCTGGGCTTTTTCTTCTGTATGAGGGTGGGGTGCTTTTTTTCCTTATATCTTGCAGGGTATTGTTGAGTGGTTCTTTCCTTGACACTCAAACTTCTCCTAGTCTGTACTTAAGCATATATTCTGGATTTGATTTAGACTTCATGATGAGATGGTCAACATAAGTATAGGGATTGGACTTTAGTGGTGTTCCCTTTCGTAACAGAAAATCATGAGAGTCAGAAGTCTTATCTTACTCAGTGTGCTGTGGTTTTGCCATTGAATGATTGTTTCCAATGTGGTAAAATTATTTTATGAGAAAATTTTTGATGCTCAGTTTAAAATCTACTGGTACTTTTGTTAATACATCTTTCTTTTCAGCTGCCTTAGAGAATTCTGGGTATGACAGCCATTGCCTGATGGTTCCTGATCAAATTTCAGAAGCAGAATGGGTTGCTGGTCCTAACATGAATTGGGTAACATCATAATCTGTTTTGACTTTTTGATACTTCACATATGCCTAACATGCTTCTCAGTAAGATCAGCCTTACTCTTGTGTAGAACAGCAGTGTTCTGTGTCTGCAGAATTATTGAAACTGGCTAGAAAGTCTCTTGGAATCTCTGTGAAGCTGTGGTATGGTTCTGTGCTTCTGTGGGTTTGTGGCAAATGATCCAGTCAACGTTGGTCTTTAAACAGAATTAGCTATGTGCAAAGACAAGCAACAAGGAATACAATAGTCCACTTGCTTGATCTTGTAGATCTGCTAACTGAGGGTGGTTTTTTTTCTAGACCCAGAAAGACTTTGAAGAATCTGTGCAACTCTGTGAAGCATTAGCACTAGAAAAGGTAGGTCTGTTCTGAATTTTCTAGAAATAAGGCTGATATTTCAGCAACAGCTTCTAAAGTTTCTTGTGCCACTTCTTCAGGATATTGCTGTAAACGAGGTCAACGTCCTGCAAGCTAACTTTGATAATCTAGTGCTGGAAAATGAGCAGTTGAAGTCAGAAATAAATGAACTGAAAGAGAGGCTGAAAGAAAAAACAGAAATAGATGAATTTGAAGCACTGGAAAAGCAAACACAAAAAGATCATGAGGTAAGGTGCATTGAAATAGAGAGAGATGAATCCTCTATGCTCAAATGCTTTCTGGAGTTTATTCAATGTACATAGCCTTGCATGCTGATTCACAAACAGATGGTGTTATAAGCTACATTCAGCAACAGAATGAATGAATGAACCCAGGATTTAAACTGGATTTACTTGGAGTGCAGAATTCAGACAAATTTTTGGAAAGTTACATACTGAAGCCTGGTTAAACATGTATTTATGTGTATATGTTATTTTTATAAATCTGTGATCTGAATTTCACTCTAGACTTCGGTATGGCAGTTATTTTGCTGCTTAAATACATTTTAGAACTGTTTTGAAGTTCAAGTATGGTTGCTGAACCATATTTCCTGTATTTCTTGTGTGAAACATCTTGTCTTAAATTCCAAGATAATTCATTTTGGTAATCCATGAACTACATGAGCATTAACTTTGAACATATTATTTAGCTTAGTCATGAAATTATTTTAAAACAATAGTAAGAATAGCAATAGTAAAAGCAAACGTTGTATTTTGTGCCAGGAAGTCACTAAAAATGTGGTGTTATCTACTGGGTAACTTAGAATATAGGAAATGCTGACTTTCAATTTTCTTCACTCTTAGTGTGGTTACTAGAGATGTTCCTTGTTTATCCAAATGTTTATGTTCTGATTCTATAGCCTAAGATAGTTACTACTTGTATTGGGTTCTAGCTGCCTAAAGGCTGGACTGTGAAATAAGTTATGGCAAAAAGAACCCCAGACAAAACCAGTAACTTGAGGTCTTGAGACATGGATGTATTGTTCCATTTCTTTCCTGATACCTTTGCTGGACATTACTTGTGCACATTAGTCTTTGTAATATCTTCTGATCATGACACTAATGTTGAAGTTTGTTACATCCTTTTGCATTTTTATTTCAGGTTACAATTTAAAAATGTCACTTGCATTGTGTTCCCTACAGTGATTTACAGATCTTAAAGAAATTGGCTCTATAAAATATTACCATTTAGCTTATATTTAAGATTCTATTTAGAAGACCCTTTGTATGTGCTATCTTCTTTAGCTAATGTTTAACAAATCCTAAGTTAGTTTTCCCTGCAAAGTTTTTGGGTATCTAATAGATACCGAAAACCAAAGATTTTGTGTGTCTAAAGTAGCTTCCATTGCAAGAACTGCTTTTTAAATTATTTGTTTGCAGATATCTGAAGACAGTCCATAAAATGTAAGCATTTATTGATACCTATGTAGTAGATTACTTGTAGCAATACTGATAGGTCACATACATCACCAAATACATTAGATTAAATGTATCAGTTTATACAGGTAAATGACATAGGAATACTCACAGCAGGGTGCTTGTTTTAAAGCTTTTCACTAATATTAAATTTGCAGATTGCATTTTCTTACCTTTGCTCGTGACTATACATAAGTATTTGTAGATGAGTGCTCATTGTAAAACTTTCCTAACAAAGACCAATAGAAAGAAATGGAAAAAGCTCCTATCTGGTCTTCTACTTGTGACTTCTTTCAGAGAATGCCACTGAATGTTCATGGCTTGTTTTAGTTCCATTTTGGCACCTTGTCATTCCTGTCAGTGAATAGATTAAGTCATAAATATCTGCACTGTGTCATAAAAAACTGCTTAACATGACCAGAATTTGAAGTGTCGTATCTGTACAATTTCTGCACTAATTGCTTTGATCACATTGCTCTTGCTTGTCAAACTATTGCAGATTAAATGGTACTTGAATCCTTTCTAATTACTGGGGAGCTAAAACACAGAGCTTTGCATCTCACATATCCATTTTGAAAGAATATGTAACATCTTGCTTTGTAGCTGTTTAAGTAGATGTGTGAGTATATAGTAATAAAAAAGAAAACACAAGATAGACTGGCTTGTTTTCATGGTGTTGGCAGCTAAAGCTACTGGTGTGGGTGCTTTCTAACATCCTCTGCAATTTTGCTTTAATTTGCTCCACAGATTCAACTAATGCATGAGATTACCAACTTAAAGAATCTAGTTTCAAATGCTGAAGTGTACAATGAGGAACTTGAGGTGAGCCTCTCCATGAATTTACAGATAGTAAGACTTGTGTGAAATGTGCTTGGTTTGTTTAGCTTGAAGTACCACATCTACTGATGCCAAGCTAGACATTGTTGTGCTTGGGTTAATCTTACCAGCTGTGAGGAGGGTATGTCTTAGAACCATGAATGCTTTCTGTGTAGGTTTTGATAAATTTGGATCTGAAAATCCAAACTGAACACTCCAATCTTCTTTCCTCCTTTCTTCCCCTCCAACTTTTAGGCAGAAATAAATTCCAAACTGGAACAGCTGAAAGAGAAAGAGAACAAAATAAAAATATTACAGAATCGTGTGGAAGAACTACAAAAAGCAGAAGTAGAAAAAAAGGAGACATCTTTTGCACTGGTAAACTTGAGTTTTCTACTGGGTTGAGAGACTACTTTGTTCTTCTGAGTTGGATTACATTTAGGTATAGCCTTACTATGATGAACATCTGCTTCACTACAGGTCTTGGGAAATTTTGTTTTACAAAGTTTAAAATGTTAATTACTACATATCATACAGCAGTAGTCTGGAGAAGTCAAGCTATGAGAAATGCTGCTGTTTATCCTGTCTCTCAAACAACCTGCTACTCTTCCTCTTAAAGTAAACTTACTGAGTTTTCTAAGCCTGCACTTACATTTTAGCCACATTAAAATGAACACATCAAGTTTATTATGGCTCTATCGTTTTTTGCTTCTTTGAGTGTTGTCTTTTTCAGGGAGATTGTGATAAACTAACTGAAGAAATCCAGCAGCTGAATAAATCCCTCTTAGACAGTGAAGCCATAGCCTTGGATGCCAAAAAGGAATCTGCTTTTCTCAGAAGTGAAAATTTGGAATTGAAGGAGAAGATGGCAAGTACATGTTGAACTGCATTTATAGCTGCACCAAATGCTGTTAAGGGCCTGTCTGCTTCCAGGCTTGAGAAGGAGGCCATCAGTGTGGTGGAACACTCATCATTAGCTTTCTCCAAATACTCTAAGTAATACTTTTATGATGCAATTTGTGCAAAATGGGTCTTCAGGAAAGAGATAAAAAGAAAGTAAAGGCTTTTTCCATAGGAGTGGGTGGTTAGTTTTAGGTTTACCAGGAGAGAGAGATCGAAGAAGCAGTCTTTAGTGCATTATTAGGATGTAAGATTTCAGACCTAATTTTACCAGAGAACAAAGGAGAATAAGACATATGTGGACTCAAGTGGGATGGAATTTACTTTGAGCTTTCCAAGAGTAAAGACAAAGTAGTAGCAGCAGTTATGGCCCTGAACTCTAAGGCAGGTTTTCTTAGAGGACTCTGACAGGAATGCAATTAAGTTGTGCCTTAGTCTGCCATATTTATCAAGGTCAAAGCTGGTCAGGGTGACAACAGAAAATGTACCAGATGCATTATTTAAATGTCAAGTACATAGACTTTTACTCTGTGTGACTTATATGTTGTATTGTTTTCCTGAAGAACGAACTCTTAAATAACCATAACCAAATGCAAAAGGATGTCCAGTTATATCAAAGCCAAATAGAAGCGGGAAAAACCAGTTACCGAAAAATGCAAGCTGACTTGCAGAGAGAGCTGCAATCTTTATTTCAAGAAAATACAAGACTAACTTCACTGATGGAGGGTAAAGTTCCAAAAGGTACTGTTCCAGGTGGTGCCTTTTCCCTGCTCCCTCTCTCCTCCCCTTGCCCTATAATGGTGGGAGGATAGAGGGACCATTGGGGGCTTTGGCTCTTGTCTTCTTCAATATATGGAGACTCTGGTTAGTATAAAGCAACCAAAGTACCTGATATTGCTGGCATGGAGTAACTACTTGAGCACTTCCTTGAACATTCTGGAAAATTGTAGCTTGCAAAATATTTTGCACTGTCAAGTTAATGAAGATTGTAAGAGAGAATCTAAAATAAACTGGATATCAGCCTAAGAAGTGCTGACAGATTTTCTGACCAGGAGCTTAGTCTTTTAATTGTTGGGAACAGTAAAATGTACTTTTCTGGAATTAAAATACTATAACATCCAGAATGAAATATAAATACTTTGCTTAAATTAAAATATGCTTTTTCCTCTTGCACTTGCTTATTAGTTTAAACTTCATTTTCTAGATTTGCTTTCTCATGTGGAGCTGGAAAAAAAGGCAGCTGACTTAAAAGGAGAACTAGAAAATGCTTTGAAAGAGAATGCACTTCTACAGAAACAAGTAAATGAGCTATCAGAATTTCAATCGCTACCAAATATGGTTGAGATGCAAAAAAAAGAGGTAAAAAAAATCTAACCCTTTTTCTTGGTTTTGTATTGTTCTTCACTGGTAATATACTAATGGAGGCCTATTGGATATGAAGCTTTAAAGCCAAAAGTTGTCATGAGTCAACCTGAGATTTTACATTTAAGTTTGTTAAATTGTTGCTTCTCAGATATTTGTACTGAGGAATAAGTTTGTTTAGAGACTTCCTGGGCTGATTCAGCCCTCTGATTTTTACCCGCTGCTGATACTCCAGGCTGGCAGTGATGAGATTGAAAAGAGGAGTGTCAAGGCAATTAGAATGGACTTCAGGGTACTGGGTCAGGTAGTTGATAGGGCAGGAGCACAGGTAGTGTTCTGCTCAGTCCTTTTGGTGGCGGAGGAAAATGAAGAAAGAAACAGGAGAATCTGCATCATCAAGTGGCTTAAGGGTTGGTGTCATCGGCAAAATTTTGGATTCTTTGATCATGGGGAAACATTTACAGCATCTGCTCTGCTAGAACTAAATGGGGTACATCTCTCTGTTAAGGGCAAAAGGTTTTTAGCTCATGAACTGGCAGACCTCATTGAGAGGGCTTTAAACTAGGTTTGAAGGGGGAAGGGGAAGCAGCTGAGCTATCTGAAAGCAGGCCCAAGGGTTGCAAGGCTAAGTCAGGGTCAAAGTCAGTAGCCCAGCTGAGGTGCATGTATACCAATGCACACAGCTTGGGCGACAAACAAGAAGAGCTGGAGGCCATGGTGCAACTGCAGAGCTATGATGTAGTTGCCATCATGGAAACATGGTGGGATGACACACATACCTGGAGTACTGCACTGGATGGATACAAGCTTCTCAGAAGAGACAGGAAAGGAAGAAGAGGAGGAGGGGTGGCCCTTTATATTAAGCAGACTTTCGATGCTGTAGAAATTGAAACTAAGGAAGATAGAGTTGAATGTCTATGGGTAAGAATTAAGGGGAAGGCCAACAAGGCTGACACCCTACTGGGCGTCTGTTGTCGTCCACCCAACCAGGAAGAAGAGGTAGATGACTTATTCTATAAGCAGCTAGGTAATGTTTCAAGATCATCAGCCCTTGTTCTTGTGGGTGACTTCAACCTACCAGACATCTGCTAGGAACTTAATACAGCAGTAAAGAGGCAGTCCAGGAAATTCATAGAATGTATGGAGGACAACTTTCTGTTGCAGCTGGTGGGTGAACCCACCAGGGGAGGGGCTATGTTAGATGTGCTGTTTGCAAATAGAGATGGGCTGGTGGGAGATGTGGTGGTTGGAGGTCGCTTGGGGCAGAGTGATCATGAAATAATAGAGTTCTCAATATTTGGTGAAGTCAGGAGGAGCACCAGTAAGACTTTTACATTGAACTTCCGGAGGGCAGACCTTGGCCTGTTTAGGAGACTTATTCAGAGCGTCCCTTGGGAAACAGCCCTTAAAAACAAAGGAGTTCAGGAAAGGTGGGCATGCCTCAAAACAGAGATCTTAAGGGCACAGGAACAGACTGTCCCTGTGTGCCGAAAGATCGGTCAACGGGGTAAACGTCCAGCCTGGCTGGGCAAGGAGGTTTTGGAGGTACTTAGGAATGAAAAGAGGATGTATCAGCGTTGGAAGGAGGGTCAGGTCTCTAAGGAAGTATTCAAGAAGGCTGCTGGAGCATGTAGAAAAAAAATGAGGGAGGCCAAAGCTCATTTTGAACTTAGAATGGCGACTTCTGTAAAGAATAATAAAAAATGTTTTTACAAATACCTTAATGCTAGAAGGAAGGGTAAGACCAGCCTTTGTTCTTTATTGGACAAGGGAGGGAACTTAGCATCTGCAGATGAGGAGAAGGCAGAAGTGCTTAATGCCTACTTTGCCGCAGTTTTTAGTGGGAAGATGACTTGCCCTCAAGACACCTGCCTGCCTGGAATGGTTGATGGTGTCAGGGAGCAGAATGGTCCCCCCATTATCCAAGAAGAGGCAGTCAAAGAGCTACTGAAATGTTTAAAATGTTCACAAATCTATGGGACCAGACGGGATCCACCCCAGGGTAATGAGAGAGCTGGCAAATGAGCTTGCAAAGCCACTCTCCATCATTTACCAACAGTCCTGGCTCACTGGTGAGGTTCCGGATGACTGGAAGCTGCCCAATGTGATACCCATTCACAAATAGGGTGCAAAGGAGGATCGTGGTAATTATAGACCAGTCAGCCTGACCTCAGTACCTGGCAAGATAATGGAACAGTTTATATTAAGTGCCATCACACAGAATTTACAGGATGGCCAGGGTATCAGACCCACTCAGCATGGGTTTAGGAGGGGTAGGTCATGTTTGACCAACCTGGTCACCTTTTATGACCAGGTAACCCGCCTAGTGGATGCAGGGAAGGCTGTAGATGTTGTTTATTTGGATTTCAGCAGGGCCTTTGGCACTGTCTCCCACAGCACACTCCTAGACAAGCTGGCAGCCCGTGGCTTGGACAGGAGCACTCTTTGCTGGTTCAGAACTGGCTGGATGGCCGGGCCCAGAGAGTGGTGGTGAATGGTGCTGCATCCAGCTGGGGCCAGTCACCAGTGGTGTCCCTCAGGGGTCTGTGCTGGGGCCAGCTCTGTTCAATATTTTTATTGATGACATGGATGAGGGTTTAGAGTCTTTCATTAGCAAATTTGCAGACGACACTAAGCTGGGAGCATGTGTCGATCTGTTAGAGGGACGGAGGGCTTTGCAGAGGGATTGGAACGGTTGGATGGATGGGCAGAATCTAATGGGATGAAGTTCAGTAAGTCCAAGTGCCGAGTCCTGCATTTTGGCCACAATAACCCCCTGCAATGTCACAGGCTGGGGACGGTGTGGCTGGACAGTGCTCAGGAGGAAAGGGACCTGGGCGTGCTGGTTGGCAGCCAGCTGAACATGAGCCAGCAGTGTGCCCAGGTGGCCAAGGAGGCCAATGGCATCCTGGGCTGTGTCAGGGATGGTGTGGCCAGCAGGAGCAGGAGGTCACTCTTCCCCTGTACTGGGCACTGGTGAGGCCACACCTTGAGTGCTGTGTCCAGTTCTGGGCCCTCAGTTTGGGAGGGACGTTGAGATGCTGGAGCGTGTCCAGAGGAGAGCAACGAGGCTGGTGAGGGGCTTGGAACACAAGCCGTATGAAGAACGACTGAGGGAGCTGGGCTTGTTCAGCCTGGAGAAAAGGAGACTCAGAGGTGACCTTATCACTCTCTTCAACTTCCTGAAGGGTGACAGTGGTGAGCTGGGGGTCGGTCTCTTTCTCCGGGCAACAACAGACAGAACAAGAGGACACAGTCTCAAGCTGCGCCAAGGGAGATACAGGGTAGAATTAAGGAGGAAGTTTTTCACAGAAAGAGTGGTCAAATACTGGAATCATCTACCCAGGGAGGTGGTGGAGTCACCATCCCTCGATGTGTTTAAAAAAATACTGGATGTGGCACTTGGTGCCATGATCTAGTTGAGGTGTTAGAACATGGGTTGGACTTGATGATCTTAAAGGTCTCTTCCAACCTAGAAATTCTGTGATTCTGTAATATGTTTAGTCACTGACTACTATAATTATGCATTATTTTCTAGTCCAACCTTTGCATATCTATTTGCTGTGGTCACCACTGACAACTGAATGTAGAAATATAATGGTGTTTGATCCTGGGCACTATTTTAGGACTGATTTTTTTTTTTTTTTTTTGTCTAACTGGGCAAAGAGAAAATGTCAAGATCTCTTAGCAGAAATTCTGCTTGAGAAGTTAGAGATGTACCTTGCAAATTCTGGAAAACTTGTTAGAAACTTTTTTATTTCCTAGCAGGTAAGGGATTAGTAGACTAAGTATGCTGTAAAGGTTTTAAAGGGTTGGTGTGCAAACACTTTCTAGCTTTCTTTGTTCTAAGAACCACTTGCACAGTGAAAATTATGCAGGGCAAGTAATCTACAAACTCATTAATGCTTTGTCTACTCCCACTAAGCAACAAAATGTAATTAAATGTTAACAACTTTCTCTCTGTTGATGCCTTAAGGTTTTAGCGTTTATATTGTTCAGATTCTGTACTGCATTAGTGTATAACTCTGAACTCTATATGAAACACTAGTTAGCTTTCTTCACATTTTGGTCAGACTGAACAATCCTTCTGGGCTTGGGAACCAAGGTCACACCATTTACCTCAGGCCCTGGAAAATATAAACAAAAGTGAATCAGGTAGGGGAGGGAAAGGCAAACCAGGGGAATGTGACTTTTACCTGAAGCTATAGTTGGACAATTAACCTCTGATATGCAAACAGACCAAACTTCTATCTGTCTGAGAAAACTTGTGACTGTTGTTCATCTTGGGTGTAGCCTCTGCCAGTCTTTTGCGCTGCCCAAGGTGAATCCTTCAAAGGCCTTTAATAAATACCTACTTTATTCTCTAACTCTGTCTTGCCTCTGTTCTCGGTAGCCAGTCCAAGGCATCAGTATCATCAAGAAAGTATTGATAAATGTAAAAATTCAGTTTAGGAGTCCAGTCTTAGCTCAAACATAGGAAATAGGAAGTATTGAAGAACATCTAAAGAGTTAGAAGAGAGATTTCAGGACTTGGGAATCCTTCTATTTTAAGGATTCTTTGCTAGACAGCTGTCTCCCAACAGAGCAAAACCCAATGTATTGTGTATGTTTGCCTGCACTTTATTCCCTACATCTTCACATGTACCTGGTTTTTATCATTTAGTTCTGACAAATACTCATTTAGAAACCGCTATATATTAATATTGTTTTCTTTTGGCAGATTGTTGAAAAATGTGAGGAGTTACGCTTATTAAAGTTGGAAAATGAAAAGCTGCTTTCTGAAGTAGCTGATAATGAAATGAGATTTAAACGTATGTCTGAAGAAATTGAAAAATCACAAGACAATCTCACAGATTTGCAATTGAAATATACAAAGTCTGATGAGGAATATGTAGCACTTAAACAGCTCCATGAAGAAACAGAACAAAAATACATCGCTGCATCAGAAACTAATGAACAAATGAAGCTCCAAATAGAATGCCTATCTAAAGAAGCACAAGAGTCTAAAACAATTTTGGAGGAAGTGAAATTAGAGGTCAGTGTCAGCTTGCTCCTTTTTACATATGAGACTTGAGGAATTAATTCATAGTGCTAAAAAAACTGTATAAAAGGTTTTTGGAGAAATATTCTGAAAGGTATAAATGACACGATCACTGGCTTCCTCTGGCATGAGTGGGTGCTACTTACTCTGTGCCAGGACTATATTGAAGGCTTAGTCAGCTCAATGGACTCTTTTTGTAGGAAAATATAATTGCTCTAGATTCTTCTGTAATTGACCTTTTAATTCTTCTTTTTCCATTCTTAAGTAATACCTTTATTATGTAAGTTTTTTTCTATCAATGCTGCTCTCACCTACTCTATATAAAAGCATAGAAACAAAGTTTCCTCATTGGGAACTGGAGACCTTTTAGAACCTGAGTTCTTTCAAACCAGAGAGAATAGCAACAGAAATTGACCATTTGGCCAGAATAGAAAAAGAAATATAAAAAAATTTTAAAGAAAGGGAAGTGAACCATACATACTTTTGACAAAGCTTTGGGCACTGCTCTGGCTGTCATATTCCAGCTATGGTTTTGATAATTCCTAAGCTATGCTACAGTTTGATGTGTATGTTTTAGTAAGACTTTTGCTACTAAGTAGCCATCACAGGAAAGTTCCATAAACAAATGCTTATTTATTGTGGGCAAGAGTATAAGTAATGACTTACAGAGAAATTATGACCTTGCTAGCTAGCATCTTTCTTCCTTTCTAAGCTCATAAAAGCTCATTATATGTACTGTGAGAACATGTACATATAATGGAGCTCTGCATTACAATGCAAGTGTCTGTTCTTTTCCTTTGCAAACTAAAGCTCTCTAGCAAAATGAAAGAACTGGAAGAGAAGGAAGCAGAGCAAAAACAACTTCTTGAGCTAAGAGAAAATCTTGTTCGGACTCAGCAGAAGTTAAACGAACTGGAGCAATTAAAAGAGAAGGAAAGGATTAGTGAAGTGAGACTGGAGGCCAAAGATTTGGAGATCCAGGCAGTCTTGCAGCAGCTTACAGAATGCCAGGAAGAAATAAAAGCTCTAACCCAGGAAAGAGATGACCTGAAGCAAAAAGAAGAGTTTCTCCAAGCTGAAACAGAGCAACTCAGAGAGGATATAAAGGACACTGTTTCAATGGTAGGAGAAGGACTTTTAAACTGTATTAATATTTAGGAGAATATAGGAGTGGGAGTTTGTGTGGTTGTTTTTAATCAAGGAATGCTTACTAATATTACAAAATACATGTATTTTCTTTGTGGATTTTCTCTCTTGTGTTCTAAAGAACATCTTGGCACATGAAGATCTGAGAAATACACAAGATTCTCTGAAGGAATCCCAAAAAACTGTCAAGAAGTTGGAACAAAGTATTTCTGAAAAAGAATCTCAGATTCTGAGTGTGGAAGAGGCACTAGGGAAAACCATTAAAGAACTCCAAATACAGGTAAAACTTTATGCAATAATTAAAACAAGCTCAGTTAATCTGCTTCTAGTCTCTTCTGCATCTCTCTTTCTTAAAAACTTTCTGGGCTCTTGATAGCAAGTGGGCAGGAAAAGAGTACTGCCTAATCCAAGTCTTGACCAGCTGCTGCTGTTTCTGTAGAGCTTCAAGGGGTAATGTACAGTCAAATTAACTTGCTTAACTTGTGTGCCCAATGGTTGTGGATTTGAGTGGTGGCATTGGATAGGAGATGGAAGAGGAGATGAGAGTTACTTAAGTGTAGAAATGAGGCTGATTCATATTTAAAATAGAAATTTCATTAATTATAACAATCCCAATGAGAACTGTAAGCCATGATTGTCGATGGCAATCAGATCCCATCCCAAAGTATCACAGAACCCTGTTACAATATATACTGTAGGAGAGTGAATCAAACAAAACTTTGGCATTTAATTTTATATTGAATTGATGAAAACGCTGTCTTTGCATATTTTTTTAATAGATCTCAGAAATGACAGAAGAAATGAAAATCATCACATCAGAGAGAGATCAGCTTGCTGAGGAAAAATCAGAAAGTAATACCTGTAGAGAAAGTGATCAGCTTCAGGTGCAAAAGGAACAAATAATTTTCCTTACACAAGAGAACCGTTCATTGCAGGAGAAGCTGGACAGTTTACTTTTGAAAACAGAGGAGTTTGGGGAAAGAACTGGGGTAATTATGCTAAAGCTGTAATGGGAAGCTTGCTTATTTAAACTTTTGCTTGAGTGAAATAATTGCAAAACACACAGCAGAAAAGACTCGTGGTACTTTACTGCACCGCATTAAACTCCAAGTTTATTATGGTTTACTAGTGATATAGGCCACCCATATCGTTGACATAAATATGTATATATGTACATATATGGACCTCCAGTAGGAGAATGACTATAAATAGAACATTAACTTGATATAGGATAGTAATGATATGTACTGTTCTGCACAGGAATGTTCTATAATTAAGTAGATGAAGCTAAAAACTCATTTGAAAAGGGTGGAATAGCTCTTCTAAAGCAAAGGTAGAACTTGCTTTTTTACTGACACTGAAAGGGATATTGCACAGATCACTTGTTGTAATTGTAATTGGATGTGCTGATTACACTTCTCTGTGTGTGCTTTTATAGCAATGATTCTGATTGTTGTACATAATCAACCTGTCAAAGGTGTCAGATAAGTTTTTCCTAAAGCTGCATTCTGAATATGTTTATTTGAATCTCTTGCAAAATAGATACCACAGATTCAAGGACAATCTATGGAGCAAGAGTTACTGCTTCTGAGAGAAGAGCTGAGCCAGGCACAACAGAAATTGCATGAAATGGAGGAAGCAAAGGCCAGTGAATATCAAGGGGAATCTGAAAAAATGGAGAGAACAGATGTTATTCCAAAACCACATGACTCCCAGGAAATCAGCATCCAGACTGAAAGAGGAGATGATGAATTTCAAATGCAACTGGAAAATCTCCAGAATGAGAGAGACCAGCTAAGAGAAATGCTACAGGAGACAATTAGCAAGGTAATAAAAGTACCTCTCTTCCCATAGGAGAGCAGCTCTAGTAGATTTCTTTGATTTTTGGAAGTGTGGTTCAGGTGTCAATGTGTTAATGTACTTTAATTGTGTCCAAAGAACTCAGAGATGCAGGAGGAGTTGAGATGTACTTGTGAATCTCTCGCACAGCATCAGGAGAAGATTGTGGAGCTGCAAGGAAGTATTTCAGAGAAAGAAAACCAGCTCTCAAAGGTGCAAGAGGCATTGAAGGAAAAAACTGATGAGCTGCAGCAGAAGGTCAGAAGCAGTTTTGTCAAGAAAATTACAAGTTCTGCTTGGTTTGGTACTCCATGTCTACCGCAAACTCCAGTTTGTAGGGCTCCAGTAGATGTACTAAAGGAAACCCATTATTTATAACTGAAGATGTCTTGGTGCTAAATGAAGGAATATTATTTAGAATCAACAATGGCCTTTAACTTCTCTCCATTTTCCTAGTCTTAAATTTTATGCATTCCAGTAATGTCATTTAGCTATCTCATTCTGAAGATCCTTGAGCAACTTTAGGAGAGCTTAGGTCATGCTTTAATTTATTACTCTATTATCAATTGGTTCTCTACTTTTTGTTTTCATGTCCGAAGCCAGTGTGGATGGTAGACTTCAATTTAATATATAGAAATGTCTCCTTTCTACTATGGATAGAGTAACTGAGGCATTTTTATGGATTTAGAATGTCTTGCATGTTTTCCCACATTTTCCTTTTGCCTTCCACTGAGACAGTAGCACTGACATTTGGCTGGCTCTTAAGCAAAATTTTGGCTTACTACAGCAGGAAGCAACTGGGGGGGTATTATTTTCCCTAAAACAATCCATTTACAACAACCCATATGTACAGACACTGCTTCTGAAGGATGATCCAACAACACTCTTCAATCTAAACTTCATTGCTGGGACAAGAAACCTTAGGAACATATAATGTTATTGGTTGTATTTTCTCCAAAGCATCAAATTATTTTTGCCTGTGCAAGAGGTGATTACAAATACCAATCCTGCTTTGGATTTGTTCTTTCCAGCTCACTGAAGTCACTGAAAACCTGACTCGTGTCTCAGCTGAGTATGGCGACCTCCTGGCAGAAAAGCAGCAAACTGAAAGGGCAATGAGTGAGCAGCTTGAGAGAATCACTTCACTTAACAAGGAGAAGGATGAGCTTCAGCACATGATAGTGATTTGTAAAGAAAGGGAAGAACACTTGTTAAAGGTTCAGAGGCAGGCAGAGATTTTGAAGGACAGCCTGACAAACAAGGTGAGGAGTTTTGGTTTTTAGTCACTATTTTGTATTCTGATGTTTTCTCAATGGTGTGCCAAATTCTTCCTCCACTTAAATCCTATTTAATTCTTAATTCTGAGAGGATCATCTTTGTGTTGGCAAGCAAACATGAACCATGGGCAAAGGATTTTGTCTAAGTTTGTTTTCTCCTGATATTTAGCAATAACATGCTCAACTTCTCTCAGCCTTGTAACCCATTGGATTGGTCCTTCTTTGGAATGGATGTGAATTTGCCTGAGTGCCTATTCAATACAATAATCAGTAATTGAACACATACTCCACCTTTTTAAAAGGCACTGTGTACACAGCATGAACCTAACAGGGTTTTGAATCCTTAGTGCTTTGCATGCTCTTTGAATAACAGGTTTGGTTTGGAAGATGTTCTACTTTGGTTGTACTGGTTTAACGTTAAGAACACTGTAGGAGAGTGAATCAAACAAAACTTTGGCATTTAATTTTATATTGAATTGATGAAAACGCTGTCTTTGCATATTTTTTTAATAGATCTCAGAAATGACAGAAGAAATGAAAATCATCACATCAGAGAGAGATCAGCTTGCTGAGGAAAAATCAGAAAGTAATACCTGTAGAGAAAGTGATCAGCTTCAGGTGCAAAAGGAACAAATAATTTTCCTTACACAAGAGAACCGTTCATTGCAGGAGAAGCTGGACAGTTTACTTTTGAAAACAGAGGAGTTTGGGGAAGGAACTGGGGTAATTATGCTAAAGCTGTAATGGGAAGCTTGCTTATTTAAACTTTTGCTTGAGTGAAATATCTTGTAAAAGCTGCAGACCATTAAAGAGCAAATTTATTGTTTACTTGAGATATAACTCCCCATATATTTATGAATGGACCTCTAGTACCAGAATGTGACAGATGTTTTTGTCAGTATTGACTTGATTTCCATGCACATGGATATAGTTCTTATAACCAAGTATGGTGAAGCTAAAATTTGCTCATCTGTAGAGTAATTCTGCCTTTTTAAATCATAGCTAGAACTGACTTTGTCCTTTTTCAATGGAAGGGACATAGCAACCAACACTTTGTATAACTGCATGTGCTGATGGTACATTTGTGGGCGGGGTGGGTGTGTGTATATATACAAACACAGGCATACATATATATATAATGTAAACTTCAAAAGAAAAGTATTGTATGTGCATTTATTTTAATATTGAAAAGGCCGTGGACAGATTTCAAGTAAATAATTTTCTGGGCCTACCTAGCATGTTATACTTTTGAGACTACAAATAGAGATAAGGTCTCTAGTTTTAAGATGGTTTGTTGTTGGGCTTTTTTGTTGCTGATATTCCCTCTATGCTTAAACTATTACAGTGAAATACTACTTCTGATAACTTCTAAAAGAAGTTTTTGCTTCAAGTTTTATTTTCACATGTCTCTTATTTTATTCAAGAAACTTAAATTGAATATGGACTTTGGTCAAATTGTAATATTCTAAAAGAAGTACAAATCTGTCTAAAGCAGTGTTGCTGTCTGTTGTACATAATCAACCTGTCAAAGGTGTCAGATAAGGTTTTCCTAAAGCTGCATTCTGAATATGTTTATTTGAATCTCTTACAAAATAGATACCACAGATTCAAGGACAATCTATGGAGCAAGAGTTACTGCTTCTGAGAGAAGAGCTGAGCCAGGCACAACAGAAATTGCATGAAATGGAGGAAGCAAAGGCCAGTGAATATCAAGGGGAATCTGAAAAAATGGAGAGAACAGATGTTATTCCAAAACCACATGACTCCCAGGAAATCAGCATCCAGACTGAAAGAGGAGATGATGAATTTCAAATGCAACTGGAAAATCTCCAGAATGAGAGAGACCAGCTAAGAGAAATGCTACAGGAGACAATTAGCAAGGTAATAAAAGTACCTCTCTTCCCATAGGAGAGCAGCTCTAGTAGATTTCTTTGATTTTTGGAAGTGTGGTTCAGGTGTCAATGTGTTAATGTACTTTAATTGTGTCCAAAGAACTCAGAGATGCAGGAGGAGTTGAGATGTACTTGTGAATCTCTCGCACAGCATCAGGAGAAGATTGTGGAGCTGCAAGGAAGTATTTCAGAGAAAGAAAACCAGCTCTCAAAGGTGCAAGAGGCATTGAAGGAAAAAACTGATGAGCTGCAGCAGAAGGTCAGAAGCAGTTTTGTCAAGAAAATTACAAGTTCTGCTGGGTTTGGTACTCCATGTCTACTGCAAACTTCAGTTTGTACGGCTCCAGTAGATGTACTAAAGGAAACCCATTATTTATAACTGAAGATGTCTTGGTGCTAAATGAAGGAATATTATTTAGAATCAACAATGGCCTTTAACTTCTCTCCATTTTCCTAGTCTTAAATTTTATGCATTCCAGTAATGTCATTTAGCTATCTCATTCTGAAGATCCTTGAGCAACTTTAGGAGAGCTTAGGTCATGCTTTAATTTATTACTCTATTATCAATTGGTTCTCTACTTTTTGTTTTCATGTCCGAAGCCAGTGTGGATGGTAGACTTCAATTTAATATATAGAAATGTCTCCTTTCTACTATGGATAGAGTAACTGAGGCATTTTTATGGATTTAGAATGTCTTGCATGTTTTCCCACATTTTCCTTTTGCCTTCCACTGAGACAGTAGCACTGACATTTGGCTGGCTCTTAAGCAAAATTTTGGCTTACTACAGCAGGAAGCAACTGGGGGGGTATTATTTTCCCTAAAACAATCCATTTACAACAACCCATATGTACAGACACTGCTTCTGAAGGATGATCCAACAACACTCTTCAATCTAAACTTCATTGCTGGGACAAGAAACCTTAGGAACATATAATGTTATTGGTTGTATTTTCTCCAAAGCATCAAATTATTTTTGCCTGTGCAAGAGGTGATTACAAATACCAATCCTGCTTTGGATTTGTTCTTTCCAGCTCACTGAAGTCACTGAAAACCTGACTCGTGTCTCAGCTGAGTATGGCGACCTCCTGGCAGAAAAGCAGCAAACTGAAAGGGCAATGAGTGAGCAGCTTGAGAGAATCACTTCACTTAACAAGGAGAAGGATGAGCTTCAGCACATGATAGTGATTTGTAAAGAAAGGGAAGAACACTTGTTAAAGGTTCAGAGGCAGGCAGAGATTTTGAAGGACAGCCTGACAAACGAGGTGAGGAGTTTTGGTTTTTAGTCACTATTTTGTATTCTGATGTTTTATTACTCATATGCTAATCATTTGCACAAACTCTTTGATTTTTATTCTCAGCCCATCAGCTTTATGGTTGGTAAACATACATGAACCACGGGCAAAGTATTTTGTCTACGTTTCTTTATTGATTTTTAGGAATAACATTGTCCACTGATCTCAGCCTCGTACCCCATTGGGTTGGTCCAGTTTTAGAATGAACTTGAATTTATCATATGTGTGCATTTTTAATATAATTATCAGTATTTGAACATGCCTTCCTCCTTTTTTAAAAAGCACTGTGGTAGACAGTGTGGACTTAACTGGGTTTTGAATAGTTGGTGCTTTGCACACTTTCTGAATGCCAGACAATGTTTGAAAGTCTTGCACTTAGTTCTGGCCTACTCATGCTTTTCATAGTGTTTACTTTGCAGCTTTTCACCCATCAATTTTTTCTTTTGTAGATCAAAAAGTATAATTGAGGATTGCTTCAGTTTAGCAAATATTACTCTCCAGTTGAGGCAGTATAAAGATATTGTCCATCTTTTGTGCTCATCCTCTATTTATTTTAATTTTCTTATATAGACATAGGTTGATTGCCTTTTCCTTTGATTCCACTTGAACTTTGAGAAAACCAAAGTTGACTGATGTTAACTTTTTGGGTGTCATGCTGTTCCTCTTCCTTGTAAATTTTTTTCTATGTGATTAGAACACCAGAATTATTTTTTAACTTTTTTTTTTCTGCTAGTATGAATTTTAGTAATTAAGAATTCTGATTTTTGTATTTGACACAACTGATTTTACTACTTCATAGGGTGTATAAAGACCACAACCACCAAATTGTGATTTGCATTTTTCTCCACTGTTCACTGTAGATTCAACAGTTAACTGAGACGTTAAATAGTGTCTCATGTGAGAAGGACCAGTTATTAACTGAAAGAGCTAATCACTGTTTACAACTTAAAGAACAAATCTCATCAGTTAATCGAGAAAAAGATGAGCTACAAAAACTTCTTCAGGATGCCAGGTCTGAGCAGGACCAGCTCAAGACAGAATTGCAAAGAAATTCTGAGATGGTGAGTGTTGCAATTTGCATACTTGAGTCATTCATAACTTCTCATCTCAAGTGGTACTTAAATATGTGGTTTTATTTTAGTGTGTTGAAACAAAGGCAAAACTGGAAGATGCTTTAGAACAACTGAAGCAGAGTAACCTGAACAATAACTCCATTCAGGTAAACCCAGTGGATATTGCAGAGCAGGTGGCCAATGACAGCTTGACAGACAAAACCTTGAAAATTAAGGTAAGCTTATTTTTCTGTTTGTTTTAAGGATGCACATAGAAACTTAATGACACTTGTCATGGAGCATAAGCTTTTTGTGCATTATGTAAAACGTGGTTAGAATATCTTGCTAAGACGCTGCCTACCATGGGATCAGCTGATTTGCTGTTGTTGTTCAGTAGTTGCACATCAACTTAATGCTCACAGAATATCTCACTTGCTTTCATTACTGTGCAGCCACCCCAATGAAAATAACTAGTCATACAGGCTCATAGAATCATTTAGGTTGGAAGAGACCTCTTAGATTCTAGATTTCAGCCCTTAAACCAGCACTGCCATGATCACTGCTAAACCGTGTCCCTAAGTGCCAGGTGTACACATCTTTGAAGTAGCTCCAGGGATGGTGATTCCACCACTTCCCTGGGCAGCCTGTTCCAGTACTTGGCAGCCTTTTCAATTCAGAAATTTTTCCTAATAACCAGTCTAAACCTCCCTTAGTGCAACTTATCACATATTACTGAAGAGAAGAGGCTGACCCCCAAAGAGGGCTATGCCCTCCTTTCAGGCAGTTGTAGAGTGATAAGGTCTTCCTGCAGTCTCCTTTTCTCCAGGCTGAAACACCCCCAACTCCCTCACCCACTCCACAGGACTTGTGCTCCAGACCCTTCCCCAGCTCCATTGCCCTTCTCTGGACACTCCCCAGCACCACCATGTTCTTTTTGTAGTGAGGGGCCCAGAGCTGAACACAGGATTTGAGGTGTGGCCTTGCTAGTGCTGATCCCTTTCACAGTCCTGCTGGCCACACTATTCCTGACACAAGCCAGGATGCCCTTGGCCTTCTTGGCCACTGGGGAACACCCTGGCTCATGTTCTGCCAGCTGTTGACTTGAACTACCAGTTCCTTTCCTGCTGGGAAGCTTTCCAGACACTATTCCCCCAGCCTGTAGCACTGCATGGGGTGTCTTGTGACTTTGCAGTTCAGCTCTTGAACCTCAAACAGAAGCACTTTGCCTGGGTAATTATCTGGGTTTGTGCCTGGATTGGTGTTTTTGTCATATCCACATAGCAAGTCAAAACTGAAGTCTTAATCATAATAACTTTTCCTGTTGTAAAACCAGTACATACTGTAGGGGTTAGTCCTGGAGTCAGGTAATTTATTTTATGGTTCTGTTTATAGCTAATCACACTTTTCCTCATTGTGAACAAATTAATTTGTTTCTCTCGCATTTAGGAGCTTCTTGAGAAATTCCCAAGTATGGGGAAGAGATATGAATGTCTCTCTACAGTGTCTCTTAAGCTAAAGAGTGAACTGAACAGGCAGAAAGCACTGATAGCTGTGATACTGCCTCAGCTTACACTGGAGCAGAGTAAACAAGTCAAAATGCTTCAAACTAAAAATGAGGAAATGAACACTCGTCTCCAGAAATTATTGACCAAATTGAAGGTATACCAACTTATAATGCTGAATATGTGGATGCTTCATATTGTTTGGATTTGGGTTTGGGGTTTTTTTAAATAAACTCTCAATGGTAACAGCTAGGATTCTATATACTCTAGTTTTGGGTTTTGAGAATCCATACATTGGAGAAAATAAGCTGAGAGTAATTGCTTTACAATCTTAGAAAATGCAAATCAAACTTAGTTTTTAACTGTAGTTCAGCTGCTTTGCACAGAATTATTTTATTAATATTATTCCATTTTAATTGGAAAATGGAATTTCCTTTCTGTACTCTATAAATCAAATAATAGATGACTATTTCTCTGTGGGGGAAAGAGACATGCAAGATGGCTTGGGGATGCATCCTTACTCTGCAAAACTGCCCAGGTAGTTTGATTTTACAGCCTTCCCCAGTTTGGAATCAGTTTCTCCATTGGGATAAAATTATTAGTAAAAAGGTTAAGGGTAGTTGGGGAAGAATTCCTGTTAACATATGCAGAAGTACTGTGAATGACAGAGTTTTTTCTGTTTCTTTTATTTATCATGAAATATTAAGGGCTGGGGTTTTTTTGATTGGAGCATGGAAAGGAAACATGCACAGGCCTAGAGAGAGGGGCTGAGGTTCTTGAGAGTCAGTCATGTCTACAAATAACCATTAACTTGGAGGCTGAACTAATATTCCAAAGGGTCTCATTTTATAACTTAACACAGCCATTTTAGGTTTAATTTTTTCCATAGTTGGCTTTTAACTTTCATGGTTAAAGATGTTTAAGATTCAACTAGTGAGCTCTGCTAGAATAAAGTTTTAAATCAGCACAATTATATTATTATTATAGATCATCTGCACCTTTCACAACTCCAAGAGAAAATAAATATAACAAAGAACACTTTGTTTTTCAAAGTTTAGATTTGTGTAAGACTGTCTAGGGCCTTTTAGACTTCTTGGCTTTTTTGGAGTCTACAGCAAAAAGCATACTGGAAAAGTGCTATCTCAGCTAAAAGGCTTACATGCCATTCCTATAATGCACATGTGAACCTGATTTTCTTAGTCATGTGTTAGTTATCCTGGACATTTAGAGGCTCAGAGACTAAGTAGATTCAATTATAAAATACTGTATTTTAGCTGGATGCAGGGTACCATTTTAAAACAGGCTCACTGATAGATTCTGTGCTTCTGCAACAGCTTCTGTTCAGCTCTGTTTGCACAAAGAGAAGAGAATATCACACTACTGTTCACAAGTATGAAATGGAATTGCTGGAGGAAAAGAGAAAACAAGGTCACCTACAGTCCCAGATTCAGTATCTCAGGAAGATTAATTTGAAGCACAATGAAGTATCATCTCAAGAGTTAAACAGCTGTGAAGGACTGCAGAGTTTCCACTTGGATGCAGAGGTAATATTTGGGGGAAAAAATAGACAGTAAAAACCCATTCCAAGGCATGGGGTCATGTGGTGGTGGGAATCTAATGGCATTGGCTTTATCTGTTAAAACTTCTCTTAAGGGGGGCGGGGGGGGTGAAAGAATAGAGATATTTTTTATGCTGCTAGTTCTATAATAAGAAGGTTTTGCTTCGTAAAGCAGCTGAAAATAAAACTATTAGGTTCGAAAATAGTTGGGACTGTTATTTACTTATTTGCCCTCTACAATACATACTATTCAATACCAAGATGACTTGTTCTAAAACAATGGAATAAACTTTTGCTAATAAGCACATTTTTTCCCCTCCTTTCCACCTGCCCCAGGAACATGGATTGTCTTCTTGCTTTCCCAATAGGGTGTAATTTTAAGTCTAGCAAAACTCCTTTTATATGATAATTAGATGCTAAAACAGACTTCCTGCTATACTGATAAGTGAGAGGACAGAAGGTATATTTAGACATGTGATAATCAAAACAGTACTTAAATTTTAATTCCCCTTTTTTTTTTTAAGAGCATTCTCAAAGATGTATCAGAAATGGAAAACGAACTTCTCTGCATAGAAGCAGAGTTAGAGCAGGAAGAAAGTGCTAGAAAAGAAACAATACAGTTCTGGGAAGCTTGTTCAGGAACTCACTGGGATACAGAGGAACTGAAAGAAGAACTAAAGAAAGATAATGAAAGACTCCTGCAAGTCTTTAAATTCTGGACGCCTAAAGTGAAGGTAAAATTAAATGTTATAGAATCAGAGATGTATTTTGTGTACGCACTCTGCAAATGCCTATGATTGAAAACAAAACACAAAAAAGGCTCTTAAATCATCATTGATTTATTATCAGCATTTACTCATACTTAACTGTAAAATGTAGGAATATTTAGAAGATTTTCAAAGATTTTTTTAAACTTGAAAAGTTGCTTTCTAAAAGACTTCCTAGGTAATAAATGGGAATAGGGTTGTTTATTTGCAGTTTTATTACTCTGAATTCTGGAAAATGTTGCTTTTCTTGCCAAACTTTATCAAAACTACTGTAGCCATTTTTGACTCAGTCAAATTTATATTTGCACTCCTTTCTTTCTCATGCTTACTGCTTGCCTCTTTTGGAAATCTGGAGAGCATTTTTCAGGCTTTAGTGCACTATGAATACAATTTCACAAGATTTCATCTTTCTGATTAAATCTTAAGTTTAGCCTATTTTTAAAAGTTTCTTCTGTAGAATCAATAGTCTGTCTTGACATTTTTGGGATTTTGCAGTGTTGGCAAGGTTTCACAAGAATTCCCTACCCTAATATTATGTAGATTGAAGCTTTTAAGAAACAAAAATCTAGTAAACATTGTCATTTCCTGACAATTGTAAAGTTTTTATTTATCTGTCATGTTAAACGTGGGTTTTCTGGAATAGTCCAATGTGTAGGTTTAATTTCCTTTCGTCAGTGAATACATTCTAGTTAGAAAAATCTGTGAATAATTATGGCTTTCTCTGGCTGACTTTCAAGAAGTCTTCCCATTATAGTTCATTTTCTTTCTTTAATATTAGGGTTTGAGTTAATGCAGAAATACTGGTAAATCTGCAATACATTATCTTGTCTTGTGCCCCTTCCTGCCTCCTGTTCTTCTGTAAATGAAACTGTTCTTTGAGTGATAACGATAGTATTTCTGACAGCAAGCATTGTCAAATGGGACACTGAAACAAGAATGTGATAATAATGCAGGCTAAGGTACTTCCTGTTTCTTCACTTGCCATATCCCTAGCAGATTAAAAAATTGTTTTGTGTGATGCTTCTGATTTTCAGATACTCCTTGAACTTTCTTCAGAGCTGGATGCCAGAAATGCTGATTATAGTAAAAATGCTGATGTTGAATTAAAACAGAGAAAAGAAAAAAATGAAGAGTTGCTTCAGGATCTAAACACTCTAAAAGAAAAACTGGCCCCTGGTGGCTCTGCCAGTCTGGCATTAGAAGAAGAAAATTATAGGCTTCATAATAAGTTAAAGGCTGCAGAACAAGATAAAAAGGTACCAATACTTGCTTCTAAGGAAAGCTTCTTTAATGCTTGCTTTTTAAGGAAGAGTACTCCCAACTGAAAATAAGGATTGATGGCAACTGTAAATCTATGCCACCACAATACAAATAGAGTACACTTTATTTCAGTAGCTCTTTTATTTCCAAAGTGGAATTTTGAGCTCTTGCCTGTAACATGATTATTTTAATGGCCTGATCTCTGTACACAAATAGATGTTGAATTTAGAAATTCATATGAAAGCTTTTATTTGCTTTTGAAGTATTGACTTTAATAGGGTGATACTCTTGATGCTTTCTGTCAGTATATGGTATTCACTATACATGAAGCTGGAGAAGAATTCTCTATTTAATCACAAGAATTGAGAATTCATTTTCTCTCTTTTTTTATGCCACAGTTACCCTTCTCCAAAACACTTTTTCTTTTCTTAACTTGAGTGTTCTAAACTATTAAAAGGTGACATAAAACAGTGACTTGGACATGAAGAGTTGCTATAGAGCCTGTAGTGTTGGAATTTTTTTGTGTGGTTTGGGTTTTTGCTAGTTCTTGCTAAGAATATGACCATGTGCTTTTACTGTTACTGCTCATAACTGATTGATTGATGTATCTCAATAGGCTATGGAAGTAAAAATTCAGGAGCTAGAAAATGTAATAAATGAAGTGGGAGAAAGTGTCAAAGAGAGAGATGACAGGATAAGCAAGTTACAAGCACAGATAAGAATAAGAACAGAGACAAGTGAGCTCACCCAACTGCAAGCCAGACTGAATGAGGTGGATAAATGCCTCAGAACTGCCTTAACAGAGAAACAGAGTCTTCAGGTATGAGCAAAATACTTCACTCTTCTTTCTCCTCTGATTACAGACACAAAGCATGCTTGACAACAGTTGTAGGTGAAACATAGCTCTCCATATCTCCAGTCAATGTATTTGTTCTGTATGGCATTCCTAGAGTAAATTCCACTTGCTTGTTTAGCAGCCAGTTTCACATTCTACCAGTGCAACCATCAGTGGCAACATTTAGAATCCATATTACGATACTAGAAACTAAATGTGTCACTTGTATGTGATGCATTTCTGAAACACTTGAAACATCTTAAAACTTTTTAAACTGAAGCATGAGCTATTTACTCAACATTTGCATGCTAATTTAGAATTCCCAGATTTATATCTGCACAGAAGTCAGCAAAACTTCCTAAAATATGGTAGCAGGTATAGTGTAGGATACCAACTGCTACTATAGTGCTAGTTGGTAATGTGAGCCACCTTAGTGGAAAATAACTTCCTGCTCCTGGTCTTGTCCTGCAAAATCTAGCAGATCATAGTAAAGATACAAGGTAAACATCCCTTAATTTCATTGCTAAGTAAAAAGCCCTTATTTGTACTAAATATTTTATTTTCAGGCAAAATTAGATAAAGGTGCTGAGCTGTACAAAGAAGAAATTGATCATCTCAAAACACAATTGGTAAAATGTGATCTGGAAAGAATGAAACAATCCAACTCCTTTGAAGTGAAGTAAGTTCAAATTTTATCTTACAATTCTCAACTACTTCATTCTTAGCTTCTACTTTGCTCTTTTCCTACATAATAAGTAGTAAGCATTCAGCTTGAGGTGTTGTAAGTTTTTATAGTGGTTAGAGAAAGTAAAATCTCTGCATACCTTGGGTTGCTTACAAAACTTCTTCCCTATACACCCACCAAAATTTCTCAGTCAACTGTGTTCAGCCATAAATGAAATAACTGTTCTCACAACAGAAGGTAAGGGGAAAGCAATAACTGAAAGTACTCTCTACTTTGCTAGAGAGAAGGATACACCAAAAATAATTAGTCCAACTTTTGGGTGCACTTTATCCAAAATCTAACTGACAACCAGGTTTATCTAGTTTTTCTTGTAAAACATGGGTGTGTCTTGTATTTAATAGGTCATTGGAATTCAGCTGAAACTGTAATAACTATTAAACTGAGGTTTTCTGTGGTTTTTTTTTCCCTTCCCTTTCTGCTTCATATAGACTTGCTAATTATAAAGCCCTTGCAGAGCACCGAGAACAGCAGTTAACAAAGCTAAAAGAAGAACTGAGGAGAGCACACCAAGAGCAAGATGTTACTGGTAAATTCAAGATAAATAGAAGGGACTCTTTCATGTTAAACTCTGAGTTTTGAGGCTAAATCTTTGAAGACCAGATTGAGATGCCTAGTACTCAAAGGGTATGAGGAGAACTGGGTGCACTGGAAGATGAGATGGAAAGTAGATTCCATCAGCTGCATATGAACTGCACAATCATATTACAATCACAGCAGCTCTTGTGTTTTTCTCCAGCCACGTTTGCCCTTGTGGAGGGATAAGCTGCAGTGGTAGTAGCTCATGTTCCCACTTTCTCCTTGACATATGAATACCTAGTTCTAATCAAAGCTATGACATACCTGGAACAATAACTAGTTTACCTCTAAGTGGCCCAGTGAAGAATCTGTCATGTTTCTTATTATCTCCCTGGCAGTGTGAATAGTGAGAGGGAGGTGTATTTTTTGTAGAAAGAAGAGTAACTGTTGGAATGGCACTTGTAACCCCGTGAAGTTTGACATATAAGACCACAAGAAGGAATAGGCTAAAAAATGTATTGGTTTGATTTTAAGCACTCTCCAAATTATGCACACACATGTATAAATCTGTTTTCTAGTGCTGAAAGAAGCAGATCCTCAGCAATCCCAAATACCCCTTACTTGTGGTGGTGGCAGTGGTATTGTGCAGAGCACACAAATACTCGTTCTAAAATCTGAACAAGCCAAGCTACAGAAAGAGAACTTGCAGCTGAAGAAACAAAATGACCTTCTATTGAGGTAAGTGGACAGCTGCTAGCAGCATGTAAAATCATTTATGTACATTTATGTATTTGTTTATTTATTTATATACATTTATGTATTTATTAGTGTTTGTTTCTGGGAGACCTATGGAAGTGAGTAACCATTAATTTTGGATTTCACATCATAAACTTTTATTTAAAGCTAGTGTTTTATGGCTTATAAAGCCATAAAGGCCTTTTGAACTTTAAATTGCTTACTTTCTTAAGAATCTTTTAAATGATGGAAGCTACACTTGAATTGGACATTGGAAGGAATTTCAGTTTAAAAAAAATCCTCTGAAACCAAGATACACAACTATTGTACTGCCATGTTTGTCACACATCATCTGAAAATACACGAACTCTCTGTTCTTCAGGAATTTTTAAGAAATCGCTTTAAACTTTTCTTAATTGAATGCTGGGGTTCTTTTCTCTGCAGTGATGAACTTCAACTGAAAGAGGAACTCAGGAAATGGAAAGAAAGAGCACTAAAATGGAGAGAACGATCCTCAAGGGAAACTACTCGAGAGACAATACCAAAGTCTCCTAAGAAGGCAGTGTCATACTTCTTTAAAGAGCAAATGCCTTCACCCTGCAAGGAAACTGTTTCTCAGGAAACAGTGACTCAGAACCTACCAAAACCTCTGCCTCTGACTTGTCCAACAAATTTCTTTGATAATTCCAACTTGGGCGTGCTAACAGGTACGTAACACAGTGGTAGTGTCCTATATGATTTGAAGATGCAAAATGTAAGGGATGGCCTGAGATCTGAAACTTGCATGATAACAGTTTTCCTGAATGGTTTGTCATATGACTGTTGAAAAGCTGACCATCTGAGCTGTGAAGCTTCTGTATGCTCTACAGAATCAAAATACCAAAATGAATCCTTCACCTGCAGAAGAATATACAAACCTTTTTTTCCTTTTCTGCAGTGGAAGTGTTGATGAGTAACTTTTAGAAGTGAATCAGCAAAATATTGTTATTAGATAACTGGTGCTCTAAAATGTTTTACTTTTTTAACTTTACATTGGTTAAGCACAGATTTCTGGTAAAACTATATAAAGTTAACTGGTTAGCTTTTTTCTGAAGTTTTTCAAGATGGTAGACTTCAGCCTTTGATGTTGCATTTGCTACTCTGCCTGGTCCCAGCTGCAATAATAGCTGTTTTGATGAGAACTTCTGTTCCTCAGCATCACTTCAGATTTCTTATTTCTGGCCTGATGACTTTTAGTGACCTTCTGCCCTCATGCTTCTCACAGCTTTTAGAAGGCCCCAGCAGACATGTTGAAGAGTAGCCAGTTTTTGAGGTATTAGTAGCAGGCTTCCAGAAAGAACATGACTCATTATTTGGTTTTGTGATGGCCAACTTGGTAACAGCACAGCTTTCCTCACAACACAAAGCTCCCCAGAGGGAAGCTTTCATAGCTGACAGACAAAACACTAATCAAGATTAAATTGCTGTATTCCTGCTGCTTGTCTAACTAAGAAAGGCTTTAATGTCCTTGTCTTCTGTACAGATACACGACCTGAGGGCACAGAGTCCACAGAAGAACATCTTAGGCACTTGTTTGGGACTTCAGACAGAGATAAAGCCCCTGACTGCAGCACCCAGTAAAGATGCTCTGTTGTAAGCTGCCCTTACAGTGCCTACAGCCAGGATCTGCATATACAAAAGAAAACTGCTTCAGGTTAAAAACCATCAGCTGCTTCCATCTTTGCTGTCTTGGAGTTTCTACTTCCCACAACTAGGAAAGCTGGAATATGAGGACAAAGGTGGAAAATCAGATGTTGCTCCACAACCTGCTAAGCTGCTGATGTTCTACTTTGGTTTTTGGTGTGGATTTTTTTCATAGGAAAGAGAAGCTAATGTATTAAAAAAAAAGGAAAAAGGAATGGATCACAAACTAATATACTGTGAGACTTCTCAGTCTCAAACTTTTCTTTCTGTCATTCCTAAAACAGCCCTTTTCTGAGGTGTTGATATTTCTATCTTCAGAGTGCTGTTGACTTGGCAAGAAATATTCTTTTTGTTTCTTAGCATGTGGTTTTTATACCATACGTTCTTTAGGCCAACAAAAACTGCATTTTCACCACAATCTTGACTTCTTTGGTCACTGCAACCGAAGTTACTGATCTTGTGTTTGTAGAGCACACAATCAAGGGTTCCTCCTAAACTCCTTAAAAGTTTCTGCAGCTCAGCCAATTATGGTACAGTGAGTAACTTTGAATTTTGCATCATTTTTAATATACCTGTCTGAAGTTGTCTATTGGACTTTTTTTAAATAGTAAGCAATGGACTTCACACTCTTCTGCTTCTCTAGTGAAGGGAAAACAAACCAGATCATTGGGGCAAGATGGACTCTTATTAACCTACTTATTTGTATTGTGAGACCTACATTTTGTATGTTTTATATAAGAAATTTTAACTTGACAATAAAGTTTATTGTGTTAAATATGTAAAAATGGTTTTGCTGTTCACTTGTGCTATGATCCAGGGATGCTGATTGCAACATTGTGTCTAAATGTTACCAAATTAGCTTTTATACTGATTTCATCACTTCCATCATTATTATTCTTCTTGTCTCCATCCTCTATAACCTTCTGCAGTAATTACTTGTGCAGAAATTTACTATTGTCAGAGTTTTATTTAATTCTTTGGGTCTATCAGAAAATGGTTGAAGTCTAAAATATAGATCCTCCTCTCTTTCCTGCCCTCCATTACCAACTAAACAGGAATTGGGCACTCAGAACCTGTGATCAACTCCATTAAGGATGAAATCATCACCATGAGAGGAGAAAGGATACCTAAGGAAGATACCTGCATCAAAAGCATCATCCTTATTTTATAGGAATAAATCTCTGTGATGCTAGGTCCTGTTAGGGTCCACCCAAACTGACAAGCAGATGGCTCCACTGACATGTTCCTGAGCATTCAGCAGTTACTGGAACTGGAGGAGGCACACAAGGATGAATCAACCTTCTATTTACTTTGAATGGCTGAAAACTACCAACTACTGTACCTGTAAGTTGCAAGGATTTATCTCAATATCTGGCCTGGAATGTGTTTTGGAAAGCTTTTAAAAGCATGATGATATACAGGTTCCAATACCATTACAGAGTTGGGCACTGCAATGTCTTCTTTCTGACCATAGCCACAGGTATTTATTTTCTGACAAGGATAAGGATAAATGCAAAGTGCTGGTAGGTCTGTGGTGGTTTCTTTTTTTTTTTTTTTTTTTGGAGGTTTTTTTTTGGAGGGTTTTGGTTTTTTTTTTGTTTTTTTTTGTTTTTTTGAGGTTGGTTGGGAGTTTTCTGGGTTTGTTTTCGGTTGGTTTCTTTTTGTTTGGTTTGTTACTTTTTTTTTTCCCACTATGATGAACGAGATTTCCTTTGGCCATCAGCATTTTGTTGTTCTAATAAATGAATTAGATTGATTTGTTTTTTCTTCCAAAATTGGGAAAGAAGGTGTATATATAGATCTACCTCTTCTATATACAATTTCCATTGTTTTTTTGTTAATTATTTCTTGCTTGGAACAACTAGGTTTGGTGATTTTTCTGGTGATTGAACTTAAAAAAGCAGGAACTTATTGCAACAGGTGGCAAAAGCTTAGGGGCAGAAGGATAAATGCTTTTAGCAAATTAAGTCATTACAGTTTTTGTTTACTGGGGAGCTGATTTAGAAAGCTTTAAAAAGAAAGAAAACCTTAGCAGAAAGACAGGATAAACTGAACTTTTGTGTATGTGTGTCCCATTTTACCCACAGAAGTGGCTTTTCTGAGAACTAACTGATGTTTAGGCAGGACACCAAATTCCTTAATAATACTATCATGTAGCTATAAGTCTGGTGTGAGCTTATAGCTAAATTAGTTTGTTCTAGAATTTTTCAGTCTAATGACAGTAATTCTGCTTTAACATATGCAAGTTAAACCACTAGAAACAAAAGATATGTTGGCAAATCTCCAGTTTAACAACAATAAAAAAAAGTCACATAAGTTTTGTCCTGGTTTGGAATTCGATAATTTACATTGCAGAAAGACATTGCTTGGAAAAACAGGTTTGTGGCCTTTTGGTGGAATCCTACTGATCTCTTGAATTCCCATTGTAAGAGTCAGCTAGTGCTGGTGATACTTTTGTGTCCTTTCGTGTGCAGGAGAAAAATCACACTTTTTTAAAATCCTCAGTTTCACTAGATGGCAGCATCTCAGTATTTCAACAGGAAATTACGTTCATCTAGAGAAACTTAGCAGTTGGACTACAAATCCCAACAAGCACAGGGGAAAAAAAAAAAAACACAGAACTTCCCTTTGTACAAGGGTCGATGAATATAGCAAAGCTGTTCTAGATCTCTTGGTGAGTGACTGTATTAATATTTATTTGTAAAGGCTTCATAGAATCCGTATGGCAAATGTTCATAAAACCTGACTGTTAGATTGAAAAATGTATTTATAATGCATTTTGCTTCCCACGTGTCAAGGCATTTTGGGGAAGTACTTGAACTGGTCCAGGTGGCTTTTGGAAAGAAAAAAAAATTCTTCCATTACGTTGCTTCAGAAGTCTCATTTGTTGAATGTGTAACCTTCAGGAAACAGTTTTGGTGCAACTTTTGTTAGGAAAAACATCTAACAAAACAGAATTTCTGATCAAAGTAAGAGAAAAGAATAATTTATTCAAAAAGTAGGATACTAAATTTGACTCAGTAATCTGAGTCACAGCATAGATTTGAACATCTCTAGAGGACAGCACTGGCTGCTAACATAGGGAAGATTATGGTACCTTTATTTTAATTTCCCAGTGAAGTACTTGGTGTGTTGGATTTATGTGTATATTTAAGGACTTTGTTCTTATGACACCTTTCTACACCCATATCTACATAGACAAAGTTGCTTGGAGGAGTATGAGAATGCAGCAGTTTTGCTTATGGGGAACCCAATTAACAAACTCCATATATTTCACTGTGACTAGAACACAGGGACCTCACTTTTTAGGAAGTTCTTTGAGATTTGGTATTTGTTTTCACTTGTATGCCTGCATTTTTGTATGCTGTATTTCGTTAAACCTAACACAGCACTTGAACAAGGCTGTATTTTGCCTTTTGGCTGCTCCACCTAGGCTAAGGTAGCAACTCCTAGAGGTTCCCTACTGCCCCAGGCACACTCAGTGTTCCCTGAAAACAGGGAACAAGAGGCAAGACTGGGGGCTTCACTCCCCCCTCACTTTCCTGCCTCACTGGGACTGGGAGCCTGCTGTGCTGGAGGATTCCCGAGACAACTGAGGGCAGATACCAAGGCCAGGGCATTGTGTGGAATGTATTGCAGTCTAGGACATGGAGAAGTTTGTAGAGAAACAGAAGACAGACCTGCTTTCTGAGAATACCACGGATAGTGGAAACACTAGATTATGAATTATTGTACTGCTGTTTCATCCTGGCTTTTTTTTTTTGCATTTAAGAAAAAATAAAATCCAATTTCTGTTATAATGAAGCTTAACTTCTGAGCTCAAATGCCTTTTGACTTCTTGAGACCCTTTATGTACAACTAAAAAAAATAAATAGAGGGGGCAGCCCTGCCTCTCGGAACTCTGGAAAACTGAGGGTCACAGGACAATTGTGATGGCAGAGGTACACCCTGGATTGTGTCTAGTTTTGGAAATGTGTTTGCATCTGGTTCCAGGGGGCGGGGGGGAGGCGGTGGGGATGGTGTTGGCCTCTGTTTGTTAAATGTCTGTGCCATCCTGTGCAGGTCAGCACCATGGGGCGGCTGGATGGGAAGATCATCCTGTTGTCTGCAGCAGCACAGGGCATTGGCCGAGCAGCTGCTATTGTAAGTTGGAAAATGTTTGTTCTGCTGGGCCTGTGCAAGGTCTCTCATTCTAGCTTGTCCAGTGACACCTGCACCAAACCAGTTCTTGAATTAATAAACCACAGATGATGCTAGAAGCACACAGTGAAAAAATCAGGGAATAATGTAGCCACTATGCTGTATCATGCAGGCTTTGTGCTGTTTCAATTTATGAAAATCTTCAACTCTGAGTGGAGATGTTAGACAAGGATAAGAACCAGATTTGAGGACAGCTGCATCTGCTTTTTTAACAATATATGGTTGTACTGCCTGTACCTTTTATTCAATATCTCTGTTGCTTTGTTCTGGGAGAAAATAGAGATGATAGAGGGAATATTTCCTGGTCCAAGGCTGGTTACTGTGAGGATCCCTTACAGTAAAGCCAAGGTATTTTACCTGTATTCATGACTGAAATAACCAAGTTCACATGATACTAGCACATTGTTCACAATGAGCAACTGTAAGAAACTCTTCACGAATTTTGTTTGATTACTGTTAAACAGAATTTAAGGTATGTATTAACTTTCCAGTTAGCTTTTAACTCCTTTTGACCAGTTCTTCTCCTGCTACTTTCCTTTTCCATGGCAAATAAAAAACCCAGTAGAATTATCTTGTTATCTCTGTAATGTAATTAACAGCTCAGGAAAAGCTCCTGTAGCGTTTTTGCCAGACTGGTTAGTTTCTCATGCATGTGGCAGAGAACACAGAAGACTGCTGATCTTGGATCTTACATTAATTACTCAGTCCAAGGAGCAGGTAATCCTCCTGATGGTTTCACTTTGTAAATACCCAACCAACCATGGAAGGCTGGTATGGTTAATGTCACTATGCTCTTAAGCTGCACCTGGGACACCTATTTTGAAGATAAGGGGCTACAGTCCAAGATGTCAGAGTACTTTTGACAGACTTTACTTCCTTAGCTGTTGATTTATCAGCGCTGAATCACAATAAAAACAGGCTTTTGAGGAGTCTGTCAAGAATGAGCCAGTGTCTCTGGTTAAATATCAAAAGTTATGCTGCTTTTAATATTGTTCTATTCCAATTACTTGGATACAAAGGATTTTGTTTTAAAAATCCTGGTTTACAACTTCTGCCTTTACCTGTCAAATTTTGTGACTTTTAATTTAAATCTAACAATAGATTTAAATTAGATTTAAATCTAACAATACAGACAGTTCTAGCCCCATTGCTTACTACTGCAGCTAATAAGGGCATTAATAATTTCCATTATCTTAGTCTGGTTACTGTTCTTATACTTTATTTATGGATTCCTTCCTTTAGGGAAAACACCTTAAATCTGTCTTATCACACAAAGTTAAATAGTTGTCTGCAACTCCCTGAAATGCCCAGAATGAAAACTTAGAGATCAGCTCCCTTCAGCTTGGCTTGGCTCCTATTTCAAGCCAAAAAGCACCTGAAAAGAAAACAGATTTTATTTCTGGTATGACCTGGAATATCTAAATATAAACTGTTTCTGTGTTCTCCAGGCTTTTGCTAAAGAAGGAGCCAAAGTCATTGCTACAGATATCAATGAGTCTAAACTGCAAGAACTGGGGGAATATCCAGGTAAATGGCCCTACATCAGGCATTAGTTCAGCTCTTACAAGTTTTGTGTAGGCTATCTGAGATACATTTTGAGGATAGGAAAGCTTGAAAAAGACAGGAAGAAAGAAAATATCCAGACTAGTTTTTCTGATGTTTGCATTGCTTTATGCTGCGGTGTGAAAGAACAGAGATTTGCCATGTAAAATATTGCAACATCAGAGTATTATTCCAGACATGTGGAATAACTGATTTTCTTGTGTCACAGAAGAAGTTGATGTTTGCTGGAACAGCACCCATTTCAGTTACCTTTTGCTTTCACTAGGCTAATTATCAGGTGCATCACTCTGGAAGGCATGGGATGTTTTTTTCTCTGATCAAGAGAACATCCCACTATACAAAAAGGTAGACCTAGTGTCTTGCATTTCTATGGTCCATACTTGGCTTGTCCTTTTAATGCATTCCTTACTGTCCTATAGAATCCATATGTCTTCAGAAATGTAATTCTAGCAACACTAGATATGCCTATTCTGTTGGTATAAACGTTCAGGACTGAAGGTTGTTTTTGTACTGCCACCACAGGAACATGCTTCAAGGAGCAGGTTTTGCACAGGTGTGTTTCTAATCACAAGTGGGATATTAGGTTAAAAAGTACTTTTTCAATATTGAAATAAAAATAAGACTTGGGTATAGTTCACAGCTCACAATGCTTCTAACTTGATTTGAGAGAAGAAAGTGGATTTAAAGAATTCCTACTAAAGGCTGACAGTAAAATACACAAAACCACAGCGGGCACAACTTTTAGCATGACTATGAGGCTCTGCCAACTGGAGCTCACAACAAGAAATCCCTTTGTAATTGTTTGGGAACTTGAGGGCTTTTCAGGTTCCTTCTGAGGGTATTTGGGAAAATGTTATGTTTTTTTCCTCTGCTAGTATGCTCACAAGGAAAGAAATAATTTTCCATATACTCAGAGCCATTTCCATCCTTTAGACATAAGATTAGTCAATCTATAATTCATCAAGACTTGGCACTTTGAGGTCTTTGAATTTTATCCAGGAGAGGTAATTCCAATGTGATGTTAATCACCAGCCTGTAGTCTGATCGAATGCACAAATCTCTTCAAAAGTGTCTCTACATTTAACTAAGGCACAGAAAGCCTTTTCATGGAAACCAAAGCTTGTTGCTTTGGTATCAAAAAACCCAGGATTTTATCCATTTCAAATCAAATTCTCCTTTGACAGTACTCAGATGCTTTACAGACAGCTTTACAGTGTTTCATGGAATCATATCTGTTGGGTTAGACTTTGGGAGGCTGTGTAGTTCCATCTAGTGCTCAAAGTGGCACTGGTTAGAGGAGGTTGCTCAGGGCTATGTTTAATTAAGTTCTGAGCATCTCTAAGGATGGAATTTCATCTGCAGGACCCTGTTCCAGTGTGACTGCCCTCATAATTTTAATAGTTTATGCAAAATAATTTTTCTTTATTAATTAAATTATATGAAGCTCATTCATAATATTCATAATATCATCAACTACACATGAGAATGTGGCATGTAGTGGGACTGTAAGGCACATATAACTAGTTCCAGGTGTTATTCTATGGTAATGAGTGTGAAAGTTTATTATGATTATATAAGTTCTCTAATTCTGTGTGAGACTATAGTGGAATTCAAATTTATTTGGAATGTTTTTATAGTAAATTAAGCTAGCTCATCTGCTTGTCATGCTGTATAGCAATTAAAACAGTTGATCATTTTAATTCTCTCCTGAAATTTTAAATAGCATCATATGCTGTCCCAGATTAACCGCTGCACTAACTTAATCATTGAGTGAATTGAATTGTAAGTGCTATCCTCAGCACATCAGAAAAATACTCAGCTAATCCTCAATTAAATACATTGAAACAAATGCTGTGTTTTTTCTAGGCATTCAGATACGGGTTCTGGATGTCACCAAAAAGGAGCAGATAGAAAATCTGGCCAAGGAGATTGAAAAGATTGATGTCCTCTGTAACATTGCAGGGTAACCAGAATCTCTTTGATACTACTGTTTTTCCAGTTTTCCCTGTCCTCCAGAACTACCTTCTATTATTTCAATGCATTTTATTTGTTATGTTTTAATGGATTTTATACTCTTAATAGAAACCTCCATGTGTTTCCATCAAAACTGAACTTGTTTGCACAACCACATAACCCAGGCCAGTATAAAACAGCTCTGGAACTTGTGTTTTCCTCACTCTATAGGTACCCTGTACTGATGGCTTTGGCCCTTCTAGCACAACAGTGAACAAAGCCTGTCAGTCTGCTAGTGCTTTTTTTTTCTTTTTTTTGGTTCTTCTGTTGCCAATCATTTCATTGCACGTATTGAGTCTGCTTTGTATCCTTGATATTTACCAGAAGAAATACACTGCTGCTTGCATTCTTCAAAGGAGCTCTTATCTCCCTCCTTTAAAGGTTGGAAAAGTTAATTGCTACAAAACAGCGGTGGGAAAAGAGTCACAGGAATGTAAGCCACAGACAGTAATCCACTTCATGCACTCATTCTAGGTTTGTTCATCATGGAACCATTCTGGAGTGTGAGGAGCAAGACTGGGACTTCACGATGAACCTCAATGTTCGCAGCATGTACCTGATGATCAAGACATTCCTCCCCAAGGCAAGGCTTGGCTGCCCATGACTTTTAGTCTCTGCTGCATTGTTTAAAGTGTGACAGATCAGAGTTGCTGCCACTGTGGCAGTGCACAAAATACAAGTGTGCCACTTTGGATAGGGGGGCCCTTAGAGTACAGTAATCCTACTATTAAACATTCTCTTCAATGCATAATATTTCAAGTAGACAATTTATCTAAAGGATATGGTAGAGAGGATTTATCTGGGGAGTTGGCATATGTAAACTAGCTAAAATACTTCAGACTTTATGCAGAGCAGTGATGGGGTCATTGCAATACAGTGCTAATGTATTCTACTACAGCACACAGCTGCACAATACCACTGCTACAAAGTATTAATAAACCATCTATATTAATATGAATTTTGTACAGCTCTGGAGACTATCTTGTGAAGAAATTCAGGGATGCTGATTAGAGGACAACAGCCCAGTGAATGTAGCAGCTCCAAGATGCTTCTCGGTTTTTCCATAATCACTAGGTTTGGGTCTACAAAACCTTGTGGACTGAATGAGGTGCTTGCATTCCCATAAATGCTAAGGCCAGATTTGAAAGCTGTGACTATGACTGGATGACAACTACTATTTTCAGTATTGTTCCAGTTCCTTTTGCTTGGTTGGTTTGGTTTTTAGTTTGTTTGGGGGTGGTGTTTTTCTTAGCTGAACTTAATTTTCAAAGTTTGGGGGTTTTTAAGAACTTCAGGCATATCAGATTTTAGGATGCCTAAAAAGGTCGTAAGTTGAAGAAAATTACAATTCATAGATGCTAGAGTGTTGTGCTTTAGTCTTCTCCAAAACAAGAAGAGTTTGAGTGGGATCAGTGAGTTGCTGCATTGGTAGATGGTATGGGCAGATGTCTGTGTGGTGTAACTTCTGTCGTGACAGAGGGCAATGACTGAGAGGTGGCAACCTAGGAAAAAATCCTTTCCTGGCATAGTGTTCAATCCTGACATGGCTCAGGGGAACTGAGGGAGAATTTCAGACTCTGCTTTACTGCTTCAGTCAATGGCACCTACCCATGCCAACTGAGCTTTGTTGCCCTGTGTATCAAGTAGGGCTGTTCTGGGTGTTGCTGTGGGCTGTTTTGCTGAACCTGCAGATGACAAAACAGTTTGCATTTGAGTGACATAAGTACTCTCTTTGCAGATGCTTAAACAGAAGTCTGGAAATATTATAAATATGTCTTCTGTGGCATCCAGCATCAAAGGTCAGTAGCTTGCTAGAGTTCCTTATATAAATCCTTATATAAATACGTAAATTTATATAGAATTCCTTATATAAATAAAGGTGATGGATATACAATATAAATATTGTGCCACCTTGAACTTAGAGGACATTCTAAATTCAAAGCTATTTCTAAATCCTGTGGAGGGATCAGTTAGGAAAAAAAAAAAGGGAACACATTCAACTCAAACATAAATGCAAGGAGACAGAAAATTGTAGACACTCCAAGATCCTTATCTCTGAGCTTTTGTAATATTTTGTAGCATCCTTTTTACCAGTATGTATTAACTAAAAAGGTATTACTTCCTGTGATATCTTCATACATATGTTCTTCAGAGATATAATGAAGAAATGACAATTATATATAAGTGCTGTAACTATGCTTTCAAAAGAAGCCTGATCATGACTAACAGATGGATTTCTACTGTTCCTAAGTCTTTGCTGCTTGTTACATTTTCTAGACAAGTCCCCAGGCTTACACTATTGAAAGATTGTGTGCTTTCCTCTGGTCTATACCTGAGTAGAATTCTGGCAGGTGGCATTCCAGCTAGCCTGCCCTTATGGAGAGGCTACAGCTGCTACAGGAAATGCTGGAGTCCAGAAGCAGGTGTATATTGAACAATCTTGGCTCTTTTTTTCCTTTATAACTCTGTTTCTGTGCTGCCTTGACATGGACCTTCTGTTAGGAGTTGTGAACAGGTGTGCCTACAGTACCTCAAAGGCAGCAGTTATTGGGCTAACAAAGGCTGTGGCTGCTGATTTCATTGAACAAGGCATCAGATGCAACTGCGTATGTCCTGGTAAGTGTTCTTATTGTGATCACATTATCCTGTGATCTAGGAGCAGATGCTAGAAGGCCAGAACGAGTCTGGCTTTTTTAACAAAAAATAGACTTGCAAGTGTTAACTGATGTTACCAGCAGTCTACAAGAACATAGCAGGCTTGAAAGGTTTAATATAGAAAAGTAGTTGTTCTGTGGTTAAACTGGATGTTTAGTCTGATTAACCTAGTAGCTGCACTTTACACATACATTACACAGTAATTGAATGGTTCTTTTCAAAGATGCAGTCTCAGAAGTTAGAAGCAGGCAAGAGCTAGCTAACAGTCTGACCATTGTTTAACCATACAAAAAGTATTGAAACTAATTCTCAAAACTCTTGCCTTCTACAGAAATTTAAAACTCTGTGCTCTGTTGGTGGCTTTGTAGTCTTTCTCCTGAACTATATTGCAAAGTTACACATAGGTGTTAAGACATACAAATAGAACAAATAAACTTTTGTTGTGATAGCTGATGCAGTTGATTTTTAACACTGAATTTAAAATTTTGCTTAGGAACTGTTGACACACCATCTTTACAGGAAAGAATCCAAGCCCGGCCTAACCCAGAACAGGTGAGAAAGCAATTTATTAGCTTGGTCACAAGTATATATGTTTAACTCTCTTTTAAAAAAGAACATATAGTTGCACTTCTGCCCATATTCAAGAATGTCCTCAATTTCAGAGTACTGTGCATAACTTAACATTGCTGTCTCCTTTGAAAGTGTGGTCAGCTTAAACTCGAGACAGAAGCCTTACAGCCAGACCAGAACTGAAGCCTCAGAAGGATAATATTGGTTAGTGAAGGCACAGGGGATCTCATCCAGGGAAGCAACTTCAAGTGTTGGTTACAGTATCCAGTGCAAAAGCAGAGGACATTTTCCATTGTGGCATGTGTCAGCCACAAGGAAGTGCAAAAATAGCACAGACAGAGCATTCTGGCCTGTGCATTTCCACATTATTTGGCATGCTTAACCATCATTATTAGATAATGGTAAGTTTTCATTTGAAGGACATGGGAATATCTACCACCAAAGGAAGAAGGATTTAATGTTGGCTTTATTCTAGAATCAGAGATTTTGCTGCTTTCTAAAAGTCTCCTTATTTTTTTCAACCTGAAATTCACATCCCTGTTGATTTTATGTTTTTCCAGCTTTAATTCCCTACTTAGTGTCCTAAAGGAAGTTATGACTAGAAGCCTGTTTCCAATACTGCTTTGTAGATGTCAGTAGGTAAAAATAATTGGGTTTTATTTTTGATATACCAAATGCTCTTGCATATCCAGGCACTGAAGGACTTTCTGGCTAGACAGAAGACTGGCAGGATGGCTACTGCGGAAGAAGTGGCCCATCTCTTTGTGTACCTGGCCTCTGATGAAGTAGGTATAGACAATGAAATGTCCTGTCATAGATTCCCATACTACTTTGTAACTTCCCAGTAAAGAGGGTATTTGTTTCAGGACAATTTCCATTCTCTTTGAGCTGGATTATAACAAAAATAAAAACCAAACTATGTTCTTTTACTGAGTTCATCCTGCAATACAAAAGGTGTTCAGAATGTTGACAGCGATTGCAAGGCATTATGTATTTGGTGCCATAGCCTGGTGGTTGCATGTCACCTGAGCAAACTGACTGACCCCAGGTCATCCTGAATGGTGAACAAAATGAGCTTGTCAGCTTTACCAAGCTTGCACCATGGCTAGATCATGTTTTAAGGAGGTAGAATTAGTAGAGCTGCTGGAGATTTTAGCTAATGCTCAGGGTGAATCTGCCATCCCAGCATAAGGAAAACAACAGACCCACTGTGGATGTTACACACCAGATTCCAGATGACCACTGCAAACAGCACCAACACTAACAAGCACACACCAATGTTATTTCAGCTGCTATGAATTTACTGAGACTAGAAACTGGACTGGATTTGTCTAGACATGTCCAGCAGTCCTAATGTCCATGTCAAAATACTTCAGTGGATTTAGTTCAGTATTAACGTTGCTATCTATCAGTAGTCTGTTTCTCAATTTCATCTTGGGTTTAGTATTTCCATAATGCTAATAATTTTTTCCAGTCTGCTCATAGGGTTTTCAATGGTGTGTAAACAGAATTCCATTTTTTCAATGTATTCAGCATGTTTCAGCAGTGACATAAGGAAGAATGTCAACAGTTCAGTTGCTTACCCCACTATCCATATAATCTAAGTTTTTAGTTAGGTCCCATTATAATTATTGGCTGACCTGGTCAGATTCTGCTCAGCTGAACAGACCTAATAACATCACAGTGTGAGGTATTTACTCCTGCAGGTAAGATATCTAAAGTCTAGCTTTTTTAAATTTGTACTCTCAGGATGCATTCTCATCTTAATGCCTCTAGTAATACTTTTGCCACACTTCCTTGAATTAAGTAAAAGGCTTCAATTTCTGTTTGTTTCTATATAGATATTATATTACTTACTCAGGTATTTTTGTAAAACAAAAAAAAGCATATTTTTTAATTTAAAGAAAATGTTTCCCTATAACTAATAGCCATGAAAAATTACTTGAAATCATTGTTTATTTTATGTAATTTCAGTCTGCCTATGTGACTGGTAATGAGCTAATCATCGATGGAGGATGGAGCTTGTGATTGACTCTACCTGCAAATGGAAATTCATGCTATGATGGGCAAAAAATGAGGATGGTGTTTCTTGCCAAGATTGAGATCATGCATGTGATGTCTTTCCAAACAAATTTGCTATTTCTAGATTGATCTTACTGATTAACTTTTCCTTAAATAGAGAAATAGTGGAGTAAAACATACTTCATGTGGCTTCAAATTATGGCAGCTCCAAAAACATGAAAGAACAGCAGTTTAATGTTTAAGATTTCAGGAGGCCAAAAATATTGTTCAAGTTACAAAATCTGAGTTGTGTTTTAAGCAAAAGCTGAGTGAAAGGAATTAACTATTATATTTAGTCTCATCTTACTAGGTATTTGGAAATTAAATACAATTAAATACTTACAAGAACAACTATGGAAGGGCAATACTCTAGCAGGTATGGATGGGGGTATATGTGAGAGGAGTACTCTTAAATATATGGGTGGATTTTCAAGAATATGCTTGACTTGAAGCACAAAAGCAAAAGGAGTGGATTTTACCACTCTAGATAGAGCCAATATATTTGTCTCCAAAATGATGTACTAATATTGGACAAATTCTGTAAAATCTGTTGCTAGGTGCTACACTGTGGTGCTCTATGCCTTATTCTCAAGTACCAATACAGCTCACACTAAAGCACAAGGCAAAATTTCTCTGCAAAGGACTGTTTCTACAAGAGTATGTGCTGATGTTTTTATTGTGATAGAACATGGTAGCTTTGATTAATGAAATAGAAACCTATTATTGTCAAGTTTCATACTCTGGGAAAAAACATATGTCCTGTCCCAGAGATCTAAGGCAAGGAATAACCTGAATTCATAAAGCATTTGTTTTGCTAACACACTGCTTAAAACCAACATGAATTACATGGTGTGACTGTCATGGTTACCTTTAACATTTATCTAGTTCATAAATGCAACTCTATGTCATTTAATACATATCTTCATATATATTATAAACATATATATGTGAGGGAGCAATTAAGGACTAAATGCTACTTAATATGATTCATCAGTAATCAAAGCACAGGAAAAATGTACAATGTTGTTTGTGTGTTTCTGTAACAACTGCCATGTTTATAAAATTATTGCTTAAGCTTTTCAATATCAGCTGAAACATTAATATAAATTACTTGATTTCAAAGAGAATGAAACACATCTAGTTAACATCTTGCCTCTTATTTTAAAATTATTGTATGTAAATCTAAATTTTACTAATGAGAAAAATATTGTGAATGTTGGCTTCATTGGGCTCATTATGGGCTTAACATTTACCTTTAATCATGGTTGGAGCATTCTGACCTTGTGTAGTTTGTTTATGGGGTTTTAGAGAATCTAACATTTCAATCAAGTGACCCTGGCAGCCACGCAGGATCAAGTTGGGGCACAAATCCAAAATGGCTCCAAAAATGTTCACTGACATAAATGCAAAATATTAAAAATTGAGGCTGGCAGGACACAATTTCAATGGTTTCAGAGTTTAATATGAAGGCCTAAGTCCTTTTGTAGTAGGTGCATAGGCTTACCTTGAAAAGAGAATTTCCCTATTGCAGTAAGACGGGGAACATGTACTGTGTATTCTGAAAATATAATTAAGAATATGAGATAAAATTCATTATACTTATTGCACATTAACCATCCTTATTTAACATTTCTAAACTCGCTTAGAATTGTAGTATAGGGTTGCTGCTCAAAAATAGTTGCTGCTGCTGTTGTGGTCAAAGTACTTGTGCAAGAAAATAAGTACCACTTGCCTTTAAATTGCACTAAAAGGCACAAAAGGGTTTTTTTTAGTGGTAGGCCAAAAATCTGGTGGACCAGAAAAGTATACATCAGCAGAGCTTGCTGCCTCTTGCCTTATTAGCAGTGCTTTTCATGGAGGTGTTAACAGTTGCAACTCTGAAATGTGTTCCAATGTCATGAGGTTTTTCAGCAGACTTGCAGGAATTATTAAAGGAAAATGCTTCTTAATGCTCTCATGACCTAATTCCCTGGTCTGTTTTTAATGGAATTGGGAATTCTCTTTGTTTTCCTTCCACCCTAGTGATAATATAAAGAGGCTTTTTGACTTTTCAGATTCTAGGTCAAACTTTTCTCTTATGGGGGCGGGAGAAATAGACTTCCCTAATTCTGAGTCCTTCTGGAAAATTTAATCTGATCAAAAATGCTTTCATTTTCTCTTGGATTTGTAGTCAGCTTAGTTCTGTGTGATGATACCAGGAGCAAACTAGCAACATGTGGCATTTGACTCTGCTTTCACATGGACTGAGTGCAGCTTGCAAATTTAGAGTTGAGAAAAAGAGAAGGTCTGAGAGAACATCTCATTACCTCATGTGCACTTACAAATGGCGTGGATGAACTTGCTTTAGGAAGTCAAAATGCTGGGATGGGAACAACATAAATATGCAAGTTGTGTTTGTTTGGGGTGGTTTTGGGGATTGGTTGGTTGGGTGGGGTTTTTTTTAAAATCTCCTGCCTGCCCCAGTGCATTTTGTCTGTGCGTACCCAGAGCAGAATCAGCAACAGCTCCTTACCCTTTCCTTGCACCTCATCTCCAACCTCTCCAGTGCTGAAGTCTGGGTTAAAGGATGGTGTGTAGCTTCCCTATGCATTCTCCCACAGCCATGGGAAAGGCAGCACAGAAAGCCTTTCTCGTGTGTAGCAGATGCAGTGAATCTCATGGGGGACTGGCTACAAAAGAGACAGAAATCTTCCTCCTGGGTGCCCTGACGGCTGTCCAGAGCCTTGGCTGGGCTCAGGATCGTCCCATCGCTCTCACCAACCTGACAGCACGGACCATGGCCCGTCTCCTGCCGCCTTTCCCGCGGTGACCCATTCAGCAAGGCCTGCGGGAAGCCCTTGGGGGCATCCCCAGCTGCAGCTGCCGGCCTGGGGGAGCTGTGGCGGTGGAGGGAGGGCCTGTTGCGCCAGCAGCAGCATTAGCAGCGGGGGAGGAGGAGCCGGAGCCGAGCAGCGGGGCTGTCCCCGCTCGGGCCACGCCGGCAGAGGCTGAGGGGAGCGGGTCCCTGGCTGAGGCCCCGCTGTGCCTCGGGTGAGTGCTGTGAGTGCTGTGCCCCCCTGGTCTCGCTGCAGCCCATCCCCTGAGCAGGAGGGGTGACCGGGGGTGCGAGCGGAGAGCGGGCTTGGCCGGCAGGAGACTGCTCCCGGGTCTACTTGGCGCCTTTTTGTGGATAATGATGGTTTGGGTGTTTAATCGTTGTTTACTCTGAGTGCCGGTTGCTGCGGTGGGGTTTGCGGTATTTCGTGTGCGTGGCTTTCTGTACTTGCTGTGTGCAAAGCAGAGCGCTGACAGTCACCGACGGCTCCTGCTGTAGGCGTGCATGTGCTGTCCCTGTCAATCTGCTCTCCCTCACTACCCGTTCAAAAACAACTGGAACGAGCGGATCTAGTGCAAACCTTTCCGCTTTCCATACGAGAAAAGTGTCTTTTACAGAGAGGTACTAAAATAGGTCTCTTACTGGCTGGTTTCCATGGGATAGCCTTAACCCTGAGATATAAATTCCTCTCAGTGATTTCTCAATCACTGATTTTTGTTGGCATAGAAGGTGGAATTGAAAAACGAAAACAACCCCCCTACCCCACAAAACACCCAAAATCTGTGAGTTTCCCAAAGACCCATGCTGGCATAAGTACAGTAACTACTCACTTTGGTCCTGTTGATCCAAAGGACAGTTCTTGGAGGTAGGTTCTTGATCCTGCCAACAGGGTGAAGACCTGCCACAAACCAGATAAGGACAGCACTGTCAGGTTTGTTATTCATTCCCTGAAGCCATTCTTGTTAAACAGAACATTCGATATCCCTGCTTAGTCCGTCTTGCCTGTCCCACACACTGCTGTGAACAGCACTTGCAGGAGCTGAAGCTGTGGCGAGGTAGACTTGCCCTTCTCAGAAGTGTTAATTAATCAGTTAACTCTTAGAAGCATTAATTAATTTTGTGTCAACAGCTATGTGACTGATCTGGGATGTTGCCTGTGCAGAGCTGGATGGAGAATGATATCCTTCTGTCCTTTGCTTGCACACAAACCAAGTGCAAAATTAAGTATATAAAACCACCCTGGGAAAGTGGTCAGTGAAGGGAAGGAGGGAGGCACTGGTAGCTGGTACTTTTTGTTCCAGTTAGGAGGATTGGCATTTGTGGATTCCCAGTCCCAATGAGAGGATAAAAAAAAACAAATCAAAAGTATCACCAAAGTCATTAAAAAGCCTAAAATTCTAAAACCACAACTATTTGGTTCTGCAAGTATTAATTAAAAATACAGAAAAGTACTGAAAATTGGGTAAATAAGCACTTTACCTTTAAATAGGAAAGAAGGAAAAAGCAGAACTATTAACTTATAACACACTGAAAGTGTTTGCCTATAGCTCTGTATTCTGCTGTGCCTTGGTCATGCCTCAGGCCAGAGGCATAACCAAGCTGTTCATATCAGAACAGCTCAAACAAAACCTCATAGGTGTTAGAATGGCCCTTTTCTTTATGATATCAGCCCTTCCCAAATATCAAATATTTCATTTTAAACTTGAGGCTTGATAATTGTGAGAATCAGCTCTGACTTCCTTCCAACTATCTAGCAAGGAAGGAATTTCTTGGCTCAGAAGTTCTGGCTTAACTTCACTGATGTTTTATATGGCCAGAGGAGTGTAAAAGACTTCAAAGAGATTTAGCTGATGGAGAATATGTGCCAGCCTTTGCTGTAAGAGAGAACACTATCAAGTCTTGTCTCCAGATATAAGCCTGCCCTCCTTGATGGCTCACACTTGTGAAACTACAGTAAATATGTGCACCAAAAAAATCTGACATACAAAACAGTGCACTGCCATATTTCTTGTTAGAATCTATGGGACAAGTAGTGGACCAGTTAGAGTTGAGCAAATACAATGGTAACTATCCACAATTTACTTGGATCTTACTTCCTACTCTGAGAAGTACCTCCATGGGATATAATCAGTAAAAAAAGAGCCATGTTTGTTCAGGCTTCAAGCTGTGAAAAGTCCTGATCTTTATTCAAACAGGCATCTTCACTTTCTTAGATACTCAGTCAATGTGTTTGTAACTAGTAGCATCTAGAGAAAACACATTGTTAAAATTCCTCTGAAAATCAACCAGGATCAATCAGGCTTAATTTAGGGGAAAAGTGTCCCCTCTTGAAGCATTAGAAACCTCTCAGGAGTTTTAGAAACTATAGTAGTTCTAATTTCATTAAATGGTCACTTGCACTGATATGTACACAGGACCTGTGACACTTTCAGAATGGTCCTAATGGTCCTGCTAAGTGGACAGCAAATAACCTTTAATATGTGCTGAAAGGAGGCACAAATAGATAAAGATTACAGCTGTGGTTTTAAGAAGGAATGAAGAGGTTAGCACAGATAATTGTGATTCTAAAACTTTTTTTTTGGTTTTGTGGGTTTTTACTGGGGTTTTTTGTGCTTGAATTTCTAAGCTTAATACAGTTCTTCAGTTAGTTTCTGTCTCTTGTTCTTAGGCACAGCATACAGAGGGACACAAAAATCATTAAACTTGAAATTTGATGGGCTGAGAAGATTTTTTTCTACATGGTCTGTGGAAAAAGACATCACTGAGAAGTCATCCATTTGGAAAACAGTGTTTATTTGCTTCCCTATAACTTTTCCCCCTTTATTTCTTTCTCTAGGTTTGCAACAATGGTAAGGGAAGATGTAAATGACGGTGAAGATTCTGAACCATCAGTGTGTGAGAGAAATGGCATGATTCCCATGCATGAGCAAAGTGAGGTAATTAACTAAGATCCCCAAGTATTATTCTAGTCAGAGAGAACTCTCCTTTCCTTTTTTCCTTTTTTAAGAATAAAATTCTTAATCTAAAAGGCGGCACTTAAAAGTAAGCATATAGTATTGAGTGTATCTCAGAGATGTCTGTATGGCACATCTTTATGCACATGGTGATCACAGAATCATGGGGTAAACAAGTCACTCCATTCTGAAAGCTCATGAGATTTGTGTTCCAGTCATGACACTGAGTAAGGAAAAAAAAAAGATACATAAATATACAGAGAGAGAGAGAGGGAAGAGACAGAAAAATAATCAGAAATGTGGAACTACTACTGGAGAAGAGCCAAACCACATTATAAGCAGAATTCCATGTCTACAGTATGACAATATGCTGACATGAATAATCATACAGGAAGGCAGATGATTAACTTGTCAAAAATAATGCTAAAATTAAGTGAGACATATCCAAAAATGGTCAAAAAGTGCTTTGCTTATGAATATGGATAAGTAGATGTACAAGTATAAGAGAACAGCTTCAAGGGAATGACTCCCAGTTACAGTATTTCTCCATCTCTACTTTGACTTACCAGCTTGACCCTTCCAGCAATGGATCATGTGAGTAAAGCTTGTGCTGGCCAGCTGTGCTGTTTCTTTCATCTTTGTTTTGTTATTTTGGTTCCAGACTTTGCAACAGTAGTTATTAAGGAGTTATATTAAAAGTACCATCTCACTAGAATGATGCTAATCATTAATTCTATTGTGAAATCCAGTCTGGAAGCAGAATATTAACAAATTGTAGAAAATATTAATAAATGTTTAGTTGTGTATACAAGACAAGCTGAGCCTGGCCTGCTATTATTGTTTCTTCATCAAATATGCAAATATTTTTATTGCACAGGTGCTATATCTGTTGGGACAGGAGCCCTGTCAGGTGCAGATAAAAAGGCAAATGTCCTGCAATTTCTCACATACAGTTCTTGGTGCAATGCAGAAAAACAAACACAGGGCCAAAAATGCCAGAATTACATCAAAGCTGGGCATTCCTATAGTGGTTGTTCAGTTAATGTGGTTGCCTGTAGCCAGTGTGGATCCAGTGCATCTCAGCAGACTTCAGGTTGTGCTCACTGCTTCAAACACACACAGTGTCACTTCTGAGGGAGTCTCCTTGTTTGCCTTCAGCAGGAACCAACAGCAGGTGCCAAAGGTACTGATGGGAATGCACAAACAGAAGAAACTGCTCTCTTAAACCACTGCACTCAGCAACCTCCAGAGCCAACAGCAGGGTCTTCAATACCTGCAAGAACATGGAGGCAAATATTTGCTTGTCCTCCTCAGGGTTTACTGGCCCAAACAGTGACAAATGGTAGGTAAGAGACACAGAGTTTAATTAAAATGAGAAGTGGCGAAAGAAGTACTTGTTTCTCTGAATGGGATGATATCTGTCCACTGTCCTTGAAAATAGAAATAGCTGTGTTTTACTTATCACACCATTGTTTGAATGTTTGAGCCAGAGGGGAAAAAAAAAGATGAAACAAATGTTTGAATGTACAGTTTTTGTTTCTCCAGTCTCATATGTTTACTATGGTAGGAATGTTTTTGCACTGCAAACTATTTTTATCAGAAGAAAGACCTCCTAATTTTTGTCTTGATAGTTTGTCCTTAGTACTACAGGCTTGCAAAGGCAAACTGGTCTATTTTATTTAGAATTTGTTCTAAACTGAGAACTCCCAAAAGAGATGCCTGGCTAGCTAATTATTTGAGATTTTTCCTAACAAAAGACATTTCATGTGTCTTTGATTGCTTCCACAGCCACTTGGAATTCTTAAGCTTTTATGTTTGGAAATCTACTGGTCTTCCTTTGCCCCCTGTCACTCTCAAGTAAGATTAAGAAAACTCCAATTTGAAAATGCAGGACATTTATTCAACACATTTTTTTCTTCTCCTTCAGTCTCCTGTTTTATATGTACGCATGCCTGTTCTCGTTGGGCAACTGTTGGAACAGATTTGTGAACCTTGAAAGAGCAAATGTTTTCACGTATTTTATAATATTTTCACACACTGTTCCCATAATATTTTTCAGAATTTTTCCCCCTCTGTATTATCCTGCTTTGATTGCTGTATCAAGGAAAGTATTTGTACTCCAGATGTCCAGAGACATGACCCTCTTCACAATTTTTTTCCCAGGGAAAACAATGTATTGCACAAACACATTCAGCCAAAAAATTATGCTTCAATTATTTTAAAAATTAGACTGGAGCTGCATTCATCAGCTTGAAGATAGAGCCAGGCTATTCAACAGTAGATTTTACTGTGGTTCTGAAGTAGCTGAAAGAAGATAAGCAAATTCAAGATAAGTTAGTGAAAGTCTTTGCTTTAAGTTTGGAACCTGTGAAGTGCTTTTCACAGCAGACAAAGGCTCACTAAATTTATTTAATGATGTTCTTGTTGTTACCAATTTTAAAATACTTTAGCATCTATAAAACCAGAACATCAGTTTGGGGACCATCAAAGATTAACTACATTGTTATGAGTAAATTAATTTTTAAGGTAAGTTTTATTTCTAAAAGTCATGGCTAACATTTTTCTTCAATAGCAAAACAAATATGACCTAACAGCAAAGTTGTTGCTAAGAGATTATTAAGTGTTAATTATTTTTTGTTTTGTTCCAGTTGCATTTGTGGTTCTGGTTTGGGCAGTGGTTTGGTCCATAACTGGGGCTGAGTGTCTCCCAGGTGGAAATCTCTTTGGAATTCTGTTTCTTTATTTCTTTGCTGTCATCGGAGGTAAAATTTTTGGATTCATTAAAATAGGAACACTACCCCCTCTCCCCGCTCTTCTGGGTAAGACATCCTTCCTTCTTTTCTTCCTGCATATTTTGTGTTGTCAAGTAGTATCTGTATGGGTAGATGTGTTTGGATTGGGAACAAATAAACTGTGTCACATTCAAAATCTGTAGCATTTCCAAATGACTTTTTCTGGTCCTCCCTGAGAAGGTGCAAAATTCCCCAGACTGGCTCAGGTAAAATTACCCAAGGCTCTCTTCTTAATTCTTTGTGGGTCAGAGAACTGCTTGCCTACAGACTTAAAGTTTATTGTCTTTGGGGTTAATAATACCAAACAGGAATCTTAATCCAGACATCATTTTACAGTAATCTCTTTGTAAAATTATTGCTGAGCTGTTTCTTTAGTATCTCACACAATGAAAATGTTTCCCAAAGAGAACTTTATGACAATTCCCTGCTACTGGTAGTCCAAAGGATTTCTTTCTTCACCTTCATCTCAAGAGAATTGAAACCTGAGAAAATAAATTCACAACAAGGAATAGATCTTCTGCAGAGAGTTATTCTGATTAAATCATAACTTTTTTTTTTCACATCAACATCCTATTTTATGTTACATAGAAATGCAAAATAGAAATGGGAGATGAAAATAATCCTAACATCTTTAGAATCTTTTCTGGTTTCTTTCCTAGAGGAGGTTTTATCCTCACTTAGATAAGTACAATATTTTGAAGTGCTGTGATGTCAGTGGAGCTGGAAATGAAGCTCCAGGTTCTTCTCCCCAGCTGTATGCTGTCCCCTTGCTATGTTTAGTGCATAAATGAGTAAAGCTGCTGACAGACAGCAAAACTGCTTGGCAGGGTGGGCCAGGTGTGGCTCTGTAGCCTGCACAGCTGGTGCTGTGCCTCACACAGGAGCTCCTCACATGGCTCTGTCCAGGCAGCCTGTGTGCTCTTGTGCTGTTTAGTTTCACCAGAGGAAAGAAATTCAAATGAGAGGGAGGGAGGTTTTGCATATGGCATGCATGCCTGCAGTATGAACACGGAATGTCACATGCAGAGAGTCTGCCCTTTCTAAGTAAACACCCCTCTTAAACAAATAAAAGTATTTCTGACCATTTGGGTTCTGCTTGTTTGGGAGTTTTTTAATTACATCTGTATCTGAAAGTTACGAGTTGAGCATGAAACTGCTTGTCAGACAGGTAATACTGGACAGCAGAAACTTCAGCATGACAGCACATGTCTCTTGGGTTGTTTAGGGCAGAGTTCATTGTTCTTATCCCCAGTCTTTGAGGAAAACTGGAGAAATCTATGACTCAGAAGACAAGCAGACAATGTCTACAAATATTCTGATTTTACATTAGAAATTCAAACCACGTCCTCTTACATGCCTATAATCCACTTTTGCTAGGTCCAGTAGAGTGTAAGGTGGCTGGCTGAGCACTTAAGCACCTTATGGTGAGCATCTCTCAGGAAAAAAGAAATGATATTAATACTGAAACAACCATTTTAGGTGCACATTGCAGAGAGGTTTCTGCAGCAGGAGCCATGGAGCAAATCAATTAAGGTATCCTTTGAGGTGGAGATTTTTGCTTTGTTAAATAGATTCCTGGATCAGGGTAGCTCCAGTGACTTGGACCTCATGCAAATGTTGCAAACAGCATGTGATCACGCTGCCAGCCTCGTATAATTGTCATGAGGTACCACAAATTAATTATGACACTGGGTTTTTTTTCCAAGATGTGGTGGAAAGAACAATGTCTGAAAGTTTAGCATCCCAGGACAAATCAAGTTCACAGTCAAGGCTCACACTGAGCTGGGACCAACCTGAGCACAGTGATTTGTTTACTTTTTGGGTTTTTTTAGTTTCCTGTTTCTAAACATGACTAATATAAAATTATGCCACAAAAATGTACCTTTGAATCATCAGGACTCACAATGAATCCTCTGTAGATCCGTATTTGAAGTCAACTTTTCCAGTACTTTTCCATATACTTCCAGAGCTGTGGCTTCAATAGCTTTGCAGGAAGTCTCTGCTTGGATAGTTTTACTAGTATTTGTAAAATGTTGTGTCTTTCAAGTAGCTCAAATAGAGAATAAAACAAAGTTTCTGATTTCCCTTCCCTTCTTTGTCCCCTCTTTGTGTAAGAGTCCTATTGCCAGAGCACTTGAAAATGTTTAAATTAGTCCATGATGAGCTGGTTTAGATTATATATCCTAGTGAATGCAGCATTATGGTTCCTGTGTTACCTGCATTTCTTACACCTAAGAGGATTTTTAACAATTCCCAACTTCTGAGATAAATGCACAATATTAGATGATCTTCCTATTTTTATATTAAAATAAGCTAACAAGAAAAGAATCTAAGAATGCAGAGGTGTCTTTGCTTATGCTAAGTATGACCTGCACCTGGTAAACAAAGTTCTTTTGACTCAGACTAAAGCTGTGGATCAGCATCTTGCTAATTTATTAATTGATGACCTGCTGGGTTCTGAGGCCACTTTCACTGCTTTAAATGTGTTCATCTCTTCTCATGCCTCAGTCCCATTGTTAAAACATGGCTAATAATTTGGGATACAAATTATTTCTTTTTCTCTCATAAAAACATGATATGGTGTCTGTTTAAGAGTGCTTTTCTTGTGCAATAAAAAATAATTTGACAGGAGCTTATTTGTTTTGACTTAAGGGATGCTACTTGCTGGTTTCCTAATCCGAAATACCCCGTTCATCAGTGACTTTGTCCAGATAAACCTACGCTGGTCTGCAGCACTGAGGAACATCGCTCTTTCCATTATCCTGACCCGAGCAGGACTTGGCCTGGATCCAAAGGTATGGCACCAGCCATTTGTGTGTGGCAGACTATACAACAGCAATCAAAAAAACCTGAATAATTGGTTCCATTAAAAATATTGAACTGCTCGGTCTTGGAGCATCTGGAAATTAGATCATTACAGAAAGCATAATTTCTGTTGTATAATTATATTCTATGGTAATATTGGTAGTTGGATTTGTACAGTAGGCAAGCAATAAAAAAAAAAAAAAAAGAAGAAAAAATTTTATTATTCTTTTAATTTCCTGAATTTTGTGAGTGGAACATATGGAGGATGTGTGCACTGTCAGGGTCTGTCAGGAAGAGTTTACATTCCCTGACCAACTCTCTGTTAGTTTATATTGAAAATTTGAAGCAATGCCAGGGATCCCCAGTCCTTGAAAGACAATGTTTTTGAAATCCCAACCAAACAAAAAAGTCCCTGTGGGACTTTTTTATACTTTTTTTTTTGATCATTGCCATTTTAATGCAAATATGTTAATTACAAAGATGAATCCTGCTGCACTACTGAAATAATGATTCTCATCACAATGAAGCCAATAGCAGTCCTGTGAACAAAAAAAAGTCTCTGCACCCTGAGAAACATGATACTTCATAAATTGATGAAGGCAAGGTTTTGCTTATTTAAAATGAGCTGGCTGCAGTAAAGCTGTGCCATACTGTTGAAACAGCCTTCCTGTTGAAGGAACAGCACAGAGTTTATATAAAACTTAGATAAAGTGTGGGTAGTTTAGAATATCTAAACTCATTTCTCTTAACCAAGAAAAACTACAGGGAAAAACTACATTTGCTACAGTTATTTAGGAAAATAAGGTTTTGTCAATATTGAAAAATATCTGTTGTCCTGTATTATCATCATCCTCTTTTCCAAGACATTGAGGCTTGTAGGAGCATGAACTCTGTGTTGTTAGACACAGTTTGGTTGCCCAGTTCTGTGAGACTGCATTTCTATTTATAACAACTTTTTTTGCTGAGGGAACTTCATTTTTGACTCCTTTTTCTTCCATGTGGTAAAAAAACTGTTGCTTGGACTCTGTATGTGGCAATGCTTTGATGCAGTTACAATTTTTCCTCGTGTAATTGAAACTCTGAAGACAAAGAAGTCAGTTTCTCTTCTCAGTCCCGATTATGCTGGGATAAACTGGACCGGTAAAAAATGGAACTCACGGATTTTTTATTTCTTTTTTTTTGTTAATTTCATATCAAAATTAGGGACCTGTCCTAGCAGACTCATGTTTGTGACTAACTGTTAAAGCCAGCTGTTAGAAGCAAATATCCCAGTTTTTTTAGAAGAAGAAAACTTTTTTTTAAAAAGTTACTGAGCCCAAAAGGAGCTTAATCTCTGAATATCAGGTGAGAGACAGCTGAAAGATGCTTGGCTCCTTGTGCCAAGTTGATGTAGTTCTATAACTTTTCATGATTTGTTCATAGATTTTGGGGCAATTTTGGGGGCTGCTCATCCAACTTCTGGGATTATAGTAAAATCTTTTGTGGATGGAGTAAATGACAAGAAGCCAAACAGAATTTTCTGTTACTCTTTCCTGTGACATTCAGGAACCTTATCAAACCTAGATTCACTGCCACACTTAAAATTTTATATCCAAATCTGGTTGGGCTTGGGCTTATCTCTAGTTTAGGCCATGTCATGTCCTATAGTGCAGCTCAGACAGGATTCTTTAACAAGCCATGTCAGATTGTAAATGTTTTTCCTCTCTGTAAAGCCAAGGGTTCTGACACTGTTGTGCCTGTATGATTGCAGGCTCTTAAGAAGCTCAAAGCTGTCTGTTTACGGCTTGCTTTTGGACCATGCCTCTCAGAAACAGGCACAGCTGCTGTCCTTGCCTACTTGTTCCTGCATTTGCCATGGCAATGGGGATTTATATTAGGGTAATGTACTGCCTTTTCTCCTCTATGACAAAAGTGCTGGTTTCCAGGCTGCAGCTCAGTGATCCAACTGTGGTTAGTTCTCTGTGCCAAGCAGAGACCTCAGTTCAGTGCCATTTGGGAAGCTGCACTCAGCCCCTCTGGTCTTCTGCTTACCCTTTATGTCTGGCTCTGTGGCTTATTTAAAGGTCATATTTTCAGGCTGCAGAGGAGTACTTGCATCATTACTTTTCTGTGTTTGTGACCTGAGCACTTGAAGAAAGAAGGATGGTGCAATCCCTGAGTCTTGAACCACAACAAAGGGGGCTTTTAGGGACAGCAAATTATACCACAGTTTGGACAATCTTCATACTGGAATTCAGAACTTCCATACAGAGAGATACACATAGGACAGCCTTCCTGTCACAAGTCAAGGACAAGGATATGGCATAATACGTTCTAGAGTAACACCCTTGAAGAGAAGACCTTTTCCATCTAGTCCTGTCTAAATTGGTGGAGTTGGGCCAGACCCATACACTAGAACAAGATGGGTGAACTCCTCCTCTGACACATGCTGAATTTTATGAGAAGGAACTGGGCTGCTGAGTCATAAGCACGTCTAGACCAGGTTTCCAAATGGGACAATCCAGGCATCTGTCAGGGAGCATAACTGGCCTGCAGTGGAAACTCCAGTTTTATCCTGTGGAGCCTTTTACTTTTAATGTTACTGAGTTGGGCAGAAAGTAAGAGCTGATTGCAGATCTGCATAGAAATATCCCTGCGTGTAATTAGAGGGGAAAGGTTAGGAAAATGCTTTACATAAAGGTCTACTTATTTATACTTCAAAAGAATTAAGGTCAGAACATTTTGAAGTTTTTTTTAGTTCAGTACTTTCTTTTTGAGATGCTGAACCTGTGTTTTTTCAGTTTTGTTCTAGGTGCAGTCTCCCCTGCTGTGGTGGTTCCCTCCATGCTGATTTTACAAGCTGGGGGATACGGGGTGGAGAAAGGTGTCCCAACTTTGCTAATGGCAGCTGGCAGCATCGATGACATTCTGGCTATCACAGGCTTCAACACTTGCCTTGGGATGGCTTTCTCTTCTGGTATGCTGGTTAATCTGTACATGATGAAATGCAGAACAGTGATATTTTGGAGAATGTGTGCTCTGTTATGGCTGACTGGTTTAATGGCATCTCGTTATAAAAGTCATGTATAGCCTTAAATTCTGAGATGGAAATTACCCATGTTCAAAAGTTGGTGTAACATGGTCAGCTCTGAGTTGTGGGTCACAACAACTTTTAGAGAACATTTTTCCCTGACTGCTCCCTTACTTGCCAAGTCTGGGCCCTGCATGCCCAACATGATGCTTTGAAATTTCACTGGGTTTGGCAATGTTCTTACAGTGGCTCTTTCTCTGACTTCTCTTGCACACTTTCTTGGCATGAGCTTTCAGAGAAAGAAAGTTGCACCATCCAGTTCCTTCAGGCCCATAGGTTCCCTCCTGAACTCCTTTGCCCCAAGTAATTTAAAGCAGACACTGTCCTGGAATCACTTCATAGGTCTGGAGCATGGTTTGAGTGAAGCTCTGTGAATGGTTTACTGAATGTATTTTCCTTTTGCAAAATAGGTTCTACTCTGTACAATGTGCTCCGTGGAGTGCTGGAGGTCACTGTTGGAATAGCAGCTGGGGGAATTCTGGGAATGTTTGTTCGATATTTCCCAAGCCATGATCAGGTAAAAACCTAGTTTAAAAAAAAATTACAATCAAGTGATTCTTTGCTAAGGGATTATTTTCTGTAGTTATTAATTTCCAACTTCCTGTGAAGCTGGTTTTGGGGAAAGCTTTTTACAGTGCTAGCAGCTTCCAGATTGCAAACCTATCAAGTGAGGATGTGTTTTAAAGGTGATTATTTATTTACTGCACCAATAATAATGTATGATCTCATAGTCCTCCCTGATAGAAGTTAGGAACCCAGCTCACCATCCTGCTCTCATTGAAGGTAGTGGAAATGGAGGAAGGGTCTGATACCCATTTCAGACAGTAAAATAATTCATTAGATTGATAAAGACACATGTACTTCTTTAGGATGTATCCAGTAGGATTAACAAAGCAGATGTATTAGAGGTTTTAAGTGATTGAACATATCGTAAGTATTAATTACAATGTGTTACTTTCCATAAAAATTACATCTATAGAAAGTGCTATAGATGAATTTTCTATTGAGGGGTAATTAAATGAACAGAAAATTGTGGAAGAATGTAGATACGCTCTGGACTACCAAAGTCGATATTCAGAGCATCTATTGCCCTCAGTGGCATCAAATTTGTTATTAAATAATGTAAGAAGTGTGATATGAGAGCTAAAGAGTTAGATAGATATGAGGAACAATGGTAGATAACTGTCTGCTGTGAGACTGAATGAAATAAAACTAGATTATTCCTGGCAAATGTTTGACTTGTCCTTAAAAACATCTGGTGGCAAAGATTTCACCTTTCCTTGGATAAACTTGTAATACTTGACTACACAGGTAGAAAATCCTGCTATCAGAGAGTTGAGGCAGAGCTGCTGGAACAGAGCATCATGTTCCTTGTGATAAATATAGCCTAGTGGCAATAAGAACTTGGGTGTGCAGAGGGAAAAAAAATTACATTTTCAAAATTTGTATTCTTAGGAATTAATGTCTGAAAAAAATCCTCAATTGAACTGAGCAGTTCAATTCTACTTGGAAGCTTTGATTCCTTCAGAATTATTAATTTTTAATTTTCTTTTCAAGTTCTTAATTTCAAAATTAAGAGTAACTTTTTTCCCCCATTTCTGGAAGAAATTCACTTTTTTGTCTTTTTCCTTGGCTGCAGGCATCTTTGGCATGGAAGAGATCATATTTTATACTTGGACTGTCCATGTTTGCTGTTTTTGGCAGCATCTACTTTGGCTTCCCTGGATCAGGAGGACTTTGCACATTAGTCTTAGCTTTTGTTGCAGGTGTGGGATGGTCTGATGAAAAGGTGAATGTTTACATAAGAAGCATACCATATCCAAAGTCTGGTGAATGTACAGCCTGACAGGAGCTTGAATTTCTGTCTGGAGTGGTAATGGTATATTTGTGAAGCGGTAGAGGGTGTACAGATTTAAAAAACAAACAAACAAGAAAAAAAAAACAAAACCCCGCCAAACCAAGCAGCACATTGTACATTTGTTTTGGAAGTGTTTAGCATTTCCTGTGACAGAAAGTGACCATGTATGTCAGTAGAGCAATATGTCTGCCAATACAGAGCCTGGTGTACTGATTGAGAAATGCTCAGCTTTTCTTAGACATCTTAAGCCATATGAAGGAGACTTAGGCACTTGACAGTAGCAATCCAAAGCTTCAGTTCCCAGCTCTGGGAGTGTCTGTACACAGTCACTTTATGGTTAAGTTTACAAATGGGTGTCCAAGATGCAGTTGTGTACATGGCCTGAATACCCTGAGGGTTTGTTCCCTGTGGTTTGGAGGAGGTGAAATGAAAAGCAGTGATTAACTATCCTCTCTCATCTTTCCCAAATCTCAGCCAGTGTAATTTGGATAACTTAGAGAGCAGGGTGCACACAATAAATGATGATGTAAGGCCATACAAAAACCATACAAAAGATTTTAGTCACTTTTTAGTCACTTTCTCTTAGGCCTAGCCTACTTCATCTTACTGCGCTGCCTTGCTATGTCTGACTGCCTCTTTTGCTTGATCCCATCTACATTTAATGTTTTGAGGGCATCTTTCTCTCCACAGCAATAGCTTTGTGACATTCAGTAGAAGGAGGGGAAGAAAAAGGAAAGGGGGTTAGATATAGTAGAGTCCATGTTATTATCCCCATCTTGACCCTGACTTTACAAAGATACCAAGGTTTGTTATAACAATGAAAAGGAACTAAGATTGTCCAATTTTAAAGGATGAAAAGCTCTTCTTGGGACTTAACTAGTTAAGGACATTACAACTGATAAAGCTCTCTACTGAAAAGCTTTTAAACCATTATAGGAGGAAGAACCTTAAAAGAGTATATGCAGTCTGTAAAGGCTTAGTTTAAATTCTTTTAATCTGTGAATGAAGCTTCATGGCCTTAAGTATATTGATGTCAAATGCCTTAGCTCTTTTTTTTCTCAGATAAAGATAGAGGTGCGTGTGTACTCAATATATTACCGAGGTTTTCCTGCTGAACTTCTCAAAGGCCACTGCCTTCCACTGTCCATGGTGGAAGGCACTTGACAAACACTGTCTACAGAGAACAGTGAACATTGGACCTATTCCTGGGACAGTCAAATGGGCAGTAAATAGGCTGAAATCCCTAAAGAGGGGATTTCTGGGGGCTCTTTTTTATTTTTTTTTAATTTAATTATATTTTGCCAGAACTGAAAAGGGGGAAATAACAAGGAGAAATGAGGCAAAAAATGTTTACATGTGTATATATATATATATATATATATATATATATATATATATATATATTTCCACCTCATTTTCTTTATGGCTACAGAAGTTTTTGTCTTACTGTAACCTACCATTCCTTGACAGAAGAGCAAGAGGTGTTGCAGGATCAGTCCCAAAGAAAATACCAAGGATGGGACATGTCTAGGCCCTGGATTGATTACTAAGTGACAGAGCACTGCACTTATATTTTCCACACACTCCTGCCTGAAGGTTCATTTGTTATTGTAGAACCCACTTAATTGAAAGACAAGTGCTATTTGATATACTATGTGTACCTTGTCATGTAAGTGGAAGATTCCTGTTTACTCTGGCAGCAGTTGTTTTAGGAAAATTGTGTAAAGTTCAAACGTGAGGAGAAAAGATGGGTTTGCCTTTATACACTATATTGCAGTGGAAAGTTCAGCACTTGTTCCTGCTATGTGATTTCAGATTTTTTCAGGCTGACTTTGCTCCTGCTGACATGGAGAGAGGCCTCTGACTGAGTGTAGCATGAACAGAGATCGTGACTGAAACTTGGGAGAGTCAGACTCTGCTCAGCTACAAATGGAAGAACATGTTTAGACATGCAGTTCCCAAAGGCTCAGAAACTTCATGGCAAAGCTGTTGAAATGACATCTTTCTAAATACTGAAAATCAACAATGCTTTATTTTCTTCTTCTTGTGTGCAAACTGCTCTCTTACTGTTCAAACACCAGTGCTTTTTATTTCTCCTCTCAAGACATCAAACATTTATTTACTAGGACAGCCAGACTCAGTCTGACCTTCAAAAGGTGTGCAACTGATTTTGAATGTTTTAGTATTAGGTCAAAGAAAGTTGAGCAATTCTGGATAATCTTTATGAAACATTTTCACTTTGTCCTATGATTACTTAACTGTTGTGTTGGCCATCTTTTTGTGAATTTACAGATTCATTTTGTTTTTATTGCAGAGAGAAATAGAAAAAATTGTGGCAGTTGCATGGAATATCTTTCAACCTTTTCTTTTTGGTTTAATTGGAGCAGAAGTATCCATTACATCTCTTAGGCCTGAAACTGTTGGTAAGATCATTCACAAATTATTATCATTCATTCATTATCCAGTTTTCATTACTGGCTTCGAAAGAATCTCTATAAAGAAATCTAAAACAAAGCAGATTATGGCTGACCCCCCCAAAAAATAAAAAAACCAGAAGCACCTATGCACAAAAGCACTGAGAAGTGTTTGTCTGTTGCAGGGCTCTGTGTTGCTATATTAGGCATCGCCCTAGTTGTGCGAATCATAGCAACGTTCCTGATGGTGTCCTTTGCTGGGTTTAATTTCAAGGAGAAGGTATTTGTCTCACTGGCATGGATTCCCAAAGCCACTGTCCAGGTAAACAATCCAACATCACTTTCATTCCAGGCTAAATCTATTTTCTTTAGCAAAGCTCCCTAACTAGTACCACAGTAAGCAGGGAAAGGTTCAGGCCCAATGAGGGCTGAATGTAGAATATTGACTGTTCATACTCGAAAACACTCTAACTGCTTGAAAAGTGTGTGGAGAACCTTCTGTGTGCAAGTGTTTTGCTTGCATCCTGGGCTTACTCTTTTTAATGACAGTGAATTGCATATATACCACAGGAAATGTAACCACTTCTCAGCCATTGCTGATTATTGTGCCTTCACATACAGATTCTGAGAACTCTCAAAGGTAAAAGCATTTCCCTCTTACACATAAGTGTCTGCAAGGACAGTCACATCCGAACTCAGAATGGGTTTCAGTTTGTGATTATTTTGGTAAGGAGTAGTCTGAGAGCCATATTAACAGAGATGCCTCTGGCTGGCTACATTCCTGCTCCTTTATTTCAGTGATTGTCATGTCATTTGGACTTTGCCTCAATAGCATGATTACTTGCAAACAAAAGTTAATAATCAAAACAGGCAAGGCTTATTACATTATCAGTGATATAAATTTTCAGAAGCTGCCACTAATTGACTAATGTCAGGATACATTCTCCAAGTGAGGCATTTTCACAACTGCAATACACAATATACTGGCCTGTTTAATTAATCACACATTCCCCAGAAATGTGGATAAAATGGCAGCTAAGCAATGTTCTTCACAGGAGGAAGCCACACAGATAAACTCACTGGCTTAGGAAATTCTAAGCATAGTCAAGTGAAAATTGTCCTCACAGGTGTAATACAATGTTTACTTCGCTATGTACAGCCTAAAAACAGGTTGAATGTATTAAAAATGTCAAATTTCTATGAAATGTTGACTAATGATAGGTTTGCTTTTTTCCTCATTCAGTACTAAAGATTACTTTCTCCATCTCAGCAATGTTTTCTTCCCTGCAGGCTGCAATAGGTTCTCTTGCCCTGGATACAGCAAGACAACATCAAGATGAGCAAAAGGAAAAGTATGGAATGGATGTACTGACAGTAGCTTTCTTGGCTATCTTGATCACTGCTCCAATTGGAGCCCTGGTTATCGGCTTGGCAGGGCCCAGACTTCTGCAGAAGGCTCAGATAAAGAGCAAGGAGGATGAGGAAGGTGGAGAGGTTGGAGAAGAGGCAGAGGCCTGTGAACCTTCGTAAGACGGACAACTGCAGCAGTCTGGTCCTTCAACCCTGACACTTCTGCTGTGTAAAGATGGCATGTCTGATCTTGCTGGAGGAACCTAAAACTATCAGTCACCCCTGCTATTTTTAAAGCAGCCCTGGTGGAGTTCTATGAAATATTTTTATGTGAAGATGATGCCTTGAGATGAAATAGCTGAACATACAGTGAATAAGATGACCTGGCAGTGAGTCACTGAGAAGTTAGCAGTCAAGAGTTACTTGAAATGTGTGGGTGGTGAGGCCAAGGAGAGGGTCAGAATTGTTGAGGTGTGGAGTGGAGTCATGAGGCAGAATATAAGCAAAAAAAAATGGAGACTAATGTGAATAACTTCTTGATGGTTGAAACTGGGCTGTGAGATGACGAGTTATACAACTCAAAGAAAGCAACTTCAAAGTAAGTGGTTGTTGACACATAGTGAACAAGTCCTGCCATCAGTTAGTTAATGATTGGTGATTGATCAGTTGGTGATTCTCTCTCCTTCCTCAGTTGTGTTCCAAAACTTGTCTTTCCCTATTGCTGTTCTTCCTCACAGCTGATGCACTCCTTTGTGCCTTCAAGGACTGTCAGCTCTGGTCGTACAGCAACTGGTACTTACATGCTCAAAGAGACAGTTGGGGTCATCATAGACTGGTAATAAAGATGTTGGTGCCAGCAGAAAAAAGGACGGAGCCTGATAATGAGATGAGGGTTGTGGGATGGCTGTAAGGACTGGGGGAGGGTTGTATGGGATTGGGATTGCTGCTTCTTCACCTGTGTACCTCAGCCTTCACACAACGTGATGTCAAGAGAGAGATGCTGTTCTACAGCCAGGAGTAACCTCTGTTGATCAAAATCCTACTCTCGCCTTTCAGGTTTGGTATCACTTGACAGATACCAGCAAATCTGTCTGCCTCCAAGGAAGTTGTTGGTAACTCTATTCTGAGGCACAGGGTCAGTACAGCATCCCTCAAAAACTGGAACTTACTGTGTTATTTTTTGGAAAGGCTATTAGATTGTGCCTGTAACTGAGGTGGACAACACTCTCCTGCAGATTGCTACACTACAGTTCACTGAACTCATTTTACTGCATCCTGTGTAGAATACATTTGATGGTGTCTAGGTTTTGGCATTAGTAAGAACAAATAATTGCTATTTTAGCTTTTAGATTTTTAATATGCAAAACAAAAAAGATGTACAAAAATACTTTTAACTACTTAAATACTTCTAATGTTGACACTGTACTATTTGCGGAGAGTCATATGCCATACAGATGAGCTGTATATGTAGCTGTACATGAATGCCTTTGCCTTACTCTCTAAGCAAAAAGAAAATTTCCTGAGAAATACTTCAATTTCATAGCCTGCAGTTCCAGCACAATGATAAAAATGTCAGGAAATTATCTGTTAAGTTTTCCCCTAACAGTTATCAAGTACATTATATTTCTCTAACTGTGCACACTGCTGTTCTCTCTGCTTCCTCGGGATTGTACCATCTTCAGTTCAGTTCAAGTTTGTCTCCTGACCCGAAAGGAAGATGCTTTCAAACTGCACCTGATGGGTTTGAAGCTGGAGCAATGGTTAAGGGTGCTGTGCTTGGTCTTTATTGTGACATACCTGGCCTCCTGTGCCTGTTCTGCCTACTTCACGTGCACTCCTGGTGTCCACCTGGCCCAGTCCTGTTCAGTATCTTTACTGATGATCTGGATAAGGGGATTGAGTGCACTCCCAGCAAATTTGTGGACAACACAAAGTTGGGTGGCAGTGTTGATCTGCTGGAGGGCAGGAAGTCTCTGCAGGGGATCTGGACTGGCTGGATCAATGGCCTGAGACCAGCAGAATGAGGTTCAACAAGGCCAAGTGCCGAGTCCTGCCCTTGGGCCACAGCAGCCCCAGGCAGTGCCACAGGCAGGGACAGAGTGGCTGGGAAGCTGCCCAGTGGAAAAGGACCTGGGGGTGCTGGTGACAGCGGCTGAACGTGGGCCAGGGTGTGCCCAGGGGGCCAAGAAGGCCAAGGGCATCCTGGCCTGTGTCAGCAGTGGTGTGGCCAGCAGGAGCAGTGACTGTCCCCCTGTACTGGGCACTGGTGAGGCCACAGCTCAAAGCTGTGTCCATTTCTGGGCCCCTCACTGCAAGAAGGACATTGAGGTGCTGGAGCGTGTCCAGAGAAGGGCAATGGAGCTGGGGCAGGGTCTGGAGCACAGGTCCTGTGAGGAGTGGCTGAGGGAGCTGGGGGTGTTTATCCTGGAGAAGAGGCAGCTCAGGGGGCACCTTAGTGCTCTGCAGCTCCCTGACAGGAGGGTGTAGCCAGGTGGGGGTCGGACTCCTCTGGCATGCTGCCAGTGATAGGATGAGAGGAAGAGTCGTAAGCTTTACTAGGGAAGTTTTAAGTTGGACATTAGGAGGAATTTCTTCACAGAAGGGGTTGTTAAACAGTGTAATGGTCTGCCCAGGAAGGTGGAATCATCTTCCCTGGAAGTGTTTAAGCAAAGACTGGACATGGCACTGAGAGTCGTGGTCTGGTTGACATGGTGGTCATAGGTTGGATTCAGTGATCTCAGAGGTCTTTTCCAACCTCATTGATTCTGTTTTGTGAAATGCATGTAGTTTTAATAGGAGGCTAAGTAATTGGAAATTGTAATGTTGGTAAAGTTAATTGACAAGGTGAGGAAATACAGTGTTCAGTTCATCAGTAGCTGTCTATAAAATAGTTCTACTTGAATAAAACTTAAAGGAGTTCACTTTTTTGTAAAGCTTTATAAAAAGTAGAATCCTCACAGAGGGATCACTATGCCAAATTTGGAATGTGTTCAATAACAGAAGTGTGATGTTGTAAGGATTACAGCCCTTTAAATTTGGACACAACCTTAAGTACAAAAGCAAACCTCTGATGAAGAGCTCTTGTTTGTGATAGCCTCTAATACTTCCTCCCCGGCAAAACAGCATGTCATAAATGGGATTTGCCTGTTCCTGTAACCTCAGTGTGCTCTCAGTTATACATTAGATCACTTCCACAATTCTGAATGCCTGAATAAGCTATACCAATGAAAACTTGCCATCTTTTTTGTTAATCTAAGTGAGATTGAATAGATTTTTCTTTTCTTGCCATTTTATGTCCATATTTCTCATGAGACTCCATTCCCCCAGCTTTTATTAAATCTTCAAAAAGTATCAGGTTGGAATTATTATAGGGACCTTGAGATCTAAAATTAAAAGCTTTAATGCTTTATAATGCTCCCTCTCCTTATCTTCCAGAAAGAAAGCATCTTTTCATTAAATGATATGTCAGGACTAAGAACTTAAGAGACTGAGGTTTTTTAGTAAGTATCATGACAGTTTCAGCTGCTTTTGAACAGCAACTAACTTTGAGATTAGATTTCAGTTTTTATCAGAGTACAAGTGAAGCCCGACATTAAAGAACACCTCCTTTTTAACAAAAAGCCTTGAAAATCATTAATGAATAAGGTATAAATTCAAGCCAATTAAATAATTATGCCATGGTATTCTCTTATTTGCAGGAAATAAAATAAGAGCACAATGTGCAGTAACTGATAAGCCAAGTCCCGCTGTCATGCAGACATAATCACAGGCATAGTGTGGGGGAAGTCTGAGTGTGCTGTTCCAGAAGGTTCACAAGAACCTCTGCAGCAGAAAGGTCTGACAGCAGAAAGTGTTCCCAGCAGCCAGCATCCAGCAGTTACAGCAGGCAGCATATGGGAAAAGTCAGAAATTGTCTATCTATCTGCAAGCAGGGAGTCCAACAGGCCAGGGGATGTGATGATGATGTGATTATAATCACTGCTTATTCTCTCTTTTTCAGCCAAACTGAGCTTTTTATGGAATTTTAAACTGAATTCTAAAATTAGCTGTGAAAGAGTCATGGTGTAATACAGCCACAAAATGGATGATAGTTTCTGTATCTTGCTTTTTAAATAGAGTGCAAGAGATCAAATTTTTGGTCAATTGCACTTCAGTTATATTTACTTTGTCTAGTAGTTGCCCCAAGTCAGACACCTTTCTCCAAACCTATTTTACAAGTTGATTTGTATTCTATTATAACCATGTTCAAATTAATTATGAAGACAGGAAAACATTGCTGTTCTTGTAGAGTAAATAGGTGTCACAAAATGCTGATTTCAATTTCCCCAGATTTTCCATCAACACTGAAGACCTGGTCCTATGACCTTCATTCCGGTCTTTATTGGTATTTAGGGCAAATTTATTCCTGTGTATGGAGCTTCCCAATTAGATTAGAAAAGTCAGGTAATTAGTTCAACTTCTCAGTTGCTGGTGAGACACAGAGCTGTACAGGCACTTCAGCTTTTAGCTATCTATCTCTGACTTCAGATAGAAAAGATTAGTAAATTCTTTAATATTTTCTATAGGAAGTTCTGTGGACATGAGAGAGTATTACCTTGACAGATTTTGAAATCCAAGGAAAGTATGATTTATCTTGCTTGTGATTCTCATTAAATTATCTTGTGGAAATTATAAAGTGTGCTTTCTACAGAAGAACTGTGACTTGCTCTTGCAACACTACAAATTTGTTCCATGCCCTTACAGATATAAGCACAAACAAAAAAACTGTCCCTGTTTATCTATAGCCATGTCTGTAGATTGCTGTTAAACTATCTCATCTAAGAGCAAGTAGGGAGAAAAAAAAATAATTCCATCTTTAACACAGCTTGATTAAGTAATGAAGAGGTTAAACCTTGCATTGTTCTTCTCTTCAAGGAGTTTTTAGGGAGAAACAAAACCATGTTGCTGTATTACTCACTTTAACAAGGTTTCCCTTAATTTAACAGGTTTGGTTGTGATTTCAGAGGAAACCAATCTGTTTGAATACAGAAATATCCTAATAAAAGCTAGAAGCACATACAGGCCTGTGTCTAATAAGTCTGCTATAGTAGACTGTGGTTTTTAGACCCTGAAAAAAATGTCAAAGACAGGGCTTTAACTTTCACAGTAATTTCTTCACCAAACCCAAGAATTGGGGATTGGTATTCTATATACATCTATAAGTGAAAACAGTATAAGACACTTACCTTTATATATTTTTCTCTGTTATAAATGTTTATATCCTAATACATTTATGGTTTGCTCATCCATTAAGGCAAGACCACCATGAAGCATTTAAACAATAAACATTATACCATGATAGTGTTACACACTTTGTAAAAGCAGGCATTTAATACACAGTCACATCCTGATCTGCCATCTTTTGCTGCAAGGCAAGAGGTTTTAGAACCTAGAACTACAACTCTCACAAATGGAGGAGGAATGATCTACCTTAACTCTGCTGCTGCTGCTGCAAGATCCCTTATGTGTGAGAACAGCTTTCTGACTCACTTTCTGTTTCAGCACTCGGATGATCACCTTTGGCAACAGCCCTGGGGCTTCCCACCTAACAAAGGGTCAAATGAAATGCTGTTAAGGAATGGGTGAGATCTGTCATGGTACCATTGTCTAAAACTGGAGCATGGACCAAATTTTTATTTTTAAACTCATGGGTACACTATTTCATGGGAGAATTAAGCACCTTAGAATAACTAATTAAAAATCCAGCTGTTAGGTAAGTAGTAATTATTTGCATCTGAATTTAAGCCTCAGCACAGCAACGTTCTGACTTGCCTAAAAATTCTGAATGAGTAACGAGAACAGCTCAGCTCTGCATCCTCACTTCTGTCTCTTAACCCATTCATCCCTTGAAAATTCCCAATGCAAAAAGTAGTGACTGCAATGCAAGGGAACTTGCAAGAGGCAAATTTGTGTGTCCTTACCACCAAAACAGGGCCCAAAATACAGGGTTAATGGTGGTGGGTGACCTGCTCAATAATTTGGTTTATATATGGCCTGGAACTGCCAGCACTCCACCTGGGATGCTGTGAATGTGTGAAATTTTCCAGCACTGTGGGGTTTGTCTGAGCTGGGCTGCTTTGTGTAAGACCAACAAACTGCCCACTTAGACACCATGCAGGCCAGACCTTCAGCTAGCATGACTTAACACTCATCTGCTGCCTGAAAATACATTCACAAAGGAGAAAGTTGGTATCTTTTTCTCCCCCACTAAAGTACACTTAAATTTGTTCCTGAAAAGCTGAGTAAAACATGATTTCTCAGCAGAACAAATTCAACAGAAAAGTGCACTTGAAATAGTGACAGTTTTATAATTGTATGTTCATACAAAAAAGGCTTAGTTGTAGAAAGTCAATTTATTATTGAAATAAACGACTTATTTACAGAGATAGGTACTTTACAGTTTTACAAAGCAGGCAAAATTCTTCTCAGAATAAGGTACCAAAACAGTGACAAATTCATCACTGTCTAAATGCAATTTATTCCAAAAAGAAATCTACAGCAATCATGAAACTAAATAATACCAATCACGTAACAAAATGCTGTCCCTTGCAACTACAACAGTAGAAAAGACTTTTTATCAGTCATGACCTAGATTAAGCATCTGCTATACTTCTTTCTTCTTGAGTATTAGTGGACCTACATTATCTCCTGTTAACTCATTGTGCTTGTTGTGGGAGCCATCACAGACAGGGAACTGAAAACAAAAAACCAAACACAAGGAATTAGCATAATTCTGTACAGCAGTTGCATGGTGATTTCTGTATTTCTTCCTAAGCCCTGAGTGCTCTGATAATGTTGCTAGTTCCTCCTGTGATGTCCTGGTTCAACATCAAACTCCCTGTCTCCTATCAGACACAGGATACTAAGGGCAACAAACACAGTTAATGGGTAACTAAGTTTGGGAGATCCTAAAATAGCTGTTCTTAGACACAGAGTCAGGGACAAAGCCTTTTCCATGAAAGAACAGCAAACAAAACAGCCATCACAGCTACAAATGGACTTACTGTGCAACTATTAAGAGTGCTCTTAATAGATTTAGTCATTTGCAACCAGAAAGTACTTTTTTAAGAGAAGCTGAAATACTTGGCTGAAGTGATTAGTCCAAAGTGAGAATAGCTGAGTTAAGCTTCTTCAGTTCAGGGCAGACTTTTTTGTTTTTATTAAAAAAATAAAGCATTTGGTCCAGGGAAAACAAAACCAGACTGTGGTCAGGACATTCAAAATTGAATCAGGAAATGAAAATTGAGGCAAAATGAAATACACTCATTTACATCTAGCTGATTTGGGGGATATGGAATATCCCAACCAGTCATCTCACTGCTCTGGACCAGACAGGAATCATCAACACAGGCCCAGCCTTATTTTCATTCTAATATGAACAACTTTCTAAGCATTGTTCTTTGCAAAACAAGAGTAGTTATCTCTTAATTAGTTGCAATGTATTTCCAAATAGTAAAACAGGTTTGCTTGGTTTTATTCTTACTCACATGTGGTCACTCCCTAAACATTTTTAGAGAAACCCTACTGTGTTTCTTTCAAGTTTCTACAGTTGCTTTCTTCATGTAGACAGGTTTGTGCCATTCTAAAAAGTTCAGGAGCATGTTCCAATCCCAGACAAAGGCAACAGCTCAACACAGAGCAATCCACCACCAAAGCTCTGCTAAAAATATGCAAGTTTCAATCTCTAACCCTACAGTAGCACAATGTCTTACCGTCTTCGAACGCCAACACCTGCAGTAAGCTTTAGTGAGGCACAGATCTTCAATGTTGATCTCATTCACTACTTTGGGATTTTCCTTCTGGATCTTGAGGTTAATCAAGCTATCCTTCTGCTGTTTCTTCTTGGAGAGGAAGGGACGGACAGCAAGGTAACCGAGCAAGGCCAGCACGCCCAGGAAAGGCAGTAACCGCAGCCATTCTGAAACTAAAGAGAAGGTGGGATTTAGGCTGGCTTTCGGCACCACTCCAGGATGGTGCAGCAGCAGCTACTTGCACATGAAGTATGAAATGGGGCTCAGCAGGGCCCTCGGGGAAAACAGATTCCATTGGTGAGTCTCAGGGAAAAAAAAAGAAGACCTAGATTAAGTCCTAGGATTTACTCCAGCCAAAGTAAAAATCTGACTCCTAGAATTTATTGAATTGAAATTAATTGATGAAATTGCATTTTATCACTCTAGAAGATGATTCAATGGAAGAATATAAAACATATAGAAGATTTATTGAAATGGGCAACACTAAGGTACTGGTAAAACCTTCACCAATCTCTTTGGTTTTATTTTTTCAGACCTCTGCTCAGGTATCTGCAATCAGTTTCTACAACATAGAGAAAGAAAGACACCTAAGACCAGGAGGTTAAGTCACAGAAAATTGCTTTTTACCAAGGTAAGGAACTTCTCTCAAGTACAGTTAAAAAATAAAAGTATCCACTGCAGATCTGGCTCCCCTACTGCTACATCATTATAAATCTTCTAGGCATACTGGTGAGAGAAGACTTACTGGACTTTTTAAGAAATGCATCAATAATTGGCATTTATATAAATAAGTGTTTCTACTTTCTTCCAGCAGAACATGCTGTGAAGAACATGCACCTCAGTGCAATTTAAATACCATGGTGCACTAAAGGTTGAGAGCATTTTTCTAAATTTCTGGAAAATAATTAAATCTAAACACTCATACAGAAGGGAGTTTAAAAATATTTTAGAAGAAAGAAAAAAGTATAACAAGCTGGATCACAAGTAGCTGCACAAGCATTTTTTAAGACAAGACACTAATCAACTTCTAAATAATTTAAGATCAGAATGTAGCAAGAGTCTGTTCTACACATTGTTTTTTGAAATTAAGATGTACGAGAAACAAAACACAACAGACCAGGGTAAGTCTGCCAGGTGGGTTGTAGCCCTAAAAAAGTACAATATTCTGTATAGCCTGATTTAATTTGTACTAGTAAAACACAAGTTTATGCTAGTATTTCTTCAGTTAGAATCTAATGGATTTTTTCTTAAGGACTTGAATTTTCTGGAACCAGACTATGTAATGAAAATAATTTGTGGGATTAATATTTTTTTCTTTGTTGCCTTTGATGTGACAGCCACATTTAGTGCATTTATCTGGCAATGCATCACAGCTGCATAAATGCTAAAGGCACTGCAAGAAGTCTCAGCAGTCATTCCCCAACTGCACCTGCAGCAGTCCCTACAAACCACAATTCACCACATTCACTAGGACTCACTGCAAGGCATTAATCTCTGGTGCTCTTTACTTAGTTCCTCCAGCGAGCTGCAAGCCCTAAGTAATAATTAACACTGAGATACTTAAATGTTTTCAGCTGCACAGAATCCTGAGTTCCTGGACAGCAGTGCCTGTCTGCCTTTTCTATCATTACTTTTCCAGAACACTCCATCAATTCCATCAGGAATCCAAATACACTTTCTTACCTTACCTGAAGGACTGACTTGGAATGTATTTCAAAAGAGAGGTAAAATAGTTGGTTACTGAAAAAAAATTCCAAACTTTGTATTTAACCTGACTGTTGACAAAAATGTGGATCTCTACAAAGCTACTCCTCTGAACTCCAAGACAGAACAGACATTCCAAGGGGCACACCAAGAACAGGGCATCTGTCAAGTGTGTGGTGAATATAACTGGGCTAAGATTGACACACAAGAAGGACAGGTCTCACACTCTGATACAGCATCAAAATGAGAACAGTGGTCATGTCTCTGAATGGCTCACAGCCAGCTGGGTTCATACAAGTGAAAGAGGAACGTGATAGCTGTAACCTCTGAGAAGGGAAATTAGAAATAAACATGAATAGGATGTACAAGGCTGTTGTTCAGGATGGTTATTATTTAATATTTGTACCAAGATAACCTGAGAAATAGTTTTGTCCTCACTAGCCAGTAAATTCTGTGCTTACTTCTAATCTGGGAGTCTCTGGAAAGCCCCAGTTACATTCATGTGTACACTAAGCATAAACTGGCTTGTTATTGCCAAAAGATTGCCTGAAGCTCCTGTGTTTAAACTGAAAAATCAATGTGATCATGTTCTAAGGCATGAGATACAAGACACTGTCAGAGATTTTTAGGCTGGGTGAGCAGGGATGGTAAAAACCCTTCATCCACACTAATGCAATGCCTTCCTACAAGTGTAGACTGCTCTGGTTTTGAAGCCATGCATACCTTTCTGAAGCAGATGTAGGGCAATTCACAAGACTTTATTTTCACAGCTGACAACTCAGAATTCAGCCATTACACTGATTCTGGAGATTCTTTATCGGTTCTGCTGCATGGGGACAGGCAGATTGTGGAGACAGAAATGAAGAGTAGTGTATGGAACAGGTCAATCTTCAGACTTGTGTTAGATAGAGACTAATCCCAAAGATAAGTCCTGGAAAATATCAGAAATCAGAGAATTCCAAGAAGCTGAGGCAATGGATATTTTCAAGGAGAGGTGGTCTTAATTTTTACAAGAGTAACATGTCCAAAACCAAAAGAAACACATACACTATGAATAAAGGTACAGACCAGCCACTGAGAGGAAAATCAACGCAGGTATTCCCTGCTTATCTTCCATCAACTACTCCTTTGGTATCTTTGATTTATGTTTCAGCTACTTTTTGTGGAAATAACCCTATGCAGACCCAAAAGCAGCTTCTTACAGTAACAGCTCAACTACAAATCAAAATTTTAACAAGTATTCACTACCAGTCAAAAGGAATATTGGAACTGTGCTTCTATGTCCTCTAAAGTGATGACATTCTTCATGCAAATTCGAAGTACCTACTAATTGCATTCTCTTCAGAACTAACAAGCAGATCTATCCTGGTTTTGGTTGTTTGCTATTTTGAGGTGAATCTCTATGCCATTTTATTGACACCTTCCAGGGCAAAAAGCAATGCTGGCATGAGACAACACTGTTCATTTCACTGAACTTGAGAAGACTAACGAAGCAATTGCAAGACTGGAAGAGGCTTCTGAGCAGCACAGCATGATAATTTTCTTTATTGTCTAATAGTCTTTCCTAATGATAATTCACTGCAAAATAACCCCAGGACTGGGAATCCTCTGCTCTTAGAGGGTTTAGGACAGGACAAAGACCACAACACAGAAGAGGCAGCACTTGCTCAAGCAATCATTTTCTCAAATGAAACTTAAGACTGACAGCAGCTCTGCAGGCAAGCAAGCACACAGCTCTTCACCGAGCAATGACATTTCAATGACTATCAATAACCTTTATGCCCTAAGAAATGATAATTTTCTACTGTAGGTGCCTATGATGCAGTGTCCTACAACATCCTTCTCAAAAGTCTCACTGTGTTGCATTTATCCTATGCCATAATGCCATAACTTGAAGCAGCTGTACAGTTTTGCTTTTTCCCCCCCTTTTCATTCATATTCGCCCTGGCAGGAAGAGGTATATAAGCATGGTGGCAGGTACTAGTCTAGTTTACTATTGAAAAAAAATTTAAAATGTAAAAATGTTCTCTCTATAGCCATGTATTTTTAAATATACCTTTGTCTCCTGTTTTTAGAGTCCATCCAAAAAATCACTAAGAACTAGAGGCAGTGGATTTTTCAGGTATGCTCATTAAATCCTGCCAGTTCTCAAAAGCAGTTTCCGACTCAGCTCCTTCTTTTACTTTTGTTTAGTATTTTTGGGAATGACATTTCACATGTTTGGTCTACGCTTAAGAAAGCAGTTATTTGCTTCTTGTCCTCTCTCCAAATTTGAGGAAGTACCTTGAAGTCAGTGGGGTAAACAATGGGACAACAAAACAGTTCTCCCATGCTGATCACACTAGGTAAAAACCCCAAAGCCCCGATTCTGGTCTATAGACCAAACCTTCCAGAGGTTTTTCAGAATAAATCATATTACTGCTACACATTATGAGTACAGAAGACCGCACAAATAAAATCCTGCCACAAAAAGACATAGTTAGACAAAATATTACTAAGCTTATAATATTACATATAGACTAAAATATTACTAAGCTTAACAAATTTTAAGTCAAGCTGTGGTTACAAGGGCAATTGGCTTCATTAATAAACTGACAAATAATAGAAACAGGAGAAGTTGCATTGTTCTGTAGTTTGTTCTATCCTCCCTTACCTCCCAACTTTGTAGCAGCTGAATTTCTCTATTTGGTAAATATAATTAACAGCTTTTTCATAAGAGAGAGTACTTGTGGAAGAAGAACAGTTAATTTAAAAGAGATTTGCTTGTTTCTGAGGAAGATAATGAGACTTGCAGGTCACAAGCAGCATAAACATGCTGGAAAAAAAGAAGTGCTCAAATCTGGCTTTAAATAAACTGTGCCTGTTCTAAATTTAACAATTTTCCAACACTATTACAGTCTTGGTGCTAGTGCTGCAAGATATAAGGTTGATTATGCACTTTGATAACTTTTTCTACTTCTACTTTCTGTGGAGAGCGTTCCTTCCTTCTTGTCACCGAACTAATCCTGTCACTTGACCCTGCCTGAGGGCCCGCCTGTGTCACACGGCCGAGCCCCGGTGTGCAGAGCACTGAGCGCCCACAGAAGTTCTTGCGCACTCTGTCACAGAGCTACAATCAATGAACTGCTGTTTCTACTCCCTCACGCAGAAAATACTTACAACAATTACTACATTTAAAAACTATTCTAACTTTATGTATGTGGCGGGTTCCTAGAAAGAGATTTTTTTGGTTTAACTCGGTTCAGATGCTGTCTTCGAGCTGTGAGGAAGACGAAGAGGCCGTGCTTTAGGCCTCCGGCTCAATCCCGATCCATCCCGGCGCACGGCCTCTGGCCCACCGGCCTTGCTTCCCAGAGGAATTTCAGAGGCGAACGTTTCACTCTGTCCCTGCACTTCATCCCGACACCTCCTGTCGGGTCATCCTCCTGCTGCAACAGTTCAGGGTCCGGCGTTCCCTGTTCTGTGCCGCGGCCGGCAGACAGCGAGCGATGCCCAGAACGAGGGGGGAGAGCCGCATCCCAGGCAGGACCGACCGCGCCGCCGGGGCAGGAAGGGGGTCCCGCTGCGCCCGCCTACCTGTGAGGCGGATGAAGCCGCCGACGCTCTCGGGCAGCGGCAGGCGCTTGAGGTACGCGGGCAGCTGGACCTTGACGATGCGGGCCAGAGTCTCCAGCACCATCGCCGGCCTCTTCCGCCGTGCCCTCGCGCGCCGACCCGGGGTGCGCCCGCCGCGCACGCGCCGCGGGGCGGGGCCGCGCACGCGCCCGGCCGGCCGGGCCCGTGCCCCCCGCGCGCCGCCCGGGCCGCGCTGCCCGCTTGCGCCACTAGGGGGCGCTGCCACGGGACCGGGGGATCGGGGGCGCTCCGGCCGCCAGGGGGCGCGCGGGCGGGGAAGGGAAGGGAAGGGAAGGGAAGGGACTGTATTTAATAATATGTGGCTTACGCTTTACAGGTTTTATGTAATTACCTGTCATCACCCTGCTGCACTCGAGTTGTATTCCATGTTGATGGTCTTATAAATGTTGAAGTAAAAAGATTGAAAGTTTTTTCTTCATGTGAATGAGGTAGGATAATGTGAGTGCTGAGAGGTTTAAATTTACAGGAAGAGGCCCATCCGCCTCGTGTGTGGCAATAATTTGCACAGAATAAGACTTATCACATATGTTTGTTTGTTTCTTTTTTTGTTTTTGCTTTATTTCATTGTTATGTCTAGGAGACTGGACACTTTTTGGCATAGACAATCCTCCCTGTATAGGCAGATGAAAAAGTGGGAAGCATGTAGCCATTCTGGGTCAGTTTAGACAATCCATCCAGACCTGGAGACTCTAATGTTAATCGCTTGGACATGACAACACCATTTGGTTCAAGGTGCTTTACTACCATAAGTGAATCTATCAAGTGCTAATAGCATATAGCACAAGAGTATGAGCAGGAAAGCTGAAGCAGCACAATCCTACAAGACTTGTCTCCTTCCTTACATGATCCTGACTGAAGTACAGTTCTCTCTCCTCCCTCAGTGTACTGAAATCCCACCATATCTACCAGTCAACTGTGTGCTTCTCCTGCTGGAAAATATTGGGAGCTAAGTTTAGGATAAATCAAATTTATTTGTGCTTCTGGCCTATTACTTTTCTACCTGTGGCCCTACATTAACATTTCCTGATGAATCATCATCTTTAGCTAGTGGGAATATTCCTGTGATCTCAGAGTATCTAAGTCCCTACCTCACCTAAATTTATTCACCTAATGACTGTGTCTGATGTCCTAAGATGATTCCTTCTTGTCTAGGCAGATGCCAGCTATTAGACAAGATAATGAAAGAGTAAAACACTTGGTTATTCCTGTAAAAATTATACATTAGATGTCGTGATGTGACCTCCTTTGTGAGACTTTCTGAGGGAAGAATACATAAGGTAAATCCTCCAGCCCTAAATCAAGCAACTTCACACTGAGGTTGAGAATCTCTGTCCTACCTTCCTCCTCCCCAGATTCTTCTGCTCTTCCAGCCTCCTCTGGATGCTGGGAGCACAGCTGACATTGTGGGGAAGCTCCTGAACCCTGCTGTGCTGCCTTTGATCAGTGCTGCACTCAGCACACTGCAAGTCCATCTGCGCATGTTGCAGAGAATAATTGCTCTCCCTGTGTCCCTCCTGTTGTGTAGGGATCAGCTGACATGAGTCACACATGGGTTTGGTTTATCAGAGTCTGAAAGTCACAGATTATGGCAAACCTATAAAGAAAATGAAACCTGGATGAGATCTTTAACCAAAGCAGAAGTGAAAAGTGTCTTTAGAAACCCAGTTTGAACTGGAGCACAGGAGATGCATGTTCACCCTGCCATTTGGCTGCAGACTTCCTGTTTGCTTTAAGGTGGGAAATGTAAGCTTCAGGCTTGCTCAGTCCTGCAGGAAAGAACAGGCTTTTACAAAGTAATCCATCTTTAGAGACAACATCATGGGTTCAGAACTTAGTCAACATCAGGAGGTTTAGCAGGCAGGTGTGACATCTTCCCTCTGTTACACATGTTTAACACCCTATGTGGATATTCTTATTCCAGAGGCAGATTGCTTCTTCAGGATTTTATCAGTGCATTTTTCAACTCAAATATCAGATATTGTTTGCTATCTGGAAAATGTTCTCATTTTTTTGTGGAGAGAGTAACATGCAACAATTCATTCTTGTATATTTAGTCTCAGTCTGTGAGCTGTTAAAAAGTAGAGATTGCCTCTGCTTGTGTGTTTCATGCTAAATTTGGCCACTGAAACTCTGGTATTGGAAGGATATGTAGAAGTTGCTGTAATAAAAGAGCAGCACAAAAAGCTCAGACATAGACACTTGAACAGAACCTAGGTCACCTGTGTGGAAAGATGAATATTGCTTTCAGCACTAGGTATCCTCTATCACTGGGATTTTTCATCTAGCAAGAACATTACAGATAAAATGGAGCACAGAGCCCACATGAAGAGGTCTCCATCCATAGGGCTAGCTGAGGTCTTTGACATGGAATTCCCCAAGCATTGCCCAAATGAGAACCAGCCCATGCTTTGATAAGAATGGGAGAAAAGTTTATGGTGCAGATGATGTTTGGCAGAATTTGTTCTTGTCACTACAACATAGCTGCACTGGTCCTGCTCACAGCAGAAATAAGAGCTGCCTTCAGCATCCACAAGCTGGTTGGCCCTGGTCCAACAGACTGAGGATAGATGAAAAGAATCTGTGTTCCTCCTTACGTTACCCTTTGAAAATTGCTCTGTTTCCCTCTGCCCTTAATTCAGCTGTAAAATGAGATAATATTTACCGGTCTGTCTAGAACATGTGAGATTTGCAAAGGAGAAGAACATTTATAAATTCCATATATTTATTTTATTCTACCAAGTACACAACAGTAAGGATAAAAGATAAAAGGTTCTGAGGCAGCAGACACACAGTTGTTACATCAGTAAAACAAGCCTAAGTAGCACAGTAATTTGCTCAGTACTCTTTCATGGTAATGAGCTTTTCTATCAAGAGGATGTCTGGTGTTGTTTCAACCATTTTCTTGGAATTGGTATTGCCATTTTCCAAACTGACCACCTGGAATAACGTCTGCAGCAGGCTAAAGTACTACTGCCAGCTAAAAAGGCTGGCTTCTGTGATCAGCAAACACAAGTCTCCTGAGAGGAGGAAGCTAGATCTGTCCTTTTGTATTTGAATCATTTCACAATGGGGTGGGATTAGCTGCTGTTCCTACTGTATGCAAAGATCTCTCTCTCTTCCACTTCCCCAAAAGCAAGTGAAATCATTACACCCCAAAAGAGCTGTAGGAACTGTGATTCACTTCATGCAATATCTCCATCAGCTAATTATGCAGCACTGTCAACATCCAACTATTAAATACCTGAATCTCAAAAACTAAGCAGACTGCCTTAAATTTGGATATAAGACCACATAGATACAATTACTTTTCTGTATTTTATGCATAATAACATTGTAAGCAAGTTGCAATTGCACTGCACACAGGTTGGGTTTTTATTTCATATTTTTACATCCAGAGGTTCAGTTGCCCAAAGAAGAAAGCTGAGAGTGTTGTGCTTTCACTTGACTCTGAGACCTGTCACCTTAAGTGGCTTCTGCTGGTGTTTACTGAAAATAGTGCCCTACCTGTCTGTGGTGGGCAAAGTGTTCAAGAGAAAAATAAGTTAAGGAAACAAATCACATTTATTACAAAATCAGTGGGCTAATCATGTGATACCATAATGTTCATGTTATAAAATTACTACTAAATGAGCATGGCATTACTTTCTAATCTAGCTAATGTCCAAGAATTTTACAATGTAACCGCTGTGTTTTGAAGGGAGGTGCTATCGTAATTGCCAAACTGCAGTGTCCCACTAACAGCATGTATTATTGTTGAATTTTAAAAATCCCTGTAGCTTAGAATGGCACTTATTGTTGGAGATTGTAGGGAATTAATTTTGAAGAGAATGAAAACAAGCATGTAAAAAAAACCTGCAAGATTTCTAAAAATTGCATCAGGTTCCAACATGGCAACTTTGTACATGAGAGAACAGAGCAGTAGACACTGTTTTTATTTATTTGAGAAAAATACCATGCTTTGATCTCTCAGCCATGGGTCTAACACTTTAATTCCTTTCTCTGATTGCTACTGCTGGGGAGTGGGAAATGTTACCCATGAGTTGGGTATAAAACAAAGTTGAATAAATCCCCTGCTCAAGGAAAAAGAAGTGTATTCAGTGCTAACTTCCCAGATACCCCCAGCCAAAGTTCAGTTACTTTCTATTTACATTGTATGGGTTTTTCTGAGTTGGAGCTGTCTTTTTATGAAGTGGTTATCACTGGTAGTGATTTCTACAGCTACTCTAACAGCTGCAGAAATAGCACAAGATGAAACTAAGAATATCCACTCTATTACCCTGAGTTGAAATTGCATTTATTTAAAGCACAGAAAGCAACAAGTTGTATGACACAAAACTGTTGTAAAAAACATCAGTCAAGTAATACTAAAAATGCACAAGAAAGTACACAGTAAATTTAATATTGCAATCAGTTTTAAATTTTGACCCGTTACAAATCACCCAGTTTTTCCATCTGCACTAGGTAGCTGATCCAGAATGTATTGCTCGTGAGGATCCAGAATGATCTGATTGCTTGTCACATACAGACTTGCATAGATTTGGAACTTCACTGACTTCCAGGGAGCTGCTATTTCACAAGTCTTACTCAAATCAGAATAAGTATTTTAGGATTCACTAATATGTTCATAAGAGACCAGATATGTTATTGATTTGTAGCAAGTTCTGCCTGCTTTGTTGCAATAAACCAGACTGCAAAATCCCTGATTGTCCCCTGGGAGGAAGCTGCAGTGATGGAAAACAGATACATCCTCCCCTTCACTAAAGGACCTACAGAGGACAAAGCTGACATAATCTGGGAAGTGCACACTGTTAAATGAACAGATGTGAAATAAAACCACTATCAAAACACTGCAAGCTGTGATCATGATGGGAATTGTGGGGACAAGAAGATATATATATATATGTGTGTGTGTGTGTGCGTGTGTGTGTATCTGTCAGTATATTCTCAGCAGCAGACCACTCACCTTTCCTTTTTAAACTGCATTGATGAGTGAAGATTGTCTATTCTTGACCAGATATCTGAGGATATATTTTTCCCTTAGTGCCTTGCTCCCTTGGCATAAGAGCTGTCACTGGAAGATATTTCCTTTATTTTGGAAGGCAAAGGTGAGAATGCCACAAGACTAATTCCTGTGACGCAATGTGCATTCTTTGGCACTGGCTAATTATAGCACAGAAAAACTACCAGATCCCTGCTGAGGACAGAGTAGATGATCTCTGCTGTAGGACTGCACTCTGCTCTTGGGTTCTTCCTGTGTCACAATGCCAATGACACTGCAGTGAAAGGGCAGTTTGTCATCCCTTCTCAGACAGCTGTGCAACAGCAGCACTGAGGAGATTTCTGAGCCTGGCTCCCCTTTTCAAGGTTAGCCAGGTCTGGCACTGACAGTAACCCATACTCATTCTCTGTCATCTTACAAGAGTAAAGAGGAGCAAAAGAAAAACCTCAGCCCCCAAACAGCATGCCTCTTTAGTTTAGACAAGTGTATGTCCAACAGATGGAGATGAAAGCCAGAAAAAAGTGGCTATCTTGATTCCAAGGCAATGACATGGAACAGTATTACAGCTGGTAAATAAGATTAATACAGCCTCACTTATGCCTATCTTAATGCTTTTTCTTTTCTATTCTTTTCTATCTTAATGCTTTTTCTTTTCTATTTTTTTCCAGACATTCCCCATCCTCTGGACCATAATTCAGTTTATAGCACAGTGCACTTCTAGATCTACACAATTGGCTATTCCCTAGATCTTTAAGTTACTTCATTTACTTTTAAAGATATTGCCAGAAATTTATATAAATTCTGTACTCCAGCCCAGTGCACAGAGCTGTAAGGTCTGTAAATATTTTTGAATAAGATGCTTTCTCTGCTGATTCAAAGGGGAAAAAAGTAGCAAAAACAAAATGTAGGATATAAACATATCACCCCCAAATTTACAGAACTTACTTTACAGGAAATGTAATCCTAATGGCTGTGAAAGGTACATGATAATTGAGAGGCATTCATGTTGAACAACATGCTAGGAGAGTGCTTTTGGAAACTAGGAAAAGATCCTAGTGCCCCTTTTTATTAGAACAGAAAGGCTTTTATTGAAAGCTAATGTTGTGATAGTGTCTAGTTAATTTATTAAAACACTTGAGAATGTTTTAAACTGTTTTCCCAAGAGGAATTAAATTATTTTTGGTTAGGGTTTTATTTTTGTTTTTACTTTTGTGTGAGTTACTTTGACAGTTTCAGGGGCAGAAATGTTTTGATTATTCAGGAAACAAGTATAGTAGAAACCACTGATGCACATAGTCCCTCAAATTGCCTGTCCATCACGATTTGATACTGTCAAATATCCTGAATGATGAATGGGTAAGGGTATAATTTAGTCTCCAAGTACCTGAGTCCTCTATTTCTATTGTAGCAGTGCTTTTCTTATATGGGAGCTAAATGGAGATCATAAAATCATTTAAGATAAGCCACCAAGTAGTCAGGAAGGAAATTATCTTTTTTGCTGTTATTTTGAATTTAAATCGCTATGACTGAGAAAATTAGTATCTTGGATTCCACTACCAACTCCTTAAGTGAGTATTTTCCAGGGGGTATTTTTTTTTTTACAAGATGATATCCCATTTTTCAAAGCAAAACAAACCAGAATATTTTCAGTCCTTATTGTCTTTATAAAAACAGATTCACATTTACTGCTTGGAAAGGTGACAAATCCATGCAGTATTTCTTGAACAACTGAAAAGCATGCTTGACCTTGAAGAATAAAAGTAAGCAGGAGTACAGAAGTCAGGTTGCCTTTGCTTTATGATTTGCAAAATTTTCAGCAACTTGCCAACACCTGGCCATATTTCATTACTACCATGTCTGTCACAAACCCACCTCCCCAGAAATACTGCCCTGGTCCATCCTCCTAATCATAATGATGAAATAACTGGCTAATTTCAGTATTGGTGACTTAGAGTCATCTACAGTATTTGCCAAATTACAATAGGACATCAAACAAGAATAATATGCCATCCTTCTAAGAGATATATTTGGCTGTAATTACCTGGATATTTGAGGTCTAAGTAAGCTCTTGAATACCCTGTGGTTAACTGGAACATAGCAAAGAAAAGAGCAGGCCAATCTTTAAAGATGAGATTGCTCAAAAAGACAGAAAGTAAGTAAAATGACTCCTCATTCCAATGATAGTTGGCTAGTTAAATCCCTTGTCTAAATAAACAGCATATACTCCTGACAGTTCAAAGACAAACCAACCAAACAAAAAACCTGAAGTATTTCTGTGGAGTTTCTTACTTTCTTAAATCATTAAATTAAGTCAATACACCATCAAACAATTAAAACACAGCACTCTACAAGACACTAATAATTTCCCCAGAGGAACATACCATTTTTCTGTATAAAACACAATGGGGGGGGGGGGGGGGGGGAAGAGAGAAAGAATGTTCAAGAAAAAAACCCCTCCAAATGAAGAGTGACAGCAAATCAACCTGCTGCCTCTGCTCAAGTGTAGTGTTTATTTAGTTACAAATATGTGAACAAGTCACTAGCAGGACTGCCTCAGAAGAAGGAGGCATGGCCAGGAGAAGTAGCTTGCTGCAGGCCATTTGTGACATCAATGGTACCAGGGCTTCTAGTTCAGTGAGGGTCTCTGTCCCAGGTCGTCTGGAAACACTGGCTGATGTCTGCAGGGAAACCTACTGAGATAAAAGATGGTTTCTACTTCAGTGTATGAAGTACACCATCAGTGTCCTGATTAGCTCAGGCTAACTCATTCCCTGTACCTCTAGTCAAACAGTGAAAACTGTATTTTGCATATAGCTGGGCAGGTGAATGGAAGCTGCACTTCAATCAACAGGGCCTGCTGTGACCCCTGAATAGCTGTGCCCATACCAGGGAGCCTGTGAAACACCTTAACCGGCCTGTTTGAGTAATTTAAAAAAAAAAACAACCTTTAAGCATTAACATTTTATCTGAACTAGCAACTTTCAAAGCCCATTAGGCACACTGTGAAAATCCTTTCTTAAACCCAAACACTCCTCAAAGGTTGTGGTTTGCTTAGTACATTTGCATCCTGGAACAAGCACTGGAGTGGCAACCGAATTAGGATGGTCCAAATCTGGCTAGTAATCAATTACATCAAAGTAATAAAAATAGACATATCTTGAAAGCGCTCCAGAGAATCCTTTGATGTCTCCTTTAGTAAACACAATAGGTCAAATTACCTACTGCTGAAAACTGCTGTTAAGAGCTTGGTCATTTTCAGTAACAGTGTAACTCACATAGACTTAGCTTGCAGTCTGAAGGCAGCCTGAAGGGCCAAAAAACAGGTATAACAAGGAAAAGCAACCACCTCCAAAGGGATAGGGTAAAGTAGGTCACCATTAAACACCTTTTTGACAAGGTCTGCAACCGATGTACCCTGGCCTCCTGAAACTGATAAAATTCCTGAGTTGTTCCAGAGAGGGGTTTTGCCCGCTGAATCCAGCCTGTGTTACCTTATTTTAGCAACAGTGGATAATTGCTTAGCTTCACACCCCTCCTCTTTTGCCATGTATGTTTATATTATCTATGTTTATTCAGGCATGTAAAGAATTCATACAAAAGAAGGAAACAGAGGTAGTTAGTAATTGCACGACAACAAAAAAATTCAGTTTTCAAATTTGGCATCATAATTACACCATGCACATGCTCATCTGACTTTCATGCTTCTATGTCCATAGAGCTGAATCAGCAAAGAAAATGAACATTCTTGTTGACAAAAACTACTGGTGACTTGACAGGGATATATTTTTCATCTAGATCAAATGGTAGTTTTGCTGGGAAAAACAAAAAAGAGGGATACTCTGTATGCATACTAATAAATAACCTGTAGTGATTTTCAGAGATTCTCTTGCTTAGGTCTGTAAAAAAAGCATAAAGAATTTTATGTTTTCATATGTTTATTCTTGTAAAATAGCTCTTATTTTCTGGAAGGATTTCAAGAGAAGAAAGAGAAGAGAAAAATCTGTAACTGAAAGAAAACCGTGTTGATGCTATGAAGATAAAAAAGTGCCGAACAATGAAGTGCTATACAAAATCCTGAAGACCAGAAGATTTTGTGGGGGACTTCAGTCTATTTATTTTGGTGTAAGTTACTGAAGTGTTCTATGCTCTTGTGAATCCCACATGACTGTGCAAACCATGAAAACTTAGCATACATTCAACAAAGCACTCCAGGTTTTCTCTGGGAGTCATATGTAGACTTAAACTCTAGGCTTTCCAACACCCTACACAAAGCTTCAACAACTTAAAATGGATTGATGTAGGGACTCAGTGTTTTGCACTTCTAATTCAAAGGAAATATGGATTAGCTTGGGAATTGTTTCAGTGAAAATGTCAGAGAAGCTGTTGAAGAATTGGCCAAGTTGGAATATCAAGAAAGTTACCTTTTATCTGGTATTTCTTAAAAACTAACTGCTGCCTAACACACTGACCTTGGGCTTCACTCCAGATGTGAAAGGGGGTTGCCTACCTCTTCTTCCTAACAGAAGGAGACATAATGGTCACAGATGCAACAGCCAGGGAACTAAGCATGCACTGACAACTGTGACCTAGTCATCCTCATTGAAGGGGAGGAGCCCCAGCTACACAGAAAGGCCTGCTGGTCTATGGAATTTGAAACAGATCAAGTGGAACCCAATGGCATCCCCAAACCTGTTTTTTTCCACTGTCTTGTCATGGTGCTTGGCAAATTCATGCTTTTTGTTGTTGTTTTTTTAAAAAAAAGCCAATGAAACAATCTTATTTTATCAGCTTTCTCCTGTGATCTTATTCTTTGTGGTATCCACTGAATCAAAAGGGTCCTCAATAAGGTGAGTTTTGCTCAGATTAAAGAAGGATTTGGCTGCAAGCTTGATTTACAGTAATTAAAGGAAAAACAAGTTGGACAGGATGCTGAAGAGAAAATTGAGGCCTGGTAATACATGCAAACAGGGAGAAGCTGTTGTTGTTGTTGTTGTTGTTGATCTTAGTTCTTTGTTTTCCAGCAGCATGAGCTGAAGTGTTCCGAGCAGGAACTAATAGTAATCTATTGGATGGTTTAGATGGAAATCTTGCTTTTGTTGAAGTAATTTTGTTTTTGTCTCCTAAAATGGAAAATCTTTTTGGAAAACATTTGCATCTTGTTTCCCCCTTTCCCCTCAGATATATGAAGCATCTGGTATGGAATGCTGCTTGGTTTCCAGGATGCTTGGTTGCTCCACCTGTTTTGAAGGTAGGTAGAATAGCATTCTCCAAATATAAAACTGGCTGGTCTCAGGCAAGCAGAAGTGAAAAACCAGCACTGATGTACAAGTAACCTATGTTAACCTTTACACTAAAAGGCTGGGCTGCTTTTCCCTCCAGTTCCCGAGGGGCAGTGCTGTAACAGCCAAACAAGGCAACCTTCATTCATGGCTGGACCATCCATTCCTCTGTTGGACCATCAGGAAGCAGCTGAAATGGACTGCTGAATCCAGCCTTTGGAAGCTGTTGATCACTTGGCCACACAGGGCTCTGGAACACCATACTCGAAAAAACAAAATTTAAAGACAGGGTTCAAGAGAGCTGGTTTGCTCTCAGTATTTTTGTGCAAACTGTTTATTAGCAGGCCACATCTACTGAGATATTTTGCATAAAAAACCTCTAAAAGTCTAACCTGACTCCACTACTGTGGAGGATTAGACATGGTAATACCTCTCTACAGCCACTTCTGAGGATTAGCTTCAAAAATCAAATTAAAATGAAGCAAACACAAATAGTTCCACAATAAGTTGCAACACCCTTATTCAGTAACCATCATCTGCACCTCTTGCATTTTATATTACTGTATGAAGATTCTATGCAAAAGAATATACACGCTGTGTGTGGTAAAGCTGAAAAACTCTGCATGGGCACATCACCATATTCAGGTTTTGCGGCCTTGCTTGCCTAAATATTCCTAGTGAAGTAAAAAAACGAATTGGTTTTATTTATTTCCAAATACTGAGGAGAAAATGCATGATTTTTACATCACAATTTGAGGAAAAGGAGGTGAGAGTGGAAAGGATAATGTTCTCCAAGAGGAATTGAGTGCTGTGACTTGCAGAACTGGTCACAGAATTGTGACTGCATGTCTTGTTTTTCATTCCTACACAAGCCATAATTTTTTATTATTTTTCTCAAAGGTCAGTATTTAAATGGGCAGATTTGTTTTTCACTAATGACCAGCAAGTGCAATGGTTTGCCTAAACAAGTATACTAAACTAAAATTTGCAAATCTGTTTCTGAGCAATGGCTATAAACAAGAGCTATCCAATAAATTTTAAATTCTCTTAGGGGTCAAATGCTAATAGACATATTGAAATTAACACATAACGAAACTTGATTTACCAGATTAACAATTCCAGTTGTCCTAAATTAGCAGGGAGAATTACACACTCCCGACAGTATGTTTGGGCTGTTCTTAATTTCTTTCATTATACAGAAAATGTGAATCACAAGTCTGATCAAAAATGTTAATATAAAGTCATATTAGAGGTCATTAATCTCAAATAATAATTACAAAATGTAGAACTGGAATACTGCCAAGTATCTAAATCTCCTGAGATGACAAACCATAATGAAGCTCAGAAAGTTTGTGAGCAATTTACAAGGCAGAGGTTCATGTCTGTGGTACAAAGATAGACACGCTGGTGACTTGGAGCAGTTTAATAGCATCCATAATCCAAAGCTGGAACAGCAAGGTGTTCTTCAGCAATATTCTTGACTAAGATGATAAGAATGAAAATCAAATAGTTTGTAATTACACTTCCTGAACATGCTGTTCAGTACAATTAAAAGAATAAGCAGAAAATGAAGACTACATAAGGAAGTTGCTAGGATTGGTTTAGGAGATCATAGCAAGATAACTGGACTTTACAAGTACAATGCATTGTTTACTCTTTCGCTTGTAAATATCAGTGTTAAAAAACTATGGCAGTCCTACTACTGTGTTATTTTTTAAAGTAATAAAAAAACCCCACTGCTCTCCTAATTCACTGCTGCCTATTGTCAAGCTTCATACTGAAAATGTTGTTACACAGTAAGCTTTTCTGAATATTCTGCCTTCTCCAGACCAATAATAATTAGTATCCTAGACAGCAAGACAATTGAGACTACAGCACTATAACGAACACAAACAGAATCCAGTGCAATTATGGGGACATCCCCCCTGGACAGCAAATGCCATGTTTGTCACTCTGATACATCCCATCATTACAGCAGAAGGGCAGTCAGGCAATCTTTCTCTCCTTGTTTCACAGAAATGGAGCAGGAGTCTTTCCCCATGTAGAGAACTATGCATAAACCCGCACAATTTATTATTGTGAGAAAAAAAATACCTGAGAGTGATCTGTTGGCCCATGCTGCACAAAATAAAAACCCTCCAAGGAGCTGGAAGTGCCACAGATGGTATCGCTGTAAATAAAATAATCATTCCTCATTCTCTAGAACTACCTAAAAGGTTGTCGTGAGGTGGGGGTCAGTCTCTTCTAGACTGCCTGCTGTGAGGGGACTAGAGGAAATGGTGTTGAGACAGGGTAGCTTCAAATTAGATATTAGAATAATTCTTTTCAATGTTTAGGTGATCAAGCATTGGAATAGGTTGCCCGGGAAGGTGGTAGAGCCACCATTCCTGGAGATGCCTAAGAGGTGTCTGTAACTGGTGCTGGATGATATGGTTTGGGGGCAATGCCCTGTGACAGTTGGACTTTACGATTTTAAAGGTCACTTCCAATTCTGATGATTATGACTCTCTTTGATGTGTCTGGCCCTTGTACTGACATTCCACGTCACCATGTTTTCCTTTTGGAGATGTTTTTTCCCCTATACCGAGACACTTGGTTTGGTACCCTCGTGTGTGCCGATACGCCACTAAAAGGAAGCGCCCGGGCCCGTTACCCTCAGGCCAGGCCCACGCTCTTCCTGGGCAAGAGCAGCGCTTTAGCTTCGTCATTCGCACCGAATGCGGCGAACTCTGCAAAACCCATCGCTCTGGGGCTCCCGCCTTGCTCCGTGCCCAGGCGCTCCCGTCACGGCCATGTCCGTGAGAGGGCCGGTCCTTCCCAGGCTCCAGGCGGGCCGAGCCCCGCTCCAGCCGCTGGGGCGCAGGGCGGCGGTGACCCCTCCGCGGCGCTGACAGCCAGCTGACGCGCGGAGGAACACCGCGCCGCCGCGTCAGCGGGCGGGACTAGATCCGGCCGCTGCCGCCATTTCGCGGGGAGGCGGGCGGGGCGGGGCCCGCCGTCAGCGGTGCGCGCCCGCCGCAGAGCCCCGGGGACCGCCGAGCTCCGGAGCCGCCGCGACCCCAGGAGCTGCGGGCGGGAAGAGCCGCACAGCGGTCCCGAGGCGGCGGCGCCCGCGGGCGGCCCCAGAACCTTCCTTCCCCTGCCCCGCCCGTTCGCCCTCGGCCCCGCCCCCGGAGCCGTTGGCGGCGGCGTGCCGGGCCCGGCCCCGCCTCCCTCCCTCCCGCGGCGTCCGGGCCTGGCCAGCGGCGGCAGCGCGGGGCTCTCTCGCCCTTCCTCTCTCGCTCTTCCCTGGGCGGGCGACGCCTCTCGGCTCTCCCGGCACTTCGCACCCTCTCCCGGCCGTGACGGGCGGCGGCGGGCGGAGCGCTCCCCCGGCAGCCTCACGGCCCCGCTGCCCGCAGGCAGACAGGACTTCGGGCCGCCGGCCGGTCGGGCGCCCCCCCGGCTGTTTCCGGAGGAAGGAGAAGAGCAGCTGCCCCCTCCCCCCTCTCCGCCTTCCTCCCCGTTCTCCTCCTCCTCCTTCTCCTCCTCCTCCTCCTCCTCCTCCCTCCCGGCCCCCCGAGCGGAGCGCGGAGTCACCGCGGCGCGTAGACGGGCCCGGCACTCGCACACACACAATGGCGCTGAAACGCATCAACAAGGTGAGTGAGCACCGCGGCTCCTCTTCCTCCGCCGTACCCCCCCCCCCCCCCCTTCACCGCTTCGCCCTTCTTTTTATTGTTATTTTTTGGGTGTTTTTTCTTCCCCTTCCCCCATCGCCTTCCTCCCCCCCCCTCGCCCCTGGAGGAGACGGGCGGGGGGGGAGAGGCGGAGGCTGAAGAGGCCGGGAAGCGGCGGCTCCTTCCGGCGGGGCAGCGGCCCGGCTGGGGCTGCGAGGCTGCTCTCTCTGGGCCTGAGCTCGGCCCCGGCCCCTTCCTGAGGGCGGGGGCCGGGGGGGGGGGTCGGAGAGAGGCAGCTCCCGGGGCCTCTCGGATGTCAGCGCGGCCCGGGGTCGCTGCCGCTGCCCTTCCGCCGAAGCCGGCCCGGATGGCGCCGGCCCGTGTGTGCCGAGGGCTTTCGGCGCGATGGAGGTGTTGCCCGGGGCAGCAGCCGGGCCCCCAGGCCGGGTTCTCCCCTCTGCTGTGCAACTTCTCTCCCGCATTGTAAGATGGCGGCGGGTCCGCCTGGCCCGGGCGCTTTCCGGGATCCCTCGCGTTCCGCAATAACGCGGCACGGACACACGGAGCAGCCACCGCGGCGCTGCCCTCGCCCCGCAGTCGCCCCTCTCCGCCGCCCCGGGGCCCTCCGGACACCCGGGAATCCATCGCCTGTCCGGGAATAGCTTCCCCCCGCGCCCGGCGGGAGCGCGCATCGCGCCGCCGCCTCCCCCCCGTTGCACAATCAGAGCCGGGTGGAGCAACTTCGCGGCGGCTAACTCGGAAAAAATGCCGAGGTGATGAAAGTTTGTTGGTTTGGGTATTTTTTCTTTCTTTTTTTTTTTTCTTTATTCTTTTTTTTCTTCTCTTTTTTTTTTTTTTCTTTTGTTTGTTTGTGGCGGTGGTTGTTTTTTATTAAACTGCTCCCAGGGTTAGAAGGCTCCCGGCGTGAAATTGCCCCTAAGTAGGTCTCGGTTTTCTCGGCAGGTTTGAGACTTGCTGGGATGTAATGGCAAAACGCGATGGGGAGCGCAGCGGCATAACCGGGAAGTCGCTGTTGGTCTGTGCTCCTTCTTACGCGAGCTACGTGGAGCATTTACGTGTTTCAAGAGCTCAGAGGAGTTTCTTGGTCATCTCATAGCCTGCCAAGATGGCAGAACGTCAGTGTGTCCTGAAATCGGTGAATTTCAGTGCACAAAACACCTTTTGTAGACAGTGTGTAAACTTCATGCCGCCTGTTAGTCTCGCTTTAATTTCACACAGTGCCTGTGGTCATATTTTAGACAAAAAAAGCGCGTTTTTTATAATATTTTTAGTGAATGGATAGTACTGTTTTCCTCTAAAATTTCAATTCTATTCTGGGTAGCTAGCTCAATGGATTGTCTTTGAATTATGGCTGTGCTCTGGCAAGAATTTCAAAACAATTCCTTTTGAATCTGCCATCAAAACTTCTTCCCTGTATTAGTTGAAACACAGCTAGGATACTCCCTGGTATGCTTTGTCATCAGCTCATGCTTATGAAACACGTTCAGGCGCTGCAGGTAAGAATTTATTGTCAAATGTAAACCAAGACAAACCCCCACTTATGTAGTAATCTGGTGGTCAGAACCTGGAAACGACTCAGCGTGAGTCTTGAACCAGTAAGTCATCTCTGACTACAGCGTCTTGGCCTGCTGTGTACAGTCTTGTCCTGTATTGGTCCTTACGCTCTATTCCACTGTGTGGTAGGAAGGCTCTTCCTTTACTCTTGCAAGAGTTTAGGATTGGGAAGATAGTTGAGTCAGGGGTTTTTCTTTTTGCCTTTTTTATCTTTTGTGTGTGTGTGTTTGGGTTTTTTTATCACCTTAATTACCCCACAGTATATGATACACTTCAAAATTCACATGGAGTTTGTAGTTTTGATTTTTGTATTTGCAAGCCTGGAAGGTGAACTTTATTTGTGAAATGAAACCATTCTTTGCACGTTGGTTTCTTTCCTCTACTGCTTTCCAGTACAAATGTTTACAGGGGCTGCTGGTGACATAAAAAAAACAGCAGGGCCAGTTCTGTAACAGAATGGTTGTGAATGTAATTTTAATCCTGTCAACCAGTAAAGCCCAGAGAGAACGACATTGTCACTGATAAGCTGGGATTCCCCATCTTCCAATTGTAAGATCACAGATCAGACCTTGGAACTCTCTGCTTCCTTGCAGTAGGTCTTTGGCAGTAGATGAGAACAGGCTAAAGAGAAACCAGGACCTCAGAACATTGTAATCATCATAGCTGATTTAGTTTGTGTTATTACTTGTCAGGACTAGAATTCATTGTCTCCTGCAGCAGATGACATCCTGAACGTCCCAGTGAAGATATTTTCAGTCTGTTTGTTTGACTCCCTCTTTGTGGACTTGACATATCGAGCAAAATAACATTCTTTATTCTACTGAGAAAACTAGACTTTGAGACTCTGTTAGTGTGTGTGTGTATCTTTAATTTGAAGTCTGTTGCACATTCAGAATGCAACCACTCTTAAGGCATAACTGGCAAGTTCTACTTCTGATTTGAAAATGAAAGTAAACGAGTATTTATGTGTTGGGTCGTCTGCTTCTGGAACACCCTGTATAAAGCACTCCCCGAACTGAAGTAGTTGTCAGCTACACTGCCAGTCCCAGAAAGATTATTGTTATGCTGGAGTTTGTCATGGCATCAGTGCCATCTGCTCTGGGGGCAGCTTGTGTTCAGTTGGCAAAAAACTCCGTCCTTGATATGACTTGCTTTGCAGTTGTTTTATGATAACAAGCAAGTTCTTTTCCCATAAAATTGAGTGCTTTCTTTCCTGCACTCAAATTTCCCCCCCAGAATTATCAAGAAATTCACACTGATTTATGAGCATGTATCTAAATGCTTGGTGCATGCTGTGGCACATTGTCTTGGTCTGAAGTGTCAGTGGTGCCTGCTGAAAACACATCCTGTAATTGCTGCAGCATGCTGGAGCTTCCGCTTCGAATGATGATGATGAGCTGGTAGCAGGGAAGCATTTATGTAGGAGTAGGGAATCAGGAATGCATAGAATTTGGAAAACTTGGAAATGTTTCATCATTGGTACGCATCCATTTTATCACTGCTGTACGCATCCATTAAAGTGAGGTAATGTAAATGGCCTAAGTGATCTTGATAGGCTAAAAATAGAATTAATACAGGAGATGTATGCATGAAATGTCTCGTCCGTGTAATCCTTAAGAAAGCTTGTGCCTGCTGTGTTTTATGGCCATTTGATTAAGCATAGCACAAGCCAGCATCATTATATTGCAATAATTTATTAGAAAATCTTAAGTGGAGTTGGCATCCTGGAAGCTAAAGGCTGAAGGTGGCAAAACCATTTATTGCTATTTAAGTACAGATAGGCTTCCATTGACACTGGTGGAGTGGAGACTGAATTAACTATTTTCCTCAGGCTATAGCCTCCAGCACTATTCCTAGATGTATAATTAATTGCAACTTTAACTCCCCTTCTCCAGATGCTCATAGTAAGAAATGCTGCTAACCCTGGAAATATAGTATTTTTTAGAGACGAGGTTTAATGTGCATTAGTGAGGACTGCATGGAAATCTGCATTAGTTTAACCAAAGTCAAAGAGTTTGAAAGCCTGCTCTTTATTTTTAAACTGCTACTTTTTTCTTTTGAACTTTGTTTGAATTTAAAAAAAATAAATAATAAAGCTGGTTGGAATTAAGTTTTCTTCTCTGGATGAAACCCACAACACTTTTGTGGGCAGTCTTGGGTTTTGTTTACTGGGCTTTCTCAAAGTTGAAGTTACATGATTGATCTCACGCTTTGAATGAATGTGTAGAAATAAGTCTGGATTTGTGTGTTTAGGGGCTCAGAAAGTTAAGATTAGCTAGCTAATGAAATTCAGTTGATGGAAGCTTAGTTGAAATGCTTTAAACCTTTGTAAATGCTTTCTCTATGTATTGAATTACTTTTTTTACTGTAATTTCACTTAACTATTGTGAATATCCAGGGCTAGACCAAGGCCCTGCCTTGAGTGGGTAATTCAGCACAACTATTGCACTCGGTGGTAAGAAGGTCACATTGAGCCAGAAGGCAGTGGTTGGTTTTTAAATCATGATATTGCAGTAATGGAGTTTGGGAGGCCCTAGTATTGAAGAACTTAAATGATTTTTAAAGTCAGAATAAAATATTTAGCATTAGATGAAAGCTGTCATCACTTAAATTCTGTTTAAGATTTAGCTTATCCAAAAAGAAGTGACAGTTCTACTCTGAAATTAATATCATTAAAATAGAAATAATGTTTCTTAATTGGGTAGGTTTGATATTGAAGGCCAGCATTTATTAATAAAGCATTGGGTGTGTTTTAAGAACTGGCCATTTTTTAATGGGAGAGGAAAACCTATGCTTCCTTAGCTGGAAAGTTTGGACTGTGATAACGTAATGATTTCTCTCGTTAAATAAACACAGTGCTTGTGAAACAAGTTCCCAGTCAGCATAGAACTTTAAATGTGTGCATTGGAGTGGGAAGAGAATGGGGATTGTTATCTCACTTAAGTGATTTACAGAACTTCAGAGATCAATATTCCATTAGATGAGTACTTCTTGCATACTTCAAAAAGAGTCCTCCAGGTTATCAAGGATTTAGTTGGGATAATGTGTACAGAGTAAAAAGGGTGGCCAGCTCTTAGGATCTTTATGATCATTCCAGCTTTTAGAGATCTAGTTTAGAAAATAAGTGTGCTTTTGCTGTTATTCCTAGTGTGGGTTTCTTCTACAGAAGGCCTGATGTGGAACTCTACAGAACGAGCTCCCTTTGACTTCCTGCCCAGTCTGTAACCAGTTCTGAGGCTTTTCTCTGAACTCACAAATAATGGATAAGGGAGTGGAGAAGGATGGAAACAGCCGTAAGCAGCAGCTGTTGGGTACTGAGCAGTGACCTGCCTCTTGCCAAAGGCATCTCTCTATTCCTTGTGGAGCCCAGTTCCAGCCTGGCATTATGCCCTCCCTACCCGTGAATGTGTTCTCTGCATCCACTGGATTGAAATATTGGAGGAGAGAGAGGATGGAGGTTCTTAACCTTCTCTGAGATATCAAGTGACAGCTGGTAAGGTGGAGTGGGAAAGGGTTGAGCTTTTGTGTCATTTGGATTAGGGCATTGATACACCATCCCTGAGAAGTCTTTCTGTTTCAAATATGAAGGTTTTGCCACTTTAACTGTCTGCCCTGTGCTCTTGTGTAGGTCCCTCCCCTTTGCCTCAGAGCTGGCAGATGGGAACTTGTGGTTTGCACTTCAGCCTTAGGTCTGATCTCTCAGAATAAACTGACTTCTGTTGATGATTTTAGGTTGAGATGCCATAGCTTATATTGGAAGGGCTGAGTTACAAGCATTCTTTCCTGTGATTGATTTGATGTAGTAATCTGACGGTAGAATATGCAGAAAAAAATTAGGAAACAAAAGCAGCGCTGTGAATGCGTGTGTGTATATATGTAACTGCAGTCAGTAGTGCATTTTTAAATGTGGTTGCTTTTTGCTAAGTTGGTCTTAAAGTCTTAAATTGTGTAGAGTTGCACATGCTTGACAAAGTTCTGTAAACTTTGGAATATAAATTTAATGTCTTAAACTCTAAATTAAAAATGCAGGAGATTTAAAAAAAAAACACAACAAAACCAGTTTCTCTTCACTGGTTTTCTATGGGACACAGATCTGATTAAATTTGTGTTGGGGAAGCTTTGCAAAAAAAAAAAAAAGTTAAAATTACATTCACAAGTTTAAATTGGTGTTTATGCCTTTAGCAGCTCTTCGTAAAACACTTAAATGTAGACAGGGTTTAATACTGAAAATAGAGCATTGCAGGATTCAGGACTGAAAGTTAAATAGATAGGGGGATTTTTACCAACAGTAAACTTCAGTATTAAATTTTTTGTGTAAAGGAAGCCTTTGTTCTGAACATCATCCCTTTGAGACATGTGATACACTAGACATCTTCAAGATCTGCAGTTTTTTCCACTGTAATTGTGATAGGTTTTTGTTATAGTCTTAAGAAAGCAACATGAGAGGATTGTAGACTGCTTTGCAAAAGTTACAGCCCAGTAGATAAAGGTGACCAACATTTAAACCTTTCCACAAGCGTCTGGACACCAGAGTTGCCAGTTGAACTGCGTGCAGATGCTGAAGTGCTTTAGGTCTTTCTGATGGGGAAGGCAAGAAGATTGTATTAAATGTTCAGTTACCTTTATAGTGAGCTTTCTTTGTAACCTGGAGTTAGGTTGGCCAGATGTTCATCACCTCTGTGAGCTCTTCTAAGTGTCTAATTAATAAAGGCAGTACTTCTCAACCTTTGTTGGCCTATTTGAGTAGTAATTCCAAAAAAATCCCTTCAATCAGATAAATGAAAAATATGTTTTTCCTTTTAGCCTTAGTTATAATTTTTTTTCTTGCCTTGAATAATATAGGAAGATCTCCTAAATTACTGTTTGCCACATGAGCAAGACCCCCCTTCTACTCCCTTACTTCAGGATGCAGTCTGCTCATAAAGATGCTTTGAAACGTAAAACTTCCCCTCATTTATTTTTTAAGATCTTTCTGTGCATCACTATTCTCTGGATAGCTGAGGTGGAACTCGACTGTGAGAGCAGTTGTACTCCAGATAGTTTTGTGTTTTGTTTTGGTAGTGGTTGTTAGTTGTCTTGGTGTGAGTTGATTTTGTGTGTAACTGTACCTAATCCTATAGACAGGCCTTTAGAATGTTTATGAAGGGTAGTGTCAGAAATAGCATAATATGATATATGATGGGTAATTGTACAGTGTAACTAAGGCAGTATAGTCAATCCCACATAGTTGTGTCCATAGGCTACACCCCTGTGGTATATTGTAATAATTTTCACATGTATCTTTGTATTCATACAAAATATGGACCGGTGAAAGTTAAGACAGTTTTTTAAAAGGAGAGCTGATTTTCAGAGTTTATTAGGTTAAGTAATAAATTTCAGAATAATATCTCAAGCTACTGCTAAACAGTGAATTAACCATGCTGATTACAGACCTGGTGTTACTTGTTAGAATACTAATTTGATAACTCTGTTACAGCATCCTCATTTTTTTTGGAATATGGATAATTGTTGTAGCTGTTCAGAAAGTGCAGACTGACTGATGATGTTCCCCATTGAGGCCACTTGTTATTTCTACAAAAACTTGTCCTGCACACTGCCAGTCTCCAAACTTGTTGTTTGTGTAGTTTTGGCAAACTCTGGGACTCTTCTGTCCCATGGAGCGCAGGGTGTACAGATGCCGCTTCTGGTTTTGTGTCAAACGCTGCTCTAAGTCACTGTGCCCTCAACAAGCTGAAGGGCAGCATGTTGGGAGGCTCTTGCATAATGCTGCCAAACTCCTGTATCTAAGGAATAATGAGCCAGCATTGGTGTGAAAATGTCTAGCACAATGCCCAAATTGCATTTCTGAGAGGTAGTCATCAGGACAGAGTGCCTTACTTAGAGTATAAACTTCTTTCCACCTGCATCAGTTTACATTTGTCTGTACTGAATTTCAGCCTTCCCTTTGTTTCCCAGTCATTCTGTTTTATTTAGCAAGGCACATCTTGGTGTTTCTTGTGTGGCCTTTGTTTATACCAGTTACCCTCTTCTTTGAGGGCTGCATTGTAGTCCTGGGTTACAGAACCAAAGATTACTGTGGTTCTTGCAGGAAAAAACTCCCAAGGGAAAAGTCATGCTAAGTTTCAGTGTCTGATATTCAAAAGCTTGGAGATGGCAGAATTGAAATACCCAACTGTCACTGAATGACTCAGTAGTTAACCAGTGCTTCACTTCAGCCTTGCCCCTTCAATGTACTTTAGCCAATGTGTACAGTCCTCATTCTCCACTGAGCATAGGAGTGTTTTCATAAGCTCTGCTGTTTTCAGGATATGGTAATTGTTATAATAACTCAAAATTTGTGTGTTAAGCAGTCAGATTTTCTTCATCTTGAGTAAGACAGCTTCTGTGGTTTTGGTTAGTTTAGGGGAAACAAACTGTACTTTTGGGTTCAAAGCACAGCTACAGGTGTGTAGTTGCCACCTTTTTTTAAAGTTTGTTCTGAAAGCCTTTAGGGAAAGGCTGACCAGGAAAGCAAAGTCTGTAACTACATTCCTTTTCCATTTGGATCTTTCCAGCTACTCTGCAAAACATTGGAATAAATAGAGAGCCATTTTAGTTGCAGTAACTCCGAAATTTCCCGAAAACCATTACCTGCATTGTACGCTTTCCAGATTCCAGAACAGATGAGAACAGCTGTAGACAATACTCTCATTCACAAAGGCCTTGTGTACTGAAAGGTAGAGTCTTTGAAGAGATAGTAGGTAGTCACCTGAGTAGTTTATATCACAGTCCAAGTACACCAAGTGCTTTAATTACAGTGGCACAACACTCTGGTATTTCCTTCCTTGAGTGTGAGGCTTAAAACATGAATATTTCAATGTTTGTCTTTTCTTATACCATGATGGTATTACTGCTAGACACTGTACAAACAATATGTGAGGTGTAGGCTGAAAAATCTGGTACTAAGGACTGAAGGGAGAACCATGAAAAAATAGAAGCAGAATAACCAAAATAGGGAGAATTACAACTGTTACAATGCTAGTTGTGTTTTGGGTTTCTTAAAAACCTTTCTGTGCTCATTGTCTTTGCTGTTTTTTGTAATTGTTTTTCATGTGTTTTCTCTGCATAGTTGTTCTTTTTTAATCAAGAGGAACCTATGTCTTTCTGTATCTTGCACTGCCATTACACGTTGCTTTTATCTATTTATTTTTCACCAGAAGGCCAGCTTGTTTGAAACAGATAATTTTCTGCTGGTTACATTTGTTTTGTGATGTCTTTTATGCCATTGCTTTCTTACTCAGTTTAGAAATCCACATTCAGTGTCCTTACAAACTGTTATTTTCTGCTTCCAGGTGTAATTAATTTCCATGCCGAAACGAATGTTTCAAATGTAGGTGTGTGGGATGAGGCAGTAGTTCTTTGCTGCTTGACACTTCTTAATCTTCAAACAGGCTTAAATGTTCTTCCCCTCCCTTTATAGCTGCTTCCAATCCTTCCTTCTTTTTTAAAGCTGTTTTCAGCTGTGAGCTAATGAGTAAGACTAATGCAGTGATGAATTTTTGGTTGCCTAGAGTTTGAAATATCCTGTTTGACACATCATTAGACAAGCAGTCAAGTTAATGAATGCTGTTTTTTTTGATTGGCCTAAGTGTTCATTTTTCTCTTTGTCCTTTTTTGGTTGGATTGCGTTTCTTTGGGTTGGGGGGTGGGGTTTTTTGGGTGTGTGAGCATCGTGGGTTGTTTGGGGTTTTTGTGTTGTGGTTTGTTGATTTATTTTTTCTTAACTTCTGATTTAACTGCATATCAACTTTCATGTCCTCCAAGTTATTTTCTGGAAATTTAAGGCAAACCCCTCTAAATTAACCCCTCTTTGCTTTCTTGAGTGCAAACCAGAAAGCTGCAGTATGTCATTTTAACAAATACCTGTGTATGAACCAATATTAAATGTAACTGTGAATTAAGGCCTGTGGAGGACAATCTTCAGTCATTCTGGCTGGAGTGATCTTCTGTCACTGTGTTTAAGTCAGCTGTTACTATCATTAAAAGGAAGCCCTGGCTATTTCCAGCTTAAACTAAAAAAATGTAGTAGTGCCACAGGGAGTATGGGGTGTGACAAATGGGAAGAAGCCGGTGCAGATGCTGCATTATTTGGTACCTTGCAAAAAGGCAGCATGCTAGGCACCAGGCTGTCATCTCTTACAGAATTTTCTGGGACCTGAAAACTTCTGTTTTCTTGTTCATGCATATTTGGTTGAGATAGCCTTTGTTAATCTTTAAAATTTCTTCATTCTTTAAATGGCTTCTGTAATCTTTTAAATAGCTGGTAGAGGGGAGTTTTTTGAGGGATTTTTTTAGCAGCTTTTCTGTCAAGAAAAGAAAGGTACTTCTGGTTTTACTATGTAGGATCATAGTCCTGCATTTGCTCTCACATGTCAAAGTTTTGAATCCTTACTTGAAGCTTAAGCCATATTTTCCATGTTAGTTGTGATTATATTGCTGCAAAACAAGCAGGTTAGTTAGCTTTTTATAAGCATTTTTTCTTGAAAATACTGGTTTGTGGGTTTTTTTGTTAGCTTTCTGATAAATGTATAGTGAAAGAGAAGGGAGGAGATAAAAAATGGGGCTGTTTCACCAGTGAAACTGAATCATGCTAGCAACCTAATGTGAAACTGGAAGAACTGGCAGAGAAAACATGCTGAATTTGTGTTAGAGCAGATCTGTCTGTTGCAGTGATGGGTGCTGCTGTTTTATTTCTATTGATCCCTGTTTTCCAAAACTGTTGCAGAATTGTACACGTATCGCTCCTTGTCTGTGGTACTTTGCTGTTGTCCTCTAACAGAAGCATTGGTCCTTACTCGTTTAACAGTGTTCTAGTCTGTAAAATGCTGAGTGACTAATCATCCTTGTGGAGAAGTAGGAACTATCACACTTTATATTTGGAAACTGGGACAGAGAAACGGTGACATGCTGGAGCTGCGCCGGAAACCTCTGACAGTGGCAGAGACTGCTGGTCACGGTTGTAATTCAAGACTAATCCTTTCCGATAGGTGCGTGGTGTGACACTCCTCACCTAATTTGGGTTATTGTTTCTATGTAGTCTTTCACGTTTGCTGCTTGGGAGTTTTGGTTTGGTTTTTCTTTAAAGTACCTCTACAGTGAAAAACTGTAACAACCGATTCCAGGAAAATGTGGGTTCTGTTTTGAGGATTTTTAAGAAAATTTGGGATGTAGCTTAATACCCCTTGAGAAAGGGAAAGCATTACTGAAACCATGTTAAAAAAAGAAGCAAAGTTGGAGAAGTAGGTACTATAGAAGGAATAGGAGAAGCAGAAAGCTCTTATATGTATAAATATTTAATTCAATATTTATTTGTTACAGAATTGTTACTCTTGATTGCTAAGCTGAGAAAGTAGGTTTGTATTTATATGGCTGAGTGGGAAGCTTTAAAAAAAAAAAAGCCCCTTCCTTTCCTTGAATAAAATGCTTCACCTGCCCTCCAGATCTCACAGCCCACGTGTCTCTGCTTGTTCAGTTTCCAGTTATTCCAGTTTGCTTGTTGTGTTCCCTAGAGTTGTAGCTTTCAGAAGGAGGTGCTTTTTAAAGTTACTCAGAACTTTCCACTCCCTTGTGTAAAAAGCCTTCCTTTTTTATGTAGATGTGAAGTGTCACTCAACAGAGAGGTGAAGTAGGCCTGGTGTTAATGTGAACCAGGATTTGCTTCACGTTTGCCCAAGTTCTTCCACAGCCCTTCGCACTCTGCTGAAGCAAACAGCTTTACTACAGACTGCTCTGACCATAGTACCCCAGAGAAGCAAATACAAGAGTGTGTGCCACCTCAGCTTTTTTTCCCCCCAAATTTAGTGGGTGAATTACTTGCTTTGTGGGTGAAATGCCAACTGGTATATCATTTGTTCCCAGAATTATCTGTATGTTGAACTGCTTTAATTAGCACAGTTAGGGTGGTTTGTTTTTTTTTACTGAGCTGTTTTAGACCAGACAAAACTTCAGTCCTTTTGTTAATGAAGGTCACTGCTACCTTGTTATCTTGAGCAGTTCAAGTAGTTAAAAGGAGTACAGACATAAATTTTGAAATGATTGGAGTCTAGAATATTGAAACTCATTTGTTTTAGGTTTTAATTTTTTTTTAGTATTACCAAAGAGTTTTTTTCACAAATGTATCACTGGAACTTACTAAATTTAATTTATGTCTTACATCTGCAATTACTTTTCCTGGTTGAATTATTGATGTTGAATTACTAATTTTCCTGCTGTGGTAAAGTACCTATTTTTATCTTGAGTACTGAATTCTTGTTTCTCTGAAGATAGTAGTACCTTTTGAAGACCTCTCTAGTCTAACGCACATATCTCTGACAGTCCACTTTATGCTAATCTTTTCTCATCCTTGTCTTCATGCTACTTAATTTTATAATTTTCATATATGGCATGAAGAGTCTTCATAGTTCTTAGTCCCTGTGAGAGTTTTAAAAAAAAACCTTGAGGATCCAAATGTACTTCTGCTATTAAATCCAGTAATAACTGTACAACTGCATTAAAATAACATTTGTGTCTTTCTGCTTATTCTTTTGCTACAGCTTACTTCAAGGGACATGATATCTTTTTTCCTCTCAGATTTTGGAAATGATTGATCATTCTTAGAATTGGAAAATACATTTTGATGAGAAATAAATCTGATTAACAAAACCTGCTGTATTTGTTAAACAGAAAAAAAATGTCCTGAAAATGAAACAAGCCTTTCTGTCAGAAGCTTCTTGTACATTTATTGTTTGCCTTTACCTGAATAATATAAATCCAAATTAGCAAATTTTTCTGGAGGGTAATGAACAACATATGGAACTAAGAAGTGATATTAAATGGCAGAAAGAAGTCTGTCATCAGGCCTCCCAGTAATATTTGGAGAGTGTAGCAAAATGCATTCTAAATGCATGTACTGTGATGATCTGAAAAGAGCTGTTTCCCACACTTCTACAAACAGCAGCAGTGAAATGAGCTGTACTATTATTAACTTCATTGTGCCGTTGCTTATCAAAACTGATATGGTTTCATTTTGTAAAACAGTGTGATGCCAGTGCAAAATTCAAATATTATTAACTGGAAAATTCATCAGAATTAACATGTGTAGGGAGGAGAAACTTGGGACCAAATTTTCTTGGTGTTTGGAGGGAAGGGGATTGTTGTGGGCTTTGGGTGATGCGGTTTTGTTGTTTGGTGGGGGATGTTTGGTTGGTTGGTTGTGATTGGGGGTTTTTTTAGTGTATGGACTTGCACATGTTGAAGTGGTGTTATCTTTCTGTGTTTGCAGGAGCTATCATCTTACCAAAGAACAAGGTGTTTTATGTTACAAGAAACATAAATTGGGGTTCTTTTCTCATTTTGTGTTGGCCTATACTTAGTAAATTTTTATGGATTACAGACTTTGTGAAACTTTAAGGATGTCCATTAGGACCTTCCCAGGCAAGAGTTAGCTATCTGGTCCAAATATGCATATATTTCCAGCGTAGTAGATATGCCTGGCTTTCTTAAATGTCTGACAATGTTCTTGGTTGAATGGCTTGTATAGACTTCCAGGGGAAAAAAAACAACTTTGTGAAACTGTTAATGTATGAAAGAGGGGCCGAATTGTTTGCCTTTTCTTAAGACTTCTAGATTCGTTGACAAGTGCAGATTAATCTGTAGAAGCTCTTGAAGCCCTTTTTAGAGTCAAGGTAGAGCAGGGGAGAAAGAAGGTGGTTGTTACATGCTCTAACTGAAAGTGTAAATTTAATTTTAAGACACTATCCAAACAAATGAGTTGTGCGCCATTAAAACAATTTAATGGAGAGCTTCTTTGTTTCCTCACAACAGTATTGTTACTGCACAAGGAATCCTCCATTCCTGTTTCCATTCCTCTGTAGTGGGGGAGGGAGATAACTATTCCTGCAATTCAGTAATTTTTAATTTTAAAGGCATAATTGTCTTATATGCAAAGTTTAAAATAAAAAATGCATATATTTTGCCTGATTACAGCACTTGTGAGCCTCTTGAATTTTCCTGTCTGTTTCGATCTTTGCAAGGTAGATCCCTAATGCAGGTAGTGGGTAAAGTGAAACCAAGTTTCTATGGGGTTTTTTCTTCTGTTCTTAGTTCTAATGTCAGATGTTACATACAGAGTTTTTCCTGTTTCATGAAGACTCATAAGCAGGTTTCTCTCCTTCCACTTCAGGCTTCTCTAGACTTGAGTCTTTGTAACTGACAATCAAAAAGTGATTAGACTTTGCCAGCTTAAGGCTTTGTGTCCTGCTTCTTTCTTCAGCAGGAGTGTTTCCACAGTAGTGACATACATGTATTTGGAAAGGCATAGTCACTAGTTATAGGTGGTTTTGGTGCTTCTTTGTCTGTTATAAATATTTTTGATACTGATATAGTGGTTCTTAGAGTTATTAATTGCACATTCTTCTATGTTTGTGTATGGAAAAACTGTTAAAAGGGTTTTGCTAGACATGAAGTGAGAATTAAGTATTTTTGTTTGTTTTTGTTTTCTTAAAGGAACTTAGTGACTTAGCCCGTGATCCTCCAGCACAGTGTTCAGCAGGTCCTGTTGGAGATGACAGTAAGTGACTTTAAGTTTTATGTTTTGTTTGCTGACTCAAAGCATATCATGCCTAGATAATAATGCGGAGTTTTTCTTTTGTAGTGTTTCATTGGCAAGCCACAATTATGGGACCTGTAAGTATTCTGATTCTTGTGATGTAATATTAAATGAGTAGTTCCTACTGAGGAGAAAATTCTGGGGTTTTTGGTTTACTTTTGTTAGCTCCTCTTATCTGAGTTCTAGAGGTCTTCATTACAGTAAAGGAAAATGAGGGAGGGGAAAAAACCCACCAGTTATTTTGTTGTGGTGTTTTTAAAAGGACATGTATTTCAGCTGAAATAATCTCTAGAGCAATGTTAGGTATTATTACTAAATATCTAGAAATTTTGTTTGCATTTAACTTTAGAAAAAGTTTTAATCTAGCATGAACTTCGTACCAGGACCTGGTTCTACTGTCAGGAATTAGTTGGGATGTTTTTGTGTGGCTCTTAAAAGGGAATCCATATTTGGTCTGGTGTAATGCTGAGATCTTGAATATTTGAAAGAATAGAAGAGGGAATAATCACTGAAATGTGAGGTTTTAGTTATGACTGGAGAAAAATGTCAGTGTTGAATGTTCAGTAAGCATCTGAAACCTGTATGGGACTTTTTCCTCACTAAGGAAGCCAGATGTTTGCTTTTGTTGAAAACAACCTGGAAGCAGTTCACATCTGGAGTTTTCTGGTTACCTGTATTTAAAAGACAAAACCTGTAACCTGTGAAGACAAGCCTTTGGTGAGGCTACAAAGTAGGCATTAAATATCAGTGATGCTGAATTACCATGGCTTTATATATAGCTACAAGTGTGTTATAAGGAGGTGGCTATTAGAGGTTCACTGGACTGAAAAATGTTTCTTCATCCCAAAGTACCTTCTCATCATTGGTTGTAACTAGGTACCTCAAGAAGATAGAATTGTTCAGTAGCTATATTTGTGCTTAAATGGCAAGGAGTGTTGTGTACTCCACTGGATATGATGATTCTATGTGGCTGGTGTGTGCATGGTCATGAGGTATTAAGCACTGGTTGAATTTAAATTGGGATTATTATTTTTAGTTTTCCCTTGTGGTTTAATAATGTACAGCTCCTTTTTTCCCCCCCATGTGGTTTTCGTGGTGTCAGAAGGTCTGCGTTCCTGTTTCCAGATTGGGCAGTACCCTGACAGAAGTGTGTCAGTGTGGTGTTAGTAGTTCTAGTGCTGCTGCCTTTAGTAACAGACAATTGTGGAACCAATCATCTGATCTTCACCTCTGCAATAGGATATTGTGATCTTCCTGGATAGGTGTATGAGAGTGTGCTTTGGTTTAACACATTTTAAAGAGGAGTTTCTGTAATTGATAAAATGTATTTCCAGAATATGTCCAGTGAAGGGGTTGGTATTTTTTGGCTCCTTAAGGCCTCATATGGTATCTATTGACCAAATATAAGAGGTTCTATCTTGATCACTAGATTTCATCAGACAGCATAGGCTATAATCTACATGTTGAGGGTTTGAGTCCCCTGTCTTGTGGTGCAGATTTTCATTCTGTGGTATTTAAGTAATACATAGTTACTTCCTTACATTGGTGAAATGTTTTTGCAATTAAGATGAGAATTATATTTACAAATAATGTAGAAGTGTACTGTGTATGCCTCAAATTCATTTTCCCTAGCCCTGAGTCCAGAATTAACAGCAAAGTATTCTTCAGGTTAAACAATGAAATTGTTAGCTCTATTTCAGAAATTTAGTTGTAATTTTGAGTTAAAAGCCTTTTGCTTCTTTCTTCTTGTAACTGCTAACTTAATCCCTATTTAGTCACTCCAGTTTTTCTTCTTCTTACTATATCTTTTTTACTTCCACATGTTGCTTTACTGCTTATAGTTGACACCTGAATGAATTATCCCAGTAATTCTTTCTTTGGAGCAGAGAAATGTGAAGTACTCTCTCATAGTAGATTGCAGTTAATTTCTAATAAAGAAAGAGAGGAAAAATTCACTTGAATTATGATTATTCTTTTGTCTATTTGGTTGTGCTGGTAGAATGGGTGAGATTTTTTGTTGGGGTCTGTCTGGTTTTTTTTTTTTCAAGGAACAGGGGCCTAGCTGTGTACTCACAGGTTTTCTGCAGGGCTGAAGCTAAGGACAGAATTTAGGAGAGAATGGGAGTCTGCCGCTACTCTAAACTTGGGTGGTCACAACAAATAAGCTCCAAACAAAGAACTGGAGGTTTTTGAGTCTGATGGGACCCCCACTTTGTTAACATTACTTCTTGGAGCTATCTTAGAAGCATTTGAATGCATCTGCCCTCTAGTCCTGAGTGGATTGTCAGAGCTGCTGGGTTTTAGGATGTGTTAGCTTGGAGAGGTCCACATGGAAAATGACGTATGTTCTGTATCACTTAGCTTAGGAAGTAGGAATTGAGTTTTAATTATGTCTCACTTGTATTGGTGGATTAAACATTTTGGTTTAAACAAATTGCCTCTCCATTTATTCAAAAACAAGATCTTCAGTGATATTTAGTCCTAAAGATGATAATAGGAGAATTATTTGTTTGCTTTGACAGAACGACAGTCCATATCAGGGTGGTGTATTCTTCTTGACAATTCACTTTCCCACAGACTACCCATTCAAACCACCTAAGGTAAGTATTGCCATGTCATTTGTGAAATTAGTGCTTTTTAAAGAACTGAGTACAGGACAGAAATTGCCAGCCTCTGTATTGTAGTATTGTCAATTTCTCATTCTTTTCAGGCATTCTTACCATCTATTAGATGTGTGGGTCCCATTCTGATTACCACAGGAACTGGGTGTGTTAGCATATTCTTTATGAGCAAATCCATGTGTGTGAATTCCAAATGTCTTAAAATATTTGTGTCCATTTCTGGTTTTCTGAATTGATAGGAAAACTTCATTAGTTTTGTGTTACTATAATAGAATTATTGCCGAGGAGACTGTCAAGTATTACTGTAGCTGTTTGGATTGGTCTGTAGGAATGTGACACCGTGGGTCGGGATTTACTTGCTGAGTGCCTAAAATTGAGAGAAGGGATTATTTGCTAAGAGTTTGGCAGTAATTGCAAAATATGCTCTTTTTTGGTAGCTTTATCAGCCACTAGCTTTGTCTTCCAATTTTCAGTCAATATGAAGGCCTACCCTTGTGGTCACTGCAGTGTTGGAAGTTCCTTAGCTCTGTGACAGAAGTGTTTCTGTGCTTTAGGCACTGCTCTTGGGTGTCTTCATCAAAGACAGCTGGGATTAAAACTCATACTTGCCCTCTCTCTGTTGGAAATAGTGCCTGGTAGTGGGAGACTCAGAGCTTGTGGTTTGGGTGCGTTTCCCTGAATTTGATACAGTTTAACTGCTTAATCCTTTTCTTTTAGAGTAAATGGAATTGACTGAGGGCTTGACTGAGCAAAACCGGTGCAGTTACTGTCATAGACCCAAATGCATTCTTCGTTTCTTTGTTTTTTGTTGCAGGTTGCATTTACAACAAGAATCTATCATCCAAATATTAACAGTAATGGCAGCATTTGTCTTGATATTCTAAGATCACAGTGGTCTCCTGCTTTAACTATTTCTAAAGGTAACTTTTGTTAAGGAGAATTTTTTCCATCTTGTGCTGAATACTGTGCTTTTAGCTTTGATTGTGTTAAGTTCTTACCCATCTCTGTGATTTTCCCTTAACTTACCTTCCTCATTCAAGCCTGTGTTTTGCCAGTTTGATGATACTGCATTTTTAATGGATTTTTTTTTTCTAATACTTTCTCATATGTGGCTGTTTAAGGCCTTGTCTGGCCATTTACTTGCTTCAGTATTCCTAACAGAGTTTACCAGCTTGGACCCAGAGGAATTTGCTGTTATTTGGATTGAACTACGCCTGTGTTGGGCTGTTCAAGCTAAGGCTAAGAAACTGCTTGTTTGGAGCTGCCCATGTAGATACATATGCATATTAAATGAAAGATTAATTTCAAGTCAGTTTTTAATACTGAAATTTGCATAATTTTTTCATCCTGTTTAGAGTTACATGCATAGTTCTATTGGCATATCTGTGGTAGATGAATAAATCTGTTACTGATACATACTGCTTTCTACCACGGTGCACTGGCGTTGCATTGCATTACTTAATGAACTAAGTTTACTGATCCTACTTCATGATAAATTGATGTTGTGTTGCAAGAGAAGATTTGTGCCTTTCCTCATTTTACTACAGTAAATAACAGATAATTCTCAAATATTTTCATGATGATCTATACTTGTTTTGCCTCAAAGCCACTGGTCACTGTGGCTTCAAAAGATCCCTCAAAGTGCCCTTTTGTCTATAGAACTTGTAATTCCTGTCTGTCTGAACAGTCAGTTTGTTATTTGAATGTGGATTCCCTACATTTTAATCCTTCACTGTTTTCTTCTAAAGCATCCGTGAGAGTAGAAGATGAAGTCCTCATAAGTTGCCCACAACAGTGTTACTGAGATTTTTACAACATGTGTGTAGTTTTTATCAGTCCAGACCAGAATATTCTTGCCTTATGTACAATTAATAAAGAATTCAGTCTGATTTAAAAACTTAAAAGCTTAAATCCGAGGATTTTCTACTTTTAGTGGTCAGAACCATGGATATGCTGTTCATCAGAGTACATAATGTGCTTTTGTGTTGGCTGCTATGTTACATCATAGTGCAGGGCACAACAGTGCTGTTCTCATGTATGTGCTGACAGCTCTAAGTATGGGGATATAGGAAGCAAATAGTTCTTAGAAACCTTTAAGTTATTTGGGCTTTTTACTTAAGAGTGAGTTATGAATTCATATTGGCTGTTTTTCAGGAAAATACTTCTAGGTTCTGTCCTGTGACGACATTGTGCTGATGTAAACATCTGTGCTCCATTGTTTCTGAGATTGCCATTCCTCTTTCACTATTGAGATTGCTTTTTTTTTTTGCAGTTCTCTTATCCATTTGTTCACTGTTATGTGATCCAAATCCAGATGACCCACTAGTGCCAGAGATTGCACGTATCTATAAAACAGACAGAGACAAGTAAGTACAGAATTGTGCAAGACTGGTATTTTTACAGACTGTATGAGTTCATTGTCAGACAGCAGTTGTGTTCAGTGAGCCTTTTGTGAAGATCTGAGATGGAGAAAACTTGTGTGTCAAAGTGAGTAATGCATAATTTAAAAACAAAGGAGCTTGGCATCTTTGAAGTTTATGGGTGAAAGAGACTTATCTTTTTCTCACATGCATGGAAGTATTTTACAGTATATATATATTGACTTTGTTTTTGCTTACCATGCATAAATCTAGTTAGAGCTTCATAATGCTTTTTGAAGAGCTTTTTGTTGTTTTGATGCCTTCATTTGGCAGCAGCTTGGCCTTAAATTTTGGTTCTTCCCTTGAAAATGGGCAGCAGATTTTTTTTTCCCCATCTGTGTTGCAACAACTTTATTTTCCTTAGGTATCTTTAACATTTTGCACAGATAGAATTATATGAAGCGGATTTGGGGGGGGTTTATATATATTAATGCTAAATATATTTGTCCAATTAGGTACAATAGGTTAGCAAGAGAGTGGACAGAGAAATACGCTATGCTGTAGGGTAAGAATATTTGCAAATTATGGTGCATTTAACAAAATGGAAATTTGTCAGCACTTGGGTGCTGCATGCTCTAAGGCACTGGATTAACTAACAGATAATGAATGCACCAGTTACTGAACGTGGAAATTTAACAGCTTGATCTGTGGTTAGTGTGTAATGTATTGGCTAGTCACTATTTCTCACAGATACTACTCTTGCATGGTCAAAAAAAAAAAGTTAGTATGAAGTAATTACTGAGTTCTGAGCTACATTGTCAATTTGTTCTGGTAAGTATTTTACCCTGATTTTGTCAGAATTTCGTTCAAAATGATGCCCTGTAGTGAGACCTCATATATAGACATGAGTGAATTCAGACAATCCAGATTTCAATTATCTTTAGTCAGCGGTGTCTGTCTTCCACATATAAACTTGGAAATATATGGGAATTATATTCTGCTTGTATAGTTAATAATTAACTTCTTACTGACAAGCATGGAGTTAAGTGTTAACTAATTGTCAGCTCAGTTCCTGTGAAAGTAGTGTACTTTAAATAGTCTTAAAATTTTGAGCAGTATATTTGTGTGAAAAGAATATTCAGTGCAGTGAAATGCTTAGTGTTGTTTTTCTTTAAAATTGGAAATTTGACATTTTGTATCTAGTGACATTATTAACCAAATAATCTTTACTTATGGCATGGGACAGATACTGTAATCTTAACCTAAGAACAGTATGCAAATGAAGTATTTGCCTTTATTCCATCCCAGATAGTCTCTGTTTCTTCTCTTTCAGTATTTTTTTTCATAACAGACTACTTGCAAATTTGCTTGTCTTGACTTTGAGGCTTTTCTTAAAACTAGAGAATATCTATCCTAATCGGTGTAGGGAGGGAATTGTTCAATTTTTTGAGTTCAAGTATGTCTCAGTACAGAAGGAGACTTCTCACAGTGTAAAGAGACAGAGAGATGGGATTAAAATCATATTTAATCATAAACTGCTTAGGAAATTGTCATTTTCATGCTGATGTTAATTCAGTTCCTGGTTTTGTCTGCAGGTACAACAGAATATCTCGGGAATGGACTCAGAAGTATGCCATGTGATGCTACCTTAAAGTCAGAATAACCTGCATTATAGCTGGAATAAACTTTAAATTACTGTTCCTTTTTTGATTTTCTTATCCGGCTGCTCCCCTATCAGACCTCATCTTTTTTATTTTTTTGTTTACCTCCTTCCATTCATGCACATGCTCATCTGAGAAGACTTTAGTTCTTCCAGCTTTGGACAATAACTGCTTTTAGAATCTGTAAAGTAGTTACACAAGAACAATTGCCCAAGATTCAGAATTTTTTTTAATGGAGCATGTGTATTATGTGGCCAATGTCTTCATTCTAACTTGGTTATGAGATTAAAAACAAACATTCCTCACTGCTCTAACAGATACTGAAGATACCACCTGAAGGGGGGAGGGGAGATGGATGTTCTGTTTTCTCCCATCAAAGAAGTAATATTGCTGTAGCAACATCCATCTTGTTCCAAACCTTCCAGTGTTAGAGAACTGAGGTTTTATTATATGCTTTCGCTCATAACTGGTGTGTCTGGAGAATTGGTACTGAATCTATAGCATCAGCAGAACAGAAAATGTGATGTATCTTATGCATGTCAATAAAGGAATGACCAGTTCTTGTTTTACAGAGAATGGAAATTGGAAGTCAAACATCCCTTGTATTCCAGAATAGGGTTTAAGAACATTTTTGTAATTCATTTAAATTTTGTTAGGAGGCTTGGAGCTATTAGTTAATCTGTCTTCCAAAACACTGTTTAATATAGCACTGAATAAATGATGCAAGTTGTCAATGGATGAGTGATCAACTAATAGCTCTACTAGTAATTGATTTATTTTCTTCAATAAAGTTGCATAAACCAATGAGTTAGCTGCCTGGATTAATCAATATGGGAAACAAAATCTTTTGTAAAAGCAAAGCTGGTTTTTGTATATACTGTTGGCATTTGCCTCGTTGTTTAACATCAAATAATGATGTAAAGTTCAATAGAGTGACTCTTCTGCCATTTTCAGTTCTAATGCTCAGTCTGTTGCAGGTTGGCACATTGCTCGGCCTGGTGGATGCAGAATTAATAAGCTAACATAGTTGTGTAGCCGTAGTAGGGGGCTGCACTTGGTGCTGGGAGCCCAGCGTTCACGGATGGACTTGGGACCCAGCAGATCTGAAGCGGTGTATTGTGGAGATAATTCCTGATGCACCTGTGTTTGCTGACTGAGAACCTTTTTCTTCAACTTGTACACTTGACAACTGAAAGATCTTAATGTGGGGGTAATGATGAGGCAAAAAAATTATAAAATAAAGTACTGTTTTGATGTGGGAATTGTCATGAGGCTGTGTTGAAGTGACTTTACTATGTGGGATGTTCGTTGCCATTGAAAAGGACTTGTTCAGCCATGCTGCCATTTACATTGATGACTATTTTAATGCAACAGACACTTTCTTCATGTCAGGTGACTAAACGTGAATAAAGACTCATTGCTATTGGATTTTTGTTCTACAAGAAGCATTGTCTTGTGCCATTAGTTTATCTTTCAGCAACAAGGGCATTATTAAACATCTGACTCTTTCCTCCCCTCTTCCTTCATATTTTTCCTTGTTTAATCTTTTTGGTCTCCATTCTTAACATCCATAGCTTCATTTTCTCTAGTCTTGTACTATCACTTTATTGTGCATCTGTGACTTCTCACTGGCACCACTTTTGCACTGCTTATAGTTATGTACATTCTGATTCCTTGTCCCCACATGGATGTGGAAAGCTAGATGTAAAATAAATGTTAAACCTTAATTTTTATAAAAATTTGAACATGTAGTTTGGACATGGTTTGTTCTGGTTCTAAACTATGAGAGTGAACTTGAAATGTTCAAGTTCAGGTGGCTTGGAATTTAGAAACTTGGGCTCTCTTTAGCAGTACATGCTTCAATGATTACTTTCTGAAATCCCTTGGTGAAGTTCCTGCTTTGCTAACCAGCTTACACCATTTTGCTGGAAAATTGGAATACAGCTGCCAGTAGCATTACAACTGAGGTAAAAGTTGATTTTTTTTAAGCTTAAAAATGTGCTGGTCTCAATTGTTTTTTATACTTGTGTTAATTTGATGCTTATTACTTTGTTCTGGGAGTCACAGCTGCTGAAATCACTTATATGATCAACTAGGAAGATGTTTTGTGAGGTGTAAGACTGCGGGTGTTAGAGAACACAAGGAAGTGTGCATGATGAAGGGTCAGGGAAGAAATAAAAATAGTAAAATATTACATGGGAGACAGAAGTCTTGTTTGGACCAGTACCTGTTTCTTTTTTGCATCTGTCATGTTCCTAAGGTAATAATTTTTTGTAATTAGCAAGTGTAAACTTTGACGAAAGAATGGGGATGGATTGTAGAGGTTCTGGAAGCATGCTGAAGGTCCGAAGTGGGAAATGGGACATGTTTTGTCCTTGAAGCAGACTCAGTCCTCTCTGGTACAGGCTTCTTGTCCTAACATTACATTTGGGCTTCCTCATCAAGCAGTGGGCAAGGGGAGGAGCTGGTAGACAGGAGCTAATATGGATATGGTGAAGAAGAATTCTAAGACCAAAAAAAGAGCTTAATTGGTGATTATCTCAGTGAGTACCTACCAAAACCACCGGTAGTCTAAAAACTACATAGTGGATCTTGGTGCCTTTGAAACACAGGGAGGGTGCAAAATTTTCCATTTGAACTTGATGTAAAAAGTGAAGGGTTTGGAAATGTGAATTTTCCTGTTCTGCTGTGGTAAAATATTCTTTTGTCACGATAAATGCTGTAATAGCTTCAGTGGGGTCAACTTCATGCTAGAAAATTTGGATTAAACAAAATCTATTTCAAAGACTTTTGAGATCGAGTATAGAGAACAAAATGTCAAGCCAAGACATATAACAGGGAAAGAAACTACAGTGTTCTTTCTGCAGTAATTTTTTTAAGATTGCTTGCTGTGTTTAATTGGGGTTTGAATTTAACAACACGATTGCAATCTGTTTTTTACTTTTCACTTGGAAAAACCTTGAGTGGTTTTAAGCTCAAAAAAGTCTTTTCAGGATGCAGGAAAAACTTGATCTGTGGCATTGGCTAGAGATTTTCCTGGTTTTTCTGTCTTCTGATGCACACAGCATCTGTATTTGTTACAAAATGAATTACACACGTTTTTGCACGCTTGAGTAAAAACATTCTACTCAGTTGCACTGTGCCATAGTTTTATATGAAGATAGCAGATGATAACTTTTTCTGAAAAACCTGGCTTTAAGCAGACCACAGCAACAAGTTTTTGTTGCTGTGGAGGCATGGAACTAAAGTCTGGCAAATGATTAAAAGACAACCATGGATATGCAGATGTACAGTACCAGTCCTGTTAGATTGGATAGTTGTTTATGCAGAAGTTAGCATTAATCAGCAGATAACATGAGGGTTTAAATACAGCCAGAAATGTTCTAAATAACTCCATTGTATTTTTTTTTATCCCCCCCCTTCAATTTTTCTCTCTAGTAATTTTATTTCAAACTCTACATTGCTTTAAAAAATAGTGTTTTAACAGGCATTATCATCTGAAGCAGATACCTTGGGTCCATCAAATGTGGCTGGTGATTCAGAAGTCTTTAGTCTGCATATTCTTGGTAAAACTTAGAACATAATTGGAATTTAGCTGAAGATTTCTTGCTGTGTTTATAGCTGTCCAAAAAACATTAAGGTAGTTGTTTTTCTCTGATTTGTTTGTAGTTTCATACATGAAAATGAAACTAAGACAAAACCCTCTTTATTTAAATTAAACTAATTAGCACTAGAAGAATGGAATGAGATAATGCATGATCAGTAAAAGATCTTAAGGTATGAAGGTTATTTTACTAGAACACAGACTATACTAATTTCTTCAAATGTGAAAAAAATAAGGTACTGATTTGATTTATCTGCTTTCTGGTTTTTGGTGTTATTGAATGGATGGTATTTTTCCCCAGCACCTTCAATATAAATATTAAGTAGGTATAAATTGAAGAACAGTTGGATTCAGATCATAATCAGCAATTGCATATTTTAAAAGGCAGATTGAATTGTGGCTGAAATACTTCATGTGTAAGGCTGAGGGCTTGTATTTTGGCAACAGTGCAGGAAGGACTAATGCAGAGAAAGCATGGGAACACGGAAAATGCATAAATACATGATGTCAAGGGGAGGTGCAGAAGGTAAAGGTAAGAGCTTCCTGTATTACTGTGAAGTGAAAATGGTCTGCTCTCAATTCATGCATTCTAGTATAAAAACAACTAGTTTCAAAATAATCTGGAATATGATAGTTGATAAATTATAATTTTAAGTGTCCATCTTAGTCTGACAGAGAATAGCAATTCAGAATAACCTTTAACTGGAAAACCAGTTCAGAGTGCAGACAGAGTTCTTGCAGGTGTATGTAGTGTAGAACAGTTCCTAAACTGATGTTTGTGAAGGTTAGCTGATGCCTGTAAACTGACTTGGCATTCTTGGTTAATGCAGCAGTAAATTCCACAGTAACTTTGGTCTGCAGTGCATTTAGCACTCAGTCTTCTGCAGGGATGGTTCAAAGTTGTCAGTGTCTCTTTTTCTGTACTGCAGGGGTTGGTTTAATGTCAGCCAGTTGTGGGGGAAGAGTTCAGTAGCTCCCAGATAAGCAGGAGTAAGGGATGTAACTATTTCTAGAGCATCTGTGTGTCTTGGGTAGGTTAGAAGAGGTGACAGGCATAATCTTCACAGTGATAGGTGCCAGAAGTGAAATAGTGAGTTTGATAAGACAGCCCTGTGTAAAGTTATACTTGAAAATTTCTCTGGTAAACATCCCTGTTTGCCCAAAATAGCTTTTGTTTGGGGTATTTTTGCCTATGCATTAGAAGTATTGGTGAGACTTCAGTATCTTCTTTAAACAGTGAAGGATTTTAATTCATGATGGGACAAAGCTTTATCAGGATACACAGTTGAACAGACTGTTTTGGTTTTCAACAGCTTTTAATACTGATCTTTGATCTCTGGGGTTGTTCCTGTGCTCTGGAAGAGTAGGCTCCTCTCCTTAGATGGCTTCTGCTGAGATTGGTTCCCCTTCAGGAACTTCAAGCATAAATACTCAAGCTCTGAGTACTTAGGAGTTCTAGGTTTGGCAGATCAGGTAATTCTGGCTTTTGCCTAAACTTCATTAATCTTCACGTTAACTGTGCATTCTCCCATCACAGATTTAACCTGGAGAGTAAGAACAGTTGCTTAGAAGATGGTGATACAAGGTTATCCTCACAGGAGGAATGCTAGCTGTAGAGCTGGGCTGGTGGCTTTGCTTCAGCTGCTTTGGCAGACCAGGCTTGTGGAGAAAGAATTTCAAAATGCCTTTAGTTTTATCAGGGATGGGAATCTGACTCAAGTTTAGTCTCAGATATGATCTCATGTTTCATTAGAGGGAATGCAAAAATTAAGCTGTAACTTGTGTTTTGAAGAGCTGCCTAAGAAGTGATGTTCTCTTAGAAAGCATTTGTAGACACTGAGTATGGTAGTTTCATGTACGCTGAGGAGAAGCTGTGCTTGTTTGTAAGTCAAGCCTGTTTTGTTTTTTTCCCTCTGGCCAGGTAAGCCTCAGCACTTCTTATCTTACAGTCTTTGATGCAAATCAAAAATGAAACTGTTAAGTCATTTGGGGGGGGGGGGTTAATTTGTTTTGGTTTTGCTTTGTGGGATTTTCTAGAGAATGTTCTAGAACAGAACTTTGTACTAAATGTGCAGCTCTAATCCTCTTGAGATCTAAAGGAGGAACTGCAATTTGCAACCTTACATAGAGAACTTAATGTGAGTCTGTAATCCCTTCTTCCTGGCAAATTTATGAAGGTAAATAGTGAAGATCTGTCATAGCTCTGGCAAGATCACTGTTCAGTGTGAAACTGTTAATTCTTTAGGGAAGGATACTCTTGCTAAAACAGACTTTGCACATTACTTGCCATAGTGTTAATCCTGCTCTGACAGTGAATGCTGAAAATTAATTCACAGATACCTCAGTAATTGAAGGATCTATTCAATATAACCATTTTAAAATTCTTTTTGCTATTGAAAGGTTTGGAATGCTTTTGTTGGAGTAAGAGGTCCAGTTCTCTTCATAAGGTTCTAGATTTTGTGTCTCTACTCAGAACAACATTGAGGAGAGGATCACTGTTAGTGACTGTAGGAGTTCTCAGGTAACAAACCTAGTGGAACATGGCAGTGATATTTTTCTAGAATGGATTAGTGCTGGCTGAAGAACTGAATATAGTATTTGGGACTGGTGGTGTTCAATCTCTGTTGGCTAAAGTACTGCACCTTTCAAGCATGTCTGTCTGGTCTAAGCTCAGTAACAAGCTGCCAGAGCACAAGTGCAGATGATGAGTCTAACCAGCATTAAGAGGTAGAACTTTCTTGTGTAAACAAATCATGATCCCCTGGTTTTATTGGTTGGTTGTACTAACTGTTCTGTTTTTACAGTTTGAATTGTATTTCATGAGGGTATCTCTTAAGTTCTTGTTTACAGCATGATTTATGTTTCCTGAGAATCCATTCAAAATTCACTGAAAGCAGCACTTCAAGGTATCATCCCACAATCAAAAGCAATTGAATTAGAGAGGAGGTAGGTAGATGGTTGCTACTTAATTTAGCTCTTTTTGTCCTCTCCTATTTCATATGTCCTGCCCTTCACACTGAGAATTACCATTTGGTGCAAAGGATGTGAATTTTCATAGCCTTAACTATTTTTTTATAAACTGAGAAGTAAAAAAACATTCTTCTTGGCTTAACTATAAATTGTATAAGAAAAGCTTTGAAAAAATGCAGGTAACCCTGAATCATATTTTCACACATAATATTCTTTCCAATACTGATAAAACTGATGTACAAAAACGTTCCAAATTTTCAGAGTGGAAACATGAAAAGACAGGTTTGTGGAGAAGCATTGAGCAGTTATCTTGAAATTTCTGGATGCAAAATTTAACTTGAAACAGCCTTTTTCTTTCCCTTTTTTTTGTTTAACGTGACTGGTGTGACATCTTAATATCTTAAACATGCATTATGCTGTGCTTTATGAGGGGTGGGAGGGGAGAAGAAAAGGAAGGTGAGAAGTTGCACTTTGCTGTTCAACTGAAGCTACATCTCTAGTTCCCAGTGCAGAGATCAGATCCAGAAATAGGTTATAGTTGACCAATCAGCCCTCCTTGACTAGGAAACTTCCTTAGGTTTTTAAGTTATGTGAATCCAGGTAAAACAAAGACCATGTATGTGTTAAGATTAGGAATCTAGAGTGCAAATGTACAGAGACACAGTGAAGGGTGAAAGCTCAGCGTTGTGAGCCTCAATGAGGTTTTAAAAAGAAGTTCCCATGAAGCATATGCTGACACACACATCATGAATAATTTAGGGTGTGGACAGAGGAGAGGGCAGCCAGCTGTACTTGGTGAGCCAGCTGCAGCAAACTGATAAGCTGTTCTCGGAGTTCTGCTAGGCGGAAGTAGCAATAATAGTTGGTGGTTACAGGATTATGGGTCATTGCCGGGAAGCTGGAAGGATAAACAGTGGCTCAGCATGTTTGGTAATGAGAGAACACAACAAAAGAGGTCTTGAAAAACCTCCAAGTTCAAGCTACCACCAAGATGTTCAGTAAACAATGAGTGACTTTCTTATGTCAGCATTAAGCTGTCCACTCCTAACTGTGAGAGCAGGAGGTGGCAGGAGAAGCTTAGCTGCACCCTTCTGTCCTCCAAGTAAATCTTCATGTGTCTGACCAGGTATGGAGTACTCCAAAGGGATTACTGTGGAAAAATTGTTACTTGTCAACTTGCTAGGCATATTGAGGTACTTCATTAAACTGAATTTCCTGAAATATGTGTTTAAAATAGTTTTAAGTATCTTTTTGATGTGATTGAAATTCCTCAGGGCATTTTCAGGCCTTTAAAACTATTTCTCAATATGACCACTGTTGATAAACTGTACTGAAAATATGCTGAGAGAATCAACATAATAGAGCCTTTATTGACAGATAAGTACTCAAGATAATTTTGCATCTTGAACCTTCTAAGTGCTTAATAACATTCTGGAGTCATGATAGCTTCCTGTGATGAAGAAACCCTTTCCTCAGAAAGCCATACCTTTGAAAATGGTTGTTTGCTGAATGCTGTTTATTATGCTAATAGGTAAAAAGTGCCAAAAGCTTAGGTGGCTGTTCACTCTTCAACACATTAATTAAAACTTTAAATACCTTCAGAATATTGTGGCACTTCTGTGGAATGTTCTGTTGACATCCAAATGTATGCTGAGTGTTTAATACAAGATTTAGTTGAAGCTATATGGCATCTTTTGTCCTTTCATTAGATCTCTAATAGTTCAGACTAGCTGAAGATCTTTGCTCTTGCTGAAACAATCTGGGAGGAGATTGATTCCAGGCAGTGATCTCCTGTGGTTTTTAGAACCTCTCTATGGGCTGTTATTACCTTTGTGCTTATCTATAGTCCTCATGGTGAGAAGAGTTCTTCAATGGAACAGTGACATTTGTAGCAGCGATCAAAAGCATAGGGACTAATTTGAGCACCAGATTATTTGGATCCACTGGGCTGAGAATTTTGCTGTAAACAAAATGTGTGTGAGTAGTATTTTAGCATGGCCACTCCTTGAAAGGGTCCTTCTCTCACCAAGGACTTAGCTGAAGAGACAAGGTTCTTTTCACATCCCTAAGGCTCTTTTTTTAATGTTTCTAGCCATAAAACTACTCTCTGCCTTCCCTTCTTCCAGTGCAAATATCAGACTGTTAAAATTCTGACTAATACCAAAACAAGAGATCTGGTCAGACACTGTGAGAGGACACAAAGAAATGGAATGAAGGTGTGTCAGGGAAGTTCCAGTTGGACATTAGGGAAAGATTCTTTACTGAGAGGGTGGTTGGGCACTAGAACAGGCTCCCCTGGGAAATGGTCACAGCATCAAACCTGACGGAGTTCAAAAAACATGTAGATGTTACTCTTAGTCATATGGTTTAGTTTTATTCAGTCCTCCAAGGAGATGGGAGTTGGACTTTTGATGATCCTTATGAGTCCTTTCCAATTTGAGATATTCTCTGATCCTTCCAGTACTCTTTGTATACTGCAGTAGTCTTTTCCTTTTTGTTGCCATGAGAATCAAGCACATAATGCTTTTTTTTAACAGACGGGTGTATATATAAAGTAGTATTTTTAGTGGTGTTTGTGCATGAAGTCATTTGAAAAAAAAAAATAGAGCCCATATTAAAGTAGGCCTGTCTCATGGATGTGCAAGAGTCAGTTTCTGTAAATGTTAGTCCTGAGACATTTGTACCAGTGCAGCAAGTGATAGGGCATGTAGCGTTATGTACAAGGGTTTTCACTGGAATAATTTAGACAAGTGGATATTTTTGCCTGTGTAGCAATGCTCTTGGCTTATGCTGTTGTCTAAGTAGGGCTTGAGTTGATTTAGTGAGAACTTGGTTGATTAAGAATTCTGAAAATTCTTACAGGTGATGAAATAATCATTAATCTTTCAAGAGGAAAAAAAAGTGTGTCTCAAGTACCCAGAGTATTCAGTAAAGTTATTTTGAATATTTTCTGGTGCTTGCATGAGAGTAATTTTGGTAGAAATAAAGGGACAGAATTTGTCCTAGGGCTGAAGCCAGGAGCATTAGCCACTCTGAAGGTCTGAGAAACAGAGGTCCTGACCTGCCCCAGGGGTTTGTTTGGAGGCACTTAAGTCAGAAAAAGAAATGAAGCTCCCAGCTGTTTCAGCAACTCCAAATCCATTTACATTTACTCATCCAATTTATCAGCTAGAAACCTTTGTTGATATTCTCTTAATACTCACCTGCACAGAAAACATTCATTAAAACAGTAGGCTGGACGTGTGCTTCATATGTAGTGTGATCTATCTGGTATGTCCTGCTCTCAGCTGGTCAAGTCCAACGCATGTGGGCTCAGTGAAGCCTCTCCATCATGGGGGAGAGTTTGCTACCTACAGATCCCCACATGTTGAGGGATTTCATTTTAGGCATTTGGGGACAAGTTGTACATTGTACTGTGGTCACAGATGACTGTCTAGTTTTAAGCCTCTAAGAAAGGCTATGCAACCTGTTTCATAATGTCTGCATTTGTGGTATTTAATTTCTGTAAGTGCCAGAGAATCTGTTTGCTTTAAGTAAGTTTTAATGAGAATTGAAGGGGAGCTTGGACAGCACTGTGCAAGACAATGATTTTGCTGCCTATGAAACAAAGGGTAAATGGCAATGATCAGTGTTACATAATTTTACAAATAGGATTGATTCAAAATTGTTTATAAAATTAAAAGAATAAAAGCTGTGGGAATTCCACCTTCTAAATAACGTGACTTTAGAAATCTGGCCATGCTGGCTTTGAAGATCCTTAGGCTTTTTTGTGCCTGTTCTATGGAAGGTGGTGACCTGTCACTTAAATCTTTGGTTTAAGTGCATCTCAAAGCAAGATGTTATGTAGAGATACAAATAAAGGCTTTCGCCCCAGCATGCCTGATGAAGTTAAAGGTTATACTGAAGGCATCACCTGTCTTTCTGCTTCTGAAATTTTGAAGTTATTATTACGTATTTTTGCTTTTTCCCTACCATTACAGCATTTGCCTGGAGCAGTAGCTTCCCTTCTACATACTTATTTTTAATTACTTGTGATTGTTAGTGTTGGGTAATTTTGTTTGCTAAGGAAATCCCCTTGCAGTGGCCTACAGACTTTGCCGTAATTATGAAAGAAACTCCAGGCCTACCATTTAGATTGTCACTTTGTATTTTGCTCATGATAACCTGCTACAACATTCTCTTCTAGTGATGTATTAATAATGTCTAAAAGCAATCTTATTTCCTCATTTTATTTTTGACATCCTTTTGGATGGAGTGCAACATAAGTACAGAATAATGTCCTTTAGAAATCCATGGCTGGAGAGCTCCCTGCATCATATTGTCTTTACTCCAGTGCAGAGGGTAACTGTTCTGCACAGTAGTTGTGTTCTGCAGATGCAGTCAGAAAACAGAGGTCTGGTGTTATGTTGAGGAACTGTGGGGCTTTCTTATAAATATTCTGTACTGCCTGAAGGTATTTACACTCATACAAACATGCATACAGTGATATTGCTGCATCTGTAGGAAATTCCCTAAGGTAGATGATCCTTCAGTTCCTTTGCATCTTTGACAAATGGTCTGTGGTGGTGGTGGTATCCTCAGCAGCACACAGTTACCAAAAGAGAGAGCATGCCCTGCTACAGACTGCTGTGAGCACAAGTCCTGTATGGCTTCAGAGGTGTCTACCTTCACCAGAAGAATGGTACAGGGTGGACAGGTGGGGGCAGTAATATCTTGAAGCACTGCATCCAAATCTGTGAGAACCTTTTTGTTTAAAACCTTTTACATGAGCTCATTGAACATGAATTTGAAAGAGAAAATAGCAGCAGCCTGTTGTAATGATAGAGATTGCATAGCATTTGGAAACAAAGGACTTCTGGATTAACATGGCAGAATTTGGGCAGCTACAGTGGAATTGGCTCTGAATTTATGCTAATAGAGCCAAAGGCATGGTTTTGCCTTCAGCTTTTTGTCTTAGTTGATAAAGAATATCTGCTTGCAGTATCACAAAATAAGAATTGTAATAACCTCCTAAATTTGTGGTATTTCAGAAAGAGGGTTAATATAGTACACAGTAAAAGAAAGTACTTGGTTTATCTTGTTTTGTGTCTTAAGATTTAAAAAGATTAAACCACAGGCTTTAAAATTCATATCTTGAAACAGCAAAAATGTCATTTGTTTAAAAATACCCCCAAACAAACAAAAAACAAACCCTAAAACTGGGACATGAAAATGAGACATGATTTAACTTAATTATAAACCTTGAACAAGGAAACAGCATGTTCTCAGAATACTTAATTACAGCATTGTTTTTAGGTTGAGATTTTTTGGTGTGTGTGTCGCTCCAGTCAGTCTTAAGCAGAAAGAATAAAAGGCAAAGCACAGAAGTACAGTAAACATCTTGAAATGCAGTTTCCTTCTTACTGGGAACCTATCACATGACTTGCTGGAAAAGATTTACTAAAAAAAAAAAAAGGCAGTTTCTTTTTTGACAGCTGTAAATCTGCTTCTTGAGAAATAATATCCTGTAAGATTTCTCAAGCAGCACTATAAGGTTTAAATGGTTTTAGTGTTGTATCAGTGAATTTAAGGAAAGAACACTGAAATGTTTGATTGCCCTGAAAACATTACTCATTAACAGATGAGGACAGAAACAGAGTAAGGCTTTATACTATTAATGTATAATTATTTTATAGTCTGGACTCTTAAAGGTGAGAAGATGCTAATTTTGACTGAATTCTACAGTATGCAAAGCCAGTTGGGGTTACTCAGTCTAGGATGATAGCCTTTTTTGGCAATCTCACTAAAAGACAGCTGGGAGTTGAACTGAAATGGGACCAGCATTTCAGTTAGTCAGTAAATTGAATGTGGCTTACTCTGTCTTAAAATTACACACATGGTAACTCTTCTAACAGATAAGTTTCCACATGGCCTTCTGCTGCCTAAAAGTTGGGTCCCAGCTATCCCTTTTTGAAGTTGGCAGGAGATATTTTTAAGAGAAAAAAGGATCAGCTACTGTCTTTCTCTTTGAGTCAGTATTTCTCAGAATTGCACCCCCTCTTGTGCTTCCACAGGTGAAAAAAATTACCTGTGGCTGGATTGTGTACTTTTTATTGAAGATGAATGGAAGGACTGACATTTTTATATTGCATTGAAACAAAGGGTTGTCAGCTTGAAAGGATTTGCATCAAAAATATATAGGCATGTTGACCATGTTCAGTCATGCCTTAAAGAAAAATTTGAGGGTGGATTCCCACAGATGCTGAAATAGCTGTGTGAAAGCCAGGAGCTAAAACAAAACTCTGGTGTTCCTGTTCTTGTCAATCTGGGGGGACCTGGTGTGAAACATTTCCAGTTCATGGAGGTGAGCTAGAAGCTCCTGCACCCCCTGGTGCAGAGGGAACAGAGCATGAAGCACCATGGATGTTATACCTGGAGAGTAGCTAAGGCCTTATACCGAACTATTTAAAAACTTGCTAATTCCTGCTTTTGGGCTGTGAATGAAGGGAATTAACCTAGCAAGGGCACACAGGAAAGCTATGGTGTTATTTGAAAACCATACTTGTATGTTCTTTCTTAGGAGCTGATGCTTCTGTCCTTTTGCAGATGAATTTACTGTATTTTTATACACTAAATCCACAGCCCTGCTTTATGAGGAAACCACAGTTACTTGGAGATGTCCATGACGTCTGTTACAGTTTTATATGCCTCTGTAATTTTATGGGAAAAAAGAATGTGGAAGTCTGAGGCCATATAAAAGCCTCACAACTCGAGGGAGCCAATATTGAGAGAACCCACTGCGGTGTTGCCACAGCTCTTCCTCATCCCTTCCCCGCCTCCCTGCCGTTTTCTAGAGCTCCGAGTGCATTTGCTGCATCTGAGCGATTCGGAACCGTATTAGAGCTCCTTTTATCGCTGTTCCGCCGTGCCTCTTGGAGGAAAAAAGAAAACCAACCCGCCCCTTGGCCGCCGTGCCGAGGCAGGGCTGTGCGCTGGGGGCCGCCGCAGCCGGGCTGGGAGCGCTGCCCGGCCGTTGCTCCGCGCGCTCAGCCCCGGGGCAGCGCCGCCCCGGCCGCCCGCAGGCCCCGCGCGCAGCCGCGCTGCACCGCCCTCAGCAGCGCCGCCGTCCTGCCTTCCCTTCCCTCCCTTCCTTCCTTCCTTGGAAGCACCGCCCTCACTCGCTGCTCGCGGCTGTAGTCATGGGTCCCGCCGCCGTGCTGCTGGTGCTGCTGCTGCCGCTGGCGGTGGCCGCGGGCGGCCCGGAGGTGCACAGCCTGCGGGGGAGCTGGCAGCTCCGCAGCGGGAACGGCTCGGTGTCGCTCCGAGCGGAGGTGCCGGGCTGCGTTCACACCGCGCTGCTCTGCCAGGGCCTCATCCAGGTACGGTACCCCCGAGAGCCGGGCCTTGGAGCAGCCCTTCCCGCCGTGGACAGCCCGCCTCGGAGGGGAGAACCCAGCCCTCCAAAACACAGCCCCCTCCCGGCGGCTGCCCGGCCACTGCAGGCTCGCTTGGCATCGCCGGGGCAGCAGCCAGGCTTCCTTTGGTGGCTGCAGTGTGCTCAGTCCCGCATAAGGCCGAGGATACAGATGGAAGCTTTGCAGTATGTGAGATTGTGGTTTTGACACGCATCCAAGGCGCTGACACCAGATACCCGCAATACCCTCACAGCGTGTAAGTCATGCGTACCTATAGTGGTACCTGAAAAGAATGGAAAGTTAAACCCATACTCCTAAAGTCTGACTCGTTGATGCAATAAGTTTAGGAAATTCAGGCCATTAAAAAGCCCTTGTAAAACTTGTAGGGACTATCAGAACAGTTGAGGTCATATACACCCATTCTGCCTAAGGAAAGTATAGTCTGAAACAAGTTAAATTTAATGGACTAACTCCTGTTTTAACACTTTGAAGAAGCTTTTCTGCTTCTGTTTATTCTTGTCTCTATTAGATTTTTTAATTTATAGAAACACAGCAACCAGTTTCTTGGGAAAATTTTCAAAACTGCAGTTGCAGATGGGTAGCGAAGTAATCTGATACTAGCATAAGGTGCCTGTGACTCAGACCTGACAAGAAACGTGGCACTACTAACTGGATCATTGTTGAAATAAGATGCCTTTTTAAAAGGAAACAAGGCAAATGAAACATGTATCTGGAACAAAGAAATAAAACACAGTGAAGCTAACAAAGTCATCTATAAAGATGATAAAGACGGTTCTGTGCTGGAAAATGTAGTGTTGTATGGTGTGAGTATATCATATTACCCCTCCTTTATTGTGGGCCTGATGGTGCAGTTCTTGTGCATCATTTATTTAAAAACCACATTCTGGATGTATGCATTTTGTATTTTTTATTTCTTGGGTTTTACCCTTCAGCTTATTATACTTTGATTAAAGTTAGAGAAGTATAAGGAGAAAGTGACACCATTTGGGCAGGATAATTTTAGCATTTTCTGTCTTGGCACAGGTTGGGAATCCCAGCACTAATAATAGATTCCACAGAGTGTCACTGCCAGATACAGAGCATCAACATTGGAGAAAGAACTGTGCTATGAAGAGATAGGCAGAGCTATGATGATCTGTTGTTTTAACATCTGTGTGCTAAGTGATGTGACATCTTGGACATTGAGAATTAAGGTTTCAGAAGGGCTCTTTTATAGTTGTCAAATGTGCAGGGGGCAGGGAGACTTTATGTGGAGGATCCGTGAAGGGAACTGTGCTGGTTTCTCTGACGCAGAAGTGCTCGAGGTGACCTGGACGTCTGGGATGTCATGTTTGGTTGTGCTGGGAGGTGTTCCTGCAAGAAGTGTGAATAGTCATCAGGAGAAACTGTGACCAATGCACTGATTCAGGCACACAAGACAGTGATGTAATGAAAGACTCACATTTAACTACTCACACTAAGTACACTTACGAAGTGAGAAGATGTCATTGCTAATTTAAATGCATTGCTGCAAACTGACCTGTAATTTAGCAGTATATTTGGAAATGAGGATCATGAACTCTCATGTGCCTGGGCAGAATCCCAAGCCTGCACAGAGGCATGAGAGTTTAGTCAGCCAGCTGGGCAGCAGTGGGTGATTGGCTAATTAAATCCATGATGGTTGGTTGTGGTCACTTAGAACACGTTTGCTTGAATACAAGTAAGAACTTGCTCCAGACACGTGCTGGTACAGCTGGTGGACTGGAAGCTGTTGCCAAGTTGGTGATGCTGCTGTTGAAGTGCTGAGTTAATCAAAATGGTTCACTAGTGTGGTTGCTTGATCTCTGGACTGGACCCAGCTGGTGTCTGGCTAGTTCCAAGCTCAGGATAATGAGGTAACCTGTTTCTATGTATAGATGTGTACAGGTAACTCAAGGCCAGCTTAAACCCATTCTTATTTTAGCGAAGCTCAGCTTACAGAAAGAAGCATTCATGCAAATTTGCACTTGGATAACTAAATTGTTTTAAAATCTCATTTTTGTTTAAAAGATAGAATACAGATCAATGCTCCCCAAAACAGCAGAGCAACCTTAGCAGATTTGAAATCTATTTCAGATGGTGTTAAATGCTTTGCATTCTACAAAGCAGCAATCCTGGGTTGTTTGACTCTTGGAGGGAGTCAGTGACATCATTCATTATTGCAGTGTGAGGCTTCATGCTCCAGAGGGGGGCTCAGCTGTTTGTCCTGAGGTTTCTTCACTGCAGTGAATGTGACCCAAGGTTTTCAAGTGCAGCTGCCTAAAATCGTGTTCCTATTTTCCTATATTCTTATTTATACAAAAGCATGCACGCTGCCCTAATTGTAGAGGCATAGAGCACTGTTTGCTCCACTTTTTCAGAGTTCATTATCTCTGGAAATCAGCCCTTTTTGGTGTTGTGTCAAGTATAGAAGCAGGAGATTTATTATAGATGCCTAAATACAAGTTTTGGTCTTAGGTATTTTTTTTCATTTGCTCCTTTTGCTCTTTGCAATGGAATATAGGATCTTTATTCATCCTACAGAAGATGTCACTAGATCAGTAACTCAGCTTGTGATCAAAAGTGGAGATTGATCTGAAAAGCTGTACGAGAAAATAGGAGAACAAAGGTAGTGGGAACAAAATCATTCTAGATAGCAGGACCCCTATGTTCAGCGACCTGGTGAAATCTACATGCTGTTTTTCTGTGTGATTTTCAAGTGGCAAATCTCACTGCATCCTTTGCTTTTGTACCTGTGAGATTTTCAATGGGTTAGCACCCAGAACAGAAATTTAAAGCAGAATTTGGAAGGGCCTACTCCAGCAATGTAGCTTAGTGGGCACCTCACAACGAGGGGAAGGAGGGCAGCAGGGGTAGGCTGATGAATATTAAGCCTTCAGAACGTGGCTTAGATTGCAAGACTAGGCTGCAAGCAATTTATTTATTATTGTGTGGTTCATTTCAAATTTAGGTCGACACACAAACTGTTTTTGCACAGGGATGCTCTAGCTGATTGCGTGTCTTTAGCTTTACTTTAATCTGCTGTGCAAGCCATACACTTGAATTGAAAAACACCTCTCTGGTGCTGAGGGTTCATTACTCATCTCTCTGGATCCCCTTAGCATTTGTTCTAGACATATCTTTATTCTGGCTCATAAAATATACATTGGACAAACATGTCTTTCTGAATACACCAAATGCATGTGGCTCAAAAAATGCTCTTGGGGAAGACTCTTGAGTTTCTTACCAAAGTATTATTTTCTTTCATATTCAATCAGTGTAGTTCAAATGCTGGATTAACTATGATAAAAACTCCAGGGCCAGGAGATTGCATCAGAGTATGTGTTTGGCTTGATTGTTTTAATAGCATTTTATTAAGACACTGTGGCTCTTACTACTATTTACATTTAAAAATAAAAAACACATGAGAAATGCAATAGGGAAGGGTAATAGTCACTCGCATAAAGTTAGAGCAAAGCTTTGTTTTGAATGCAGACATTTTACAAACTTGCAGTGAATCTTTTACTAACCCTGCAGCTCCAGGAAAAGATTTGCCAAAACCATTTTGTTTGGAAGTTTTGCTTTTGACCGCCGTCAGTGTAGTATTTTCTTTCAGGCACTGTTCTGGTGAGCCATATATACCCACAGTTAACTTGCTTATTAAGTCTGTGTGCTGGAAATAAGCCTCCTCTACCACATACTGTCCAGTTCTGCACGATGCCATTTCTTGCTGGCAGGTGACTCCTGTAAATTTCCAGTTCTGAGGAATATGGCTGTTGTAGCTGGATTTTCTCATGTGACAGCCATTTGCATTTATACATAAGGCTGTTCTGTCTTATTAGTTGTCACTTAGACTTGTATGGAGTATTATGAGAGGTCTGCAAGTGTGATACTGATATAGGGGCTGGGTAACACTGCATGTTCTGGCCTGTTGGACAAGGGCATACACTGGACAGAGAAGCTAACAGTGCTCTTGGTCATATTTGGGTATCAAAACTTACTAGAAGAGACAGAAGTTTATGTACTAATAGCTGGTAGCTCTACATTTCTGGAAAGTGGTGTGGTTTTCTGTAGCTTGTTCTGCATTTGTATAAAATATTCTGTTGTTTATTTTCTGACACTTCATCACAACTTAGAATTTTTTTGGAACAAGCCAGGTAACAATTCCATTTGGTGTCCTATTGTTCTGTTCAGGTTAGGTGGCATTCATTGTTGGAATAGTTGATGATTATATTATTTTCCAGTGAAATACAGGTGCTCTGCTTTCCTGTGAGAACACGTGTGCAAACATTCAAAACCCTTAGTAAAACCTAGCATAAATATTAAAGGACACTTTATTTTTTCTTTCAAAAGCTTGTGATTTTAAAAGAGGTAAGATTTATAGTGGTCTGTTAAATACATCCAAGTGTTCAAGTAATATTAAGCAGTGGGTATTACTGTGTTAACTCTTTAGTCATATTTGGCCTAGTGTTCTGCTGTGACACATCTTGAACATTGACAGTGACCTTCAGTTTACTGCTTTCTGAGAGCAGCTACTGAAATTTAGTTACTTTAGGAGGAACTTCCAAAACTCACGCTCTGAGAGTACAATCCATTCATCACTGCTGTTAGTTCAGCCTGACTTCAAGCTGTGAAAATTATATAAATGTCCTGACTGCTATCACTTGTGATGTCAAGGAGCACATGGGTATAGATAGGTAAATATTAACTATTTAGCTTTCATCTGAAGTTGCCCAGAGCAGAGTCATTAAACTGTAAATCATGAAACATCACTTAGAAATTTTATTCTGGTGGTTACAACATCAGAATTTTCTTATGGTGTACATGATAAAATATCAGCAGAGTTAATTGATGAGAGAAGAGCATGTAAGGTGACTTCAAATTAGACCATAACAAAAGCAGGGTAAGGCAAAGGAATCTGGTTTTTGTTCTCTTTATTAAATTTCATTTTACTTCATGCAGATCTTCCACCTGGGTACAGCTGACTCTGTCTGGTGTCATTCAGGTGTTTGTGCCATGCCCCTCAGAACTCCTGGGTGACCAGGAGGTGTCCTTTCTTTGAGCCAGGGTATGCCCACTCGCTCGCTCCCTTGGGCTTGGAGCCTCACTTCTCATATTTTCATATCTCATCCATTTCCTGCTTAACAGGAGAAGCTCTTAGCTTATATCACCGTGGCTTTTCAATATCCCCTTAAAATCATTGCAAGGAGAAGCTTCCATCTGGGCACTGGCGGGTCCTTCATTGTAGTGCTGCCAGTGCCTTTGAAGTCCTGCTGATGTCCTGCTAGCCGACCTGGAAATTGCTTCCTTTTGATGATCTGTAGCAGAGCTTTTAACCTCCTCTTAGGGGGTGATTTCCTGCTTGCTTACAGCGTTGAGACTGGGAGCAGGGAACAAACACAGGCAGCTTGAATACTTCAGATTTTTCCCCCAAATTGCAGGGAGCAGGAAAATGCAAGGCTGTTATGTTTGGTGGGATCTAAAAATAGCTATAGTTGACTCCACCCCTCTATGAATTGCTTCCAGGAACATACTGAGCTGGTGAGCTATTGAATGTGAAGTGTATTTAATAGATGTGCAGCCTATTTCCTACCATCTTTCAATTTTTTCCTGTGCCTTTAAGTGGTTTAAATTTGTCTTTTTTTTTTTTTTGCATGCACTTTTCTGAAGTAAGCCTTTCATTTTGATGTGAAATGATTTAATGTGGGATGAAATTCTGTTTCAGAGAAATCCAAACAATTTGACTTACGTGATTACATCTTCCAGCACTCAGAACAGTTGTATTTAATAATGGAAAAGTCAATAACCTCACAAGTGTATTGGTAAAGTAATTCTGCTTTCTTAGAGGACTTTGTTTTGATCATGCGTTTCTCCTGAACCTTGAGAATTGTCTTAAAAGCATTGCTTGAACGTTGCCCAACTGATTTTACAACACTCGACATCTGTCATGGTTAAAATGGCTGACCAGCTATTAGCATTTAACAGCTTTTATGTGATATACGAGCTGTCTTACTGGTTAGGTAGCAATGATATCAGTAAACTGTTAACTTTTACATGAAGGTACACGGAACTGTGAGCTTTCCATCTAAAAGGGCCTGTGAGTCAGAAGGGCTAATTTGCACTTCTATGACACCTATTTTAGCAGTCAGTGCATTTCTTGAAGTTTGAAGGCTGTAGACTAGTAAAGAAGAAAGCTCCTTCAGGAAAAAGGATCTTCAGTATATTCTGAGATTTAAACATGTCACTCTGTAAGCTCCTGTAAGGGCTCATTTGGCAATGATTTCTGCCTCTGATAAAATATTCCTGCATTTCTCCTGCTAGACAACCAGTTTTGTATTTTCCAGAAGTCAGGACTTAGTTCATTAGCATCTTGGTATCTGTGCTTTTGTGGGAGAAATGGTGCAGGTTTCTTTTATGCATCTTTGCAGGTTTCTTTTATGCATCTTTGCTGATGTTGATTGTTTGACCATTAACCAAATGGCTTTACAGTCTGCTATTGGTAGTGCATTTGCAACTTTCCTCTCTCGCCTTTTGTTAAATATTTCACACATACAAGTGGCAAATACTGAAATTTAACATGCACATTTTTCCAAGCATAATGTGAAATAAAATAGTATGTAATGTTAAATACGAATATGTATGCATATGTAAATATATATAAGATCGTATATAATCTTAAAGCAAGACCGTTGTTAAAAAATGTACTTTTAAAAGAACATATTGTGGGGTTTCACGGTCTCTGACATTCTATACTAGCCTCTCATTATCTCAGTACAATGATCTCAGTGAAGTTTCTTTTATGAGGCTAAATTTTGTATATTAATATGCATTTCTTGGCTTTAACTTTTGCATCTCAATAAAATTCTGAGATATATTCACCAAAAGTAATGGAATGAATGTCTTAAAATTCAGTTATAGTCCTGTAACCTCATGATGACTTAACTTTTAGAGAATACACTGTATTATCAATACAGAAGCCACAGTTTTATTCAGGTAACAAGGCTTTTCCTTTTTGACTCTTCCCTTGTAGTAAGAAATTTGATAGAGCATGGCATGTAGAGGCAGGGTGGCACCTTTCTCTCTGTATAAGCTCAAGGGATGATGTTTGTATTCCTGTAGGACTCCAGAAGGGTCTGTGCTGCTGAGGAGAGTCACTTTGATGTTATGATTTTGTTCTGCTATGTAAATAGGTTCATGTGTTTATTATGGAGCCTGATCCTGTTAGTTGTAAAACAAATATGAGGTACAAGACCAATTTTTTTCAGAAGACTTCAAATTCCAAATGTTGTAACCATGCATACTGACTCCTGAAATGGGGAGAAAAATTAAGTTCCAGCAAGTAAGAAAGACCAAAAAAAAAAAAAAAAAAAAAAAAAAAAAAAAAAAAAAAAAAAAAAAAAGCCGGGCAGATTTTCTTCAGTGTGACTGAGAATATCCAGGGTGGGTAGTTAAGTGTGTTGGTGCTGTTGAACACAGCTCCCCTCTCTCTGAGCCGGGTTGAGTCATGCAGGCCAGAAGAGATTGGCCTTTGGGGCAGCAGCTCAGCCCTGCAGCTGCTGCAGGGGCTGCAACGGGTCTGGCAGGCTGGGACCCGGGTACTGGCACTGTGACACGGCATGGGGCACTGCCTGTGTGCTCTCTGACAGGGCATGGACACTGCCTGTGTGCTCTCTGACAGGGCATGGGACACTGCCTGTGTGCTCTCTGACAGGGGATGGGACACTGCCTGTGTGCTCTCTGACAGGGGATGGGACACTGCCTGTGTGCTCTCTGACAGGGCATGGACACTGCCTGTGTGCTCTCTGACAGGGGATGGGACACTGCCTGTGTGCTCTCTGACAGGGGATGGGGCACTGCCTGTGTGCTCTCTGACAGGGGATGGACACTGCCTGTGTGCTCTCTGACAGGGCATGGGACACTGCCTGTGTGCTCTCTGACAGGGCATGGACACTGCCTGTGTGCTCTCTGACAGGGGATGGGACACTGCCTGTGTGCTCTCTGACAGGGGATGGGACACTGCCTGTGTGCTGACAGGGGATGGGGCACTGCCTGTGTGCTCTCTGACAGGGGATGGGACACTGCCTGTGTGCTCTCTGACAGGGGATGGGACACTGCCTGTGTGCTGACAGGGGATGGGGCACTGCCTGTGTGCTCTCTGACAGGGGATGGGGCACTGCCTGTGTGCTCTCTGACAGGGGATGGGACACTGCCTGTGTGCTGACAGGGGATGGGGCACTGCCTGTGTGCTCTCTGACAGGGGATGGGGCACTGCCTGTGTGCTCTCTGACAGGGCATGGACACTGCCTGTGTGCTCTCTGACAGGGAATGGACACTGCCTGTGTGCTCTCTGACAGGGGATGGGACACTGCCTGTGTGCTCTCTCTGGCAGGGATGGGACCTTTTTGCTGCCTTTGTGTGAGGTGTGAGGCTGTGGGGTGTCAGGTCCTTTAAGCTGGGTGAGGGACATGGTGACCCACTGTAAGGTAATAAATAGAGCATGAAGCCAGAAAGGCTGAGGGCGTAGCTCAGACCAACTGTGCCTTCTATTCTTACTAGGTAGTGTGGTTAAAGGGAGAAGGACACCTTTGGTGTAAATGCAATACTATTCTCAAAAGTACTAATTTAGTTTTTTACCAGAATCAGAATGGTGTTGCTTCTCCTTCTTCTCTTTCTCCATCCCTCCACATACAACAGTTTAATTTATCCTTACCACAGCAAGTCTAGCTGACAAGGAACAACTGGATTATTTGCAATAACTTTAAACTAGAGATTTGTTCACTGCTATCCCTAGAGGCCTAAAATGCTGTTTCTCTGCCTTTTAAAATCCTATTAGTCTTACTTTCTCCATAATTATGAGGGTGATCATATTTCTTTTCCTCTCATTAAGTCACAGGCTCTCTGGATTTATTGGTTAATTTCCAGACCAGTAATTTCTTCTGTAAAAACAAATCCTGCTGCTTCTAGTTTGAGTGATTATAGCAGACAGGTTTTTGAGCTATATAAATAAAGTCAAATATTACTAAAGCTTTGCTTTCACATTAAATTTTAAGGGTGAAGGACTAAGGAAGGACTAATTAAGGTGGATTTTGCATTTGCAGACTGACTGAAGTAAGTGTTCATCTAATGGATATTGTGATGCTTTTAATGTAGTAACACGATAACTAAATAAATAATGCAATTTTCTTTTTGTTGGCCTGTTATTAGGATCCATATTATAGATTTAATGATGTGATGTACAGATGGATCTCACTAGATAACTGGACTTACAGCAGGACGTTCAAAACTCCTTTTGACATCAGGTATGCAGTAAAGATATGTCTAAAATAGTTCTGTGCCATCTTTCATGCAGAATTGCAAGTTAATCCATCCACTCAAAATCTGCTTAATACTTTTGTATCTGATAAATTATGCAATCATGTGCAGCTGTAAAGCTGTTGCTTCAGAACACTTCAGTTGTTGCTTTTTTCTTTTTTTTTAATTGATTGTTAAAAATTACTTATGAATTGTCAGCTGAAAAAAGATAGTACTTAATCTAATTGAAAGCTATCCCATCTAATATCTGGTGGGTATGTGAACCTGATGTGTTCTTGAACATGCTGACTTGAGCTACTTCAGCTGTCATCTTAGTTTGACTATTTAAAGGTACAGTGTAGCTACCCTGAGTCAAAAGTAGCTGAAGCAACTGCTGGTATAATAGTGATACACATTTTTACATTGTCTGTGCCCTGTGTGTTTTTAACTCTAGGTACTCTGACAGTTTTTTGCATGTATGTTTTCTGTTGTAGAAAGTGGCAGAAAGTGAATTTGGTTTTTGAGGGAGTAGATACAGTAGCACAGATCCTGCTCAACAATGTCACTCTCGGGAGAACAGACAACATGTTCAACAGATATGTAAGTAATGTGTTTGTTTCTGTTTATTTCTGCTTCTGTGCTTTCTTCAAAGCCCTTTTGTTCTGAGCACTTCTAGTGCATTCACCTACCCATAAAAGTAGGTGCTTGGATGCAGAAAGTGTTGACTTGAGGACTGCGTGTGTAATCAGGTAAATGTTAGGAAGGGAAGTGTACTTACCTTTTCACTAGCAACTGGGTCATATCTAGAGGTGAATGTGCCTTGTCCTAAATGAGAGGACCAATGCAAGAGGATCAATCAGCTAATAATATAATATATCTTGCTTCTTGGGATCTGTCCCAGCTTCAAGAAAACGTAATATTAAATCTGTTTTATTAGCTGTAAATCTGCTTACTAATTGGTATTAGAATGGTTTACATGTCAATACTGCAATGAAAATGCACGTGCTGTAAAGCCTGTGTATATGTTTCATGCTTTTGGTTTTTAAAGAGGGTGGTTTATTTTTAATATGGTACTTTGGGTAACATTGTCTTGCATTTTTGAGCTTTGCTTATGTCAGCATGAGAGTATTCATTATGGAATGATCTTGAGAGTGGCAAAAACATTCAAACTAATTTTATAGCTTTAAAATACAAAATTATTCTGATATTAACACAAGGAGCAATTCTTGCTTTTATCTTAATCAAAAAATCTGAAGAGTTAAAGGAAGATTGATAGTGGAATAACTGAATTACAAATGAAATCTGGTGTCTCCATATCTCAGCATTTACCATTCTGGCAGTTTTTATTGCAGAAGCACTGGACTGAGACATAAGACATTCTGCCACCTGGGTCTGTGTAACCTAGGACAAACCACTTAGTTTCTCTTTGACTTACTTTTACCATCAGTGAAATCAAAAATTTCATAGAGTTTTTATGAAATTGTAATTATTTACTGTTTGGAGAGTATCTAAAGGCATGTCAGTAGCAGGCTCTGAAAGTCAGAAAAGTGGTATTATTGTGTCCATATTTCTGCAACTTCATTTTGTATCAGATTGTAAGAATTCATGAAATGGCCTTCACTGTAAAACCAGCATATACTGCATTAAATTGAGTCCGGGGTTACGGTGACCCAGGCTTGTGCCTTGTTCACCTGTTCCACATGGCAACAACATCTGCAGGAAGGACTCTCTGAAGGCTCTGGTTTGGGGAATGCTGTTTGCTTTCTAATATCCTGCTGTATGCTACAGGAATAAGTGATTCTAGCTGGGCTGCTCCCAAATTAAAGAAAAATGGCCAAGACTTGGCTTTTCACAAATGTGCACTCTGAGGAATAAATGGGTATTAGCTATTGGAACCACATTGTCGTGATAGCACAGGATAATTCTGAAATGGAACATTTCTTCTGTTCTCCAGCCACACTGAAGGGGATTTTGTGACCTGGTGAGGAAGCCCCCAAATGCTTCATTTGGTGCTGATGTAGAATGTGTGTCTTACATTTGGGGGATTAGAATGCAACTCATTTCATTTGGGGAATGAACTACTAGCTTTACAGCATTCATGGACTAGGCAGGTCAGTGCCTTGTGGTGGATGAGCTGGCAGCACAGTGTGAGCTGGAAGCACTCTTGTATGGAGCAGCTCTCTGAGTTGGAATAAGGTGTCTTTCCAAAGATGCAGATGGGTTCTGGATGAGGAATGAGGGTAAAGATTCTCTTGCTGTCGTTGTCCTTCAAGTACTTCTCTGTGCAAGCAAAGTGCTGCAGCCTGCAATGAGAGCTTGATGTGAAGAAAGCGGTTTGCCCAGAAACATCTTTTCTTTCAAAACCAGAGCACGCTGAGACTGTATTTCAAAGGCTTTTGAATAATATATATATGGCATTAAAATCCCCATGTAATAGTGATTATAAATCTCATAGATAAATGTCAGCATTGTAATGGTTTTGTTCTGTGTTTTGTCCTAGAGCTTTGATATTAGCAGTGTGATCCAGGAGGTCAATTGCGTTGAGGTCCGTTTCTTGTCAGCCGTTTCGTACGCAGCGGAGCAGAGCAGATGTCACAAAGCACACAGCATCCCCCCGGCGTGCCCTCCACCTGTACAGAAAGGAGAGTGCCATGTTAATTTCATCAGAAAGGTAGGGGCAGAATTGTCTGTCTTCAGTCTGGGAAAGAGGAATGCACCACAAGCTGTCCTTACAGTTGTATTCTGAAACCTGCAATGTTGTTTTGTAAGCAGGGCATACTTTTCATTGCAGCTTCCTTCTCCCATCCCCCCCAGAAACCTGTACTTTTGTATGTTGACAATACAGGAGGTGTGAGAAGGCCAGGCTTCATATCTAAGTGATAAGAATGTTTAAAAGGCTGTTTTCATCAAAGAGTCAGCAAGGAGACTTGCTGCTAAGAGGGCAGGATAGCATTGGGAAATGTGTAGTCATTCCATTTTGATCCACTGGGTGGGTTTAGCAATGTATGCTGACAATAGAGTTCACTGTTGCAAATACTAGTATGTTATAGCCAAGGCTGTAAAAATCTCATCCAAGCAGCTTTTTGAGTGTTTGCTGTCGCTCATGTGCTGTGCTGTTTATCCTGGGCAGCTCTGGCACGTCCCAAGAAGTGTTATCTAACAGGGAACCTGTTCTCTTCTTATTAGTGTTGTCAAGTGTGACTTATATGTACATATTCAATGGAAACAACAGTGTATTATAAATGAATGAGACTTAGAAACTTTGATTTAAAATATGGCTTCTTTGTGTTAAAACAACTCAGGGCAAACTATCATTTGAGTAGCATCTCTTGTATTTCTGATAGCTTTGCAGCAGACAGAGGCAATGTCTAGATGATCATATTTTCTAATTTCTCTTTTTGGGTGTTTTTGCATATTTGTTTCCTCTTAAATGCCTTTCTTGATAATTATTTTCAAACTTTCTAATAAAGTCCTTCTAGAGTCTCCTCAAAAATGACTAGGATTCTGTAAATCTGGTATTTAAACTTGGATATAATTTCCTTTAAAATTTATTAATGTAAACATGGACTCCATGTTGTCCTGGAAAGATCCTTTAGGATTAAGATGCTGTCTTTATTTCTGCTTGCTGCTACTTTAATTTTCTCTACATTTTAGAAAATTTAATAGTTCTTCTGAGTCCACTGTGTTTCTCCGAAATCAGTGCAAGGAGAGGCTTGGAAGGAATAGTGCACTTACACAACTGTAGTCTTATTTATAGAGCAAAAGAAACCTGGAATGATTTTATGCCTCACTGAACTATACCTTTACATTTGTTAGAAAGTACCCTAATGCTTTTTCCTCAAATGAATTTTTGACTGTACTTGGAATGCAAAATGTTTCTGGAAATTTCTGGAGCAATTTCCAAGTATTGGCAACCACAGCAGCTATGTCACATCTGAAACTAAACAAACATACCAGGGCATTGCTATAAGCTGGTTGCTTCCCATCTGAAAGTAATGGAGAGCTATTTACACATTTCAGGTGCAGTATTAAGTGCAGTAACCTTATCTAAATCTGAGTAGGAATTTGTGGCAGAACACAAACCTGTCACTGCTAATGTACCCCAGTGATACAGGCATATTGTTCTTGTGATGTACTGTTTTTGATAGCAGTCTCTGCAGTGTTTTTAGTGAAACCTGTCAGTGATTCATTTGTTTATTTTTTATAATGCGAAAATTATTTCCAATTGGACATGTTTTCTAAGAATATGTTATCCCTGGTTTTCTGTTTGAAGTAGGTGCAGTGTTTGCTTCCTGGAAGGCTCTTTTGCAGTTTGATAGACAGGGAGGCTGACTGGCAACACAAGGGATAGGCCAGGCTTGTGCAATGTTGTTTGCCCAAATTAGTATGCCTTGGCTGTAAGTTATTAGTCTCTAAATTTAGAACTGTGTGTCACTGTACAAGACTTTAGGAGATCTATTGTATTTGCTTTGGGGGCTGGGGCTGTGTGAAACTTGGAGGGCAGCTGAATAGATGTTGTCAAGGGATTTGTTAAGTAGAGGTCTGACCAGGTTTGAAAACAGCTAAATGGAAATTAGTGTACGTACTTCTCTGCCTGACCAGCATTTTATAATTCTGACAGTTATTGTGATGTTAGTACCAGAACTAAGCTACTTCTCAACCATGTTTTTGTTCCCTTTGTTTTTGTATAAGAGAACTATAAAAAGGGGAGAAACAGTGAACATGACTGAACTACACAAATACTCCAGACATATCCATTTCTTTCCTTGTATTACTCTGTGATGTTAAAACTAAAAATAGGAGATAAACTATTTCATGTATGGTTTTTAATTTGATACTTTTCTTGTAGAATACTGTAACATTTCTAATTGTCAGTTTTCTGCTTAGTTAGTCTTTTAGGTGTACAATTAAATACTGACATTACAAACTAAGATAATTCACAGCTGAATTGAGAATAATCTCCTGGATTGTTTTTTTTTTATCTTTACTGTTTGGGGTTTTGTTGGTGTTTTTTTAGCGATGCGCTAAGTGTTGTTTTACTCTTTTGGTAGTACAAACTTTCTCCATACTTGGACATTTAATACAAAATTTAATTTTTTGTATAATACAGGTAGTAGCAGCAAAGTTCTGGTTGTGAAGTAAGAAAAAAATACCGTAGGGTCTTCTGGATTTATGGAAACCGGAAAAATTCTTTCAGTGCATGTCAGTATTTTATTCCCAGATAGCAAATGTCTTTTATTTCTGGCAAGGCATCAATGTCTATGTGAAAAACAGGTATTTGTAACATAATCATTCTGTTTTCCAGGAGCAATGCTCATTTAGTTGGGATTGGGGCCCTTCTTTTCCCACTCAAGGAATCTGGAAAGATGTTAGGATTGAGGCCTATAACCATTATCATCTGATTTATTTTTCTATAACTCCTCTCTTTGGTAAGTCTCTTATTTCGTCTTGTTATTGGTTTCACCTTTAGAATACAAACATTTTATTGGTAAGCCAAATTAACTGTCAGGTAGGAAATGTTCTATGGGTTTTTTATGACTTTGTATGTAGTTCTTTCCAGAGCACACCTTTATTGGGTATTGAAACAGTACTTCAATACAAACAATAACTGTTAAAAGTGTTAGAATTCAGAACTTTTTTTTGCTTAAAATCCCTGAATAACTGCAGAAATAAATGTAGTATAATTGAGATTAGCACCTGTTCTTTGATTTTGAAAAATTTCCTTTCTAATGGCATGTGTTTTCACCAAGACTCCCTGTAAATATGTCTCACTTTCATCTCACTTTCATTTCAAACAAAGGCAAAGCTGCTATGGGAATTTGGTTTTGTGTTGGAAGGACAAATGCAAAGTGAGCAGAGTTCGAAGAGTGCCTAGTTTTCAGGGCACAACATGAACTCTGAGAGAAAAAAGCAAGTTGTGCTATGCAAGGATAATTGTTAAAGCTGCAATTGGAGAGGATAACCTCCTGCATTCTTGTACCTAACATACCAAACCGGTTTCCTCTCTTGCAGTGGTCTCTGATTTTCCTCTCCTTTGTCCTGAAGATCATTGCAGCTGTGCAAAAGTAGTCAATTTTCCCTTGAAACTTTCTGCAAATGGTGATATTCCCGGTTGTAGACCACCCACATGCTTATTTTCACTGCCTGTTGACCCAGTGGAGTATAGGCTAGCACGTGGGTCCTCTGCAGTGGGGTGAATTTTGGCTCTTGGGACTAAATTTGTTGTGTATGAATGAAAGAGGAAGACATCACTCCATGGCTGATTTTAAAGCGTCCTGAAATAGCTGCAGATCCTAAATAGAATTGACGTGACTGGAATTTCCATGGAAAGCCCCAGCACAGACTGTGTGCTTTCTGAAATTTAGTTACAGTAAAAATCTTTTCTGGTCCCTCCCACATTCCCACAACTCCACCTTCTGGTAGGTAAAGTCTTGCTCTCTGGGTAAGTGGAGAGAGCAAGCCTCTTTCCTTCAGCAGAGAGTGGCTTGGGACCAGAGCAAGAGCTTATTAGTATTCAAACATAATAACGTTTGAAAAAGAAAGAATAAATGAACAACCTGAATTTAAGCTGCATATGTACTTTTATTGTTCATCAGATTTAGTGTCATAGCCTTTTGACCACTGAGTCTGTGAAAGATTCATTGTTCTTGGTTTCTCTGTCTAGACCCCACAGTTCAGGCAGTTAGGAGTGGGTTGGAATTTCTATATGCTTTTGTAAGGGAGGAAGAATGCACTGTAATATCTGACCTTTGTAGGGTGGGTACTTTTAAACCTTTTCCACATTTCAGAGAATTGGTCTTCACTGGGTAATGCTGGGTGTAATATAAACTTGGGAACTCAATCATTGCTCTTCATTCTGTGAAAAACAGTGAAAATCACACCAGGGCTGAATGCAATTCTTTGTTTTTTGGAGTGAGCTCTCTTTCTCTTGTGAATCAAGGAGAGCTAGACTATATAAATGAAAAGAGAAAGCAAGTTATTAGTAATTTGGGCATACAAAATGTGTCTTAGTTCTAGTTCTCCTTCTTTTCTGTTTTGTTTGCTTTTGCTTATATGTTAATCTGCAATATTTGAAGTATAGGATTAGCCAGGCTGTGTTAGTAGCTAGGCAATTCAACTGCTGAAGTTAGTGGGAAATTTACACATAGATCTTGAGTACCCTTGACCCTGGCTCTCCTTATTCAGTAAGGTCTGTAAAAGAGAGGATGCTCTGTGGTAACTTCAGAGAGCTCTCAGGAAAGTCATTAACTTGTTTCTTTCACGACACATGGGTGGGAGAAGGGACATAAAGATATAGCCTGTCAAGTCTAGACACGGTGGGCCCAATTCATCCCCAGTGTAGCTCCATTCATTTTGTCCAGTGAGTCTGGGATGAATTCAGCTCGTTTTCTGTTAATACTGTTTTTGTTTCATTGACAAAAGTGATTGTAGTGGCTTGTGATTACAATCTTTCCCAAAGAGTACCATGTTCATATGAGTGCTGACTAAAAGCAAATACAATGTCTATGGGAGTTGGTGGGAAAAAATTCCTTCCTAATGAAGTGACTGGTGTCAAGGTCCCTGACTTTTGTACAGAGCTCTGAAAAAAAGCCTGGATGGCTTTTGAAATAAAAAAAGAGTTAAAAAACATAAATCATATTGCATTGTTCTGTTCCATTGGACTCATATGCCAAACACACTAAATAAGCAGATTAACCATGTAGGTTGGTTCAGACACAGCCTGAAAATTGTTAAATTTAATCTTAGTTTTTGAATTTTTTCTTTAATGAAAGATCACGTTAACTAATTGGTATATAAACATAATTCTTAAATTCCCATTTTTTTCTCCCTCTTCACTTAGAAAAGAGTGCTCAGCAGTGGTGTCTTGAAGTCGAGTCTATTTTTGATGTAGTCAGCTCCAAGCCAATTGCAGGTCTTGTGACTGTGAACATTCCCAAGTTACAAACGCAGCAAACGTTCAGTGTGAAGCTTCAACCTGGAGAAGGCAGCATTGTGCTGCTTGTAAACATCAACAAGGTAAAGAGGTGTGTGTGTGGAGAGCTAGTTCAGCTGCAAAATGTTTCCCCTGGTTTCCAGTGTGACTTTCTGCCTCCATGCCAGTTTTAGGCCTCCTTCCCATTCCTTAGTGTCTTCCTGACTTTTAACAACAGTTCTGTATCCCCTACAGGGTAGGAGAACAGTTCTTTTCCTTTCTAAAATCTGATGTCTGTGAAGCTATGTAGCTCACTGCCAAAAGGTGATGAAGCCTTAGAAAAAGGTCACATAATCATTGGCCACTGTTAAATGACCTTTTTTGAGTTATTTAGGTAAATAACCTTTGGGTACCCTGTGCCACTTCACTTCACTGGCAGCAGGTATCTCACATGCTATTGTTTACTGGACTGGTTGGGACCAGAATATACTACAATACATAGGATTCTCCCAGGTGAGAGAGGAAGCATTCCTCAAGCCTCTCAGTAGATATTCATTTACTTTCAGGTAAATAAAAACAAAAGAAAATGTTGTGGAGTAATACTCCTTACATTCGCTTATAGTCCTTTCGATAGGCAAATCTCAGGAGGAATTTTTGACTGGTAGAAGGTGCCCTAATGAGGAGCAGACTCAATTAAAAAATCAGGCTCCAGCCAGTGGGCAGAGTGGGAGCCTTGGCAGGTGCAGCAGGAGCCGCACCTGATGAAGTTCTCCACGGGAGCTTCACTGCTGCAGGACACACATTTGTGGGTGGGTGATGTGCTATAAGCAGGAATTTGGGGCTTTTGACAATACTGGCAGTTAATAGCACTAAAGGGTCTGCCCTCAAGCTCTTCTATATTTTACTGGCTCTGCTGTTTTTCTGCACTGCTGTGTAATGCTGCATCTGTTTTGCCAGTTTGACTGCATTGTCTGTGTATTCTTGAGTTCACTTGTCAGCTGTTTGCATGGAGAGAAAGCAAGCAGGGTGTTTATGTTCCAGTGTGCACACTCTGTGACTTGTGTGCTTGTGTTTTGTTTTATTTTGACACAGAAACATAGAAACATGCAGTTTTTTTTACTGTTGTCATCTGATATGCAAGTTACATGAGCAATTACCAATACCCAGTTTCATTTAAGGCAACCATGAGTCTCTGCTTAGCCTTTTTAATGGATTACATTAAACAGGCACTACAAAGTGAAACTTAAAAAATTATTTTTGCCTATGTAGTTGTCCCAGCCTCAGAAGAAATCTGTTAGTGTAGTGCAACTGCAAGTCTGGAAGGAAGCACTTCCTTCAGAGCAGAGGCAGCAGTGTTTCATTATTCTTTGTGCACAAAAGGCTTTGCTGCATGATTTCACATCAGCTGATTTTATGAGAAGCCCCGAAATGTGTTCTCATGTATTGATGAGGCTAACAGAGCACTTACTCTGTACACAGACTTGTGTGGTGCATGTTAGATAGATACTGAGACCTCACCAGAAATGTATTTTTACTTAAGAGCTTATTGCAGATTACGTTGTGGAGTCAGTAGGTGTTCGAGTGGTGCATATTGCAGAGATGTGTATCAGCCTTCCTGCGGTCGCCGTGCAGAGTGCTGTGCTGCCAACGTGACAGCATTTTGCTTATCAGCTAGTGGTGAGCACAGGGGTGACATCATTAGTGGCCAATGAGACATCCAGTCGTTCCAGGCAGCTGTGAACACCCCCTTGTTGTCGAGGCTCTCGCTGACTCTGTGCTTCCGTTTGTATCCATGCAGCACAGAGATCAGAACTTCCTCACCAGCAGTTGTGAGAATTCTCTATCAGAGAAGCTGAAAGATATATTCATGATATATTCGTGGTTGTGTCCAAGTATAGCCACAGCAAAACATATTGCTGGGCTGCTTTCTGGCCTCAATTTGTTTGAAAAGATTGAGATACTCCTTGCATTACTAAATTCAGTGCTGATCCCTCCATTGTTTGGTTGCATGCATTATTGATTTCTTTCCACAATTTTTGTGTTATGCATGCAACTGGCAAATGCTGGCAACAGGAATGAGCAGCAGAAGAAGGCTGCTAGAGTGAAGATAAATATTCTGTCATCTTGAAATACAATCTCTTGGAGATTGGAAACATTAGGGAACATATAGAGACAAAGCAAAAAATTACCGAATGAATAAAAGAATTTGACTTAAAAGCTTGACATAAGTGAAGCAGTCATTATGGTCATATAATACCAGAATCACAGTTGGAAAGTGTTACTGCTGTATATTGAATATTGCATGGGATAGGTAAAAGGACCAATGAGAGGAGGTGTATGATACAGAGCTCAGTGAACAATGGCTGCTCCTGACACAGATATTTGGGGTTTGGAGGAATAGTGTGTCAGTGTACCTCAGCTGAGGAGTGCTAGATGTGTGCCTGCGTGTCCAGGTGTGCTCATAGCCTGTTGTGAACACAAAATGAAGTGATGACCTGGACTTGAGCAGAAGAAATCACACAATCACACTTCTCTCTTTAAGTGATTTTTACCTTAGAGCTGCAGCTGGAGAGAATGTTAGCGTGTCTCAGCTGAAGCACAAAACCTCGTTAGGCTTGTTGTAATTCACTCAAAGATATCTGAGCCCAGGTGGATTTGATACCTCTTGTTATACATATTGCTCAGGCTTTTTTCTCCCTTGTGTGTTCAAGAGTGCTGCATTGGAGGCTTGGTGGCCAAATGGACATGGAAAGCAAACTGGATACAACATGACAACAACTTTCATGATGGAGGCAGGATGCCAGATTGAGAAGTTTTCAAAGGTGAGCCCTAAAGTTTAATTATATCTGGCATTGCACTGTTGATGTTAGGACATCTGCTCTGCATAACAAGTGTCTAGAGCTCTTAAAAGTTTTGCTAAGTTGTAATATGCATGTAAAAATGCTAATGAGAAGTGAGTTTTTTTTAATGTCACAGTGTGTGGCTACCTCTTTTCTGGTAGTCTCACCTTGTGTGGATGCATTTACTTGTGGCTGCAAGATGGTTTACAGTTAACCAGAAACCTCAGAAGAGAAAACATGTTTACTTCTTAAGTTTTCTAGCTTATGAAAAGAAAACAGCGCTTCTAAACTTCATATACCATGCTCTTGGTTTTGTATCATGCACTGAAAAACCCTTTTAGATTTCTGTAAGATTATGCAAAGGTTTATTACTGAGATTTTTTTTGCTAATTTCAGTTTGTAAAAATTTATGGGATAGACACATTCCTAAAAACCTAACATACGTTTATTTATTAGAATGTGGTAGATGTGCTTCAGGCTGAAGAAAAGATAAGGTCTTAAATACGACCATAAAAGTAATATTTGGGTGTTTTTGCATAAGGGTTCCCCTAACACACTGGCTGTTTAATTATCTGTTTGGTTTTACTAAGGAGCCTAGAGGAGGTAATTTCCAACTGTCCATTAGAAATAAAAATCTTAGAGATTAGACTGGCCTCCTTATGTCATGAACATGTGGAAACAACCACATAAATGTATGCGTTTATTAGATGTTTCTGGTGTGTACTGCTTTACTAAAAACGAATCTGGTCACCAGGCATCTGAACTGCTATTTGCTGTAACATTTGTTAGTGTGAAAAAAACTTAGGAAAACTAGTAGCTTCTGGTGTTGTATCTTTATAGGACTAGCCCCTAGTTTGATTATGTAGTCATAATAATAATAATAATTTGCTATGATTAGTGTTCTAATTTTGAAACAATTAAAAAACCCACACTAAGTAAACACAGCATGTGTTGGTTGGAAAAACTGGTGGTAGGTAATACAACTATAAAGCCTCTAAAAAGGAAAATTCTGTTACTGTGTGAAAACTACACAATGATAGGAAAGCTAATAATTTCCATTTGGGTGCTTGTTTCAGAATATTTCATAGAGCTCTGTGGCATGTGATCATGGGGACTTCATGGTCTACAACAGAAGCCTCTTATTTTTTTTTTTTCCTTAAGGGGAAAGAGGGGGGGAAAAAACCCAAATGCACCACATAGTGGGCAGTGTGAATTAACCAGCATATGAAGCCTTTACAGCTTACAGCATGAAGTCTGGTCATCCTTCCCATGTTTTGTGAATCTCTGTCTTGAATTCTGACAGACACACATGCACACACACACCATCACCCCCAGTCAGAGCTGTATGAGTGGAAAAAGGCTCTGTATGCAGTTTTTTCATGTTGTAGCATAATTTTCTCTCATGTCAGCAGGACTTAACAGCAACATTCATATAGCTTAATAAGAACTTTGAGTAGTTCAGGAGATACAGTCAGGGATTAATGTTCCTGAAAGTTGTTTTGTTGTCAGTTCTGTTGTCCATGTTGTACTGACTGTGTTCAGGAAGAATAAATTTCCTACTTGCATGATTTTTTTTCCCCCTCCCAGAAAAAAAGCAGAGGTGAGGCATTTCACAAGTGGTTTGTGTCCCTATGAGTATCTACTTAACTTTGGACAGGAGAAAACAGAAGCATGAGAACTGTACATGTGAGAAAGCACAGCTTGATCTTATGTCAGATTTGTCTACTCCAAACTTGAACTACTTTCTAGATTCTGACATGCTAGCCTTCAAAACTTTAACCAATCCTTTGGGAGTATTTCTGGGTGGCCTTCCAGTATGTACTTGCAGGAACTCTATAGAGCTCTAGCCAGCAGTGCTGGGAATCTCTTTGGCTCAGAGAAGTACTTACTCATTTCTGTTCAGAGCAGCAGAAAACCAAAGCAGAATAAAAGCCAACATCTAGGATAGGATGTGGTTTGGTTTTGGCTTGGTTTTCCATTTGAATATTTTATTCTAGAGTTTGTTTCTCAGGATAACGTGAAACAAAGTCATATCTTACAGTGACATTGGTTTTCTTGATGGAGGGTCCTGTTTGCTATTGATAAGTTGCTTATTTCTTGCCATCCCCACATTTATTACCTCTTTCATTGCCCCATGAAGCATTTGTTTGCTTTTCAGTTCTATTTCCCCATCTTTCTGTGTGCTCATTTGTCCAGCATTGTACTCAGAGTTTTTTGGTTTTTAAGGCTATTTTTGTACTTTTAAAATCTTGGCCTCCAACAGTCTTTCCTTCCATCCCTTTACACACTCTTTTCCCCTCAGGCATTTTAGCATGACTTCCAGAAGTCTTTCTTTCTGGCTTTGTAGTTTTCACACCACTTTCATGCTGTGTTCTAATTTGTTAGGTCGCTGGGTTGTTCTGTGATCTTAGTTCAGCTCTAGGCATCTTCATCCTTATTACTTTTCCTACTGCTAAATATGGGAATGCCAAATGTGATCCACAGGTCACTTAACTGTGTACAAAGCCTTTGTATGTGCTTTAAAAAGGTAGGTATCTGTTTCATAATTATGCTCAGAACCAGCTGATTGGTCTGTGGTGGCTAGAGGGCCCCTTGTGCGTGCCCCAAGGCTGAGAGAAATGCTCAGCCCCCAGGCAGCAAGCTCTATCAGACATTTAAAGGTGGCCAAGGTCTTGGTAGCCAGGAGGGCATGTAGTCAAGCTTGCCAGATGCTGGTTGTCTCCCATTGCCCTTCTTTCACCCCCCCAGGCAGAAGGAAGCTGTATTAGGAACAGGAAGATGTGCTGTTACCAGCTGGCCCCAGGGGAGCAATGGAGTTGTGCTGAATCTTGGAGGCCTGGGAATGTGAGCTGAGGCTAAGGAGCTTTTTCTCTTGCTCCTGCTGTCTGGGTGGTCCTGGCTGAGTTTTTCAGCCTCTCAGGTTGCCTTGGGTTTGGCCAGTTGCATGAGTTCCACTTGAGCAGGAATAAAGCAATGTCTCATTACTACTGTTAGTAATAGAAATGCTCCATTACAAATGCACTCTGAGACAGTCCCAACCTGCCTGATGACATCTCTTAAGATGACATCTCAAGTACTTTGGCAGCTCCAACTGCAAGTCCCATTCCACTTTGTGCCATAAAAATAGAGCCACAATGGAGACTGAGGAGTTTTTCTCCAGGTAATTGAATTCAGTGTAGAAAGGTCAGAACTTTTTCACATACTGTAGTTTCTCTCCGGTAGCCTTCAAGAGTTAGAGTAACTGTGAAAATTGCATGAAACTTTGGTTATTATTTAAATTCAACTTTTCCTGTTAAACTAGGTCTGCAAAAATCTAGGAATGGTTGCTGCCATGATGCAGAGCTGTTTAGGTTGAGCTCAGTGATCTGTGACCTCTGCTAATGCATCTGGTTTGTCACATGCATTGTCTCTGTCCAGGTGTTTGGTTAATAATTGTCCAGTTAACTTAGAGGCATCAAAGAGGAATCAAAAAGTGGTGATTTCCTTTTTCCTCCCTACTGCTAGAAATAGTTTTCTGTCTATATGTGTGACTTTTGATAAGCTGAATGTTCAGAAAATGCAGTCCCATAGTGGGATTTCCCTTTTCAATAACAACCATGTCTGGTGTGTGAAATAAAGAGTTGCATTTTGTATTAAAGACAGGTGTATCATTTGCACTTAACTAGGTTAATTTTAGCCTGGTTTAGTGACATATACTTGCCTCAGCTGAAGCTTGTGGCAGAGGGAGAACAGGCTGTACTCTACAAACTGACCTTTTGAAAAGGTAAAGCAAATAGTCATCTGAGAGAGGAGAGGTTGCTATCTAAGGAGTAGTTTAGAAAAAATTTGTTTCCTGCCCTTCTGACTCAAACCTGTTTTGGCTAAAATTTACTGTGAGCTTTCCTTCCCTTTATTTAATTTTCCAGTTTTCTCCCTATGATAATGAGCAACAGGTGCAATAAAGAAAATGTGTTTTCTTCCTGACTTAAGGAAGTTAAACTGGAACAGGGGTCCAGGAGAAGATGTTTAAAGTGTCCCTGAAAGAGCTGTTTTCTGGAAGAGTTTGGAGGTGTGCAGGAGCTGATATGGCAGGTGGGGAAAGCACTGTACAAATAAGGGGTCAGTGCTGTTGCAGTGCATTAACTGCTCCCTCATGGCTGTTTGTGTCAGTGCAGTCAGGATACCCCTCAGAGCAGCATTGTTGCTTGTAGTGAAGTCCTAGAAATCATCTGGAACTATTTCCTGGGAGCTTTAATTCCACCTGCAGCAGGAGAAAGGAAGGTTTTCTTGTTTCAGCATCAAAATGCTGTGTATTAGGCTAAAAGAGCAGCTGTAAAAGTTTGGCCTCTGCTTCTGCTTGAGATGTGCTTTATCTTTAATACTTTACTCAGAGTAAAGTGTTTATTTAGCTGAACTGGTCACTCTGAGTCATTATTGCTGATCATGCTGTTCCAACACAGCTGTGATGGCCAGCGGGCCTTTCACTTGCAAAGTGGCATTTGTGTTTGCATGGGTGTTTTTTTCTCTGTAAGTGTTACATCAATTTAAAAAGTGTCATTTCAGAGTAGTAAAAGAAGATCTTGCTCGTACAATGTGAATCTCATTCTAGCCATTCAGGGACAAGACTTAAAACTGAGCTGCTACAGTCTCCTGGTAAAAAAATTGCAGATTTCATGGTGCTTCTGATCTGGTGGAACCCCTGCATTCCTCTTTCTGGCCTTCAGCTGGACTTTTGACTGAACTCTGCAAAAACCAAACTTCACGAACTGTCTCTCCTTACATACATGTGTGCACATGTACAGTTGTTTGCTCATGCTTTCTCTTTCTCTCTCTTAATATGATAGCAACTTCAAAAAGTGAACAGACTTATTGGAAGAATGCTTTCTAGTACTGTTACAGGGTGTTTTCAGCAAGCAGGAATTTAGAGATGAGTCCTTTGTCTTTTGACTCCTTGACAAATTCTGAGCTGTTACTGTTCAGTTGTACATCCCTTTTGTAATGATTTTCTTTATTTATGTTGTTTTAATTCCTTTTTTGTCAGCTTTAAATCTAAGTTTCATGTCTTCACAGGTTTATTTTCGGACAGTAGAACTTATTCAGGAGCCTATTCCTGGCTCACCAGGTCTGAGTTTCTACTTCAGAATCAATGGCCGACCCATTTTTATTAAGGGCTCAAACTGGATTCCAGCAGATTCTTTCCAGGACAGAGTGACCTCTGACACGTAAGCCACATTTGATGTTCTCTAAGGATAAAGGATAATGTTTTCCTCCTCCTGATTCTCTCTACACCCTTTATCAAAGGTTGGCTTTAGTGGGTAAAACTTTCAAGGTAGAACACTAATTGTTGTGGGTGGGAGGGGGAGGCTACAGAATTAGGGCTTAATTAACATGAACAGATTTGAGTGATGTTCAAGGCATGTAGGTGCAGTTGCTGGTGGGAAGGTGGTTGCTTGCAGTTCATAGTTACTGGCCTTTTGGGTATTTTTAGGGATGATCCTCAGGCTGTTTGACCCTGTCTGGACACATCCATTGGTAGTCAGAGGATGTGCACTTCATCCGTGTTCTAACTCATATCGTGCAGGGTTATGTAGGTCCATGGCAGTCTCCCCCCTTTTCCTGATCTCATCTAAGCTACTTGGATTTCAGTGCTCAGCACCACAGAGATTCAGGTGGGATAGGGGCTGTCCTGTACTTGGACTAAGCTTTGCTCTGGGGTATTGGGGAACCAGGACAGCAGAGCATGCTGCAGTGTGCATTCACATGCAATTTAGAGGCTACCAGTATGATTTAAGGAAAAATGAAGCCTAAAACCCATAAAATGAGATTCCCAGTCTCAGTATTTCTCCTCACCCTCTTGCTCCCCTATTCTCTCTATGCATTATGGAACTCAGGAAGAGATTATACATTCCTGATTGCATTTAAAGAGAATTTGAATTCAAGTAATTGACATACAAAGCAAGTAATATCAGAGGAGAAAACACCAACAGGATTAATAAAACATAGTATTTCTAAATTTGGTCCTGCCAAAACTTCTGTAAAAGCACTTACACATGTGTCACTCCATCTATTTTTTAAGTGTTAACAGGATCAAGCAGTTTTTTCTGTGCAAAAAATTGCTTTTTGAGAGCTCTGTCCAGACATGAAGGTTTAGAAACCAGAGTATTTTGATACTTCCTGTTAGAGTTATAAGTCATAGATTGCCTACTAATGATTTAGATTTGGGTGGTTTTTTTGGTAGGGGCATTCATTTCTTCATTTTTTTGTATAACCTGAGAAATTCTTAACTAATATAGCTTCACAAAACTTGTATATCTCCTTTTTGTATTTGACAGACTAAGGCTACTCTTGAAGTCTGCAGCAGATGCTAACATGAATGCCCTTCGGGTTTGGGGAGGAGGAGTATATGAACAAGATGAATTTTACGATATTTGTGATGAAATGGGAATAATGGTAAAAACAATAAACACAGAATAATTATTTAAAAACTGACAAGAAATGAAAATCCACTTCAAATTTAAAAAAAGAGAATTAATACATAAGTTCTAACCATCTTTCCAAAGGATACTGTAGAGTATCAACACAAGAGGTCAGATTAACCTGATTTTTTGGTTGACTGGTTGGGGTTCTTTAATTTCTTTGTAATTTTAATGGTTTCTGATTGCAGAGGCTGTCTGAATCTGGAAGTGATATTTTGGAGACTTTATTGTAGAAGGTCACCATTAGGTAGAAGGTGGCTATGCTCTTCTCAGCTTTGGAAATGGATTTTATTTATTTTAAAAGTATTTTCTTCTTTTTAGCAATAGCTGAAAAGGGTTGGGTAGTTTTGGTTCAAACTTCTCATTTTGTCCAAAGACAAACATGGAAGGCATTATCCAAGGGGCCATTTTGAACAAGTTATAATTGAATATAAGTGTTGCTGTAAGGTGAACACCTGCTGCAATCACTAATCCTAGATGAGTACCTTTGATTATATAAGCTTGGAGGCATGTATTAATAAGTTTTGATGAAGTAGTGACTAGATGAATGAAGGCCAAGTTGCATCTGGTATTAAAAATCCTGACAAGTGTGTTTGGTCTTAGTCTACACCATAAGAAGTAGGGAAACAGAATTCATACCTTGCTGCTTTCAGATGGGTGTGCTTGCAAAAAAAAAAAAAGTTACATCTATTTTAGTGATCTGAATGAGTGTCCTGATTTTCAAGGCTTCTGAGCACTTACAGTTCTTCAATTTTTGACACTAGGCTCCTTAAGTAGGCCACATAGATCTGTGTCAGTACAGTGCTCTGTGCAAGATTTAGATCCTATTTAACAGCCAAAATAGCAAGTAAGTGTAGAAAATCAGATTCTTTTTTGGGAGGGGCAGTGGGGGAGGCTTTTGGTTTTGTTTCTTCTGATGGTCTTGTAAAGGCTTAAAAGTGCATTGGAGTCAAACTGTGCTTAAGGAAAACCAGTGATAGCTCACTGAGAGAAATAGTGAGAAAGTTTCTTTCAATAGAGAGTTTTGACACCAACAGTCACTAAAGGATTATGAGTGATTCTGCAGCAATAGCTTTGCTTTTTCTGTACAGTGTTAGGATTGTAACAATTATTAATGGCTCCATTATCCCCCACTGTCGTATTCTTTATCTTCAGTTTCCTTAGGGAATGTATGCTGAAAAGAGCCTTGGAAAAGCATATTCTCACTGCAATGAAAATGAAATTCTATGAGGAGCTGGTCTCTGTCTCTCAATATGTAGCATGGTGTTAGAAAAGTGGAGTCTCCTACAGTCCCCTTTGGGTTAAGGTGCTCCTTCCTAGAGCTCTTTTCCTTAACATTTTAGACAGACTAGAAGGAGTCTCAAGGTTATGGCAATTTAAAAAACAAAACAGGTAAACAAGAAATCTTATCCATCTCATTGGGCTTCCGTTCCCATTTTTGTAATTCTGCTGCAAGGTACAAATGGAGTTTATTGTTCTTGAATTGAAAGGCTTGCTGTTCTCTAGGAGTATCTACTTGATCTTTCTTTGAAGAGAAAGATTACTGTGTTTTTAGAGCATCTAGTTTGTTTCTGCCCCTCTTACTGGGTAAGATTTGCTGGTTTTTAGATAATTTTGTATGGAGGTGTTTTCTTAACAAGTACACATTAAGGTCTGTTAAGTGTGCTCAGTGCCACATCAGAAGAATTATTGTCTCTTCTCATTAAGTAGTGGGGATTTGGTGTTACACCTGCAGGAATAGTAAATAAATATGAAATTGTTCTGTTCAGCTGCAAATTGCTACATGTTCATGTTTCTGATTATTCTGTTGAAAATCACAGAACTTCATCTACTGAGCAGTATTCCTCTCCTCAATGTAGGCTGTCAGGGGCTGATTCCTAAGGGTAAATATTTTGTAACCCTGATATTGAGGATAACCACAGTGGAGTATGCACATACTTGAGCCCCATGGTCAATGTGATTTGCACAAAGGACTGTGCATCCCAATAGCCATATATTTTGCAAGTATGTAAAGTAACTTGCTGACAGTTTTCTTTAATCTTTCCTTTCCCTTATAGATTTGGCAGGATTTCATGTTTGCGTGTGCACTATATCCAACCAACCAGAATTTTTTAGAATCCGTAAGAGCGGAAGTTTCTCATCAGGTATTTTATCCATGTGTCAAAGCTCTATTTCACGTTATCTATTTTTCATTGACTGACTGTGTAAGTTAGCTTTCCAAAAAAGGTTGTTTTGAAGTTTTTGTTAGTGTGCCTTTATGTAGCAGACACAAAATGTAACCTTGCTAAATCTTATTGAACTCCTCTGACTGCTTGCAGTTAAGAAGACTGCACAGAATTTATCCTGCACACATGGCTGAGTAGAGGTCCATGGTACATACACGCATAAGACAGATGAATGCCAGAATATTAGAAATTTTCCCTTCTGAAAGTGTATATTACAAAACTTTGAGGCTGGTGGCAAATGGAGGGAATAGTGAACCATGTGGCAAAAAAAGGGAATTGTAGGCTTAGCATACGTAATAAAATATACATGTGGACTTGTAATTCAACTGGTAGTAAAGTGATTATTTTAAAAAAAAATTCATTGTTAAGATAAATAATTTTGCTTGACTTCTGAAACTGTAAGTTGTATTTCAGGTGCGACGCTTAAAATCTCATCCATCAATTATTCTGTGGAGTGGTAACAATGAAAATGAAGCAGCAATTGCAAGCAACTGGTTCTCCATACCTTATCCTGACATAGGAGTCTATATCAAAGACTATGTGACCCTTTATGTGAAGAACATACGTGAAATAGTTCTTCGTGTAAGTAATCTCAGGAAACTCTAGGAGGATATGGTTTGGCAAAAGGTTTTAGTGTTTGAGCAAGCTGGGATTTTCCTTTTTTCTTTTAATCCTTTTAAAGGGATGAAGAAGAGCATTTTGAGAAACTGCTCTTTCCAAGATCTTCTAAATAACTCTCTAAACTCAAGAGTTATTCTCCAAATAAAAACATATTTAAAAAATTACTTGTCTTTAACATTTTATGATGTGTAAAGTAAGACCTGAAAGTGTAGTAGATCTTGCTGCTTTTTTCCTTTCTCCTTTTACTATGTCCATGAGTGCCTTCACTTCTAGTGGACAAAAATTAGCTTGCCCATTAATTAATTTATCTCAATGATCAGGTTTTCTTTATGTAATTTTGTTGAAGAATACTGTGAAAAGCATTCAACAGCCCTCCGATCTTTTAAGAGCAGTTGAAAAAATCTATAAAGATGTTATTTCTTCAGTACGTGACCGAATGTTTTTTGTTCTAAGCAGGTAAAGCAAAAGTGATGCTAAACATTGAACTCATGCTGTGTAGTCATTGTATTGATTTTGTAAACAAAATATTGGTATTCTACAGTATATGAAGGCAAAGTAAAATATTTTGATATAAAATTTAAACTGCAAGTATGCAGTCCACAAACACATGGCATCCTTAATGAAGTCTAGTGTGATTTTGCACAGGTTTTTAAAGGTTTATTTATCCTCTTAGAAGAGGAGATTGTAGATTTCTGTACTGAGCTGTGTGTAAAGGTGTGCTGTGGTGTTTTTGTGATTAGCTACATGAGTTGGGTGGCCAGTGTGTGTGCGCACCAAAGTGAGGTGTTCTGGCTTGGTACTTGTGCAGCATTGCCATCCAAGATGGACCCATTTTTATTTTAATTCCATAGAATAGCTATTCTGAGTGCAAAAAGGAACCATAGAGGGAGATAACTTCAGGTCCTGCGTAATACAGGCCAGCTGAGGAAACCTGTAACTACCAGTAGTTGGTAACTTGAAAAGACTTCTACCTTTGAGCTAAAGACTTCAGGGAATCCAGGATTTCCTACAGTAAATTGTTTCAGTTAATTATTAATTACTCACACCAAGAAAAAAAGAAAGAAGATGATGTGGGAAACAGGATTGTTTCTTAAAATGGGGCAAATGTCTGAGTGCATTGCTGTGTTCGAGTCAATTGCAGTAACTTGTTACTGGTAACTACACTTGGGCCTCTATCTTACTAGAAGTTGGGTGTTGAATGAATTATACCTGCAAAAGGATTCCTTCAGTACTTTGCAGACTATTGTTAAAAGATTTAGTATTCTAAGTCTACTGAGACTATAAATAAAGGCAGCTCTGAATAATTTGAAACGTAACCCTTCTTGTAATCTCATCTATCTTAGCATGCAGAGCCAGCTAAAATGACAATAACCTGTAATGATACCATGCAAGCATTAAAAGCAGAACACCTTGGATTTGTTAGGACTAAATTTAGGTGACTGTTTAATAAGAAAGGAGAAAATCATGGCCTTGTTCCTGTAAAAACACTGCAAAAGTAATAATTTTCCATAAAGAAGTCATAGTATTCCAATATTAATGTTCCTTGAGTATATATTTCACAAGGCACACTTTAAATAGCCTTCATTAAGAATTTAGAGGCATATAAAGATAGAAAATCTCTTGATGTGAGGAGAGAATCCCTCAGAAGAGCAGAGCAAGCAGAATCATGCCCAGCTGTCCTCCAAGAACATAAGGAAGAAGCTAATTAAGTAAGTAAAGATGATGAATGTTAGGACATAAAAAGAGAATGTTCCCTAGGTGGTGACTCAGAAATTTGGAAGAAGTATGGTCTCCCTGTCCCCAAGCCCCTCTTTTCAAAAAATAGTCTATGTATTCAGATGGTAAACGTCAATCACTTTGTAAAGGGGTTGTATTTTTGTTTTGTTTTGTTTTTTTTATATCCCAGGAAGATAAGAGTCGTCCTTTTGTGACATCCAGTCCCACCAATGGCTTGGAGTCAGTCAAAGAAGGCTGGCTCTCCCACAATCCTTATGACACCCATTATGGTGACACACACTTCTATGACTACAGCAATGACTGCTGGAACTGGACAATGTATCCTAAAACTCGTTTTGCTTCAGAGTATGGATTTCAGTCCTGGCCTTCCTTCAGTACCATTGAAAAGGTAAGGCTGGGCTTCCACACCTTGCTGTCTCCTTTGCTCTCATTTAGTGAGGGCAATGAGTCTCTTCCCAAAAAACTTCTGCATCCAAACCATAGTAATGTGTTGTTAGGCATGGTATTGCATAAGTGGGATAGAGGTGTGTGCCTAGGGAGGGCAGGGATGGAACCATTCTGTTTCCCTCCTCGGTGTTCAATATACTTACCTTGATGTTGCAAGAGGGACTTGGTTTGGATGAGAGACTATTATGAAACTGTTATTTCTGGTAGTAATTCTATTTAATGTATAGAGGAGAGGAGAAATATGACAAAAGCTGAATTGTGCTGGATTTTAAAATGTTTTGATTTCTATGTATTAGTTTCTTTCATTTAAATAATCTGTTTCTTAATGTATTGCATGTAAGAAGATTTGGTTTTGTCTCCATTAAATTTAGACATTATAGGTTCTGTCTTATTTATCAAAGTGGAGCAGAGACATACCATGATGTTTGTCCATTTGTCCAGGGAGAGATGTTGATATTCTTGCCTGCTAGCAAAAGGAGTTCAGAATGTTTCTTTCAATTTGCTGGGCAAAGCCTATTATCTGAAGCATTATCAGAACATTAATCTATATTAATAACAATAAAAATTATTCAATCCAGCCTAAAAGGAAACAAATTTAGATAAGATTGTTTAGAGAGAGTAATTACAACAAAAACTTGGCAATAGATAACTTAATGAGTTATGCTTTGTTGTTGTCTTTAGTTGAAAAAAGCTGGTTTATGATAATTTGTTATCAGAGACAGGTTTTGAAAATATATAGACATATTATTAGAATTTATACCCCTACTGACTTACATAACTTTTATACCTCAATGTGTTTGACTAGATTCTTCCATATTAATGTAGGGTGTTTCTGATTTACTATGAATGCAAGCAAAACTCTGAGGTCCCTTGGCCAACCCAAACCTTAGGACAGTTAAGTTAAATGCCACTGAGCCAAAAGTTGCTCTTCTGGGTTGAACGGCAATGTGTGTTTTCATTTATTTGTACAAGGAGTGTAAGCAAAGGGTGTTAGTGGTTAAAAATCTTTGCATGACTGCATGAGGCACTGTAGAAATATACCAGTGTTAAGGTTTTGGATGATATCAGTAGGCTGTAATGGATATCCTTTCCTCAATATCCTGGCTGTCATTAAATGGATAGTCTACCTTTTCATACAGATACCTTATTTTTGTTTTTTTTTAAGGTTTCCTCCCCTGAGGACTGGTCCTACACAAGCAATTTTTCTCTCCATCGGCAGCACCATGAAGGTGGCAATATTCAGATGCTTCAAGAGATTGGGCGTCATTTCAAACTTCCCCAGAGCCCAGATCCTGTAAAGCAGTTCAAGGATATGATTTACCTCACTCAGGTAATAGTGATTCTTCCATAGAAGTAGCTGTCAGTACTTGTTCCATTAAATTCTGTCAGCTGTTAGAGCTGGACCTGGTCCCTTCAGGAGTGTTTCATCATACAGAAAGTTTCCATTCTGAAGAACTGGAGAGTCCAGTTTGGTTTGGAGCTAGCTTGTCTCTCTTTTATTGTAGAGAGACTCCAGTTCCCATGATAGAAGGGCTGAAATAATCAGGGAGTTACCCAGAAACTGGGAGAAAGTCTGTCTGAAAGTATGTGCTGCCTTGGTCTTTCTCCCAGCTGGGCTCACGTAGCTGGGGGAGGATGCAGGGATGTGCTGGGCTTCCATGGTACAAGATTATTCCCAGTGCTGCATGTTACTCCCTGTTCCAGGGTGGGGATGTTTTGCTCTTCATGTGGCCCTTGTAGGCTCACTGCTTTGATTCTTCCCACATGGAAAACACAAGCTTTGGAAGCAGTATTTTTTTTCCAAAGAATGTAGTTCTCTATTAATCAGAGAATTTTATTTTGTTATGGACTCAAATATTGATATTTTAGTAAATACATTTTGAGGTTTTTCCAAATCAGAAGCATGTATTTTGCTTTTCATTCATAGTAATTCAACATCATGCTTGCTTCTTTATTTATGATTTCTGTGCAATTTTTAAAAGATGCTAAGTAACTTTCTAATGCTATTATGCAAATTGAAAGTGCTGTTAATTTTTGGTGTGTTTCAAGAATTTTGGAAACACTCTTGATAGAAGTAACTGCACACTCACTAAGTTTCTAATGTTTGAGAGCTTCTGTCAGCAGGTTTTATATAAAAGCAAAATTGCTTGAGCATTTCTGGCACTCTTGACAAGAGAAAAAGGATAGATGATGCTGTGGAGTTGAAACCGGGGTAAAGCTTTCACCATGAGGTCCTGACTCAAAAAAGCTGAGAGAGTTTCTGTAAGGCCACGTCTGTCAAGGCCTTATTAACAGGTTAAACAATTTAATACCAAAATAAGGATAGCAAAAAGGATAAAGAAAGCAAACTTGCTTTAGTGGTTAACTAGAAGTAATATCTTTACCTTTAGGGCTTTTAACTTTATTTTAAGAATTTCTTTATATTTCCCCAGCCTAATAATAAACTGTGTGAAGAACATATCAGTCTGTTTAGCACCCATTGAGAACTTGGCTAATGAAAAATTCTGAAAGGTGGTTTTTAGATGTCATGAAGAAGGAGAAAAAGAGTGGGAGTGCAACTGAAAAAAGGTTGCTTTTCTTATGCACAGTTTTGACTGTATATTGAGAATGTGAGTTGAGAGTGTTGGGATTTAGACACTAAGGTAATGTATACTGAAAGAAATGCAGCTTAACATCATTTTGCAACTCAGAAGGGGGTTATTTAAATTAATGTTTAAAAAAATACTTATTTTAAATTTCATTTTATTTTCCTTGTCTTTGATTTGCCTTTCGAAGACCATTCTCACTGTATGGAAGTAGCCCCATATGAGATTCTTTGAAGGTAACTGCTTGCAAAGCTGTTGGGAGATGCTAGGAGTAGATCTCCTTTCAGCAGAGTTCCACTGCACTGCAGGTGGATACTCCTCAGGGCTCAAGTTTAAAGTTATGTGCTGTTGCTGTGAAGTCTGTGTTGTGTATCAATATATTCACACATGTTTTGAAAAAGAAGTAAAATCCAATATTCCAAAAATAATTTTTATCTCTTTGTTGACCAAGGTGATGCAGGCTCAGTGTATAAAGACAGAAACTGAATTCTATCGTTTTAGTCAAAGTGAAATAATCAATGGAGAAGGACACACCATGGGAGCTCTGTACTGGCAACTCAATGACATTTGGCAGGCACCTTCGTGGGCTTCCTTGGGTAAGTCTTGTAGCAGTCTGGTAAAAAGCACCAGCTACCAATTGTGTTTTCCTCATCTGGAAGTATCAGAATAGGAAATACAGCTCTGCTCTGTCTCTTGGGCATGTATTTTTGTCCATCCTTTAGAAGTGTGTTACAGATGAGATTTATGATGTAAAAATTGAACATCTAGATTTCTTCTCTAGTCAGCTGGGGGAGAGATGGATATCTCCAAATGTGATTCATTGTGTCCTTAACTGTCTCAGAACTGGGGTGAATTATCTTCTCCATGATGAATTTGATTTTCATAGAACTTCATAAGATATCGCTCACCCAGCGTAGCTTCTGAGGAGCTTTCTTTAGGAGATCACTGGCTGAGATTTGCTGTCTAACTTGGTGTCAGATGAGGTGAATCACTCCTCATGACTAAATTATTCTGTTAATATGCTATTTACACATATTTTTTTTCCTCTTAGGACACAAAACTAATCAGACATATAAGGAGATAAATCATTTAGACAGTAAGAAGTAGGGAAGGAATGAGGCAAGTGTGGCATGAGGGAAGTGGCTGTGTTTTATGTTCCAAACATTTTGTCTAGGAGTTGTTTTGAAATGGAGAAGCTGTCCTATGGCATCTGTAAAGGACTTGGGTGGATTCTCTTTCAATTTTAGTTATTTCTCACATATTTTGGTTTTGAAAATCTTTATTTAAGCATTTCATGTGTAAAAAAATACGAACAAACTAGAAAAAGATAAGAAAAAAAATAAGACTGTCTGTGGACAGTCTTGATGTGCCCTTGGAATAAAATGCCATTTGGCCTGGTTTTGGGAAAAAATTAGCCCATACCATCCTCCCCCTCTTTTTCTGGGAGATGTTTGTCCCCCTCCCTTTCTGTTCTTTTTATTTTTTTCTTTTTTTTTGATTAATCCAAACAAAATAGCTGCAACAACAAAGCAAAAACCAGTAGAAGAAAGAGGCTAATTTATTTAAATGATAAGGCAGTGGTCCAGCTATGATGCTCATCTTTCTGGACTTTCTAGATTTGTATTAGGAAATGGAATATCACAATGTTCACTTTTATGATTCTAGCAATAAGTGATGCTTGTAGGTTTTAAGTGCCCCAAGAGAAAAAGATGCTTGGAAAAGTGTCCCTTTGTAAAGACAGGTGTATTGATAGATGTAATGGTTGTGGAGACCATAAATGTCTTTTTGAGTACAGAAATGACATCACTGTAGAGTATTTATCAAATACTTGAATTATTCATATGTTGTTGAAGTTTAGAAGAAAGAAGCTCAGCAGAGATACAGCTGTCCCTTTGTTTTGTTGTATTCCCTCAGTGAGATGAGGAAAGGTTTAATATTCATTTAATTAGGCAGTGTGGTAGAGGGATTTTGAAATGCTAATGGCTGAAATTATGCAAGACTTGGGAGAAATTAGTTTTATTTGCACTTCAAAAACATGTTTCTGCATCTTGTTAGGTGGCACAGTAGTATCACCAATGAGTGCTTTTATTTAAATCTGTTGCTTTGCAGAAAGTCATGGAGGGGTTTACATAATTTCCGGTACAAAGCAGAAATGTTTGCACGTGGTGGGGAAGGAAGAAGGTAGCAAATGTTTCTCCTTTTAACTTTTACCTTTAAAATGTTTGCTTGGGTTGAATGAAAACACAGCACAGCACTTGTGTCACAGTACTTCTGGGTTCAGCTCAGAAGTAAAAAGCTTTGATCACAACGGGGTTCTGACTGTTAGCACCTAGCTGTGAAGCTGGCTGTGCCTAGTTGGATGCTTTAGCATCTCTGCAGTGTGTTTTGGTGGAGTGCTGTGACACTCCCAGACAAGTGTCACCTTGAGGTACCCAACTCCGTAGTCTTGAGATTGCCTTGAGCAGGTAACTGGCTTTTATTGCAGGTTCAATATTCAGAGGCCCTGGTGAGCCCCGGTACAGGCTGTTCTGAAGAATAATTGATCTGAATTCATGAGGCTGAGGTGAGGAAAGAACTAGCAGCATGTTTCTCAGGTTGCATTTAATGGTGTGAAGTGATTAATTTAAAATCATTTCAGGGAGATCTGTTTATTTGCACTCCTGCCATCAGCGTAGAAGGCTTCAGGGAAGAGTCAGAAAAAAGGGTATTGGGGTCTCATTACAAACCTGATTCTGATTTCCTGTTCTGAAGTTTAATACCACACAGAGTGCAATTCCCTTGTTATTGTCAAGAAAAATTGAGGAACTTGGATTTCTGTAAGAATTTCTTTAAATGTGGGAGGAGAAGAAAACCACCCCAGGGCTATTTTAAATAACTTTTGGCTGTTGCCTTTGGGCATGCATGTCTGTAATAGGAAAGTTTAAACCCAGAGGTTTCTCATGATAACTTCCTGACCTCCAGATTTTTTACATCCATTTTTGGGTGTGTGTTCGTGGTGTATTTGAAATGCAACTTGCCTGTTTTTAAAGAAAGGAATGTAGTTCTGGTCCTATGGAAATCAAGACAACAGAAGAACTGAAAAATACGAGCTTTTAAATTAGCTTCAGTTTTCCTTGCTGTCTGAAGTTACTTTGACAAATGTATTATTAAGATCCTGTTGCTGGAAAAGTTGTCTTTGGAAAACACTTCCTGTGTGAAACTGCTGCAGCAGTTGAGTTTTGGTTTTTTAAAATGGCTCTATTTTTTTTTGGAAAGGGAAATACCAGTATTCAAAGCTGATTTGAGTTAAGCAGACTAATGATGTTTCAAACATTCCAAAGCAATGGGTGTCAAAGTAGTAGAGTGGGTTTTGAAATGGTGCAAACTTTAAAGTGTGTGGTTTGTTTGATTTTGTTTCTTGGCTGGGGATTTTGTTTGCTTGGGTTTTCCTGTGGAAATCTGATGCCATGTTCACTCTGAGTGTGTTGTCTTCACTGTAAAGGTTTTTGAGGATCTCTGCTGCCTTGGTAGCAAACCTCCTCTCTTTCCCTCTACAGTGTGGCTGTGTAATCCAGCTGGAAATCAAGGCACAGCAGAGGTTCAGAAGGACACATTCAAAAAAAACCAGGATTTTATATTACACTAAGTAGCAGAATCTGCTCTACATTAATTGCATTTTTCATTTCCATATATAAGACAGCTGAAGCCTAGATTTTCATTATGTGAGTTAAGCTCAGGAAAAAAATTCAAGTCAACAGGCACTGAAACCCCAGACCACGCTGGGTAACTTGTCTAAGCTTGTGGTGGCCTTTGCCTGGATTCTGCAGTTAGCAACATCTATTGCATTGGCAATTTAATTAATTTACAATTGAAATTCCAGGAAGTCTTGTAGCAGTCCTGAGGGCTTTAGAGATTTCAACCCCTCCCAGACTCTCCCTGCCCATTTCTCATACGAGGCCCATAGCTTTTGTTTGTTGGATCAGATACTGCCGCCCTGTTTACTCTGTTTCAGATAATCCATCCCCGGTTTGAATCTCCCATCTTCTCAAGTTTAATGACTGAAGAGTAATTTGTTAGCACCCCCTATATTTGGTACTTTTGTTATTTAAACCACCAGTGTTTTCTGTCAGGAAGTGTCCTTGGAGTAAGAGAACATGCCTTTGTTCATATCACCAGGGGATCAGACCCAGCCAGCACAGGTTTTTGAAAGGCAGGTCCTGCTTGACCAACCTGATCTCCTTCTATGGCAAGCTGATGCAGTTGGTGGATGAGGAGAGGCTGTCGTGTTGTCTGCCTAGACTTTAGTAAAGCCTTAGTGCCATTTCCCACAACATTATCCTGGAGAAACTGGCTGCTCATGATATGGATGGGTGCACTGTTCACCACGAAAACAAACTGGCTGGAAGGCCAGGCCAGGTGTGGTGGTGAATGGATTCTCACCCAGCTGACTGCAGGTCGCTACTGGGATTTTGCAGGGGCTCAGTACTGGAGCCAGCTCTGCTTAATGTCTTTATCAAGGATCTGACCAAGGGGTTCAAGTGCTCCCTCAGCCAGTGTGCAATCAACACCTAGTTGGGAGGGAGTGGCAGTAAGGCTCTGCAGGAATATCTGGACAGGCTGGATTGATGGGCTGAGGCCAGTTTTATGAGGTTCAACAAGGCCAAGAGCCGAGTCCTGCACTTGGGTCGCAGCAACCCCAGGCAGTGCCACAGGCAGGGACAGAGTGGCTGGGAAGCTGCCCAGTGGAAAATGTCCTGGGAGTGCTGGTGACAGCGGCTGAACGTGGGCCAGGGTGTGCCCAGGTGGTCAGGAAGGCCAAGGGCATCCTGGCCTGTGTCTGCAGCCAGAAAGAGTAGGGAAGGGATTTGACCCCCTGTACTCAGCACTGTTGAGGCTGCACCTCAAATTCTGTGTTCAGTTCTGAGCCCCTCACTACAAGAATGGCATTGAGGTGCTGGAGCATGTCCAGAGAAGGGCAGTGGAGCAGGGGAAAGGGTCTGGAGCACAAGGCTTGTGGAAAGTAGCTGAGGGAGCTGGGGGTGTTTAGCCTGGAGGAAAGGAGGCTGGGACACACAAACACACACACCCCCACATACCCCTTATCGATCTCTCCAGCTACCTGAATTGAGGTCATAGCAAGGTGAGGGTCAGCCCCTTTTCTTCATTAACAAGGACAGGATAAGAGGAAATGGCATCAAGTTGTGCCAGTGCAGGTTTAAATTGGGTCGTAGGAAAAAATTCTTCACTGAAGGTGTTGTCAAACATTGGAGCAGGCTGCCCAGGGAAGTGATGGAATCACCATCCCTAGAGGTATTTACAAGATATACAGGTATGGCATGAGAACTTAGGGACGTGGTTCAATGGTGCACTTGGCAGGTGAACAGTTGAATTTGATCCTAGAGATCTTTCCCATCATAAATAGTTCTGTAGTTCTATACTGAGAAGCACCAATATACTGAGTATGTTCAGTTTATTGACTGTCTGTTTTAAAGAAATGCAGCTGCTTCTCCTGAAGTTTTCCTCCAGCCTTATCTCTTTGGTTTGCTTCAGTGCAATTAACTTGAATGCCAGTGGTGTTTTTGCTGGCAACAGACTGATCTCATAGCACAGTTCAATCTTGTGTGGGTTTTCCAGGCAGATATGAACTTCTCTTGTTTTCCAAGCTAGCTGGCTGTGAACTTGCTGAGAACAAGGTGATGTGTAAGGTGCTAAGCTGGAGCTAATGCACTTACTCTTCACAAAGTTCATTCAGGTCTATGTGGAGTGCAGACAAAGCATGTTCAAGTCCCCCTGGGAAAGCCACAGCAACCCTTTTAAGACTATGCTGGATAAGTCTTTTAATTAGGAGATGTTTGAGAGTGCTAAGAGCTTTGTACAAGAACCAAAACTAAGAGATTACTAAGAGTTATAACAAACACATCTCACTGAAAATATTCTTCATACATCATAAAGCATACATCAGTTTTAAACTTGTTGTATAAAGTAAAGACCCAGAAACAAGAATGAAACCTGTATCTAACTTTTCTTTCCTTGTGAGATGGTGCAGCTGACTTGCTACTTCTTTTTAGTGCCATTTCAGTGACTGGATAATGGTTGAGCAAGGACAAACTTAAAATGCAGATAGTGGGTACTAGATGGAATGTTAATAGAGGAAGAAATGGATGCAGCTTCTCTTTCAAAATGGTTACATGGCAGTGTTGCAAAGCAAGAAAACAAAAGTGCTTTTTTTGGAGAGGATGCAGAGTTTGATGGCTTTTCCAGTTTAATGGCAGATTTTCAAAGTATTAAAGTAATGAGGTACAGCTTTCCATTAAAGGAGCAGTGTGAACTGTTTGTCATGTGTCTGTCATGAATACTAACTCCCATGGAAGGGGTGGTGTCTCTAGCTCCTGGCAAATTTGTTTTGCCAAGCTCACAGTTGTCTTTGGTTTGGGAACTTATTTTTGTCTTTATTGTTACTGATGTCCTCTAAGGAAGAACTGAAAGGAGGACTTTGTATAAGTGCCTTGTCTCTTTTTATAGTAGTGATAGTCTATGGCAGTACCAGTGTGTTTGTCTGGATTCTCAACAGCACAGATGCTCTAGCTGCTTGGTTTATGTGGGATATGCTGTGTCAGCCTTGTCACTTGTGTTCAAGGCTTCCTTTAACTGAATGACAGTGTAGCAGTGACAGGACAGAGACAGAGAAAAATGTAAACTTTTGGGAAAGCTCATAGCTTGAAAGAGCATCAGATCTTTTCCAGGGCAGAGCCTTTCCTGGAAGGAAGCAAGAGTACCTTCAGTCATTCTTTGCACTTGATAGAGATGAAAAAGGATGGAGGGGGATGTTGCATTGCCAATAGCAGGACCAGAAAGCACATACAGGGAATGTGTGATAAGGCAATCTTGGATTCAGTTTCAATCTTTATTCTTTTCAACCATTTTTAGAGTATGGTGGTAAGTGGAAACTGCTCCATTATTTTGCCCAGAACTTCTTTGCACCACTGCTGCCTGTGGCCTATGAAGACAAAGGGATGTTGCACATTTATGGTGTCTCAGATCTTCATGAGGACCACAAGGTGACTTTGAGGGTAAGTGGCACCTACCTCACCACTCCTGTGTGCCTCCTACAAAAATGTGAGAAGCTGAAACAAGCACGTCTTTGTACAGACAAGCTTCAGAAAGGCCATGCTCAAACACTGTGAGATGCAACTCTAGTCTTTAATCTTAGGGGCAACACTATTCTTTATTAAAGTAGTGTGTAGTGCTTCACAGAAGAAGGAATTGCTTTGCTTATAGCCTTATAGGTATAAGGCTGAAATGAACTATTCTGTGGAAGTCTTAAAGGGATTTATGGTTAAATAGAACAAAGTGTGAAAAATGGTACCTCACTACTTAACAAAACTCTTCCCTGGTGTTAGAACTAGATAACCTGCTTAAGTAGAGGGGAAAAAAGGGATCGTACCATTGCTTACCAGTACTCAAACTATACAGCGTTGGGAAAAAGGACTGGATTATCTTCTGAAATGTGAACAGCACATCTTTAATTGGAAGGTCACCTATGCATGGCACCACTTTGCAATTGATGCCTTAACTGTTCTCTGATAATGCTATAGAAACTGATAGGGTTTTTAAGTCAGTATTTGGACTGCTGTGTTTTCTTGTAGAAAACAGTCTTCCTTTTCAGCTTGTTACATTTTGTTGCTGTTAATCATATGGCAGCCAGACCCCAGATGAATTTAGGGACCGTCTTCCACTATGAGATACAGCTCCTGACATAAAATATATCCCATGTGAAAACAGTTTGAAGGATGGAAAAACAGACCTTGAGACCTGGAATGACTCACTAGTAGTATGAGTATATCAGCTCCTAGATCATTGCTCTGTCTGGTGGGCTTCCATGAATTTTCAGATTTATAAGGTTGCTTATATGGAGTAAAATATGCTACAGAATATGGTTGCAATTTCTGGATAGTCTGTTCTTGGAGTAGGACTGCACTTAATGAAATTGTTCATTTCTGTTCGGAGTTATTCTAACAGACATAAATTCAGATTTTCTGATAGCATCAGAGAAGTGTTGGCAGTAGAATAGTTCTGATGAATACTGTATATTGCACTTCAAGAAGATTTGGAACTTAACTCTTGAAAGGAGTTAAGATCTATTCCTGACTGCATACTCCTGTTAAGGCAAAAAATAACCAAAAATTTATGAAACAGAATGTTTTAATTCTCATTAAGTACTTAATTTCCAAATTATGCCCTTTTAAAAAGGGTATATTCATAATGCACGGAAGATATCTGGGAATGTATTTTGCTGTATTAATATACCCTTCATAATCCTTTTTAAGATGATAGAACTTGCTTCTGTTTAAGAGTGATTAAGCAGAAACTCTAGTATACCCAGTTGGGTTACATCAGATAATGCTTAGCAATCTCATAAAAATCCTCTGAGTTGGTTTTTTTAATCCAGGAAGGGAGGAAAAAGAGTCAACAAATTAGTCAATAATTCCATTTCCAGCACTTCCTTGGTAGGAATTGGCAATCTCTTCCTCTCAAGGAGCCTGGAGAAAACAAAAAAGTCTTGCAGATCAAGAGCAGCTCCAGACTGTTTGAAATGGACCTCTTGTTAGGATTTTAGAATGATTTTATTTTTATACTATATCTATTGTGTAGTTTCTTGCTAGGTGGAAATCAGCTGGTGCTGTCAGAAAAACATCTATTGTAATGAGCAATCTGAAATCTAGGGTGCTGCATTGTTTTCAGAAATGTAGCCTTTCTTCTAAGCTTTGTGCTCTCTCAATGTGCTTAATAGGTCACAGTGCACGCCTGGAGCTCTTTGGAGCCCGTATGCACCCTTGCCAAAGAAGGTGTGACTGTTAAAGCACAGAGTGCTGTCCCCATCTACAAGGAGTCCATCTGTGACCTTCTGGGAAGATGCAGAAATTGTACCAGGGAAAGCTGTGTTATTACTTTCTGTCTCGTGGGAGAAGATGGGCTCCAGAGTCCTAGGAACCATTACTTCCTTTCATCACTCAAGGATGCCGTGGGATTAGAGAAGACCCAGCTTAGTGTAAGCATCAATCATGCTAAATTACTGTATTTGGTTTTGCTAATCCTACTGGTTTGGGTTGTTTGCCGGCTGTGCAGTGTCTGTTTCCACTGAATGTTCTTTCTCCTTGGTTGTTGCTATTCTGGCTTCCAGGTTGAGTTCAAAATTAGATTTTTTTCCGGTGTCACTATATGTGTATCCAAATAAGACTGCTGGGGGGGTTGTTTGTTTGTTCATGGTTTTTTGTCTGGACTTTGTTTTGTTTTAAAGAATGAAATCTCCCTTTCATTTGTTTAGATTGTCTTCCCCCTTGCAGCATTGCTCCTTTCTTTCTTCTTGTCCCTAGACAGCAAATAGCATCATGGCAAGTGTTCTGGCTTGCAGACAGCACTGTATGTCAGGATGAGGTGATCCTATTCAGTTGAGTGTGGAGTGCATTATTGTCAGCAGTATTTCCTCTGGAGGTGCTCACACTCTCAGATCAGTGGAACATTGCTAACACACAACATTGCAGTATTGCATGCTCCTTTCTTCCTCTTTCAAATCCCTGTCCTCCAGTAAGGGTTCTGATTTGCATAATAGTGATTATTCTTAATGGCTGGCAAGTGTGTCAGTCTCCTAAACAGGCAAAAAACCCATTAGTGTTGTATAACATTGTTGTTTAGTCAATTTGCTGCTTTTTCCTAGATTTCTTCTGCTCCTAGCAAGCTTGCTGTATATATAGAGAGCTTGCATGCCCTGTGTGTGTGTGTGCACACATGTTTTATTAAACCTCACTTCTTAGCATGTACAGCTTATTGGAAAATTCCTAATCATCAGATGGGCAGGATGGGGACCTTTTGTGTTCTCACATTTGGCTTTCAAACTGCAGCATTGCTCTTTAGTGCTAAACGGAACAAGGGGGGAATAGAGGTCTAATCTCTTTGAATCTGGACCAGCATAATGGCTTTACAAAAAGAAAATGGGCCAGATTTTCTCTTCTTATCTCTTTCACAACAGCACAGCCTGCCTTCTGAGTATACAAAGAAAAGAAATCAGCCTGTTTTAATTTTTTTTTTTTCATCTGGTGGTACAATCTGCAGTCTGAGTCATGCTGTGGGGAGGTTTTTTGTTTATTTTGGTTTGGTTTTTTGGTTTATGGATGATATCATCAATAAGAAAAGCTCTGCAACTGGAGCATTTGTGGAAAATTTCATTCCTTTATCTTGTAGCGGTGTTGTCTTCGCAATACTAACTAATAAGGATAGCTAGCAAGGATAAATGCAAAGTGGTCATTTTAAGAAATGCAGCTGTGATTTAAAAAAAAATGGCTGTGTTGGGAGAAGCTCATACGTCTATACTTAGTTACTAATTAACTAACTAGGCTTTCAAATACATTGCTAATCCAAGAGCTACAGTTCCTAGCATTGCTTTTAAAAAGCATCAAAAGCCATTAGTATTTCTTCAAGAAACAGAATGTGTAGAGGATGTGTGCTTTTTCTTAAAAATTAATAGCATTGCTTTTCTTGTAAGCAGAACATGATGCCTGTACTGACTGTAATTTGTCCTCTTTTTATAGATGGTTAACTGGTATTTGAAAGTTATGTAGCATAATCTTTCATTGTGGTGAATGGGGAGTGCTGCATGAAAATGCATCCTGGCTGGGATTTAAGGTCTCTCTGAGATTTAAGTACTGATAGAACTTAATACAAAACATTATATCTTGACCTTACATTTTACAATTTTTTTTAATATATAACTTAAGTATAAGGGCTTCACTGCCATGATGCATTAAGATGAAATGTCTTTCTGTCTTATTGGGATTTTTACCATCTTTTGCTTTTGTGTACTTCTATTATATATATAAGTGAAAGGCAAGCTCTTTTAGCAGATGTGAACTGGTAAGTTGAGTGAAGTGTTGGTGAAAGGACAAATCTCTTTCACTCCAGTAAGTACAGGATACCAGTATTATGTAGAACTCAGATTACTATTTACTCAGTTATTCTCATAAGGAGATGGCAAAGTGATAATACTTCTTGGCATTTTTCCACAGTGTGTAGTATTCTGTAGGAAGGCTCTAGTAACATTTGCAGTTTTTACATGATTCTTAGATATGAAGAATACTACTTTTGATGAGATGTGATTGTTCAGCCTGTTTTACTGGTATGCAGGTCTTTCCCAGTTTGGGTGTAACTGGGGTCTTCTTTAACATGTATTTTTTTTAATAATACATATTTTTTATTTCTCTTTCAGGCCTCTGTGTCCCAACAAGATGACATTTATATATTTGTTCTTCAGACCACTGCAGTTGCTCCTTTTGTTACTCTGGATGTAGGGAGTATAAAAGGCAGATTTAGTGATAATGGTTTCCTTATGACTGAAAAGAAGAAAACAGTTGTGTTTTATCCTTGGGAACCTACTACTGTTGAAGAGCTAGAAAGTTCACTAATCTTGACCTCTCTACTGGATGTTGTCTGAGAATACTTCATTTCATTCTAGATAAAGAGTGAAACAGGAGGAGAAATAAAAATTAGAAGAATTTGATTGAAGCTCTGAAGTGACGTGCACTTTGAGCTGGCTGAAGAACATACTGTGTCTTCCCGTCTCGTGAATTTTAACTGCTGGTTCATAGTAAAGATACCAACAGCAAAGCTTACATATAATATATGTGGTGTATTGAAAACACATCCATATTTTTTTCTAGTTTCACTATGCTGTGAGTGGAAATTCAGTTTAGGATAACAGCAAGGTGTATGCTGGGAGCAAGGCAGAAGGGGAGGGAGTGAAACTGGGACTGCCTCCAGCCACTCCATGGGCAGGTTGCTAAACATTTGGCTTGTCTGTCAGCCGTGGTTTGGAATGCAGCCGGGATCTTGCTGGGGTTCCACAAGGATCTCTGTCCACCCAAGCAAATATTAATTTTCTTGCAAAGCAGAATGAGCATCGCAGTAGGTGGAGTTTGAAGGAGCTCTGCCACTTATGTCCATTGCTGTTGTCAAAGCAGCACATGGGCATTACTCAGTGGTGGTCTGGGGGGTCTGGGGCACGTGGGGGGGGAGCAGCTGTGTGTTCCACTGGAGAACTCGGACTCAGTTTGAGTTGTGATCACAGTTTTAATTAGCATGTTGGTACTTTGGTGTTAACCAAAACTGACATACTCCTGAGTGAGAGGAAAAACTTACAGATGAAAGGGAAATGATTAATGAGAGTTTCTTACAGTTGCTTTATTGGGTCACCAAAACAACTAACTGCAGTTGCATCTGGTTCAAAACAAGTCCTAGTTAAAAGAAGACATGAAAACAATCAAAATATGGGTGTGTATGTGCCAATGTTAATAGATTTTGTAAAATAGATAGGGAAAATGACATGAGTAAAACTTAACAAATGCAGGCGCTGACAAAGGAAATTAAAAAGCTGTTCTGAGAGGCATCATGGGCCAACAATACCAGAAAAATCCTTCCGTGTTTTTGGTGTCCTGGAATCAAGGTGGAATCAAAGCAGCAGTAAAGTCAACATAAGGTAAGAAAGAAAAAATGTAGAGAAAATATGATTAATATGTACTGCTGCAGTGTATTAGGAAGAGGGCAAGTCTGTTGATGCCTTTCTTTTACATTGATGGAGAAATGTCTCTTCCAGCAACATCTAGATAGAATTTCAAAATGGCACTTAACAGTGTTAAATAAATAAAACTTCGGAGGAATCACTTGTTTAGAGACAATCAAGAGACCTGTATGGAGGTCAGTGATATTTGTTCATCTCAGCAAATGAGTGAAGTTTAAGATGTGTAGAAAAACTTTTGGATTGCTAGAAGCAAAACCCATTCATTAATTATTAATTTGGATAGCTGTGACCTCATCTAGCCTGTCACAATTTTTAGGCAAAATCTTGAAAGAAATGATGTGGTACATGATTAATAAGTGATGAAGTGGCTATGCAAATAAAGTCTACCAGCACAGTTATACATAACAGCATTCTATTATTTTTTTCCCTGTTGCTTTCTGCACTTACCAGATTGACATAGCAAGGTTTGGGATATTTTAAAAATTATTGCTGTATTTGAAGGTCAGGAGCTCCCTAAGGAGTAGGTCCATTCTTTCTCAATGAAAATCTTTAATTCAGCACTAGGTGCCATTGTGAAAGATTAGCAATTGCTTAAGCCAAATGCTTGAACTCAAAACAGAATTTAAAGGGGAAGGTCGACTTCCATTATTGTTTTAATCCTTAATATGTTCTTTTGGTTTCCTGGTGTTGTAGTAGGTGTGTGTTTATAGAAGCTGTTCTCTCACCGTGCAGCAGTGGCTGTAAGGTGTCCTTTGGTTAACCATTGTTACTTTGGCAGTGGCATCCTGTGCTATATTGGTTACATTGTTCTGCCTTTGTCTCAGATCCGGGCAGAGATAGGAAGGCAGCACTGACAGCCTGCACTCCTGTCAACACATCCATCTTGCCAGCTGGGTGTTGTTACAGCTGCAGCAGCTGTAACCTGTATCGCCAGTTCTGTCTGATGGGGGTTTGGCAGCCGGAGCCTTAGGACAGCATTTGGTGGCTGTGGTGCTTGTCCTCAGTGTCATTACATTATTGGTGGCAGCAGCAGAGGGGACTGGCCCTGTCAGTGTTCCTTCAGGGTACGTCCTTGCAATGTCTTGTTAAGGACCAGGGAATTCTCTTGTGCTCATGGCCTTTGTTTGCTCCTGGGCCCCTCTGGGCTGTTCTCCAGTGATGGCAAAAGCAGCAGCCAGAGTGCCCCACAGCCATGACAAATGCCCTTCCAGAACAGAACTTGAGAGCAGGTTTGGGAAGAACACTGTATGGTGTTGGCTAATCTGTTGTCCTAAAACCATTCTCTGGCTGGGATTTAGCTGTGAACACATTCTGGGCTTGCAGAGGCCATTTTGAGCTTTGGAGGGCACCTGTTTGTACTTCCTGCCACACAAGGAAGACTTATTTTGCTCCAGTTTACTGGAGCATGTCCTTGGAAGCTTTTTCAAGTTCTGCATTTTCTCCAGGAAAGAAGCATGCAAATGTATCTAAAAATTACTCTCTAAGTAAGTGTTCATAGTTCTCTGTTAGTCTTTCTTGTTACCTGCTGTTTGCATACCTTGTGGTCTGGACAAATATTCTGCCTTAGAAGCACATCTTTCTCAGTACTTTTACTTCTGTTAGTTGGTTCCCTTTTGGTTTTGGAGATCTGTAGCAGAGACCTTTTCATTAACTTGAACCAGTGTCAGGAGCAGAGAGATGGGCCAGTAAATTTCTTATTTTCAGTACAGGAGAGCTGGGGTTTGAAGTTTACAAGCCAGCCTTTTTATTGCCAGAATCACTGTTTTCTTTCTTACCCACTTAGGGTACCAGGAATTCATGGTTTGAAGTTTTTAGGACAGGTTTCAATCCAAGAGTTGTGTTTACATAACCTTGCTTTCCAGTCAGATGTTACAAGGTAGCAAAACAAAAGCCCCAAATTCATTCAATTAGTGTGGAAAACCAAAACTTAAATGAAAAAAGGCCATCTCTGTAAGAAGTAGTCAGTCAGCAGAGACCTATAATACCTGAACTAGTGCTCTTCTGCATTGTGCATATGGCAAGGGTGACTGGATGGCTAAAAAATTCTATAGTAGTTTGGTTTAAATGAGGCCATGGGAAACCTCTGCAGCCTTGGAAAAACATACAACAGCCTGGCTCTAAGTGGGACATCAGGCTGCTTCATAATGCTGAAAGGAGGAAATCAACTCCTTGGTCATTAACTTGTGTTGTCTTTTGCTGTAGGAATCTTTTGGAGCCAGCAAAAGTTTGGACTAACCATTGGCCATTACTCTAGAACTGCTTTATTTCAAGGCATGATCACCCAGAAACACCAGAAGCTGTGGATGGTGGGTGAGTACTGACCATAAACTAGCAAATGGGCCCCAGCATTCCTGTCACTTTACTTGGGGGAAGCAAGACGAGTGGCTCTTTTTTCTTAAATGTGTGAAAAAAGCATTTTACTTTCCAGGCAAGGGAGAAAAGACAGTTCCTACACCACTACATGTAGGTAAGATTCTTATCCTCCTGCAGTCCACAGAATCTCAGAATGTTGCCTAGATCTTCCAGTGATTTCCAAGTTTGTACATACATGCCAAGATGATGTCAGGAAATGTACAACTGTAGCAGGCAATCTAAAATCAAGGGCAGTTGAACTTTCTGAATCATTCATTTCATATCAAATGCAGAGAACATCTGAAGAGATCTGTTGTTACAACTTCTTCTGCTTTCCACAATTTTCTGTTGTTTATTACTGCAGCAGAATAGCACAATAACAGAGTGAGCTCTATTCCACTGCACATATAGATTAAGTTTGGAGGTTTCTCTCTATAAGCCAGGTGTAAACAGATGTGCTCAGCAATATTTTTCTATCTCTAAAGAAAGGGGAAAAAACCAAGAAAGATTAAAGTCTTTTTTATTAAATACAATGAAACTGAGAAGCTGCCAGGCTGCCATTTAAAGCACTTCCATACATAGGGCCTAGGGGACCTGCTGTGCATGATCACTAACCTGATAAACAGCTATTATGCAACATCTGGTCACAAAGTGCTTTAAGGAAATACAGATCCAGGTGGCTCCTGGTGGTTTAAAAGCAGAGCTGGTCAGAACTAAAGCTAAAAGGTGTGCATAACAGCCAGGGTGCCCTGGTGATCTGCAGCATTGTAGAAACCTCAGTAAAAATCTCTGCCAGCCCCCTGAGCTGTGCTGGAAATTCTTTGGAAGCAGAAGGTGTGTTTTACTTGAACAGCAGCTCTCCTGGGGCCCAAAAAGCCCCTCCACTCCTGGAAATATAAAAACCTTTGCCTGTTTCTATTAGAGCTGGAATACAAAGAGAACACTGGAGAAGTACATTAATTGAACAAAAATCTATATGCCTTAGACATTGCCTGGATGATTATACATACAAGAACTGAAAGAAAGAATGAATGGTACTTTTATTCATCTTCTCTGGAAGTAATTAACATTCTCAGTAATTCAGCTGGATTATAAAATAAATTGACAAGTTTTTTTTTTTGTTACTCATCATTTAATTCATTACAGCAGCTACCACTCTAAACAACCATTTTCAAGGTTTTTTTGATTCATTTTCTCAGGAGTGACACCCAGGTTACTGAAGACTGAGCTAAGGCAAGAACCACCCTGTCACCACTCTTTCTTTGTGCCACAAAAGTTGGCTAGAGGTGACAGTGGTACAGTGCCCCTCCTGTTTTTTTTTATCATGAACTCTGATGTCTGTTCTGTTTAGTTGGGCCAATGTCAATAACAGGACACTCACCGTGTCTCAGAACTGATGTCAGACAAGAAGAAACACTGCTCATGAGCACAGTTACTACAGGAGATTCTTGATAGCCCAAAGGAGAGCTGTCTCATCAGAAATTTGCTGAGACACTAAATAGTTAGTTTCAGTGTAAATGATTTTCTGCTGCCATAATCATGAGAACTAAAACAAGGAAGAGGCCTTAATCTCAAAGTACAGCTGCTCAGTGGTAGCTGATGGTCCTGCTCTCCCTCCATAAAAGATACTTTAGGCTTAAGACAGGTGGCTTGCAGCATTTCATTTTAGTGCTTGGAAATCAGCATGATCTTGTATCAATGCCTAAAATAGAGATGCTAAATCTTCAATACTTCTACTTGAAAAGTAATGTGAAAATCACAGCAGGCACAGACAGGAGCATTAATTTTGGGGTTTTATTATAAAAGTAAAATAAAAATAAGCATTTAAAAAGCACGCTTTTCCAAAAAGGAACAGATATAAAAAAACCTATTTACAAGTAGGAAAATGCCAAACTTGAAAAATTTTTGAATAAGAGGCACCAAAGTTAAGTTTAAATACATTATTTGAAATATACAAGATTCTTTTAGGATTCTCTTTTTTTGCTAAGTTGTCTCTGTTGTGATTAAAGTAATGATTTTTCTTTGCTGGCTATTTTATAACCTGTTTGCATGCAACTGTGCTGCAAAAATTATGAAGAGAGCAGCTAGAAACTGTATCTTCTTATTGCTCCTGTGCTTAGCCTCTTTAGTAAGTTTGTATTATGCATTAACAACTTCTTTTTCATCTGTAAAAGAAAATCCTCACAGACCAGGGAAGTTCAGTCAGTCTTTGACAGCATCCAGACCTGTGTATTAATGCAGCAGTGGAGCCCTGGTTGTTGTAAATGGCTTGTAAATGAACACAATTAAATGTACTTGAGGAAGGAAGCAGTGGCTAGGAGTCAGATGCTGCAGTTGCCATTTGTTCGGGTTCAGGTGAGATTCTTCCAGTGCACTTTTGGTTGTGAGTTCCCTTCCCTCTGGCCAGGATGACACTGATGTAATTTGAAATGTCCCATTTCTTCCTGTAACTGCATATTGCCAACTATCACTAGTCAGCTATGTAATTGCTTTGCCCTGAGCTTTGATGTCCATAGCCCAGGGCCATTTTGCCAAGTGTTAGTGAGGACTTGCTGCTCAGAGAGTCTGAGTAGGTGAAGCTCAGCTTGCGGAAGGAGGTCTCCACACCACTGTCACACACACTTTCAGGGTCTTGGAATCTGCTAGTGTAGCGCTCACCTGAGGGACAGAGAAAAGGGAAACATCATCAGTTGTGTGGCTTGAGCAAGGTTGCTTTGAGAAAAGCCTAAGGCATATAAACCAACAGGGTCAAGCTCTTCAATAGGAAAATAGGTCTAACGTGAGGTATTGTAATAGGAAAAGCTGTACTGAATGTTTCCAGGCCACCAAAGCATGTGATCTGATGTACTGCTGGCAGAGATCAGCTTGCAATTGGAAGTTGGATGGGATGAGAAGCCTGGTGCTCTACTGACACTAATGCTGTCACTGCAGTTGGGTTAGGACTCTGCCCAGCTGTGGTGATCACAGGGCAAAAGCTTCTCTGGTTCTCAGAGTCACACTCTGTGCAAGTGTACAACTCCAGGATGAGGCTCCTAAAACTTCTAATTCATGTTATTTCAACTTACAGATTTCTTTTTGAGACAAACATTTGAAGAGCTTTCATCTAGTAAGTGACCCCAAAATAGGAACAAGTCAGTAGCATTCATCACCTGTGCAGGATCCACAGAAGGAGTGCCTGACTGTAAGCTGAAACTGAAGGTACGATGTGGGATCAGTGTGACTAAACCAGTGGTGGTACCTTAAGAATTCAGTCTTGTTCTTCTAAGCAAACATCTTAAAATAAACTATGTGATGCCCTCCATGTTGCAGAGGGAGCAGAACCCCTCTTACCCTTCAAGATGAATCTAAAGGGGCAATATGTGTACAAGCACATTTTTGGGTGGGTGTGAAGGTTTATTCCATGACTGACCAAACAGTTTTCTATAGAGAATAAATTGGCAATGTTAGATTGGAATGGAGTGACTGTGGTGTTTCTTTTTTCTTACCAGAAATACCTACAATGTTTTTACACAGGGTGTAAGTTTCCACATTTGGCTACAGGCAGCACTACCAGTGTTTGAACAGGAAAAAACAAACATTTTTGTTACTAAACCTGGCCAGGCAATGACTGAACAGCCCTGATAGCAAACTTCTCACAATCTCTCTTAGTAGAGTTCCCTTCCCAAAACCACTGTAGAACCTCTGTCATTGAAGGTGCTCAGAACTCAACTGGACATAACATGGGCAACCTCATGTCATGTTCCACTGGCCCTGCTCTGAGCAGATAGTTGGCCAGCAGGACTCCTCGAGGTCCTGTGTAACCTAAGCCATCCCCAGTTTCTTTGCCTACAGAACACTGGGCCATTTTGGAGTGCTACACATTGTGGAAGGAGAAATTTAATACTGAAGTCTTGCCAAAAAGTTTAAGAGCCCAAAACATTTTTGTTTATCCAGCTGTGGGGGGAGGGGGGGGGAGGGAGGAAGTCAAAAGCTACTGGCCTTTGTACACATCTAGAAGATAATTGCCTATATTCCCAGTACATCCAAGGCATTAACCATTAGCAAATGACAGGTGTCTGGTTTTAGCAAAGGGCAGCAGTAGAATGAATACTGTGATGCAGGCATGCTGATTCAAGTGGTTAATTTTTCCTCTCTCTTCTATGTCTAGCAGGTATCTATGATGACAGGGGTCACACTGCAGTAAACCAGTAAGCAGGTGAAGCAGTGTGTGTAAGAAGGTGTGCAATCCTAACAGTCCTAGATAGAGTGGGGAGGGAGTACTGAAGAAAGATCTTAAATGAAGCTGTTCATATTTTGCTGTCAGTTTTACCTGTCTCTCCATTTGTGAGCGGTGATGATAATGGAAGAGCTTTTGCTGTGCTGTCCTCCAGGGGAGGCGGTCTGTGTGAGATGGACAGTGCTTCCTGAATTATTTCTATGGCTTCTGTGTGATCCATCTGTCTCAAAGCAGCGATCAGCTCTTGAACTGTACCACCAGACACCTGAAAGAGCAGACATCAGACACTCAGCATGATCCAGGCTGGCTAAAACTGCAGGGCTGCACTGTCTCACTGTGCGGGAGAACAAGGTTCTCTACGTGTATCGATGTTCTTTATAACCTGTCACAGCACATTACCTCATAGTTATCCAGCAGGGTCTTCGATGGGGAAGGACTCAACCTGAAGGCATTATTAAGTATGCCAAGACCCAGTTTTTGTGCTAGGGTGGACCAGTTTTTAGTTGGATCAGGCAATTCCAATAGTTTGTAAAGCTGCATCTTGGAATTCTCATTCAGCTCTCTCAAATGTCCTGGGGAACAGAGAAATACGTTAGTTTATTATTTATACAAAACATGCACCAGTTCATTTTTAAGCAGAAACAAAGCCAAACAGAGTTCAATCCCAGCATTTACAAATGTATTGCTGCAATACTGCAAATGTACTCCTTGTCCTTGAGACATCTTAAGGGAATCATGCTCATTGTATGAGTGAGGGGGTGGGAGGGCACATCTCTCTCAGCAGCTCAGTTACAAGCAGGGCAATGTCTTCTGCCACTACTCTTTCAGTACTCAATTACTAGAGGGATATTGTCATGTCTTTATAGGTGTTACCTTGTGTGAGTAAGTCCTCCAAAACCTCTGCTGACTCGTAGGGTTTGCCATTTAATATGTCATACACCTAAGAGAATACATTAAAGTCAGTATTTAGTAGAAATCTGGTTAGTGTCCATTAAGTCTCAGCAGTCTTGTATAAAATTCCATCTGTAAATCAGCATTTTTTTTCTCTCCCAGGTTCAGTATGACTAAGGATACTGTACAAAACCTGTGCTAAACTTTAGGGAGAAATCTTGAGAAGTTAATCTCCCTTTATTTTAAGCTGTGTCATCTGGCAACTATTTTCAAGACACAGAGGAAGTCTTGGCAGTAAATAAATGGCAGTAGCAGAGACTAGGCAAGGAGCTGCTGCCTGCTGCTGCAACCAGTCATTTAAAACAAAGCCTGGGTTAGATTTTCACCTAAGCTTGGTACCACTCCCAGCTCCAGATGAGCAAAGATGCTGACTGCTTATCCTTTACATTCACACCAAGCCACATGCACAATAATCAGCTCAGTCACTGTTTGGGTAGAACACAGGAGTGCATTTTCCCACCACACACAGGCTGCAGTTTGGAAGAACACTCAGCAAAGAAACCCCTTCCAGAATGGGCCTTCAAACACAAGCTGCCCACCCAGGTAAATACTTTCCCACACTGAAGACTGTAGAGCAACTGCTTCAAGAACTTCCTGGTCATTTCTGTTCAGCAGCCTTAGTTCAGTGGAGCTTTCTTCCAGTGCTGTTTCATCAGGGGAGTTTTATGGCTGAATTAGCTTAATTTTTGATGGCAAATTCATCAAATTAATTGCAATAATTTTGGATGCAATGAAAGGAGCTGGCTGAGAGAGCTGAACTATCCTTTATAATTAGAAAAAACCAAAAAACTAAAAGAGAAAACAGACCACATACCTCAGAGGTGGCTGCCATATCCAGTGGTGTTGTTCCAGGCACAATCCCTTCATCATCATCATCATCTTTCACATAGTCTAGATCAAACAATGGCTCAAAGTTCTCAATGTGAGGATTGGCACCTGAAAAACAAGGAGGGGGGTGGGAAAGGGGCTTCAAGTTGCTTCTCAATAATATTTAAAATATGTCTTCTATGTACTGAATGGCAAATCAGCTGATTTACTCCAGGTGAATGATATTTTATATTAAGCTAGGAAGTAGCTCTTTTTTTCAGTTACATTTAAATACTGTCACATCTCTGTACAATGCTGCTCTCCATTATAAAGAGGGAAAAAAACTGATAAGCTGTGCCTTAGGGCCCAGAGAAAGAGCTCTGGTTGTATCAACTGACTCCCAGTCCCATGTTGCCTCACACAGCACAGCATGTATGTGATGAAGGGATGGTGTGGTGCTGCTTTTTAGTGTCAGAGAAAGTGGGGGTGTTTTAAAAGACCAAGCAGGCAGCCTCAGCAATGGGAGGCTTGGGTTTCTGTTTCAAAGGAGAAAAATTAGGTTTAAGTACAATTGACAAAATGTTCCAGTAAATACTCCAACCTAATTCTTCCAAAGTGACAGCAGTAGGAGACACTACAAGCTCATGCTTCAGTGATGGTATTTTCTTTTTTGGCTTTTTCTTTCTGAAGCAGTCCAACACTTATCCCAGATACATAAAAAGATCTCTTCTCTGCTTCTTCAGCTATAAAAGCTACAAAAGATACTCAAGAAACTTCCCAAAGTCCTCTTGAGAATTTTTTGGACCAACATAGTTTGCCTTTCCAGCCATTAGATGGTGCTGAAGAGTGATTAGTATAGCACCTCAGAGCAGGACTTTCTGAGGAAATTCAGACCTTCTTCCTTTTAACATCTGACTTCCTCCACACGTTTAAACAAGTTCATTCTGCTTTGCAGCCTTTTAACTTGAATTGTCACTGTGAAAGAGAAGTCTCCAGCAAGATCTATTTCCATACCTGCTGCTTTGAGAACTGCTGCCAATTTTGTGGAGCCCCTTCCAGCTGCTATGTGAAGTGGAGTTGTCCCATCATATGTAGTGCTGTCCACATCTGCATCGCCCTAAGGTTTTGTTGAATGGCAAAAAAGAAAAAAAAATCTGTACAATGCAGCTGCAGAGGCTCATGTCAGCATAAACACTGCTACTGTGCAAGTAAGCACCATTCTGTGTCTGGTAGCATAAAAACTCTTAACTGTTGCCTGAAAAGGAGGAGTTAGAAAGGAGCCACAACTGTCTACATGCATAGAGTGGTAGTGTGCTCCAGTGTTAGAGCAGGAGGCACAGGGTATATCTCCAAATAGGTCAGGTAGATAAAAGCCACTTTGCATCCCCTGTAAAACTTCTGCCATCTGCTTGCCCCTGGCCTTTGGTGTGGGAGTGGTGTGCACAGAATCCTGCCCTCCTGCTGCTCATCAGAACAGCCAGGCTGGTGGCACATCCATGCATGAGCACAGAGGAAAGCTACACAGCCAGCTGGGGTGTGTAGAATTAGGGATACCAGGATCAAGGTGTTATGATGAGATAAATATTTACAGATTACACAACTACATCTCTCTGCACAACTCTATACCTGTTCTACTTCACACAAAAGAAGGGATGAACTTCTTCATGGTAACTTCAGTGCCTGCCAGCCTTACTCAGGGCAAATTATACATGGCATATGCAGTCAGGTTAGGGTCACAAACTCTAAATTCCTCAACTTGAGCAAAAGCTTCACCAGCTGAACAAAACAGTAACATTATCAGTAACTTTGCCACTATACCAGTTCAAGTAATCTGGTCAATAAAAAGGACCCTCCCCCCTTACTTCTGTCATTCTGAAGCATTCTAGGATTGTCAACAGCTTATAAATATGTAATTGAAAAGACCTGGAAGAAAGAAATTCTGCCTTTACCTCAAGCAAAAGGCAGCCTGCCAAGGGGATGTTCTCTTGTTCAACAGCCAAATGCAATGCAGTTCGTCCAGATTTTTGTTCCTGAGCATTGACATTAACTCCAGCAGCAATCAGCTGTTTGAGGCAGGACATGCTATTTGCCATCACCACCATGTGAATTGCACTGAGACCTACAAAACAAAACCCATCCCTCATCTGCATTAATATTGTAAAATTCAGAAATGTCACAGTAATGAGTTTCAAAGTGAGAAAACTGTAAAATGAGTTACTGTAGTTATCTGAGCAGAAATAACATATTTTGCCTGCTTATACACTAAAAGATGACCGAATCATAGAATTTTTAGGGTTGGAAATGACTTCAAAGATCATCTAGTTCCACCCCACTCCTGCTGTGGGCAGGGATACCCTCCACCAGATCAAGCTGCTCAAAGACCCATCCTGGCCTTGAACCTACTTTAAGGAATGAGGCATCCGCAGCTTCTCTGGGCAACCTGTTCCAGTGTCTCATCATCCTCACAGTGAGGCATTTTTGTCTTAGATCTAATCTAAACCCACCCTCTGTCAGCTTAAAGCCACTTTCCCTTGTGCCATCCCCACATGTCCTCATAAAACACTTCTTTCCTGTAGGCCCCCTTTAGGTACTGGAAGGTGCTGTAAGGTCTCCTTGGAGCCTTTTCTTCTCCAGTCCCAGCTCTCCCAGCCTGTCTGCAGAGGAGAGGTGTTACAGACCTGTGAGCATCTTCATGCCCTCCTCTGGCCCTGCTCCAACAAGCCCATGTCCTTCTTTATGTTGGGGGCCCCAGACCCTAAGGGAGTACTCCAGGTGGAGGCTCAGGATGAAGTTAATAGTGTTAATAAATATGTTCTTTGTGCATAAATTGGAACTTGGAGAGTCAAAACCATGCAAGGAGAAAAAAATCAGATTACAAGGTGGAACAGAAGGCAGGAACTACAGAGCTCACCTAGAGCATCTTTTTGCCTCAAGAGAATAGCCTTAAAAAGAAAATCTGTATCTTGGTACTAAACAAATAGGTACCCCACAATGGCCCCATCTGCCACTGAACATCTCCTCTAGAAAATGGTTTGGAGAGTAACTGGTATATTTTAGTATCATCCTCCTGTAAGGTCACAGTGACCTGACACCTCAAGAATACCTGCACCAGAAAGATAATAATAAAGCCTTTTTTAAAAAACCCAACCAACGCCCAACCAAAAAAACCTCTCTTCCTGAAGAACTGAACACAGTTTTTTGAATCCACGATGACAATTTTAGGTCAGACATTTTACAATCTATTAGAGCAGGAGTACTAGATTGAAGTCCCCTGCGCACTGAAAAATGGGAGAACTGTCTCTTTGTGGTTATTTTACAGGCTCTAATTCTGGATGGTCACAAAGTGCCAGATATGAAACTCAATACTAGTGCAGAAACTATTTCTAAGGGGATTTCATTCACTAGGCAGGAGGAAACATTTTCTTCCAGGGGGATTTTTTTAAAAAAACCAAGGGTGGCGTAAGGAACAAGATGAACACAAGTGCTTGAGGTTGTGTGATCTTAAAGAGAATGTACAGGGACAAAAATTAAAATCCATGCTGTGTCACGTGACCATTAATCTTCCTGTTCTGTATAACCAGAAAACTGACACGTCTGTCCTCTCTCATCTGTGCCTGCAGGCATATTAAAACCCAAGGACAGCATATGCAAAATGGGGAAAGATGTTATTTTCAGGGTCTGTATCTACCTGTGTAGCAACACAGTGTTGGCAGGAATTGTGGTGTGTTTGTCTAGTAGGGAAGGGCATAAGATAAGCCATTATCTTTCCATACCTTCAGCATTGGGGAGGTTGACCATGGGAGATACCTTCTCATGCCTGAGGAGTAGACTCAAAATCTTGTCATCTCCTTCAGTAGCAGCTAAATGTAAGACAGAATTGCCATGGCGATCCAGAAGGCTGACATCTGCTCCAGCCTTCAGCAAGTCTTCCACCACCTTTGCCTGCTTTGTGATCACTGCCAGGTGCAGGGGGGTCTGCAAGTGACAGAAGCAAGCCATAAGAAGATAAACAAAGCTACATCACTTGTACAGAAATCTCTGAAACCTATAAAAGCTCCTAGTGTGAGAAGATTGTACACATATGCAAGATTTTAGTTGGCTTTGGAGTGGTGTAGCTTCTTTTCTACTGAATACTACAAATAGGGTTTCTACGTACTGGAAATAAAATAGGGTTTCTACGTACTGCCTTGCTGATGTCAGCAGCTGGACTTTGGGAGGAACAAAGATGCTGCCTACTCTATAAGCCAGGGCACTGACCTGGCTATTTGAGCATTGCAGTGCAAGGGACTCAGGAAATGAGGTCATCCCTGTGCCCCCCACACACTGCAAGCCAGCTTCCATGGCTGCCCCATCACCAAGTTCATGCCACAGTGGGAGCACACATGCTTTCCAGGCCCTACTCAAGTCCTTTAGCAATGAACCATGCTTTCATTTTGCTCCTGAATCAGAGATTTGCAGCCATGGGCACAGGAGTTCCTTATGGCTGCACAGAAAAGAAGAACATCCTGCAGGTTCTGTGCACTTGTCAAACTGCAGAACAATTGTGCATTTATGCCATGTGTGTTGAACTAGCTGATCCCATTTGCACATTCCCCATTTCTGTGCACCTGCAGCACTGAGCAGTGCTCAGGCTGGAGGTTTTGGGACCTTCCAGAGGTTGGTTGCATACTGCATTCTTGTCAGTTCTGAGCAGCATCACACTGAACATACATATGCATGTATTTAAACAGTAAGCATTCTAATGAGGTCTGGGAAATGGTAATTCCAATACTAAAATAATTTAAAAATTGAGTAAGATTCCATATCTAGATTACCTTGACAGAGGACTTTAAAAATAAAGATTCATTCCAGCTCTGCACAATAAGCTTGTGTTTGTCAATACATCTGTCAACACATTTGCAATTAATTACTGCATCTGTAAGGTATATGTCAACTTTCAGAATATCTGCAGAGAAGGAAAATTCTAGCCCAAGCCTACATTCTCTTCTGTCAATGGCTTAAGGTTTAAGTAGAAGGTAGGGAGAGCTGCAGAGGTTCTGTATTTATCAGGGATCAGGTCAGGGATTTATTTCCAGTGTAGAGCCCAGCTTTGCTTCCTGTTTCTGTTAAGCACAGGGCACAGAATTCAATTTAGAATCTTCTGCTTAATTTCAGCAGCCTCCACGTTTCAAACTTACTTTATAAGAACATAAAAATGTGAAGGAAAACAAGTCAAAATAAACCTCCTGGGACTACCTATACAGAATTAAAACCTGCCTTTACTGTTCACAGCAAAGCAAATGTCACAAATGTCAGAGTGCTGCTCAATGGCATGCACAATCTCTTTATAAAGAGATTCTTTTCCAGGCAAGTTCCCACAGCTCTTTTCAGAACTTGAATTACAATGCAAACAGGCCAGACTATAGCTGAGGAGACAGAACTGTGCCTGCCAGTTGTTTTCCTCCTAGGTTAAAGCCAAGGGTATGGGCTTTTCTCAGTTACTGCAGAAATGAAAGGGAAATCTTGGTGCTTACATGATGGGCACAAATACAATCTGGGCTGTAGGAATGGCAGAGGGTATTATGGCTTCCACATGTGCCTATAGATAACTGATGATGCAGGAACTGACTCATGATCCCAAGTTAAGCAGTGTCAGAAAGGGCAGAGGAGTCCAGAGATGGCACACTGTAATCCATACCTCTGGTTTAGTGACAGAGAAGCCAAATACTGAAGCCACGAACTGAAGAACTTACTCTTTTTGGCCTGTTCCACAGTTAGCCCATGGAGACATTTCTGTTACCATCAAGAGAATTATGGACTAAACCAGTGACAACATGATCTCTTTCCTCCACAACCTTCCAGTATATCCTTGTTTCTAAACTTGTTTGCATCAGTCTGATCTCTTCCCACAAACAGCAAGTTGAGCAATTTCTTTTTTACTGGCTAAACAATCAGCAACACTTATACCCCCACAACTGCTCACCTGATAGAGGTCATTTCTCATGTTAATGATGTCATTGTAATTCAAATGGGGCATTACTTCCAAGAGGTTTTTCACCAGCTCAGTATGAAAGTGGATAATTGCTAAATGAAGGACACTGAAACAAAAACAAAAAACAGATTAACAAATTTACAGTTTTCAAACTTATTACAAAAGTTTCAAGGCTTTGCTGTAGATCTGAACGCATTCTCATATAAACACTTGACTATTAGAGATAATGATTCCAACACTACGTATCAAGACCTAAAATGAATCTCAACACTGAAAAAAACCAGATCAGAAGGTAACTGTTTAACCCTTCAATCACAAAAGCAAACTCAGGATGGCTTTTGCTGGCCCTCAGCATTACTTTACTACCAGGCTAATATATAAAATGTGTGGCACAAAACAATTATTTCAGAAATCCTCAGATTCTGTGCTGGTTTGCTGTTTTTTCATATTTTGAATTATGCAGCAGATAAACACTTCTTACTGTGAAAACCTTCCTGCAGAATTTCCACAAGCCTCTCTGCTACCAAAGCAGATTTTCCCTTACGGGTTTCCCCAGATCTGTGGGTTTTTCTTTATTTCATTTTCAAACAGAAAGATGACTAAGGACTCAGGCCCAGTGACTAACAACCACAGGATTTGCAACTGTGGCCAGAGGGATCATACCAAAAAAGCACCTGTTTTGAGACATGAGTGACTGCATAGCAAGTCACTTTACTTCTACTGGGTTAATACAATGTCCCCTCTTCTCCAAAGGCAGGTCCCTCACCACCAGTGAGGGCTGGACATGCTACATGGCACCAGGAAAAAGCAGGTTGTGAATCCATCACTCCTGTCCCACAGAGCTCCATTTGCCTTGCTACCTTGTACTTCATTTGAAAATCATGCCCTTTGTTTTGAACCATACACTGCCAAGCCCTCATTGGCACATGCTGACCACCTTCTAGACTCATCTTTGAGCAAGTTGCTGCTGACACAAAATATCAGCACAGGACATGTGGTGTGTCTGTTATGCCACTCCAGAAACACCTGAACAGTCTCAGATTTACACTTTTGTCAGAAAAATAAAAAGGAAGTTCCATGCCATTCAGGGCAAGGAGTCATCCAGAAATTGAGACAGAGAGCAGTCAAAACCAGAAGATATTTTAAAAAACAGGAAAAGAAATTTACAAATCAAACTCACCCTTAAAGGGCATTTTTTGCTGATTCTGTATACTGCTACTTGAAGTATCATGGCACATCCCTCCTTCAACTCCCCTGTGATGTACAGTCTCACCATTACTGGAAAAGTGCTGTTCCTCTGCTCTGACAGATGCTTTTCATTATGCTCTGTATCATGCTGACATTTTATTTCCAAATCTCCAAACACATTTGTTCTTCCACTTTTGTTCTCATTTCAGCAGCAAGTATTTTAATTTTACCCTACCATTCTATGTGATGCTGCTGACTAGACCACGAAGGGTCAGTTCCATTTCTTAAACATTCCTACATGAAAAGATGCATTTGAGCACCACTGCAGAGCCATCAGATATCTACAGAGCAATGGTACTGGTATAAATACAGTCACAGCCAGTGTCACTGAGTGTCCACTGTAAATATACACTAATCACAGGTTTCTGGGTTCTGTCTCAAAGCCATAAATCGTTGACAGCCAAGTTTTTTGAAATGCTTAAGCAAAAACTTGCTAGTTGCCATATAATTTTAATGATTAAAGTGCAAACCAGGGCAATTTATTAATTAATTTTCACCTTTTTCTTCTCCCCCAAGAGAGCTGGAAGACAATCACCAAAGCTTTGCTTTATTAAAAAGTTGTGAAGTAATACAGATGTGTATTATGCTCACAGAAGAAATCCATCTCAGGAGAAAGGCAATGTGAATTTAAGCTTCACATACTTGCAGGTATTTCTTGATTCAGCAAGAAAACAACTATTTATTATAATACTAAGAAGTATTTTAACTTAGTTAAAATGCCCTGCAAGTCCAGATCGGAGGAGCACCTTTTTGGTATTTAAATGCAGGCCCTACTTGCTCAATACACTTTTAAGTCCCCCCCTTTCTTTTCTTAAACACAGAAGCTCTACTTTCCATAGCACTTGTAAATGTTGTTGCTAGCTCCCACCTCCTTCATATTCCTGCTTATCTCAAAGCAGACATTAGGTTTCCAGCTGGAAAGCAAAGCTTGTAAAGTAGCTCTCTCTGTGCAGTCTCTCTCTGTAATCTGAGGCCTATTTTCACTGAAAATGGAGTGAAGGTGATAGCCTTTCTCAGAGTAATTGAACAGTGGGATACAGTCTCAGTCACTTGAAATTTTCCTTCTAGCAAGACATCTTGAGGCTTATCTGGCTTCTACTGTTCAAAACGCTACAATTTAAGGAAATGTAGGTGATTGCACAGGGCCTGCCAGCTAAAAAGTAAGGATGTCATAGTGTCACTTGCTTATGCAAGAGATTATCTTTGCATTTGTTCAGAGCCCTTTTGCTGAACTTAGTTTTAAATAACTACTGATCATTAGTTCCTCACAGTACTTCACTCTGAGTTCCACAGAACCTGCATGGCTGTAAAGTAACAAAGTGGATTTCCACTCCAGCTCACATTATTGAAAGACTGATATGCAAATATTAGCAAGTCTGCCACAAGCATCTGTGCAATTCATTGGAAGACAACAGTACAGTACAGACATAAGCAAGAGCAAAATAATGTCCTCTGGAAAGAACTTGATGTCAGTGGGAGAAATGCAGTATGGACCCTCCAGCTATTTTTTCTCCTGGTGCATCTCTCACTTGAAGCATCCTATGAAGACTTAGGGACTTGCATGGAATAAAAAGCAGGGCCCTCTCCTTCAGCACCAAGCTGAGGATCCCCATACACCGTGTATCATGATGCAAGCACAGCAATTCATGCTCAGTCAAGATTTTGAGTAAAAAAGGGCAAAGAAACTCAAACTCACAACATGCTCAGCATACTCTCACTGACCAGATTATTTTGTGACAGGTACTGGATCAATGAAGTTTATGGTGTACGCGACTTCTTTGCGAATGAAACAAAAGTGTCTAAATCACAGCTGTACCTCTCCCAAAGAGCAGAAAGGAGAAGTGGCGCCATCAGTGATTGGCACCCACGAGGGACAGAACAAATTGACTGCACCATTCTGCCCCCAAACCCATTGGTTTCAACCCAGCAAGTGCAGTGGGGTCAACTCACTTGTCCCCATTGTCATCCTGGACAGCGGTGAGATGGCGCTGAGCTGCCAGCAGCATCTTCACGTCTCCAGTTACGGCGTAATCGAAGAGAGCGTTGCAGTGGCGCCTGGCAAGCTGCATGGCCTTCTCCAGGAACAGGGCATCTGCAACACAAAGTTTCCTCTTCATCAGCTCACTTGTTTTCCTTGGAACACCACCTACTTTTGACAGGCACTTGTGCTGTCACAGAAATACAGCACCAAGCATTAGTCACTGCTTCACTGAGATGGTTGCTAATTACTTCTGAGAGGTGAGGACAGAGGGAATGAATGCCTGGGAAGGAAAACTAGGTGCATGCTGAGCATTCAGGCAGCAGGAACCCTGAGAACAGTCAAATCTGGAAGCTCCCTCTGGTTTGACTGGCACTGAATTAACAGCACTGATGTGCAGTTGTGTGAAATGATACAAAAGGAGCAGAAATTGGATCTGGAACTTGCAGGTCTGAGTAGTTTTTCCTTGAGGAAGCTGAGGCACGGGAAGCGTAAGTGACCCATCAAATAATGCAGAGAAGCTCAGAGAAAAGCTGTGGAATAAATGCAGGGCTTTGCACTCCTTCTCCAACTCAAATCATGCAGTCTAGCCTGCACAGCAGCAACACAGAGAGTCTGTTCTTCTGTTTAAAACATTTCACTTTTTGCAATGGTTAGTACTTGTTTCCTGATTTTAGAATTATAAAATGGACAGCTACTGAGATTTCAAAAAGCAGAAGCTGTCATGGTGGGGAGGCAAAAGGGAGAAATGGGAGAAAAGAAACTCATTTGCAGATATAAGTAACTCTAGCTGCTCTGTCCATACTTCTGTGATTCTGTATCAGCAAGAAACTAGTGAAAATGAAACAGATGAGCTCTGAAACTACAGCGTCATTCTGTGAAGCGGTATCATCTGAAACCAGCCTGTATTTTAAACAGTTTCATGTTTCTATAAAACCTTGTAAGTTTGGGAATTACAAAGTGCAAACAAGTACATCAGACTATGTCATTTAAAGCACACATGGGGAGACAATAGCCAGGATTTCCAGCTACACAAAACCAGGCATTTAACCAGGTCAGAAGTGTGTCCCTGATGAACAGGAACACATCACTGCTGTAAGGCAAAGACTTACTCAGCTATCCATGGAGCTTATTGTTCTGGCCAGTACATCCCTGTGGCTGCTGCACTATATGCCTGATGGATTTATATTTGCTATTTACCTCTTAACACTAAATGTGTTATATTCAGGATACATATTCAGGTTAAAGGGTGTTAAGCAGTTCAGTCTTTTCTCATTATACATATTTCCAAATATCAAAGAACTGGGTGTTGAAATTCCCTGGTTTTCCATATGATGAAACACACAAGAAAGATATCCTTCAAAATATGACATGTATCTTTTAGTATAATAACCAAATGATCTAGCCTGCAGTAGCTATTTTATGGAGCCTGTTCTTCTGCACCAATTCTTTGTATAATCTGGAGCTAGAAATTGCCTCCTTTCATGCCATTACAATAGATTAAAAAAAAAAGTCAGCTTCCTGCCTACAATATTAATTGCTTGGAAAACAAGTAAACAATTCAGACCCCTCCTTCATGACGGCTAAATGGACATTGTTATTTCTTCATATCAGCACAAGATTTTGTTCTCTGAACCAGTCACAGGATTTGTCACAACCAAAACTACAAACAGCAGGTTGCTTCAGCGTCATCTGTTCTCAGATCACAAGAAGCTCCACCTTGGAGGCGTTTACAACTACAGCCCATCTCCTGTGCCACTTTGGATTCTCGAGGCACAAGTTTCTAGTGCTGTTAATAGCAAGTGTCAGACAGGGCTGACACACACAAGGTAATGTGCTCTCTCCCTGATCCAGGGAATAACAAAAGTGGTCTAGATCATGTTGCACTTGGTAAAAACCAGAACCAAGAAATTCCTTTGTGCTCAAATTCCTTTGTGCTCAAATTCCTTTGTGTACCAATACCATGTCTCTCTAGTCCAACTACTATTTTTTTTTATTTTACGCTAAGCATGATTACTCAAATCCTTTAAAAAAGTGTCCATCAACTGTTTAAAAAAAAAACAATCCAGGAAATGCACATCTTGGTGTCTGGGAAAGGGTGATTTGCAGTCTTTATATATTTTAGAACTCTGCTGCTAAACCAGTTCTGTTGACTACCCTTGCCTTCCCCCTCCTTTCGTTTTGTTGCCTGAAATAAAAAGACAAAACCCTTTACAACAGTGTTAAAATTGTAAGATAAAAAAGCAGTTCTTTATTAGAAACTTCCAGGTGTGTCCACAGTTATGGGCTATGGGCACACCCAGGAACAGATTTCTACAGTTTTTGTAAGTTTAACAAATTATCCTATATAAAAAACATTGTCCAGTTAGGAGAGAAGTTGTTTAGGTATTTTTTTCCCCAGGTACTGCATCAGTGGAGTTGGTCCAGGGCTTCTTTGCCCCACTTCTTTTATGTCTTCTAAGATTCTGATTGGAAAGTAAAATGTTCTTTCTGTAGGCCCTCTACTTGAAAATAAGACTAAACAGTATTTCAGGAGTGTGTTAGAAGGTTAGCTTATTATTCTAAAATCAAAGAGAAAGGGTAGGAAAAATACCAGGAACTGGATAACCACATATTAATGGTCTACAAAGCTACAAATATATGAAAAACACATAAAAAGCAAAAATTTTTAGGCATTAGTTTGACGTGTAACACATTGCTACTGCAGTTATTTTACAGTGTACTTGCCAAATGTAAACAGGTACCTTGACATTTGAAATTCAAACCAATAATGCTACTTTGCACACAGTTCAACAGTGATGCAGGGAAGAGCTACTGCAAGTCATACTAACATCCATTAACTCATCCACTAAAGTCTCTCAAATATCAAAAGCCAAGTTAACTGCTGAGTTACATTCCCTGTGCCTTCACTGCTTGTAGCTTCCTTCCTCACACTGCCTTATTCAAAGGCAGTGTTAACATGCCCACCAGGCAAAGCTGTCTCATCTCCTTGCATGACCAGCAGAAGCTCAAGTGTCCAGTGGTAGTAGAAATGTGGAAGGTTATCTACAGAACTCTGTATAGGGATGGACCTTAGATCTTGGGGAATTTTCATGTTCTGAGAACAGCAAGCAGATATTTTTGGAGTTTCCAAACCTTTAATGCTTGCTTTGCAGTACTGCAGTTTGATTTACCCTAAATAGATTTACTTGCTCACTTACCCTGCCACCTGCAATCTGCTTCGTTCACTTCAGTCTTACAGGAAAAACCAGAATCCTCCTTTTTCTCATGAACAGCAGATGTTCTGCACTCAGTGCTCTCCATGGCTTCCATCTTCACATCACATTTCATGTCCCATTGGTCATTTTGTTTATCACAGCTCTCTCTGTCTTGTTCAGCTGTGCAATTTGATAGACCTTCTAATAAAAAGTAGAATAATTAATGTTCAGTACCATTGCTTTTTTTAATACAAATGATAAAACTCAACTAGACAAAACCAAACCCTGAAAAATGAATACAAAAATTTACTTCAATGTAAAACTTATCACTAAACTCATGAATCATGATACTCCACATGCCAACACACATGGACAGGCACAGTGATGTGACTGCTCTAAAGTGATGTTAATTCTTTGACAGCCTCTACTTTAGAAATAAACTTTTATATATTACAACAGATTTACCTCTCTTTTCATGGTACAAGAATGTAAGTCTGAAGTACTCTCACAAAATCTAGCAGAATTACTCAGACACATTTTTTTTCCTAACAGCAAGTTCATCCCCTAGACTCTGGAAGTATCTATGGAGTAATCAACATGTACATCTGAAATGACCTTCCTCTTTTAGGAAGCCAAGAGGATCCTTATTATTAACTTAATCTTTTCCATTGGTTTCTCTGGGCTACAGGGTAGTACCAGACTTTGGCAACAAAGGAAGATACATTTTCTGTGGTCTCATCCTTGGGTCATCTGTAATCAGCACATTCAAGCAAGCAAGAGGGCTGTTGCTTGAAACAATACACTGAATACAGAAGCACGTAGAGGGGTTTTGGTCACTGCTTCTCAGGACAGTAAAAAGAAACTACACTTGGAGAGGAAAAAAGAGAAGCAGGGCAGTGTAAGCTACACAAACCCCTCTGCTGTCAGTGGTTTGAGAAGAGGCCCTCTCCAGCACACTTAGCTAGACCTGCCTGACACTCTGGCTCATCGTGTAGACAAAAATACAAGTCAAACTCAATTCAACTGTTGGAAAAAAGACATTTATGCTGTTACCATGTTTCATGCCAGCATTGGATTTTGTTGTGCCAGGGAAATGCATCCCTCCAAAAGCAGAGTATCCATATGAAGGAAAACTGAACCCTAAAGAAAGGAGAAAGATTAAGAATCAATAGAATTACATCCTAAAAATGATTACATCCATCAAAAAGAACAATGAACCTAAAGAACTGAATTTTTGTTTTCTGCATACCTTCTGCTTTATTCCATCCAACTAATTTCCAGGCTAAAGATGAGCTCTCCCCTACCCCTTCAAAAATCCAAATAAATTCTAGGTGGTTGGCTAGTGACACTCTCTACCCCAACATCCACAACACCACCAAATGTAGTATTGTTATGTCTTTCCTCTGAAACTCAGCTGAGACATCACAAGCTGCCCTCTGTGCTTTTGAATCTTTGTGATTACAACACATTTGTATTCTGGTGTTATGCTATACATGTGCTGCCAGCAACACATGTAGCAATTTGAAAACTGCTGCTCTATTCCCTGCTCTAAAAAAAGGGTTGTGGTTCAGGTGACATTTGCTGACCTAGAGGTTTTTAATGCTCTGCTGCAAGAACTAAAGCAATGCTCTCACGATCCTGCATATCAGATATACTCTGACCTCAACAGATAGAGCACAGTAGAAAATTCACTAAAGAGCATCTCCAATTTTTTAACAGTTCTTTGCACTAACACAGTTAATTTGCCGAATTCCAATTGTGGTCCAAGAAACAGTTCAAAACCTGTTTAATTTTAGACACCCATGATGATAGCAAACTGAGCTGTCTCATGAATTTCAGCACCTCCAAGGCCCTAGGACGCAACAGAGCTCCCAAAGTGGGAAGGCAAGCAGGATGATGAAGTGTTTAGAATAAGGAGATGCTTGACTGAATTGAGTAACAGTAAAGACAATAAAGGCAACAGAGTCAGGTCTAGTATGCCTAGGAGACAAAATCCTCTTTACACCTTAAAAATCAGCATAAACATCTGTCCTGCTCTCAAAGTAGAGCCCTTTTCCCTCTTTGCCCAAAACTGCTGCCTTACCAGAGCCAGCACCACCACCTGCCCCTCCATACATGCCACCACCTCCAGTGCCACTGCCCCCACCATAGCCATCGGAGAAGTTCGGCATGAGCTTCTGCCGTTTCCTTTGCACTTCTTCTTTATCTGGGATGGAAGGAACAGAGAGAACAGGGAGTCAGTCCTGCTGGTGACAGGCACAGCACACACAGGGTGTGCATACAGAAAGCATCACTACAGTTACTAGGACTAAGGACAATGCAGACTGTGGTAGAAGAGTCAACTTTCCTCAAGCTCCAAATAGAAGAAAATCTTTGTACATACTGGAGCAGAGAGAATTCCTCTGAGAACAAGCCAGTGCCAAGCCCACAGTCAGACCAGCAGCACAGCTTGGGCCTGGCTTGGTCTCTTCAGCCACGTCACTGCCTTGTGCTCAGACTCGGGGGACACATATGGAGATGTCTTGGGGGGCTCAGAGCTTCCTTCAAAAGTGTCTCATGTACTGAGAGCCCTGGAGATCAGCGGCCCCAAAATTCTTCAGTGTCTAAGCCAAGTCATGAATCAGCAAGTGCTCCAAACACCAAATTTGTTGCCTTTGGGGAATATAAGCACAGGCTCTTCTTCCAAGCAGATCTTCAGAAATGGAGCCTTATCAGAGGATCACAAGGCACTTTTGAGTTTCAACAGTGCAGAGTACCTGCAGTGCCTTTTCAACTTTTGTTTAAGGGATGGCAAGAAATGGTGAAAACTGTGCTTGCTTGAAATGATTTACTTAAAATACCGTAACAGCCACTAGAACAAAGACAACTTTTTTTCAGGCAGGGACATATTACTGTCAAACCATGCTGAGTAGCAGGAGAAAAAAAAAGCCTGAACTTATTTTATAGTGTAAGTACAAAATAAGACTTAGTATCCCTGGAAAACAAAACAAAGATTTAAAAGGACTATCCCAGTGACTGGGGAAAGTGAAAATGTCATGACAAGAGCTACAAAAATAGGGATACAAACATTACATGGGTTAAAATCCAGTAGAAATGTTGAGAAAGAACAAAATATCATTTGCTCATTAAACCATCTAGTAGTTTTCAACAGCCATATGAGAAAAAGAAATTTCATGCACAGGCACATCAGTCAGTGCATCAGATGAGACAGCTGAATACATGAGCCAGTACACTGACAAAGCCACGTGCATTGTTTCCAGGTACACATGATGTGTAAGTATGCATGCAGGCACACATCAGGCATACTCACACTGACGAGGAGAGAAAACCCTAGAGAGCAATCTAGTCAGAGAAACACAAAAAAATCCACATATATGGGTCTAAGTTTGTAGGAATATTTGCAATAAGGGTTATATAAATGGATCCTAAATGGTAATTTCTTGATGAGGTTGTATAGGGGACCTGAAAATGCACATAATGTTGAACTAATTTTAATTGATTAAGAGGCACATAAAAGAGATTTGCTTCAAATCTGGCAACTTTGCTCTGCAGCTGAACACTTCCCTTAACACTTGTGCAAGAGGTTCCTGAAATCATTACCAAGAAGAAATTCTCTGGCAACTCTGGAAGCTTTTGTGAATTCATACTTTGTGCTGTTATATTCTAAGAGTTGCAAAGTAGACTCACTCGGATCACCACCTCTCCCTCCTCAGCTGTCCTGAGTCTCTCACCACTAATGCACATTTATTTTAGAGACTGACAGGGAATTGATTTCAACACAGCTCTACCTTAGCCATAGAAAACATTCAGGGTTACAATTCAGTAGTGTAACCTGCAGGCAGGTAAACTCCTAAGCAGAAAGATAATACAATGAAACACCAATTATGACTTGGGCCCTCAAGGCATTTCCATACCATGAACATTATTGGTATTTAAAAGCTTGACTCCCAATGTCATTCCCATCAAACATTTGAAATGCAGACTTCAAAGGGCACAGATCTGCTGATTAAACTTATTTTCACTACTAATTTAGGAAGCAGATCCAATACCAATTCTTTTACTTCTTCTAAGCAACTAAAATTTTAAACCAGAGATTGAAACAGCATTTTCCCTGCTCGCACAAGAAATGTCTTGGGCTTACTAAACTAGTACAGGCAATTGGAAAATACAGAAACATCAGTGGCATTGGCATGATGGTAAAAGATGAGAACTGCAAAATATGTGCCTTTTCCACCAGCACCAAACAGGTTGTGGTTTAGGGTTTCATCTGAGAGTACTGACAGTAAAATCTCTTCAGGTATTATTTGGCAGAAACTCAGAGGAAGAGTGCCATCTACTGTATGGACAGGCATGAGTGCATATATGGAATCTGCAAGGAACAAGCCTCACTCGGAAAATATGCACGGATTTACTGCCCACCAGTCCTACAACATCACCTACAAAACCCATTATAAACCTACCACACTGCATACTGACTCTGTCCAAAACAAGGAGGCAAATATATTTTCTAAAAATAACAGCTAAAACCAAAAATTCCTCACCCAACCAGTTCTATATTATTAAAAACATTCCTAGGGACCCTACAGTTTCCATTCCAATCTGTAGAACGGGTTTAATGAGTTACCTTTGATTTCTGGATAGTAGAGAAAAGGCTTGGGTTCGCTTGTTTCTAGATCAGATTTCCTACGCAGTTGTACAAATACAGATGCTGGCTTTGTGATATTGACATCTCGGTATTTGGGTGTTTTGAACACAATAGCAAACTGTGAAGGAAACAAAGACAAGCATATCTGTCACAGAGCATGGCTTTTGACAACTTGGCTTTTGCATTTGCATTATTTTGAAGGTGTTGGTTTAGGGCTCAGGAGGCAAAAGTTCAGAGCAAAGGGCTGTTACAACAATAAACTTCCATTTTAGCTTTCAGTTTCACTTCTGAGATTGACTCCTAAAGCCTTTTGGGAAAGACAGAACTGCCATGCCAAGTGCCACCACATCCCATATGTCAGTACTGCACTGTTTGTCCCCTGATCCTTTAGCATGTCTTCTGTGGCTTTCTCAGTGTGTTCACAGGAGCTCTCAGAGCTGTTTATATGTCATATCCCATTTTACAGGAGGTGCATGTTAAAGCAATGGGACTTTCTCCTAATGTCCTTGCACTGTATTCTTAGTCACCTAACAGATGTCTTTAAAGAACTGTTCAGTTTTTTGTTAGGAAGCAATGACTCAAAGAGGAGGTCAGTATGGGATACAGATGCTTTTACATAATTTACAAACTATAATATAATCCTAGCTTACAAAGGTGGGAGAATCATTAACAAAGGACAAATGCTCTGTTACTTACCTGTCTATGTACATCTGTAGGAGAGAAATCTCCAAAGCCTTCCCACATGCCACCATTCTCATCCTCTTCATAGAAACGTATCTGAATATCATCTGCAAAGAATGAAAGTAACACTCTGGGATGTTTGTGCGTTTGTTGAACCTTTGGCTATGGTTATTCTAGATAAGTATCAACATGGTTACTTCTTGGATGAAAATACTACACAAGACATCAATTATCTTTATCTGTTTTAAGAAAACAGCAGAAATAACACATTTTTTACATCAAATTTACATCAGCCTAATCCTAATGACTTCACTCTAGTTGCTATTTACTGAGCTGTAAAAAGAGAACTAGGTTCACATCATCTTCCTATTCTAGGGTTATAAAACATTCCAGAGGAGCCTTATTTGGAACAAACATGTAAGGAGGGGAGAACTTGAAGCATGAAATGTAGAAACCACCCTCTCTCCTCCAACAGTTTCAGTTCAAAAAACTGTAGCAAAACCTGAAGTGCCACAGTTCAAGTTCCGCTTGCTGCTGGCAGAGTGCCACGGTGGAACTGCAGCTCAGAGACTGGGGAGGTGTGAGCCAGCAGCATGGCAGCAGGGATCCTTCACCCTCCAAACAGCACAGGCCAGAAACATGGCATTTGGCTTCTGCTCCTCTGAAAAACTCTTCTTTCATTCTCTTTCTATTTATTTATTTATGTTTTTAGGAAAAGCATCTCACCAGGAAATTCCTTCCACAGCACTCCCATGAGAAAAAGCTAGAAAAAGCCTATTGTCTCTTAGGGTGACTGATGCAGGACGGGCCTCTGCAGCAGACAGACTGCTTCCCCTGCAGGTGCCCCACCTGCTAGTCTCAAGACTGTGAACCACCACTTCCAGTCCTGCTGTCCTGCATGCTCAAGTTCCTTCAGGCAGGAGGTTTCTGAAGGCAGTGAGGTCAGGGGAAACCCCAGTCTGGCTGAGGGGAAACCCCATCTCAGGGCTTCCACTGAGTCAGACATTTATTTATTTATTTTGTACGTAAGAGTTGCGTTTTATCTCAGCCCTCCTGATGGCAGAGGGTAGATGCACTATTAAAGGAAAATAGTTCTTTCAAAGTCCCTAAAAGCCCCCAAAGCTTTCCCTCTTCCCTAAGTGGTAGAAGGGCACTTAGAAGAAAGAGAGATGGAAAAGGACACCCTGCACCAATGCAAAATGTCACAGTGGTTTTAACAACATGAGCGGGGACTGTTTCCAAGTAGATGAGAACAGGGCACCCACTCCACCACGTAATCTACATCAGGGTGTCCCAAGTACTACCTGTAGCTGAAAAATACAAAGAATCTCCCTCACTCCCATCTTTTTTCTTTTTTACTTAGCCCAAATATAACAAACCACATTTAACCATTATCTTCCACTGAAAAAACAAAGTGTCCTAATCCACACTGCTGAAGTCTCACACATTCAAAGCCATGAGCAGAGACTGAAAATGAACCTGTCATAAGTGTCTGTTTACACTGAGTAACCTCTACCATAAGTGTATACATAAAAATGAAGTTATTAGCAGCAGTGCTGAACACATTCAGCTCCCATCCATGAGAATACTCATACTTACTCTTCACAATCAGGAACTTAATAATAAATCAGAAACTTTAGAATAATTCAGAGCAGGTGTTAATTAATGGAGTCAAACATCACCCACCACCCCCCAAATTCCAGAACACATGCAAGGGCAGAAACTTGAGAAGAACAAAGACGATCACATGGTCTCTGTGGAGGCAAGAGAAGCTGAATTTGCTTTGCAATAGACTTTTTTGATTTATTAAATCTGCTGCCTTGACTTCCAGAAAGGCTGAGTGCTTACAAATCCTGCTGCACTATCAGAGTGACAACACTAAAGAGAGCACGGAGGCTTTAGTGTACTCCAGATGAACACCCTGGTGTGCCTCACAATACTCATGACTCTTACCTTTCTGAACCTTGTCACAGAGCAGGTAAATCTCTTCCCCTCCTGTCACACACCCTGCTGTTCTGTCCATTCTTACAATTTTTAGGTTGGAGGCATTGGGAGCTTCTATTGAAAGGGAAGATGAAAAAAACCTGCTTACTTTTGTAACAGATTTAGACTTCAAAAAACACAGCCAAACACAACACACAGAAATGCAATAGAAAGACAAGCTTCCAATACAACCTACCCGAATTTGCCTGTGTTTTATTAAACATGAATAAATCAAGGGCTTTTCATATGAAAGACAAATCTCATATCTTCTAAGCTTTGACTGAACTGTGAACTACAAAATAAGGTCCCTGCCACTGCAGCACAATTACTGCACTAGCAAGGTAACCCAGCAGTGACCTGCATCCAGCACCCTGCACTAGTACTCATTTTCTGACAAGCAGGGCCGTACAAGAGAATGCAACTTTTTCCTCCCTGCTTTCTGACAGAGTGACACTCTTGAGAGCTGCTTCCTGTTTCTTGCTATCTACAGTGCTCTGCTTCACACTGTGGCTTACTCGAAAGCATGCCAGTTTTTGGCCAATGTACTGGACAGTGATAAAAAAGCCCCCCTCCACAGATCCTAGTAGAGGCATCTACGGACAACTATTGGTCCTCAAGACAGAACTATCATCTGATAAGTGAAAGCAGCTGTGACAGGCAAGTTATGCTACCACAGGTTATGTCTGTTCTGTGAAGACTTGAATAGTGCCAATGAAGAATCCAAAAAAAACCCCAAACAAAGCCCAAGAAAGATCTTCTGAAATTAGCAATCAAGAATTCACCTTGGGACATCAGAAACTAGTAACTGTGTGGCGACGTACAACAGCAGAAACATGCATACAAAATGTCACCTTTGTTTGTCTCCTTAGTTTAGGACAAGATTTTTGACCTACATTGCCCAATTAACAGCAAGGCACAGACTATAGCAGAACAGTTGCATTATTACCTTTTGATCTAGACTTTGTTTAAAAAGCAATAATATAGACATGACTGATGCACAAAGGAAAAAAAAGGTACTTTTCCTGAGTCATTACAGAATGACTATCAAGAACATGGGATGCCACAGCCTCAGGAAGGAAAATTCAGGCAGCAGAAAGGGTTCAAGTAAGATGAGTCACTATAATTTAACAGCATAGGGGAAAACATGAAGTGAAAAAATTCTCTTAGAAAAAAGACAAATAGAGGAATGCTCTAAAAATACTGACAGATCTAAAGGAAATGGTTGCATTATCTTTTAAAATATGGACAAGCAGATGGTCTGCAAAACTGAAAAGTGTCAAATTCTCAACAAAGATAGAAGCAAAGTAATTTTTTTCCTCACATCTCTTGTAATAACGCTTTGTCACAGAAAGCAACTGAAAACTCTGCAAAATTCAAGCCCTTCTTATGGATACAACAAGAACTTACAAAATCCTCATAATAAAAGTGGCAGGATTAAACATGCTAACAGCAAAATAAAATCTTCCTCTATGGCTTACATCACCATCTATTAAAACCAGCATGACACTGTATGTATGTCGACAGACATGGGGCTAATTATCCATGGGCTACTTACTTGTTTTTCATCAAACACCAGGCAGGCAGGGCTAGATGAGTCTATGTACAGCAATATCTACCTGTCATTTCTGTGTGTACAAGAGCCTGCCCCTAATTAAAGAAGTGATTAAAGCCAAATATACTTACTGCTGTCATATATTGCATCTGATATGACGGGATCCAGTTTGCGCGTGAAGCTGCCGTTGCTGTCGGGAAGGAAGGCCGTGAACATGAGCCGCACCACGCTGAGATCCATCTCCTTGGTCTGCTGGATGGCTGCCTGGCGGATGATTTCCCTCTCCCGTTCTGGAATTGACAGACAGAGGGATTAACACAAAGGGTAGGGCATCCTTAACAAAACAGAGAGAACAAACAAACATCCAAAGGCACGGATAGGGAAGAAATGTCTTCCTTTACTTTTAGCATCCATTGGGTTTTCCCTTTCTAAGCAGAGTGGAGCAGCTATTCAAATTGTACTGTGTTCATCTGGCAGTTTGTGCTTCAGATCTTACTTAAGTTATATAATTAAAAGACAGAAAATTACTACTTTCTGCTCTCAGTTTATAAAGGTTGCGAAAAGGAAGGAGGCCACCCCTAAGGACACCTGAATTCCTGGCGTTAAGAGTGATGAAAAGACAGCTGGCCCCTCTGTGCAGTGCCTGAAAGCAATGCAGACCACAGGTTTTACAGCAATATGGGTGAAATGCAGCTGAATGAAACAGTGCTCTCAAATGGAGGCCCCTAAGTTAATTAAGGATATCATGTCTTGCTACAATAATGCAAAATTACTCTTAAATAGAGCTTATTCAACAGCAGAAGAGCAATGGAATACAGGTGCAGAGGTTGGTACAGGCAGCTGTGGAAGGAAGTTTCTCCATTCTCATGCAAGCATTGACAGCAGACTCCTTTCAGATTCCCTACAACACAGCAACAATGCACCACCTCTTAAAAGCACATAGACATTGGCTGTTGTCCTACACAAGGTCTTTTTCCAGCTAGGAATCTGTGTTTTCAGAAGCTCAGCCTGTTTGTAATAAAACACCAATTAAGACCAGGCCATCATTGTCACATACCAGTTAGCTGCCTGTCTTCACAGCCTTCTGCCTGAAGATAGCTGAGTTCTGGATGCACCAGGAGTCCTGGGTTGTATCCCTTCTTGCAAGCATCTATCATGCGTGTTTCCAGAGTTTCAAACACTTTCTTCTTCGTGACATGAAGTATTCCAAGATTTGCAAACCTGCCAAATTTTGATTGGGGAATGCTTTAGGCCAGACTTATAGGCAGCCTTTCTCTTACCAGAGGCATCTACACAACCCAAGTCTACAGAAGGACTCTACAGGTTTACTTAGACCCTATTAGTGTTTGAGGGAGAATTTTCCATCCAGAAAAATTCAGTCAAGATGACAAAACATGTAAAATGTGCACCATTCTATGACAGCGATCATGTGGGTGCACTTTCCTATGGCATAAGTAGTAATCTGTCAGGTTTCAGACTTCCACTGGGAAAGCAACTTACAAAATGTTGGAAAATCTGGTAGTCACACTTTGTTTGCTGTGTCTTGGCAATGACATTAATCTGTCATTCTGTGTGTCTGTTAAGCAGAGCAACTGCTCAGAGTATGCTCCATCTGTTGAAAATGGTTTGGAGAGCAAGCTAAGAAGCTGAAAACAGTGCAGTATTTTACAAATAAAATGTTTTAAGGAAGGCTCTGGTCATTTTGCAAGATAGGTTGGGTATCTATTTGAATAAAAATTTCCAAAATACAAGGTGTGCTTTTGTAAAAATCTGCTGGCATATTGAAAAATCAATTAGATTTGGAAGTATGAAAACAAGACAATAACTCAATTTTCATGTGGGTCAAGTGAGGACAGGAAAGCTGGTTCTAAACATCTGATGAAAAACAAGACAGGTTAGAATATGAGCCAAACTTTTCAAGATGAAAAGGAGCATTTGAAATAAAGCTATTTAAATTGTTGTGCGCGGTAAAGTCAGTGCACTGGGCTTGGACATCAAAAGTTACAATTTAAAAGAATCTCTCTCTCCCAACCTTCTCAGCTTTTTAAACTTCATCATCTTCACCAACAAAGACATTCTTGAGATCACAGAACTAAAACTCACAGCCAGCATGAAACCTGATCTAAGCCTCAAAACACGGTTGGGAGCTTCAGCTCCGTTTACTGATATAAAAAATTATTCTTTCAAATTAAACAAGAACAGGCCAACTACAATTTCACTACAATCTTTCTGCTTTAAACTTTACAATTTTGACTTATGCAGTATTTTCATGTTTATACCCATCCTGCATTAATTTCAAATTTACTAATCCTATTTTCTTAATGCTTTCCATTACATTTCTATTGACAGGTTTAAATAGAAGTAAAATATTGATCAAAGAGGTGACAAAATGATAACACTAATTTTAGTCCCTTCTCTGATCAAAATTCCTTGCATTTTAAAGAATGGACTTTACAACACAAATTTAGACTGCACACAAAGAGATTAAAACTATACAAATTCTAAATAAAAAATCAGTTACTTAAATAAATTTAGCTTGCTTAGGGAAAATTCTACAAAGGTGAACAAAAACCCCATTAAATTTTCTTCTTATGATATAAAAAAAACCAGAGATCAGAGCGTGGAGATGAGTGCTCCCCAGTGCTGCCTCTTAGGAGTATTTCTGTATTGCTTTTTACAGTCTTGATGCTCCCCCCAGAGCTCAGGTTTGCAGAGGAGCTCCCAGACTTACCCCACAACCATGTCCTTGGGTCCTGCGAGAACCGTGCACACTCCGTCCTCGCAGAATTTACCCACCAGGCTGTGAGCGTGCAAGTGGACGTATTTCCCATTAGTTACTAACTGGACAATTACTTTTGCAGGTCCAACATAATTGCAAATCTGTAAATAAATATGAAGAAAGTGGGATGGATGCTTACTGTTTTTTTAAAATGAAACAAGTGATGATTCCAGGTGAGCATTTTCTGTCAGTTAAGTACAATCAAGTTTACATAGGAGAAATGTGTATGCATTTCTTCATGAAATACAAATGGCAAGCTAACTGTACCAGATCATCACTTTCTTTTGCAATTGAACTTGATATGCAAATGGCAGAAGTACTGACCAAAAAAGTTAAAGGAAAGCCTCATCTGTTTCTTAAAACATGAATCTCACTTTTATATTCTGACCATTTAGTCCACATTGCTCTCCTTAAGTTTCAATCAGGACATTGAATTCACAATAAACATTGTTACCCATTCAGAAGCATATAGAAAATTAAACTAAAAATCCTGCACTGTTTTGCCCAATTCAGAAAGACTTTAAAAATTATTTTTAAACATTATGATTGTTAGAAAACATTTTGGCCGCATTACAATGACTCCTCAGGTAGAGATTTTACACTGAATAAATTCTATATTAACAGGCATTTTGTTAGCTCATGTACTTCATCAACACGTATTACTCATTCCACTAAGTATCTCCCTTAAGTGTACACAAGGATATGTAATGAATTCCCACCTAGGATTTTGCTGGACTAGAACTATGATAAACTGTGTGCTTTCTTTCATATACCCAACTCTGAAAGCCTACAAAGCTTTTTTTTTCCCCTTACCACAGTTTCTAATCACCATACATTTTTAACAGCTTTTAATAAAAAACAATGCCTCAAAAATACATCTAAAATTACTAATAACATACCATACTGGTAAGTTATTTGCTTTACATATATTATTTAGAACTTTATTTTCTTTCCTCACTCCAAGGCAGTAATAATGCTCCAAGGCTGTTATGGGTTATTCACCACTTTCAAATTATGCTGAACATAAAATTACCCCACTTTTTAAAAAGCAAACATTACTTTCCCTTCCAATTCACTTAATTAACCCTTTTATCAATGTTGGGCTTTTCCCCCTCCTCCTCTAATTTTTCTTCTAATTTGCCTTGGGCCAAGTTCTTTGTATTACAGCAGCATATAGATCTAATCAACCAAGGCATTAAAGGATCACGATAAACATTAAAGTGATGAATCAGTGATGAACTGAATATTTAAGGTTATATTGTTGATAAAATGCTGATAGCGAGGGATTGCCTCGATTTCACCACATTACTGAATCCTGCTAGCTTCCTTCACTCCAGTTAACCCCTCTCTTGAACCCATTCCATCACAGCTGAAACACTTTGCATATGTACAGTGTGTGCCCTCCCTGCCTTCCTATTCACTGCTGAAAGCAAAAAAAAAATCCCAACTATGAAAAAGTTGTTCCAGGAGGAGCAGGTGTGCAAAAGCCCTCTCATTACCCACTCCTGCTAGTTAACTGTATAATGCTGCAGTAATGTGCATTTTACAACTGGCAGTTTCTAAAATACAAGACAGAGGGCTGATGCTTCCCTTCTGTTTCCACATTGAAATCTGGACTGAAACAGTACAGAGATGCAGGATAATCACTGCTGGACTATTTCTGTCATTTACCAGCAGGGAGAAAATATTTATGTACCTTTCACAAAGTCATCTGAAAATAAAAACGACTGCATTCGGTGTTACAGTATGTCACCACCACTGCTACAATTGACTTTTCAAAAAGGTAGCTTTAAAATAATTCTTTTCTTTTTACTCCTCACTCAATAAGCCTTTCCCTACTACAAAGCTCCCAGCACATCTGCAGTGCTATATTCACTATGAATAACATCGATGCTGTGGTGTCACATCAGAAAAGTTCAAGACAATCCTCCATCAGCTGTAGAAACCACAGTGAAACTGGAGGCAGGACTGCTGCACACAAGGACTTTCCAGCCCCTGAAAGCTCAGCACAGAACTGCAGTGGTAACCAGATTGCAATCTGCCCTGTTACTCAGCTCAGCATGATCTTTGCAGTCTCTCCCTCCCAGGGGAAAAACAAAAGGGCTCCTAAAACGTAATAGCTTATGTAGGTCATAAGGCAAGAAAGGACTATTTTTGTCATCCAGTCTGATGTCCTATGCTGCAAAGGGGACATAATGTCTCTGAACATCTCCTAACTTTATTTCTTATAGACAGACTTTCCTACTTGGTTTTGAGTCATTTGGGGTAAACTTGGTGCCCAGGAAAATAGTCGGAGTGGTTAAATATCCTTATGTACTATAAATTAAGTCTGAAATAACTTTTCAATGTCCTTGAATGATGCCACAATTTCAGAATAATTTTAAATCAATTCTGGCACTAAGGTATGAAAGTAAATAACAGGTTTGCACAGGAACTTAAGAAACACTGTCAAAGGCCTGAAAAGGTAGAAGGTATGTTACAATGCTGAATAGGGATTATGGTTTTGACACAAAAACCGACTCAGCATGAGGGGGAGATAGCATGTGGATGCTGTATGGCTCAAAATCAGAGCTGTGATCTAGAAAACAGCTACTGAACTTCAAATTAAAGGTGAGGGGAAAAAATAAAAGAAGGAGTTCCTGGGTAGAGTATAGCTGTAATACTTGATTACATCCTGTATCTGAAGCAGCACTCAATTGATCTGATAAAGTTAAAAGGCTGCAGGCTTACATTTATCTGCTCTTTCTGTTTGAGAGATTTGTCTGGAAGATTAAAAGGATCCTGTGAACTTGAAATTGAGTCAATTTCAAAACAAGAGTAGAAAGTTTTTTCAGTTATTTCATGTCCTCCTGCAATCCAGATCCCAGCCAATTTTTATAGGTTCCAAAACTTTACAAAAACTTTATAAGAACATTTTCATACTTCAAAGATGTTTTTTTCCAGTTACTCTTACAAGCAAGAAATGAAACCAATTGGTCAACAACAGGAGCAAATGATGGAAAAAACCACATTAAACCTACAACACCAGCATTACAAAAGCACCTATTTCTCCTTCCAATCCCTTTGTTAAAGAACTGCAGCTCCAGCCCTGCCTGTCCTTCAGAGTGTCACTACCGCTGTCCTAGGCATGTAGCCTTGTACAAGAAGTGTTCCAAAGATGAGGCATCACTCACTCTTTATAAAGAGCTTGTTTTTACAGAGCAGTATCTCTCTTTTTTCCAGTTGCTAATTAAAGACAAAACATTCAGATGTGGTACAAATCATGTAGACAGCTGAGTACTTACTTAAAAAACTTAAGAAAAAGCCATGTAAAGTAATTTAAACGAATGGGAGCTGAAGATCTGATCCTCTGACTGTGAGGTCACTCTAATGGCAAAAATACAGAGCTTCTAAAGTGATCCAGTGCCTCATATTCAGCTAAATCAGCCTTACCAGTAAAAAGCTCAAATCTCATTGAATTTGATTCAGTAGCTTTTTAAGAGGGGTAAAGATTTATACCAAAGAGTCCGCTTATTCTTGTCTCATGTTTTTTCCTTAATTCAGTTCTTGGGTGATTTTTTGGACGTGTAATCAGCAGTCTATATCACTTTAAATTTAATTCTTATTGGGGACAGGGGAAAAAGCAAATAAATATGCTCCTTTTGTCACCAAGGCTCATCAGCAAAGTAATTTTCCATAAATTCTCCTCCTGAACTCAAAGTAAATGTGCTGAAATCCCAGATTTCAAGAAGAACTCTTATCTCCAGACTGAGGTATAATTTGGAATAGCCCCAGGACAGACTGGCTGGGCAGTTCTGTTGGTGTGCCTTGGTTCAGGGCTACCTAACTGGTGTGCAGCTCCAGTTCACAAGCCAAAGTGCTCTGTGCCCAAACTCCTGTGCAGAGAGATGGTGCTCTTTAGCTCAGGCACACACCTCTGAACTCCGGGCTGGAGCTCATTTACATCCAGCTCACAAAGAACACTGAACTACTGCAGCCACCCACGTAGATTTGCCCCCGAGGAGATGAAAATTCAGGACATTTCCTTCACTCTGCCGTTTTCAGTAAGCTCTTGTCACACCTAAAAGTGGATCAAGCACTTCAGTGTAAATCATGGATCTGCCCACACTAACAGCAGCATGCAAGATCAGGGCACACATGATAAACGTGTAAGGCCAGTGGAAATTTTCTGCATGAGTTTTCTGACATTTTTTCAAATATATAAAACCCAAGCAAATTGTAAATTAAAAAAAATTAGATAGTTAAGTATGCTGGTGATAATATTAGACTTTGCTGGTTTATCCTTTCTTTTTATACTACTGATTGCTTTTTCCTCTGGATAAAATACTAATGATGAATAAGCAGTTCATGAATAAGCTTTGGTTTCAACTGCTCTAGACAGTAAAATTTTCCAGTGCTGTGTTACTTACACTAAGTAGGTGAAAATGAAATTTAAGTGAAGAATTTTAGGTTGCAATCATGAAACATAACTTCATTGTAACATATTTATTATCTACAACTTCTCTGCTCTCCATAATAACATTCAAAGTTATATGGAATCCTCTGAATATGCAAGATGTTTTCTACATATTAGGATTACTCTTAGCAAAGACAGGGCTAAGCAAAGGAACGTAAGTCCACAAATCATTAAGATAAATTAATCCTATTTTTGATATTATGGAATCTACTGTAATCTAGACTCTATTAGTCAGGACTGTTCCATTAAACAAGAGGTTTTACTCCAATTCCACCTTCCTGGCCAGTGCAAATTTGTTTCAAGTGTAAAGACTGGCATTGCAGAACTGCTACATTAGCTCCTGACCTACACCATCTACTAATATACTATACAGGGAGAGGTTAAACATGTAATTAAATACCAAAACACCTTGCTTAGAGACATAGGAAAGTCTTCAAAACTCCAGCCTTTATGTGAGAGATATGTCTTGATGTGTTCCAGCTTAGTTACGAGTTAGTGACAGTGCAGGGAGGAAAAAAAAAAAGGTGAAATTGAACAGTCCACATTATGCAAGAGGTCACATCCCATAAATGTGCTTTCATTTTGGCCTCCAATCCATCATCCTATGAAAACAGAATAGGAAAACTGCAATGGTTTTTTGCCCACAGAGGATGTCTATTTAAGGACATCCATGGTAGGTACTAGTAAATTTTGAGAGAGTTGGCCAAACTCTCACAAAGCAGATCCCAACATGAACTGCACTGACCATACCATGGCCAAGGGTTTAAAGATCTGTCACAAAACCTCATTTTTTACAGTACAGCCAAAGCTCATGTTACTGTCCTTTCACTGCACTGTGATCAACTACTGTAGGTTTTACAGTGAAAACATTGGCACGAGAGTAAAAAAAAACCACCAAAAAATAAAAATAAAATTAAAAAAAAAACCAAACCAAAACAAAAAACCCCAACGCAACAAAAAATTGCAATTTTCAATTGTGCTCCGCTCAGTTAAGACAAAGTGAGCACATTCTGACAAAACACAGAATAGACTTACAGGAAAAGGTGTGAAACACTTCTGTCTTTCCTGGCACCACTTGAATCAAGAACAGGCACTAACAAGCAATGGCCTTGAGGAATTTACTTGTGTTCCCTTGCCAGCCTCTCCCAGCAGGTGTTGCCATGTGGGGATTTGTACTGGGGAAAAAAACCCAGATGCACACAGTGGGATGGGAGGGAAGGGAAGGGATCTGTGTGTGTGTAAGCTATAGATGAAATTAAAAAGTGATGATCAATGAAATTAGAGGGTTTGATGGAAAGCCAAAGAACATTTTGCTTTCTACTTTACTCAAGGAGAAAATCCATTTCCCGTTTAACTCCTTGTCATACTATTGTGTGACCTACCACACCTTTATGAAGTATCACTTGTATTATTATCATTGCAGATTGGATCAGAATCCAAAGATCTGAAGTAAATGATTTTATATCTGAACATTCCAGTGAAATTTCATTCATTGGTTCCTCATTACTGTCAAAATAGGAAAGAAAAAAGCAAGTAGATAATTTGCCTGGGCTAGTAATTTTTCCTAAGAGTTTTGCAAGGCTATATGAAATCAGTTTTCCCAGCTTCTTAATTCACAAAACTACCAGCCTAGGCTACCTCAGCCAGTGCTGTTTATTTTCCATGATATTATGCTTACACTAGTGCATTAGGAGATGCAACTGTTCCAAACTCCAGCCTTTCCCAAGAACTGCAGACAAACTACACACACACCGAGGAGAACAACCAGGAGTGGCACACACCAAGGCAGAGGTTTATTGCTTACCACTCTTCCCTCCCCTTCTTTCCCCATGAAGGCATAAGAGAGCACCAGGATTAGAATATATTAAGAAATAACACCAGAATTAGAATACATTAACCCTGCTCCTCATGAGAATTTGCAGTGCACCAGTTCAAATATGTAATGAACTAAGAAGACCAAGGCTTGCTTTTAAGTTAAAAATACTGAAAAGACACAGTGTAGCTTTTCCACACTTCCACAGAAAAAAAAATTGCTGCAAGAAACATAGGCAAATACAATCCTCCAGTCCCAGAATGATTAATCACTTTTCTAATCTTCATACTAAGCCTCCATAGAACATTTCTTTGATTAACATATTTTAATTTTTTTTTTCCAGAGGAGAAAAAAAACCCCACAAAAAAGTTCAGTGAACACCTGAACATAACACTGTTCCTATTAAAATCAGAGGTTCTATGTTACTTTAAAGAAATTAAGTTCCTAAGAATGGAGTACCCTAGAGATATTGAATAAGGAGTAACATGAACAGGAAAAAAAAAAGAAAACTTGGTAAAAAGCATCCTAGAGTGAGATGGAATAACTAAGCAGACTCATGCTTTGCAATGGAAATGGAGCAACAGAGCAGCTCAAGCCTTGCTAAAACTGCACCTTAAGGAAGAGCTCCATTAGTCTGCACAATGGTAGTGAGGTAGTAGGTGCAGATAACTTACTGCTTAACTGTTGGCAGACAAAAACAGTGCCAAAACAAACCCACACATCTTAAGACAACTTTATTTTCAAAATCAAATTTGAACATCGGGATTGAAATGTAGCCTGTCGTGAGCAGCTTCATACAAATTTGTTGTATGTTGCTATGCAATAAGGCCCTATACACATCCATATGATGACACTGGCATTGACTTTGCAGCATTAATGCTTTATGTCCTTACTTTGACCTGAGGGTATGATTTTTTGTTCTTTTCACTAGAAGCACCAGGAAGTCCACCATGCGAAGGCCCTTCACACACGTATCGGAAACGAAATCCCCTCTGTGGAACAAAGGAAAAGAAACTTGAAAACTGTACAGAAACAGAGCCAAAAGAGAAACAGCACACACAGAGATGAACACACCCACAAACAAGGCTTGCCCAAATGGAAAAGTTACAATTGTTCATTCATGAAATGCTGGTTAACAAAGCATTGCTGAACTGTAGCCCTAGAGAACCTCTTCTATTTTCACTTTAACACTCAGCAGCAACCTCATATTTTTCTTTTGGTTAAGTGAAGATATTTTGAAACAGAGAACTATTTATACTCTTAAAATAGGATAAAAATTCACATGTAGAGAATGCAAAAGCAGATACTCTCTCCCAAGACTGCTGCTAAGTAGACAAAATTGGAACAAATAATAAGGAAGTCCAAAGTACCATAAATGAAAGTACAGGGATGAAACATAAACACTTCCTCCTTCTGGGAAAAACATATGAAAGCCGTATCTCTGAGTGAAATCCAGAAACAGCATGAAAGCTTCAGGGGACTCTGGCTGTTTTTCATCTCAGCTACAGATGTCTTTAAATAGATATCTGAATATACTTTAGAGAACTGCAGGATATTGAAAACCAGTCCAGAACACAGCTCTCCATCAACTCCATTGTTGAACATCCCCTTTATTTTACATGGCAATCAATAAAGCATGACAGATGCAACTCTTAATTGAAGGTGTCTGGTAACTAACTCTACTTAGCAATATATTTCATGTGGTCCTCAATTTTGCTTTCAGATCTACCCTTGAGGCCTACAAGCTCTGGCAAAATCTCCATCTTATATAGGGGTCCCAGTGTCCAAATAGCACCAGTTAATGTAGCCTTTTCCAAGAACCATTCAGCTTCTTTCTAGTAGTAGACCACTCTGAATTCAAAGTCTGTATTAGCTGAATGTGAACAACATGCCTTAAAATTACTCCATAAGCAGAAGCTTCAGTACCTATCTCACAAAAGCTAAGAACTTGTTTACCAAGCAAATGTAAACTTCTATGACTTTTATTCAGACCTAACCAATTCCCTTCCTAAGGTGAACTGAGTGACCCAGAGTTCTGTGTGTTGATCAAGTTGATCAAAAGACAAAGCAACCTCTGTGAAAGGCAGATCACCCTCTGCAATCAGGACCCATCACTCTGCTGATGGATCACCCTCACCACCCTGCTATAAGCCCCTGCCCTACCCCATGAGAGGAGCCCCTTGCTGAGAAGTCACACATGGGAACAAAGGTTTCTCCTTATGGACGGTGCACTGCAGGCCCCACCATGCAACGGCATGGCCTGATTTGGGATGAACTCAAAACAATGAGGAAGATGCAGCATATTCTTCCAAGAGTTCACAGTACACTGCTGTTCCACTTAGTGCTGTGATGAAGAGCCCTATTCCTGGAGGGATGCTCCAGCACAAAAATGTCTTTGGTGTGTGATTGAAACCAATGTTCTCCACTGCCTCCTGCCAGGAAGAATGGATTGCAGTATGTTTCTGCAGAAGACCAAGAGGAGGATGGGACAGCTTTTAGCCACTGTCTTCCCCTGTTTACTGAACAGCTCTATAAGGGAGGATTTTGGTCAATTCACTGGGACAGACAGAAAAGGCACCTCCATACTGTAACAGCTTCAGGAGGAATCCTTGTTGTTGTTCTTCCACCAGCCAAAGGGGAACAATACCCAGGCACACTTCAGGGCAATCTTTACCCAGCAATGATTTGTACATCAGTTGCATGAAAACTAACCAGTGCATTGAAATGATTTCTCTGCAGTTAGAGGAGCATAGATCACTGTTTGCCACCTAACAGAAAAAAAGTTTCATTGGAGTACTTATCTTCATTTTTCTTTGATTATTCAAAACAGACAACCATAATGAAAAGAATCTCAAAGGACAACTGCATTTCTTTACAACAACTAAACACAAGTCAGAAGTTCCTGTAACTTGGGAATTAAGTGTTTTTATTTTTAACTTCTTGTGTTTCAAAAACTATAAAACAAATCCTAAAAAATTTTTGTGTTTGATCTACTAGTTTATGTTCCCAAATACTGGGGTACTGAAACAGCCACTTTTAAGATGAAGAATCTATAATTAGCAAGGCATATTTTTAAAACCCTTAGGGTTGGTTTTTTGCATTATGACACTTCCAGAAAGAGATAAAGAACACAGAACAAAACAGGAAATGCTTTAACTACAAGAGTAAGAGTTAAAACTCCTCATGTTCAAGTGCCCCATTTGTTCTGAGAGCTCAGACTTTTCTGTGCTCTTTTTTATTTAAGTCATAAGTTTATTCAAAGCTGAATGGAGTAATATAGCTACCTTAGACATTTTCAAAATGTAGTCTTGTTCTTACCTGTTTTGGCTGTTCTATGATTTGAAGATATGGTCCATCTGCTAACATAAAAGAAAGAAAGAAAAGTATTAATAGAAATTATATTTCCATTGCTATAATGAATATATAGGTTGTAGGGGTAAGATACTGTCCTTGAATTACTTGAGATAAAATTTTTGAAAGCATCTAAGTCTCTTCAGAACTTAAATTTCAATAAATTATTTAATCGTGTGTCAATCTGTTACTCCCAGCTAAAGATCAGTAGTATAAGAAGAGGAAGATTAAGTCAAAAAAGTTAATTTTACTCAGAGAGCCTAAATGGACAACTGATCACTCAGTTAAAACTTGCAATGGTGAATAAGAACAGGATCCTTCCCTTGCCACTGACAGCAGCCTGGCTTCTTGAGCTAAGGTTAACTTCTGTATTTAAACCCCTTGGGCTCTAGAGACTACACTCACCAGCTTTTGGCCCTAGGGCTTCCTACAGAATAGGTGATTTTGAAAGTCAGGAGACAGCCAATGGGAAGCTCTGAGGCATGGGAATACAGGAGGAATTCAAGCTGTCTCAACATGCCCCAAACAGTCAGAACTGCTTTAAAAAAAATCCTGGAACTGAGAAGACTAAACAATTTACATTCTTTTAATAATTTCAGATACACTTTTAAATATAGTGTTCTGCTGGGCCTCTAAAAACACTGAATACACTCAATTTGACTACAAATACAGACTCTCTTTTGATTGAGCATGGTGCCAATACATAGGATTATGTCCTAATAAAATTCTATTTGTGTCTTTTAAAGAAGGCTTCATTAAACAACTTTCAGTCTCATACAGAGGCTAACTTCATACTATAAACCTCATGCAAAATTCACCAGTCTATATAGGTTTTGAGTAGGCCCTAAATCCAATGAGAATTCAGTGCCCCCAGAGTTAAGCATTCATCACCTGATCAAAGCTTAGCTTCAACTCTGATCATTCAGATTATTTACATCAAGAAGGAAAGTTCTCTGGGTGGATGGCTGTGAAACACCTCTTAAAATGCAAGCCACTGATGAGTCTCAAAACAACAGTTCCAAGAGCTATCATTACTTTCCTCTCTCTTGCTAAGCAGTCAAGATGATTTGTATTTCAATGCTAAATATCTGTTTTCAAAGTAGACCCCAAATGACAGCTTCACTGGGAATAACTAAGTAATATTTTTCCAGCCATATTCCTGTTGGATTTCTGTATTATCAGTTCTACTCTGTTAAAGGTATTAATGCTAAGGAGTTAAACACAGATCTTTACTGGACAAGCTTCTCCCAACATGAAAGTTTGAATAAATACACAATACATGAAATTAGTATTCTGCTACAGCAGTTAGCTGACTCAGCAACTGAACTTCATGTCAAAGTTACATTGCAAATATTAGCAGTCACAACAAATTCACATTTAAAGATAAATTAGTTCTCAAGTCCATCAATTGTACTCTTCTTTGAAAAAGTAAACAGTGCTTCCTGAAGTCATTAAAAACAATTGCCTCAAGACCATATACACATAATCCTGCATTACAAAGCAGGAAAAACAGTTTGGACTTTAAGGACTTTAAAAGAGGCAGAGTAATATTTAGCTTTGGCCTTGTGTTTCAATTTTTGTCTGTAACAGATAGAGTCAAGATGAGCTGAGTTAGGTTTAAGCCATGTATCAGCACTTAAATTTAAGAAGTCTTTTCACAGACCTCTAACCCCCTTCATGCTTTAGGCACCAGAAAAGTTATATTTTAACAATCCAGAAGCCATGTATTTTCTGGGCATTGGCAGAAATAATGCACCTAAAATACAACAGTGTGTAGTTCAACTTTCAACCAAGCCTCCAGGGCATGATCTGCCAAGTAATTGTTCTTTGGCTCTTCTCCTCTCATGAATTCATGTTCAAGACATACATGTTGGGTTAGCATAAAATACTGTTGCTTTCTCTCAAACATTAGCCAGAAAAGAAGTGGCTTTATCCAATGGCTAAATGGCTGCAGAAGTCCCCCAGGACACATCACACCCAAGTTACAGCTTTTCCTCAGAATAAGGAAATACAAACTCCTAAGAGAGGCATGTACACTATCTTGGCACATGGGAAAACTAAAGAAAAATGCTTCATACCACTGAAATGGTTTTCCTTGTGAAAACTCAGGAAAATTGAAAACTTAGGACTGTGGTTATTCTGACCTCTTCGAAAAAAAGGTTTTAAAAAGCATACAAATATGCTGATAAAAAAATCATGTTTTATATACCAGCACTAGAAAAGTGAAAAAAAGATGCAGCGTAAATGTACAAAGCCAAATTAGATGTCTGTTATCATTAAGCCACATTATACAAATAACATAGCAATGTACTTAAAACAGTTTTGTGAGGTCTTATTTTAACCTTTGGGTTCTATGACTAAAGATTTTCCTTTTTATTTTTTTAACAGTGGCTAAGTAATTCTCTGGTATAGCATCTGAACCAGACACAAATAACAGTACTGAGAAGGCATTCTAATGCAAAGCACCTCATAATATCTGAAATGCTACTTAAAAATAAACCAGCAATGTTCAAGAAAACATCCATGCATAAATGGCATATTGTTTTGATTATAAAAAGGATTTTATTAGTGAAAGGTCTCATATAGCTGTTTTCACTGAACTCTGAATATTCCCAGAGGCACATTACACAGCCTAACACTGGCTATGTGTGATTCCTTCTTTCTCTCATCCTTTCCCATGGGGAAAAGAAAACACATTTAGTGTTTTGCACACAGCAGTTTTTAATATTTTGTTTCTATCAGTAGGCTTGTCTTTGTCTCAGCAGACAAAGAGCAGGAACCTGATGATGAACACCTTGTAAGGGGAACTAAAAATGATGAGATTTGTGATGATCCTTTGCTCCATCCTGGAAGGTGCTTGCTTTAAGTTCTTGTTTAAGGAGCAACCCCCTTTTAAATGCTGAACAGCCACAAGAAGGAACACTACTTATGCATAGCTTATGTTCTACTATTGCCCTACAGAGAGGCTGAAGGACACGATCATGGAGCTGGCTCTAACACAGGCAGGGCTCTCAGGGTTGCCAAGAGCCAGGTTTTGACAGGAGTGTCCCTGGTGCTTTGCCTGGCACTGCTGCAGCTGGGAGGCCAAGAACCACAACATGCAGTCCCCCAGCCTGAAGGGGATTTGCCACATCCTGGCCATGCTCGAGGGCTTCTTTTTCTGTCTTCTCGCCTCGGTTGCCACAGAGCAACTCGCATCCCACTCCACTCTGAGTCACAGTCCCACTTCCCCACGTCTTCTTCAACTGCCAAGTTTCTTCATTTTCCTTCCTGCCTGAGTCAGAGGCCCTCCAGCCCCTTGACACTCCCACCACTTGCATTCTTTCTTCCTCTTGACAGGCCTCACCCTACACACACACACTTCCAAAGGAGCACCCATCCTAGGCTCCCCCTTGATTCCTTCTTCCCACCATAGCAAAGTCAAGGAAAAAGAGGTCTCTGAGGCTGGTGGGATATCTCTGCAAGCCTGCCAACTCTGTTGGACTAGTGGGATCCTGTGTCTAACAGCTTTCTGAGTACCTAAAACCATTCAATGTAACCTGCAACAACCTGTGAACAAGCATCATCCCTCACATCCTCTCTGCTGGTGGGCCACCAGAACAGGCATCTCACCCTTGTAATTGCTGTTTTCTCTGTGGACATGGATGGAAAAGCTCATAGCCTGTAGGTTTTGATTGTTAAGTCCCATAAACTCTCTTGTGTCCATTCTGGCAGTGGTACCTTGCTGCTAAAAGCTCAGACTGGAGACCTAGTGCCTTATCCTTCCTGAAGGCCTGTTGTAGCATTTGCATGTCCTACCCCTGAGGGATTCCCCTGCACAGGAATACTCTCTTGAATCCCAGCTCTTCAGTTCAAAGCATGATGTTTAAAGCAAATGGCACATAAGACTTTGTTTAACCTCTTCCCTTGGTTCACTCTTCCAAACACGAGCACAGGAGTTCTAGAAAAACACCAGAAACTGTATGGAAGTCTGCCCAAGCTCCTGAGGATTAGGGCCACTACTGTGGAACAGGGAAAATGAACACTCATCTCATTTTCAGTGGTGGTCTAGTTTCCTTGAACCTCTAACATTATCTCTCTTTAAAAAAATATATAAGTGCCTTCTTTTTCCCTCTATAACCTCATTTTTCACAGCAAGTGTCACAGAGAGTTGGACAAAGGAGGTTAAAGAAACAGCAGAAAATTAATTTTAGCAGCCTCCAGGCAATACTGCTCAGCTCCTAATGGCTCTGCTTCAACTTCAAAGTTTTAAAAACACACCACCTTAATGCCAAGAGCTAGTTAGACCAGAGCCTCTCGAAGCCAGAACAACTACACAATTCCCAAACCCACCTCTAACTGGGGCATGTTACATGGCTGTAGATGGCCTTGGATCATCATGAGGGAGAACAGAACATCCAAAATTACAAACCTCTTAGCTCAGAGCTCTGCCCATTTCCTCTCCTTCCTATTCAAAGGCATCACTTTGTTTCTCCACTACACAGTGGACGTCCCACTGATGTGCACCTGCTTTTACTCTACGTAAATACATGCTGTGGTTAATGCTCCCTCCATCCCCAATGCCACTAAGGATCAGTACCTAACCTACCTAATCAAAGGCAGCATACTTCCCAGCAAGCCAAAGAAGAGGCTGGTTTCATGAGGTACTGCGTTTTCTGCTGGTAAAACTTGATCCACATAACTACTGCAACTTTAGAGCCAAAGTAAGAAAAAAAACCTAATTTTTATTTAAAACAGGCATATGAGAGAGGAAAAGAAGCAAAGACACTTGAGCATTGACAATGATGTTGAGAAAATCAGTGCCCCACCATCTCAAAGGTTTTCTACTATTACTGTAAACATTAATGTGGCAGCAGAACATCCATCACCAGAAAGTCCCCAAATTCCCCAGCTGCTTGTTGATTCAGCCCCACTGGCACGACACAGCAATCCACGGTTACACATTAAACCTGTCTGCCATGTAATGGGTCTGACATTGCCTTTATGGATGCACAGACTGAAAGATATAGGCACCACAGCCAGATCATGAGGAACAATTCATGTCTTTGCTTTTTCCTGCCTTAATCATCCATCTGTCCTTGAGAAAAATCCTTTTATTTCACTCTCTCCATATCTCAACTGGAAGTACTTCTGGAAAACCCCACATGACTTTTTTAACTGACTTTGCTGAAGAGAAAGAAATCATTAGTCCCTGCTTGAAAACCACTAAAGTAGAAAATAAAAAATATTATACTATCTTTTAACTGAAGGACCAGTCCACAGTAACAATGCAGCATATTTTCAAGAAGGGAAGGAAATAAATATTATTGGGATACTGTTCAAGAAACAAACAAACCAACTGCAGCATCATCAGATGCAGCTGAAATGATCAACCCTTTTCGAAAATTTTTTTTTTAACTTTTTGTTTGTGATAACATGAAATCCATGATCTGTTACTGAATCCCATTTTGTGCACAAGGAACTTGCCACCTATACTGCAGCAGTAGACAAGAGCAGTTGCACTTATAAATAAAAAAGCCTTTTTTGAAACAATTTTTCAAATTAAGGACAGAGCCAGACTTAGCCCAGTAAGAGTTTTCTGTGGCTGCAGAACTCAGTGAATCCTTGACTCCCTGACATGTTTTTGAAAACAGCTGTTTTCTACTTTAGATGATAGTTATCCGAAAATTAGCTTTATATATCTGATAATTTGTATGGAATGAGTCTGCCATGAAGGTACAGGTAAAAGAGCTCATTACAGGGAAATTTCAATAACCTTATTTGTTCAAAAGAAGCTGGGAGAAAAAATCCCTTGGTCTATAATACCCAATCCCTTCAATACAACACAGACAAATCTTACTGAATAATCTTATCTGCCTTAATAAAAATACACTGTAAACAAATGATTGCAACATTCATTTGCTGGATGTTTTTCCATATTTGTCATGAGCTTTGCTCATGAGAACATTTTATCTTGAAACAAAATTATCTTTTGATCCTTTCTTGCTACTACTCTTTTAAGAAAACAAGAAAACACTAAAACAGTTAGCTTGCTTTAATTTTTATTCTATAAGCAGCCTTTATTGTTACTTTAGGATGGAATTTTACCTGTGAAGGAAAACGTTAAATGCTTATATCATTCTACCCTTAACACCTTCACTGCTGTGAAGTGTATCAAACACTGCCATCAGAAGTGGTTTGCACTTTCAACCAAAGAGAGTCATTTGCTATACATAAGGCACCAGCTACATCCTGATACAACAGAGTCAAACAGATAAGAGAAAGTTGTCATGGTAAAAGACTTGAACAGCTATATTGGAGCTATATTTTGAGAAAAAATTCCTAATTTTAAATTAAATTTTATTTCCTTCTTCCTTTTGTATCAGTTGTTCTAATAGACTAAGCAGGAGAAAAGAGTTTTCCAAATTCATGCGAGAAGTAATATTCCTAAAGAACTTTAATAAGCAAAACCAGACCAAGTTTGATCAAGCAGCTGATATTAACTGAGCTATAAAAAACTTGCAATTGTTCATACTATTCTGGAAGAATACTGTAAGAGCTGCTTATCAGACCTTTGCAGAACACTTATTTTCAGTGGTTTGTTGCAAAATTTGTCTGAGCTTTCAAACTAGTGTTATTGTTCAGGAAATTGTCAGGTGCTTCTAATACCACACTGCCACTTCACAGGAAACAGAGAAGTCACTGTGAAGGAAAAACACATTTGAATGGTACAGGAAGTTAATATTCTCTGCATTTTATTACTGAAAAACAAGCACCTTAAGAGCTACTACAACTAATGCAACAGCATTCAAAAGGAAAAGAAGCACATGGTGCAGTCTGCAAACTGGCAATAGCAACATATAACTCACTGAAGGTTCAAATTCAGAAAAAAGCCTCAACAAAGAAATTTATAAAATTGGGCCACTCAAAGCTCTTTGGTCACTGTGCTGGTTTCACCTGGGAAACTGCTGAAACTTTCAGTTTCTGTACAAGCCACAAGAAAATCCGATTTGTCTCACTGCTGAAAGTTTCACGAGGGAAAGAAAGATGCAAAAAGATGTAATAAAAAACCTAGTTCACAACTTGCAATCTACTATTATGACACACAAGTTGGTAAATAAAAAAGGCTCTGAAAAGAACTCCTCAAAAGAAAACAAACAGGAAGAATCAGCAGGACAATGGCACCATCAAATAGTAAGGGTTCCTACCTGTTCGTAGTGGTAAGTCTGCAGTGATGTAATTGGTACTGTTAAATAAAGCATTCATTCCCATGAACTGATCCACTGCAAACATCTATATTGAAAGAAAATACTCTTCATTATTACATATATACACAGTTGCATAAAACATCTATCAGCAAAGCACTTTAAAGTTCTTTGCAAATATTGAGACTGCAAACTCCTTGCTGAATTACACAAACATTTTATAGCAATTTTATTTTTGCTGGCAACAGCATTGCAAGCAGAGCTGACAGCACCAACCCAAGTTTCACCAGAATCACGAGACCACACCAACCTCAGCACAGTTTCTAAACACCCATTTTGCTTACCTGCACTAACAGCTATAAATCCTAAAGAGCTTATGCAGTAAATTCTGAAAATCTAACCTGATGTCTTGCCCAAAGCCTTGCTAAGAACCTGTGAGTTTTCATTTCCACTTTTCTGATTAAACCCCACCAGACTACATTCATTATGTAAATATATTTACAAGCTCTAATGCAAGTGTGGTTTTGTTTTTTTTTTTTAAACCCTGATATGTCTTAACTTACTGTAATTGTTGTCAGGTATAAATCTATCTTTTTCCAAAGTGGAGCAAGCATAAAGGAGAAAACAGTTGCTTTTTGAAAATTAAGGTGAATAGAAATGACCTGTTCTTCACTTAAACTTTTCACCCATGCACCATTCTCACAGTTCAAGTAATTTATGGAATGATCTAAGAAGATCAGGAAGAGCTCCTGAAGAGCTAGGTCTGTGGATCTGTGTGAGTGAAGGAACATTTTAGTGATCACTGTCAATGCCAACATCACAAAAATTTACACAAAAGGGCCTTTTAGGACATAAGGGGTTTTATTTTCAGAAATACTCCAATGTCTACCACAAAAGAAATTCCAGAGCAAGTGTCACCGGCATGCAGGGCATAAAAATAAGGGTTTTTTTCCAATTGCTTATTTCAGCAGGCCTAGATTTCCTTCCCATTTCAGCCATTTAACTAGTGAAGGCACTTTACAGGTCACACAAAAACCAGCTTAGGGAAAAAAGCCCTGATTTCTGCCAATGCAGAATGATTTTCCATGTCCATATTAAGTCTAGGAAATGACAAGACAATAGGAGAGAAGGCCTAAACAGACAGCTAGGAGAGGATACAGGGATACTGAAAACATAGAAATTCACTTACTTGGGGATCATTTACTCCCATAATATAGGAATCTTCTGCTGCCATTTTAAGTCCTGAAACACAAAAACATGATTAGAACTCCCGTTTTTTTTTTCCAATGTAGAGCAATAGTGAAGCCTGGAAAGCATTCAGAGTTAAAAGCCCAATCTCAGACATTTTTTATTTTACTCATAAAATTAATGATTTCTAAAATACTTCTAAAATTCCTCATTATTTGGAAGGGGCAATGTAAGGACAAGATAGGCTACAGCTAGGATTTTCCATTGCCTATTGCCAAGAAATTAAAAATTACAGTCAAAGTCCAGAAGTCAAAATTTCTTATTATCAGGAACTGATTCTGTCTTTGCTTTGGCTATTCTGCCATTAGACTTTAGGCAACATCATTACCATAGAAACAGCAGAACTCTTCATTTGTACACAATAAAACGAACATTATGAGCATTCATGAATGAACTCTAACAGTTTTCTTATTAAGTACTACTAAATGCAAATAAAGATGCCCAAGAAAGAACAGACACTATCAAAAAAATTTAAATAAAACCAGGATTCTATTATTGACTAATTTTGGACACCTTTATTTCCAGGGTTCCACAAGTGCTTAGCACACACAACAACTCTGTGCTGACAATGACAATTATGGATGCACAGCATCCATCACAACTCTTTCTCACAGGTCTACATGTGAATTCTGGACACTGGAAAAGTTTAGCTTGGTTCGTTTTACTGGGACCAGTAGTGGGCCAGTAGCAGAACCTGTGAATTTTCTGAGGAATTTATTAGGTTTGTTAGAAGATATTAGTATTAGTGTTACTTCCTTTCATGTAGATGTTATTAAAAGAATTTACAATTTCACCTATGCTGAGCTCACTAAATAAGGCTCTCCAAGAGAGTATCTGAAAATAACAGTAGGGCTATTTCAAGAGAGTCATGTTTGCATTCAACAGACACTAAATAAGGTCAATAACTAACAGAAGGCAGAAACAGGTCACTGGCCCTCATATTCCACCACTGTGAACAAGAGCCATGTTTTCCAGCAAAGAGAACTGTGAAAACCTACTGCACTACCAAAGAGAGGTGCAAGAGATCAGTAAGTCATCAAAGAAAAACTGAGTCGCCCTGTACCTCCTACAGGAACTAGAAAGGCAATTATCAAAAGGAAAATTGGAATACTTGGGTACTTCACCTAGATGGAGGCTCAACTCTGCTTGTTAACAATCTCCAAAGACAAGTCACCCATCCCCACAAAGTAGAAAATGTAAATAAAAATAAAATGGAGAAATAGGAGACACTTAATGCACAGATGACTTCAATGAAAAAGATGTTTATGTGGGTACAACTGCTTTTTAGCCTAGAAAATAAAAGTACCCACCTGACTGTAAATCAATTTTCGAAATATTTACAGGGCAATATTTATTCATAGTATTTGTTCAAATATCAAATAACTGATCATAAGATTTCAGTCAAAAATTAGTAACAGATAGAACAAGCAGCCAATGTGACTCGTGCTGTACAACAGGATTTCAGCAAGATAAAAAAACACCAGTCAATCACATTAGCTCACAGGCACATTCCACAAAGCATTATTTTCATCAACCATTTGCCATTGTTATTATTCATCTTTATGGAAAAAGTCAACATACAAAGCGTGATAAAACCTTCAGGATACAACAAAATTTACTAAGATGCTTTTATTTGCCTTCTGTTCCATAGAAAAAATATAAATAACATTATCAATTTCAGTCAATCACTGAAATTACTTGTAACATTTTTTGTCAAACACTTCTTACTGAAAGGCGTAGATATTACAGAAAACAATCTGAAGACCTCAATAGCCAGCTTTTTTTTTACAAAGTGTCAGAAAATACCCACCCTCTTGTTACACCCTGATTAGGTAACTGAGTGCAAATGACAGATTTCTTCTGCATAAATAGAATAAAAACTAGCTCCTAAAAATCTTGTTTTGTAATGTCCCATATTTAAATACTTAAAATTTCATCAGTCGCATATGCAAAATTGTGTTCCAAAATCTTGAGGTTACCACGTGACATGGTAAACATGCTTGTTCAGAAAAATAAAATATTCTGAGGAGCTAACATGAATGGCATCTGCCCACTTGCCTGTTTGCTCTATATAAATATATATACTTTGCCAAACTTTCAAACAAAGCATCTCACAGCTTCTTCTGTAAGCCACAGGATAAATATAATAGTAGGTTCTATTTTCTTTGCCCAATTCTAGCTCCTCAGGCTGCACCTCTTTCCCTCCAGCAGAACTCTGGGGGCAGTGTCCTCACACCTGCCACACTTCTGGTCACACCTACACTTCTACAATACATGACTTTCCAAAAGTGGAAAAATAGCACAGAGGCATTACTTCTGAAAACTTTTCACTTAAAGTATTTTGATGTAAAAATTAGAACCCATTAAGGAAAAAAACCCCCTGCATCCATCTGAATCAGTCCTTCAGTTTCACCTTTTGAAAACAGTAATTTCTGGCTTTTTGGCTGATGCAGTGAACATAGTGACACCAAAACAACAGCCTTTAAAGATGTTCCCCCTGCAGTGCGATGTTCAGCTCTGGGCTCTTCAGCACCAGGACCACATGGACCTGCTGGATTAAGTCCAGAGGAGGCGATGAAGATGCTCAGAGTGCTGGAGCACCTCTCCTGCAGAACAGCTGGGAGAGCTGGGGCTGTTCAGCCTGGAGAAGAAAAAGCTTCAGGGAAACCTTAAAGCACTTTCCAGTACCTGAGGAGGGCTTCCAGGAAAGCTGGAGAGGGACTTTTCACAAGGACAGCATGAGGGGGAATGACTTTAAACTGACAGAGGGTGGGATTAGATTGGATATAAGGAAGAAATCCTCCACTGTGAGGGTGGCAAGGCACCAGAACGGGTTGCCCAGAGAAGCTGTGGCTGCCCTATGCCTGGAAGTGTCAGGTTGGATGGGGCTTGGAGCAATTTGGAAAATTTATGGTAGCAGAAGGTGTCTCCACCCAGGGAATTTGGGGGGGTTGGGACTAGATGATCTTTGAGGTTCCTTCCAACCCAAACTACTTCATTATTCCATGAACATGACCCTTGGAAGCAGCAAGGTAACTACTGACATAGCACCCAGCCAGCTGTAGGTAGGTAGGTACTAATGAATGCCTAACCAGGTACTAAACACAACCTCTCTCACATCAGAAGTGCAGATGCCCCTTAACTTGAGATCTTTCATGTTCAGATCAGCTGCACTGCTTGAGGGAGGGGTTACAGACATTTCTCTGGCCTGAACGCTAAGCCAGTTTATTATGAACAGATTATAATTTAGATGTGCAAACATACACCTTTGTGTATGTAAACTCACACTTAATTGCCTTATCAGGGTCTAGACAAAGATTAACCCAGCTGTTTAAAATAACCCTTCTACATGACTGAAAACACTATGAAACACTGAAAACCTTCTAAATGACAGTTTCACTATGTTTTGTCCTCTCCAAAGCCAAACAGATAACAAAAGTGTTCTGGGAGCCCTACCTTCAAATAACCACTTGTGTCCTTAGGATTTATTAAGTTCACAAATCCGTACACTTCCTCTTACATGAAAATTGATACAAATCCACAAAGTCACATGATCAAAACCCCAAAAAGACACAGAAAAATAGACCCTAGCACTACCTGTGTGGCCTCTAATTGGCCTCTTCCCTTACTGCTCCAGTTTCTAAGCACCTTTCCCATTTGCATCAGGTGGTAAGATTAGCATCTACCTCAAGCAGCTTTGTTCATTCTCTCATTATATGAGCTGTATTATGGGTCAGGGATTGCCACCTCTCTCATTTGAAGATGACTGGAATAAAATTGCTTTGTGGAAGTTCATGTTATTATAGATGCCTGCTTCCTGCATATTCCTCCAAGTCCTACAAATTGTACTGCAAACTAGAATCTACAATAAAAAAATACCCCAACACCTGCAGACCACAATTAACCACAGCAGTCTCCACCCTGGAGATCATCTAAAGTTTTCCAGATAATGGGGCACAGGAAACTAGACATTTCAATTCACAGTATTTAGAAGTGTGAAAATTCAAAGTTCAGTGAAGAAACTTCATTTAGCTCCTAGGAAAGGAAAACAACAGGAAAACATAAAATCCAGCTAAACTTGCCCAAACCCACACAATTATACCTTCTGAGAATAAGTGTGGGATATGTGTGCATGTGGATACATATTCCTTTCCCTTCACAGCAGGTCAATTGCCATTGTGAAAACGGTTTAAATAGAAAGAAAAAGAGAAAAAACCTAGGAAGTCATGTATACACATACAGGAGATGACTCTGTTGCACCAAACAACCAAGCAAACCTAATGGCAGGTACTTTGCACCACTGCTCCTCCTTAATAACCAAATGATACAAGGTACAAGTGGCACAGCTGGAAGAACATGATTTATTGTATTCTAAGTATTTGTTCTAAAGCTTCAAAAGGAGCAGCCATTTAAAATGAAAACAACATAATTAATGTAGGAATGCTGTAATCAACAAGAATTCTCATTTCTCTTATCTCAATCATTTTATTTCACAGCTCTTCCCTGTTATTCTCCCACATTCACTGTGTCTGTTTACCTTTTAAAAACCAAATTTCGCTCTCCAACTGTTTCAGCCCCCCTGATTCTTCAAGGGTACAGATCCTTCCCTTTACTTCCCTTCAACTTTCCAGCCTGAATTTTAAGCATGAGGTGAACCCTTGTTCTTTTTGACACCAATATCCAATCCAATCCCTAAAAACTTGGAATGGGACTTCTCCCTTTCTACAGACAAACATGATCTTTATCACCCAGTTCATTGCACTTGAGAACTGAAATTAGTGTGATAGATGTTCTTCCACAAGGAAATTTATTTAAACCATCTCTTAGTTCATGACATGTTTTACATCATCCTGTTCTCACCTTTCAAGGCTGGGATTCAGAATGCAAGCCTCACAATAGGAAACTCAACTACTACACCTCAACCGACTTGATAAACTGAAAGAAAAACTCTTCCTGAAAGTTTTCTAGCAGAGTGCTTTTTCTCTTTAGCCTGGCTTTCACTGGAATTTACTGGTTTAAAAAAAAATTCTTTAACAGGACACTGAATTAAATGAATTAAATTCAGTGTGGTTATGCTCTTAGCCTGTTTATTTTGCTTTCTAAAAATAGAGAGGAATAAGGAGGAAAATGAAGCAAAGATGTGTCTCTTTCATATATTGTAAGTATATTTTTACTACATCAGGGCTATGAAGTGTGGTGATGATCTCATTATAGAGAACTATATTTTTAGGAACAGCACCAAATTTTCAGAATTCCTGTAGCAACTATGAAGTACTGAGGTAGAAACAGTAAGTGCTGTATTGTACAGACAGGACAACCTGTTTAACCTGCTGTTGCTTCTTTAACTTTAGGTGGCAACTATCCATCCTTGAGCCTCAGTCTTCCATCCTTTGCAAAACATAATCTGTATCTGTATAGGGACAATTGTTTCAGAGATTTGCATTTCCCAAACAGAGATGCTGGGAAAAGGTATTGTGCAATAGACTCTTTGGGTTGCTGGGTCAGGGCTGGCAGCAGGACAAGAGCTGCTGAGATGATTTTGGCTGGGGACCAGAGCAGGATCTGCTCTGACAAAGCAGAGATAGGATCCACGCTGTTCAGTTTCAACATTTCACCACTGCAATCCCTTCGAAGCCAGAATGCTGCCACCCCTTTCCCTGCCCAGCCTTTTCACCTTGCTTCTGGCCACCTCTCCACTTCAACCAGCACTTCATTTCCCTTGGAACCCAGTTATTCTGCCCAGAGTTCCAGAAGTACAGCTCCAGAGCACAGAACTCTGAATTCAAAGTAAGAGACGAGAAAGAGCTAATGTATTCTGTATTATACAAAGTAAACAGAACTCAAATATTAAGGGAACATCATGCATACTTTCACCCACAATATTGGCATAGATGTCTTCAGGACAAACACTAAAGAAAAATATGTTCAAAAACACACGAAATGATTGTTAACTTGCTCATGTTGACAAAGCCACATCTATTATGTTATTTTGAAGGGATGAAATAGATTTGAAATTTGCCTTCAGATGTCAAAATGTTTACTACTATTTCTTCTCCCAGCTACGGCTTCAATACCTGGGGGGTCTAGGGAGCTGTTTTAAGGAAACAACACTCAATTTTCACCAAAGTGGCATAAGGAAGTTGTATTTTTCACATTCCTTCTGGTACTTCAAAGATGTGTAATCTCTCAACAAAGATTTGAGTGCAATTTCTCATATACAAGTGCAAAAAGTTTGTACAGAGAAACATTTTGATCAAAGATTCTAATTTCCTCTGCAGAATTTTTGTCATCCACACACTGTTGCAGCTGCAATAACACTACATAACCCTAAATGGCACTGTTTGTTTTTCTAATATAACAACCCAAATTGCCTCCTCTTGTGACTAATTAAGCCTGCTTATTATTTCCTGTTGGGTGGGACCTGGCAGTTGTGTTTATGTATTTTTGATTTTTTTTAATTGCTGAAGTTAAAATTTTCAAGTATTTTCAGCCATGAGCAGATGCATTACTTGACAACAGTATAAAAAGTACAGAATATTTTGGAAATTAAATAAATCACAAGTACTTGAGATTTCACAAGTGTGGTGCTCTAAATCAGAATTGTTGGGTGCATAATTATTTTATGAAACCGAGAACCAAATTTATTATAGCATGTAACAACTAAGTCTGAAGAAAAACACAGTGTAAGAAAATTTCCTTGTCAAAGAGTAACTGGACTACCTAAAAGATATTCTATTAGCTATGTTTGCAAACAGAATTTTTGTTTTATTCCTTTCCCAAGTATCAAAGTAGTGAATTAATATGTCAAGAGGAAATACTAAAATGCCATAAACATACAAACTGTTTTTCCATGATATTGTTGGAATAAAGTTAGAATGTTTTTGTTAAAACACATTCAAAGCAACTTAAACCAAAGGAATAAACAGTATTCAAATATATGGCAAACATATTCTGGTACATGTATAATGCTAAGTAGATGTAAAAATACTGAGGTTTAACACAGAAAAACAGCTGTAGTAACTACATTGTATTTTAGCCATGCGGGGTGCTAATGTTACTTGAATTCCTGAATATGATGTTAAAATGCTGTAACTTTTTCTTCCAGATTAAGATCAATCACTGAATGTTCTTTGCAAATAGCTCTAGCTCCTATAAAAGCTGTTCATCAAAGTAAAATTTTAACTTAAGAAGCCACACACACCCATTTAATAAGCCTGAAGTGTGATGAATCATTAATATTAGGCTGCAAACCTGTCCCTATATTTTTTTTCCTTTCCACAGGGGTAGAGGGGGCACGGGAAGAACAGCGTTTCTGAGAAGCCAAGCACCGCGTAACCCCCAGCTGCAGAAGTTCATCTCACACAAGGTTTGCTCTCTCACCAGGTACAGTCACACGGGCTCTGGGCTCCTACTGAAGACACAGTCCCTCACTTAATAAGCAGGAAATAGCCAGGGCTGTTTCCACTGCAATCACAAAGGTGAACTAAGGGATTCTCAGTGTCCTTTTGGTTCTGAACAGCCACTGCAAACATCATGTGACAGAATCAACTGCTTAAACAGCACCAGTAAGGGGAACCAAACAGGTAGAGCTGAGTCCAGCACCATCACAGTCATACCCAGTTTTCAAATCTACAGATGCAGAGTGGGTAACTAAGGTTTAGTTTTTTGCTTTTTCCAAAGAAATTGCAAAACTCCTGCAGTCCCAATGTTGTACAGTAACTTATGACACAACAAAACTCACTTGGATTAAACTACTAAGACCAAAAACCCACCTGCTTCCTTTGTTTATACTTTGTGTGCTAAAATCTGCCCGAGTCTAAGTGGATGGAAACATGACGTCTAGAAGAAACAAAAAAATAAAGCCAAACTCAAGCAACAAAACGCCAAACAAACGCAAACCACACAACTCAGACATACTTTGCTCTTGACCTGCTGACAGTTTGCTTGGAGGACACAATGAAACATGGGGGTATTTCAGTTGACTATTTTAAATGAAGGGGGGAAAAAAAAGTGTATCTACCTGCCCCTGCTTTTCAAAAGAACACAGGAGTTGAAAGGGGGAAATAATGCTTGGAGCAGAAGCTTCCTCCCTGCACATGATCTGTCAGCTTCACCTAAGTGCTAAACAAAGGATTTTACCTTGAGACCATAATAACTTGAAACATCTTTTAAGGCCTTACTTTTGAAACTGTCAACAGTGCTTCATCAAAATACATGTTCAAATGAAAGCACTGAAGAAGATTCACCGAATTATTTCTATGCTCAAAGTTAGATGCAAACTTAGTGCCTGACTGACCTAAGGGCACAGTTAATGACAACCATAATTACGATCTTATCAACACAGAACTTCATAAAAGGTTCACAGCTTATTTAAAGGACATCAAATTACAACTTCCACTTCTAAAATACCTCTGTCAGAGCTGAAAGTGACCAAACCCAGGAACCGCTTTTTTCATTACCTGCCTGAAACATTCATAATCTTCTCTTTGTTTTATAATAGCTGGGTTATTTTGTCAGAGAACCAAAAGAAAGCTATCAGTATGTTGAAAGAAAGGATTTTTAACTAACTGTAGAGTTTTCATTAGTTGCTTACATAAACAAGTAACAACTTTCTTTATGACTGATACTTTTGAACTTAGAGTTGGCAAACACACACAGCACTGAAAGGTGAAAGTATTTTAGCAAGCACTGTTTGAAGCAATCTATGAAAACACAGGAGAATTAACCAGCATCTCTGTGAATTTTCTCAGCACTAGCTATATCAAAAAGCCAACTGTAAGTCAGTAAAAGATATATTGTCTTTCACTGTATCTTTGCAATTTCAAAAATGAACATCTACTTTGCATTACAAGCACCTTCTATAGTAAAGACTCACAGGCCTTCAAACTTAGTTCCTGTCCTTCCAGAGTCAGCAATATGCACAATAATATGAATTGCTAACTGAACATATTTCTGGAGTTGGCATGTATTCATTGAGAAAGTGGCATGGGAAGGTTTTGGAAAAGGCAGCAATGAAAAGGAAACTCAAAAATCTATTAATTAGTAAATTTATGTCAATAATATTTATTTGTAGGTATCTATTATTGAAGTCACATAATGCCACCTCAAGGAAAAAGTAAATTAAATTTATTATTGAATTTTTGGAAGTAAAATTTTAAAATAAACTTACATTTATTATTTAAATTAATTTTCAAAAGTAAAATACACAGTAACAGAGAAACAACCAGAACTGCTATTTTTCAACAAATGAAGCAGGAAATCTTCAAATGTGCACATAAATGAAACACCACTCTCTCTCCCTCTTACTCCTTTTCTCTGTCCCAGCACTTTTATCCAGCAAACTCTTCTGATTTAAAAATAAATACTACAAAAACATTACCAAGGTGTTGCTGGAACAAAGTAAATACAGAAAGGAAGTTAATCTGTTACAACACTGTTTTTTAAAAACATACAACACAGTGCAAAGCGATATAAAGCTGTTCTGTTTTATAATCTTAACTCAAAATGTATTCATATCTTGCATGAGAAAATAAATACATTTTTTGATGACTCTGCCACTGACTGACATTTCTTTCTTTATAAAGAGGACAAAGGGTGGAACGAAAAAAAGCTTTTTCCCTTCTGTTTTGTATTTCAAATTAAGTTCTTTAACATATCTTGCACAGATTTCAGCCCTGAGATTCCCCAAAATCTCCACATTCTGTGGCACATCCTGACAACAGTATTTCAGCGTAACTGTTAGTTAAATCCTCGGGCCAGGGAAAATTACGGAACAGAGCATCTGTTTCTGGATGGTTGCAGGCTACTTTTTTCTCTTTCATTTTCTCATAAACTGTAGTAATTTCTGTAGATTACAAAACATTGCAGACAGGATGCTGTCTTAGAATGACGTCTTGGTTAACGCTTTCCTAGAACGGGCAGCTACTTTCTTTCACGAAAGACCAGAGATGCTTTGATTGAAATACTACTTCAAAAGTTGATACCACACAGTACATAGCAGAGAAACTCCAGATGTCAATAAAATCGAAGTGCTCTATTTTCAACCCTGTTCCGTGAGCTTGACAGTGCTGGTGGCAGCACCCTGCAGCATGTAAGGCACAAGGCAATAGAGCAAAGAATTCATCCACTGTTCTCTGTGAACAGAGTAAGTGAAAAGAGGACTTCTGGAGCACAAAACATGCCGAATATAATCAGCACTTTAAAACCCTTTAAAAAATCATGATAACAATTATCTGTATTTCCTTTAAAACGTTATTCTTAAGCAAAGATTTTGAGCATTTTAAGACAGGAAGTTGAAATGCAGCAGATGATCCCTTGCCTCCAAAGTCTTATTCCCCAAATGCTCACAGGCACTGAGATTTACTTATTTTGAAAATACGCAGCAGTACACACATGATGATAATGGCCCAAGAGCACATACCTCATGTCACAGAAACAATACTCCGATTCACATTCACGTAAAATAAGTCTATTGAAGCGCTCCTTCACCAAAGTTACCATCAAAGCAGAAAGACCCATTATATGAAAAAAAAAAAATTGTGAAGATGAGAAGTTCGATATTCTTGGGTTTCAAGGTCAAATGTAACCGAGAAATCAGTGCAGTAATACTCCCCGTCGCGACGAGAACTTTTCGGTTTCACCACTTGCAACTAAATTACCTTTAAACCCTCACTATTTCGTACCTTTTAACAGAGTCTGCGGCACTCTCGGGCAGCACCCAAGACGAGGTCACCCAGAGCTGCCGGTACCAACCCGAGTTTTCGTGGTGACCACCCGCACTGCCGAGCCCGGCCGGCGACCGTGCCCTGCCCCGGCTCAGCACGTACGTGTGTCACCTTCGAAACCAAAAGCGACAAAAGCAGCACCTCCTTTGCCTACGAGCACCCGCTGTGCGAGCGCCACAAGCTGGGCTTGCAAATTTCGTTCACTTTGCTGTCAGGGACACCCCTTCCCTGGCCAGGAAGACCCCGGTAACACAGCGGCAGCAAAGCCGGCATCCCGCCCGCTCCCCGGGCTGGCTGCAGGCGACAGCCGCGGCAATCCCTGCCGGCGCCGAGGGCACAGGCGCGGGGCTGGAGCGGGCACAGCCTCCCGCGGCACACCGGAGCTCCGGGGGCTGCCCAGCCCAGCCCAGCCCAGCCCAGCCCAGCGAAATGCCGGCTCCCACCCCGCTGCTGCGGGACGGAGGGAGCACAGCCAGGCGGGCATTGCGGTGAGGACGGGAGACAGGAGAGAAAGAAGGCAGCGAGCGGCGGGCCAGGGGCCGCCTGGGGCTCACCGGGGCAGAGCTGGCGGCGCCTCCTCCTCGTCGCGCTGTGCCGCCGGCGGTCCCTCAGCGCCGCGCCATGTAACACGGCGTGCCGCCGCCCGCCTCCCGGCTCCGCGCGGACTTTCCCCCTCCTTCCCGCCCGCCCCACCGGCGAGGGCACCCGCCCGGCACCGGCCTGCGCAGCCTCCGCCCCTGCCCCCGGCCCGCCGCACTTCCTGGCTGGAAATTCCCGCTGACGCTCCGGCAGCGCGGAGGGCCGCGCGGGCGGGGCCGGGCGGCAGCGGCGGCCGGCGGAGCAGGAGGAGGCGCGGCCGCGGCGGAGCAGGAGCCGGGGAGCTCCTGCCACCGAGCCAGCCGCTGGCCACGGAATCCCCGAGCCGCGGACAGGCCCTCCCGCCCCGGTGAAACCGCGTAAACACGCGGGTCCTTTCATCCCAGGGCAGTCGCCGCCGCCGCCGCAAGGATAATCCCGTCCTTGCCCACGTTCCTTGGCCCACGGCGGCATTCGCGACACCTCTGTGGAGATGGGCCCGACCCGGTGGCTGCCAAAGTTTGTTTGACCTCTAAAAATAAAGTTTGGAAGGGGAGGGAGAGACTCTGCATAGAGTGAATGTAACCCACCTGATGCAGTACCTGGCACTTTCACAGGCACTTCATTAAAGGAAATTTACCAATTCTTACCGCCCGATGACTGACAACATCACTGGGCAGGGAGTACAGGATGCACAGGACCATTTTTGTGTAGATTTACAGAGTTTCTGACAGAGCAGGCTCCCAGGTAACTTGACTTCTGTTGAACAGTGCCAGCCATCAATAATATGATTTTTAATACCAGAGTCCAGGTTTGCAGCATAGTAATCAAGTCTCTCGGACACATTTAACCAAGGCTGAAGCAAGTTAGCTAGTGCCACACTTAAATGCCATGTAAAACAAGTTCAAATATCTTTATGCTGAATCTTAAATGTCTGGTTTGCTAAGGGTGTGTCAAATGACCATCCAGCATAGCTCGCCGAATGTGTGTTTGCACAGAAAGTCAGCTGCACACCTCTGGGGAGTTTTGTTATCCTAAGGCCACATGACATGTGGCTTCACAAATGAGATAAAGAAAACTCATGATTTAAAAGAAGGATTTTAAACCCCCCCCAAATATATAAAAGAGCCAATGAATATGACTGTTACTTCTTTTTTTTTTTTTTTTTTTGCCTTTTTTTTATGCTGAAGCAAGGAATTGTAACCTAGAGTATAAATATGCTCAAAAGGAATAGAGTAAAATCATAGGCCACCTGTTGACTGGAACAAAATGAAATTAACCTACTCCCTTTTACCATAAAGGGAGTAGGTTCAGATGTTACATTTTGTGCCACATCTCTGGGTTGGAGCAGAGAGACACTATTTAAAATGAGTGCTGAGAGTGCAAAAGAGAGCTCAGGATTTTCTCTGCTTTCTTGAGAAATGACATTTCCTACATGTTACACATAAATATGTATGAAGAGAGAGTAATTTCCTTTTTTTGGATTGCCACTCATGCTCTGTGATGCAATTCTAAAAATGCACTCCCCCATTCTCTTCCCGGTACAAACAGGGAGTTGAGAATGACTCAGCATTTCCTAGTAAAATGTGTTTTCCTCATTATATGGGGATATTTCTGGACATTCAAGACCCAATATTAATTATTTTTAATGGAAGAAAATACACTGACTTAATAGGACAAGTGAGGGAAGAATTGTGTCCCAAAGCCCTTGAAGGAGGAAGTCTAGATGGATTTTAAATACAAAGAAGTTTCAAAATAAAATTCATTTGAAAGGAAAGGTGCCATGTCATAGCTAATCAAAGGTGTGCTCACAGGGCAAAACCTGTAGGAACAAGTACCAGGAAATCTGACGAGGTGGATAAGTTCCAAAACTTAAGGAGACTTACCTGGTGGATTTATTTTAAAAGGACATGTATTCAAGTACTCAGGCTCAGCTTTCCCTGTGAAATCTTAAGCAGCTTCCACAAAGATCTAGGTTTTACAATAAAATCCTCTTCTCAATTATGTTTAAAGCATAAATTTGCCTTTTTTAGAGCTTAACACTGTAACTTAAATGTCATTTCTACTGACACCCACAGTAGTGCCAGGCTGTAAGCCCACACTTTGGTAAAATTATCTTCACAGGACACTCAAGATAAATGTACTGCTTTATAGCACAGGATTCCCACTTAAAGTGCAAAAAAATCCTGTTCCAACCACTGAGGAAACCAGGCAGATAATAGAGGCTCAGTGGCTTGCAGTGATGGAGAGCTGCCTATTTCCTGAATAACACTAGTTTCCACTATTGCCATCACATTACTTCAGTGCCTGGACAATGCCAGCCCAGAGATGAAGAGCAGGTGATCACACCTGAACCCAGAGGAGCAAATGCCTGCTCTTGAGCTGAGGGGAGCTGTGTGAAATGGTGGTAGCTGTGTCTCTGGTGGCTGGGCAGGTGCACTGAGGGAAAGGCTTTCCAGCTGTACACTTAACCAGGCTGTTTCGCCTCAGTCAGGTGGGGTGCATTTAAGTTTCTTGATATGCAGATGCAATTTAGAAGCTGAGTCTCATCTCTGCTAGGTTTGCTCTGGGAATACAGATATACAGATCTCTTTCCAAAGTCAGAAATCTTTGCCTCAGTATTTTTTAATCCTGTAACTAATGATAGATAAACATCTAAGACAAACAGAGATTTTTAAAATAATCAATCTTTACTTTAATTGATATGCCCGGATTGGAAAAATTCATGAAAGTTTCTTACATTAATTGTCTTCTGTTTCTGACATATGTATTGGAATCGGGATAGGCTCTTTTCATTCCCTTTGACGTAGCAGGTTTGAGGCTAAAGCAGGAAAAGATAAGGGAAAGTCTAAAATAGCTGCTGAGAGACACTTCCTTCTAAAGCTTTCAACTGCCCATCTTCATTGAACGACTGTGCCATACTATCCAAATCTATTTCTGGTCAATCCATTATTTCTTTCTCATCCAGATAATCCAGAAGTTCTAAATAAAAAACTGATTTGCTTTACGTAGTGCCCAGTGATCATCTTAACACACTCCAGTCTCCTAGAGGCTGTCAGTTTTTAGCCAGTATTTGCTGTTGGCATTGCCATTGTCTCCTATAGCTTGAATCCACCACTATCACAGGAAGACAATATGTTTAAAAAGAAAAAAAAGTTGTATTTTTAAGATGGTGTCATCGTTCTGAAAATGTATATGAAGCCCTAATGAAGTTGACAATAGAAACTATGTTTTAAAAAACACTCTAAATAGCCACATACATGTGCAAAGCCAACCATTTGAACTGCAGCTAGCAGGATGCAGAGGTCAATGGTGCTGCCGAATCCGCAGGTTGCAGCATTCATGAGAAGTACTTTCTATCATCTCAGTCATTTTTGGTGGATGCAGCACCCTGCAAGGCTCTGAAGAGTGTGGTGACTCCTGTAATTACACAGGCCACATCTCAAATGCACCTCTTGCTTCCTTCCTCCAGAGCCACAAATCAGACATGGGATCCCATGTTACCCCCACTGTGGTTCAGGTGTGTAACTTTGCTGAAAGACTAAATTTCTGGGGTTTTGGGTAAGACTGCTAGAGCTGAACCAGGAGTTTTCAGTAGCAAATAACTTTTGGGGGGGCAGGTGCAGGGGAGTTAATTTAGTAGACTTAAATAAGAGAAGCATGAAGCTGTTGACAGGGCTGATGGGTATAATTAACAGAGAAAAGGGAACCTTTGGAGAGAGCTAAAAGTAAACAAGAAAGGGAACACTGCTCAACATTTATAGCTGTTATACAGTATAGGGTATCACTTCCTAAAAGACATTGAAAGAACCAAGCAGAGAAGGAAATTTGATGTATATAAATTTTGGAATGGTTAGCCTAGCCTTCCCTCTGTTTGTGTATTGCTAGGCCTTCTTCCTTCTTTTCTTTTACACTGGCAGGTAGTAAGGAGAGTTTCACCCCAACCCTCTCAATTACGCCAAAAATGGTGGTTTATAGATTCTTTGTGAACTTGCTGCTCTCAATGGAGCTACCCAGACCACTGTGAGAAGTTGTGAGCTGACCAGCTCATCAGACCCTTGAAACTGCTTCACCCAGAACATACATTCTGTTCCTAAAGTGTTGCCTAGGCTGGTCCCACTTAGCAGCCCAGGTTTAGTGGCTGAGCAGGGTAACACCGTACAACAGCAAGGGCATGTACTGACAGAATAGAAATGGTTGTGTTTGTAGAAACCATTCAGAGAACCATTAGAGTAGCACTATAGCAATGTGGAGTTCATGCAGCTTAGAGCCCAAAGCAAACTGCTCCAGCAAGTGCTGTTATAGCCAGGAGCTGTGCTGTCTGGTAATAAATCTAATGAACTGCCAGTCTGTTCTCCAGAATTTGGGCTAATTCAGGTTGTGAGTGATTCACTCATCTGCCACTCGGCTATATAACACCTTGGCCAGCCACCGAAGCTAGAGGGATGGGTTTTTGCCATTTGAGTTCAGTGGCAGCAGGTTCTTACCAGTCCACTGCATGCACTCCCTTCTCTTCCCACCTCCCCATGTTATGATTAATATCCTGTGCTCTAGTCAGTATTTAATATATCAGATGATTGGGTCCTCTTCATAGTATTTTGCATATCTGAATGATACATACTTTCAATTTCTATATGATTACATCCATCAGAAGCCAGTTCAGGGGCCCAGTTGTTTTCCCAAGGGACATATGTTCTTCCCATTACACAACTGTGGCTTTAGATCCTCACCAATTAGCTAACCCAGTTAGCTAATGCAAACAAAAGCAGCTGTTTGTTGTCTTTGTCACTTTCTTTTGTCACTTTCATTAAATATGTGCTCAGTTCAATTTATGAGGTCATTTTGGGTCAGGTGTACTGAGGAGGACCAATGTTAATACACTATAGGAAGTGGAATTTAGCTAACTTGATTTATATTGTGGCTGTTTTATTGCTGCAGCTCCAGGAAAATTCCAGAAAGCTAAGCACTGTACAAATACATAGGGAAGGGATTTCTTCTGCCACAGAAATTTCAACATCTAAATATATAATGGGAAACAGATTATGAAAACTGAAAGTGACGTTCACTACTGTTTAAACTCATGCAGTGATTAAGTCCTCTACTCAATTGTTAGTATAACTAAGTTCTGATTTCCCAAGCTGTTTCTGTTTCAAGTTTTAAGCTTTTACAGAAAATAATGATATTCTTCTTGAAAGTCCAGTCCTGAAATATCTGGATATGGTAGTTTATTTCTCAGGTTTTGATGAAAACTTAAACCTTATGTTTAAGAAAGTTGAAAGTGTCAACGTTCAAAAGGTATTTTTAAAACTGATGTGATTCTCTTCAGGCAAATCCTGTGGGCTTAGAGAACTTTATAATTTTGTAATGATGGGGGATTAGCTACAGTGAGTGGTGAACTGAGACAAATCACTAGTGTAATGGATCAAGCCTTCCAAAAAATACAAGACTATAAAAGGATTATTTGGAGGGCACTAAAAAAATATTGTCTCCTAGACAATCTCTGTCAAATAGATCTGATTTCTCAAAAGTTCATGTTTTTTTAACCTTTGTTCCAAAACTATGAAGGGTTGAAATTTTTTTTTAGCAAAGTATTCTAGACTTAAAGCTGCAACACCAGAAATAATACAGGAACTACCTAAGTTTGTGATAAGATGCAAGAGGCTGATGAAAAGCAAGACAGTATGCAGTGTAATGACAGAAAGAGCCCTGTGATAGAGCAGTGTGTTAGGAGTGGAGAGGGACCTCAATCTGTTTTTTACTCTACACAAGAAGTAGGTGGAGGAAGCAGGGTGTTCTCCTTATTCTAGTTTCTTTCTCGGTTCCCTTTGTGATTTACTGTTTGGAAGCGGAAGCCTGGCTGATAGCGGGACAGTCTTTGATTCCTTCCCTTGTGAAAGAGCACGGTACAGAAACTTTTAAGCTATAGATAAAGATCCCAGCACCAAAGCTAGGAGTGGTCTGACCATGTGATCCTGCTGTTGTTTCCAAGCCCATTGTCTCGGATGTTGTCATGCTTCCCTGGCCTGCCTTGCTTTCAGGGCTAAGGAACCAAACACAATGCTTCAAACATTCAGCACATGAACTTGTATGGGCTCAGGGTCTCTGCCCTGCTGAGACCTGACCTGAAAGTGCACGTGACTTTTCTCACCTGAGGGCAGGGAAATGGAATTGCAAAGTCTTCAAATGTTGCTGTTTATCTAGACGTCCAAATAAGAATATGAGACTACGGTTTAAGCCCTTGGGTGTATTTACAACAGCTCTTCCCAGCTTTTAGCATTGTGCTGCCAACAATTGGCTGCACCCAAGACACTCCCTTTGATAGCATAGTGAGAACTGTGTTGCTTGTGTTCAGATCAACAGCACACTCTTGTTGACCTACCTGGGTGTAGGGCTGGCGGCTGAGGGAGGATCCCTGCCTTCTCTACAGACTTGGAAAGCGTTCTGACAGTGGGCTCACCTGGCTGCAAGGAGTAAGGCATCTGCAAAACTGTAGTATTTTCTTGGAGCAGCATTTAGCTTCACAAGGTGTGTGTTGCTCTGCAAGAAAGTAAAGGTGTGTGTCATGGTGACTTTATGAGTGCTTCTGGGTAGGTCCAGCTGGGTCTGCTGGAATTCTGACAGTACTCTAGACAGGTTAGAATGATGTTCTTGTGACGAAAATGCTGTTCTTGCTCTAAGGATAGGGAACAAAAGCCCAAAGAAGTGAAGATTGAAGAGATGAATGGTAGGATGAATTTGAAACACAGAGACTCATTTTCCTCACAGATTTTATCGCTACATAGGTTAATATGTCGACCCTATCTTGATTTCTGTGTGCCACGCTCAGACAGTTCACTTGGCTCTGAGGCTCACTGTGTGCTGTCCCATCCCATGAGAATACTTGGAGGTGGTAGTTGTGCCATTAGAAGAAAGTAATTTGTCATTACATGATACTACAGGACCTGCCTGACTAGAAAGGTTGTAAAGCAGTTGCACTAGTAAAGTACTTGCTCTTTTCCAAACAATTACCCCTGTTGACTTCATTTGTACATGTGAGTGATTTTAGTACTTCTGTAATCAGACTTCAGTGTTTTAAGCGCCTAGAAAATGAGGAACACTGACTACCTGTAAATAGTTTGGATTGTGTGATGTGACAAGGAACTCTAGCACAGAAGAGGAGACCTTACAGCTCCCTTGGTCAGGATTAAGGATCTGATGCTGTCTCTTCCAGCAGTTACCTGCTTGTTATAATCCTCCCAGCTTTTGCCAGGAAATTAATGAAGGCCCTGTAGAAAAGCAGTCTTTTTAATGTGCAGTTCTTCTCTACAGCAGCCCTATCCTAACAATTCAGCTTGATACAGGTGCCCTGGAGTAGCAACTTTCACACAGAGGAAAAAAGTTTTTCTAAAATTATAAAGGGAAAATAATCTCCTCTTAATAAGAAGTTCCCATCGATGGTTTAGTGGGGCTAGAAGAATAATCAGCCCAATTCATAATATGAAGACAAACTTGTGGTTAGAGAAAAAGTTTCAGAATGGGGCTCTCTACGTTATCTTTGGGTGTAACTTCAGGGAAGAGCAATGTGACCACTTATGCTAAAGGCTGGAGGGAGAGGGAAGAGCTACAATAAAGGTAATAGCCAGTGACCAATTCCTATGTAGTATTGTGTGCAACCCTTAAGTTATTTCCATTTTGCAAACAAATCTCCAAATCCTGATTTTGCTCACTTGGATAGCAGAGGCTTATTTTGATTCCCCACTGGCATGCATGTGTGATTTTTCTGGTTGTATGAAACACTCATAGTGAGTAGCTGCCACAGGTCAGGCTCCTGATCTGCCAATAGTTTCACTAAGCTGTGCCTTTAAGAAGAGTAGCTTTAAAACCTTGAAACGAGTCTTACCTAAACTTGAAAGTGGAAGAGACAGGGCCAGTTTTAATCAAAGTATGTATGAGTCATCTTTCAAACTTTATCAATGTTTTCTGTGACAAAGTCACATCAGCAGTATCTCTAGCTGAAAAAAACAGTCTCCCTGAAAATTGAACTATTGATTTCCTTCTAGAACATGCTCTGCTTATGAACAGCACAAGTTGAAGCAAAACTGTTTAGCAGGAAGGTAAATCTGAAAACTGGACTACCAAGCTATAAACTCTTGATGCCTTTTATCACAATGAACTGTAAAAAATTCCAATATGACCTGAAACTGTCAGGCACTATTGCATCTCAGGCATTTATTAGGTCTTTGATGTTACTGAAATTGAAGAATTCTCCTCCTCCTCACCCCTTTTAGAGCAGAAATATTTCTGAAGTCATTGATGGACTCTCACCACAATATGAGGTATACAGATTTCCTTACTTGTCATAAAGAACTGTAAAATCATGAAATATTCAAGCAGCACTGCAAATGAGGATGCTGTTATCTCAAACTCTCAGGAGCCTCCTGGTTTTCTGAGGATTCCTGCCGTGTTTCTCAGACTGTGATTCATGTCTTTAACTGAACAGGTCAGAGATTCCAGTAGAGAAGCCATGCAGTGCATGCCCAAACCTGTTACTGTTCTTTAACCAGGGGCCAAAACCAACCACAAGTGTTTCTGTTTCGTCACCTGACCCCTTAACAGAAAAAACAGCTATTGCATTTTATTATGCTTGTTGTTGAGTTCTTCTAATAGCTATGCAAAGTGCCTCTTTTTCCATGTGTATATCAAAGCCTTATCAACATGAAAAAACCACTAAAAAATCAGTTCTGACTCCTTTTAACTCCTGCATGTGCTTCTGTGCCAGGACTGTTATAAGGGCCTGAAGTAGACTCTGTGTAGAAAGTGTGTCATCAACAGAATACTTTGCCAGATTATCACAGGCCATTTCTAGAAAGGAAGGCCTGCATTGATTTTGAGTTTTAATCTTTTTTTTACTTTGATTTGCATGGAAATGCTTGAAAGATGCATTAGAGAACCAACACAATGGAAATAAAATGAGTGGCACATATATAAAAGTAACATCTCATTAGCAGAGACCACCCAAAATGTAGTCCTGCCCTGAAATCTGTAGAAGAAATAGACATACTATGCTTTTAAGATCAACTTTAAAAGGTACTCAGCAATTTGAACAATCTCCAAAATTTCCAAATTTGGTAATAGTCACATCAGACATAAATTTGTTAGGTAAGTATTTCTGAGCTGTGAACAGCAGCTCTGGAATCTCCAGACATGCTGAAGTAGATCTGAAAAAACCTAGGCAGCATGTCAGACTTCCTACATCTAAACTTGTTTAACAGAGACCAGAGGGAAAAAATAGAGAGGGAAATTCTGAGTAAGTGGAGTCAGTATTCATCAGTGTCTGTCTTGGCCGCACAAAAAAGGAGACAAACTTGACACAGAACAAATAAAAAAAATCCCCAGTGGATTTCCACCTAATCCATGGTGTTAAACAGACACCTGGGTACCATACTGTGCCTGTCACTGCACGAAGGTTTTCCATGGAAGAACTAGATGTCAAAGAATCCTTGTACCAGCAGAAGGTCATCAAGCTAAGGAAATTACTATTAAAATAATACCTTTGTAAATATTTAGTAGATTAGCAGTAAGCAGACTGGGGATACCAATAAAGGCATACTGGCACTCAAATCACTCAGTGAAGATCCATCTCATCACCTGGTAGGAGGCTACTTCAGTCATATGACAGAAAGCCTGAAGAGCTGTAACAGGACTCGAAAATTTGTGTTCTCTAGCAGTTACACTGTGTTGTGTATCAGGAGGACAGTGATAACAGAAAATATCTGGGGTTTTTTCTTCATTATATGTGGAATGTCTAACAAGATTAACAACAGGGTGAGTCTGGATAAAGGTTCTTTGGTTTATGGGCTGTGCACCTTTTTTTCTTTTTTTCCTTCCTGTCTTTTTTTTTCCTGGAGAACTAATAAATGCCTTTTTCTTTTCCGAGAAAAAGTGTGCTGTGATGAGAAATCTTTTGCAGAGCCGTTCTATTTCTGAAGAACTCATGTACTTTGTGATTCTGTGGGAAGGAATGTGTTTAAGCTCCTGAGGGATTTAGGGCTATGTGCTGTGGAGAGAACACTAAATTGTGAGCCTGGCTCCTAGAAGACAACATCTGTACCCTGTGAGGGTTTTTAGGTTGTGTCTCAACAGGATTCACCAGAAGAAAGGATGACAAGCACAGCCAGCTTGTGTCCAAGGAAATCCTCTGCACAGAAAATGAGCAGAGCAGTTGAACTAAGTGAGCCTGAAGGATATTTAGTGATAGCAGGAGCAGTGTGAGGCAGACTGAGGTGATAGTCTGCTTCTCAGGGCAGACAGACTCTGAGAGTCTGGAAAAGACTGTGTTATGAGTTGTTTGTAGGATCAAAGGCAGGGGTCTTGTTTCCCGCTATATGGACAGGCTTTTGAAAAATTCTAGAGAGGAACTGATTCTTGTGGTAAAATGGGTCACAGTGACACAGGGCATCAAATTTAGACTCTGATGTAGAAAACCAGAAAGCAGAACTTCCATATGGGATTTTCTGAAATGTGCCTGGTACTATATGTAGTGCTAATCAGATTTGCAGAGCTAGCTTCAATATCCAGCTGAGAAAACAACGTCAGAAGGAAAGTTTGAAAGGCTTTGGGAAGTGGTCGTGTGAAAATGTAATGTCATAGCAAGTGCATGCCCTACAATCCATAAAGATCCTTGTCCTTCAATTGCTTCAATAGAGGACCTGCCCAAACTCTTCCTTCCCACAGAAACAGAAGCTGACAGATTTTGTTCCTTCAGTTGGTGTGGGGTCAGGACACCATAGGATGTGATCCACCATCCACAAATTGGGCAGTGCATCACAGTTGTACCATTGTGTTTCTTTATGAAGCTTATACTCCTAAAGCCTTACTTTAAGAAGATGAACAGAGTTATTCCTTTAAAACTCTTACAACTAAATTCACCTCTTCACTGATTTGTAAAAAATCAGTGTATTCTTTTCAAATGGACATAATATTGTTAAGAGACCTAATATTACTCCATAACTTTAGTTACATTTTACAGAATATGAAACTCCATAGGCTTATGAGAGCTGCAATTCACTGATTTGACTTGTGTGTCATTTGTTGTATCATTTCTACAGTTTCTAGAGGGTTCATTACAATTTGATGCAAACCATATAATTTCTGCCATTGTTTTTTTATTTATGGCAAGGGCAGGATATTTTTATTTACTTTTATTTGTGTTTTAACAGAAAACTAGTTTTAACAGCAAAATGGTCCCCAAACACTGCCCTCAGGATTAGTTCCAATTCCTAATAAATCAATGGTGTCTTCATAACAGACACTAATACCAAGCCTAACTTACACTTAAAAAGCATCTTCAAATATTTAGACTAGAGCATAGTGTGTATGTGTGGGAGAAAGGGAAGCAGTTGACTGATGTAGGATTAGAGGTTCATGTAGCTGGGCTGCAGCTTTCAACATTTCTGTGCCTTGACCTCATACTCTGGTAGGGAAGAACCAACTCAAAAGGTGATTGTGAGGTTATATCTCATAATGTTAGTATTTGTAGAGTTGAGGAACATAAATCAGAAGGAAAAAAAGAGAGAGAGAGAGAGAGAGAGAGAGAGAGAGAGAGCTATGGACAATCAATACTTCCTTCAGCCCAAATTCTAACACATTTCACTGAAAAAGGCATGGGAATACATAGAGGTAGAACAAGGAAAATAGAACAATGTATGATTGCTCATTCAGTGAACAGTGGCTTGGAGTGGGGGCAATAAAAACGATGGTATCATATAGATAATGGTAGTTACAGTGTATTTGGATAAAGTACAAGTGTTGGTATATAAAGTAAGGATATGCAGACTACCCAAATGCTGACATCCTTGTGGCTGTTCCTGATACCACAACCATAATGTTCTTTATAGAACTACATGTAAAAAAGTGCACCTTACCTGTATTAAACTCATTAAGTGAAATATAAAGGATTTGATATAAGTTTAGTTGTGTTTTACTAGCTAGGTCCAACCTTGTGGCAGCCAGTGTAAACCTGGGTAACTCAGCAGAGAGAGAATCAACCTCCTATTTCTAGTGTCCTTATCACTAATCTGGGCTTCTCACTGTTTTTATCCTGAATGTGGAATCACAATCCATAAAAGTGACTTCAAAGGATTTAAGTGATTTTTTTGGTGTAAAAAAAAAAGCCTATTTTAGCCCTTGCTACTTGGCAAATATTAAAAAAATTACAGAGTCACATGATTTAAAGGAAAACTGTACAGTATTGCTTTTAGACATCAATATAACTATATTTTTGTAAAACTATCAAAAATCCAACCATAAGTTATGTCCTGAAAAGATTATAACACATCTCCCTTACTTCCCTCCAACATGCCCTCTTAGACCAGGAACCTGATTTAATCTTTGGAAATGAGCACATTTTGCATCGTAGAATTTTGACAACCAGAGGGGGAACGGTTTTTGGTTTTTTTTTTTGGTCCTGATTCTGAATGTCCTCCCACGACCTGTTTCACAAAAAAGGAAAAAAGGTTTTTTTAGCAGCCAGAAATGTTTGCGGGGCGGGGGGGGGGGGGGGGGAAACCAGGAAAATAAATAACTGTATAGCTACTGCCACCTACAGTCTTTCTGAAAAATGGCTTCGGGAGAAATAGCATGAGGGTTCCAAAAAGCTTGCAGAGGGATCATGATCAGCTCTGCAGTAGCTGTCCCTGATCTTCCTGACACTGGGGGAGCAAAAGGCTGAAGCAAGAGATGAACCAGAATTACTCCTAATAGATCATGAAAAAAAACTTGCTAAGAGTGGGAATTTAAAGCTGTGCTCTTTGTTCAAGTGCCCTGTTACTGTCAGTAAAGGACTGGGTTTTTTCTCCTCCCCTGCTCCATTATCTTCCTGAGGATGACAGCTAGATTTCAAAGGACTTACTTATTCTAAAGAAACGGCAGAAAATAGCTTATCTTTTGGGAAACTCACTCATCCTTGTGGAGAAGAAGATACTGAAAACCACTCAGATCAGCTGCATTTTCTATTTTCCCCCTCACCTTCATCTTTAACAGCCAGCCTGCTGCAGATGTGCTCAGTGATGGTGTTTGTATCACCCTGTACTGGAAGTAACACCTGCTCTTGGACCTATGTTTCACTGGTAATCTGATACCAAATGTAACTTCTTGCAAAACCTTTTTATTAAACATGTATTTAATAGTCTGAGAGTTGTTTTTCAGGCTTTAGGCTACAGTAGTAGAATGCTTAATTCCATTTAATAGCAACATATGAAAAAGTACAGGCTAGTTTTCTATTAATTATAGGAGCTCCAGCTTCACCTTTTAAAAAAGTTTATTGTCACACTATAGCTTTCATTTCAGTGTCTTAAAGATAGCAATCAATCAAATCCAACTCACATGGGCCTAATTGGTCTTTTAGGTTTGAGTTTGTCACTGGGTTTGGACAATGATCACTTGTATATATATATTCTTTGCAAAATGAAGAAAGCCTTACATATAATCTGAGCATACAAGTTGGAAGTCAAAAGTAAATCAACAGGACAATGTTGGCAGCAGCTGCTGTGGCCATCATCTAGAAACACACATACTGCAGGTTTGTGACAGCAGGTTTGTGGATGGAAGAAATTAAAGCCATGAGCAATACTGGTAGCAACAGGTGAGGCTGAATGTCTTGTGTCTCTGGATTTGTTAGGAAGTCAGAAACTTAGAAAGTGTTGTATTAGTTTTGGGCTGCTGCAGGAATGGATCCAATCCATGTGTCTATCCTCCTTTTACAGCAATGAAATAATTGTTGTGGTTACACAGAGAAACACAAGGAGGATTCTTTGAGGCTAATGTGCTGCAGAAGGATTTTGACAGTTCAGCTCCTTCCTCTGGTACAGTCTGTGTGACCTGGAGTGTGCAGTCCAAGGCCAATAAAAGGGCTTAGACATGGTGCCTGTTAGAGTTTAAGGAGTATGAGACACTTGAATTTCATTGCAGATTTGTTCTTTAATCTGTGTCCAATTATATAACCTGAGATAAAGTTGGTATTTCTCTCCCACGCTGCAGAATTGCCTTTTTGAATGGTGTGAGCTTTTCACTTAGGACTGTTTTTCACTAATATGTGAAGACACCAGTAGTAGCCCCGTCTGAATGGACAGTAAGATAATGCAGAACAATCTGTAGGAGTAGTGATAGTAACCACACCCAGCCACTGTAGAGAGTTAAGAGCTTTCTGTTCTCTGCTTGAAACATATTTATTTCACTGACAAGGAGTGAAGGGGGAACGGGACTGACATGCTTTTCTTGGAAAGGAAGGCATTACTGTTGAAAACCTGTTACAGCTTTTGATGGTGTCTTAAGTGTCTAAGATCTCTTGTGTTTCTATCAATAGACAAATGATTTATAGAAGACAATGAAGCCAGGAATGCTTTTTGAATCCTTATGATGCCAAATGAATGAAAAATAATTTTAGGAGGCTGGATTTTGGTGTTTCATACTGTGCATAAGTCAGTGAGGACATTTTATTGCATCAGTTGTATCTAAAAAAGAAGTCTTGGCCTTGCCATATCACTTTGTTTTCTCTGCTGAGTGGAAAGTCAAATAACTCTTACAGAAAGCTTAAATCTCAGTTCAGTTGTTTTTTTTAAACAACCATTAAAGCCCTGCTTATTTTTAATGCTGTCTTCAGTGCTAGAAAGCTTCTGTGATTGGTGGCAAGGCAGAGTGTGACTTGTTCCTGTAGCAATCTTTCAGACCCTGCATCACTGAGACCTGCACATGGCAATGCCACATTGTTCCCTTTCCTCTGTAGATAATCATCGTGTCCTTTGAGTGGCAGTAGCTCCTGCCAAAATTTACAAATACAGGGTAATTTAATGACTTCATATTTTGACATTTGAGAAGAATCAAACAGAATCAGACTTTTAATAGCACTGCATTTTATGCTCTTCATTAGACATATATCTTCATTAGACATTTCAGGTAGAACTGTTAGACACCTGGAAATGGCACCTGCCACACCTTCCCTGTTCCTGATACAGCAAATATTTCACACTCAGACTCCATTGTCTTTAATTTTAATGTATTATAATTGTAATGAAGAAAAGGAGGCTCAGGAGAGACCTTATCACTCTCTACAACTTCCTGAAAGGAGGCTGTAACCAGGTGGGCATCAGCCCCTTCTCCCAGGCAATCACTGACAGGATGAGAGGAAATGGCCTCCCACTATGCCAGAGGAGGTTCAAGTTGGACATCAGGAAGAAATGTTTCCACTGAAAGGGTGGTCAGGCATTGGAGCAGACTGCCCAGGGAGGTGGTGGAATCACTGTCCCTGGAGGTGTGCTGGAAGTCACCAGATGTGGCACTTTGTGCTGTGGTCTGGTCGACAGGGTGGGGATTGGTCAAAGCTTGGACTCCATGATTGTGAGGGTTTTTTTCCAACTTTAATGATTCTGTGATAATAGGTTACAGACTAGCAACCTTTTACAGAGGAATATGCATTAATGCCATTCCCAGATCTACACCATAAAAGAGGATTCTACTAAAAAGAAATTTTACTCCTTCAGCCCAGATGAGTTACTTAGGAAAGAAAGTATGAGGTATTTCCTCTCTTTCAGTGTGCTTCAAAACAGTGAAACTGTTGTAGCTTCACCATGATTAGTCACATTGACTTAGATCAACTACAGAAGTCATAAAGAGTCTTCTCTCAGTGGCAAAGTTTTATGCAGACACCTGGGCTAATGTCAGATCCTTGATGACTATTTCATGCACCAATTGGCTAGAGCACTTAAACCAGGGCAGGACTGTGGGCTTACATTGAGGGCTTCCTTGATTTTCTTTATGTTCATTTTTAGGAGATAAATAACAGCATATAATTACTATAAGTTTGATACAACAGGAGCTTTGTACTTTTTAAAGAAACTCCAGAAATGTTGGACTAAATTTTACCATAAATAGGAATCTTCCAGAAGGGGCCTTGCATTCATTTAGGAGACTCATTGTAGTCCACAGGTTTTTCTTTCTGAGAAGTTTTCTTGTACGTTTGTGTTATAAATGATCAAATGATTAGCCAAATTTATGAAAAATTTAACAAAGATTTATTAGATCGATAACAAAAACTAGAATTTTGAAAAACCACCACAGCCAAGACAGCGTCAGCGCCGGGTGCAGGCACTGGGTGAACCAGGGTTCCGACTGACAGAGTCACAGCTTTCCCCCAGTGGTTCACCCCGAGTGCTTCCAGCAGCCAGCTCATATCCAGTTTGTTCTGCCTGAGGCAGGGATGACCGCACGTTTCTTTGTGTCTCTTCACATGTAGAGCGGGATCCATACATGTGCAGGAACAGACAAAGATGAATCCGGAGATCCAGACGAATGTCTGAGCATCCAGGCAGAGGCTGTATTTGTATGTAGTACAGTGATGCCAGTTCCTGAGCACAGCAGATGTAATCATGTCCAGGTGCAGGTCTTGTGAGTTTCTGAGACATTCCATCAGTCATGGTCCAGGAAGGTCTAGATGCTGTCTCCCTGGTGCAGATGCCAGGGAAATCAGCGATGATGTCCCATTCATAAGGTAACCGACCTGATTTTATCTTAACGCTGTCCGGGAACTGGTTACATGAAAATAGAACTCTGTTCCCAGCCAGAGTGGTCAAAGACATAACTTTGGATCTACACAATATTTTATACATACATATATACCTATATAGCATGAATTATCTCCTACCATATATTACATTTGGAAAACACATGACACATAAACCAAATCTTTCCATCTCAGGAGGGCGATTTAAAAATAAAAGGTCAAAACTTATGACAAAAGTAGAAATTCACAGCAGGACTTCAGCTCATATCCGCTTTGTTCTATTTCCTGGGTGGGTGAAAGCCAAACACTTGAGGCATCCACTCACCCTCTGCAAGCTTTCACAGTAGTAGGTTTTACCTGAAAACACTTCAGTAATGTCACAGTTCCAAGTGGATACTGGGAAGTGAGCAAGTAGTGGTACTAAATTGTTAGTGGTGTTCTCTCTTTGCAAAGGAATGTTAGCACAGTGCTTGGATACAGGGGTCCTCTCTGAACTGCAGTCATCTGAATGTCTCCCAACTGAATGGCTGCAAGTGTTTGTATTTCTTAGGATTGTGTGTCTAATGGATAAAAAAAAAGACATTTTGTAAGTGTTCCTCTGGTATTGTGGAGTGATACAGGACTTTTTGGAAGTTAGAGCTGGACACAAAGTAAACCAAAAGTGGTGCTGATTTTATTTTCACAGGCTCTCTGTAAACTGCAGTAGCTCACGTTGCTGTTTTGTGAGCAGCTCAGCACTCTGAATAAGAGTAGGGTGTTTGGGGGCAAGATAAAGAGCTGGGCCAGGGACTGCTGCTGTTATCTCATTGTGCCTCCTTATCAGCCAGAGCCCTCTGTGCCTACTCATGATTGCTGTCGGTGGCTCTAAACGCTGAGACCAGAATCTGGAGGCTGTATGGGATGACTCAGGCAAGAGTGTGCTGATGTCAGGGGGTATTTTTACATTGCAAGTGCAGCTGTGACTCAAATGTGATTTTTGGGGTAGGGGCTGGCCTTGCTCTGTCCAGCTTTTAGCACAGTGGGGTTGTAGTCTGGGGTTCACATTTTGCTATCAGAGGACAGCTTTGAGCAACCTCATCTAGTTGAAAGTGTCTCCACCCATGGCAGAGGGGTTGGAGCAAGATAAGCTTTAAGGACCCTCCCAACTCAAACCATTCCATGCTTCTATGATGAATTTCTTATAGTTGGTTAAAAGAAAAAGACACGGGCATGCTGCCATGAGATGTGGAAGGTAAAGCACTTTCAGTCAGTAAAACAATGGTAAAACAAAAATAGCCTAAGTACACCCTCAGCAGAAATGATAATTATCCAAAGTATTTCCTATCTCCTAAGTATTTTCCTTATTTCCAGCAAGTATAAAAAAGTGTCTTTCACCTGAAATTTGTTAAAATTCCCCAAAAAACTTTGCTGTTAACTGTTTCAGCTGTTAGAGGAGCCAGCTGAGTGCCTCAATGTGGTAAAAGCACAATGAGGTAAAAGCAATTGTCCCAGTGTGGTAAAAGCACTTGAGGATGTTGCTAGGGTTACTGTAAGGGAGTGGTAAACATGTTTTTGATTGGTCTCTGCAACACCTAACACATCTTGGAACACATGGCATTACCACAATTAAAACATTAATCTTCAACCTTGTTTTTAAAGCATTACATCTAACTTTAAGGACAATCAAGATACTTGATACTGAATTCTCAGTGTAAGTTAGTTACTTGAATAATACTTTCTCTGTAATATCTATTGAATATCTATTCAAGAATCCCAAGTAATAAACTCTGAACCACAGTGATGACCATCAATGGTTGGTGAGGATGTTTTTGTAACAACTGAATTTTAAAATCTATTCTGTCTAGATGGAGCATATGTTCTGCAGATGTCTTTGTTTAATTGGTTAATAAAGTAGGAAGCTTGAAAAAGTTTTAAAATTTGCTAACATAGAGACTGGCTTAGCTGAAGATCTTCCATGTTTTTAGATAAAGCAGTTTATTGAAAACTGCCTTGTGAACAGAAACCAAACTATTTGACTTACAGAAAGAAGAAATTAGATATCATGGCTGATTTGTTTCAATCGTACTGTGCTTTGTATGAAGCAGAAAGTAACACTGCTGGTATAAAAAAAGCAATGCAAAAATTTCCAGAGTGGTGGAAAAGGTGTGATGAATAAATAACAGAAATAGTATTGCTCATCGCAGTGATATTTTCCAAGTAGATTGCGTAGAATTGGATTTGCTCCCAATTATGTTTGTAAACATCAGTGAAACTTCAGAAGTTGCTAAATACAGGTGTGCATGTTTTTGCTGTTAAGAGCAGAGGTCTTATAGTCCAGCTTTCAATAGTTCTTAAAAATTGCATGTTTTGTTATGCTTCTACTAGAAGCACATAAAAATAATCTTATAAATTAATTGATTGCATTTTTTTAATTACTTATGTTGTGCATTCACTTTCAGTCCTTCTTTGAAGTTCAAGGTGAACAAAAGAGACCCCTGCTTGCCAAGAAGTGTCTTCCCAGTTCACATTTCAGAAAACCTTCTGTTGAAGGCCACTGTTGGACAAGACAACTATTTCGGTCATCGAACAGACTCACATTTGAACAGGTCAAAGAGTTCTAGTGGAGGAAGCTGTGTTTCTGACTTCTTCCTAGTCAAACCATCAGTTTCACAAGCAGGCATAAATTAGTGCTGCTTGTACCTTTCAAAGCATTCAGAAAGAAAATGGGAATGAAGAGACACTGGTCATTCAAATACATGCCAAGGTAAAAATTATATAATATAGTAGCACAAAATCTTTCCCCATGACCTCATGTGTTCTTATCTCTGCTAGTTTCTGGATTGTGAGGGTTCACTTTTCTTGAGGGTCCTGTACTAAAAACATTCTTTATGTTTGCCTGTCAATCAACAAACTCTAAATGCTTAGTGGATTCTCAGTCTAAACTTCTGAACTACCTCATAGCTATTTGATTGCATTTCCCAGCTGTGAATACACAACAAAGTAGTCCAGTTATTTGAGGAAAAAACTTTGCTGTTTACTGTTTCAGCTGTTAAAGAAGCCAGCTGTATGCCTCACAGCACATTAGGTGGCTTTGTTACTGAATTTCCTGTTCATTTCCAAAACTAGGTCAGCTTAGATGCATCTGAAACTTGAAGTTTTTAAAAGGCTTGAGGGAGAGTATTGGTGGTAGCAGAAAAATAGTGATACAGGTCAAGACCTCTCTTACTTCTGCTGCTACTTCACTGATGCTGCTTTCTAGGTTTAAGAACATGCATTTCTTTCCTTCTCCAGTTTAAAGACTGGAAAGCTTTCTGGTCCCTTATAGCAGGACTAGAGGAAAATCAGACATTGGGATCCAGTATTTTGAGTCTAGGGCAATGGCTTTAGCAGGATGATTTAAGGACCAATCCTTAAACTGGGAGAGACAGGTAATAAAGAAGCCAGGCCTCTAAGCTGTCTGGTAATGATGACCTTCTTCAGTGAAGCAGTGAAATTGTTTGGAAAGCCTCTTACCAGTAATTGCAGCTTTTTTGTTGACTGCACAAAAGAACTGGTTCGTTCTGTCTGTCCCCTGGAGTCTTTACTGGTACTTAGCAGTTGATCTGATAATATTTACTTTTAAGTAGCCATTCTGTAGTTAAGGGCAATATTGCTTGCAATATCTAGATATTGGGAAGAGGGAAAAAAAAAATGTTTTATTGTGTTTGCAGACAAGTCCATTGTGACCCTATGATATAAACTCAGGAGCACAGCCTGACCCTTCAGGGTAGGAAGAGAGTGCTGAGGTATGAAGTATATGGATTTCTCTCTCTTGCTGTAAATATGCTGAAACCCAATTTGGTGATTTGGTCCCTGCTGCCTACTTTCCTATGTGTTCTGAAGTTAGTTGCCTACTTTGTCAACAGCATGACATACAGAAAAGTACTGTTCTGTATGTCTATATAATATGTTGTTCTAGCTAATTGTCATAGTCACTTACAAAAAAGCCTGAAAACATCCCCCTCCCCCCAAGAATGGTAGTGCTCTGCAGCTAAATTTCCACCAATGTTTAATTTGAGTGCAGTTCTGTAGTGACAGAATGGCTGATGACAGAATAAGAATGAACTGCTAAATTCTTATATAAGCCTGCAATGCTATATATCACAGTAGGTATCTCTACTTGAAAATCCAGAAGCCAAATCTTAGGTCCAGTTACTTTAACCTAGAAGGAATGATTTCTAAACTTAGGTATTCCTAAAATGTGTCTGAAAGTTTTTATATTTATGCACTCTTTAAAGTATCTCTGAGTGATTGAGACATAATTGTGTCATAGGTGTGGCAGTTGTGACTTGGAGCCCACATGCACAAGTCCTGGCATATCTTTACTGGCTTCTGGAATGAGGAGCATAGTTTAAGGACACCTGAGAAATTGTAGTCTGAGTCAGCTTGGGTTGTCAGTTTGGTGTCAGTGCCCTCAGCAGGAGCTAGAGGACTGAAACAGCAGCAGAAGAGAGGAGCTGATGAGGGTATGAATTAGAAACCCTGTTTAAGTTTGAAAAGGTTGCAGAAGAGGTGTTAGGAGAAGGAGATGGGCTGAAAAAAAAAGGGTGCTGGGAACTAGACTCGAGGAACCACATCATGCTGTCTAATTTCTCAAGGAAATCCTCACAACAAAACTGAAAAGCCAGATTTATAATGTGGAAATAATTTTCTTCTCCCCCAGAGTTGCTGTTTATGCAGAGAAGACCACAACAGGGACAAGGCCTGTTTTCAGTTGTGCAAATAAATAAAAAAAATTCAAATTGTCCTTTTAACAGCATGTTTCTTATAAAACATCCAGCACAGTCAGATTATATCACTAAAACAAATATACAGTCAGGCATAAAGCCAGAGGATCAGTTACAGTCTGGTATATCAAGAACAACAGTTCTTGTTTTGAAGCAGAGGGAACCAAAATACTCTAGCACTTGGAGACATGGTAATTAATGGCTCCTTAATAAGTACTTGGTGAAAGGCTGATGTACTGGGTGTTCCCTGTAAGTGACTGAAAGACACATTGTTGGTGTGGCAGAAACTCAGATCTGGGTTTGTAGCAGAATTCTTTCATTAGGTCCTTGGTTTCTTAGCAAATATGGTTGTCTTTGTGCCTCTACTTTAATGCTAGCATTCATGTGTGTTCTTAACTGTGTTTGATATGGGATAAAATGGTAATGCAAAGGCCTTGTCTACCCTGCCAGTCCCTCCCCAAGGGGTTTTAGAAGTACGTATTTTTTCACTAACACATTAGCATGAGTAATTCTTTTGCATGGTGTCCATATGCTTTTAGAGTCCGGGTTGGGATGAACTTCTTAAAGTGAGTCCTGTAGACTGCACTAAAAATAAACTAATGTTCCACTCACATTTGAAGGCTTTCAGATCCTGGATTCTAATGTAACTTTGTAGTATGGCTACAGTCAATTAAGGATAGCTTCTGTGGGTTAGAAAGTGTGCTGTGTCTAAATGAGATGTATTAGCTCTTTGCCCAGCAAGTGCTGAGTAACAGGTTCCAGTAAATTTTAAAACCCCCCCTATCTATATCTATTTGGTATCTATACTGTAAAAAAAAAAAAGAACAACTTTGCCAGAATGTACTTCATCTTTTCATTGTGAGGATAGACTTCATTAATTTCCATAACAAATTTTAAGTTTTATGAATGATCCCATCAGTGTTTGAAAAACTCTGTCTTGAAAATACATCAAATATACATTGGTAAAAGGCCTCAGTGATTGTTACAAGTTGTGACTTTAATTTTTGTAGCTAAGGACAAATAATTCAAATCCTACCAAATTGTCTGTATTTACCCTGATTTCTTTTACAGTTGTCTTGTATGTAGTTCTGTGCCTTTTAAGTAACTGAAGAGTAACATACTCAGGTTGTACAAGTCAAGAAATCCCATGTTTATACTGTTCTAAACCTCATGTAGTTTTAACATTTGTACAAACTACATATACAATTTTGGAAGAAATGTAGATATGTTGATCTATATGAATTAGAAGGTCAGAATTGTTCTATTTTGATTAGAGTTTTCAAATAAGTGCAAATAATCTAGTGTGGTTCCAACCTAAGAGGTATAAAATGCTTTTATTGACAGCAGTGTGCCATGTCATTACAACGCCCATTTTCTATGGTAAAACCCCACCCAAAAAGTCAAAACTGCAGCTTGAGGTAGGATAATAGCATCATGATATTTTTAAAGCAAATTTTTTAATAGACTTTTATGGATTATCAGTCTCTGGTTTGGTAGGTTACATGCATAGGTCTCCTGGCAATGTAACTGTTTAGTGTAAGGTAAATAAGCAGGAATAGCATCATTCCAGGGGAAGGTGGTGTGCTAAAAGTAGATGAAGTTGGCTGAGATGACATGAAGTAATTTCTGATTACCTCTTTCCCTCATTATGGTAACCATACTTTGAGCATTGCTGCTAATGTGTAGCTAAGAACATCAGTTTAGTAAGCTGAAGTACAAAGCAATTTTAATTGACAACAATCCTTTCTTCCTAAAGTCTGCCTCAGACTCACTAATTGAAGACTGCTCTTGTGCTGATGTTTTGGAAATGTGTGATCAGGGAGAGGGAGGGAAAAGGGAAAATAACTTGCCCTTCTGCTCTGTGTGCTGCTTGCAGAGGAATTTTTGGCATTTAAACACAATGAAGTGAAAACAAGCTCTGTGCAAGTAGAAAGTCTTTAGCAGATTAAAGAGAGTCCTACCTGTTGGTACAGCACTAAAGCTGTAGGGTCACAGTTATTAAACAGTGGAAGGAGAACAGCCCTTGCAATTCCAGAAGAAAGTGGAGGGGATGGTATCTGATGTTGAAGAATGGAGAAGCTAGACTTCATTTGGAAGAAAAACAGTAGGTATACTGCTTCAAACCAGATCTGAAGCTGCAGCTAAACCTGACAGCATGATTTGAGCACCTCGAATAATTTAGTGTGTCATGAGCTGGAAGATGATGAAGAGCTAAGGGACAGCCTCTAAATTTTCTGGTAAATATTTGTCTATGCCTTATTACAAATTATTTTTTCTTGTTGGTGTTCTAGTATCTGAAAAACTGCCTGCAACTGCTGGCATTCAGCACACTTCAGAGCAGCCTTTGGCTGTTCAAGGACAGAAGGGATTTAACACCTTTGTATCCTCTGTATCTTTCCATGCTTTCCATGAGCTTGGCTTTCTGATTTGCAGCCAGGTCTTCCTGTGTGATAACTGCCTGCTTGCTGGGCATGCTGCCAAATGCCAGCACCTGTCAGAGCAGGACACACTGCAGGGACACTACCCCCGCTGTTGATCCACAGGGTGCTGGGATTCAGGGCTGGGGGCGGGCCAAGAGGACAGCTGTGAATCTCCTCCTCTTGGCAGGAGCTGAGCCGTGTATTCTCTCATACTCTGGGTTTGCTGAAAAAGGACTAAAAGGTAAATGTCCTAAAGAAGCAAGTCAGTGCTTTAATCATATAGATGAAAATAAAAATGCAGTGTAGTAATGACCTTTTACTGCATGAAAGGAATTTGTACGACGTTATAGGAAGCAAGTATTTTTTTTTAAGGTAACCCTACACTGACTTTCTCAGGATAACCTCAGTTCCCTGCTCAGCAGCACGCTTGATTATCCCATCTCCTGTTGAGATTTGTCTCTGAGGTTCCTCTCCATCCTTTTGTCTTCTAGCAGCCCTCTGTGACTGCTCTGCTCTCCAATCCATGCCTGCTTGCTGTGTTTGGGCATCTGTGAGAAATGATGGAACTGATTTAAGACTTACACAGCAGCTCTGTTGCTTCATTATCTAAACAATTTTATTTCTCCTTACAAACTTCAGAGGAGAGAGTGAGTACCCTATCCTTGTCCAGTCCTTTCCCTGTGAGATAAGCTACAAAATCCTGGCTCTTCATAAGATAGGAAGAGGTTTTGTTTTTTTTTTTTTTTGTTTTAGTAATGCAAGGTCTTAGTTCTGTTCAGTGTTAAACATAGTAGTAGTTAGTCATATTAAATTAAAATAATGTGAATTTTGAAGTTTCAATTCAAGAATATGAAATGGCTTTAAACCAGAGCAATTGTTCATTTTTAAGAGTTAAGATGACTAAGTATTTGTGGTAGCTTTCTGATGGAAGTTTATTTTGGAAAAATCATTTGAGAGTGTTTCAGCTGCTTAACACAATCTTTCTTGAGTGTTGACAGTTGTTTTCACATACTGGAGTATGGGAATGACTTCACAGGAAACATTAAGTTATTTATTCCTTGAATCTTGCAGCAGGAGATGAAGATATTTCTCTTTCAGTGTGGCATTATGATCACCCCCTATCTACTTCCAGTTGCTGTAATAGGATGTTATGCTTGCCAGGTATTTCATAAATCAAATCCTATTGCTTCAATAAAAGACCAGAAGGGAACTTGTGTATATGTACAGCCTTTTTCTGGCAACATTAAGTCACCATTTAATGTGGGTTAGGGCAGGTGTCAGTTATTTAATTTTTCCATTATTTTGAAAAAAAAAATAAAAACAGTAAAGCAACTTTCAGTTTAGAGTCCACTTGCCAGAAAACTCCATGATAAAGTACGGAGAAGGAGCTGGAGACAAATGACTCAGGAACAGTTGCCCTGGAATAGCCTTTTTAATGTCCTGTCCTTTGGCTTTTATCAAAAGGGGTGGTGTAAGGCTCTCAGAACCACCTATTGCTCCAACTGCATCTTCCTCCACCCCTTGTACTCCCAGGACAAGGAGGTTTTGTTCAAATTTCAAACACTCTCATATTACCAAGTCAAGTGAAGGACACAGAGGGGAGAGGTTTGCTTTATAAACAGTAAGAAAATAGCGTGTCTGAGAAGATGGAAGCATTGAGAAATGTTTGAGTACATAGTCACAATATGTATTGGCTGCCACTGTGACAGAACCTCTTCTCCATAAATAAAGGTATGTATACTCATCACTGAATTACTTATTTTATTGGTGTTATTTTCAGTAAACCATATGGCTATAGGAAAATCCATTTTGAATTTATGCTGTACATTTAATAACTAAAATATAAAGCAAGCATTATTATTCATCACAACAAAAATTTTAAACATTTCTGTAAAAACAACCCCTAGAATGCCATAAAATAGGCACAGGATGCAGCATGTGTGATGTTGCATGGCACTTTAAAGGTTTAGGTCTTAGAAATTCCTAAACTGTCACACTTCCTAAAGTGCTGCTGTGCAAAACCTGTGTGTGTTTTTGGGTCTTGAGTGCTGTAGTATGGGATACTTTAGCAATGCTGTTCAAAGTGCTGGAAGATATATCAATACACAGAAATGAATTTGTTCAAAATAATGTTGTCTAGGCATCAGAGCAGAGTAAGGTAGTACCTGCTGCTGAGCTTACTAGGCCTGAGCTGTAATCACCTGCACTGGGCACTGCAGGAATAAATTGGCTGGTTCTTCTCTCTTAAAACCTTCAGTTTCTGACAGCTTCTGATGTTATCAGTCTGTGTGAGATGGCTTCAGATTTCTCAAACACTGTGTAGGTGGTTAAGCCAGGACTTGGGATCGTTATGTTTCTTACTGTAATATGTATGTTGGCAATGTCAAAAGCATGAAAATATTAAAGTGCAGGAGCACATTTGCTATCCTTTATTTAATGTTGGATTCTTCTGCCGATATAGTTACAGATTCAGCACTCCCTTCCTGCCCCCTCCCTCCCCTAATAGTTACTTGATGCTTTCCAAATACTCCCCTTCCTATTCCTCCTGGACTGTACAACAAAAAGATCATGTTTAAATGCTCTACGTCAGCTGATCTTTGGGAGAAAACTTGTCTGACCTCCTGGCAGTTGCCACTTGACCTGATGGCAGATATTTCACTGATAACAGACATTCCAGTGACATGGCATCTTTGCCACTCATAAAGTAATTTGCCTATCCTTTATCTTATAGGTGTTAGTGATTAATGCTTTTCTTACTAAAGAGATCAGCTAAGAGTTTGGATCCTTTAGGGAGGGTCATCTCTTTCCACAGTTCAGTAATGTGTTGCTGGAAATAGAAACACTTCTCCCATGTTGTTTTGAACCAATGTTTAACTTTGCTTCTTCACTCTCAAACAGTACAATTACAGCATTTCCTTAAATAGTGTTATTTTCTGTGTCCTGAAGTGTATTTACTTTAAAAAAATAAAAAAAAGTTGGTAAAATGCTTAACATGTCTCTCAAATTTGGAGCCAACACCTTCTGCTTCTCTTGTTTAGGCATTTAATCCTACTCCTATACACAGCCTTGCTCTTATTGAAATGTTTGCAGTAGACTTGCTCTGTAGAGCATCAGGGGGTGATGTACATTAGGAGTTAAAAAAGTGGATTCCATGCACTTGTTTGCATTTAAGTCACTGAACTACACTATTTGTAAATTTGCCAGTCAGGACAAACTCATGAAGAGTTTCGTTCACTCAGAGGCTTTGGGAAGATGAGCTTGTCAAATTCAATGTTCTTGAGATTCTCAGATGGATGTCACACTTGAAGTGCTTATTGCTATTAAACTATTGCTTTCTTGCTCTTTCGTAAGGACTGGACTGTGACTATTTACAGGGATTAGATGGTGAATCTTTCTTTCCTAAGGGATCATAATTAACCACCAGCAACTATGCTAGGAATCTCAACAACTCCTGGTGTTGAGCACTAGACTGATAATTGCTTACTTATGAAGCTTTCTCACAGGTTGTGGTGTGCTCTTCTGTTCTGTGGTGGTCTGCCCTCACCCCCAAAATGAACCATTTCTAGGGCAGTTGCTCAAGGCCATTTTTTCAATTGGTTCTCTTACAATTATAAGCATTTTCTCGCAAAGCTTTTCAGTTCTGCTAAAAATAAGAATTACTTTTGAATAACATTATAATTATTCATGTTGGTATACTCTGACAGCTATACAAATGGATACAGGCAGGTCACTTCTTCATCAGTAGCAATTATTTAATATTATTTTAATATTTTATAATTATTTTAATTGTTTTATTTTATCTGTTTCTACAGCTGAGATTAGGAAATAGTGTCCACAGACTAGCTTCACAAGCTCACAAAAAAGGGAATGAGCTGACCTGAACTTTTTATGTTTCTTTTCTCCTTTTAAGGCTTGCTTGAGGGAACTCCTTTTGTTAGCCAAGCAAATAGAGACTGAGACTCTTAATTTTTGACATAAATTGTGATCCTACTTCATCCTCTGTTGTCCTTTGCCAGAGAGATTCTACTCGAAGAGCTCAAATGGACACAAATGACTTAATTGTAGTGTATTTACTCTTGAAAGACCTTTCAGAGTGCTAATTGTGTAAATCCTCTACAGCAATAAAAGGTTAGGATGTTTAGAATGCAGAGTGAGAATTGAGCTGTAAAGTAATTGAACACTTCTACAAGCAGCTTCCTTACTTAATAGTATTGAGCTAGTACTCTGATTTTTTTTGGTGATCTTTTTCATGGGACCTGCAGTTGTGAATCTGTAACTTTTTAAATCTGTAACTTATTCAGGGAGTATTCTTTGTCAAATGTTTGTACTGTGTTATCCTTTAGACAATTTAACACTTTCCACACCTTTCCACAACTGGTAGTAAATAAACATTGGAAGGCTGGGATGGTTTTTTATTTATTTGGAGTTTCTTCCTCAGTTTTTAAATTACTTTTTGAGGTTTCAGTCACATACTTCCATGTTTGAGTTGTGGTAAACAAAGGTGGTGTTTCTTTAGAGGTTGTTTTTAGTACTCTGACCTGACGACATGTTAAGGTACCACTTCCAAAACTTTTTTTTTTTTAGAATATCTTTTTAACCATAGAACCTTTTTGTTTCTGTAAACTCACAACTCCTCTAATATCAGTGCTCTGCTGTATTCATGACTCCAACCTTGGCCTTCTGTACACATTGTGTATAAATGCTACTCAGCAGAGCTGGCTGTACTCCTGCCTCAGCAGGTTTTAATCATGTTAGGCCTAAAAGAGAATACAAGGTTTTAAAGCCAAAACAGTTGAGTATGATAATCTGCTGTCACTTACAAATGGTTTTCCTCAGCAAATCCCACTCCCAAAAATACCTGAAGGCACACACACACACATTCACACTGTAAAATACAACTCCATCACTAAATAAAACTCCTGAAATATGAGTGCCATGCCAATTACAAATGGCATTAGAAATTCTTACATAAACAGTAAGTGCTCAAATCTGAAAATTGTCTAGCTAGACAGACATTGAACACCTGCGTGTTAATGGCATAACTATTCCATTAACATTTTGTAACTTTGTGTACCAGTGAGAGAAGGTTCAGACTTTTATACTTCATTTTGCTCTTGCTGTTGCAGACAAATCAGTTGAATAACACTGAAATGCCACTGTGCATATACACAGCTTTACTGCTAAGTGAGAATGCCCAGGGAATATATGAATTTTGCATATCCTCTCGTACTTTGCTCAACAGTGTGACATATCTTGGAAAACAGGGCACTGTGGGAAGATGAAATGGCTGAAATATTTTACTTGCTAGGGAATTTGTTGGGGACAGAAAAGAAAAACCAGACAATGAACATTGATGAACAGCTGCTTGCTAGAAGTATTGCTTCCTTCTGCAGGTGAGGAACCCTCACAGAGGGGCTCTTGTCCCCATAAATTCTACTGAGCTGTAGAGCATGCTGCTACATAAGCTGAAGTTATTTATTGATTTACACGTGTAACCAAAGTAAGTATTTGTCTGGTGCTTCAGGTCTAATTGCTGAAGGAAGACCTAGTGTCAGGGTTACACTTCTGGCAGGGCTTGTTTCAATCCATGATTTTTAGCACATAAGCATTGTCTCAAATAAATTCCTGAAGCTGGATGTATCCATGACCTTTGTGAAAGTGTAGAGAACATCAAAACAATAATAGCTTTCTGTTTTACTGAATTGTGTATATTTTACTTTAAGGGACAAGTATTCTGAAAATCCTTGACATACATAAGTTATTAATAGCTTTCATATTCCTAAGATAACTTCTGGAAAATTTGCAGATTCATTTGCAGATGATAACACTGAATATAATCTTCTTTTCTTCTTTCTTTACTAGACCCTTCAGAACCTAGGATTCAAGTGCTGAGTGTAGCCTACAGGTGTCCTTGTACCTCTGCATATATTAAAGAATTTCCTATAAATTGCTTAGTGGTAGAATATGCTAAACACCTCTCTTAGTTTTGTTTATTTATACACTGTTGTGTTTTGTGAAATGGTGTTCCATTGTGATGATGTTGCTGGTCTTGCAGCAGAATTATACTATATATCTTTGAAGTCAAGTTAACTTTGATTATTTGCAGATATTTGCAGTTAGGTAAAAAAAGTACACTCAGGATGGAGTTAAAACTGAGATGTTCTCGTGTTCAAGTAATAGCTCCAAAATGACTGAACTAATACTTGATTAAAAGCCCTGTCTCAAATTTAGGTACTTTGTCATTTGTGGGCTATTATTTGTATAGGTTAAAGCACCACAGTTTAGGTATATCCTGAATTGAAAGTTGGCATGGTGACAGTACTTAAGAACTCATGCAGGCTTGGAGCAGTATCTACTAATTACTACTTTTAAAATGTCAGTGTTAATTGTGTAGAAGAGAAGTGACTGAAGAGCCTGATGCTCTATGCTAACCACTGCATCCCAAAATAGGAAGGTTTGAGCTGCAATTGTGGTTTTCCTCTGAAGTAAAATATCTTGTACCTTGTAGCCCTTTTTCTGCCCTCTCCTTTTAGTGTTTATTGAAAACTTAAGTTGGGTTCAATGCACAGTTGCCAATCCCAGAGACTGGTATAGCACCTATTTTGTAGATGTGCTAAGCAAACAGACGTGAACTCAGAGCTCTGTGTTCATGTTTTCAGTAAGAATTTGCTATCCCAAGCATGTTTAGCAGCTGTATTTCCAAGAAACAAAGGGAGAGACTGATGTATTGAAGGCCACTTATCTAGAAAAGTGTCCTGAACAATTGTTTTCTGCCTGGATCCTGTGAGGGGAGCAGGAAAGGCTGCTCTGGCGCCTCCCCAGAAATTCTACTTAACTCTCATCCTACTGGATTATGAGGGAAAAGCCTAGAGGAGTCCTGCAGCTGGTTTGCTGTCTCACAGGGGTCACCTTGATCCCTGCAGAGCGCAGCCTGTGAAAGACAACGCCGACAGTTGTGTCTCAGGCATCCTGCTGCCACCACTGTTCTTATCTCATCCAACTAATATTGACAAGTGGCTGCTTCTCCTTTATTCTGGGGTAACCCTTGCTCTTCAGATACATACAATTCAGTGCAGATATGTCAATAGAACCTGAGCTTGTAGCTTTCTGTCATGTACCGACCGTCCCCTGGGGTCCTCTGGTGGATTTAAAGGTCATCAGCAGGTAAGAGGTCACTGCTAGGCATGTTCCTACAAAACATGTATTGTTTCATCAGTGGTTTTGAGGCTTGCAAGTTATTAAAGCTAATTTTAGAACAATAGAAAATTTAAATTTAAAAGTGTTGTTTGCAAGACTTGGGGACACTAGGCTGAAAGGTTTCACTTTGAATTTGTAAATGTAAAAATTCTTTTCTATTATGCTACGGGTTAAAATAAGGTTTGAAAAAGAACTCCAAGCTGTTGAACTTCCCTTTTCTTACAAGATGAAGTTTAACTGATAAAAACATGTAGTGTCTTTTTGCTTTTTTCCACTCCCATAATCTCAGAAGATCTCTGGTTTTTTCCAGAAGATGACTCTTTGGTAAAGATTATCTGAGCAATGCAAGGCAAAATGAGCACTGTTCATCTTCATGGTGAATACTGCCATATTTTTAAGACAGTTTATTACTTCCTAGCTCTCTGCACACCTATCTAGGGGGCTTTGAGTCATGACCCACAGCTGCTATAGGCTGGTTCAGCTCTCCAGGCACTAACTCACTTCATACCATCCAAAGCTGTAGCCCAACAGCTTCTGGCTTTGGGAGTGAGATGCCTGTTTACCAGCTGAAAATTAGAGATGGCCCTAGGCTAAAACTTCAGACTCCAAACATCTTTAAGGCTTTGACTGTAGCAACAGGGTCTAAACAATCTTGACCCTATGCTAACAAGATGAGTACAGATAATATTTCTAAAGTGTCAGTGGAATTTTACAAGCTCCGTTTTCTAATGAGCAGCTATGAACTGAAGATAATTTCATCTGCATATCTCTATTAAAGACAATTCTTATCCTTGTGGTTGAAGGTCCTTAAATATCTCTAAAAGTGAAAATGTAAACAGTGAAGAATTTAAGATAGTTATTTTATTACAGAGGTTTTATTTTTAAAGATTTTTAAAAAATAATTAGTCCAAAGGAGCAAATGCATCATGTTTCTTATCAGAAACAGTGCATTTTATAGTTTCACAGAGAGAGCTAATGAACTGGCTAGTGTAGGTTGTAGAACAAGTAACACCTCTTGCTAGTTGAAATGTTAACCTCTTGTGGGAGCCAAGCTTGTCATGGTAGTGAACAGCACCAAAATGATACCCATAGTGCAGCCTAAGAAAGGAAGCAGGTTATGATTAATTTACCAAAGCAATGCCATTATACCTCTCATACCTCAAGGTCCATATTGTGCCTCACATGCTTGTAATTGACTAATTAATGATTTGAATTACAAACTATTTTGTAAAAGTTGAGATCCCACTTCTCCCTTTGAAAGTGGTACAGTACAAGGTATTTTGTGCCTCAAAGTGAAGATCCCTTCTAATTCCCTAGCTTCAGAAGCTTTTTACCATGATCTATAAGAATGCCTTTCTAGTGCCTGCCCATGTACCCAAGCTTTCAAAAATGAGTCAAGATCTGCAGATCAATGAGATTCAGGCTTTTATATGTTAAGAATTTTAAGCCAAATAGTGTTTTGTGTTTGACTTTGGTGGCTCTGAGTATTCACAGTACACTTGGACTGTTTCTAGAGCTCTGATCTCAGAATTCCCTTCTGGTGTTTAGAAGAGCAAATAACTGAGGAGAACTGCAAGATTCCTGAGCTGGCAATATTGGAATATCTATCTTAGCATACTTTTCATCTGTAATTCATGACTGGGAGTCTCTGAAAGTTAAAGTATAGTGGCTGTGAGAGTTTGAGTCTCTCTGGTCAAGTTAAAAATGAACAAATGGAACTTCTGGGAATTTACTCACCCCACTGAAGAGAATTATTTTGAGAAAATAAGTGAAAAAGGTTTTCAGTCTTATCTGCCTGGGTACTTCCCCCAAAATATCCATTGCTATATGCCATTTCATTCAAGGGTGTTTAGTTACAGGATGTAAGTTTTTAATCCTATTTAAATATTTAATTCAAATAAGAGTTGAATGAAAAAAGGTGAAAATGTGCAAAGGATGGGTATGTCTATTTTACCTGCCAACTGACAGCAGGTAAATAATATGATTTCTATTTTCAAATAAATTTTTTCAGTAGTTTGAATGACAATAAACAGGGTTTTTCTAACTTTGTGGTAAGTAAATAACAAGTATGATTACAAATCATGCTAGCTTTGATGTAATTAGCTACAGCTTCCGTGAATTTCTTACAAGAAACCCACCTCAGAGAGGTTTTGGCCCTGTATAAGATTGGGGAAGCTGATTAATTTGTCATCTTGCCCACTGCCAGTCACCATCTGTTGCCCTGGCACTTTGTGGTGGTTTAAAAGTAACAACAACATCCCACAGGTGTAAAGAAAAGCAGGAACCAAACAATAGTGAATCAGGACCGTGAAGTACTGCTGGGCAATACCTGGCTTGCAGTTGTACAAACACATTGTTCCTTCAGTTTTAGAAGGAGAATTTGGCTTTGTTAGTGTTTGCCTAAGATTTATCAGACTTGACACAACAAAGATCTGACTTTCTGATTAGGTCTGTACATCACAAAAATGTACATAAAAGCTGGGGTTATTCTTCAAGTGCTGTGCATACAGTTTGAAAGGTACATGACCTCTTGTCTTACTGTTAGTGTGCCCTTCTAGTTCTTGCAGGCTTTCTCAGTGACAGACAGTTTAGAAACTTCATATTTATTTTAAACTAGAGCTGTATGAATGCATCACTCCTTGAGGAAAAAATTTGGCTGTGTCTCAGAAATAAAGCAGAATTTTCATTCTGCCAAGAATTGCTAACAGAGAATAAATCTTAATGGAATTATCCAGGAATTCCTTGAACTTTTCAGCATTATGCAAATATAGGCCTAAGAATGAATGCAAATATGAGTTTAATTATACTAGTTTAAATGATCTTTTATATTTCTGCTGAAAACATCGTAAAAAAATCAATTTTAAGATAAACTCTTTGGCTTTGCACAACAGAGCACTCACAAATCTTGATGCAACCTGTTTTGATTTACCTCTTATAGCCAGGTTGCAGCTACTTCCAATTTATCTGCTGGTCATAAGGCACTTTTGAAATCTATAATTTGAAATTGGAATGAATGCAATAATCAACTGTTACTAGAACTGTAACAGCTGTTTAGGGAGACACTGAAGAAGAAACTATAGGAGGTGCCAGTTTTGCTAATAACATAGCTGCTGCCCAATGAATGTTGCACTTAGCAGGAGGAGAATGTTGTGTTGATTTCTCTGGAAGAGAGCCAAAATGCACATACAAATAGAGAAGTGGGTAGGGTGGAGCTTCTTCAGCCTCAGCTGGTGGTAGAACCAGTACAGATAGGGACATTTGGAACAACACGTAGCTGAGTTGTGCCAGGGCTGTTTCAGCTGCCACCAACCAAGTGAGATGGAAGTGGGAAAGTATATCAGTGATTCAGGCCTAAATTCAGAAACACTGACACGTTTCTCAGTATTAGAATTAATATTATTGAGGCTCTCTAGATTTTCTTCCCCCCCTGCTCAGTCGTAGGAGGGAAAATGCTGCTGGTATTTTTTTTCCCTGCCAGATGCTTTGTGCATTGTGGCACAGCAGTTTTTAATGAAGGATTTATCTAAATCAGTTCTGCTGCTCATGAAGTATCTTTTTTAACCATGCCTCCATCATAGTGCTGTTACCTGGACTACTTGGCACAGATAGTACAAAATTCTGGTTTCAGAAAATTTGGAATCTGCAACTGTGCCTCAGCTCACGTAATTCAGCATAGTTCTACAGTGATCTAAAGGAGAATCTTAAAAAAAACCCCCCAAACTCTTGGAAAACACATTGTCTCCGTCCACTATGTGGATATGTAAGAAATTTTGTAAAAGGCAGTTACAGGATAACTTAACAGCACAGATCTTTGCTGAGCTGGGGCTGCTGTCCAGTAGCATTAGCATTTTTATCTAAACCACTTGAGCAACAGCCCCCAGGAATACACCTGTGACCAGTCACAATTTTCTCTGTTTGTTAAAAGGCGTGCATGAAATCACATGCTTTTTTGTGCATTAATCCTGCCTAAAAAGGTAGACTAGACACAAATCTACGTCTCAGCCTGTGTGAGGGAGGGGGCCTGAGAGAAGCAAGTTTCCTAACTGGCTGCCAACCGAAGGACTCATTCCAAGGTCCAGGAGCCTGGGCTCAGGAGATAGTGCTGGTGAGGTGTGTGCAGCACCTGCCTGGGCCTGGACCTTGGCCTGCGTTATCCCTTCTGCCATGCAGAGGGTCAGGGCGGCTGGGTGAGGGGCAGACGGGCAGGCTGGGGCTGTGTCTGGGAACGGCAGCGGGGGCCATGACTCTGATGCTTGTGTGACTCTTGGCCCCTGGGCCGGGGCCGGTGGCAACCGGGAGTTTTGCATCCTCCGCAGCTGCCCGCGCGTGGGCCGATCTCGGAGGGCCCCGCGCCACCTTTTGTGGTGACACAGGGTGGCGGGGAGCCCGTGGCTGCCCTCAGCCCCCGGGCGGCGGGGCTCAGCGAGCACTCGGTCAGCGGCCTGGCCCGACGGCGCGGCGGGCACCGAGCGACGGCCCCGCGCCCCGCCGGGAGCTCCGCGGCGCCGCCGCCCGCCCCGCATCCCCAGTACGCCCCCCGGGGAGGGGCCGAGCGGGCGGGCCCCGCTCCCGCCCCGCGGAGCCCGTGGGCAGGGGCCAGGGCGGCGCGGCGGGGCTGCGCCATCCGCCACACTCGCCGCGTCCCGCCGGGATGGAGAGGCAGTCCGGGGTTGGCCCGGGGCCGGAGAGCTCGACGAGCTTCGCCGACGATGTGCTGCGCGTCTTCGGGGCCAACCACAGCCTGTCGGCGGGGCAGCTCTCGGCGCTGCTACAGCGCCTGGGCGCCGCGCCCGCCCTGGGCTCGGCGCTGCCGCTCGCCCACCTGCACCACAACCAGGTACCGGCACCGCGGCCGCGGCCGGGCTGGAAACGTCCCGGAGCCAGCGCGCCGGGCCGGCTGGGCAGCTCCGTAGTGTCTAAGTCTCGCCGCCCTCGTGTTTCCTCACGGTGAAGCCGGGAGGGAAGGAGGGAGGGAAGGCGGGAGGGAGCAAATGTCTGCTGGGTTCTGGGCTCCGTTGCGGGCAGAGGTGCCGGCGCGCCGGTGAGGGCAGCGGGAGAAGCTGCCGTGCCTCAGGGAGCTGCTGCCGCACGGGCTGCCCCGGGATTGGCTCTCCCTCCTCGTAGCTCGGCTCTCAAACTGTCTCTTTTCGCGGTTAAATAGCATCTGTCCAACTGCACGGAGTGTGTGAGAACAGCTAGTGTTTCCCTCCGAGAGCTGAATAAGCAAATCTTCAGGAGCTGTTGAAATATGGTTGTCATGAGGCAGCAAAATCTCGATTATACAAACAGGTCTGCTTGTGTAAAGAAACTTTTTCAGACATTTTCACATCTTTTATCTAAGTTGAGTGCAAAGTGTACACCTGTCGATTAATCTACCAAAAGCTTTTTAAACTGATATTTAATTTACTGTCTGGATATTACTGGAATATTACTTCTCTTTAAAACATTTGTGCTCTGTTTAATGTCACCATCAGAAACTCAGATCTGTCTGGTACTTTAAAATCTGTGTAATTTCACTTACCTGGACCATCCTGGACTGAATTTGTTTCCTTGAAGGGAAATTTTGAGATTTCCATATGCTTAGAAATCAGAGGCACAAAGTCACAAAAATGAAAGGAAAGCCAAATGACTGTTTTCTCTGGTTTGATTCCACTCCCTAAGAAACAGAGGAGCGATGGCTCTAGAGACCTTGAGAATTGTTTTCTAACGTGGAGTTAAAAGCTCTTCTGCTTTTTCTGTGAAGGAGACAAACTTTGAATAAGCTCTCTTTGTTTTAGAAAGGTTTAATTGGGACTTAATTGCCCTGAAATCAATGTAGTATTCAGTATAAGCATAGCAATGTTTGTAGGAGTTGCTGCTTTCAAATCTCACAAACTGGTCACTGTTCCAACTCGGTGTGTTACAAATATAAACATTCTCAGCCACACATGCTAAGTACAAGTTAGCAGTGTTTACTATGGCTATGAAAAGCAGCTTTCTTTTAAAAGGCCATAGAAATGAGTAGATTCTTCAGTCCTTCAGGTTTTCTGTCTGCAAAAGCACGTAGCTCTCGTACACAGGCTACAGACGGAAAAAAAAAAGAGTAATGCTCTTTCTTATTACTATGAATGCATGTCTCTCATAAGTAACTTGAAGTTTAACTGAAACAGTTCTTTTTACAGGCGTGTTCTAATTATGTTCACGTTGAATTATATCTAGGGTATCATAGTGAAATGATTTTTGAAATGAAAACTACTTTTTTCTGAGTTACTTGCATTCCTTCTTAAAATTATCCTTATGGCTGCTCCATCAGCTTGAGCCATTAAAGCAAGTGCATTTTGATCCCTCATGGATGTCAGGTATGTCCATGACTTTGGGCAGGTGGCACATGCAAATGCAGACTCACGCCACTTAAATCCTTTTTTAGACACCATGAGTCTTTGTGCTTACAAGTTGATAATTCAACATCTGCTGGTTATGACAGAAGACATGAAGTGGCCTAATGCAAGTTTGGGTGTTGGAAGGCATTAGAGGCCTAAGCTCTACTGATTCTCAACAGAGGAAAGTGAATACCTCTGGAGAGTGATCCAGGTCTTCCTCAAGGCATCAGAATCCATTCAGGCTGCTTAAGTTCCTGCCTGTAGGAGGGCAGAAGGTTTATCTTAGGCTTTCAGTTCTTAACTTCTGTGTCCAGACTTAGTGGGATGACTCCCAGGCTTTTCTTTGAATCAAGATAACATACCCCTGCTCTTCAGAGAGTCCCTCATCCCAAGCCTGAAGGCATTTTTGGTGGAGAGCTGGTCTGTAAGGGACAGGTGATAAAGCACTTGGCAGGAAGGAGCAGTCTCTGTAATTTTATCCCAGTATTAGTGTTTAGTTTTAATGTCTCATTCACAACTATTTTGGTAAGCCTATTAATCTCATGAAAAGATCCACAAGAAGCTCATCCATTTTCTTAAAAATTGAAAGTCTGGGTGTGTAAACCAGAAGAAGATTAATTGCTTGCTTGCTTGATTGATTTCTGTTTTCTTTTGATACCAGGTTGACTTGAAAAGAAAAGGGAGAATTAAAAAAATTATTTAATTTGTTGGTGATAGTGTTTGTGTGTATAGTTGTGTAGGTGTTTGTGGCAACTTGTGTCCTATGATGTCTGTAAAGATGCTGATTTTTTAATGTAGAAGAAAAAACCTGGATTTTTTGAGCACCCTTTTTGAATTTTGGATTTAACTGTCACCAATTTCTTCTGCTTTTGGTCTCTTTTTGCTTTCATCATGCACTTCTATAATTATTTTTATTTTGTGTTAATATTTTCTTTGCTCTTCAATTTTTCTGTTATCACCTTTTCTTAATATGTAAGCTAAGACTCCTTGTCAGACAAATAAGTGCTAATTGGGCAAGCACAAGTACTGAGCAGTGCTGTTTTTTTCACATTTTACTGTGGAATTGCCACACATTTTAGTCATACTAATAGAGATTAAATTAGCAATTGCAGCCTAATAGATATGATGGTTTGTTATTTGCTCTGTATTTTACATTATTAGCAAGTTGTAAAAACCATGAAACCATACTTGATCTTCTATCACTGAATTCATTGTAGTATGGCAGCCATACACGTGCGTGCCAAAGGAATAAATGACATGCTCAGAATTTTTGGTCAAAAAATGCCTGGAAGGTAAATGGGTATTGGAAAGAAGCCTTGTTAATTTCAGCTTTTTTTAATGCTTTGATGTAATTGGTAGGTGCTAAAATCATGCTCCTATTTCCTTCTTTGGCTTTCATAAATCTGTATTTATGCCAGTCTAGATGGTATACCTGAGTCCTGTGTTTTAATGTAATGCATTTTATTTTTTAAACAAAACATTTTGACAAAATTTAATTTCTTTTTAAAATTAATATTTGTAATCAGATATAATTACCTTTTATCTCAGGATGAGTTAAAATCAAGTAAGTTTTGTAGCTAGACTAGAACCAGGCTAGTATGTTCTTTGATTTGAGGATTTTTGGGGTAGTTTTTCACTAGTTACAACTTGTCCTTTTGAAGGAATGGAGACAAGAGTGACAGAGTTAGGGTCTTCATCCAACACCATGACCTGATGTTGCCTGGCCGGTGAGATGCTAAATAGGCTTAGCTATTGTACCCATTAAGTGTCTTATTTCTACAATATTTTCAGTAAATTTCAGTATTTGTGGACAGTTTTCAGCTCCCAGGCTTGCCCATGTTGTAGGGTGTGTGACATCCCTAAAGCACACGAGTGCATTTGGGCAGCTCCATCTGACTCTTTCTCATGGAGTGCTGCTTATTGAAGGGATGATCATCTGCATCATCCAGTTTTTTACCTGTCCTAAGTGACACAAAGGTGTTACCACATCAGCATTAGATGCTTTCATTTCTTGCAAGTAAGTTGAGGAAGGCAGAGCTGTATGTCTCTATTTTGCCTTATGCATGCTCAGACTAAGTTAAAAAAATAGGGAGGGAAAAGAAGCCTTGTTAAATAGGCATTCACTGCATTTCTTGTTTGCAGTTGCTACTGTGGGACCCACTGCTCAGCCCTAGGGTGGGCTGGGCTGGCATTTAATCTGGCAACATCTAGAAATTGCAGTGCAGGATGCTGCTCAGTATTTTAGTGCTCCACATGTGGAATGCTACAGATAAAAGAGGTAGAGCAATGATAAGAACACAGCAGATCACAGAAGAGACTGATGCCTTTAAAAGGTAGTTATTACTGTAGCATTTTTTGTTAATTTCTCCAGTTAATTTCTCCAGTTAGAGGAATCCCATATTGTTTGATCATTTTTGGGAGAGGCTTACCAGGGTAAAAGTAAACATCTGTTTGAATAACCTAGTTCATAGTTTAATTTTTTCTAAGTCTCAGTATTCTGTAACTGTGTGAAATCTATGATTAAGCTTCTCCCCAGTTTTCATTAAAGCATTTTTAAAGTTACTTTTTAACAGTTCAGGGATGATCAGTTTTGTTATATATTTTTTGCAATTGTTTACTAAACTCTCGGTGACAGTCACATTACAGGAAATCCTCTCACCTTATCACTGTGATAAGGTCTTGCTGCACAGCAGGGGACAGACACAACAGCAGGTTTGGTGAGTCAGGACATCATTTTCAGTCCCCTGTTCCATGAGGCTAAATTTTCGCTCTGATGAGATGGTCCATCAGTCTTACAAATTAAATATCTTATGTTTTTACAGCAATGTGGCTGTGTTAATGCATTTATTTATCCTGAAAAGATAAATGCAGAGTTTTGCAGTGTGCAAAACATGCCTTGCTCCAGTCCAAGGCTTCTAAAAGATTCAGTCTTTTAATTAATCCTTTAATTGTGCTGGTGAACTCATGCACGCTTGCTTTTTAGCTCTTGGATGTATGTAGGAGTTTACTGAGAGTATGAGGTGACTTATAACAATGAATCATTTATAAGAATCATTATCCTCTGGGTTTGTCCCTGATCAAAATAATAATAGTAATTAAAACAATGCTGTTTCTCAATTTCACATGAAAGAGCTCTTCTATGATGGTATTTCTCACCTCCATGTTTGTGTGTAGGCAAGGTTACAATTGTCAGATGTATTAATTTATGCTGTGTCTCATTTAGTTTCTCTCCATTATCTGTTTTCCTTCCCACAATATTGTTTGGATTTTTGTGAATTAATGTTAATACCAATGTATTGGTATTTTAAAATGCTAATACTCTATTCTGTATCTTAGGAATGAAATAGTTAAAGGTGATTTCTTTCAGAGATAGTTATGGTGCAAATTCTCAGCTCTTACTGGCTCAGTTTTCTAACCACAGATGTCCAGAAATGGCTCCGTGAGCTGGTAAATAAGCACCATACAGGAACTATTCTGTAGACCACAACTATCCTCCCTTTGTTTTGCTGTGGGCATATTAGCCATCTATGTTGTATTATTCCAAAATGCAGAGTTAACAGTAAAATGATTAGACGCATAGGCAGTTTAGAAAGCTCCAGTGGTTTGTGTATTGGCCTGTTAAAGACTGTATGTTCAGTGATGATTTCTTTATTCACTTTCATGTAGGTTAAAAAGAGCAACATGTTTTAAAGCAAAAATCCATCTTCTTTTATAAAGCTCTATTTATTTTATATGTGATATTTATTTGACATTAGCATTGACATTGAAAGATGAAATTATGTGCACTTTGCTTCTGTATATTTGAATCTTTGGGGTCTCATGGCCTTAACAAAATTTGCACTTAGGTTTAAGTTCAAGCATGTGCCTGAGTACTCTGCTAGACTGGCGGAGTTAAAGAGGAAGGACAGAAATACCCTGGATGTAATTTAGCTGAAATCATTTGAATTGGCCTGCATGTTCTCTTCATCCAAGCAAATCAAAGAGTCACGTTCTGGTGATGAGTACATGCCTTTCACCTTTTGGACAGTGACAAAAATATTTATTCACAGGAGCGGAAGCAGTTCTGATGAAATAAATGACTTGGAATCACTCTGGCTTATCTCTAGGAGTTAATTGCCTTATAAATAATAATGTTGAATTATTGGAGACATGCTGTGTAATCTGAAGGTTGCAAAAACTGAGAAGAGCAGGGAGTGACTGTTTGTGTTTATTTTGCTAAGGCTTCCAGTGCTCTCTGCTTGCAATCATACTGAGATTTGCTACAGGGAGAGTTATGCTGGAATTGATGTCTCAAATAGAAGAAAACATTTGATTTCTTTGGTCTTGAGACTCAACCCTGGTATGTGTTTATTGTGCAGCAATAACTGCACAAAACTATTGTATACACCCAGAAAAAGAATGTTTTCCCTTATTATTGTAGGAAATAAAGAATGTAAATGAACAGAAAGCGTTAGATGAAAGATTTCAGCAGTTTGGAACATTTCACATAAAAAAACTCAAATTTTTTTCTGTAGATGTATCTTTTTGATACTTTGTGGTTTGTATTTTATCTTTTTGGTTGAAAATGACAAACAGAGGAACCAGCCTTGCCTTGCCCCTGGCCTGGTTTAGCACTGCTGAGTATATTTATTGTTGACCCATCAGACACTGTTATGTCCTGTGCTAAAGGCAAAGTGAAGATCCCAAGCAGGAGTTTATCTCGTGGTTTTACAAGACAATGTTTGGTCTCAAGAGTTACTGCTGTAAGAGGAATGAAAAATGTTTGGCTTTAGACCATTTTTAAGGAGTTAATTTGGGGAGATAAATAAGAAGTGTTGTTGTAAAGTACAAGTGGTCACTTACATGAATAAGCTGTCACTGAATTACCAGTCCTTTTCTGGCACACTCTGTTACTGAGATTTTAACTGTATCTAGTCTGCTCTTAAATTTAATTATTTTGTAATTACATTGGGTTTTAATTACTTTGAAGCTATTTTTCCAAATATATTATGAGGTTTAACTGTCTGAGTTCTCAGGGCAAAAGATCTCCAATTGTCTCCTAAGTAAGGGGTTTATTGATTTTTGATTTATCTAACTTAAAGTACTTTGAATCATTTCTGCTTCATATCAAGCAATCACAGTATTTTCATGCACAATGTACATTGTGTAGACTTTCCTGAAAATGCATTACATTACTTCCATGTTGTAATTCTTGGATTTCTCACTGTATGTCTTTTTTCTTTTGGTTTGCATTAATGTGTTAAGTTGTCAAAATCCCTTTTAATTTCAGTGCTTGACTAGTGAAGAAATCTTTTCTTTGCATGGGATACCGAATGACAGTTACATATCAAATTCCAGCTTCTCTACAATATGTCCTGCAGTTTTGCAACAACTAATTTTTCACCCATGTGACCATCAGGAAAGCTTTGTGGACACATCTAAACCACATTCTTTGCAAGGTTCGTTACTATTACTTGCATTAATGCTGGGACTGGAGTGGGGTTTTCTTAGAGGAACAGTAAGCATTTATCTATAAATAACAGGAATGTCTTGTTTGGGAAGATATGGTTCCAAAGTGGGAACATAAACTGCTGGTTTAGGTCAGCAGACTATCCAAACAAAATTGGTATCTCTTGACAGTGATCTATTTAAAATGCTGTAAGAAAGGTGAAAGAACTGACTAGAAGGTTATGGAATATTTTGCCCGCATAAGGAAGAGTCTTTCTGACTGGTTTTGTTTGGATAATGGTTTATGCTTTGAAACATAAGGACTCGTACTTATAGCTGGTTAATAGAAGAAAAGATGAGTGTACAGAAGGGAAGTTTGTGCAGGTGGTTTGCAATGGGAAATTGAACTTGGTGGAATCTGCCTGGATGGAGGCAGGTAGAGTTAGAATTACTTGGGCTACATTTGAATGGAGTTATTTGCAGGGGGACTGTCAGGTAAGCCAGTGACTGGTTTACTGGGGAAAAATACTCATATTCTTTCCAAATTCTGACTCCTGCTTTCATGTCATATTCTGTGATGACCCCTCCAGGAGGAAGATTGTTACATGGTTAAGTAGCCCTAATCTTCTCCCTCTTTTTCTCACTCTTATTTCTATATTTATTGTGCACAGAACTGTACAGTGCAGTAAAAAGCATTGGACAGGGAATATTTATCTCATTAAAGAAATCACTTATTGCACTAAAAAAGATCAGATATAATTCAAGTCAGTATTCCCAATGAACTTACTGTTCCAAGGGAATCAACTGAATTAATGTTAAAAGTTAGGATGTTGGATTAGTAGTGCCTAATGTCAGTATTCATAAGAAGAGATACGGAAGTGCTTTTTGTAACTTTTGAAATACTAGTATTAATAACATTCTGATTAATATAGGTGATCATCTTTATAAAACATAGTTGTGTTTTGTTGTGTCAATGAAAGATTGGAATTCTGATTGAGTAATCACTGAAACCATGGCACCAATTTAGCATGACTGCTCTAGATTGCTTGTATCATATGCAGACACATTACCAAGAACACCATTAGATCTGCATTGGAGAGTAGGATCTGTTCTCTTTTTATTTATTTTTCTTTTTTTTGGGAGGGGGTGCTGGTTAAATAGGTTGAACATGGAATCCTTGACCTACAGTTAACCTCCTAGGCTACTTAAACCATCCCTCTTGCTTTTCTTTTATCTGGCCAGCTCAGAAGCAATGTCCAGCTCAGAAGCAATGTCTGATAGCCAGATAAGCAAGGCAGCCTTCTCCCTGCCCCTCCCTTGGCTGCAGCACAAGAAATCTGCAGGCCCATGGTTAGGGCATTTTAAACCACTGCGACACATGGTGGTACCTGTTTGAACAGAGATTCCTAGAAAGGCCCAGTGCCCAATGCAGCTGTTGATTTATACACCCCCACCCCATCACAAAGTGAATCTGTCAGTAGCACTGAGCCCAGATGATTTCAATTACTGCCCATGGAGCAAAATCCTTCATGCCTGTTTCCAGCTGTGCCTATGTGAATTTTCTCCCCAGGGACCACCACTCTCTTAATAATAAAGTGTATTCCAAAATACTAATGGACAAGACATGCAGAAGAAACCAGTCCAATGAGCTTTAGGAGCAGCTACTCTGAATAAAAAATAAGTGATGCCAAAGCAGAGTGGAAGTTGGAAGACAACAGGTTTTAATGTCTTTTGTCCCGGGATTTGTAAAACTATCTGATCTTTGGGCAAACTCAGCTCCTCTCCTTGCTTGCTTCTTTGAAAGATAATAGGGAGGGGTATAGAGAGGTATCAAATAGCTGAAACTGCCCAGTGGCATTCTTCATGTCCAAGACAAACACCTTCTGTGTCCTCTGCTTGACTTCTTCAGAAAGGTATTCATGCACTCACTTCCTCTTCATACCTGGACAAGGTTAAGGAAGAGCCTGAGCCTGCCTGTTCTTACAAGGATCAGTGCTGGGCAGCAGTGTTCTAAGGAGGGCATCTTACTTGCACTCCTGCAGTTTTATTTTTTGGATTTCTTGTGCCTTTGGGTATCTTGGTTGTCTCTTTATTGAGGCTACAGTTTAAAGACAGAAAGAATAATAGCAGTTAGCAAAAACTGACTGAGTCATCCATCTCAGGGAAAGAATTAGCACAGCATCTGAGTGCCCTGCTCTCGTACATAAAGTCAGACTACCCAGCTTTCTGAGATGTGTGGACTCATGAAAAGACTAGTGTGGATGGAGTCCTAGTGAATAAAACCATTTTAAGGCACATAATATTGTGAAATACAGTCCTTAATGCAGGAACTTTGCCAACAGTGGTTGTCTTGGAATTTTTTCAGCTCAGTTAAAAATGTATATTTTTGCACAGAATATGGGTAGATGTCCATGCACAAAACTAAAATACTCTCGTACATATGTAGTAATCCCAAATTTAGACAGTGTTTTCTGACTCATGATAACACTGGAAACCTGTTTATTATAAATTTGATTTCAAAAATATAGTTACAATCTTAATTGTCATTTAGTTTAATAAAAATTAATCTATGTAGCTTAGTGAATCTACCCATATCTAGTTGTTTTTCCCTCTCTCTGTGTGGCTCTCTTAAAATTGGCAAATAAGTGTTGTAATTGGCATTGATACATCTGCAAATGCTTTGAATATTTCTAATGCTTTCTGTTCTTGACATGATATGAAATTCATTTTATAAAAACATTGTGACACTGTACAGAGTAGAGTATCCCAGTTGCAGGTGAGGAATTTAGCTTAGTGTGTTTGCCAGTTGTGTTCCAGGAAATAATATCAGACCATAATCTGATCTCTTAGTTTCTGCTATGCAGAGAGGAATTGGTGGTGACTTTCCTACATACATACAAGCTTATAATGATGCAACTTTTTGGATTATATGAAACTGTTCTCATCTAGGCAACATTGTGTTGGCGTTGATTATTTTTTGTGGTTAATTTTTAAAGACAAACTCTCTGCCTGTTTGGATTACTTCGTAGTTCTGTGGCATTACTTGGGCCACCCTTGTAGACCTCTTTAGCACAACTTTTAAAGTTTTTCTCTCTACTCATAGGGATTTGAGATGTCACTAGGGAAAAAAATGTTCCTTATAGAGGCACAACTTTGTGAGTGCTTACGAGCAGCAACAACCACACCACACCTCTCCAACCTATAATTCAGGCTCCAGAATAATTATGGTATGGATTTGTGCAAGTCCTGGTTCCTGAACACTAAATATCTGAGATTATACTTATGGCGAGGGAAACAAAATTATGCTGAACCCTGCTGCATTTACTGATTCTTAGGAAAGGTTTTTGCCATTGCATACCTAAATCACATATCCTTGTTTTTAAACCTAGAACCTCTTTTTTAATGCACTTTCATTTCTCTATTAAAATTATCTCAACTATCAGATATCTCTCACCTCACCTGTTGAAAAACAGTGATGGGCAGCATTTTCAGCCAGCAAAATTTCTTTGAATGACAGGAGGAGGGAGGAGGGTTAGGAACTGAGATATCACCTCGGTGATTTGAAGGAGTCATCCGTTATCAGGAAGGATTTTTATATCTGGTACAGCCAAGACAACTGGAGTTGTCATGGAGTTTCTTAGAAGTAAATGTCAATTGGATCTAACTCTGGGACTAGTAAGAAGTTTTGTCTTTTCTCTGTGCTATAGCTGCTTCAACTATTGGCCTAAGCCTTAATTTTTACTCTTCATTGACTGTAGAGAGACTTCATTTACATTACCAGCAGTTTGGTTAGCCCATATATTCTACTAGCATGGTTTCCATTTTTAATATGGTTGTCCCAGAAAATATTTTCAGATATTTCCTTTCTGCAGGTATGCATCTTAACTGCCTATGCATTTTAAGAATTTTATATTTGTGAGTTTTAATTTCAACCAAGGAATGACTCTTTTACTAGTTTGTGCCAGTTTAGCAATTAGAGAAATCACAAGCAGACTGAAGTGGGTGTTATACTAAAATATTTTGTATTTCTCTTTTTTTGTCCACAGTTTGGGGATTTGGGTTCCTGGCTGTGTCTATCATTAACTTGGCATCACTTCTGGGATTGATTTTAACTCCTTTCTTAAAGAAGTCATATTTCCCCAAGGTTTTAACTTACTTTGTGGGCTTGGCCATTGGTACTCTCTTTTCTAATGCAATTTTCCAGCTCATTCCAGAGGTAAGCAAGGAGAATAATTATTTGATAATAATAATGATATATATAATTATTATATACCATTATATTATTTGATAATATAATGATACAAATCATTACAGGTTTGCATACTAGTTTCTAAAGAACTATGTCTTGTTGTTCATTGGGAAGGACCAAGGGCTATTCTGCCTCTAAACAAAAAGAGAAATACACTGGATAAAGTTGTAGTGAACTTTAATAGGTACACTGTTAACATTTTGCCCAAGTTTAAAAAATGTAATGCTACCAGAATCTTTTACAACTTCTGCTCATGGAAACTGGTGGTTGATCTAGAGACGGTTTTTGTAATAGAGGGGTATCTGTGCAGTGTGACGTGTGTTTGTTTTTCTGGAAATGTACTAAGATTACAGACTAATTTGCATTGCTTTTTTCTTCACTATTAGGCATTTGGGTTTGACCCAAAAGTAGATAACTATGTTGAGAAGGCTGTTGCTGTGTTTGGTGGATTCTACATTCTCTTCTTTGTGGAAAGGATTCTTAAAGTGATACTAAAGCTCTATAACAAGGTAATGAAACCTATCACTAACTGAATGAGCCTTGCCTAAAAGTACCTGTCATACTTTGTGAGATACTTGCTAGATGCATGAAATGTGAGGTTTTTTCCTATTTTATCTGAGGAATTCAGCCTTACTGTGTGTTCTGATATATCTGTTTAAAACCCATATGAATAGGGCAAGAAATCTCCCTTTCTTGAGGGAGTTACAAGCAGGCAGCTTTGGGAATGGAATCCAGATGTGAGTGTGGTCTGCTCTCTTTAGTATATACTCCAGTTGCTCTCCAGAGCCAAGTTGTTGCTGTGGTAGCTAAATGCATCAGAAAAACATGGAAATATATAAGAGGTGGAGAGAATGAAGTCTGCCCATGGAGCTCCTCCTTGGGCAGAGGAAATCAGTGTGACAAATACACCTTCTTGGTCATCTGCAAAGTGCAGCTGCACTGATAGGGCCTGACTCTGGTGTTCAGTAACTTCAGCTCTGTGTTTCCCCAAGCTCTGCTCAGTGAACAGACCTGCTCAGTGAACAGTGCAGTTGTCTCCTCTTGCCCAGGGCTCTACTTTTCACCCCTGTGTCAGAGTACTTGTCTTCCGTGTGCTCTCTTGAGTGGTGCTGATACTGAAAATTATGATGATCAACTGTCCCTTGTTTGCAATAGCTAGAAACAGAAAAAATGAATTTGTTTTTCTTTAATTGTGTAAACTGACAAAGGCTAATGAGCTCTATTTGACAAGCAACCATGAATAACCAGCAAATGTTGATCGCTTTTGGTCAGGTTGGCTTGGGAGGTTCTACATAAAGGTATAGAAGTGAAAAGTCTCCCATGTTTTCTGATTAGCTAAAAGTAAGAGATAAGTTAGGAACTTATGTTTGGAGTTAATTAAAAAAAATTAAATGTTCACTGCTGCTCATTTCAGCAATCACTTGGTATGGAAAGCAAGGCAGCATGAATATGATCTCCTACCCACCTTTTCCTTTTTGTCTTTATTTTCTTACATTGCTATTTTGCTTTTGTCTTAATTAGCTACCTACTTGTTTATTTTTCACCTAGACTGGCCACAACTACTTTGAAAATGGAGAAGAGAATCATTCTCAGGATAAGACTAACTCACCCAAACCACCATCGTCCAGCAATGGGGGCACATGTTATGCAAATTCAGCTGTCATAGAGAGCAATGGAAATCTTGGTTTTGACAGCATCAGTGTGATCTCAGCACAGGTATGAAAATGGTGTCTATTTATTTATTTTTTCCCTGCCAATTATACAAGCATATCTAAGAGAAGAGTTAATATGAATTTTTATTACTTTTGTCTAGTTTTTGTAGAATTACAGCTTATAATTTGGTTGAACCCTATGAAAAAAATACAAGGGCAAGCTTTGGGGCAAGATTGAAAAAGCTGAATGATGCACTCTGTATCCAACAGAAAGGGCTATGTTATATCAGTGCTGCAATGGGCTGGACAGAGAGATGTATCTAATCAGATTTGAACTTGTATTTAATTTGGCTAATTTTGGTTTTGTTGTTACTGTTTTGCTTAAAGAGCAGTGGTGTGTTTTACTGTTGTGATAACGTTGATCATACAAAATGATCTGTATTTTGTTCCTGAATACATAAAGCTATTAAATGTGAGAGCCTGGCTCTACCGATCAATGATTAAAGAGAAAAACTAGCACAGTAACTTTCAGGCTGTATATTGTGAGCACTGCTTGTGATAACACAGTGTATTTGGATACTGTGGGAATCACAGAGGTGATATGTTGAGACAGAAGCCACTCCTCCTGGTTTAAGTATTGTTGTCTTTCAGATTTGTTCTCTGTGTTTCTTTGTGTTTGTTTTCATACTGCAAAGGCAACTTCCTTCTGTCTGAGAAGAAAATGGAAGTAGGAAGAGGAAGTTTTTGTGCTTCTTTAGTCTTTTTCCACGTGTAGAGAGGAGCAGTATTGTGCAAGGAGGACCAGTACTGTGCCTTATTAAAAAAAAAACCCAAAAAAATAGTAAAAAAAATTTAGATGTCTTAAGGCAGACTTTTTTTCCATAGAAGAGTTTTTTGTTTGCCAGTTAAGTATTTTTAATAAGTATTTTTATTAGCCAGTTAAGTAAGTTGTGGGGAGCAGAGAGGAGCAAGCAGGAGAGCAAGCCAGAAGCAGGCTCTAACAACCAGGAGAAAAGCTGGGAGCTCTGCACTGACGCTGCAGGCTCACAGGGCATTTGATGCACATGGTTTAAAACACCAAAATTGTACTTGTCCTTACCCTAGAAATGTCATGAAGTGTGGTGGATTCTGAACATCTTAAAAACTAGAAGAAACATGCTTAATTATTAAAATTACATGGGCACCATGAGGGAATTAGTATTATGAGTGTCCCTAAGTTTTATTTCGTAGATTTATAAAACAAGTAAAAGAAGCCTCCACTCTCTGCAGAGACAGAAACAGTGCAGCCAGCAGGACTAGGGAAGTGATCATTCCCCTGTGGCACTGCTGAGGCTGCACCTTGAATCCTTTGTCCAGTTTCAAGTCTCTCTCTACAAGAAAGACCTTGAGGTGCGGGAGCGTCTCCAAAGTAGGGCAACAAAGCTGGTGAAAGAGTTGGAGCATGGGCCCTTTGAGGAGCAGCTGAGGGAGCTGGGATTGTTTAGCCTGGATAAAGGGGCTTGGGGGGGACCTTATCACTCTCTACAACTGTCTGAAAGGAGGTTGTGCCACTTGGGGGTCGGTGTCTTCTTTCCAATATTAAGTGACAGGACAAGAGGAAACAGCCTCAAGTTGTACCAGGGGAGATTTAGACTGGATATTAGGAAAAAGTTCTTTATGGAAAGGGTTGTGAAGCCCAGGAACAGATTGCCTGGGGAAGTGGTGGAATCAGCATCTCTGGAGGTGTTTAAAAGGTGATTAGAGGTGTTCCTTAGGGATATGGATTAGTGGTGAACTTGGTTAATTAGGTTAATGGTTGGACTCAATGGCCTTAGAGGTCCAACTTAATGGTTCTGTGATATTGTGTAGCAACAAAAAAGCCATTGTTGCTCTTCTCCTCCTCCAGTGAGGTTTGAAGGGCTGGGTCAGGGGAGGGCCAATGTGGCCAAGGTGCTTTAGGGCAGTTTGGGTAATGACAGGAGGGTAGGGATGCATTCAACTTTACAAGAATGTACTATTTAAGGCAAAACCATTTGGCATAAGCTAATGTGTACCCAAGAGAATTTTATTGTGTCCCCATAATCAACAGGCTTGTTAAAGAGGGCAAATACAGAGTAGTCAGAAATCAAAATGAAGGCTTTAAAGAGGGAATTTGAAGCCTGATTTTGCTAAGGTGTGGTAGCTGTTTTCAGCCATGGCGATCCAGCTATATTCTCTCCTTTGATGCCAGAAGAAATTGACTGTCAGAGTAAATGTTTAATTAGTCACCTACTTTCTGTTTTCACTTGCAGCAGTAAGTGCAACCTTGGAAACCTTTGTGCTCCACTCAAAGTTTGTATCTATGCATTGAAGTATGGCTTGACAGCAGAAACTTTGAAAGAAAGTTATTTCAGAGACAAATTGCTGAAACATCTGTGTTCTTGAGTGCACACGGTTAGAGTTGTACAGCAAAACTTTACAGTGCCTTTATTTATTGACTGGTGGCAGTGTCAGGATTCCTTCTTGGTCCTGTGGGCTCTTCCAGAGGATGTGTCTGGTTCATGTCTGAGGGAATCAGGCATGCATTGGAAATGGCAATAGTGATCACTATTGTAATCTGAGATATCGTAAGATGAAATGAGAGTGTCTCTGTATAATTTCTTAAGTTTGGGAGTGAAGGAGAGGCCATTACTTTTTAAAAGTCTCCTGTGTTTAGAAGAGCATAAATATCAAGGATGTCTTTGTTTTACCATAAATGGGGAGATACAAATAATGTAGAACTGCACTAATAATTAATAAAAATGAAACCTGATAGTCCAGCTGGGGATTACAGAGCTCCTTAGCTGGCATCTCTTTTGATGTATGCTAAACTACCATGAGAAAATGGAAGTAGTCCAGAGGAGATAGACATTGCTAATTTTTTGCTTTGGAATCCTATGTGTTCTAGGGTATTTTGTCAGTAGTCTCCTTTATCTTAAGCATGAAGAATATGTATTACTTGTTCATCTACCTCTACTGGATACATGATCTAGTAAACTTCAGAATGTATATCCAGAAAGGCAATTTCACTGTACTTTATATAAGTTAGAGAAGTTGTCAAGACATTATTTAAAATGGATTACATGTAAGAATTATGATACTTCAGAGCAACACAGTAAACGTAAATGGCAGATAGCCATATGTATATATATATATATATCTATATATATATATATATATATATAGATATAGATGGAAAACAAAGGTGTCGCAGAAACTGATTGCTAGTTTATAAACTATGGTTGTTTCTGCATTTTGGAAGTTTGAATCAATAAAGTAATTTTTAGAAGTAAATCAATACTGGTACTCTAAATTAATTGCAATTACTTTAAATTATCTTTTTGGTGGAAAAAATGGGTGAATTATTTAAAAAGAAAATTTGTGCATTAGATCAAACTCCCTTTCTTCAGTGAAGCTAGAAACATGTGCAAGAAAGATGATGTGCTTTAGGCAGAAATCAGGTCTACAAAACAATTCTTCCTCCTGTTTATAGTCTACTTGAAGGATGGTCACCAGGGAACAGAAAAAATTAGAGAACAGATCTTTACCTCAGGAAGCTGGATGAATTGGTGGAAGAGCTTTGCTAATTGCATTTGGGTTTTCTTATACTCATGTATTTTGGGTGGCTTGCTTTGTAATACTTCTTACTTAAAGTGACATTCAGCTTGTCTTCATGGATTAAGAGAGAGATCTATTACTTGTAAGTGATCCTATCTCAAACAGAAATAGTACAGGTACAAATTAATAATCTCAAAAAAATGATTGGTGCTGCTTGTGTTAGAGGAAATGTTGAGAGGAAAGTCTTCAAAAACTAAAGGTAAGTGTGTAATGCAAATCTAAAACCTATGTGTTTGAATCAGCAGGGAAACTCCTGACTTTTTGATACCATTGCTCATTTTTGCATCATAAAAGTGTAATTTCAGAATTTCCTGTAGACTGAATAGGGGCTGCTTTGTGGTGGTTTTGGCACTTCTCAACCAAAGCTTCATTATCTATAAGTTCCAGGCAGTACAATAGGCACCTGACTCAGAAATTCCTGACCTGAACTTTTGTCCTGTCCCAGGTCAGCTCTTAAATACAAGAATGTAATCAGATAAGAGGCCTGTGAGCAAATCAAGTGGCGGACCTTATAGCTCTATTCTGAAAGATTTTGCAAGGACTTATTGATCATTTTATTTCCTTGTAGTTAAAAAATCAGTTTGCCTGGTAGCATTTGCATATGGCAAAACTAAACCAGTTTGCAATGTTTTTTTTTAATAGCTAAAGAAAATTCATTGAAATACTCTTTGGCCTTTTCCTAAGGAGAAGGAGATGTTCCTCTATACCCTTATACTTCAAGAAATGGAGATGTGTGTGGTTCAGGGGAGAGCAGTGGATATTGCCTGCCTTAACTTAAACAATGCTTTAGACAGTGTGTCTCACAACATCCTCACAGGCAAACTCAGGAAGTGTGGAATGGATGAGTGGACAGTGAGGTTTATTGAGAACTGGCTGAATAGCAGATCTCAGTGGGTCAGGGTGTCATTGGAGGCCTGTCACTAGTGGTGTCCCCCAGGGTTCAGTATTGGGCCCTTTATTGTTTAACCTATTCATCAAGGACTTGGTGAACTTGCCTCCTGAGCAGTTCACTGATGACACAAATCTGTGAGGACTGGCCAATACCCCTTCAGAAGGGCTTCAACAGGTTGGAGAGATGGGCAGAGCAGAACCTCCTGAAATCCAGCAAAGGAAAATGCAGGGTCCTGCACCTGGGAAGGAATAACCCCAGGCACCAGCACAGGCTGGGGGCTGACTCGTTGGAAGCAGCTCTGCAGAGAAAGATTTGGGTGTCTTGGTGTGTCCATGAGTGTCCATGAGCCAGCAGTGTCCTTGTGGCCAAGAAGGCCAATGGCATCCTGGGGTGCATTGGGAAGAGCATTGCCAGCTGGTTGAGGGATGTGATCCTGCCCCTCTGGCCAGCCCTGGTGAGGCACATCTGGAGTGCTGTGTCCAATTCTGGGCTCCTCAGCATGGGACATGGAGCTCCTGGGGCAGGTCCAGCAGAAGCCACGAGGGTGATGAGGGGGCTGGAGCATCTCTCAAAAGGAAAGGCTGAGGGAGCTGGGTCTGTTCAGCCTTGAGAAGAGACAACAGAGAAGGCAGCCCATCAATGTCTGTGAGTATCTGAAGGGGGGGTGTGAAGGGGATGGAGGCAGGCTCTGCTCAGTGGTGCCCAGCAGTAGGACAAGAGACAACAGGCAGAAACTGATGCACAGAAAGTTCCACCTGAGCATGAGGAAGAACTTCTTTACTGTGCAGGTGGCTGAGCACTGGAACAGATTGCTCAGAGAGGCTATGGACTCATTAGAGAGTTTCTCATTAGAGACATCCAAGATGCAATCCTGTGCCATGTGCTTGAGGAGGGATGTTGAACCAGATGAGCCACTGTGGTCTCTTGCAACCTTAACTAATCTGTGATTCCGTGCTGTGTGTGTCTCTAGGCACACATACGTATATATTACTGCTTATATATTCCAATAAGTAAGCACTAGTTAATGCTATATAAGCAATTTTTTTTTTAATGGGGGAAATACTATAATGCTTGCAAATATTCTGCAAAGACAGCATGTGTGTATAGAAATTCATCAAATGGGTGACCAAGAACTTTTAGGGGAGCTTAGTTTGTGCTTGCAGTTAAAATGGCAGTTCCTTCTATGTGTGTTCAAGTTTTTCATTATTTCATGGCACCACATGTATAAATTACTTCCACTTCTGGGGAGAATTAGTGAGATCCCTGGAGGGTATGTGCACTGCAGTTTTATATTAGCCTGTTGATTTCATGCTCTGAGTCTTTAATTGTGCAGTCAAAATTAGCCACCGCTGTTTTTATTAAACATTCACTTTGTAGAAATTAATTTGAATAGCTGGACTTGACTATCATTGCCCAAAATTAGAAATAAACTTTATGTAATGTCTGAATATGTCTATACTGTAGACACATTCTACAGTATAGACACATCATATATGTAATGTAGATAGAATTCTGTTCCTGTGGTAGCTGCGTATGTCTCTGAGACCATGATGTGGTGCCAGTTGTTTTAAATACAGATGCTACCAATCACTGAGATCAGATCCTTCTGACTGTACATGCTTATGTAGAGGTGGCAGAGGAGGCTTGGGACCATCTTTATCTGACAGAGACTCCAGAGAGACATTCAGACCACTGTGACCTGAATTGCTTCCTGTCTCAGCTGAAGGGCATCCAGGTGACACTTTGCAGTCAGAAGGGAGATTGAGTCCTGTACGTCACCTTGTTGAAACAGAAAACATTTGGTGCTTCTGCTGTGCCATTTGCTTCTTGGACAAAGCAATTTGGTCTCTATATGCAGCAGTGCTTGAGTTTATATTTGGCATTCAATTAAGGACAGAAGTGTGATTCATTGACTTCTTTATTCAGCGCTTTGTGTAATTGTAATTGTTTTATTATTATTATTTTTTTTCAGGAAGGAGCCACCCAAAGCAGCTTATGCAAGTGTCTTAAGGGGCGTCCACTGTCAAAGATTGGGACCATTGCTTGGATGGTGACACTGAGTGATGCCGTACATAATTTCATTGATGGCTTGGCTATTGGGGCTTCTTTCACTTTGTCTCTGCTTCAAGGGCTCAGTACCTCCATAGCCATCTTGTGTGAAGAGTTTCCTCATGAACTGGGTAAGAAACTTCATTGCACATGTTGTTTGCTGTGGAAATCTCTGTTGTAGGTGGTTGTGTTGGCGTAAAGTTGGCAGTGGTTGAAAGAAAGTTTAGACAAATTAATAGAAAAAATATTCATCAAAAAGTTACCAAGCACCAAAACACACATCTGGCACAGGAAGTTCCCAAGTGCAGGTGGGTGGAAGCTGGGAGCATATATTGGACAGGTACTAATTATCCTGTTTATATATGGTGCATACAGTGTTGTATTAATTAATTTAAAACCCAGAAATCATCATAGGTAGTGGTGTGTTCCTATGCTCTTGTCTCAATCTTGCATCACTATTTATTTAGAATATTTCAATTTCCTTAGTTTTGAAGGGAAATCCTGATCACCTATTTGAATGGAGAAAAACAACAAAGGTTATAATGTGTGTACAAATAATGTCTTCAGACTTCTTTTGACATCAGAATAACCACAATGTCATTTTCTGAATATGGTTTTCTCTTTTTTTATTCTTTTAGGGGATTTTGTCATCTTGCTTAATGCAGGAATGAGTACTCGGCAGGCTCTGTTTTTCAATTTCCTATCTGCATGTTCTTGTTACATCGGGTTGGCCTTTGGAATATTAGTAGGAAACAACTTTGCTCCTAACATCATCTTTGCTATAGCTGGTGGAATGTTCCTGTACATCTCTCTGGCAGATATGGTGAGATATAATTGCATTTTCAGTTATTTATTTCTCTGCAAAAAAATCATGTACTCCTCTAAGTCTCTCCAGCAGAATTTAGTATTTTCTCCTTCTCATGCCAGTGACTAATAATAATAATAACAATAATAATAATAGAATATCATCACTTAAACCCTTAATGGAGGTGCACAGATAATTATTGTTACCGACAGGTAAGGCTTCATAAAGCCTCACCTATCCATAACAAGTTATGTTTATTCATGAAACACTAAAGCCTTTCACCTCATCATATGATTATTGAAAAGGGGTTTTAGACAGAGACAAGCCTTTCATGAATTTGGCCTGGTTTAATCAGAGTAAAAAGGGTATAAACACTTTGTTTCAGCATTTTAAACTGTCACATTATTTCACCTCATTATTTTAAAAGGTTTGTTTGTCTATTTAAACCACGTTGTGAGGGAAAAGCAAGAAAGGTAAAGAGAATAAAGTTAAATATTAAGTTTTGAGTTGAATGAAAGGTGTTGTGTAACCACAGTGATAATGAAAAACTTGATGTAAATTCTGTCCTGATTTAAATCAAAGAGTGTCAGCCTCATTTTCCTGGTTCAGACAAAAAATTTTGCTGAGTTCTATTCAGAATAGTCTGTCTACCATTTATTTTTCAAAATATGCTAGAAGATATAAGGAAAAGAAATTGTGCTAAAATCCAGATAATATTTAGACATTGGATTCACAGTTATTTAGCAATATTCCATAATTTCCTCTTACAATGATGTTTTGTCTCAAAATGAGAGAGATCTTTCAAGAGTTTTAAGTTTTATTATGTTTAAGTCAGTGTTGTAAGAACAGATGCAACAGGTGCAAAGGTGTTTACATCTGCCACGTGAGAATCCATTTGAGTGCAGAACTGGAAGAGTGAGGCTCAAATCTGAAAAGATTTGAGACCCCAGTTTGGTTCCATGTGCATTTAGAACTGTCATATATTTATAGTGACTATTTAATTAAATACTGTTATAGTTCAGGTAATATTATAGGATTTAATATGTTGTTAGAGTTATAAACAATGTAAGTAGTTTATTTCATACGCTTGCAGTACCTTAATTGCTAATGCTTTTTGTTTAGCTTCACTCATATAATGAATAGTAATGCACTGAACTCTGATGTGTAAAATTCATGGCATAAATTTATAGTGACTCAAGTTTGTTATTAAATCCATCAAAGTAGGTAACATTCTTTTCTTTGTATCTGTTGTTCTGTTCTCTCTGTTCCTCTCTATCTGTCTCTCTCCCTGTACCCTCCTCTCTTTCTTTTTATAGGTTTTTGGACTGTATCAGTTACCTATCTGAATTTTTCTTCCCCCTGAAAAGTCTGAAATAGGGTATTGAAGTGCTCTGTACAGAGATCTGGCTTTCTACTTTCTTACGATTTTCACACACTTCTGGTTTGCTTGTCCAGAAGCAGGTAGGAGTAACTGGAATGTCATGCCTTCCTCCTTTTCTTTTCGCTGTTCTTTTTTCTGCCAGTATTGGCATAGTCCAACCTCTGCCAATAGGATCTCTGAGTGGGGAGGCTGTGGGCAGGTGGGAATGTATGCTGAGGTGTGTGCACAGATGAGCCTTGCTGTATGGCATGAAGTTAATCTGGTTTTGCCCTGTTGTGCAAGAGTGTGACGGAGCTCTGGAACCATTTCTGGGAAACTTTGGGCTCTTCCCGCTAACCTTAGCCTGTTCTTCAAGAATTGCAGTACCTTCAATAGCTGTTTTTGTATTGTGAGATCAAAGAAAGATACAGTTTTGGAGTTACCCAGCCTGAAGGCTTCCTGACTAGGGCTGAAATAAACTCTCTTCATTGTATTCTGGTTGTACTATTCTCAGCAGAACAGGAGAATACTTTAAGGCTTGTTTCTCAAAAGCCACCATAGCTGACTTTACCTCCAGCTCACACATACCCTGAATCATCCCATGCAGGGAACTTGATACCTGTGCTCTTCTGCCATCACCTCCACTGGCTCCAGGGGCAGTATCTTTGTTTCTGCAGTTAGCAGCAGATCAGTCACCCTTTGCTCTTGTGTTTATACCACTAAGACGTATATTATGCAATGAAGAATCCCTTCATGGCACTGTAATGTCATATTGCATCTGTACCACCAGTTTCACACCAATTGTCTTCCTCTTCTTCCTTGCTTGACCTGACAAGCCCACCAGACCTTCCACATGTGAAAGGTTTCTGATTTCTGAGGGGTTGCCCGTGTTTTCATCTTCACTTCATTTTCCTTTAGATGAAGCAGAAGAATCCTAATGTTCTGTTTCCCAAACAAGGATTTCTCTTTATAGCAGTGAAGGAAGAAACAAAACATTTAGCAATACAAGGGCAGCTGCTCTTAGCTGCAACATGTAGACCAGCAATTGGAACCTAGGAGTGTGCTAGAATCAAGGGAAAATTTGCATGAGACTCAGCCAGATGAAGCCACAGTAGAGAGGAACAAAACACCGTTTCATCTTACCATCCTTGGTGGAGTGGTTTTTCAGGGTAATTAGGGTGATATTTTCCTGTGACTGCTTTCACCCCCGTTAGTTCTAATATTCAGTCCAAAGTAGCAATATGGTTCACTTCTTAATGCCTTAAATTAAGCATGCTACCACGAGATGGCAATACTTACCTAAAAATATCCTATTTTTTCAGTTCCCAGAGATGAACGATATGCTGCGGGAGAAAGTGACGGGACGAAAGACGGATCTGACGTTCTTCCTCATTCAGAATGCTGGTTTGCTCACAGGGTTTACTGCTATCCTGCTGATCACCTTGTATGCAGAAAATATCGAGCTGTGAGGACGGAATCAGGAGTGGAGACATCAAGCAAATTGCAAATGGAAGACACTTGAAATCCATACAGGGACATTCATTTCATCTACTTGGTTTTGAAACAGTGGCAAGGCCCATCCTGTCCCTCTTGCCCCAAATACAGGAAGTTCTTCTTTAGGACTTGCAGTTGAACCAAATAGTAGGAGCTGTCAGCTTCTGTGTGATGCCAAAAAAATTATGCTAATATTTTTATTTCTACTTAAAATTATCAGACATATCTGAACTGTCATAGAGGAAGGGTGTTACTTGGCCAGTAGAATTATGCAATACATGCAGCTACATGCAACTCCAGACCAACTGAAAGCTGAGGTCTACAAGGAAGATGTGTATTTAAAAGAAAATAATACAGTTTCATATAGTTTTTTAACTGTGATGAAGGCAAGCAGTTTCAAAACTGGTTAATTTTTATGACTTTTGTTGCAGGATTTGTCTGTGTAACATCTTCATTCCCCATCAAAAAAAAGAAAAAAAAAATCAAACCATTTCAGAGTAGGTACTAATGAAGCTAAGATTTTTAATTACTAATTAACACTGGAAGGAGAGATACCAGTTCCTGCTTTTGATCTTTTCTCTTTATAAATGCACTAGGGAATTGTTGATTTATTTTGAGAACCACTTTTTTTTAATTAGAGGGAACCTGTGTTAAATTTATGACTGTTTATCAACTCCATAATATTTTAGAAACATTGAGTACTTTAAAAATGTTCAAGTTTTCTGTATTCTATGAAAATAATAAAGTTTTATACTTAAGTTTCCCATATAACCCCTTTAAAAATCAGTTCTTTAGTCTTACAAAGGAGAATTTAGGAAAAAAACCTGCTAAAATCAACATTCCAGTATGCTTTCTTCATAATTTGAATGATTTCTTTGTGTGCAGTTGGATGGAATGAAATGATAATAAAATATACAAATTCTTACCACAATCTGTTGTGTGTGGACTTTCTAAAATCATGCTTATATATATATGAGTTCTTCTGAAATAAACAATTCATCTACATTACTAATCTGTTGTAAGATGAGCACAGGGAAATTCATTAAAAAATACATTCCATTTCAATCACCACTTTGCTTTGAAGGAATTGTTGTTATTCTCCAGTAAGTTACTTTTTACACTGATTTTTAAGCAAGTTTTACAGCTTCAAAGGAGATACTGTTTTTGATGTATTTCCTTGCTGTAGGAAGGTACAACTATTTTATTTTTAATCCTTTATTAAAATATTTTTTTTCTACCAGGCAAAGTATTTATTTTAATACTTTATTTGAATCTCATCTGTAATTACCTTAGGAAAAAATAACTTCTCTAAGTGTCTGTTTAATAAAAGCTTTAAGGCAAACTGCACAGAAGTTGTAAATAATACTTTACTTTAAAATATCTCGTAAGTGTTAAAATGTAGTAGCCAATGATACTTGCTGTATGGAAAAAACATTAATTAGTCATTTTGTGCCCTCTAAGTTTCTGTGAAGAAGAGTGCACTGTGTCTTTCCTTTAATTCTTTCTTTGTTGATTTCTTGGATAGAAGCTGTTTGTAAATGTTGCTCTTGTGTATGACAATGATGTGTTATAGTAACTATGAATGTTCATAGACTTCCTAAAATAATGTCACCATTCCTAGTTCATCAGATTATTTTAATAATATGCCTGAATCATACTTTTCACCTTTAAATCCAAATATTTGCAAAGGAGACTTGATTTTTGTTAATTCCCTAAGGAGGAAAAACTGACACAAGCAAATCATTGGAATAATCTACTTTTAGATCACAGAGGAGACTAGAGATGGAGCAAAGTCTGATTTTGAGCGTAATCCTTTAGTCACAAACCAAATTGCCTTTTCTGGTATGGGATATTCAGCACATAAGAAAGCTTTTTGATTTCTGTATGAGCCTGTTTGTCTGTACATCTTTGCTATGATCCTTGTCCAGGACATATAAAATACATCTATTCCAATTCTAGGACTCCCAGTGATTTCCAGGATTTGCAGAGCAGGGCACTGGCTTGGATTCCTTCTGCAAGCTGTTACTCTATGGAATGGCAGGTGCTAGCAAATAATTTCATATATGCCCACATACCAAATGACTATTGTAGTTCTTGACTTTTATTTTACTGTATTACCCCATCCTTTCCAGGAATGCTGTAGGTGCCTTAACAGCTCTTGCACTTGATGCCCAAGTTATCTCTCTACAATCTGAGAAGAAACTCATCTCCTTATCTTGCAGTTCAGTTCAAAATGTACAGGTGTGTCAAGCTGACAAAGGTTACTGCAATGAAGACTAGAGAGAAACCCATAAATCTACTGGCAGTAGATGTAATGTACCTGTCAAAGGCAAGGTCACATTCTATTTTGGGGGGTTTAATCCATACTACACTTATTTTGTACCCAATATATGGTATATGGTCTCTTTTTTTTTTTTTTTTTTTTTTTTTTTTTTCCTTTTTACAGTGCTTTTGAAGAAGAATGTAATTACATGTGTTGTGGTTGATGTTATGATCATAATGCTTTCTTCTAATTTAAATACCCTCCACAGTTCCTGCGTCTTCTTCCATTTAAAAGGTAAGTTCTACAGTAAGGTTTGAGGTACAAATAGGAGATACAGAATGTCACAGGAAGTGAACTGCAAGGAAGATGTAGCTTGAATTTACTCAGTAATGCAATTTTCCATAAAATAGCTATTAACTGCTGCTCTGGGTGAAAGCACTGTAAAGGATTCACAGGATTCAAATTTGATTTCCTTTAGAAAAATAATAGTTCCTGACTCTGAGGACAAAAACTGTAAACATTCTCCCTTGACCACATCCATGGGTAGTTGTTCATTTCCTACTGCTTTCTTGCTTTCTTTGGTTCTTTAAATCACAATCAGACCCATGAAGTTGCCAAAATTAGCCTTGTGGTGTTTTGTGAAGTTTTTCTTGGCAATGCCCGAGTTATTAAAATGAAAAAAAAAAAAAGACTAGTAATCCTGTTCAATAAAAGCATTTATCTATTATACCAGATGTTTTCTTATGTAGAACAGTAGTGGTGTAGACAATCAAAGACAAGAAGAAAATTTATTTATATCCAGCTAGCCTTAGTCAGTTGAAGAAACAGCAGCAGTTGTCTCTGGCTGGGCTGGTTCTTGAGAAGATGATGTGCAGCAGGCGTTCCTATAGTGCTGAAGAGTGAAAAAAACCAATCTAATTAGAAGAAACATGAAACAAGATTATATGAGTCAAGCAGATTTAGTTAGCTAGAGAATACAAAATGGCTTTGATAGCATTGGCCTAAAGGATATATAAACTGCACTAAAATGCACTTTTCCAGTTCATGGGTGAAAGCTAATGAAGTGCTTGTCTCACAGTAAATACAACAATAAAAAACTGACTGGAGAAAGGTAAATAATTTCCAAGTTGTTTTGCAAGACAAAAAAAAATATTCTACGTCACTGACTTGTAATTTTTTTTGTTCTTGCAATGACTTGCAAATGAAAACTTATTTTAGAACATTTTTGTCTGAGAGAATCCTATTTGTGTGTGATGTTAAGAAGAATTTGAAATTATTTCTCAGGTTTTCATATACTGAAATTGGTTAGGTCTAGTAAGGTTTATCACAGTCTTCCTTTACCTCACTTATTTTTAATAACTTCTATTCTACAGGAAGCTCTTGACCATTTAATGAAGCTATTAGTAAAATAATACAGATGCCCTTTTACTTGAGAAAATCTTAGTAATGATTTCAAATAGGTACGTGTTCATTAGAAGTAAGTTATGATGTGATTTTAAAACTCCTTTTACAAACAGCAGACCCAAGTGCAAAAAAACTCTTCAATCATGATGAATGGTGATGTATTAAAGAACATATTTCTCTGTGGCAGCAGAGGAATTGTCTTCTTTCAGTAGAGTTTTATTAACTTTTAATTTCATTGGTATGTTAGAGAAATCAAAGACACAGCTTTTATGAATTGGCAAGGAAATAGACGAGGTTCCCTGACCCTTTTTTATTTTTCAAAAAATAAATCCATAAAAATTACTCCTTTTCTAATTATTATTTTTATTGCTCTTCCAGTCATAGCAAATCCTATGATTCCTTGTATTACCATAAAGAAAAATCACATAGCAGCTTAAATGAATGACTTCCTTTGATAACAACAAAGAGCCTTGTTCACTGAAGTATTTGTAAAAGATTTCTTCTATACTTCAGGGAGAACTTTGGGTATGGACACAGCATAGAGTGATTCCTCTATATGATCCCACACACAATATTTTATGTTTGAACTGCCTCCTGCCAAGATTGTTTTGTGAGCTTAGGAATCTACATGGTGCAGTTGGGCTTGCAGTGTGTGTGACTTCTTCCTTGAGGAGTGGAATGGGCTGTCCATGCCACACCGTGAAGGGCTGTGTTGGGAGAGATCTGTACAAGCTGGATAAACCCAGCAGTGTGTGCTCATTTTCACAGTGTGTGCAGGAAGAAGGACAGCCATGCTGATAAGGCAGTCAGTCTACTCTGTCATGAAATTACAGTAGCTGTTTGTCACACAGTGATGGTGTACTTCCATCAAGTGGTAAAAGTATATATTTGCATGGTGAATTCTAGGCACAAGATTTTTTGTCTTAAATGTATAATTACAACTAAAAGCTTGTTCTATCATGACTGTATTCTAACACCTTTGGGATAAAACTGCCATAGACCAACATCCTCACTCTTCAGTTTTGCATGTTCATCTTTATTTTATTTTATTTTATTTTATTTTTAATCACAGAATGCAGCTACAAGGTGGTATGAAACTATCATCTTTGCAGGGTGCCCCGTGGCAGGAAGGAATGATGACTCTGACTCCATATTCTCAGAAGGCTAATTTATTATTTTATGATACTATATTATATTAAAGAATACTAAACTATGCTATACTAAAGAATACAGAAAGGATGCTTACAGAAGGCTAAAAAGATAACAATGAAAACTCGTGACTTTCTTCAGAGTCCCAACACAGCTTGGCCCCAATTGGCCATTGACTCAAAACAACACACAGCAGAAACCAATGAAACAACCACCTGTTGGTAAACAATTCCCAAACACATTCCAAAGGAGCAAAACACAGGAGAAGCAAATCAGATAATTATTGCTTTCCTTTTTCTCTGAGGCTTCTCAGTTTCCTGGGCGAAGGGATTTTTCCAGAAAATGTGAATGCCACATGAAACAATTCCACAAAACAGTAAAAATGGATTATATAAGGGCCCTTTGCTCTCTTTTGCTGCGCTGAAAGTAAAGCTCCTGACTTCTGAAAAGCTAAAAATGGTCACAGCAAGCAGAACCTGCATTTTACATTTCATCTGAAAAATGATAATCCTTGGTGATGCCGTAAGTTTTAGTTTTCATATTTTTCAGATTCTGTACTGCCTTAGTGTGTAACTCTGAACTTTTATATAAAGGGTTAGTGAGTTCTTTTCACAGTTTAGTTAGACAAAACAATCCTTTTCCAGCCTGAGAGCAAAGGACATTGCAGCTTTGGGTCCAAAAGTGTAAACAAGAGTGAATTAAGGAGAGCAGTCTGGGAGGATGGGATTTCATGACTGAGACTGTAATTGGACAATTAACCCCAATATGTAAATGGCCCAAAACTTATAAAAGTGTGAAAATCATGACTGGTCATCCATCTTGTGTCCGTCTTGGGTAGAGCCATGGCCAGGCTCTTGTACTACCCAAGGTACATCATTTAAAGGCCTTTTAATAAACACCTACTTTATTCCTTTCACTCTGTCTAGCCTGGGTTCCAGGCAGCCTCCCTAGGCATCATTGGCGCTTGGAACACCATAATGTTATACTGGTTCCGTGTGCTCTCTACAACATTTTACATGCCATCAGTTCTTAAAGACTTTTTGATAACTTGCTGCTGGGTTGCACCTCACTTCTTGACTAAGATCCTGTTTCATTGTCTAATTAGCCATGCTGTGGAGAAAGCTCATGGAGTAGGACACAACAGAGAGGTTTCAGTCTATTTATAAGGCAGATCTCAGCAGTGCACCTTCAGAGTACATCTTAGCTGTCAACTCAGTGGGTGCCCAGATACGTCATGATGCTGTGTTGGGAAGTCACGTCAGTAACATCCTTTCTCCACCCTCTCATCCTCTGTGTCCACTCTTATTTCCTCTGGAAAGAAAGTGGCTTCCTAGCTAGGGTAGATGTGAAACTGTTTGCTTCAGGCAACTGGTGTACCAGGGACTGTGATTTCCTCTCCAGAGCATATTTGCCTTGTGATTTAGACACAAACATAGGTACAAACATAGTTATAGAGCAATAATTGGAGCTGTAACCACATTTGACTGGTAATTACTTGTGCTGTGTGGGTGTGAAATACCTGCAGAGTTCCAGCCTAGAGGGCTCAGGAAACATTATTCTTCTGTATTTTCAAAGTGAAACTGCATCCCAGTTTGTGGTTTACAAGAAAGTTGAAAATACTGGTATTGGTAGAAAATATTGATCCATAACTACATGGTAGAGGCACTCTGTGAGCCACAATTTCTGCTTTGTCCTCAGCTGTATCTACTATATTTGTCTCCTGAACAACTAAACCTAACTAAGATTAGTATATCTGTACTAGCAGGAGAGAGCAGGAGAGCTTGGTTAGATTGCTGGTAGGGGATGGAATGCTGTGTGTGAGGAAGGAAATTTCTTGGTCTTTCTCCCTTTGAAGGAGAAGGGAGGCAGGGAGTATATAAAGACATAGCTGATACCAGAAATGCAAGTCAGGGTGATCATAATTTGAGAGGGCACAATTAGTAGTATAATTGCACCACAGTAGCAATAATTATTGTAATTACTTTTATTTACATTAATTGAATTCTACACTTAATGCTGCAATTAGTGTCATGGACACACTGTGATTTCTAGCTTGTGAAGTGAAAGATGGTTCAAAGAGAGCTTTCCCCTTGTGTGGTGAACAGTGACTTCCTTTTTAAAGTTACAAAATGTTGTAGTTTTATACTTTAAACAAGGATAATCAGCTTTTTAAAAAAAACTCTGTAAGGGATGGGAACATATGGAAGGCACTAGCTCCTCTGTGCACTGTTCAGTCTTCACTGAGGGCAAAGGAGGGAGAAGTCTGCTCAGCTGATCATCTGAGAATCCCTGTATAAACAGGAATCATAATGTGGCTCGTGGCAATAACAGGCTCAAGCCAGAGTCTGAAAGGTGAAGTCCCCAGCACTGGGTACAAGGGAGGGAAGAAGATGAAATGTCAATATGGGAAGGCAATGGCACAGCACCTACTGCTGCTACTGCTGGGAGAGGAATTGAGGAGAAGGTACTTAGAGACATGGTTTAGTGGTGAACCTGGCAGTGTGAGGTGAATGGTTGGACTTGACAGCCTTAGGGATCTTTTCCATGCTAAATGATCCTATGGCTGAAAACGAGGCTGCCAGCTCTTGAGAAACCAAATAATGAAGAGAAGGAAAAGCTTGGGTCTGGCAGTGTGCTTCTGAGAGGAGGGAAGTACTCCTTAAGGAGAGTCAGCCGGAGGATTTGGGGGCAGGAATACTGAGAAGGCAGGGCTTGGTAATGTGGGGAGTGATGTCATGGGAAAACTGCTGAAGCTTTATATATACTGGAAAAGGGCAAGTAGAATAGGTAGGTGACTACAGCTTGTCATGCCTATCCTCTGATTTCTGGTAGCCCCACATGGATCTGAAGCACATGCTATAAAGAATTGAAAGACAGTAGCATAAAAGATCCCCAATTGTGTGGGAAAGACTTGGGTTGGGCACATGAAAGACTTACCATGGGGGAATATGTTATCAGCAAGGTGAGGTGAGTCCCTGCATCTGGGCTGCAGTTGGGGCCAGCACCCTGACAGAGGAGGCTCCCAGTGCTGTGGAAGGCAGCAAATGCCAGGCCATGCCCCAGCCCAGGTGGTGCATGAAGCCATTAGCTGTGGTAATTGACTTCACAACTTCTCTAGCAGGGTTGAATGAGGCTTTTGGCAGGGCCAGGAAACACCCTGCTGTAAAACTTTAAAAAGGTTGATGAAGATGCACCACAAATGGGTTAAAGAAGGACTCTTAAGGATGTTTGAAATAGAACAGATGGTTTCTACTGGGTTTTACTGGCATCTTACTGCTGCTCATGCTTCTGTTGGGATTAAATATAAGGCTAAGAGAGACTTTGCTACCTGAAGGCATTTAAGAAAGCAGAACACCTGGCTTTGAAAAGAAAGTGACTGGAATCTGCATCACAATAGAAGACCTTGGAGAGGAGGTTGAACTGCTTTGGACTTTTGTGTAGATTTGAGCTGAGGAGGAGGTAAGAAGGTAGTATTGCTGGAAACCGTGAGGTAGGAAATCTGGAGAGCCTCTGCCACCGTGGTTGGTGTGGAGCTGTGTCGTTCTTGTTTGCCTTTTTGAACCTGTATTGGGTGCTGCTGCTTTTCTGAAATGCTGAGGACGCTGGCTGGAGAGCTGTGCTCCAGCCCAGCGTATGGAAAACCCAAGGGAAGAACAAGGCAAAGGGACTAGTGGCAAGTTTCTCCCGGAGCAAGTAAATTAGAGTAGTAGCTGCTGCAGGTAGTGCTTCCAAGGGAATCCTGAAACAAAGACTTAATACAACATTGCTCCGAGTTGTTGCACAAAGAGCTGGAAGTTACTTGATTGCTGTGGGGTATAATTTGTAAACACCATAAAAATGATGACAGAGAAAGTAGCTGCAGGTCACCTGTACTTCTCCATGTCCACATGTTCAGCTGTGTATCAGTGTCCAGCTGAGTCCAAGATGAGGCTGAGTACCTGAATCCAAGCATCTTGCCCTGCTTGCCACAGCTGTGCCGATGGCAGAGGGTTGCTCAGCGGGGTGTAACACAACGTGCCTGCCACTGGAGCTGCATCAGGAATGGGGTAAGTGAAATACTGGGCTTGCTATGCTCCTCTCTCTGGGCTAATTAAAAGCAGTGTGTTTATAGCTTGTAATTTCCTATCTTTGTTCTTTTTTGGGGCTTGTTATTTTTAAGAGTGTGTGAACTGTGATTTCGGAGAACAGTTAAAGAGTTTTTGGTGTGGGGTTTTTTTTGTGTGTGTGGGATTTTTTTTATTTTATTTTTTTTTTCCAATGCTGCAGAGGGATCTAGATAGGCTGGATTGATCAGCTGCCAGTGACAGGATGAAAGGACATAGTCTCAAGCTATGCTAGAGGAGGCTCAGGCTGGGCATCAGAAAGAATTCCTTCACAGAAAGGGTTGTTAAACATCGGAATGGACTGCCCAGGAAAGATGATGGAGTCACCATCCCTGGAGATGTTGATGAAATGACTGGATGTGGCACTTACTGCTATGGTCTAGTTGACATGGTGGTGATTGGTCAAGAGTTGGACTTAATCTTGGAGGTCTTTTCCACCTGGATGTTTCTGTGATTCTGTCATGAGGGTGATAACCTTCGAGTTGCTGAGATTTTGCTGTGGGGAATGAAACCACTGGAGTCTAGGGACATTCAAGGGTGCCTGCTAGCTTAAACAGTTGAAACCCTTTTAAATGTCAGTGTGTTTTCTTAACTTTAATGGATATGAAAGTAATTTCCTGGAGAAAGGTTTAGGAAAAAACTTCTATCACTTCCTCACTGGGAGGGGGGGAGCAGCAAATCACTGAAAAGTCATTAACAAAAAAAAATGAATTGCAAGGAAGATACTGTATTTAAGATGGGAGAAGCAAGGACTCTTGATAGCTCTCTGCTTGTGTTTTTGGTCTGTTAGCTGAAAATCTCCTGCCACTTCAGGAATGGTATAAGCAAAATTTCTAAATAGGTATATTATGGTGGCTATAATGCAGAAAATAACATGTAATGTTTAAATTTAGTGATTTCAAATGTTTTCTGTTTTCACGTCTGGAAAACGAGACATCAAAGAGGAGTAAGACCCTGGGACTTGCTGACACTGTAGATAAAGAAGCATTCAGCTTGGTTTGCAGTGATTCCTTAGTGAAAGCCTGGGAAACATAGAACAGAGGTGCCCAAGTTTCCTGGGTCTGCAGCAGCATGTGCCTGTAACAAGGCTGACTGTATTCATATGGTAATGCAACCAGTATGTGGTTAAATGGGGTGTAAGTCAATAAAAACTTGGCTACAATAGTCCCCAAATGACACTGCTGAGTCCTTGGCATGTGATCCCACTGCACATTTGCTGACTTTCTGACAAAGGTTTACAAGTTGGGTCTGAGTTCAGGCACTGCTGTGGTTTTGTGTAGAACACTTAAGTCTGTTGTCTCCCTTAATTTTCTCTGCCTCCCTGAAATGGGAATGATGGAATAATGGTCCATCCTGTGTATCAGTTTAGAGCATTGCAAACTGTTAATATTTATAAAACACTTGGAAAATGGATAGTCTTCCTGGGTGAGATCAAGCTGCCACTCTGCTATTGCCACAGAAATAAAAGCATGTCAGTGTCAACTTGCCTCAGATCTGCTTTTGACCCTAGGCCTGACAATGCCAAGGCCAATTCCTGGGATGGCAATTTCACAGTCAGAAGAGTGGCAGGAGACCTACTTGCTATCTGTTCTTCAAAAAATACACAAATCAGGCCAAAGTGCTTCAAACCTTGGAGGCAAAACACTGCTTTGCTTCTGTCTCCTCGGCAGGCAAGTTTCGGGGAAGCTGCTATAGTTATTAAAAAAGAGACAAAATTTTTAGCCCTCTGTGTACAGACTTGAGAATGGCAAAACAATGTGTGTTATGCTGGAAGCCAACAGGAAGAAGAGGTACTATAAAGGACACGGAGTACTCTCATAGTTCTGCCCTTCTGTGTTTCTACTAGTTGGTATCAAAACCCTGTCTTAAACCTGACCTCTTATGGCTCTGCCTCAGGCAGGAGATTCCCCCCCACAGATACAGCAGAGTTCTGGAAGTCAGAACCCCATGTTTGTTACTTTGGTGAGTAGTTGCAGAGAGATCCTGGGTCTTTTCCCCAGGAGCAGGATTTAGCATGGCCAACTGCTGCTATTAACATTTATTTGTCTGGCAAACTCATGAAAGGGTCTTCTCTATTCCAGACACTGAGATCGAAGATGACAAGGTGGCATCTATCTAGTCATGAAAGTAAACTGCTTAGTGGTAGTGTAGGCTGAATTTTTAAACTCTTTTTATTCTTTCAAAGAAGAGATAAAGAACATGGAACTTCTCTTAACCTGGATAGACAAATGCAGGAGTCCTAACTGGCTTTGCAAAGCTGGAAGGATGCTCTGTCTATCCAGATCCAAGTGCAGATTGATGATTTGGTTCATATCATGGTCAAGGTAAATGAGCTAATGTTCCTTTTTACCAAGACCATATATTTCACAGCTGAATCCAGCCAAGTAAAAATCTCCTCTCATCAAAAATACACAGACTTAACTTGAAGGCTGGGATCAATATAATTCCTATAAGACTTTTAAGATTACATAGGGTATATCCTTTATGGCACTTTGTTTGATTCCTTGAAGACTTCCTTTTCATTGAGTAGATGAGACCTTGGTTGTGCTCTTTCTAGTTAAGAAAGTTGGAAGGCATTCCAAGAGTGGCTCTTGGTGCCTGCAGACTGGGATAATGAGACTGGCCAGGCCCTGGCAGCATAACCTGCCTGTGTGAGCTGTGGGTCAGAGCAGCTTCCAAGCCCTGAGGCAAGGCACTAAGGGCTAGAGGGGGATTGCAGGTGTGGGGAAATGAGTGCTGAGTCACACAGCAGTGGCCAGGCAGGAATGGCTGAGCTATGGAATAAACCAGAAAGCTCAGATCCCAGCAAAGTTGTGTGCACTGGGATGTTTGTGATGAAGGACATGAACAGGCAGCCTGGACTGAAATAAAGCAGATGACATTGCACCATACTGCTCCCAGCTGAGAGCTCAGAGCTGTTTAAAGCCCACAGCAGGTGATTTTGGGGACAGCAAGCTGGAGTTTGGAGTCTGGAAGCTTAAAGCAGAGCTAGATTTGATTGCCAGTTTGCTCTTGCTTGTTTAGTTTGTTTTCTGGGTAAGAAATGACAACTCCTCTGTCCTGCCTTAGCAACAGGGTGCAACTGTGCTTTCCTGCAGAAGGGGCTGAGGATATGTTCAAACTCAGCACTATTATACAAATGTTGTACTTAAGCCTGAAAAAATAAATACTGCAACCTCCCTTTCTTTTTCATACTACAAAAATCTTCCAGAGCTGTACTGAACATTTGCAAAACAAATAGGAGCAAAGGAAAATGGAATGGCAAGTCCCTTGTTGAAGACATATGTACTGTAACTTTACATGCAGATATCCTTGTGTGTCTGATGCCACTTGCCCCTTTGGTAAAACAAATTGGGGGTTTTGACTATTTATTAACCTGTTCCCTTTGAGGGAACTGCTTGATCTCAGTGTTGGTGAAAAAAGTTTTGGTTAAATCACCAGTGCCATTCTTACCCTGTTTACTCTTAAAATTGAATGGCATACTTTTTGCCTGAACTTAAGATAAAAAAACTTCATCCACCATAGGAACATTTGTGTCAGGAAATAGTACTGCAAGTGCTGTGAGTTCTTCATGCCATCTGAAGCTGTCAAAGTTCTTGTTTGTAGTATGGGAAGAGAAACTACTGGAGCATTTTGAAGAATTCTTCTATTTGAGGTGCCTTTCCTAAAGCTGCTGCTGGACAGGATCACACACACATTCTTCACAAAAATCAAGGGGTGTTTTTTAAGACAAGTCCTGACTTAGTGTTCACTTTGACCTAGTAATAAGAAGGAAAGAAAGGAAATGTAAATTTTATTTATAATGGCAAACTCAGAAATAGGACTTTCAGTATGGTTTTGAAAAACTTGGATGGATTCTATAAAGGTAAAAATTCCTTGCTCATGAGAGATCCTTCAGCTCAGTAATATAGGAAATAATGAATAATATAGTGAATTTATTTTACCTCCCACAGTTGGCCATTTAGTTGTCGTTTCCAAGGAATGTCAAGAGGAAAAGAGCTATTATCAACTGTGAGTGAAGCCTTTCTGATCTGGGTGACAGATACAGCAGCTGGAGAAACTTGTTTCCTAGCCTGAAATTCCATTTTCTTTGCAATTTTCTCATCTTTGTTAAGAACAAAGAATAATGCTTGTCTCTGTTACAGATCAGTTGCTGCTTTTGTAATAGCTGTAGTGTTTTTATTGCCTTTAGTGCTGCTGGCAACTCAGTTAATGATTCTGTGGGAGAATTGCCACTGAAATACCTGGTTCACATCTGTAATGTTTGTGCATTTTGGATTCTGTATGAGGTGGTTTTTCTTACAGATAAGTAACATTGGTTATGAAACTGCATAATATGGGCTGAGGGGAGAGAGGTCCTCACCTGGCTTAAATCCACCTTGTGCTCAAAGCAGCTCTGAGGTTTTGTGCAGGATCCCTCCTATAAACACTGCCTGTGTTGCAGAAGAGTAACACTCTCAATTGCGTCACCCCAATTCTTAGTGAAGTCACAAACAAAAAAAGACATTCATTATCTTCCCATATGTGATGAGTTCCTGTTAATACCTTCTTGAAAAATACCCTTTGGAAATCACTGAAAATGGATTAGTTGTTAAAATTTGCACCCACCTTACAGAGTTTTGACAGGGAATTTGCCAGCAATTCAAACAATGGCTAGATATGTTATATGCAAAATACTTTTGTATTTGGTAGACTGCAGATGTTTAGTGTATGCATACTGCACAGTTTGTTGTGAAGACTTGAGTCTGGTGTTGCTCATGTATGTTCCCTGGAAACCTCTCTGTGTCATTTCCTTGGAGCATGACTTTAGGGCTGTATTAGTTGACGAGGGAAAAATGATGGTGTTACAAGTGTTTTTGCTAAAGACTCCCTTCAGTGGAGTCCTACAGGTCCCTACCTGTCTTGTGTTGGTCAATTCCATGTGACATATGGAAGATCTCTGTGCTAGGGAGAAAAGCTTAAAATCTGTTGCAAATCTGAAGTGGTTTTCTTACAGTTAAATGAGAGGTCACAGTTGGAGGCTGAAACAAAGTCACATCCCTTTGAAGTGATGAATAAACAGCACCAAAGGATGAAATCTGACAATGCCTGAATCTTACTGACCTGTAAAAGACACATTGTTAGCTACTGGAGAAAAGGTTGGGTTTGGTGGGTTTTTTAATAATGTATTTCTTCTCTCATCCTTTTCTCCAACTCCCATCCTGCCATGACCTGTAAGTTTTTCATGATAACAAGCAGTTTTTATTTTTTTTTGCTTAATTGGAGCCAAATAATTTCATGCAACACTTTGAAAATTTAGGAGAAATACCGAATTGGACTTTGAGCTCAAGTCTATCAATAAATGAAAAAAGCCAGCTCAAATAAGTAAAGATCTTACTAGCAGTGACTATTACTGCTGTGAATAATTTCAAGTTTTTATGCAACTGCATTTATTTCTCCTTTTCTAATCCCTGAAGCATCATGTCGAGTATAGAAACAGAGCCTTTTATATGTCAGGACTCTACAATAAAGTATGGGGAAATCCAGCAACTAGAAAAAGAAATTCTGTATGTGTGGGCAAACTTTAATTTTGCCTAAGAATATAACTTTCTGCTTTTTAATTTCTGGTGCAAATACAGCAAATGTGCAATTAAGCCTTCTAGCAGATCTGTAGGACTGGTTTTGTAATCCTTGCTTGGAACACAATAAATACAAACAGTAATCACAGGTTTAATGAGTGTAATCTATCATAAAATACCTAACAAAACACTATATGCAGTATTGCCTTCTGATTCATGCTTCAAATATTCCAGCTGTACTAAAGGAGTGCAGCAATTGCTGAGCACCTACCGAGGCAGGAAGGAGAGAACTGCCTTTTAAATAAGTAAACAGCCTGTATCTGTATGAAAACCAAGAAAGCTTATGCAAAATTCGCTTTGCACTCATGGAGGTGAGTGGAAACACCTTGCTGATTGCAGGTGCTTTCCCTGATGCTGCACTAAGGCCTAATTTATCTAAAACCTTCTCGAGAGATCACACTGAATAACCAACAGGATATTGAGAAGAGGCTGCCAAATAATGAACTGTGGGACCCAATATTTGTCTTGACTGCATCTCCATGGGAGTTCTTATCTCTGTCTTTGTTCTCTTATTCACTTCAGGTTTCTCACATGTGCATTTACCTCTCAAGAAACCATGTGGAATACACAGTTTGCATGAAGTCAGAAACCGAAGGGAGAGTTACTGCAGAACCAATTTTACAGGCTGTAGTTCTACACTGCCATTACCCTTACTCCTCCCTGGAACACACCAGGGAGCAAGCTGAAAACTCCAGCTCTGGGAATGTTTTGGGGAAGCTATTGAAACTGGATAGCACTCAAATAGATTTAAACTGAAATTTCTGGCCAGAGTTACTCTAACTCAAACCTTGCAAACTTGGAATTGGGAAGATTTTTCAGCCTTGGAGTAAATCAAACCTGGCACTACTTGTGACTTCAGGCAGAACTTGCTGACCTTTAGGTTATGTTAAGTCTGTTGCTTAGCTTCTCACACCCCTGAAATGTTAGGAGACATTGTTGCTTGAAAAGCAGATAGTTGAAAAGACAGTGTAAATGTGATTCTCAAGGGATTAACACCTTTCTGGTAGGACAGTGCATAAATTTAATTGGATTTCTCATGTCTTCCTGAGCATACAGGATAGTATGCTATAAGGGAAGTGCCTTGCCTTGGTAGAAAGCTGAATTTTGTGTATAAACATGTTCTGCAGGCCCAGTTGCTGTGCCTTTTCTATAGGAAATAAAACCTATTTTAAACCCAAGTGTTGCAGCTGCTGCAGGCTGTCTCTTTGGCTTTCCTATGGTTTGCATTGGTTAAATCCACTATGGAATCAACTAAAGGAACTGACTATTGAAAAAGCTTATGAGAATTTCTCTTCAGCTGACTTGCAGTGCAGTGTTGTTTCCAAGGGATCTGCCAGTCTGACATCAGTATTAAATAGAATATCACACCTTATGGACTAACCATCTGATTCATTGTGACAGGTTTTTTTCTCTAATGTTTGAAGTTGTAATTAGGGGAGGAACATGTGGGAGAGAGAATAAAAGTCAAGAGATAAAATAAGAAATTGGATTACAAAGGCAGGGGAGAACCTTGTAATTTATTACTCTTAAGAGAAATATGGAACAATTGCTCTTAAAAGCAATGCTAACTGTGCAAATAGTTGCATGTCCTGATTAAGGTACCCCAAACCATCTTAATTAATTGTATTTAAATCTGGTGTGGTCTATAAGCTTTTTTCATATGCTTGCAGAAATTTGGCCAATTAAATAATAAATACAAGGGGGAATGCTCTTTATGATTTTAGTGGATAAAAACTCCAGGATGAATGTGTGCCGTGTGTGTGTGCAGTACCAAGCTGAAACTGTAGAAAGGGCTGAGAGTATCAGCACTCTGAGCCTGCACATGCTGTGCATTGATCTCAATATTCTTGAGTTGGTCACAATTAGAAGAGATTTTAAGGTATCATCTGTTGCAAGTTAGCTTGTGTTTTGTACTGAGAGGGCATTAGTCAGTGCTTGTTACAGACAGATGAATTTTTGGAATAATTTGGCTCACTGAAGAGCAGTGTCAGTGAATTCAGCTTCATTAGACTGAAGTTTAATTCATCTCTGAAAAGTAATACTGGTTTATCTGGAAACAGTGGCATTTTCAGTCACAGGTAGTTTTTAAACACCAAAGTGAAGCCATACTCTGGAAAAATATTTTGAGTTGTTGAAGACTTTAGTTTACTACCAGCTATGGATTTACTTCCTTTACAGCTATTAAGATGGAGAAGTTCTGTTGTACAGATCAGAGTGAAGAGGTGGACAACTTCTGGCAGGCAATTGTCTTCCATCTTTTATGGAAGCTTTACAAGAAGGCTGTTGAACAAACTAATGTCCTTTTTATGGCAGCAGTGGCCTCTGTGTGGTTCCTATCAGAGACATTTAGATCTCTTGACCACCACAGGAATGGATTCAGTAGCTGCCTTACTATGCCTGCCTGGGCCTGGCATGACTTAGACCGTGTGGTGATAGAATCTCTTTAAACTGTAACTATGAAGTACCTCTCAATCCACCTCTCCAATTTCTAAGTGGTCTGAACACAATAATTTATCAGGTAGAGCATCTTTCTTGCTAAGAAAGTTTGGCATGGGGACTCTGTCTTAACAAGTCCTTGTTAAAAGCCAGATACAACTTGAGGCATCCATAACTTGGGCTTGGCTGTGTGGAGAGGGCTGGGGAGGAGTGTCACCCCAGAGAGGCCCTTGGATGATGTGGACAGCAGTGAGCAAACCTGCTGAACCTATCCCAGGTGACAGGCCACGGGGGAATTGGCTCTTTTCTCACAGTCCTGGGGCCATCCATGGGAGTTTAGTTACTGTTTCAAAAAAAGCACTGTCTTCTACTGGATGGCCATACTTTTTGAGAGGATACTAAATGTTGTGGCTCATGTTGCTTGGAGTAGATTGTGGAATAAGGCTTATTCTGTGACAATCTTGCAGCAGAGCTGTGCAGATAGCAGGGTCCTAGTCTGCAGTCTAGTGGAATAGTTCTCTTTTCTGTGGCCTTAGTGCAATAAGTTCACATGGAAGTGGAGATCCTGGAAAAGAAAACTTGCCTGGGAGCTGCCTTGTCCTGTCCCCTTCCCACTGTGCCTACTATTATTTCTCCCAGCTGTTTCCTACTCTTTTCCAGTAGCTTCTGCTGTCACTAGCACAGGCTTTGAAAACCATAAGGGGAGAAGGGAAAATTTGTTTGCTCGAGAACTCAACATTGTTCTTAATGCCTGGGAGCTACTAAGAGCAGTGGGATTTAATATGATTTAAGACCATTAAATCCAATGTGCCTACCAAGCAGGAAGGAGACACAGTCTTTGAGACCTGTGCTTGTACCATCACGTGGTCTCCTCCAAATTCAGACTAGTCCAGACCTCTGAAACACAACCAGAAAATTCCCTGGCTCTGAGAGGGTGGCTCTGCAACAACTTTTGATTTACAGCACGTTGGCTGTTGCTCAGTAATTATTCTGTGTAGGTTTTACAGTTTGGCAAATGAAAGATCACTTGTTCCTCAGCTGCTGCTGGGTAAGAGCTGGCACAGATCAAGTGCCATGGCTTTGGCTGAGGGGCTGTGAATCTAAAAGAGAGATAGCTTGCACTCTGGTCTGCAGGCTGTAATCTCAAACAATATTCAAGCATATTCATACAATACAGGCATTTTTCTGTTTTCCAGACAGGGATTTTTATATTGAATTAAATTTGCAATCAGTTAGTCTTCCAACATGGAGAGTTTGCCATTGTTCCTAATGGGACATAAGGTGTGCTTGATTTTAAACCTGCTGTGATCTTACTTCTTGCTATGAGGTGAAAGAAAATAAGACAACTACTAGTAAAACTAAACACATATTGAAAATGGACTTAAGCCTCTAACTAATGAAACTTGTAATATATTGTGAGAGTTTGCACCTACATTTGCAGACATAGTCTGTGTTCTGGTTAATGTAAATAAATGCAGTGTTCTCATGTTACCTTTTCCTGAAGGCAGCTGTGTGAATACAGAGATAATACCTCCCTTCTCCCTTGTAAACTGTTTTGGGCACTGGCATCACCATCTGGAAGTACAGCTCTGTTTAGTGGAGCTGATCCCAGCAGTAACCCTTGCCTGCTGTAAATGACTGGTTTTATCCAGCACTTACGTCACTTGCAGGATGACGCTGAGACTTTTGTCACTTGCTGAGGTAAAAAAGCCACCTCTAAACCAGATAAAATCAGGTAGGACCATGCCCTTACGAGCTTGTCCCTATGCTGAAATAGATAATTGCCAGTGTAATTAGGCAGATGCCTCTAACTTGTCATCTTCATTTAAAAAAATAAGAGAGCAATACCTTCCTGTTTGTATACAACAGTACAATTAAATAGCCACATTTTTATGCCTGTCTGCACAACTACAAATGAATATTCCAGGTGTAAGATGGGGAAAATTGGTATTAAGGCTCCAGGTAAACACTTCCATGTGTGCACTGTCTGGCGCTTGGCAGACTCTTTCAAAAGAACAGCGTGTTTGCAATACTCCATTGCTGTAACACAGGAATGACAAATGTAACATCAGGTCTGAAATGAAAAAGTAGAGCTTGCAGGTATGCCAAGACTAATCTAGCTGGAAAAGCTCAATAAAAAACAAAAAAATTAAGAGTTTGGGGATGAGATAGTTCAATATTTGTACATGAAAAAAAGGTACTTTTGTGCAAACACATACTGCATAATTTAAAAAAAAAACCTTTTGTCAAAGGGTGCTAATATGGGTATGAATCACATCAACTCTTACTGAAAGCACTTTTACACAAGCAGTGTAGCATTTTTGTGCACAAGTACCCAGATTCTCTGTTATAAAGAGGGTAAGTTTTACTAATATGTTCAAACTCCTACTGGGGATTTTGTTGGCCTCTTGGCAAAGCAGGCATGATTTGGAGATGTAGACTAAGACAGTGGATTTCTTCAATGCCTCCCTATTGCAACAAATTACACAAACCAAATGCATAATGGATTATTCGGAAGGTGAGTCAACTTCTTGTGTATGTTATCTTTAAGCATGATCATTAAATACCCCAAATGATAGTAAAGCTCTAATAGCAGTTGTAAGGGAGGAAAATGACAGGGTTTTTTTTCATAAAGGACAAATATTTGGAGCTGTCTTTTTTTCTTGAGGTGAAAACAATACAATGTTTCATTTTGTTTCAGTGGAGGAAGAGGGATTTAGATGAAGTACGTCAAAAAAAAAAGAACATCTGTCAACCACAGCTATGGGGTTTTTTACCCTACAGTAAATATTCCTTTTCCAAACTTGTGTAGCTCTAAGGGAGAGGTGGAATGAGTACAGCCTCATGAGGTTCTATAATGCTGAGGAACAGGTAGGAAGGGCTGAGTGTGAGTGCATTGGTCAACAAATGCATGAGGTCAGAAGAAGCAAAAGCTTAACTGGTTAAGCTTAATGCTTAACTGGTACTCCTTGTAACTTGTAATTAATTAATTTACTTCATTGCAATAATTTTCTGATTCTGTTTTCTTCTGGGCCATGACCCATAAAATTAAATGGCAAAGGAATTCCAATGTAGGCATATTCTGACCAATAAAGCATCCAGTGTAATGGGCAGGTAGCCTTGCAAATCTGCACTTATTTTCAATGGGATCTGCTGGTGCTGTTCTGCTAAGCCTTTCCTTTGGCTTCCCTGAAGTTGCTTTGACTGTTGTTGAGACATGAGTAGCTGATCCATTCTTTCCAAAGGGTGGAGCAGGGCATCCTGGAGCCCTCTGTGAATCACTGCCACCGCAGTGCTGGTTTCCTTTGGCTGATTCAGCAGGGGCAGGAGGAGAGCTTAAGCTCCTGCTGTTTTCAAGATGCCTCTCCCAGCACTGATACCTGGTAACAAAACCACTTGCTACTCCTGACCTTCCAGTGGGTTTCAAAACAGCACCTGAATGTTTGCATTTGGTACCAGGGCTTGCAGCATTCATTTGTTCCTTTCTTCTTTCATTCTTTCTTCCTTTCTTTCTAATTTTACTTTAGTCTACAAATGCTGTTTCCCCTATCCTCAAGAAATCAGGCCGAAGAACCATGTACATCATAAATAATCCTGTGGTTGAATTTAAACAAGATTTGGAACTCCTTCCTTATGGTTGTTTTTTTTTGTGTACGTCTGCTTCCAGACTAAAATGAGAGCAGAGTACAGCAGCCCCTGTTACTGAGATAAGTGGCTTTTTCCTTCTGATAGCTGGGGATGAGCACTCTGTGAGGTGGGGTGAATAACCATAGGCTGATCCCATGCTCGCTCTGAAGAATAGACAGGAACATAAGAACTGTGATGGAAATAGGTATAAACATTCATTAGAGATGAATTTCTTTTTCCCCAAGTCCAGTGGCTGAGGCATGTCCTGAGGTATGTTTATGAATGTGTAATTCCTACTATGTATGCATGTCAAATATGCTTTCAAATTGATGGATTCCTGGAATCAGATGTATTTTAGCAACACTTGCAGTGACTAATTTATATGTATTTGCTTTCCATCAAGCCTGCCTTTTGGGTGCACTCTTCTGTATTTTGAAGTTATAGGTGATAGGCTTGTCAAGTTAATACTTTCTGTATCTTTAAATTTATTCTGGTGTTATTCTTTCTTACTTGACTTTCTGATTTTAAGAGTAGCAAACCCTTCCCAGTCTTTCACAACTGCCCATCATGGAAGTCACTTGCACATGAAAGACATGGAAAAGAACAACAGATTTTTAAGACTCTGTATGTGGAGTTTCAACCATGTTGTCCAAAGAGGAAACAATTTTTTTTTCCTATAAATAACAATGTGTTTTTATCTTTATCCTCCATCATTTTCTTACTTCAGTGTAAGGTTTTTGTTATGTTTTAGCAAGAATTGCAGATTCAGCAGACCCTTTCTGAATTGATCTACTTAAAGTTATTGCAAAGTATTTCTTCCTGGTTACTCATCCCAGCTCCTGGAGAATGTATGGTTCACTAATAGTGGAAACAAAAGTACACCTGATTTCAGAATGTGAACTCAGCCTGGCATTTTGTTGCCTTGTCACTTCAGCCCTGGAGCTTGTCAGGGTCTTTCTTCCAGGCTTGCTGTGTGACTTGGTGTATCAACACATCACAGCCCAGTGCTGGTCAGAAGGTAGATGAGCTTGTTGGGTCTCTGGAACCAGCACTCCTAGGCTGCCCCACACAGCCTAGACAGCTCTGCCCATGTTTATGGGGTGATGAGTTCAATGTGTGTCAGCCACTCTCTGCAGGTGGGACCTGGACAAGCAGGTGACTCTCCCTTTAGCGTTGCAGGCAGCCTTTGTGAGCACTTTGCACAAGAACTGTAGCTGAAGGGGCTCTCCATCCCCAGCCTGACAGGAAGCTGAAGCTATGCTGCAATGCCAATTAAGAAGTGGGCTGTCAGCAAGAATGCCATTGATCAGAACCAATTTGCCAAAATTACTAAAGAATGTTGAGCAGATATATTATCTGGAAGAATACTGGGACTAACAAAGAATGTATCAGCTGAAATGTTAATCATAAATTATGCTTTCACATCTACTGTTGGGACTGACAAGTGCAGTTATATCTGCTGAGTTAAGCCCTCTCCATTTCTCTATAATTTAAGTATTTTTGGAGCTTTAGTTTACTGCCCTTAAGACAGGGAGAACTCCTTGAGTCATCCATTGCTTGCTCCCACTGCTGAAGTATTCCACTTCCTCATATGTTGGGGCTTGAAAACCCCCAAACTTTCAAACTCCTTCTTCCCTCCTCTCCTCCCAAACTCCTTCCTGAAGCTTGCATATGTCTGAATTATCCTGATACAGCATGGCCTTCAAAAGCACAGGCTCCTCAGATGGGGCAAGGCTCTGCTGGTTTTACTAAAATCCAGTTGTGTGAATGTAGGAGAGAGAAAGCAAAGGGTGCCTCTAACAGAATGATTTTTTATAAAATAATTTGCTAGCACAGTTGCTGATGTTCCTCTGTTTACTCACAGTTTGCAGTGAACACAATGAGAAGCTGTTTCATCTAATGCAAGGTACTAATTTAAAGCCCTCTCTCCTTAGGTTGTGGATATTTGGAAAAAAAATTAATTTACAGGGGTCCTCTAGAGGTTACTGCTTCCCAAAGTATCTTATGAAATTTCAGTTTAAAAATGATGAACAAACAGTCTAAGCTAATGTTTTTTTGTCTGCCCATAGAGATTAACACCAGGCTGAGTTGTTACAACATGTTAATCACTGGAAGGGTAGTTTCAAAATGAATGGCTTTTAAGCCTCATTTATTTAAATATCTTAAGCCATCTGAAGAGTGCTCTCCCCAGGACTAGCTTCCCCTGCTGCTTCTCAGAAATACCTTATATTTGCTAGTGTCTTCCACAGTGAAAAATTAAACTCCAGGAGGCTTGTAGTGGACGTGGGTAACATGAATTCATTCAGCCATCCAGCCAGGAGAGCCACCCTTGCCCTGGGTGGGATCAGGCACAGCATCACCAGCCAGGTGAGAGATGGGCTTGTCCCACTCTGCCCTGCACTGGAGCAGCCTCAGTTCAAATATTGTGGGCAGTTTTGGGTGCCACAATATAAAAAAGATATTAAACTCTTAGAGAGCATCCAGGGAAGGGCCATGAGCATGGTGCAGCTTCTGGAGCGGAAGCCATATGAGGAGTGGCTGAGGTCATTTGGTCTCCTCAGCCTGAAGAAGACTGAGGGGAGACTTCCTTGTGGTCTTCAACATCCTCATGAGGGGAAATGGAGAGGCAGACAATGATCTGTTCTCTGTGGTCCTCAGTGACAAGACACATGAGAGTTGTGTCAGGGGAGGTTTAGGTTGGATATCAGGAAAAGGCTCTTCACCCAGAGGGTGTTTGGGCACTGGAACAGGCTCCCCAAGGAAGTGGTCACAGCACCAAGCCTGACAGAGTTCAAGAAGTGTTTGGACAATGCTCTCAGGCACAGGGTGTGATTCTTGGGGATGGTGCTGTGCAGGGCCAGGAGCTGGACTTGATTCTTGTGGGTCCCTTCCAAGTCAGCTTATTCTGTATTCATTGCAACACAGCCAGCTGTTGAGCTGAAAAGGTGCCACACATTTCAGCAACAGTAAACAATTAAAGATAGAATAATCATAAAATGAAGCTTTTAACTTTTGGTTCAAGCTTTCTGGTGTTCTCTGTCCTTGGCAAGACATCTAGCATATGCTGTAACCTTGCAGATACAGGCTCTCTATCTGAGCAGCGTTATGCTTTTTAGAAGTTTAAAACAGCTGCTTACTGAAGAGATCTGAGAGGGCCAAATTTCCAAATGACCACAGGCCTGATGATGGTCAGCCTCTGAGATCTGAGCTTGTGGGTGTTGCATCCCTAATTCCATACAAGTGGGTGTTTAGTCCTTCCTGCAGTACAGCTGGAGTTCAATGCCTCAGAGGGCTGGAATTGCTGCTGTGATGCCAAAGCACTCAAGTTAGAGGGTAGAGGTGTCTTCACGTGCAGTGCTGGGATTTGGGGTGGGTCTCTGAAACCAGCATTCTCAGTCCTTGTGAGAGTGCTACTCCCAGGGACAAAGCACCTGTGGCAGGGTGGTGACAGCCATACTGGCCATACTGTGGCCTCCCTGAAAAAAATCCAGGTGGCATCTTGCAATCCCAGAATAGACTTAAGCTCCACGCAGTAGCTGCTGTGCTCAGATAACTCACCTTGCTGCCCAAATCTCAGCTGGGGCTTGAACAGCTGCAGCAACATCCTTCAATTTCCTAATTTCTTTAAAAGTGAGAGTAAACATTGCTATATAGTCCTAGCAAGTAGTCACCACATTTGAAATTGGCATACTTATTTAATGCTCTGTATAATTTAGAAACTTGGTTTCATTCATTCAGGGTTGAAAGCCTTCATTTGATCATTTTTCTTCCATGCTTTACATATCATGGAAGTTGCATATCATACAATCTTTTGTTTTTACTGCTGGTTATCTAGCTAGTTTTGAACCCATCCACTCTGCTACACTGAGACATAATGATTCATCAGAAACCCATATCTGCTGAGAAAATCAAATAGATTTAAAATGGCACTTTCAATCTGTGGCAGCAATGAGGGCTATTACACTCTGGTTGCTGGAGAATTTAATGTAGTGTGTGTCACTGCAATCAGCTGAGCACATCAGCTGATAAGATTGTGGGTTTCATCCTGAAGAGATTGTGAACTGTCAAATAATGAAGATAAAGTATGGGAATTATGCCATTCCTGCTATTATGCTCCTTGTCTGTGCCCCATCATGTCTTTCCTTTGCTGTTGCATCAGTCATCTTGTGCTGGTAATGCTCAGGTTCATCAGGAGGGTCTCTGAGAACTTGAAATACTCCTAGCAGGACTGTTTTTGTGCCTCACTGCTGGGTGGGCTGGATTCTTTGCTGTGTGAGGCACAGCTGAGGCCAAATCTTGAGGCTTGTCTTGAACCCTGAGGGAAAAGGGGAAAAAAGCTGCTAAAAAAAATGAGACAGAGAAGAGTGGGCCTGATGTGCATGGGTGTCACAGTTCTAATGGTGTCTGTAGAAGATGAATGCTTTCTCTCCTAAATTTTTGTTGTATTGAATTTCTTCAGTAATGACTCTTTGTTAGGAGGTGAGGCATCACATGACTGATTAGAATTTGAAGCATCACATGACTGGAGCATCTCTTATGAGGAAAGGCTGAGGGAGCTGGGCTTGTTCACCTGGAGAAGACAAGACTGAGGCAGTCTTGTCAATGCATACAAATATCTCAAGGGTGGGTGTCAAGAGGGTGGGGAAAGAATGCTTTCAGTAGTGTCCAGTGACAAGATGAGCAGGGTTACCTCTAGTGAAGGGACTGTAACAGGGAGATTTTCTGCCTTTTCTGTGGCTATTAAGGATGAGCTCTTCAAGTTCAAGCTCTTCAATCTCGCCTGCCTTCAGTTCCTTTGAAAACACCCCTTTCCATGATTGATGGTTAACAGTGCTGCCTCTGCATCTAAAATCAGCAACAATTTGATCTTGCAAATAGTCCCCTGGGGGCTGCTTCAGTGGCTGTACAAGCGTGAGCTTGAGCACTGGCACATAACTTGTGTGTGTGCTGCAGACCTGGCATGGCCCATCCTGAGGCCTTTCAGAGCCCTCTCTCCCCACTGCTCCCCTTGCTCTGTCAGCACTGGAACACAGAAGCCATTCCTGTAATTGGGAATGTGTGCGTGCAGCTGGGCTGTCAGCAAGGAATAGATGTGGGCGAGTGGCTGAGGGAGCATGAATGAATGATTGAGCAGAGGCAAATGCAATAAAAGCTGTGGGTGGAAAGAGAAGGCTTGGAATCAGCTCACCCACCACTTTGATGTGTTCTTTACAGTGAGGTATACAAGTGAGAAGAGAATGGAGGGGTCTTTACTCCCCCAGCTGTTGGAATACAATGTGGTTTTGTCTTGGACAAATTTTTGCTTCTCTGCTCCCTTTAGGAATGGGAAAAATGCCCTGGTTGCCAGTATTCTTCAAAATGTACTTAAATTTTCTGAATAAATAAACTGCAGCTTCTGTGGTGAGTGCAGGGAGTCTTGCTTAACTTAATGCTCCATGGAAAGCTGCTAGATAAGGGGAGCTTGGCTGTGTGAGACTGGGCAAGGAACTGACTATGGGATTTGCTGATATCCTAAAACCCAAAGCGTTTAGCAAATAGATTAGGTCAGTGAAGCAAAACAGACATGTGGATGTTTCATTAGTCTCTTCAGTTTGATGCTATCTGTGACTTATTCATGGGGAGGAAAAAAAAAAAGTGTGTTTCCCACCATTGAGCTGGTTTTTCTCTGGGCTATGTTGTGGTTTGGCTGTAGCTGGCTTGCAGAAGTTTAAGGAAGAATAAAAAAGGAAATTTCTGTGTGGTTGCAGAAGGGTTGGCTGGCATGCCATGGGGGAAAAGCGTGTCCTTTTTGGCCTCCTGGGAAGGAAACCAAGCAGAAGGGAGACGCAAGAAGAGTGTGGGTGGCTATCTCAGCTTTCCTCCCTGGGGACGTGTAGCAGGCTGAGATGGGAGGGAATGGGGGAGGAGGGCAGGCGGGGCTCAGCTGCTGCTACAGATGCAGTGAGGGCTCCAGCCAGGCTGGGCAGGAGAGAAACAAACATCATTCTTGTGTGACTTCCTTTGAACTAGGGGACTCAGATGCCTTCCTGTAGTGCTTTACTTGTTCCAGCCCTATCTAATCTCGTTCACTTTGATTTTGGCTTATGTTAATTTGGTATTCTGTGGAAAATGGAGTGATATTTCAAATGCCTTCTGTCAGCTGCCTTTTTAATACAGGTGTCTTGAGCTCTTCATTGGGGTTACTCTGTAACCTTAGAGTCAATAACCTTGTAAGTGAACTAAACCAGTCTCCTCCCCGAGGTAAAACAGTTTCTTTCACCCTGTTGTTGGTGTCAGAGAATATGCCCACATTCTTACACATGCAATTCAAGCCATGTGCTTCCTCAGGAACTCCACTACTATTTTTTCCAGTATTTTGCTGTAACATAAAGGGGCTGTTGAAATTAGCTTGGAGAAGTGGAGCTTGCTGTAATTATACAGAATTTGTTAGAACTTGGCTTTGACTTCAGTTGGACAGTGATCAGAGAGGCTGTGCAGGTTAATTTTCTGCTTTTCTTCAGCAGCATCATAAAAAAAATCTAAATTATGAGTTTTCCAAGGCAAAATTGTGTTTTACAGCACTGGACTGTAGGAAGTAATTCTGTTTCAAGCACCAGCAGAAGTGTAACTTTCTCAAAGACTCTTTTGGGAAAATGAGAGATGCTCTGGGGAGCTGATTTTGTTAGTATCCTGATCTCAGCTTAATTTTGCAAGCAGTTAGTGTTTTTACTCTGAAATGCCTCCAGTGTGCAATTCTGTTTATTTTGCAAGGCATACAATTAGGCATAAATCTGACATCTAATATGTAAAGCTAGTAAAATAAATAAGAACCATGTTCAGATCACCAGTCAGAAATAGAATGCAAGATCTAGTTAATGACACTTGGGCAAAACAAACAAACAAACCCATAAAAATTGAGGAAACACATAACTGAATGATTGCAATTGAGTTCAGTGCTCAAGCTCACGTAGCAGGAAATATTAACAAAAATTATCCAGAAAATAAATAATCCTATATAATAAATAATAATAAAATAAATAATCCTGTTATAATGTGTCCTTTCCTGAAACTCCTTTTACAGTGTGCTCACATCTCTGTTTTAGGTGTGCAGGAGAAAATAAGAAATTATGTGACAATGCTCAAAAGGCAATGAAATTATCATTCTTTCTTTCTCTTGTTTCTGGAATGACCACAGGTGTCTGATACTGAGAGATAAAAATACTTCAGTGTTTTCCAACAGGAGTTAGGCTGATTTTAGCCTCTTCTCAACAAACTAAGGCGAGTCAGGTATGGCATAAAGGCAACTTAAAACTCATTCAATGGATTAAGGGGAGAAGAATCCTCTGTAGAGCTGAGTAGAATTTTCTCACTTGTTTTGGTCTCATCACTTTTTGGTCACTCTTCCTTACCAGAGCACTTGTATCACTGTTGGGCCTGATCCACTAAGTGAGATTGAAACTCCTGTACAGGAAGGCAGTGGAAATTGTGCAAGATAAAATATGCACTGCAATTTTTGGTACCTCTGTGCCATTGTGTGGAACATCAATCCCAAAGGTTTTAGTGTGTTAGGGCTGGAAAAAGTGATTTTTAGAATATTTTATACTTTTTCTCTTCCTTTTTTTTTTAGCGAGGAAGCTTGCTTGGCTCTGAAGGTAATTGATCAGTAGAGACAGCATCAGGAAGTTTGTTTGTTGCTTCCTGTGGTTACAGATTCACTGAACCCACCCTAAAATAGAAAACTAATGTAAGTACTTGACTGTATTGTCTGTGATGGAGTTTTTCACTTAAATGAAGACTTCCCTCTTGTAGTAATGGTGCAATTTACCCCTTGCCTAATGCTTTCCCACTCTCCATCTCCCTTGTGTCTCTCCACACTTGTGTGCTATGAGCCAGAACTATGACCTGGGAGAATGGCAGCTGATGGGGGCTCTGTTTGGTGGCTGGCAGCTGCTGCCATTTGCTTGTCTAGGATTTGATGTCTAGGTTTGTGTCTAGATTTTGATGCCTAGTCAGAATCAGATTTGGGTGGAAAAGCACAGATGAACCTACTAACATGGAAAAATGAGAAGGATGAGATCATCTGCCACAAACTGCATGTTCAGTTAGTTACTGCTGCCTTGTGGTGCCTGACTCTCATTTTCTGAGTGTGACTGAAACATAAGCTGTATATAATTTATATTATGTCTGTGGGATCCTCTTCTCCAGCCTGAGGCCACGTGGGGGTTCCTGTGGTGTAATAAACAGCAAAGGCCTGTGCCAGCCCTTACCTTGCAGGTAGAGCTGCTTATGATAACCTCAAAAGCTACAGCAAAGTTTGACAAGTCTGCTTTGTGATCTCCATTTAAGTTTGGGTTTTTTTTTTAATCTATAAATATCTTTGTACAAAAAGACTTCTGATAAAAGCACTTAGCAAAGGAAGGTATTGCAAGCTCCAGAGAAGGTGGCTGAATTACCCAAATCCATGCTAGGAAAAAGGTCTTCAGATAATTGTTAGACCAGTGTGTCTTGCCTTGAAGTGCACTGGATCCAGAGTTACTTTCTGAAAAGTTGCTGTAACCCAACCAAGCCTCACAGGTTAGTGCCCTGGGGTGAAATCTTTTGGCCTGTCTTCTGCCAGGACTGAAAACACTGATTCATAATGAGGTATTTTAGCATTACTATTGATGAACTTTAATGCTGACTGATCAAAAATGCTGCTTTTGGTATTTTTGTTTTAGACCAGACTAGGTGCATTCTCTGTATAGATGGTATCAGTAAGCTTTTTCTGGTGAACATTTTAGTATTGTATGGCACTTGCATCTGCAAACAATTGCAACTTGTGTGTATTTTTTGCAGTGTTGGGCAGCCTCAATGGATTCTTCACCTCTGTGGGACCCCTACTCTCTATGTGTATGGAAGTTCCTTGCAGAAGTGAGCTGAGACCTGAATGCTTTATTCCTTTTTTTTTTTTTCCTGTAAGAAGAGGATAATCCAAGCCTTTGAAATTACTGTTGAGAATTGACAGTGCTGCTGGTATAGGTATTCTGATTTCTTGTGCTAGGAGTCTGGCACAAACTGACTGCTGCTTCCCTGGGACCACTTTCTGCCTCCATTAAACTCTTTGCTGCTCTCTTGATGCAATTCTTAATTTCAGCTCCTGCATCCCAGTGTGTCTGGAGTGGCTGAGTATGTCCCTCCACCTTGCTTGTTGATGGCTTGTCTTGGGGCCTATTTCTGGAATGACTCACTCCAGCATTACTGAATTGTGACTCTGAAGTTTGTCAGGAAGAAAGCTGGTTACCGTAAATGAAGGGGATGAGCAGTCAGTCTGTCTGCATGGCTCTGCCTCCTCTTTGTTATTCACACCCCCTGGAGCACTGTCAGGACAACTCTTGTCATTTTGCTCCTGCTCTTCTCCCAGTAGATGTTTCTTGTGAAGACTGAAATCTATCTTCAGCACCATTTACATTCCTGCTCGGATTGCAGCTTCTTTAGTAAAATGAAGGTAGGACTTGATATTTGTTCTCATTCTGCGGCATGTTACACTGGTGTTGAAATGCTATGGGTGTTGTTTTTATAGGGTGAACATCCAGCAAGACCATTCCACCCCTTCACAGATGACAGGCCATATCCAGATTGTGATCCAGGTGAGTTACCCCAGCAAAAGTGGGCAATCTCTGAGCACTGCTGCCTCACTGAAACCTCTCCTGTAATGGGGCTCCTGGCAGATCAAAGTTGCTGATAACTGCAGTCACTGTGGATCTCTCTGCATTGTTTTCCTTTCTCTTGGATGTCACTGTGTTAAAAGTATTTATTTTTCAATGAGTTATTGGTTCAAGTTTAATAGAATACATGTTGCCAGCTGGAAGTGGTGTTTTTGCTGATGGGTTGGCTACTGAAGCTTACTGAAGCTTGGCCCTAGCTTACTAATGAAATCAAACTAATATTTTATAAACGAAACTAATATTTTAGCTGTTTTAGCTCATATTTTAGAGCACCTACCACAGGGATCTTGCCCCAGTTAGGCTCTCAGGCTCCTGTGATTTGCTTGATTAACAGGCAGTTGCTGATGTTGCCTGTTAACACAGTGAAGCACATTGGTTAGCAAAACTTCAGGACTTCCTTTGTGTTGGAATGTCTGTTTAGAAACGAGTCTGAAGTTCAGTGGCACACCTTGAGGAAAGGCATGGAAATCCTGCAGCAGCAAACAGACTGTGAATATGAGAGGGGTGGGGAACAGATGCTATTCTTTTTGCAGAAGTATAATGATTTTACTTGTAGCTTGAACATCATTAACTATGCTGAGATGAAGAAATTCCCTTTGGAGAAGGAAAAAAAAGGAATCCATCCCTTCATTTCTCCTATGGGTCTTGGCTAACTGCCTCAAAGTATGGGTGGGTGGGAGGGAATTCTGTGTGTATAAACAAAACCCAAATGAACAAAAGCCCTTTTTTCAACTTGTTGCTTAGCCATGGAATTTAATACCATAGAAATTGCATTTTTATGGATGACACACAGTTTTTCAGGAAGATTCTGTAGACTGGCAAGAATGGATCTGGGTTTTGGTGGGGTGTGTTTTGTTTGGTTTGGGTTTCTTGTTGTTCTACATTATAACATCAAGAGTCAGAGGAGACCAGAGTGGTGAACCAAACAAATCTGTGGTGTAGCAGAAGTAGTTCTTCATTAAAGGACAACTGCCAGTCTTTCCTGTTGCTGTCTTGCATCCTTTTGAGACTGCACTGCCCTCTGTATAGAGCTGAAAATACTCTTGCTTTTTGTAAAACAGGGCTGCCCAGAGCTGTAATGCTGGTGCTGCCCTACTTGGGATGCCTAGAGCAGGGCTTGGATGAAGCAGCAGAAGCAGAGAGCAGGAGTTGCTTTGTTATGGGTAATCCTAAATTCTCCTGGGCTGGAAACTGTGGAGTGTCACATTAGAGATGGGAATACATGTATGCACAGAGGGAACTTCTATTTCCTGAGGGGAGCAACACTCAGGCTTCTGCTTTGTGTGTTTGGCAGTGTTGCTGGATTGTTACACTCTATTTTTCCCCAGGAAAAACCATACTGTTTCCTTGATGTAACTGTCTGTGCTTTATTTTTGCAGATTTCTAGTTTTGTAGTTTGTTATCCTTGACCACAACTCTCTGCATTGTCCAGGTGCCCTCTCACTGGAGCACAGGAGCCACTGGGCCACAGCCTCTGCCTTGGCAGCACAGAGAGCATCCAGATCCTGCCTGGAAGACTGGGAGGACTCACCCCTTCCCAGGAAAGGTCCCTTCATCTCCTCTGCTACAGAAACAAAACCCAAATGAACAAATGGCAGAAAAGACAGCAGGTACCAACATGATGAACCTTTTCATTTTTTGTATTTACTTCTCCATCTGTATGTTGTCAACTCAGGAATGCTTGCCAGGGGATACACTGACTAGCTAGGTCTGTAAGAATACAAATACTATTTATATTATATATATATATATAAAATATAAATATTATTGAGGGGAGAAAGAAGGCCCATGTAGCCAGGTAAGTCTTAGAACATCCCAGCTTCTCCCCTATAAAGCCTGGCAGCCTCATAGCCCTCAGTTCACAGACACTGTATTTCCAGCTCTGGAGTACATTACAGGGCTTTTTTTGGTTTATGGTACACAAAGCTATGTTGCCACACTAATACAGCAGTCACTGAATATTTACAACTTCATAGCAGTACATCTGCAGTATTTGTTGGGAGTGTTTCTAACAGAAATGCAGGTTTTCCCCAGGGAACTAATAATTTACTGAAAATGTTTAATCAACCCATTTAAAATAGAAAAGAGATTTTTAATTAGTCTAAATCTACATCCTTTCGAGATTCTATCATCATTTTAAAAGTTGAACATTGGCTTTTTGGCTTATTTTTATTCCTAATAGTTCACTTGGCACAATAATGTATTGGGATTGGAGAGATAATAGGAGCCTTGAGGGCCTGAACTTCAAATCCACTCCCCTCTTCCAAATTTGGGTGTCACTTTAAGATGTAGTTCAGGAGGAAAACGTATTTATATTAAGGAGATTTTTTTTTTTCTTGTTTTTGTGCATGAATTAGGGCAAGTCATCTTGCACACTCTTGTATCATCACATGCTCACATAAATTTTGTAGAATAATACTACGGCCATGCAGACCATTATACCCATTAACCATATTTATTCCTTTACTGTTGCCGTGTTAATGCAGCAGAAAATAATTTGGCTTTGTTCTGGATATAATTTACTTTAGTCAACTTACTAAACAAAACACAATTTCCTTGTAAACCAAATTCTTGGAATCACTTTAATGCACTAGTAGGTAATTAGTACTGGTTTACATAGTTTGGCTTAAGAAATTAGCTTTAATGTGATGCAATTATTTAAACTGATGATGAAATACCCTTATTCCTAGTAAAGACAAATTTTTATACAGAGTTAATATAAAAATGTTTCAGCAAAAAGCAAAAGCTAAATTTTATTTACTTTCACTTAATAATCTTCATAGCCTTTTACAATCTTCCTCTTTTGTGCATAAAATCTACTTTTAAACAACTTATCAAGCACAATGGAAAAACTGAAATGACTTCAAAAATTATTAACCAAAGCATGCAATTCATCCTTATATAAATTGTCAGCTGTCATCTTGGAAAAAAAAAAAAACACAGAAAAAGGTGTAAAATTCAGTGATGACTTTAGAAGAAACCTTATTAATTTCCTTTAGTGATACTCGTCTTCTTCCAGAGCTGGCCTTGGCAAGAGGATCCAAGGAAGTGCAGCAGTGATCCCATGGAGGTGTCACAGTAGGATGGAGCCTGAGGCTGTCAGGGCACAGCTGGAACATGTGTGGGATGCTAAGCAGAGGAAACCGGTGTGCAACTGGCTGGAGAGTCACACTGCAGGTTATGATGAAAAATGCCTGTTACTCAATAGGTCAGGTTTGTTTAGAACAAGATCAAACTGTTTTTGTTGAAATGAGTATGAGAGAATCAAAACCATTCTGTTCCTTCAGGTCCCCCAGCTGAATATCAATTCCCTTATCGTCCTCCTACCTTGTGTAAAGAAAAAGTGATTCTTAGCTAAGTCAGCTAAGAACTTTGCACTGGAGTTGAAAACTCAATCTGGAGAGTAAAAACAGGAGCAATAGAAAGGTAGGTCTTGAATGTTTATCTGCTATTTTTTGTAACAGTCAAACACTCAAAAATCTCCCTGAAATTAGTCTTTAAAAAAGAAGTGGTTTCTTTGTACCAATCTGAAGACAGAAAACAGCAAGAAAACTATGGAGAGTCTATAGTTTGCAGAGGAGGAGAACCTTGCGGTTTGATGTGGATAATTCACGAACAGAATTTATTGAATGTTCTGGATAAATTGTATTTGCAAGTTCTCCCACATCTACTTCATCATTGTTTTCTTAAAGTGACAGAAATCACCTATTCTCATCCCAGGGCTAATTCCCCCTCTCCCCTGAGAGGGGAGATGATTCATCTCTCTTTAGCAATCTGGAATTTATAAGCAACTCTGCTAATTTCCAGTTTTTTGTAATAGTTTTCTCCAGCCTCAGAGCCTGTAAAATCCAAACCTTTTTTACTCATTAAGTGTAGGTGACTTCATCCACTCAAGGAAACAGCTCCTTTAGGAATGCCCATGTAGGAGTTAAGCTGCCTCCTGAAGAAGGAGCAATAGTTTTTCATTTTCAGCTCAGGTCATAAGATTTTTTTTAAATTTTTTTTTTTTGTTCTTATGAGAACTTTTGAAGAGGGGGAATGTGAAGAAGTGATTCAGAGGATAAGCAGCAGCAGAGGAGGTAGCTATTGTTTTATGGTATGGACACTGCACTCCAGTGAGCAGTAGGCTCCAGAAATGAGACATGGACACACAGTTCTTGCAAGAAGCAACTTCCCTCTCCTTCACATGAGCGTAGGGTGGTAGAAGAGACCCCACTGATGAGAATCCACATTCCAGTTCAAAAAAATAAAAACAGTACCACACTGCACTCCTCTGACTTGGGAAAGTTGGAGAGGCAAATTGAATCACAGTAACTTAGCTAACAAAGCCTTTAAAATTACAGCTGTCTTCAGGAATAAATTGCATCCGTTTGCTACTGTGGACTAATATTACTTCATAATATTAATAATATTACAAAATAATAACAAAAATATTAATGCTATAACAATATCTTAATATATTAGTAGTATAATGAGGTATAAATGGAAGCACACAGGTAGCAGATAGTGATAATTAAACCCCCCAACTATTACAGAGGCCATTAGATGCCCCAAGCCCAAGAAACTCATTAGTACAACCACTGGAAAATTCTGCTGTTTATGGAGTCAGTACCATCACCTCTAAGCTTCCCAGTGCTGAAATGACCATTGGTCTTGTGTTTAGTCTGAACACATCTATGGTTTTCAACTTTATTCAGTATGTTTGATACTGCTTGTGAAATCAGGATGTAGGACTGGTCTCTGATACAGCTTTTAGGTGCATACCTTGCCTTAGTGGCAATAACTGGCAGGAACTCTCTTCAGCTGCACCCACAGGTGAGCTCAGTGCCTCACTGTTTGCTAATCTGCCCTGCACTAAAGGAGAATAGGTTGATAGCTGATAAAAAAGAAGCTCTAGTACAAACCAGACTGTGTGATGATAATGGTTTATCTTGTGAAATCAGAGTCTCTGTCTGAGATGTTACACAAATGCACTCTGTTACACAAATGCACTCTGATGGAAAGTACCTCCAAATGTTTGTTTCCATGACAAAAAACATTTGTGTGTGTGTGCACCCATATAGTTGCTCTTACCTTGGGTAATTAGGCATCTGTTCCTGGTCTTTGGGGCTCCTAGTTGTAGACTAAAAGAAAAAGATGCAATCAATAATCACTGAAATCAGTAAGTTAGGCTTGTGCAAAATATCTTCGAAAGTTGAATAATTCAGAAAACACATTCCTACAATGAGTCACTTTTTATGTGCTTAACTTCAAACATGAAGACAGCACATGTCCCTGGGAGCAGGGGAGCAAGAGACACTCACAGAAATAAGCAGTTGTTGTGTGGGAGAATGACATGAGGTGGATTTTGTACAAATCTTATTCCCAACAGCAAGACTGGTCTCTCTTGGTGACAATTAGGAGAGGTGAGAGATGCATGGATATTCATTGTCTTGGTGAGCTCCTGTCAGCAGTGGGACTGTGAGCTTGCCTCATGAAGACCTGACTTGGTGACAAGTAGGCAGGAAACTGAGTTTTTGTCATTTTCTAGATTTAAACTTTGAGCATCATGTGAAGCTCAAGAAATTGGAAATAAGCCAGGCTAAAGATGTTCCTTCACAAGTCCAATGGACACTATTGTAAACTACCAACAAGTAAGTATTTTCAAGACTAGAAGTACTGACTGAAATACTGTGAAGCCGCAAAGGAAAAAAGTAGCTTTTCTATGACTTCCTCCCTGTCCAAACATACAAAAGCTTGCATGTGCTTCAGGATCCCATGTTATTTCAACTTTCCTAAGTTGACTAAAGAAGTTTTAGTGCCTGTGAATCCAAATGCCAAAATTATGGTCTGTCTTTATTCATCTTCCTGTCGACCTAGCAGAGAAAACAGAAAGTGGTGGCTGTCCTCAAAAATAAGGGGCATTTTTTTAGTTTTCAGGGAACTCTACTTAGACACAACCTGCAAGCTGGAGAGGCATCAACTGATGAATAAGCATTCTGTTAGCAACTTGGACTAAAAACAAGGCACTGATGAGGGCTGGGGAATGAAGCCAGACATTTTGGATATCAAATGTAATCAATAACCTGCCAGTTTGTAGAATGTGCATAGTGCTCTTCTGGGTGTTTTTTGGATCAAGATGGGAAAGAGATTTGGTCTTTGGCAGCAAGCTGGGCATCTATAGATTTGGAAATAAAAATGTGACAGAAGAAATTCTGTGGAGGATGCCTTTACTGCGGTGAATTACCTGTCTAGTCACAGGACCTTACAGGAGCTGGTCAGTATTAAAATGTCTACAGCAACAGCTAGTAAAGTTGCCCTTCTTGATAGGAAGGCCATTTCCAGTGCCTGTACCTACTGATTTTAACAGCTCAGAAATAAATGCTTGCAGTTGAGCAGCCAGTGGAAAAAGCTTTGACCCCTCCACAGCAGGCCACTTACCTTAGCAGTCTTGCCAGGGAGGCCAAGACTGAGCAGATGAAACAAAGACTGAATTGTTCATTTGTCCCATGGGTATATTTGTCATTGGAAGACTACTAAAACATCTAACTTTTTTTCCAAGACCTACCTTCAATCATTATAGAAGTTGCTGGCATTAAAAAATAACAGTTGTAGCAACACCACCAGTAATAATAAATCAACCTTAACATTTGCTTAATGCAGTATTTGTCTGCTCAAGTCCAGCTGAGTTATATATTGTCCTCTGTGGCCTCTGTCTTGCTCATTACCCAGCAATGAAGCAGGGACACCTAATACTCAGTTCTTGCTGCTATGTCAAGCCTGGAGAACAGAGCATCAGTCATTCCCAGTTTTGGTGAGGAACTTGGCACTTCCCTCCCTAACAAACAAGTTCAAGGCTCTACAGGGATTAGCTGTGAGAGGATAGCTAACTACAAGCCACTCAAAGCATCCTATGTAGTTTCTGCAAGCTTGTGCATATTTTTAGGGGCTAGATGACTAAATCTGTGGGATGTGACACACAAAGTGCCATAATGTAACTGCAATAGTAGGCAGATTTTGAAATTCTATGTTCAGGCTGAGATTCACATAGGTAGTTCAAATGCCCAGTGATGTAGGTAGGCATCACACAAGTTTTTTGAAATATTCCCATGTGCTAGGAAGTAAGGATGTGGGATGCACATGAAAGTTGTGTTGTTTTTTTAAGACTTCATAGGAAACTTGTCTAGTAATCCTTGAATAAATATTGTCTCAGCTGCTGCCATTTGTTCTATTGGTGGACATGCACAAACCCAAGACTCTCCAGCCTTACCTAAGCTTAAGGAGCCATGCTCAAAGATAAAGTTTCCCATGGGCAATAGGCTCCTTCTAGTTCAGTACTTTGGTGGTGCACCCTGAAAAATCTGGGCTACTCAGATTTAAAAGTGGAGCTTTTGTCCACAAATCTTCTATGTATTTCCCTGAGTTTTTATTTAAGGTATTTGTTTTTGTTGGTTTTGGTCTGTGGGCTAACATCTTAAAAAAAAAAAAGTTATTATTGATGTCTACATGTCAGACCAGATATTTATTATACAGTATTGAGCTAAAGCATTGTCCCTGCCCTAGGCCTTAGTTGTTCTTAAAACAGTGTTTTGTAGATATTTAACTCCAAGAGTGGCAGAACCTTTTGCTTTGCAGTTGATTTTTTTTTTTTTAGGGCATTATTCAGTTCTATACTAAACTGTTACAAAATGAGACATGAACCTTGAGATAGCATCAAATGTTATAATGGAAGACTGAAATGAGTGCCACTCTCATTAATAACTTCATTACAGTGGAAGCAAGATCAAACTTATCAAGAAACTAAAAATTATGTTCCATACTAATTTCTAGGAGATATTTTCCTTTCTCATTAAAATAAGATCAAATTCCTTTTCTAACAGACTTCAGATGGGATCTCTTTAAATCCTCACTCAAGACTTCAAAAACTGTCTATGAAAAAGACTATCCAAATCCTGATTTCAAACATGGAATCCAGAGAAGGAGGCGCATGTTTTGAAAGGTATAGCAGGGAGAGTCTGTATATACATGTAAAAACTAGCATTCTTAGAATAAATCTGAGGACAGCTGACATTCACACATACCACTTTACTAAATGACACATAAAACTAAATGTCTCTCAAATGAATGCTCTCTAGTCTGCTTTCCTTAGGAACTTCAAAGAAAAAGAGAAGGCGACTGTCATTTTTGTTTCAGAGAATTTATGTCTGGACCTAGATATCCTCCCTCTGCAACCCTTGTTTACTCTTGCCATTGATATGCCTTCAGTTCTAGAGGAAGTCCTTTTTTTTCAAGCATTGAAATATTTGATTTCTGTTGTTGGACACAGACCATAATGATTCTTACGCCTGTATTTCTGCAGTGCAAAGCTGCTGATTTATATGCACCTCAGGCTCTGTGACAGTGTAAGAGAGGGCATTGAGGTCAGGAGCAGAAGGGAATATAGTGATCATTATCTGAGTTACCGGATAATTTCACAAAATTAACAATTCTGGTGGTGATACTACATTTTTGCTGGTATGATTCAACAATGAACTCTGGAGAAGCAGGACAGCTACAGAGGCAGGACTGCTGCTGTGGCCTTAAAATGAAACCCTACAGACAAATTCTACTCAAGAGTCACCCTTGTCTTCTCATGAGCTGCAGTGATCCCAAGTCCTCAGGCTCTGAGCACCTTCTGAAGGCTTTTACTCAGGACACTGCCTCCCTACCAGCCACAGAGGATATTAAAACTGAAATATCTGGATGGAAGAGCTGCTACTGGGCCAGCAGGAATTTCCCTTAATTAATTACAGTACCTCACAAGTTCACATAAATACAACGCTAAGAGAATAATGAAAGCAGTACTTTTTCTCTTGCAGTAAGGAAATAATGCATTTAGGTCATAATTTTTAACAGAGATATACAAATGGTACTAATTCCAATGTGAAAAAAAACCCCAATTCTCCTTTCAGCATATGTACTGAAGTTTACAGAAATCAAAGGCCTAAAACCAATACCCTCTAATAGATTGTTTTTGCAACAGCAAGAGAAAACCACTTGCAGAAAAAGCTGATGCTTCATACTATTGTAGATGACATTCAATCACAAAGAGTCATAGAATATTCTGAGTTGGAAGGCACCCACAATCATCATAGAGTCTGGCTCCTGGCCCTGCACAGGGCAACCCTAAAAATCCCTTTTTTATCCCAAAAAGGAAAAAAGCATCTTAAATCACCAGTGGTACAGTTTTAAATAATGACCACAACACTCACAAAAACTGCTGTAGAAGTAGAAAGTTCATCGAGAATTTGCAAATTGATGGCTGATTTACAAATAAAATACCGAAGACATCAAGCAAATTGTTCTAAATAAGCCATCTACCCAAATTCTGATGATGCAGTAGGAAATAGGCTACAGAAAAGCTGAGCCACAGAGACTTGGTAAATTTTCTGCCCCATTAACTCGCAGTGAGTTCATCTTTGGGATGAAATTTTGACACTGCTGAAGGCCTGATTATGCTAAAATAAATGTGATCAGATACAGAAAATGTTCATTACAAATTCAATTCCCAATCCAAAAGGGTTTGGATCAGACCTCTGCACTACACTTACAGTTCAAGGCTTCAGAGTCCTTAAAGGCAGAAGAAGCACAACTTACCATTCAGGTTTTCATTTTCTTGTCTGTTTCTGATAGTGGTGTCTCTCAGGTGATGAACTTTTTCCTGTAAGTAAAAAAACAAGCAAAAAACCAGCAGCAGAAATCAGTAATGGAAATTTACTGTAGAAATAGTAAGACACTATAAAGAGCTGAATTCTTTAGCATTCTGAACATCAAGCATCTCTCTCCTAGAAAATAATTTTAAAAGACTGAAAAATATTTATGATGCTAATTTTAGCATTTTTACCTAAGAATCTTGTGGAGTTATCCCTGCCAGCAGTAAGTTAAAATGATTCTGGCATTAGATTACAGTCTTGGGTGTTCTTTGCTGTTTGTTTGGGGTTGTTTCGGTTTTTTTTGGAAAAGCAATTTTTCCTCAAAAATCCAAGTGAAGGACAAAAAACTGCAGTGACAGCATGAAGTCAGTTCATCAAGTTTATAGAGGACTAAGAAGAAAGGACTTTTCTATGGAGCAAAACCAAAGAAAAGTCACACATGTGATGCAGGGTAAAAACCACCACTACAAAGCAGCTTTTTTCCTGAAGCACTGAAAACAGGCCAAGTAAATCTTCCTTGAAATATGGATATCCTATAGTTCACCAAGAAAAAAAAAAGACATAACTTGGTGCTGCTATCATGGTACAGATTAGATATGATCTTCCTCCACAAGAAATGCCCCTGACTGAGAGCAATACCAGCAATTTATCTGCATGTTTGGCTGTGGATGGATTTGGAAGGTGGCATCCTAGTGCTGTGCTGCTGGTGCCCAGCTTGGGAAAGGGCCCCCAAACTGTTCCAGGCCCTTGCACTTTTGCTGTTAAGTGTTCCACTGTGATGACAAAGCTCAGATTTTCAAGTAGATGCAAACACAAAGAGCACTCTCCTTGCTGGCAGCATCTGATAGCTCTTTGACTCTGAAAAGCAGCAGACTAGCTTTGCTTTTCCTCTTTCTACTAAATGACATAAAGGACAACAAGAAATTATTTTTGTTAATGCATGACCTCATATAAAATGAGGGCATAACCTCTTCCTCCATGTGTCTTTTTAGAAGTAATTAACAAATCTCCTCTCCATGACTTGCAGCTTTGGTGCAGTTCTTTCAGTGACTCAGTGTGTGGGCTTTTGTAAATCCTGTTTTTGTGCACCTCAATTTACTCCATACGTTGAATACAAAGGAGGTGTAGAGCATTGCTGACAATTGTGGATTTCACTAAGTATATTCAACCCTTTCAGACAGGCATAAAGCCTGGTGTAAGTTAATATATTGTAATTGCTAGAATAAATGTATGCTTGATACAGTCAGGTTTTGTTAGCTGACACTGCTCAGTAGCACATTTGGTTTGTTTGGTGACATAAGGTTTGTGGTTTCATGAAAGATGCACATCACCCAACAGTTTAAAACACAAGTCTTAGGAGAACAGCATATTTAACTCTGGACTTGAACCAACCTCAGAAAACCTCTCAAACAACAGTGGGAACGGGTATCTAGAAGAATCAGAACTATAACCAGCAAGCTTCTTGGGAGCTGATTTGCATAGAAATCATGATTATTACTTTTGACCTCATATGCAGGAGCCAAAACACAAGAACTTGCTTTTAGAACATCCAAACACGATTTCTATCAAGGAACAAATTTCAAACTCATACCTGTTGAGTGAATGGTAGTCTCTGCTTTTTGTTCTGCCACTGTTTAAACCTGTCAAGGGCTTCATCCACAGAAATTGCCCCATTTTTCACCTGTTTCTGTAAGTGGATGAGTTCTTCCTGCTCAGAAGCGATCTTGGGTACCACAGTGCTGTAAGTTACTGTCTCAGTGTGACCTCTGTGTGCTTCTACAACAAAATGTACAAAGTGAGAAATGCAATAAATCAGTGAGGATTCTACCATTACTCTCTGGCAGCAGAGCAGCATCCCAAACATTTCTTTCATTACTACTGCCCATGGTCCATGGATTCTCCATTAGTGTTGGTTCATGAAATAATTTCCTTCTAGCACTACAGTTACATTACTGACATTTTAAAGGAAATGGTTGCTATATAAAATATCCACAGTACTTTTTATCCTTTCTTCTTCAACATCATACATTACATATCTCAAAAGCTGTGGATAAAATTTGGTCAGGAAGGATCTTGACAAAGATTCCCTTCCTCCAAGGAAGAAAATACATTATTAAATACATTGCAGGAACAAGAAAACACTGCAGCCCACCGTTCCTGGAGATTATGGTACAAACACAGCTGAAGGGAGATGTGTATTATCAGATTCACAGCTTGCTCCAGGGAGGTGTAGCACTGCTTCTGCCCAGGATACTGATACTGGAATGGCTGATGCAGAACACATGAGCAGCCATGGAACAGGGGCTCTGAGCCCTCTGTGAGGCTGTTGCACCTGTTTCACTGCATGGGGAGTGTGGCCAGGATAAAAATTTAGTCCATCAATGGGATTTGGGTCAGTTTTTCTGTTCCATCATGCACCACTATCTTCATTTCAAGCAAGGAAGGTACCATTAAGGATTGTTCAAAGGGGTACCATAATTGGAATTTATAGCAGCAACATTGTAATGTGCTACAACTCAAATAACAACTGGACTGCCACAAGTAATCAACTTTACATGCATCTTGGGGTACCCAGGAGAGAACTGTTGCTCTCCCCACTTCTGTCTTTCCACGGCTGGAATTACTGCACAGCTGAGCCCTCCTGTCCTTCCTTGTCTTGGGTTTAATCACAATCATGAAGGCAAACAGAAAAGTGTAAAGTAATTCTGACTCTACAAATCTTTCCTGCAAGACTATAACTTTTAGTCTTCTTTCTTTAATCTGATCTCTTAATGCTGCAATACCATTATGGATATAAATCGTAGGTGGCAAAACAGATGCTAAATCACCTAAAATCAAGTCACAGGAAAACTCTGCTAGCTCCACTGAAAAACATCATGGCAGTTAAAGAGCTAAAATAAACTCTGTACCAGGGTTCCTGGCCTCGCAGTATGTCCTGCTGTTGTCACTGGTCACTCGACAGGCCTTTTGCTGGAACACTGCAACAAAATCAGGAACATAAGGAAGTTGAAAAATGGCAATAAAAACCATCTCATTCTCAATGAAGGAAGGAGACTCATAAAAGCAGGCTGGAATACATTTTTTTGTTCTAGTCTAAGAGTATTTTTCAACCCACTTGTCAGTCTAATGTTAATTACTTGAAAAATTGTTCTGTTGCACAGAATGGCAGGATTACTGATGTTATAGAAACCATTACAAGACACCTCAAAGAAAATTAAAAGGATTTATCACACTAGCATATTACGTGTCTAGAAGAAACAGCAAGATCTCAGAGTTCTGCAGATGGTACAGACACTTTAGCCTGTTCCTTATTTTATGGGAAAACTAAGGCAGAAAAAGCCCCAATAGTACCAGGTGAGAGTAGTGACACTGCTGAAAAAAAAGGTGTGTGCATATTTGTGTGTACTTTATTCAAGCATTAGAAACAGCAAAGCACAGCCCCTCTGTTAGAGCAGCCCATCATTCCCACTCCTGTGAAACGCCCAGAGTGGATACACCCTGAAATGCAGCACTCCAGCTTTTGCTGGCAGCATATGTAATACCCAGAAGGTGGGAATTGCTCAGTTTCTGACATAGCCTGTGTGGCAGTTGCTTTCTCTCAAGTCTCAATTCTGATTTTTGCTAAACAAACTGACATTCTGGAACCTAGAATAATTCCTGCAAATTAAGTAATCCTCTGTCATCACTGCAATGCAGCAAATGTGCCAGTTCAATGGAGCAAATATTTTCCTGGGGACCAAGGCCCAGGCCAAGGGAGCTCTGCTGAAGCAGCAGAGCAGGCATGCTCTCACTTACGCCCCTCGCTCAGCCAAACACTGATAGATTTCAACTTTTTAAATACCTCTCTCTGTAATTATCAAAGAATCCTACTAAGTATGTTTGCAGTGTTTTCTTCTCTACTTGAAATAATATTCTCCTTTTAAAGATGAAATTAAAGTAATGAGAGCACAGAGGTAATGCAGGCAGCCTGAATTTTACTGCATAAGGAGGAGAAGGGACATACTCAACAATGTGCCTGATTGGAAAGCACTTTAATTGATAGGCTTTGAAATTTCTGCTGAGTTTTGCAGTGTTGGATTAATCAGAAATGGAATTACTCTTCCAGTGAAAAGTAAAATTGTTAAAACCACTTTATGTGCTGCATCTTGCTGAAATTATTTTAGTTGGCAGCAAGTATTCAGTGTGGGTGAGGTCAGTGAAAACAAACGCCTGCTTCTGGAATGCCTGAAAAGGCAGGAACACTCCACTGTACAATTGCCATAAGTTTAGGGAGAACTCTGGCAATTCACCCTTTCATTCCCACATTCCAATTACTTATGAACTACTTGAATACAGCAGGGTAATCTTGTAACACAGCAGGGTAATCTTGTAAAGAAACAGGTAATCTTGCACACTGATATATTCCATTATTTTTTAAATGGAAGATAAAGTAAATATTCCTTCAATAAAGCAATATTAATATAGCAATTTTTTGAAGTGTCAGAATGTCACAGTCCTTCAAGTAAGGACATATATTTTTTTTCTGGGCCTGTCTGGCACAGATAATCTGATTAAAATGTTACAGTAATTCTATCATACATACTGTGCACCCTTCAGTAACATCTGTATGATCAGAAGGAGAATGCTTTTGGATTTTTACTAATGTTATGACTGGCTAAACTACGAGTCAAAATCTACTTATTAAATGTCCTAACCCTATACATGCCATTTAATTTTTGTCTACAACAAACTTCTGTTGCAGTTTCTCAGAATTAAAGGAGGCTGAGAGAGCTAACAAGTAATTCCACTTAATTCCATCTCCTCTCTTCAGCTGCTACAGGATACAGATGAAGTTCTTTGCAAGCCCTAAATACAGTTTCATGTCTCAGGCAGTAAGACCTCTCTTTAGAAATGTAATGTAACCTCAATATTCTTCCAGCAAAGCAAACTCAGAGAGAATGAAACTACTGCAATATTTTCTAATAGGACACGAAACCAGAAAACAATATTTAAAAAGTGGGACAAAATACAAATTTTGTGGCAAATATGCAAAACTCTGGGAAAATCCCTAAAGTAGTCTTGGAAAGTGAGTGGGATCCAAGGAATTCTGAATTGCTGTTTTATCTCAGACTAACTAAAGATGTTGTTTCAGGCTGTCTGCACGTGCAGGTAAATAATGCTATGAGGCTTGAAATTTGGTTAATATTTTCATGGTTAGCACCACAAATGGGTTAGAAAAATTTGAAATCTAAGTGTTTTGTGTATAATTCTGAACTAAGAAGACCATTTTATAGTAACAAACTGCAAGAAACTGTGGTGAGTATAAAGGGTCTAGAAAAAGAGAATGAAAGTTTTTACAGTAGCTGCAGGTTGACAAAAGGGACAGGAATTTGATTTTCAGAATTAATTGAATTTCTAACACAAAGCTGTAATGTTAAGGAGTCACAGAGGCACTATGACATTTCCAAAATTGGTTAGTGACATAATTAGGAAACACAGGAAATCAAAACACAGGAAGAGTTAGATCATGGGACAGAAGAACCCATATCAGCTAAGAGGCAATGATCAACTAAGATATGGTTTCTAATTTATATTTTACTTTACTCATCTAAACTATGAGGGATGTTGCCTGATTTGTTGAATTGGCAACATTACCTCTAAAAATGAAACAAGAGTTTCCACTATGCACTAGTGATTCAATCACAGCTAGACTGCTGAACCTACCCCCTGAAAGAACATATGAGCTAATCATACCTTATACATACTTACTTGACACTTTCACTAGCACAAACACAAAGGAGAAAAGACAGTGATTAAAACAATCTATCAATAAATATCACTATTTTGAATTCAGCTTGCTTAGGAAATTCAAGATGCATTTATTCATCAGCTTCATTGAGCTGATGTTCCAAACAAAATTAGCTATTACTGTTTTCCATAGGAAACATTCCAATTTTAAATACAGGAAAACAAAATCTTTATATGAACACATGGCTAAGTGATATTTCAAATAATTAGTACACTAGGGTTGCACTTAGTAACACAACTCAGTTGCAAATTACAGTGGGTTTACAAGCTGCCTCCTTGTTCTTTGTAGGTTTTTGCTTCATTCATTTTAGAATCATCATGTAATTAATTCGTGATTAATGGAAGAATGGAGAAGGAGGGGTGAATTATTGTTCAGGATATTTTGCAGGGAGAGACTCCTGCCTTTGTCCATTCAATTTTTTTCCACATTATTTAAATATTTTAACATTTAAACTGTGTATGCATAGCACCTAGGCAAATAAAACCTCCAAGTTCTTTTTTTCTGGTAGGGATTGGATTGTAAATTAGATGTAGCACAGCAAGAGATGGCAAATACACAGAGAATACTAAGGAAGGAATATAGTAGAATGATGCTTATTATTCAGGAGAGGAGAACTCTGCAGATGTTCTTTCACATCTTTTTAGATCTATTTTCCTTTTGTCTGTTTTGTTTGCTAACACACCAAACATCACTCAGCATGAGGACTCAAGAGAGGTCACCAATGCAATGCTAACCAGTAAGTTTTATAAGAGATGATTAATGACCACTCCCAAAATTTATACAAAATATTTCACATATTCAAAATGAAAGCAAAAAATTCCAGTGATTCATAACATGAAATCATCTAAGATAATGGGACCTTGTAAACAGACTTTTTTCTTTTCACAAGGCAAGGCAGCTGGGCATGGATTAAAAGCATATCATCATGGCTTATGAATCTGATCTAGGTAGGTCCAGGCATTGTGGTGAAGGGTTGGCTGTATGGTGCAAGGTAACAGAGGCTCAAGTTCCAGAAGCTGTCCTGTGAGGGCAGCACTGGTGTCTGGGTACACCTACACCATGATGAGGCAAAGGGAAAAGGACTGAGCAGTTTTAAGTGTATCAGTGCAGGAAAACGAGTGACCACATCTACACTGGTACAGGAATTCTGATCAGGCCTAAATGGGCAGCCTGACACTCAAGAGGTTTTTGAGAACACACAACAGCCATTTCATTAGAATAAAGACTAGGTGATGCCAAGTGCCCCTGCAGAAACACCAACCTGCCACATTGCTCCCTTACATTGCTGGAGCTTTTCAGCGACAGCATCACATCCACTCATCCTAATTCCCCAGGCTATTGCCAGCCTCTACCTTCCACAGTTGTTTAGTTGGCTGAGAATGAACCTCTACATTTTCTCAGACCAAAAGCAAAATGATTTTAAAAGGAATTACAGTGCAATGATGAAATGAAAATCTTAATCCAAAAATAAAACATATGCTCACCAGCAATTCCCTTCACAATTTGCAGTGAGATTCTGAGCCTGACAAATATGAGCTGAAATCTGTTAAAATCTCAGCAACTTTTGTCACAGAGGGACCTCAGGAGACTCTAGAGAGATGACTCCCCTACACTTAAGCAAGATAATAAAAATATTACCAGAACCCCCTCCTTACAGAAGAGGTAAAGAGTGAGTGAGTGAGTGAGTGAGTGAGTGAGTGAGTAGAAGAGGCACCAGTTAGTTTAAGGAGCTGCTCAGAGGGTGGTGTCAATGTACTATGCACCCCAGTACCATACAAATGAAAACAGCCCTCACATCTCTGCTCTTGTCAGAATTTGAACTTAGTGCATCATGGAAGCTGGAAGGACTTGAGTGACATACTCAAGGAGTATTTGCTCCAGGGTGTAAAACCTGAATATACTTCTTTAGTCCCATTTTTCTTGAGTAGAGAAAAGCAAAAAGGGAAGAACTCTTTACATGTTTTTACTAGAAATATGGCATTTGGAACAGTTTGGTTTGCAGCCAGACAGCATCCCATAAATATTTTTTTCTCTCTGCACCTTATTCAGTACTTGTTTCAATCTACCAAAGTTCAGATAGCAAAAAATCTGACTGAATGAAGATAGTGGGTGAAGCTGGTATATCATTCCCAACCAGGACTGTAAAACCTGTCTAAGTGTCGGCCAAACAGTGCTTCCTAGTATTTAATTCATGGAAAAACACCCTTAAGTTAGGAATACATATTGAAATTCATCTGCAGTGCAGTGCTTTATACTCACTGTAGGAGAGTACTACAAAATCCCTCTGTGGGACATATATGTTTTGCAATTTGCATGGCCTCTGAGGCTTCACTTTGGAAACCCCTGCTTTAGAGCATTTAAACAATTGGCTTAATAAGAATTACTGACTCAGGATGTGATCACTATATTTCCCAGTAATCAGCATGATAAGTTTCCAAGACACTAACAGTTCTGTTCTGGATTTTATTTATTCACTTCAGTGGGTTTATGCTGTCTGTTCTGTAGGTGAGATATTCTTCTTCCCTAAAAATATCCACTGGATGCTACTTCTTCTGCATACCCTGTGATTTTGATGAGCAATGAGAATGTTATTCTCCACTGGAACAGTAACTGGAAAATATATTTTTCACTTCTAATTTTTAAACCTACGGTGAGGTCTCACAGACAGCTATCTTTGAATAGCAAAATGTTTTCAGCGCACAGAAGAGAAAATACATTCCTTCAGGGATTTGTGAGAGGTTTGCAAAGAAATAAAGGCTATAGCATAGGAAATCTATGCTGTTGTAGGGCAGGTATTCTTGCTGCAGAGAAACCCTTTCATACTAGTGGTCTGTGATGAGAGGTAATGATTAAACCAGGATAGTAATGTAATCCTTAACCCTGAGGGATTCCTGGTAGGTCAGGCTTCAGAAATGGCAGGGACATTGCAGAAACTCATGCATCTCTCCTACAACTACACAGAGGACTTTGGTTTCCCGCTCAATCAAACTTGGTATCAATAGGGAACATTAAAATTGCACTCTAAACTGAAAACACAACACCTTCAGATGTTTATTTAACAGTTGTTTTGGCAGCAGACAATTGAACAAAACACTGAAATAACCTTCAGAGGAATACTAAGCACCTAAGGAATGGTAAGGGAGCACAGTAAAACTGCACACCATCTGGACAATGAGCTACTTGGCACCAATTTGCAGCTCCACTGGCTGATGAGCCTTTTACACACAAGATAAAATTCTTGCAGTGGACTAAATTAAAGAACAAATCTACTCTCTGTTAATAATGCAGTCTGTTTACCAGTGTTCAATACAGCAGTTTGAATGTTCATTAAAATTTGAAAGTATAATAAATGAAATTGAGTATAAGCGATTAGAACATTTATGTTTTAAATCTTTCAACTCCCCCATGTTTCCCAGAATTTATGTGTCAGCAAATTTAAGGCAGATGCTCAAACTGTGAATTGTGGTAATTCAGTTGTGACAACTTGCATCACAGACTGTTTATTGCCTAGGTTTTGAAGTGTAGATCTTGCTCTGAAAGTGACTCTGGTCAAGTCCCATGTTTGCTTTCTATAGATCAACAGTTTCCCTATCCTGTTCTGCAGAACACCAAGTGGGGTAAACTACAGGGAGCAGGCTTCTGCCCAGTGTAAACTTGATATTCCATGTATTTGAAAGCTGCTAATTACAAAGAAAGCTATTTGCTTGTTTTCTTCTTTGTTGCTATTCTCATGGAAGCACCACCACTTCTGCTTAAAGGAGACATCACTCTTTTGTGATGTCATGGCCTTCATTCAATGTGTGGTGAAAGCACTAAAGGAAATTTAGCCATTTAATTTCTTCAGATGGATATAAAAATAAATTTAAGAGTCACCTGTATGCAATCAAGGAGGCAAAAGGCATTTCTGCTATGCAATGCTTACTTCCCTCCACCAAATAAATGAGCCCATCTATGGGTACATAAAGTACGAGAAAAAAAATACTCCTCTTGCATATCTGCATGGCACAATCACACCGGCCTCTACCATCCTTGGGGCGTGAAACTTTTCATGAACTCCCAAAGTACATGGGGATCCATTTGTGAGCAAATGTGTAGCCTTAACATAGCCCCTCTCTGTGCATCCTACTCCATTCTGTTTTTCCACAGAAGCTGGGTTTTACTGAATGCCAGAAGGGAACAGCTCTGAAGACCAACCAGAACCATGCAGTGAAGACAATCTGTTTCTTACAGGCATATGAAATAATTTGTTTTAGAAATTAAAAGGTATTTAGCATATAGAAAGTGAATACAGAGGAGGGAAGGATGGCTCAGTTAGGTAACTAGAAGTTGCTCTGCAGGACAGTTCTTCTCTTTCCAAGAAAGCCCTAGCCAAGGCTCACACAAGTCATTTAAGGCAGCGACCCAACTTATACTGCCTCATGTCAGAGTACTGACCAGACACACTGAGGATTTAATTTGAAGTTCTGAGAACTCTTAGTGGCCACTGAAATCAATGGTGGCTCTGCTTTAAATGTTATGTAATTTTGTTCACCTCAAGAATCTTAGTTACTTCATACTGGGCATCCCAAAACTCAGTGGATGCAGAATCAAAGGGTTTGTAACAGGAGGGTCTGAAATAACACATGGGCCTAGTAGCAGGCATGAATTATATTTTAAACAAAATGTGAGTGAAAAACAATGAAGTTTTTTTATGCTCACCCACTTTAAACACTAGATGAAATGAAAGAAAATATCTGAGATAAATAGCTACATATGGCTACCTACTTATTACTGTATTATTTAAATGTTCCTGGCAGGGAGAAAGGGGAAAACTACCTCAATTCTAACTTTTTGATTATTTGACTTTGCAATATCTGCGGTGCTCTTTTTAATATAATAGATGAAAACAAACCCCAAAAGCACCATCAATTTATTTGCTGGATGAAAAATGTGTATATGCATAACTAGAGTATTTTACACTGTTAAAATTATAAAGGAAGGTCTGAAGACACATGCAGGTTTTAATGATGGACAGGAATGAAGTTTCCTGGTTCATACAGATGAAACAATTTTTTTAAAATCAAATATAAACAGCCCTAAAATAATAAATTGGAAACTGGAATGTTGCTGGACTAGAGAGAGAATTTTTTAACCAATGTGGAGGAAAAAACATTGCCAATCCAAGTAGCAAGAAAACAATCTTTTGGCTGAAGATATATCCCTTCTGTCTAAAATTTCACTACCTATCTCAGGAATCCCTGGACAAAAATGAGATATTCTAGGTCTGGAACTAGCAGGATAGGTAGGATAACAGACACCTGAGTGGTCAGCTGAAGCTTTCTTGAAGTGTTTCCATTTTTCCTCATGAATTGTGTAAGCAAATGAACATGAGTCAGAGGCTGATTTCATAGAACTACTGGAAAATAATCTGTCTACCACTACATGCTCATGAAAGCTAAGGTAAAAAACTCTGTGTGTGAACATATGAATATATGTATATACACATGGGGAACCACAGCCCCATCAGAGCAGCTCCTCTGATAGCATCTGCCTTAGCCAATAAACAAAGCAGAAGCACTCCAGTACAATAAAAGACACTAAAAGCAATCTCCCCAATAAAGCATCTCCACTAAGGGTTTCCAAGTTACTGGACTGTCTATGATGACAGTAGACCAATATTTGAGACCCTGCTCTAGGAACCTCAGTAAAAACAGCCATTTCATGACTTCTGGAGCTGTAACAGCCTCTCTATGCCCATCCATTCTTGGACTACACTGTAATGATTCATACTTGTACCTCCTGAATATACTGAAGAAAGAGAAACTTAATGATGAATGAATTAGTCCATGCATTCTGGCCCTAACCTGGAGTTACAGTCTGGAGTAAAAGAGCTAGCTAGGAAGAATAAAAGAAACCACAACTAAGATAGGCATGAAAGAGGAGGTGCTATTCTGTATTTAGTAGGATGTCTTGGGCAGTATTAATTCTGTTCTAGTGTAAAACATGCACAGCATGAAGTTAGTAAGTAACCTAATGGTGTCCTTTGACAGCCTATTTTTTTACCATCTATTCTTATGCATTGGCAGGCTTTTGTAGAACAGGCTGGGGATGCAGGTAGGATGGATTTTGGGACTTACAAAGAGATCTCTGCAGTATATCCACTGAATTCCTTTTGTTACTTTCAAATTTGGTTTCCGTCTGAATTGGATTATAAAGATATCTGAAATCCCTTCTGGCCTTGTATTTCCATGAATTAGCTCAAAAGAGTTTCCCAGCTTTCATAGAAGTGGTAAAAAGACATAATTTTTCCTTCAAGAAATACAATGATCCTATCTAGAAATGCCCATTCCTAGCATCTCAAATTGGAGAAAAGGTATTCGAAAGGAAAAGGTATTTGAAAGAAGAAGGTATTTGAAAGAGGAATCATCCTCACACAGGCATTTATCCCAGAAAAGAGAATTCTTCTCATCAGAAGAAAAAAAAGTAAATCAAAGAGAGAGATTTCAGCCTTAAGTAAAACCATTTTGATAAAGAAACTGGAAAGAAAGTCAATTCAAATAGCACATTCTAAATTGCATTGCTGTAACATACACACTCAGAGCTAGCCTAGCAATTCTTCATTTTCTATCATATTGTCATAATTTTTTAAAAGCTAAATAAAAACTGTGATATTTACTCTGCTGCAAACTGAAAATTATTCAGAGATGTCAGCTCATTTGAAGGGTGAGAATAGATTGACTGAAACAAACAATGTGTTGGTTTGAAGGCAGCTGAACAGGGATCTTAATCTTTTAGAAAATGCTACTGCTCAAAAAAGAAGAGACCAAGAGAAGAGTCTACATCCCCCCAGAAAATATTTATATGGCAGCAGCACCAACCTTGTACAATGTAGGGAGTGTTCTCCTCCCTGACCACGGGCCGGGGTGCAGGGGCTGGCGGTCTGTTAATGATGAAGGATCTGCAGTGCCTCCTTTTCTCCTCCTCCTGCTCCTCCTGCCCCAGGATGAGGTCGTACACTCCTTCATCCTGTGCCACACAAGTGTAGGGGTGCTCCTCCTCGCTGTCCTCCTCACAGGAACCCTGGTCTTCTCCACAGCATGCGGCTGGGAGTCCATCACCCTGCTCTCTTTTACTCCTGTCCATCACGAAAGTCCTCTCTGAAAAAGGAAGGAATTGTGTTGCATATACAGGGTAAAGAGAGGAGATGATGACTTATTTTAAAGCTTCAGAGTTTCCTAAAGTAGCACAGAGACCTCATTTCACTTCTAAACTAAAGCATGCTCATTTTCAGAGGATTCTGATCATCTAACTCAGTAGAGAGGAAGTCCCAAAGGAATAATTCCAACTTCAGGGCCTCTTCATGATTTCACACCTGATTATCAAATGTAGATGCTTAGCTATTAGCCACAAAAAAAGGGATTTATTTGCAGAAACACTGAGTGCCCCAGTTGCTCTCATGAGAGTTACACCAACATGTAACTAGCATGTAACTCATGGTTAAGCCAAGCAAGAAGCGGCCCTTGGCATTCTGGAAAGTCAAGCTGTTTGTTACCTGTTGCAAAAATGATTTAAGAATTGAAACTTAATTTAAGAAATGTTGGATTTTGTGTTTCCTACCTCTTCAATATCCCACAGGGTTTTGAGGACTTTACAGATCTACTGTGGGCCAAGGTGAAAAAGAAATTGAAAAGGCCTTTATAATGTAGGTAAAATGTATGACCTCTTACAATCTATGCTAAGACTACCAAACCCTCTCCCCTCCAAAAACTTCCACGTCTCTCTGTATTCCCTATACTTCATATATTTCATAGTACAACTACTCAGAACTTGCTTTTCTCTAGTTGCTGCCTTTTACAGCATTAAAAGGCATTGTTGGTTTCCCCCATACCTGGGTTTGTTTTGATTTTCCTTAAAACACCCACAAACTGCTGAGTTAGAAGCTGTCACTGAGGCTGGTGTTCCCATAAATGTTTATAACTTCCTTGGCATGATTACCCATCTTTCCTGCAAAAACAGTAGACCTATTGCCTGGAATCCTTGTACTTACTCATGTTTCCCTCGTGCTGTAATTTACTGCCTGCACATATGTGTATCTGCTAAATTCGGCTGTGGCCACTACTGGTGTTTTCAATTCTTTAGCTGCTATTTAAAGAATTACCTGTTTATTTGGTTCAGATGGGCTAAACAACCTTTATAAGTTGGGATATATTTGTTATGGGATGTATTAATAATAGTATGTACCATTAACATGCATTCTGGCTAAGATAGATGTTTTAAAACCACAAGTGGTGTGAATACACCTGCCGTGCATGATATGAATAATATTTTATTTCCAGGTCACTATATAAGTTCTGTTTCTTTCTGTGTAGGACATTCTTTCTTTCAACTCCCACAGGGGGCACTCTCAGGCCACTGGCAAAACACAGGCTTGAAGAGGGGCCTTGGAGGTACTGCACAGCAACTCCTAAAGCAAGCAGCTGGCTGAAAATATGTAGCAGTAACTCATTACAGCTTCTCTTTGAAAGGAAACATCATCCTGATTTGGAGGAATTCCGATACTGCATTTTCCAGTGGTGAAACCACAGCTAAACACAGAAAAATTCAGAGCACGTTTTAAATGAACTAGTCCCACAGGAGCATTTTTAGATGAACTCTGCTTTACCAGCACAGGAGCTGGCATAGGACACCAGGAAACTTTCTCTTCTGGTACCCACATGCAGACAGAGAGCATTTGGCAGAGAGGGTCACATTACTGTGGTGATGTAGCCATATAGGAACTATTCCAAAACAGGCATTTATAACAAAGCTACACCAACAAATCCTGTGTGCCAAAACTGATCCCTCATTTATACACACATATAGATGCACTTTTAATGTTAATTTTATGCTGTCCATCTTTCTCATAGAATTCACTTACGACTTTCTACCTATAGCTATACCTTTCCTGCACAGCAGAACACAGGATAAAACCCTACCTATAGCAAGCTACTTCTGCCTAATTATGTGAACATCAGAGTGCTTGGTGATGGTAATTTAAGACTCTAATAGGTTACACCAGGTTTGAAAACATAGTTAACAGTAATAAGCTGTGGAGAAGCTGAAAAGCAATTTGTGTGCACACGTATCAGCAGTGTCTATAACAAATAAGTTTTTTTTTTCCCTATGTAACTATTTAAAACTGCTATTTAAGCTTGAATTATTTTGCATACTTGTTTTTTGCAATAAGAAAAATTGATGATCATCCCTCCTGAAACAGATGCAATAGTACTTTGAGTTTCTCATCACTTTAATCAAATGACAACACAAAATTTTAGATTTTTACTCTGGGACAGGTGTATTAAAAAAAGGAAAAAAGGAAAAGCATTTGTCAGAATTTTTGCCTTTCTTTTTAATCTGCAATATAACTTTTTACTTCTATATAACTACAATATTGGTTCTAATGTAGTAAGATACTGTTACTTCTCTCTGCGTGGCCACTTTCTATTAATTCTGCCTGTGAAACTTCAAGCTGTATATTAAATAGAATTCAATATTTGTATATAAATTCATAATAGCATTTAATGTTTTAAAATGGTAAATAATGAAGTCAACTTGACAAAAATACAGGCTTCATTTTTGTTTCAAGCCTCTCTTGCAAATCCAGTGCACCATGCACTATTTGGCAGCTCTTTGAGATGGGTGGAATGAGGGAAAGCTGAACCCAGCAGCCCATACCACAGCATTACCTGACAAACCTGGTCATGAGTATTTTGATACAGCAAAGATCACTTGCAGATGCTTGTTTTGCAGAGACAGGGCCTCATATGCACAAGCTTGCCTTGTAGCACTAGGGCCATCCTGCCCAGCTACTTCTACAAGTGATTAAACCAATCTCTGCAGCAGTACATTGTCTGCCCCTGCATGTGTTTGTATCCAGGGTTATTTTCCTCCCAAGATCGTACCTTGTGATGAATTCTGCAGATTGTCCTGTCTTTGGATGCCAGGCAGATTTCGAGGGGGAGGAGGGGGTGGTCTCTTGCAGAAAAAGCAATCTCTCCTGCTCTCTTTGAGCTCATCCCTTACATTGACATACAAGCTGCCAGGACTGTTGTGATAGCTGTATGAATCCTCTTCTTCTTCATCTTCATCTTCTGTCTCCTCTCTGCTGTCTTTTAGGTCATCCTTCTTTTCCTCATCCACTTCAACTTCTTGTTGGCATCTCAATCCAACTGCATATTGATCTCTTGAGTTCTGTTTGGCTTTTAATATTAAAGAAAGCATTATTTCATTTAAAAATTGCCATCTGGAAGCACTTCTTGTTTCAAGGATTCCTACAGAAGCAACACAATGGCTAATAAAACTTTTATGAACTGATACAGCAGGAAAGCTGTCAAATTCATACCATCAGTGAAGAGCTTTTTAAATATTTACTAAATCAACAGTGGAGGTTTTTGCTGTATCTTGCTACTCTGATACACACGATCTTCGTGTGTGCAATGTTAAACTTTTCTAGAGTGGCTGTCAGAATGAAATCACACACATTTTCCCTGCCTCCAGAATTTCTATTACCTGACTTTCAAAGCAGCACAGTGCAACACTTTGCAAAATAAAGCTGTAACTCACATGTCTGTGTTACTGCTTTTTGTACAATGGGATTTGGGTGCTGATTTGAATCTCTCTCAACTGAAATAGACATGGTCCATGGGAGACATGACTGTAGACTTGTGGAAATAGAGCTCTTCTGTCTCTAGTCTCTTGGTCCACAGACCAAGAACAAAGTGGAGGGACATTAAAGTGTACATTTTAATCACTATGTACAGCATCAAAATTTTAGTAGTCAACTTCAGTAATGTAACAGAGTAAACTACACGATCTGTCAGCAGACCTTACTGAGCCCTTAAGGTAGGTTTCCATCCCGAGTTATCCTTTGGTGAAGCCTGCCTTTCACCACTGATTCAAATGGGAGGTTAGGGCATTTACCTGGCTAATGCGGTACAATTCATGCTCTTTCTCCAGGTGTTCACCCTGAGGTGTTCCCATATACAATGGACAGAGACTGAAAATTTTATCAGAGCAAACCTTTTTTTTTCACAGTGTCTATCATCTACCTTTAAGTGCTAAAGCAACCAGTTTGAACTTAACAACTAAGAAACATCCTTTTCATATATATGAGACAGTTGAAAAAATAAAATTGTCAACAAGATTAAAAGAGGATTCAATTTAGTCTCCTAGATCCATGATACTGTAAGATATATGCAAAAATATATGCCGTTGGTAAATGCAAACAAGCAACTTTGCAGTTTTCAAGGAGAATGCATATGACCACACAGATCATCAACAGGCTTGTCAGCAATCTATGTTTGGAAGTAGGAACATCAAGCTGCAAATGTCAACTATCTGTGCCTCCACACAGGACTCAACTGCACCTGTAGGCAAGTGCCTCCCCTTTTATAAAGGTTCTTCTCTGAGAGCTTGGAGAATTCAGCAGTTTTCTAGATTCAGAGTGGAGACCACAAATTTACAGAGTCTAAAAGGAGGAGTGGTTGCATTGAGGTCTCTCTTACTGAGCAAGAACTTTATTATCCCAACTGAATCCCTCAGCTGCCTTCTCCTTTTAGGACATCTGCCCTCCCTGGAAGTTGCAGTAACATGTGGAAATTAAAAGGGTCAGAGTAACTTGCCCTCTCTGCCAAGGAATTCATTCATTTGATGCATCACATGCTACATTAATTTGAACAGTACCAACAAAGCTGTCTAACAACATGACTTACCCATGCCTGGTGGAGCTTCTGAGCCTGACATAAGCTCATAAGTGTCGCTGTCTTCCACTTCCTCCTTGCAATTAGTGAAATCACTTGCTGCACTGTTCTAGAAAGAAAAACAAAGGAGAATATTTGTTTTAGTAGCATCATCTCCTGCCCTCACATTTTGCCACTGATATAATATACAATGTTCTGCTAGGAGTAAAGTGAAGACAGAAACATCATGCATTTGCAGTTATGTAGTGATCTACACACTGCAGGCAAAAGGACATCCCTGTGTATCTCTGGATACAGTGAAAGAATACCATGTTCTGACACAAAACACCAAGTTTGTACAGCAAGGATTTAAGCTCACTGGCCTTTTCCTCTCCCTAGCACTTTGCTGAGCTGTCCAGACAGTTCCCAACTCTGCTCCCAGCTGTGAAGCACTCAAAGATTAAGAGAAAGATTAGCAACAGAAAAACATGAAGTCCATAGGGCATGACTGAAGAGCTCAAGGGTGCAAGAAATCTCTGGGGAGCTCATTAGAAACAGTGGTTTGTACCAAAAGCCATGTGTGTGCTGAAAAACCAGAAACGGGACTGCAAAGCATGTTTGGAGTTCTACCTCAGTGACCAAATGTGGCAGTGTGGTGTTTTGTTCCTCTAGAAAGCTCTTAGTTCACAGTGCTGTGCAAAATTAGCCCAAGGAGGGTCAGAACAATGGGTTCTCTAAAACATTATCAGTGTATTTCCTCAAGCTGAAGAGGTGAACTTCTGCTCACCTCTGAAAAGCAAGCCTCTAACACAACTACAGAAAGTTCTGCTGTCTAGAATATAGAACACACATTTTTTAATCACTGATTTTCAGAAACAACTGGAATTTGAAAAAGTGTCAGTTTTTTTAAAAGAAGCTAAGCAGGCCCTTGATTCTCATGTAAGTGGGATACAAAACTATACTCTATTGACACAGTGGAGGCCTCAACAATTAATCAGGACTTTTGAATCACAAAATCTTAACTCCAGGGGTTTGAATACAGCAACCCCAAACAAGACAGGGAAACAGCATGGTCCATATATCATCCAGTCTGCAAGGTTAATTACAAGTAGAATAGTGGACAGTGAAGTCAAGAGGAAGAACTTGTAAGCTTCTGCATGGCGCAGAAAGTGACTGTGAGGAGCTCATGCTGGACTCTGAAGAAGTTTGTTCCAAGTGTATTGCTGCCTCATGGCACCCACAGCCACTGCCCAGGGACAGAGTTCTCACTGCATGAAAGAGGAAAATATTTTGAGAAATAGAGGGTTTTTCTGGGGAACCGAGAATACCTTCTTCCCTGCTGCTGTTTTACACAGCCATCTCCTGAATGCCAGTCTGAAGCACTGCAGCACCAGACTGTGCAACAGGTGCCTCCCTGGCTTCCTCTGTTGCTTTACAAAAACACCTGGATCTTTACACATCTATATTCCCCTTCAACAACAGAGGATTCATCTCTGCCTCCTGTGCCCATATAATGTGTGCACCAGAGAGAGAATTTTGTTTTTCTTGAGCTTCCCTATTATTTATGTAGTTCCTTTATGCTTCACAGGAACAGGATACCTCTCAAAAGCCTCAAAGTTAGGGCTTTTCAGAATATTTATTTTCAAAAGATTTAGGCCTGCATGTGCTAAATGTAAGTGTATATTGTGGGAGTAAAAAGGGACTTTGATATATTTCCTGTGAAGAGAAGACGTGTGTAGAAGAAATCAAGCAAGGAGAGATCTAGATATATTAAGTTCTTCTGCTATAACATTGGAGTACCACACCCAGGAAATTCTTTCAAGGTGAAATTTGAATGTTTCAGAAGACTGAAGGTCAGCTGTCCTGCTAGATTATAGCTGCTCCAACTCAGCTGATAATGCTGAGTTGTAGGGAATTCAGGATGCAATTCAGAAGTTTAGCCCCTGACTACACTTTCTAGAAGTCTCCTGGACCTGTGAGACACAGAAAAGCTGAACAGATGGAAACAGTCTTTAACTAAATATGTTTACACTAGGAAAAAATTCTGTATAATGAATAAATTATTGACAGAAATCTCCTCTGACACCGGGCATGTTGACACCATGCAGCTGAAAATCATGCAGTGTCTCCAAAACCAGTAGAAAGTGTCCTTATTTAAGAATGCAAATCAACATAACTAAATTGGAATAATGCCATGGCTCAGCTTGCAAACCTTGCCCTGATGCCCTGAATGAATGCTCATTGCTGTTTAAGTTTGAAATGTCTTTTATATGGGCTGGGTCTTGTAACTTGAATGTAGTAGTGTAGCTGAACTTCCAAGTTGTTTGAGCCTGCTCGGCTGAAAATGGATCTTTGATTTACTCTAGAGATTTCTTATGGATGTCAAGCCACCTTCCAAAGGAAGAACTAGCTTAACTGGAAAAAAAAAAAGAAGTTGTTCTCAGCACAAGACTGCTTACAAAGGACTATGGAAAAGGGCTCTGAATGTTTGAAACTAGTTTATGAATTAGCAAAATAATTCAAAATAATTCCCCTACTTCAGGATGCTACAGGAATGCTGACATGCACTGAGAGTCTTTTGAGAGACTGAAATTGCTTCAAGTCCTAAGATTAAATGCCACCTCTCAAAGTCAAACTGTAGATACCTAATTTTCTGTCTTTTATACATTTTAACTGTCTTTATTATTGACTTTCAAAAAGGTAAAGTTTTTTAACAGCTTCAAAACTGTTCCACTTATACAAAGCTTGAACTGACTTATCTCAGTACCTTACTCAGGAATTTATTATGAAAATTACTGTAACCATCTTGTCAGAATTTTTTACAATGCTCTTCTGAAGAGCCATCTTTGTAAGGTATGTGTTTGAAAGATTTTCTCCTTGTTAAACTGATACAGTCATCCATGCTGGCAGGGGCTGACACCATTGAAATTAGGAGCATTTACCTTATTGTACAGTGAGTAGTGAAATATTAAAGAATTCAGAGGAATCTAACCCAATAGTGATGTTGTATCAAGTTATGGCAAGAGTGAGAAGCATCTGGACATCTGCACTTCATTTATAAACAGTTACTCACTCACAGGTAAATATAGCAATCACAGCTCATATCAGCCTTTATGTATAAAATATAAATGGCCATATCTAAAATACATCCATATCATTTATTTCTAGAAACAAAGTAAGAACTTCTGATTTGTGTAGGGCAATTTAATCTTCTTCTGGATTCTAGGGCATTTCCAGCTGCCTGTTGGATAGAATTCAGGCTTGCAAGGAGACATCCCAAAAATACCCTCCAGTCACACTAAGGCCTGTTCTTCCAAGGCTGAGACAAATCTGGTTGCCTGATTTGTTTATAACATGTCACCACAACATTCCTTCTTATCCCACTCCCAACATTCAAAGTTTGCAGTTCTGCCAAGAATGCGTTGCTCATTTGTCTGTCTCCCACTGCTCTGTAGCTCAGCATTTCACAGCAGAGGACAACTACAGCATAGCTGTCTTACAGGCACAGTTTTTGAGGCATCATCTTCTGACTATTAAGCAACAAGATAACATTCAAGTCACTACCAGTCACCCGGAGTTGAACCTGTGTTGATCACCAGGAAACACCAATTTCTACCATGTGACTTTCTTGAGAGGCACCAGTCCAAAAGATTCCAGCAGCTGCCCTCTCCCTCTGCTGATATGGAGCCCTGATCCTCCTGGGATTTTGAGAAACAAGTTGTCAAATGCTGGTTAAAGCTACCACAGTCTATATGGGCTTGCTAGAAAGGCTGCAAGAGCAAATAGAGCCAAGATCCAAGAACAGTGGTGCTTTTAAAAGTATCTCATACCAACTGAGCAGGTATGTGGATGTCTACATCTTTGGAGTCAGGGCATCCTAAAGAAAATAAGCATTTTCTCTAAATATCATTAGAGAAGAAAACTAAGAGGAGATGGTCTCATTTGCACTTTTTATTTCAGCACTTTTTGTTTTTTTTTTCTCTTCAGTGCACATCTCAATGAGGCAAACAGTCCTCTTTGAACAGTAAAATCAACAGCTTTGAAAACCTAGAAGTTGATGTGAACCGCAAACACTTCAAAATTTCATGTAACTGTATTAAGAGTGTGTCCACTCAAATCACTACACTGTATCATGGACTTGGAAGGAATTTGAAAAATCTTTCTATTATTTAAATTGCTAACAGGATACTGAATAGTACAAGAGCCAAGATGATACTAATTAATAAGCCTTTCTATTTTCACAATGAATTGTTGAAAAATACCCTTAAAAACCATCTCTTATTACTTCTGATTTCTTGTTAGCTCAATTTCATTTTGTGCCTTGGTCCTTCTCACAGTATTCTTAAGTGCCTATGCTATAATTCTATCATGACATTAGCAACCTGATACAGCTTCTACTTCCTGTGGACTTCATAATCCTACTTTGGGTTGTTCTCTTGCTACTCTTTCAACCTTTCCTTCACAATGCGGCAAGCATGCACTCAGATATGCTTTTTAATTCTTTATTTTTAATGCTGCTATTATATTGTTATTTTTCATTCCTGTCATAGAAACCAGATACAATAACATATCTTAGACTGCTCTCACCAAGGTTACCCTGTCTGGACAACTTCAAATGATCTCCTCTTCTTTGTTTACATGGAAAAGAGCCCTCTAGCTGTTCCCTTGACTTAAAAAGTCAAAACCTTATCAATGCAATTAAAAACTTGTGGGAGAGTGTCTCTTGCTGTATTCCTTTCCAGACAGATGCTGGTGACCTGGACCTCAGTGAAAGCCTACATACTGGTACACAAACACACAGAAAACATCCTCCCCCCAGGAGTGAATTTAAGCACAGAACAAAATGGGATGTAAATAGGGTAAGTAATTTCACACCTCAAGACAGAAGAAATTGTTTTCCTTGGCTGGATGTTTCCACCATTTCTTTGTCATAGGTGTACCAGATTTGCTTTCTAATGTTCTTGCTTTCAGACAAACTGGACTGAGACACAGCAGTTGGATTTTTTTTCCCCCAGCCCCGGGTGCTCGTACCACTCCTCAGACCTACCAGCACTGTCTGCTTAGACTCTCAATGCAACAACTGAAGCAAAAGGGATATATTTCCATCTACCTTCACAGTTTTTGCTCCTTTTCTCTCACCCTCACTGTGGTGTAGCCTACACTATGCCCATTATCACTGTCCTGTCAGAGCTTTCCAGAATGCAGAGGTCAGAACTAGTGTACCATAGGAAATACTTTCCATTTGCACTTTCAGGTCTTCATGAAATGCAAGCAGGTAATTTGGCAAACACATATTTCATTTAGTTCCAACTGCATCCCTGAGCCTAGTGACCAGCTATTATTCTGGTTATAAAAATTTTTCTAACTCTCAAGTCTGCATTAATTACGAATATTCACATATTCTACAATGTAAAATATTCATCAAAGTACTGGAAGTGTTTAAGTATTTATGACTCATTTTCCCAGGGTCCTGTATGAGCACCTGGAGAAATGACTGAGAAAGTGAGCTTCATAAAGTTGATTGCATACATGAGGACAGATTCAACATTGTTGTTCATTAGCTTTATTAATATCAAACACCTTTAGTACCCTATTAGCTTGCTTGATAACTCAGGCTTGCAAAAAACCATGAGAAAACCCTAAAGCATAAGGGCAATGAATCTTTCAATACAGTGTTACAATCTAAGACAAAAACCAACGTGGTTGTAAAGCCGGGCAGGTGGGAAGAGCAGTGGTGGAAAAAAACTTTCCTGCACATGTTCTGCCATGCAATACTGAAACAAACAGGGCTTTAAAGCAGTGTGGGCTGAATCCAGCCCTTGAAACACTTGAACTCACTCTCCTGACCTAAGCAAGACTTGTCTTAGAAAAAGCCAAGAGTGGCATATACTATCCTTCCAGCCAAAAGTGCTGCTGCCATCTGCTTGCTCCCCATGTGTCAGAGCCAGCTGATGTGCAATGCAGTCTGCTCACTGAGGAAGCACAGCTGAGCCAGCCCTGTGTGCTCCACCCTGCTGCCCAGCTGGGCCTCAGCTCTGTTGTCTGCTTCATCACAGGAGAGAAGGCAGAGCCTCAGCCCCACACCACACCTGCACATCTCAGGCTGTGCCCAGGAGCTGCACATGCAGCGCTGCTGAGCCACAGAAATCAGCGCTTCCAACTCCCAGAAATGAAATTAGAACAGCCTTCCCTGCTCTATTTGTTTACAGGAAAGGTGTGAGGGCATTAGAAGTCTCTGGGACTTTTCTCACTGATGCCTTTCAAGGTTGTGTTTCCCATGATTTCCCTTCAGTTTACTGTGCCTTATGGAAGCCTCGCAGCATCAACACCAGATTTCAGATCTCACAGCGTCTCTGACATCCATTATCCAGCTGGGCAAGAGGAAATTGACTTAAAACTGTGTGTGCCACACAGGTTAGACCACAAAAAGAACAGGTATTTAACATCAGTAACTGTTTTTGAATAAAGCTGCTCATTCTAGGAACAAAAGGCAATGACTGATCTGTTAGTCCGAATGACTTCTCAGAGTAGCAGGCAAACACAACTTACTGCAAACCTCTCATGCCTTCCTCACACAGCTGTTTACACCATGTGGCTTTTTATTAGATGTCTGGACATAATAAACACAGTCATGTTGTTGAATCTTAAATATATATTACCCCTATCCCCATTTGCCTTTGACATATATCCATTAGGCCTTTAAATTCCAGCAGTTTTATGTGTTCAAGGTCAGGATGAAGAGGGCTTTAAGCAACATAATCTAGTGGAAAATGGCAGGTGGGGTGGACTAGATGATCTTTAAAATTCCCCTTTGATTCTACCTGAGGAGGACACAAGATTTTGGAATCTTTCAAAGGCATGTTCCTGCTGTGTAAAACTGCAGCATTATCATTCCCAGATTTCTTTTTTGGGGTCATAGGTGTGTGCATAATTTCTTTGTTTATCTGTATGGGTTTCAGTTTAACCCAACACTTTCTACCTTTTTTTCATGTTAATTCAAATCAGGAGTATCACATGATCTGGTGGACAAGCATGCTTATGTGCTGATCACACTAATCCTAACAAATTAGAACACAAAACCCACATACTAAATAAGGTATAAAACCAAGAAGAACACAGAACGACAGTAAAAATAATACTGTGACATTCACAGTAATTTGTAAAATTCCCTCTGCATAAAATTTGTCCCAAGTCTCAACTGCTACCATGTTGTCTGCAATAATGAAAGATAACAAAATTCTAGAGTTCCAATTCCATTATGCTAAAGGTACATAAAATGTACATAACTACCAAAAAAAGAGATTACATAGAATAAATGAGAAATAAAATGCTCCACTGCCAAATTCTACTGATTTTGTGATCAGTCTGGAGCAAATGTATGACTGAAACAAAGTATTTGTACTATATTAAGAAACTAAACAAATTAAAACATCAATGAATACCTAACTTTGGGCTCAGAGATTTTAATAACAGCAAAAAGGAATTGTTTCATTTGAAATTGTCTATTGTAATCTTAAATAATTTTTTTCTGGGCTCCTTGATTAAACCATTTCATTTGTATGTTTACTTTAACTTCATTACAAGCAGATCTGCTGCACTGCATATCAGCCAGCATCCCTGAACTGATCCCAAATAATTGCACAAAATAATGTTGCAATTTCACACTTTGTATGCTTGTCTATCAAATCACAGCAAACTTTCTGCAACTTTGTTAACTCCTGCTTTTCAGTGAGTTTCTCGGGGAGGTGGGGGGGGAAGCCCTCCCTTTGTAGGAATTCACACCCACTGGGAAACAAATATACAAAAAAGACCCAGAATAAGTAAAGGCTTGGTGTGTTGATAATTGTTCACTTATTTTTATACAGCCTTTATGACTATGCCTGGAGACAGAAACATTTACTGCAAGAAAAGCAAAAGGAGACTTCTAATCACACAACTAAATTTACTGGTATATACAAAAATATGTTCTTAAAAATCAAATTGCTGCAGTCTCCATTTGAAGAATTTGTGCTCACTTTCCCTCTTCTGGGCATTTATGCTGTTCTCTAATCTAGCTACTGAGTATCAAGGGATTTTTCTTCTGAACATTCAAAAATAAAATTTCTCCTCAGACTCATTTTAGCTCATTTCTCCTTTAATGACAATACTTGTTACTTCACTTTTCACACACCCACACAATTTTTTGAAAGACTTTCAAATCTTGTATAGTACTGATTCTGCTGAAAAAAATATCCACTACTGTTTGACAGGCTGTGTAATCATTGCAAACTCCACAAAAGCACTCCCAGCTCTCACACAGGTTAATTTTTTCAATCTAGCAGGGTAAGAATTTTTCTTGCTTTTCTGATTTTTTTTCCTGGGCAAAACAATAACCATTCTCCAGAGAGCTTCTCTTTCACTTGATGACTGTGATCACACTGCTTGAACTCTCAGTGGAGTTTCTGAATTACCACTCCCTAAGCAGATCCAGCAGTAGCAGAGAGAGATTCACAGAATCATTTAGGTTGGAAAAGACCTCCAGGATCATCAAGTCCAACCACAAACCTAACACTGCTAAGTCCCACTAGGCCCTGCCCCTAAGAGCTGTGGCAGCTTGTGGGACCAAAACCTGAACCAGCTGCACTCCTTTGCCAAGCCAGCACCTGCCTGTTGAAATTCAGTTATTAATTTTCCCTCCACTTATTTCTTTAATGCCTGGGAGATTTTGCTTTACATTTCCTGAGATTAGTTCATTAAAATACTAATTTCAAGCAGCAATTTTCTGCTGGTGAGCACTGCCTGTAGTGCTGATACACTCAGCTGCAGGACAGTTCATAGATGCTCAGGTCCCTGGAAGTGGAAGAGGAGGTTGAAGATTAATTGACTGAATGACTGACAGAAAATACAACAGAATTCTACATCTCATACCTGCTTATTTCTGCTTTTGTTTCACCTAGATGGCACACATGAAAGTTTTTTTTTTAAATCTAAAACATGAAAAAGTCATTAGCACTGAAAATCCCAGATTCTCTTAGCAAATTACATAAGCAGGTAAGAATTTTGCCTTTGTAAAGCATAAATATGTTTTGGATGACCACATCATCCACAAGTGTGAAATATTTCAAATACTGCAGAGTAGCAGCTAGACAGAAACACACCTGAAAGTGTAATGGGCAAGTGGAAGAGCAACACTTCTGGAAGGCTCAATATTAGCACAACAGAACAGCTGATGCTTAAGGAAGAAGAGTAAAAAAAATGGCATTTAGCAAGGTTTTGGGCTCCTGAAAGGATCAGTGACTATCAGGAAAGAAAGGAAGAGGGTGCAGAAGGCATTGAGAAAATGCATTGAACCTGGTCACAGCCCAGGCAACTTTCATCTCCTTTTCATGTAATGAGGAAAACATGGTCTGGCTGAGGAAAAGAACATTCAGTACTGTTTGTTTCAAAGCCCTGTGCTCCAGATTACTGACAAGGATGTCATGGACTGTACTCTATAGTTGCATAGATGCTCCTGGCAGAACATTTATGATTTATCACTGGTCTCAGGCTCTCCAGCACTAACACATCATCATTCCTCATTTCCTACCCTGCATTCCATATACACACTGCAGAGTGCTACCCTAACATTTAAACAGCTGCTGTATTTTGCATGAGAACTACATTTTAGATGCCAAGAGTCACAATATTGTAATTCGAACTCAAGTAACAGAAATTTCTGCATTCTCTGGTGACTTCTGAGATTCTGCCCTTCTGCCCTGAATCTTGGTAAACACTCAGAAATTTTTCTTCTTTTACAGAAACTAGCAGGAGCTTTGCTCTATCTAGGCAACTTTTAAAAATATATTGCACTAAAGTAGAATAGGATAAAGTGTCGAAATCTGTGAAATACCATGGTATTTCTACAATATTTTCTACATACATGTGCTAAGAATAGTCAGAGTTTTCAGATATGGGTGTTGTTAATATTCAGGTTCTTAAAATCTTTGCAATCCTAAACAATAGGAAAGCTAAAGAATGAGAAAAGCAGTTGAAATAGCAGTTATTACCTGTACTGCATTCAACTATGTCTATTAAAATATAAACCATAAACAAAACCAGCAAAAATTATCCAGCAAAGCACTTCTGTGGGAAAACACTGCTACAGTATGTGGTAATATCAGGCACTTAATAAAAAACAAAAGCAAGAAAAAAGGCAAATGTAAGAAACATAAAAAAAGTAAACCTTTTCCACTCTGAAGCAGGTGTCATGTAAATTAAACCTTTAGTCAATCAGATAATTAATTAGCCTCTGCAGAAATTAGTCTTCAAATCCAAGTAAGATAATTCTCTTATTTTTGCTTGACTCTAAATAGCTCTACACACAGTGCTGGATTTGCTTTCAGATTCAACTATTATAAATTTGCCATGAGTACCCTGGCCATTCTGCATTATTCTTTTAGTTCAGGTATATCTTGCAATTTATGAACTGAAGGACAGTGATACTGTAGTTAAAGTAAAAGAAAGCAAATGAGATGACAGGTTCTGCCTGAGAGTTTGCCTCTTTTTTTCCTAAAATAGAGATGATATTTTTTTTCATTCTATAAGCAAGTTTCAGGACTTGGTAACAACCAGTAAACTACTTTGAGAACTCTTTAAGTGTAACTCAATTCAAGTGCAAGCTCTTCTCTCTCTCCCAAAAAGACAATCTATGCATTGGCCAGTGACTCTACTGTGCTCAGACAAACCATTTCATTTTAAAGTGCTTTGCTGATTTCACATGTTTCAGTGACAGCTGTTTCTATTCTATATCTGTATATTTACTACATTCAAACTGTATCAGTTGTCTCAGAAATACACCCTGCATTCACAGAAAACAGCTAAAAGAGACAGAATTCCAATCTTATTTGGGTCCATTTTTCATACAGCACACAAGCAATATGAAATTCATCTTCCTGGCTTCTACAAACCCTCTGACAATCCAGACCCCAAAACAGAGGAAAGAAAGTAGCAGTAGAGAAAAAGAATGCCAAGCTTCTTTTAAAAAGTATAACAAAAGTACTTGCAACTCAGCAAAATAAAATTATTTTCAATGATCTGTTATGTATATAAAGTCACCTTGTGTTTCACCTGAATATTTCCATTGTAGAATCACAGAATGGATGGGGTTTAAAGAGACATTAGAGATCACCCCCCTTGCTGTGGGCAGGGACTCCTCCTGCTAGATCAGGTTGCTCAGAGCCCCATCCAACCTGCCTTGAACACTTCCAAGGATGGCACATCCACAACTTCTCTGGGCAGCCTGTTCCAGTGTCTCACCACTCTCACAGTAATGAATTTGTTCCTAACACCTAATCTAATCCCATCCTATTTCAGTTTGAATCCATTCCCCCTTGTCCTGTCCCTACACGCTCTTGTAAAAAGGCTCTCTAGCTTTCTTGTAGGCTCCCTTCAGGCACTGGAAGGCCAGGCCACAATTAGGTCACCCCAAAGCCTTCTCTTTTCCAGGCTGAACATTCCCAATTCTCAAGTCTTTCCTCATAGGAGAGGTGCTCCATTTCTCTAACCATCTTGTTGGCTATGAAGAGAAACTCCTGCTGTTTGAGCAAAAAATTATACAACATGAGATGTGAGTTAACAGAAGGTGCTACTGAAATAATAGAGGCTTATTTGTTCTAATTTTATGTGGTATTTCTCTCTGAAATGCTCCCATATCTTAAGGAAAACACCAAGTTCTCTTAGTTTTGTTTTCTTACTGAACAGTAACAAACTAACAGTGAGCAGTCACCTGTTCTTTAGGAGTCTTTCTGAGAGTAGATCTATGGGATTTGTAGCTGAGATCACACACACTTGTGAAACCTGCTGTGGTATGGGGTCTCTGCCCCTAGACAAGACCATCCTACTTGACCTATGATGTTTCCTTCCCTGTATCTTCACCACAGCCTGATTTCACTGTAACTGCTTTCCATGTAATCCCCCAAAGCAGACAGATTAATATATCCAGCATTGTATCCTCTCAGAATTTGACACGAACAAATGTGGGTTGAACAACAAAATGCACTGAATTGTGTGCTATATATCATAAAATCTGTCTCACCTGAGGAAAGGCTAAACAAATATAGGTGTTTTGCATAAATCCAAAAGAAATATATTCCCTGACTGATGACTCAAATACAATTAGTGGCTGCTTGCAGAAGGTAAATGAGTATCTGCTAAAAGCCATAAAAATCACTTTTGATGGTATGATATGCATTGAGACCTACTTCTGCTTCAGGAGAGACATACAAATAACTATGTCATTTCTGAACTATGTAATTTCTGTTCCAAGAAGTGAGTAACAGTTTTTCTTCTCAATTTAGGGTGGGGGGAGCCAATCAAACTGGAGTAATCAGCCTGCTTCTATGCTAGTAACATCACTATTGGGAAATGCTTAGCAAGCACAGCTCACTAAAACTGTATTTGACAGCCATTTTAATGGCAGCTGCTACAAGATTACAACTTGACATGAATACAGATCTCAGATATTACCTTTTCTGTAAGCACTTTCAGTTCTCAAGACAAGAAAGGAGGAGCAAATGACCAAAAGAGCCAAGATGGAAAATGAGAGAGGAAAAGGGCAAAGCAACCTACATCTGACACTCAGTGTGGGGTTTCCTACAGCATCATGTTCTTGTTTAATACCAGCAATGTTAGTCTCCTGCAATTACCTGCTCACTCCATTGTGTGTTTCTAATCCACAGTCAGGATCCAGAAGTGTAGTTACTGAGGTTTATCATTTACAGCAGTGGGCCAAGCTTTGCTTTATGCAGACACACCTGCAGCATTAGTGTAGAATGAGATGCTGATGAACCTGGGATGTAATGAATTAGTGGACTGGGCTTTTCTCCTGCTCCCATCTCTCTTTCAGACACCTTGTAGCCACTACTATCAATAATACCACATTATTAACTACTAACAGAAAAGCAATTTCAGCAAGCTGAGGTATTTGAGTTACTATTAAGCAGTTGGATTCTTCTATTTCACTTTTTTTTTTAAAGAGAATTTATGTTTTTTTCCTAACAGGACATACAGCAATTTTTAACCAGCTCATTCCCCTTCATCTTCTCTGCCCCCAGCACCACACAGAAAGTAGCTATTGGGTGTAAAGACTGTAATTTTACAAGAACTCAGGAGGTGAAAGGACCCAAGCAGTGGATGGAAGAAAAATAGCAGTCAGTTACAAAAGATATCCCATTTGATTCTTTCCCCTGAGGCCTCTGCCAGTCATGTTTTGCATACTCTGCTGCATGTGCATGCTGGGCAACACTCCTGGGGCAGATCTTCATGTGTAGTACAATATGTGTCAGCCTCAGAAGGACTGTGACATTCTACATGAAGCCCTGCCACCTATTTTTTTTTTCCTAAATATGTGTAACAGTGGAGGAAGAATATCTGAATCTAAAGATCTATACAATGCACCTATAAATATGGGTCTATGGAGAAAAAAAGTTACAAATGGACTAGTGTGTCTCACTTGAAGGTCACCTGTCACAACTGATCTCCTATTAAATGTGGTTACCCTGGCAAGCAGGAATAAAAAAAAAAAAAAAAAAGTATATTTATTACCTGTTGCCCATAGCATTCTGGTATTGTTTTTCAATTGACTGCCTAGTGTCCTGCTTTATCTTTTTGTTTCCATGTTAGAGCCCAAATTCCCTTTTGTGGAAATTTAATAAGGCATCCAAACTCTGTCATGCAATTCCTGTGATGGGTAAATTTTGGATATTCACATTTCACTGAACAAACTCACAGCATGTGTAACTTCATGCAGCAGTGTGTGATGCTGAGGATGTTTAGAAATTGGATTTATTGTGGAATTATTTTAAAATAATCTCTAATGCTGAAGAGAGGTTATTGTCACAGCAGGCATATGTAGAACATTGAGAGAATTTTGCAGGTTATGAAGGAATGAGTGGGCAGTGTGAATAGGAAACCTTAAAATTCAATATGTTTTGAAATTCAAAATCTTTAGTAAAACCATAAAGAGACAATGCTATTTCAGGGGAGTTACAGCTTAAAGAATATGAAAATCAGCAAGACCCAAGTGTATTTCATATTGGGATTTCTATTCCTGTCTAAAATGCTTGAAATGTTTGTGTTCTCTGAGTGCTAGCTGAATTGTTGCATAGATGAGAGCTGAGGAACCCAAGAGTAAAAAAAAAAAAAAGTCTTTTTTTGGATTTGTCTTGAGACTAAGAGGCAAGAGAGATACAAAGGACCAAATGTCTTGCTTTAACAAACTGGTTAAAAAACCAAACCATTCCTGAAAAACAGGAAGTCACATCAGAGATTAATATGAAACTTGCAATTTCCAGGCTGTCTCTACTTCAGCAGCAAGGACAGGACCGACTGACAGAAGAGAGAGGTACAGATTGAGACATGAACAAGGACCTTGAGGCCTGAGTCAAATTCAGTGTCTTGCTGCACTGTGGAGCAGCAGGCCCTGGCTAACTCATGCTGACCTAGTGAGCAGCAAACCCCACCCAGGAAGAGAGATGATCAGCACAGAAGATTTGGGGCTTTCACCCTTGGTCACACCTGCAGCTCACTGTTCCATGAGCAATTTGTTCACTCTTCTTACCCTGGGGTGGTTGAAGCTATTGCACTCATGTTTCTTGTACTTTAGGAGAGTTTAGATTAATAAAGGAACACAAGCTCACAAGTACTGAGCCCGCCCCAGCTGATTTAATAATTTCTTTGCTATCAGTTCAAATGGGATGTCTCCCCTTCAGAACTGCAGGCTCTGCAGACATACAAGTGCTTTGTATGACTGTTGCAATGGAATAAGTTAAATTTTGACATTTTGCTAAAAGCCATTTCACTAATGATGACAGTGATTTGGCACACCTGGAAGAAAGGAGAAAAGCACTGACATGCAAACAGATTCTGTTGCTTGGGAAGTTCTTCCCAAGATCTGTACATGACTCATAACCTACCAGTATGCTGCAAAAAGCAAATCAAAAAACAGCACTCTATAGCCCAAGGGATACATACCTCACATCATTTTTCCTTCCCATTAGAAAAGGCAAAGTTGGAAAAAAAGCCCAAAACCAACCTCTTTCCTGCACAGTTTTGGAAACAATGGAGTCCTCTGTGACCTAGGTTTGTCTGTGATGTGAGTGAACAGAAGAGGCAATAAAATGTTTAAGAGAAGGATGAGAGAACAGATGAAGACACACTACCAAACTCAGTGTCCACCAACAAATGATTCTACATAAGAGACTGAACTGAGGTTTTTGTACTTCAGCAGTTCTCCATTGGAGAAACTCAGGATGGTTGTTCACTGACTTAATTAAAACCTTGATAGATGAATGACAACCCTGTTTCTGTGACAAGGCATTGATGTTTCTAGGGAGAGGAAGTTTTAGTACTTAATACTACTTGTACATTGTAGTATATCAAGGAAATTGCCAAAGTTAACACAAAAGACTCATCTGACATGGAAATGTTGCCTCAAGAGATTATTCAAGGAAATAATGATGGTGTTCTTCATCATAACCCATGTCTACACACTAAAATAGCAACTATGACTCTTCAGCCTGATTCAGTGAAATACACAATTTAGAAGCTTTAGCAACAGCTTTTATTTACATTTTTATACTTCATTTCATTTTGCTCTACATGTTCAGATGTTGAACTAGTCAGGACATTCAGATTTCCCTTCTTCACTGGTTTAACTTTTTGACTGCCTCATATAATAAAACACTGTCAGTCAATGTTCAAGATGTAAATGTAGACTTTAAAAAAATACACAACATCCAAATTGCTTTTGATAATATAAGAAGAGTAAACTTTAGCTCTGCAGAACTCTAAATATTGGCACAAAAAGGGATTGGGGAGAGGCTCTTTTGCCTCCAAACACCTTGAGAAGCTGAAACAAATCATTTGTCCTCACAGTTCACAGTGCAGGATTGTGTATCCCAAAACTCACACCCAAGCTATGTACCCAGTTAAAATGGAGGCAAATAACTAGGAGAAACCTATTAAGACCAACAGAAAGAAATTTTAGGGAATGAGCTGTTTCACGTTTAATGCCTTGACAGTCTTTCTAATCAAAGTACCAGAATATCCTTTACCAGCCCAGTAGATTTTAGGGCAATGTCCTATAGAGCCAGAAGAGAAAAAGTGGCCAGAGAAATTCTTCATGTAAACCTTTTGTTCCACAAAGCATCTAGTAAGGGTGCCAGTCTCTCAAAGATATTGTGTTTTTCACTGTAGTTTTCTGTCAAATTAATCCATGTGAATACAGATATCACAGCCTGAAATACTGTGCATACTCCAAATCAACATACAGAATGTATTAATGCTCTGTAATTACAGAAGTTCATCTGCATCACCACAACTTGTGGACTACCAAAGTCAAAGAAAAGTCTCTGTGGGGTGTATATGAACAGGCTTTCACTGAATTACAAGGTAAAAATATTTCAATAAACCTAATTCTCTTCTATATTCAGTAGTAAAGCTGTCACTGTTATCAACTGTTGCAGTGTTTTAAGCACAGGAGTTAATATGGAACATGCATTGTCAAAAAAGGAAAAAAGGAAAGAAGAAAAGGAAAAACTGGAAAATGGAAAAATAGGAAAAAAGAAAATGAGGGGAAAAAAAAAGAAAAAGAATTCCAAAACCAGTGAAAGTTTTACCAGAAAAATATAAATAGCCACCAAAACCAGAGAAAATGAAACAGAGACACAAAAATGAGAAGCATTAAAAAGAGAAAGCAATTTATAAAGAAAGAAAAAATAATATTTAAATCAAGCTATGTTGCTTTTCAACATCATAGTCAGAATATTATGCCTTCAGGCAGTCTTAAGAGAAGATAACCCTCAAATCTGGCAAGTTCTATAATTCATGTTCTTCATATGAAAAGAGAGCTATGTTTGCACACATACAGGATGTTTATGACACCACTTGTGGCATCTGTGGCTGAAGGTAAAGGGTCCCTGTGATACAAGCAGTACTTTGAAAATGTAGTAATTCCTTAAACATTAGTGGAACAGCACAGCCATCTCCAGTCCTTTACGCGTTGCAGAAAAGCTGAAGACAAGCTTTTTGTTTCTTTTGTGGGGTTCAAAAAGAAAAAGGACATTGAGAGTATCTGAAGATAGATGCTGTGACCCTTGGGAAAGAGCTGGAAACAACAGAAATGAGAAAATCCTGTGGGAGCTCTAGTGAGCAGCAGAGGAGCATCCTGATGTACTGGCTGAGTTTGATGAACAATCCTGTGCACACAAAATAAAAGGTAGCAGCAGACCTGCTTTGACCAACAAAAAGAGCAGTGGTATAAACACCAGGAAGCAACTTCCTACAAATAGAGAGAAGTACTCAAACCATGCCCCAACACCCACTGAAGCAAACAAGTTTTGCACAGAGAACTGATGCTATTTTTATCTCCTGTCAACCACAAACATCACCACTTAAACTTCCTCTTCCAAAACCAAGAATTATCACTGGGAAATTGCTTCAGTTGTAAGAAAACCATGCTATCTTCTACTCAGACTCACAATATGGACACCATCTCCCTGCATTTTTATCACTGCAGATATATAAAAACAAGTTCTGGTAAATACAGAGAGAAAATGGCTTTTTTCCCCTTCTCTGATCATATTTTAACATGATTTAAAAAAAAACCCTGAAGCTGAAATCTGTGGCATTGAAAAGCCCCACAACTTTATAAACAAAAGAAGAATCAAATTCTACTCCTTTTCTGAAAACTAGAGTTCTTAGCTGTTTATACAAGGTGCTATAAATTATATACTGTGCCAGAAAGCAACATCTTTTCTTTGGTGCCCCCCAATGTTTAGGCTGCTTGGTTTAATCTCTTAGATCCCTACAAAGCCTCCAGTTTCTTTCTCTGGTGCTCCTTCTTGGTAGAGACTGGTTATTGCACCTTTCCCAGGACTGCAGTCTGAGGGCTGGAGGAGCAGGGCTGGCTCCTGATACTCTGAAATTCCTTAGGCATTAATTTGTCACAAGCTCCAGCCTTATGCATAAGGGGAAAATTTAAAGCTCATACAATCTCTAAATTTTTCAAGGTTTTTAAACTATTTACCTCATGAATTAACATAGAAAAATTACAAATATCTGTGAAACAACAGATGCTCACATATCCTACTGCACTCCAAATTCCTTGCCATACTTCAGCATTCCTTGGGGCTAGGTCAGAGGTTCAACACACAGCTTTTCAAGAGAAAAGGGCACCAGTTTCCTTTTTTAAAGGCAATTTTCCCCTTTCTTTTCCTCTCCAAACTTCATACTTCAACCACTTTTGTTTTATAACCCACTCCTCCTCACCTGGGGACTCTTCCATCAGCCTCCTTAGGTCAGCCAAGTCCCACCAGCTGATCTGTTGCTAAGTTACTACTCCTCTGTGCTTCAGACTCAAAAAATTATCTGTCTGGGCAGCAGCCAACTTTTTGTAAAATATCACTACAAATATGTGTTCACTGTAGTTAAAATGACCTGTTATTTTTGCTCCCTGGTATTGAAGATACTCTTCTTCTTCTCTCTGGTAAATTTTATAACAATACAGGAACAAAAGATTGCCAAGAAACAAGCCAAGCTCCATGTTCACAGGCTTTCTGTGGACTCTGTTTCCAGCATTGAAGAGAAGTCCCAAGCTGCACTACAAGTGAACCCAGAGCCCACCCTCTCCCTCCCATTTTAACAGCATGAGACAAACCTGGAGAACATGCTCAGAGCAGGCACTTCTGCTTTACATGAAGCTAATCATGCCAGCTGTATCTTGCTGTAGCAAATGGATGGACCTGTACGGATGGATTTGTTCTGCTGTTTCCATCAGAACTCAAATCCATTACAATTTGACCTTCCTACACAGCATCTTCCAAAGTTCCCAGATTTTTTACCCCAAAATCTTCAGTTACAGTCTCATTCTTATTTCCCAGTTATTAGTTGTAAGCCCCACTAATTCCCTCATCTCCCCTGAATTATTTTAGAGTCCCTGAGCATCCATGAGTGGAGAATTGAGAAATTAAGAGCAAATGAGACAATTTTTTTCCTCTTCCTTGATTTCTGCAGGCAAAAACTGTCTACAACAGGAGATTTGATGAGTACTAGACTTGTGTCACAGTCTTTGCTCTTAGAGAGGCTGTCAGTATTTCCAGATTGCGGCAAAATATTTTTCAAATTCCTCCCCATGTCCAGCCGTGAATTTTACAACTGCAATACAAAATGCTGTGCTGCTTTTGTTTTGGATTCCTCCTTTTCTTTTTTCTTGCTTGGGATGGCAATAACACTGGCTGCCAGTTTACCTTGCAGATACACCACCCAACAGGCACTCCTCACAAAGCCATTGCCTTCTTTTCTCCACCTAACCACATGGAAATTGCTACCTTTTGTGTTTTCCAACTAAGCACATTGAATAACTTCTAAAACAAAGACAGAAGGCTGCTTGTGAAAGATCTCTAGCAAGTCTTGCTTCTGCTCTGTCTACCAAACAATTTAATAGGGGTTTTTCAACTGTCTTCAGCAGGAATTTGATGTTACGCCTACAGCATCAGGAGATGAATTTAGTGGAGAATTTAGGAGAAAATATTATCAGGCCCTTAAAAAAAAAGACAACTTAAAAGGAATAGAAAATTAATTGAGCAGTAAGCTGAGCCGTGATATTAAGTGCCAGGTTCAAAAATGAGTATCTTTACTATAGAAACTATTTCCAACAGCCTCATTTTCAACAGATAGTATTATATTGTTGTATTTTACAATGCAAGGGTTTTGCAAGATAAAAGACTACTGACAGTGAATAAAGACATGAAAACTCTGGTCTCACCAGGATTAAAAGTGTTAAAAATAACCTGGCTGACAGGAATACACAAAAGCAATCTAAAATAGCTAAAAATAATGGAAGGCCACAGAATGAACTTGTATGTGAAATTGTTTCAAGATTGCTGTTCCAGAAGCCATTTTTGCCTGGAAAGCAGTTTTTGTCATTTGTCTAGACCACTTCCAGTGACCACAGAGGGGACAGACCAGCAAGCACAATTGCTCCCTTCCCACGTGTACATCCGCATTTCCCACCAAGAGGACTTCCAGAGACCCCGGCTGGGAGCCCAGACTGATCCACACCCTGCAGGGTATCTGCCCTGTAAATTCAGCCTTTATGTATTTTTCAGATGCTGTATCACAGGAGACTCTTGTTCTGGAAGCCATGCATTTGTCACTAATGTCTCCACAGTCACAGAAGGGAATGAGATCTGCAGGTTGATTGGAAAACCATTGGAAACCCAGAAGCAGAGGGCCATGAGGCACTGTGTGCATCCAAGCCCACCACCACTGCCATCAGCAGGAACTGTCTGCCAGGTGGGAATTTAGGTCAAGGCCAGGATCTTTTCCCTATTATTGGTGTTAGGATTCTTCAAGATTAGCAACAAGGTGATGACATTAAAAAGGATAGTAGGGTACAGCAAAGTGTGTGTGATTTATGAGCTTATACTGAGTGTAAAGTTTGCTCTCCTTCTGAAAACAAATTCCTTTCTTTATTTATATTGTGGCATTCAACACATTGCGATGTCTCTGTTCCACCTGTGCTTCCACCTCTAAAATCCTACCTCAGTTAGCACTGAGAAACAATAATGAAATTGCAATAAAGCAAAAAAAAAAGAAGAAAGAATAAATAAAAAAGAAGAACCATCAGGCTTTTCACTGAGAAGAGATAAAAGTTCCACAAGGGACCTTACTATTGCTATCAATTCTTTTGCTGAAAGCTGGAAGTTAACACAGTAAGGAGTGATACTACACAAACCTAAAATAGAAAGCTCTCTCCAAGCAGCAATTATAGCTTAAAGATGTTGAATGTTTGTGACTGTGCACACAACCCTTGACTGTGTTATATTCTGTGGGGCAGATCCTCAGACAGCGATTTGGAGTCCTGAAATCAATTTATGTCATCAGAGGAGCTGCCTTATGAGAGTCTGACACTTTTATTAAACTGAGATTACCAGTGCACTTACTTCTGTACCTCTTGACTAGCAGTCCAATTATTATTCAGGGCATTTAATGGACTATATTGATGGCTACTGGTATTGTTCAGAAGGTTATTTTAAGTGTTTTGAAACTGAGGTACATAATGCAACTTTTACAAGTGGTTGCATAACCCAATGTCCCAATGCATCCCTATTTTCTTGACTGGTTACATTAACTCCCTAATGCACACACACACACGGACTGCTAATTCTGACCCAGTGAAATGACATTCACATTGCCAGTAAGATTTTTTGTTCTGAGTGAAAAATGCACTTTTATCCTGAATTACTGTATATTAGGGGAAAACAAAGAGAAACAAATGCAGCAACTCCATCAAAGATTGGCGTATCTTCTTGGGGGCAACTAGTCTCAGAGCTGCAGTCAAACACATGCCTTGCATTTAGTTTCACAGATTTTGATCAACTGAAGTTTCTTCAAAGCTCTGTTCACTTTCCCTTCTGATCTCAGATTATCTTTGCATTCAGCCTACATTTTGAGCTACATCACACACTCAGAGTCCCCTCTTACCAAAATATCAATTCAGTGTACTGGGAAGAAAAGTGGCATTCTAGTTAAAGGAAGAGATTAGCTAGTCTCTCTTTTTCTCAATATTGAAAGAAACTGCAAATATTATCTGATATAAAGCTGTCTCTACTAAGCTCTTGCTTTGTCTACTATCAAGGCTACTTAAATCTTCAAACTCAATGTGAAGTAGCCACAGATGTGCATGGAGTGTCACTCCTGCACAAAAACATCTAAACCAGCTCACAGAAGGCTCATGCAGCCCAGTAAAAACTACAGCCAAGCTGCTCTCCCTGTCCAGCTGGTGACTGGACATGGGAGATTGACACAGCATTCCCAAAGCCCGCAAATAGACCATGGGGTTTGTCTCAATTGCCCAAAATGAAACTGCCTCATTTCCCTAAAAACACTACAGAACCCCCCCCCCCCACCAAAAACTAAAGAGTAGTAAACTCCAGGTAAGGGTAGACAGACACGAAACACTGAATCCTACAGGGAACATTTTGGGAACTGTTAAAGAAGAAGTGGGAACTAAATGCCACTCTCCCATTTTGAGGTTAAGAGAGATGGAACTGTAGCTCCCAGGGTGACTTTCTGGAGAATACTCCGGCTGCCTCTGTGCCTACTCTGATGTGCAAAGGAAGCTGCATTTTCCACTTCTCTCATGGACTGAAGCAATTTCTACTCAACACAGCTCAATCCAATTCAGCCTTGCCAAAGCAAACAGCTGAAGAAAACTGTAAAGCTTAAGAGGCGCATGTATGTGTGAAGAACACATACACCCTCACAACCTAGTTTCCTACTTTGCAGCAGCAAAGTGAAGACCTGTCCTGCACTATTTCACCACCAGCTCTTTAAAGCAAAACCCTCTGGGCTCTGAACAAAGCCCCTTTGCTAAATAACAATCCACCAGGTAGAGGACCTTCATTTCATGCTCAAAATGGAATCCTGTAGAAGTAATGCTGCACCAAAGACCTTGTGTCATCTACTGATAAGGACTACTTTTCCAACCCTTTTAATTGCTTTCATTGTTTATAATTTTGTGGACACATTTTCTTCAGGAGAGAATAATTTTCAGTGTAGTCTAAACAAGGAAGACATATACTACAAGATGTGAGCTCAATTAAGTTTTCTGATCTAAACCAATAAATTCCATGATAAACTACTAGGAACAATAAAACAAGTAGCAAAACATGATTAATAGGGGGATTTCAGCCAACAGGCTCTTCTAATCTGTGTATTTGACAGTTCCATAAAAATAGCAGACAAGAAGTAATAATGGCAAAGTTAAAATCACAACAATGGTAATGTATAATAAACCATGTATTTCAAAAGATTATGTTGCAAGTGAAATGTTGCACCAAAATTTATTGATCAAAAAAATGATTCTCTATGAAGTTATCATCTTCTGCTTGTTCTTGTACATATGGAAATCAGAAAAGAGTCAGATCTCAAATTACATAGCAAACTGGCCCAGCTAGAGAATTTACATAGGCACCTGAAAAAAGCAGGAAGAAACTTTAACCACAGGAGACCTGTGGTTAAAGACACAGTACTTTATGAAAATCCATAGCTAGCACTCATTTCTGGGTGTCTGTCAAAGAATACTGCTGTAAAGACTGAACTGGCATTTCACAAGAGGCATAATTCTGCTCTGCTCTTTGAAATTTAAATGCTGTTAAGGGTCTTTGCTTCTTTTTAGTTTGAGGATCAAGTAATCACCTTTATGAAGGTAAAACCATACAGGAAAATTCTTCTGTTAGAGCATCAGAAACAAAGATTATTAGTGAGTCTGAACCCACTTTCCTTTTCCATCCAACAAGTTAGTCAAGGGTCGGTGTCAGAAGGGGTTGGACATAAGGTCCAGTTGCAAATCCTTTTTGTGACTGCCGGGTGTAGCGCCATGTGCTGCCCTGTTAGACCCCTGTGTACTACTCACATTTACACTACTACTACTACTCACCAGCTCATCTGGTACCCCAGGGCAAACAAACTGTCATAGAACATTTAATTCCATTAGAAAACCAAAATGAGCAGACTGGTTCAAACCAGTTCCAGCAGGACACAAACACCTCTGATAATCTCTATATGAACTATTTTTTAGCTCAAGAGATTTCCTGTTTCCCTCCACTTATTAACCTACCCACCATGACCTTCTCTTCCAAGTACTAACCCAACCTCCCACTGACCTAAGGGACACACTTTTAAACTCTGAGCATTCACAACACCCTGTGGGAATAAATTACAGAAGTTCAATACCTGCTGTGTGAAAAGCAACACTTTTAACTCAGCTCTTGCCAGTTTCTCCCAGTGCTCCCTAGCTCCTGTCCCAGAGAGATGCTGATGGAGGGATGCCTACCTGCCCACTCCCTGCCCCTCAACATGCCTCTCTATCCTCCACCTACAGATGCATTGCTGAAAAACACTACTTATGTAAAGCAAGTTCTTCCAAAAGCATGCATTCTGACAAAACTGCATCAGTATTGCCCCAAGACTGTTAAAGAAATCCTAGTTTTACCTATACTCACTGTTTTTACTGTGATTAAAAATCAGTTAAAATATCTGGCTCAGTGCTCATATAATACTACCTCCTTTTCCAAAATAAACTATAAACTCTTGAGCTGACACAAATATCCTGCCCTGAGAGATGTGACTTTCCTAAGTAAACTGCACCAAGCAATAAAAAGATCTGTAACAATACTATTTTATGTAAAACCTCTTCTCAACAGTATTTCAAGCTCTTGACAGAACTGTATTTTATTCATGTGAACTTCAAAAAAAAGTAATAAAATTCCTTCTGGCTCTTTCTGAATTATAAAATAGAAAAATGCAAACAACATTCTTCAGTTCTATCCATATTAAAAATTCCTGCTCAAAAGATGTAATAAATTATTTTCCTGGGACCTGGATTATAAAGCAACTTTATCTAAGTCATAAAGTAATGGAATAACTTTTGTCAGCGTGACAGTCTTTCATCAACAAAATTTACCTAACTGAAAACTTTCTCATCATACAGAGCAGCAAATCTACTGTGTGATGCCACACACTCCTTAGAAAACCCTACTTCTTATTTCAATAGATTGATGTGGGATAATATGAACAAAACACAGAATTTTTTTGGTTGCTTTGCCCTCTTAGCTCATACCTGGAATCTATATCTCACTATTTCTATGGTAGTAGTGAATAGGGCAAATCATAATTTCAATGTTTCTCTGCAAATATTGTGTTAGTCTGAATTCACTTTTATTGTCAAGAAAAACTTGCGTCTTGAACTCTCCTCATTGTTTCAGCCTAACTCTCAGCTGATTTACAGAGCAGCAATTTCACTGCAGACCAAAGAGTTGTAATGAAATCAACACCAGTCCTTAACGATTCACATCACTGAGCTGTCAGGCAGAATCAGTTTCTACTTCTTCACCCTCCAACACCCAGAAAAAGCATCCAACTCTCTAGACCAGATTTTCCCCACAAATTTGAATGAAATAAGTCAGGAATATCTCCACCAGAATTGCCATCATTGTGTGTAAGGGTCAATGGACTTCTATAAATTCCACTCTATAAAGTTAGGAGCTCCTTTTAAAGTAAAACACCTAATTGATTCCAATTTCACTTTTATTGGAAGCCTAGCAGTTAAAAAGAATACAAAGGTTACAGCTCAGCTATAGGGATGAAATCAGGGAAAATTTTTAAAAATCACTCTCATTCAAAGAACTTAAATATTCAAGTCCCATCAAAAACACTTATAATTTTTAGAGTCATAGATGCTTTTGCAAACCCACTGCATGCAGGTAGACAGGAGCCTATGAATTTTGCATGGTTAGCTTTCAATTTCAGCAGTGAACTGCAATGAATCTGGGACAGAGACTTTTGCTGAATCAGGTCTCCTCATTTTGCAGGAACAAACACTTTTGGAGCTGCCATTAAGCAAGGTACCATAACTTCATTTAAAGGGACACCATTTATTTTGTTCCAGAAAACATAGAAAGCTCGGAAACATTAACATGCCCAGCTACTTCCTGCATCAAATCCAGGTTTTGAGAGTGAGACATCAAAACATGCCTGCCAGTCAAAAGGTTGCAAATGAGCACAGTTGAAGCTGGCAATCCTGTTTTCATTTTCTCATAGCACTGCCCAGAGTTTGTGCTATCAGCCCCAGCAAATACCTGCCACAGTGAGACCTGCTGTGACCCTGAGACAATGCCAGTGAGCTCATTATTAAAAAACACTGTGAGCACTGCAGTTGTGTTTGGTGCTAGTGTGTCCCCAGCTCAATTTTCTGCTGAAGTACCCAAACAATATTAAATATCATTCCACTAGAATAGAGCACTGCATTAGTCTAGCATTTTGTTGTGAAATCACACCCAGTGAGAATACATTTAGTACAGTTTGGCCCTGGAGGGCAGAACAATCAGCAAATGGATTTTACAGCTAGGAGCTCCCTGCATGGAGAAAATCAGAATCCTGGTTCTTTGTCATGCTTCAATGAAGTGAAGCACTGGGATATACAGCGAGCTCAGAAATCATCATAAGAGAGGCAAGAACGAGTATTGTGAGGAGGGAAATGAATAAATGGGCTTTCAGAGCCAGTCCCATTCAAAACAGACATGTTAATACATGTTTGTATTAATCTTTGACAACTACTTTTGTCCTTGCAACCGAAAAAATGAATGTATGGCTTTCCACTAATTAGGCTGGAGTGTTTTTTCAGCAAAAGGGTGTAACAAAAAAAAAAAAATCTTTTAATTGCATGGCTTGAAAATGGTGATGATTCTGAATGTTAATTTCAAATTATTACATATTATAATCTCTTAGCCTTTCCGACTACATTATTTCCCAAGATAGTAAATCTATAAAGTAACTGTGTAAGAACTGGGACCTGATTATTCAAAACTTTCCAGTTGTTTCACAATTTTTTGATAGGCTTAACAATCTAAGGATGGAAATACCATTTCAGGCTGACAATATACACAGCCACCGTGATCACAGCACCTGACAGATCTGGCCATCTGAATTAATCTTTGGCCTGGAAATGTCAATATTTGACTCTTCTCTAGTTTTTCCTTTAGTCTCATGGGTCACATGGGAGATCACTTCAGAAGCATTACAATTGCAAAGTTGTTCTGACATCAACTTAGCTTTTAATCATGGTAACGTAAGACTTAGATTTTGAAGTTGCACCTATTTTGAGCCACTTTGCTGAAAGCTTAGGACCCAGTGAAACCAACTTTTCTGAAAATCATTGGGCTAAATAAGTATTGCTGTAAATATGGACAGGAACTGAGTTGAAAATAGATGTGAGATAAGCAATCTTGACCTAATCTAACATTCAGAGGGCAAGGAAGTGGAAGAGGAAATGAGCTGCACCGGGTGCAGTTTTTTGGCCCTTATTTGTACTTATGAATACTGTGTTTTCATTGCTCATTTACACACAACACTGCTCACTTCAGAGCCTGAAGAAGCAGAAGAGCTTGATCCCCACCTAAGATACTTATTTCATACACACATGCTAAGTGCAAAATCAGCTCTAGTCACACCATCCTTCTATTGTATTTGGTTTTGACCAACTCAGACCAAATATACAGCTCAAAATACTATTTGGAATCACCACTGAAGAGGCTCAACATTTGAGGCTAAATTTTGCTCCACTGAAAACTTTCAAAGTTCATACTGCTGGAGTTATCCTGGGGAGACACTGTACAGACCTATTTCCCATTTTATGAAATATCTAAAGAACAAAGGAGGCAATTTGAAATAAACTGAGATAAGGAACCACATACAAATAAACAAGTGTCTTATTATTTCTAAGGAAATAACAGTAGCAATGAACACAAACTAGAATGTACTTTTCCCCACAGGTCACAAAAGAGAAAAAAAAAGACACCTTAGAAAAAGGTAATATTTCAGTATAGCGCCTTTAAATGTATTCTATATTCTATTTTGTCTGTTAAATTGTACAGTAAATACACTTGATTTTAACTTTCCTTAATGAGATTATATTGACCAGGGGTGAGGGAAGCAGTAAGAATTGTCCTTTTTTGCATGTGTGCACTCTGGTCACAGGTAAGGCATGTGACCTGTTTATTGTACAAGACTACATGAGTCATACTAAGTGGAAATGGATTTAGATGTGGTCTCTGCTCCTAAAGGTAGGGTTAATTACACCAATACTAAGTCTGCAACATAGCCTTCCCCAGAACTGGCCTCAAATCACAGGAAACAGAGACAGCTGGAACGAGGAGTGAACTTTCCGCTATCTGGTATAGCCAAACTCCAAGCAAAGCTTTTTGCTCATTCACATGGAACAACTTGTGTGTTGAGCAACAGGGCATGAGCTCACATGGGAATTCATCCCTGGAGTACAATCCCAAAGGTCTCTGCTCCACACTTGTCATTTCGTCTTACCAAGTCTGCAGAAAGCAAACACCTTTACAAGGCAATGGTAAGTTAAATTCACTTCCACCAAATGCTAAACCTTTCATCATAGTCAGGTGGAAATGGACTGCTAATCCTAAGACCAGGTTTGCTTTTATAACTGTGGTGAAACTTGCATGGAAAAGATTATGCTCATGCATTTTATGCAAACTATTACAAATGATCAGAAAAAAGCCTTTTTACTGACATCCTGAAGACTCTTTGGAAATACACATAATACAACAATAAAAGTGGCTACCGTCCATTATGTATTTCCAGCTGAACGCAATAAAATTCCAGAAATACATATTCACTGGTAGTACATTACAATAACATGGCTAAAACCAATTTCTTACACTGTGTTCTTGCTATGCTACTTTTGCATATACCCGAGCTATTGTACAGCTCAGCTGTTCAAATTTCTTTTTCTAAACTGATGTCTTAACTGTGGTGGCATTAAGCAATAACAATGTGAGATGCAAGTCTTCTCTGCATGTAAAAGTGCTAAGAGTGGTAGGTCGTTTTCCCTGTTTCCTCAGCTCTGCATTTTATAAAAGGAGAAAACACTTCTCACACCATCAAGGCAAACAAGGCATGCCACATGAGCTTCCCTCCGTCAGAACTGGTTAGGAGTGCTGCAGCAACTCCCCCAGCAGCTGGGCACAGAGGGGCTTGTCAAAACAGCAACGACTTCTTCAGACCTGGCTTTTAGGATTTACTTTGATGTGGAAAACTATCACTCAGCAGGCACTGAACAGATTAATTCACAACACTGGCACTTCATGTGTATTAAAAAGGTAGATGCAATTATATTTTCGTATAGGTCAGCATTGTTTATCTAATGTATACCTTCTTTGCAGAAGATCTAAAGATGACTTTTATTTTTTTATCTGTTTTTCTGGTGTCAATCCAAAATAGAGTTGCCTTTCTTCTAAGTACTGTACAATAGGACTGTTTGCAAAGTAAGTGTAAAACACGTAAGGTGTAATTTTTTAAAAGTTTTTTTTTTCAGATTATATAACACCATCAAAGCATTTGCCATTCTACACAATAATAATAAGAAACAATTATGAGAAAATCCACTTATAAATACTTGCTATTTTTGTACAATACATATAATCTTTGGAACATGTCATTAAGACATTTGTTTGAACCTCTCAAGACTTTATTCTTCTGTCTTTCAGATTCCAAGTAAGCCACAAAGCTGCAATCTGCAAGCATCTGACAGAGGAAACTAACTCCACTGAAAACTAAGCAAGTATTTGGTGCTTACGTGGGAGAACGTTGAATACCTAAATCTTGGTTATACCTCTCAAATAACGTTCACCTAAAATATTTTGCTAGCCTAAGGGCTTGTAACAATTCAACTAAACTAACACCAGAAAAGATCCTACTAGTTCACACTGAATGGAGCAAATGCAGGATTGTGTTCATAACACACAGAGAGGTTTCACAACAGGCTGTTTTCCACACAGCTTTCAACAAAATTCTACAAACTTAAAACTTAGAAGATCACTCCTCAATAACATGTAAAGGTAAAAACCTAAATCATGAAGTTCATTTATCAATGGAGAAATACCTCAAATTTATCACTACTTGTCCTATTAGAGACCTGTAGAACAGTCAGTGCTTGTCAAATATGTTCACCTGCCACATGAACACTGAGAGCTTTCAAGAGACTACAAAGATGAGTAATAGTCACAGCACAATATTAAAAATATGAAACTGGCAAGAAATGTTCGCCTTGCATTCACAGGTCACTCCCTGCTACCTAATGTATACAGGCCAAAAGAATTATCTATAAAGATTAGGAAATCCAGCCAAATGGATGTGTAGTCTCTGCAATGTTCTTGAATCAGTCCTTGACATAGATTATGTGAAAAGACTCATAGTGTTCTGTGAATGGTTAAATTCTAAAGTCTTGGTTAATCTGTTGAATTATGACTAGAAGCTCTCCATTTTGTATTTTTGAACAAAGCTCACAGAAGAAACATAAAAAAGAACAAAGCAGACAAATGACAACTCATTTTATCCATATTCATACTTTTTGCTATATTTTTACACTGCATGCCTAGTTCTTATATAGTAAATGAGTAATTTTCATCCAAAACAAGAAAAAGGGACATAAGAGAGCAAAGGTCCAAGCTCAAAAGCCAAATCTATACTCTTTTGCAAACTAAGCTCTGTTGTTAGGAAAGTATTATTCTACAAACCAGTGAAGTATTCTTTTAACTTTTTCTTCTTTGCATATTTTACCTTTAGGAAAACAGTAAAGTGCCAGTATTTGGGATCCACTGGGCTTGCTAGAGTTGTTTACAGTCAACTTCATATTTTTACTGTTAGCAGTTCACCAGTTCAGCTGATGTAAAAAACAACCCAAAAACTAAAGACAGAATGGGAAACTGAAAAAATTAAATGAACATTACCAAACCTTAACCTGTACATAGAACTATGACATACTGAGAGTTCACTGGTCAGTGAACATGAACTGGAGGTATTGTCATTTTCTGGCAGCCAGCTTATTGTTCTGTGTTTGTGCATAAAAATCAGTGCCCATAAGCCTTCCAAATACATGGAAGAGAAAATTAAACTCAAGCCTGCTATTTAATTCCCAATGGTATCTGAGTGACATCTATCACCCCGAAATCTGACTCACACCCTTCTGATTTGAAGAACATTACTTCTAATGTGTTAAATCACACTACTATAACTGATGTAAGCTTTGCCAGATGCAATAAAATTCTGCAAGCATCATATCATAATTTTGTGAGGCAGAAAGTAGTTTTGGGTATTCTGAAAGAGAAAAGATAACTTTAGCAAGCTGCATTCACTCCCTTGGCCAAATGCAAAAGTTTTTTAACATGCTTAAAATGTTGTTCTTACCCAATTTATCAATTGATGCTTTGTATTCTCTTAAGTCTACTACTATTTGACAGACTGCAGTTCAGTGCTCTTTGTTCTTAATGTACTAGGGGGAAGTAATGCGAGTCTCTTTATTCAACTGCTTTATAACACCAAGTAAACTCTGAACAGCAGCTAAATCAGTGTCTTAATCTAATCACCTCCATCACATGAATGGGAACAGACAAGCACACAAGTGTCTTTCAGGTGCTGAGCTTCACTTGGAGTTCTTCAGTGAAGAAACCTCATAATGAAGTTTTTACCAATTCATTATTGGAATAATTCATGGGGACCATCTGTCCAAACAACTCTGTAGCTAAGTAATTTGAGTATGGTCTTAGAGGAGTAGAACACTCCTCTGAGGATGGTAGTCCATCCATATTTTGACACCATTGATTTTTTTTCTTTTATATCACTGTATAATTAGCAACAAATGCTGTGCTTGGATGCATCACACTGCTCTAGCACGTGTTTAAAATACTGCATGTATCAAAACTCCTTCCCAGTTGCTTTCTCCCACCCATGAATTGCATGAAACCTTCCACTTGCTGTTTTTGTTTAGTAAACATAAGCCCATTAGAGGCCAAGTTCCATGTATTTGTATTTGTCCCTACTTCTTTAATAATCCCCCAATCATTTGTAAGCAGAAGTGAGTGTGCAAATGTGGACCATCTCTAAGTAAACAAAGGCCTCTTAGAGCTCAGAAATTTCAGAAAAGTACAGAGATTTACTGTCAAGAAAATTAAAACAAGAGCAAAGTCCTTTTCTGCCATATATCAGGCTGAACAGTGAAGTGAAATGAAATTAAATGAAATTTCACTCTCAATGAAATGAGTAGAAAATAAACCATAATGTTAACACATAATACTGCAAATCCCTCATAATGGGCAAGAGCTCTAGAGCTCTACATGCTGTCACAGAGTAAAAACAGGTTTCCACTCTTGAATCCATGAGTCCATACAGAGTGATTTCTTCAGTTCATGCTGCCTCCTGTCTTTCCCTAAAATTCTGATATATGACTGCATTTTTCCATTCAGTCAAGCTACTAGGCAAATGATGTTCTGAAAAGCTGCTCTATATATATATACAATTTATATTAATGAAAATTAATTACAGCATCCCAATATAACATTGCTTGTAATCTCAAGAGTTTTCATGGTTACCGGATCAAAGAGTTGTAGACTTTATTACTTCAACATTTAAAAAACATCCAGTGCATGTCTCATAGAGATAGTAAATAATCAGTTGAGGTTGTTTCATTTGTTTGATTATCTGTGAGAGAGAAACTACAGATTTTTCTCGCTGTTCTGCCTGTATACTGCAGATCAGAAGTCCATCACCAAAAAGAACAAGCTTTGGCCCTTTCACTGAGATGTTCAACAAAGACATCAAGTAACTGAACTGGTGACAGCATTCTGCAAAAGTAATACAAAGAACAAAAGCTAAAATAAATTCTAGCTGCCACCTTTCTGCTGATCTCTGCTGACCTGAATAGCTAATCTAGACAGATGGCACTGCAGGTAGAAACCATTTAGCTTCATACCACAGATTTCTATATAAATCTACTTAACATGAAGTAAATCACTGAGGAATTTACTCTTTGTACAACAGCACTCCTTTTCCTTCTAGTTTAATTAGGCAAGGAAATTAAATACTGTGCAATGCAGACAATGACTCCCCTACAGTAGTGTAAAAGAATGGCCTGAACACAGAACTGCTTAACCTCTTGGGTAATGGACAGCCAATCTCAATTAAAAGTAAGGAGTTGGTTAGCATCTCAAAAAGCAGAAATAGCTCCCACATTTGCTGGACTACATCCTCCTGGTGATGTACATGTTATTCTAGTATCATTTGTCCACCCCCATCTCTGCTGCTGTCAACACTGATGATGAATGCCCAGCATGGTGCTGTACTGCTTAGCTAGAACAGAGATTCGAGCTGCTGCTGTCCATCATCTGTTCCCTCTCCACCTACAAACTCAGAAGTGAAGGAAAGAAACTCCCTGCCAGCATCCATTTTCAGACTTCAGAGGAATGAAATCTGAAAATATCCAAAGCAGCTATGGTGCTTCTTTCTGCCCTGACTTTTGTCTTCTGTATCGTCCAACTTCTGAGGGTTTTCTTTCTGCCACAGCTGGGAGTTACCCAGTCCTCTATGGGACGCTGGAGGTGAAAAAGGGAATAAATACACTAGTTCATAAAACCCTGTGTGACAGAGGCACTTGAAACCTTAATTAAACCAAAAACATGTCGGTAAAGGCCTGAGCTGTAGCCAGGCCAAAAACTCCTCTAGTTTCAATCTGTTCTCTGAAAACACATAAAGGAGCAGAGTGACTCTGTGACCATCAATATACAGGAGCTTGGAACACTGATCATGCATGTAACACAAGAATATCAGGTGCCTTTTCCAAGACTCATGTATCAAGGAGCACAGGAAGTTGTGGGTTACAAGGAGCCTCATGCACACCTTTCCCATTGCATGTAATCTGACTGCAAGGCAACGAGTTTATCCCAAATGAGCCTTCCTTGAGCTCTCCCTGCTAGGCAACCACGGCTGCATGGTGATGATTTCCTCTTGAATTGGGGCACCTCCTGAGTTTGGTCCTACAGGCAGAGACCTGTTATCCATGGCAAATTAGTGGTAAATGGTAAGTGACCGATATCACACATGACCTTGTAATATAGTAACTTTCATTTGTGCCTTGAATCATAGTTCAAATGCTTGTGCTGTGCAGTAAAAGGGAACTTTGCCATTGAGCTGCACTCCTACAACAGCACATTAAAACCACTTTTTCTAATACCTCTGACTGTGATGTTTTCAGCAATTTAAGTCACCCCTACGCAACACTTCAATTCTCTCCTTCTACCTGCAGGCCTTATGGGAAGCACTGTTCAAGCATTTCTGTAAGACACAACTGCAATTGGAGGAAGTACATTGCCTTAATGCTGGGGGTCACACCAGTTCCAGAGCTGAAAGGTCAGCACAGCAACATCAGCACAAGATGAATAAACAATGCAGGGTACTTATATAATGAGCTCTGCCTCTTCTGAACTTCAAATATGAACTCAGGTTGTACAGTCCTACCAAAAAAACCTCTCCACAACATTACCACTAAGTTACTGCCTTACATGAACGTTGGCTGTGATTTACATCCACTGGGTGAGGGGGTGAGGTCTTCTCTGCATTAGGGGTACATTGCATATGTTTCCCAGAAAAACATAATCATCATCTGTAAAATGGAAGATTGCCTGCACACTCCTAAAGATCCTCAATGAATCATCCAAACTGAGCAGCCCACAAGTCCATGGCCAGAGGACACATATGCAAACCTCTGCCTTAGTGCTTCCACCGAGGTTCAGGAGAACCATGCTGATGTGGCTGGATGTGTGGCTTTGAATGACACAGTATCTGATTCCAAACACTGGAGAATATCTAACCTCTCATCCTTATACTCCCGAGTCTAATGCCCCCAAAGCAAACTTTTTTCAGGAAACAGATTCTCTAGTTTTATCTTTTGGTATCCTTGTAGAGCAAGAGGAAGCAAAGTGAAGTACAACTCATCTCTCTCCAGCTCTGTGCATGGCTACTGTAACCAATACAGAGCAAACATGACACAAGCCAACCCACACAGCCCTATATATAGAATATTTCTGCAAAAAGCCAAGATATATCTGTATGAGCAGGTCCAGTTTAATGAGATGAGACATGAATAAAGAGCATAAGATTCTAGCTGCACCCCAATACTCTGTTATATATGCATTAGAATTGTGAAAGTTTTCTTTTCATACTGCAACTGCTGCAGAGGTTAGAGGAAACTGTTTCATTATTCAGATAACTTCTGACTCAGGTCAGGAACTTCCTCATCTCCAAATGAGAAATAACTCCAGCTAATGTTCAAAGATTCTGCAAAATCCTTTTACTTCTGAAAATTGGAGAACTGTAATAACTGCTTTTCTTTACTAAAACAAGAAAAAGAAGAATGCAGAAAATGGCAATCTTTTAGCCTGTCTGATGGAATGAGAAGAACTGTATTACTGGCATTAGTTCCACAATTAGGATCGAATTAATCAATGCTTGAGTCACAAAAAGCACAATTCTTCTCAATAAGTGATAACAAAATAAAAATTAAAATCATTACAAACAGCTTGAACAATGTTCTGTGAAATCAGCACTAAGGCTAAAAGGTAAAATGACAACACTTTCTGATCAGAAAAATTTTAATATTAATTTTTCTCCTATTTTCTTATTATTTAAAAACTATAGGGATAGGGGAAGACAAACCCTTGCTGATAATAATAAAAAAAAGACAGATCTCTTCTGCCACTTATCAAATCAAATTAATTCTATGCTCTAAAATATATTTCAGCTATGAATACTGAGCTGCTGTCATACACATCTCTCGAACAAGCATGCTTGAGACATTCTGACAAAACCACTTCTCACATACATAAGCCATCTGAACGTATTTGGACCAGTTCAGACTGTGCTGCTAAGATCACCACTATTGTAAAATCTGGAAACACCTGCGTAGAAAACATCATCAAGTAATTTCAACTATCAGATTCATCCCCAGCAGTATTTTGACAGTCAGCATCAAATATTTTTAGCTGAAGCTATCTTAAAAATCACAGGTAATACTGCATTTTAAGAATTTATAAGTACACAGAGAATCTTCAATAAAGAACCAGGCCTTTATCAGTAAGAGTATTTGAAAAAATGCCAAGTAACTTAAAAATTAGAATGCCCTCATGTTCCCTGAGAGCTCTCCTATCCCTTACAAGTTCACCATCACCGTTGCATTGAGTTTACTGAAGCCCTGCATTGTTTTGCTCCCAGCTAAAGATGAATAATTAAATAGGAAAAAAGCCCCAGTGAACAAATATGCAACACCTAGGAGTGAAGTTGCTCAACTAGCAATTATTAAAATACCCAGAGAAAGGCATTTTGTTAAATATTGTTATACAGCAGAGAAAGATAACAGGGTTTTATAGAGAAGACTCCTTACCAGCCTGTTTGCCTTGGTTGTAATCTCTTATATGGGTGTAAATGAGAGTCACTACTAAAATCTGCCACGAAAGTGCCATAACAAATAATGCTGGTGACTCCATAATGGGATATTTCACTCCCTGAAAGTCTTATGCTGCTTGCATCAAGTTCTAGCTATTTCTGGTGTTTCAGCATTTTCTGCAACACTCAGAGAAAATAAAAATTTAAAAAGGAGAAAACACTAAGTACTTCATAAATAACCACAGTAATTTTTTTCTTCCTTAAAACTGTTTTTTTTTATTTTCAGAAATACATCTGTGGCAGGTTTGTACGTCTAACCTCTCAGCTTCCTTAAAAAGTATCTTATAAAGAGGAAGTTCTCTGCTAATACATAGACCTTTCTGGAAGAGCATAAACTAATTCTCTGTAACTGAGAAATCGGTAAAATTTGCTAATGGTAGGCATATCTCCTGCATACAATAGGCTAAAGACAGACTAAGTCCAGGAGTAAGGGAAACTAAATTAAAAGAAATATCCAAGGGAATAACTTGATGAATAATAAAGCATGAGAATAATACATTAGCACCATCACTAATGTTAGAGCATATTACCAGTGATTGGCCATAATATGGTGCTATATTAGTTAAAATTATTGTGGGTTCAGAGCTAAAACTCAGTAATTCTTACCATTAGGCTAAAACCCAATAATTTGAATTTAAATTCACATCTGTCAAGCTCCTTTTTCTTTCAGCCTCCTCAATTCTGAACCATTAAGTGATGTAGCTATTTCCCCAAGCAATTGAATCAGTGACAACTGGTATGCATTCTTCTTATCAGAAGATTCTGCAGAACCTCCTCTGTGATTTAGTTCCATTTCTAGTGCCAAGAGTCTTAATAGTCTCACAAGAAGAGTATGACTCATCTCTGTACGTGAAATGAGTAACTTAGAAGAGAGTGGGGAATCCCAAGCCCCAAAAATGGATTAGCAAACATCAGATTGGCAAATTGAGATAGGCACTGGTCTCTAGACTGGATTAAAAATATACATACTAGCATGCAAAAATGGAGCCAGAAGGAACCTTCTGAACAAGCCCCAGCAGTTCTGATACTAACAAATGCCATGATGTTACTCTGAAATCCTCAGTAAATGTGTATTAGTCTAAGTTTCCAAACAGCTGCAGTACAAAAATCACTTCAAAATTCAGTTATGCAATTTATCAACATCAAAAGAGGATGGTAAAATTTCTGCTGGCCTACCTGCAGGCAGTCTGAAATTTCTCCCCATGTTTAAATGCTGGCCTTTTCCTGTGATCCCAGGCAAGAAGGATTTTCTGAGTGTACACTACAACATAAGGGAACCTGGTCTGGACAGGTGTGCCCACATCTATAGCAAAACATTCCTCCCCTCCCACTGAAGCAGGAAAAGGACAGGGAGACTCCTCCCTCCATCATTCCTTTGGTAGGAGACATGGCAGATCCACAATTCAGAATGAAATTCAGAAATGAGAACCACAATGCTCCCTGAAGTCAAAACCCCTTCCTTATCCTGCAGTTTCTGCAGAGAGAGAGGGATTTGTAACTGCACCACTTAATCTTGAGCTCCTGCTGCAAGAATCCCTGCCAAACTTAATTTGTCTGTTTGGTATGAAATGTATAAATGATACAGTAACAGTTACTGAAACAGCTGTGACTGAACCATCAGCTACAGTAAACACCACTTAGAAAGCCCCAATCAAAACAACTTGATAATACCACAAGATTTGGGAACTGCAAACACAGAAATAGATTTGCACAATCTGCCGCTCTCTGGATCCTTCAAAATCATCCAGAGATGGAAGAGTGGTGGGGAAAAGCAAAAAACGTGGCAGGGAAAGAAATTCCTTTCCTTTGCCTTACTTTTTCCCTCATAGACCTCTCAGTTGTGGAATGGAGATTGGATAGTGATAACCTCTCCTCAAGCTCCTCACATGCAGTCTGACCTCTCAAAAACTCCTGCCTGCTCACTGCATACTTGACAACACACCAGCCACTTCCTCCAGTTTTGTGAAGAACAGCCTACAGTTTCTTATGAAAACAAGAGGCCAGGTAACATGTGCAAATCAATTTTGGACATGACTCAGAAGCCAAAAAAAGCACAAACCTTTCTCTACTGACTATGTTTTATTGGTCATGGAAGTACAAAAACCAAGGAGGAGTCCTGTCATGTTGTTTCCACCAGATGCAAAATATAGATTCCAGGACTAATTTTGTTCAGAAGTACTTCCTTCTGATATTTTGTATATAGATTGCCACTGTTTTTCATCACCTAGATCTAGCTACTCGTTGCTTTTAGATAAAGAAACAGCAAATTAGAGAATATATAACAAATACTCCACTTGCAAGTGAATTGATAACACAGCTCAGTTGTCACTGAAGTTACTCTGTTCCTGTAATAAGGTTGTGAATTTTGTGACTGTACACTTAACATAATTAATCTAAAAAATGTTTTCAAACTATCACTATAACACATAGTGGAATTCATAGAATGAGAATTCTATAGGTCTTAAACCACTTACACGTTCACAGATTTTGTGGCAGGGAAAAAGCACAAAGAGAAATTGCACCGGGCAAAACACACCTAAACGAATGCAAAAGTCTATCTAGAATTCATAAGTTTCAAAATAAATTTTACTTCTGCAAAAAACAGTTTTTACTTCCTCAGTCCTTCACACCTAGAAGTTTGAAACTTTTCATTTATCTGAGCCCAACTGCACAGGTATCCTTTTTGAATATATTTGATCTGCAAACAGAGGCTTACATAAGTAATTTTAGCTATACTCATCTCAAACTGTCCATCTCCAATCTACTGCTAGATTTACAGCAGGACTAATATCTGGAAGCACCTAAAAAATAACGGTTGTCAAATAATGTCTTCCTATCTGCCACCTTTAACACTACAAATTTACCTGTAATGCATAAAATTAATTTTCTGTGTTGTCATGTAGGTGCCCAAGTTTTTTTTAAAGGACACGTACAGGGTACACACATACAGACACAGGAACACCTTGCACTGCTAGCTTTAACACAAGAGAGATAATTTCTTGAGGGTATTATGTTTATTTAGCTAAGTGAGGATACAGAAGTTTAATCATAACACCTGTATGTGGAACAGCTGCTGTTTACCTAGAGAATAATGTATTTCCCTCAGAAGATCAGTATGATCAAAAAAGCGTGTCTGCAACAAAAAACAAGAATTTCTGGAAAAAAGGCTATTTTTCCCATACACACAAGACACTCACAAGAAAGAAAGACTTGAATTTTAATTCTGAATTTACCAGTCTGTCTCCTCTGCTGTGAAGCTGGTTAATCTTTCCAGCAATTTTCTGGAAAAACACGTTGATTCACTTAGAGAATGCGTTCAGTTGTAAAATTTTTGACAACATCCACACTAGCATACAAAACCAGACCAAAATGCTTCTATCACTCTTTGTCCATTACTATTAACCACAGAATCCTTCCTTATTTTTCCCTCTCCCCTATTATAGGAGAGCTGTATTGTTTTCCCAAAGCATTGTCTGCTTTCCTCTTTGCAGCCACAGAGACATGGCACGTGTCATACAGATTCTTTCTCTTCAGAAATAATGCTCTAACTTGCATTACCCTCCAATCAGGTAACTGCCTGGGTCAAATGCCCTGTGTTCAAAAAACTATCAGGTCTCTGTGATCTGAACATCAAATCCCTGGCTGCCTTGATACTCCTCCAAGTGTGGCAAACAGACACAAATATAGTTGTTCTTGGAGGAGATCACTGCAGCTTGCTATCACAGAAAACATCAGGTGAAATGAAGCTATGCTCCAACCTCTGCTCCAGCCATTTCTTTTCCTCTTTTTGTGTGCTGATAAGCAGTACAAGCAGTATTGGACAGGGTAACCCATCATTTCAAAAGGGCAGATCTGCTGCCTTTTTTCCAGAACTAGAAGCTATTTCAGGGGTACCTTCCAAGGGTATTATCATTTAGATGTACTGTGAACTCCACTGAGGGCATTAAGAGGAGTTACAAAGGGGAACAGAGAGAGAAGTCAGGACCCATATCTCAAACTAAAAGAGACTCTTCTGATATGAAGGTGTAAAACATTTCTCTATGTGGAATAAGAACACATAAGGCTGAACAACAGCTCTGTCATGTTCCAATTCCACCAGTCAGCACTACTAAGTCAGAGAAAATTAACAGTAGACTAAAATAGCTTTACATCTTCTTAACATATCCACATATCATACATAATTAATACAGCAGGATCTTATACAAACACCATCATTTTATTAGCATACAGAATTTAGGTAGTAGCAATAACCAAAAAACTCAAATACATCAAAAATCTATGCATACATACAACAAAAGTTCCAGACTTATATTCCCTTTATTTTTCTCAAATCCTAGAAAACACCCTCCCGTTACTTCTGTGCAGAAAATAAAATCTAACAGCCCCAAAGGTGTTCATCCTTTTCTTAATAAGTGTTGCACTGCCCTGATTAAGAGAAAGATGAACATAATTTTGACTGAGAGAAGAAGTGACAAAGAGGAAATGACAGTGAAAGCACCTAAACTACCACAAGTTTATTGAGGGCTTGGAACTATGGAACAAAGTCATAGCAAAATGCAGTAGTTGTAAATAAATTGATAAAGGGAATAGATATTTTAAATAATCAAAACAATGGTCTACAATGAAAATAGCAACAAAAAACAGGTGTAACAAAAAATTTACTCAGTTACTTTGATAACTTTGTATTCAGCTGGGGTTTGACTCTTTACCAAGTCTCCTGGGACAGAATCATCTACTTGCTCAGCCCAAAGAACATAACCTCACAGGCAAACTATAGCACCGCCACTTGCCAAAATTATGAAGAATTGGGTAGATGCTCACAAATCCATCACTATTCAAGCAAACAAAATGGTCAATTACCAACCTAAATTTTACATAAATAACTTTTGTGAAATAGAATTGATCAGTAGCATAGAAATCAGATTAAATTTCTGCAATGATTCCTTGTCCTCCCGTGGGTCCTGGCACAGCCCATGGATTAGTGTCACATCTACATTTTGCCTTCTGCTCTGCACTGTCCTGTCCTTTGCAAATAAATTTTGGACTCTGACCTAATCATTGTTTTACTGTCATCTTTTTTAATTTTTCTTTTCTTTACTTACTCCAGCCCTTTTCATATAAAAGGGTTAGGGAAATACTGTTGTTTTTTTTTTTTTCTGAAGGACTGAAGAACTTTTCTGTAGGAGATCTACTCCATTCCAAAGTCCTAGTGGCATTGATTGAACCTGTGATAGTTCAGAGGTCTAATACTCCATTTGCTGAGCAGTCTGAAAGACTGAATAAGTCTGCCAGAGTGCAGTCTAAAACTAATCTGAAACACAGTCTAAGACTAATCTGAAGCAGAAGCTGGCTTAAAGATGCCTGACACATTAACAATTTTTTTACCAACTTCCAGTGCATGAAGTTGAAGTAGTTGTAAAAAGGCAGAAGAAAGAGACTGGCAAAAAATAAAATGTGTCTTCAGGAGCCACTCTGAGGAAAAATTTAATTTTTTCACATAATTGGGTTCTCAACAAAATATTATGCTAACCAGAATTATATCTATTAAAGGATTCTCCCAGAACATAAAGACTTTTCCTGGACAACATTTAGACTTCTTCCATCTCAAACAAACCAAGCTCACTCAGCCATAATGTCTAATCATCATGTACAGATGGAAAAGGGAAAGAGGATCCACCATCACAAAAGAGACACAGAATTTTGTGCTCCTGCAAACACTATTCAAAAGCTGCACATCACTATTATTATTTTGAGTGTTGATGGTATTGGGGGTTTTTTTGGATAGAATAAAGTTCTTATGGATGATGCTAAAATAAACACTATCCTAGTGTTAATGGGAAAAGCCTACAATGAAACTGCATCTCATTCCTAATCCACAGCATATCAAAAAGTGTGATTATAATGTGAAATAGATTTAAAAGCCCAAATAGAATATGACATTTTATTGAGGCAGGTATGATAGATCCTCATGGCTCTGCCCTGTTTCAGAGAATAGCTGACATGGGAGTAACAGTGAGGCAGATCCAGACTCAGAGCCTTGCAAATACACAGGAAGGCACCGCTCTGACATTCATTCCTCTCAACAGCTGCAGACAGCAAAATTGTGGAATAACACACGTTAAGTTCATGATTCAAAGAATTCTTCTTTTTCTGTACCCAGACGTAATACATGATCTGAATGGGTCAGGGGCAATAATTTTGTTGGGATTTCTGAACTTAGATTTCCAGTCATTTCTGCAGACCATTAAAGGTGATAGGAACAGGGGGTCTCTAATGTCTCTAATTTTTATATTTACCAAATAAACTTCCAACTTTAATCTTAAAAAAATTAGTATACTCTGAGCATGAAATTCTTAAAAAAGACAGGAGCTGGGATAAAAATTTAGTATACAGTTCAGCAATTAACTGTTGATCTACAGGATGACAAATACTGACAGATCTTTGTAATGTGAGATAATTCCAGTTTTAATTGATAATATCACATTTTAATGCATAAAGTTTCATGTATCTGAGCTCTAGAAAAGATCATCATGTACTTTTACATATTCACATATCAGTGTGGCTTATATTACATCTAAAGCAACACTCGAAGGATAAAATGAAGAACATCTTTAGAATTACAAAATGTTTTGCTAAAAACAGAATTGCAAATTTTATGAGCCAAAGGCTAGAATAACTTGGTTAAATCACACTGTTGACACCAATTTAGATATAGGGATGTTCATATATATCTCCTCTCAATGCTGAGATCAAAAATTGAAGACATTAATAACCATGGAAATATTTACTCACTCAGGGGCTACTCTAAACCACATTTCTATCCTCTATATTGTCATGTTATGAGCATGGTGGAGTACCAATAGGAGCAATAACACTGATAGGACCATTACAACAATCTGTGTACCAATCTAACACAAAATTTCCTGCAATCAGAAAAAACTGTGGATTAATCTACAGTTACTATCTAAACAAATAAGCAGTATCCAATCAACATTTCAGTGTTGACTGAATTGTTATGAACACAATGCAATTCACATGTACTGTATATGCAAACTTGCTTCTTTGTTGTTTTATTTACTAAAAACCTAGTAGGAAATATCATCTTTCTCTTTGCATTACACAGGTACATTTAATATGCACAAAAGAAAAAAGTTAAAAATAAAAACTCTAGTCTTTAATTAATAATCTAGAAAAAATATATTAATAGTTCTCACTTATTATGACTACTTTCAAAATTCTGAAATTATGTGTTCTGGATTTTCCAGAAGAAGAGTTTTTTCTTGTTCTGTATGTGCATGATTAACTCAGCCTTGCACCTGGGTCTGTCCTATTTAACTGTTATGAAGAGAAGAAAGAATGCTATATTATTCACTAGATTTACAGTTAAAACTTAACTGATTGTGTTGTCAGTGATGACAAGTGCCCCAGTGGCCAGAATCGACTGCAGATCTATTTACCTGTACTAGATTTTGTTACCTTTTAACCTTTTTCCTTGCAGCACAAGACTTTAATTAATTTGGAAAGCACCTTGCAGTCATATATAGTCTCCATGGAAACTTTTGTTCAATCCTTTGACCCATTTATGTAAGACAGTACAGGCTACCAACTGACAGCATTTTTTAAAATACATCTAATTAAAAAGGATCTTTGAAGGCTTGATTGAATGATCCAATTAGGAGTCAGACTTACTCTATTACTTTCATGGTGGCACAGAACCTCATTTCTGTTTTCCCCTGTAGCCCAAGAAGGACTTGCTAGTCTCTTCTATATGGCAGGAGCCATCTCTGCCTACTTTTATTCTTGGGCTTCTTAGAAAGTTGTATTTATTAACAGCAGATGAACTCAGCTGGAATTCAGAAGGCCACAGGTGGCTAACTGCAAGTCCTAAGCAGTTCTTTAATATTTCAAAATATTGGCTTCCAAGTCACATCCCAAAGCTATACAGGAGCAGCAAAATAATCAGAAATCTCAGGAGCAAGTAAAATCACACCAACATAGCTCTGAAGGCTGGCATCATCAGAGAGTGCTAAGATCCAGTTATGTGCCTCACATTCACAGTGAGAGCTTTGGGGAGCCTTTAACAACTGCCCAAGAACAGCTCCCAAAACTCCAACACGTGAAGATGAAGATTCTGGCATGGGGCTCGTGGGGTTGAGGAGGCCTGCACATGTCTGCTACATACACACCATAAATTTCAACTACAGTGATTGTGATGGTTATTTAACATGTATTATAAAGCAATCTATTAGCAGTTACATTGGCTTTTTCCCCACAAAAGGAGACATCTTTATGTCAACTCCTGAAGGTTCTTTTGAGTTTGGTAGGGTGTGGGAACTCAGAAAATATTTTTAAGCTCTCATCAAACAGAAGAAATAATTATTATTACTAGACACCCTATAGTTCTGGCAATGAAACACTAAATAATTTATTGTAAAACATATGGGGACAGGAAAAATCAAAGGCAAAATAAAGAGTGTTCCTTCTGTGCAGGGTCCTCAGACAGAATTATAAATTGAGACCTTGGAGGGCTGCGTTAAAAGGAACTAACACTATGCAGGGCAGAAATGGATTTTCTTAGGTAGTTTCCATATAATGGGCTTGGTAGCTTTGAGAAATGCCTTTCCCTAATGGTCATCCTATTGATGTAGAGCCCAAAGACAATTTTTCTAATTAAGCAATAAATTACAGCTGAAGCAAAGCCTGGTAACTCACTATTAGTTCTGTGCAGAGCACTGAAACTTCAGATTGCTAAGGACTCAGCAAGCCTCTTACCTAACTTTACTCATTAATTCTTGCTTCTCCACCTAGTTTTTCTTACGGCTCTGAGATCAAAACACTTCCCTCAGACCTCACAATGTCACTCAAAATGTAGGTGGTTTTGGCTTGCAGATTATAATTACCACAACAATTTGAACAGCTCCTTACCTCTCCTACTCTTCCTTCATTTTCCCCCATGAAATTGAAAGAGCCTTATTACTGTTTTTTTCTCTGTGGTGGTCTTTTTTTATTTGTATTTCTTTTAAATTCTGGTGTTTTCTTCCTTCTGAGGGGCTGGAGAAAGGCACTGCTGATACACTATCTTTCTTTGTACTCAACAACTTGTAAGATATGACAACGTTTGATTCCTCACAGATCACTGGGAGGCAGCCAAAGGGCATATTCCAGATAATCAGGCTGGCAGCACATACTATGTAAAGATAAACCTGCTTCATGAGAGCCACAAATAAGCCACAAATATACCTTCAAATTGCTGCAACTGACAGAGGCAAGACCTAAAACTTGCTTCTACACTTTCCATTGAAATGCCGCAGCAATCCTTCCTTCTGCAGTAAATGGGCTAGCAGATAATTTTATACAACTTCATCTTTTTTTCTTTGCATTGTAAGGGCTTCTGAGATGTCTGTATTTAAGGAAGATCTCCCTACCTAATAATACTTAGTGATATCACCAGTGCAGGAAGGTTGATTGAAAGGTGAAAGGAACATCTGTTAAAATAGAAAACTGTGGGATAATCTCTCCTTGGGAAAATTCTTTGCTTAACTTCATGCAACTTGTTTGTAATTTGGATAGAAAACTCATGCCCTCATGATGAAAACATAGTGACTGAAGGTTCTCAACCTCCACAAAAATCTCTAACCTTTTACAAGCTTCCTATGTTTCTAGCTTCAGCAGTTTCTAAAGAAGCTGAATAGAAAAATGACCCCGTATACACAACAGTATTTCATGTCCAATTGGGTCACTTTCCATGACACAGGTTAGGAAGAAACAGCTCATTTGCTACCACATCCTCAGTCTAGTGCAGAGTCTTTATCTACTTCAATTTATTCACATCCACAGGTGTTTGTAGACACAGCGGTCAGATTTGATATAGGCATGCCACTGATTTCTACAGGAACATAACACGGTCACTTCTTTTCTCTCTTTCCTATAAAGTATTGCATTTGTATTTTTCATTAACATGAAACAGCTTAGCCAAATGTTTTTTAGATGTTCAAGCAAATTCAAAGAATAATAATCCAGGTATATTATAAGAATGGTTCTTTTCAGCCTACAGAGTATTTCTGAGAAATGGGACACTCCCCATCCCACCTTCCCAAATGGTCCCCTCTAGCCATGTATATTTGCTCATCTCACACCAACAAACAGTCAGAAAAACCTGTGAAAATCCATTTTAGCTATTACAATCTTAAATACATTTAAGAACTGAGGTATCATCAAGGAATCCTTTTGCATTTTCCCTACTTCTAATTCACAAGCATTTTGTGTGAAATTCCATTAGTATTCAAGTTCCCATTAAAAATTGTAAAAGCTTTTACTAACAGTGAATTGCAAATAACTGAACTTCCACTGTGTCACTGCTAAAGTTATGGAATATCAGAAGATGAGACAAAATACCAGACAATTCTTTGGAAAAAACATTCTCATTCATTCTAAATTACACACAAATTTCAATAGGCATCTTATATAAAAGTAAGGTTTCCAAATCCACAGTCCCACTTATCATTATTTCTGCAAGAAGGTTGCACTCAATTGCATAGCTATTGACAGGAGATGTAATCACAGTTAAGGTGCAAGATTCTAGCCTGAATAAAAGTCAATACAGAAACTTAAAAAATGTATGTAATAGTGTAATGGCTGGTTTTTCAAAATTAAAAATCTAGTCTTTCCTTCTTGAAGCCAAAATTTTCTGTGCTCAGTCTGTATCTTATCTCTTCACTAAAGCATAAATTGCCTGACCTCAAAAGGCAGTATATGCTAGCAAGTTTTTATTACAGGGAGCACATCCCTCTGAGAACACATGAACAAAACAAATTCCCCAAACCTAATCTAAAACATAAAACACCAAGACTGGATAATAGCAAGCCTCTCTTGAAGAATTTGATTTGTGAATATTCACTCACTGAAGAGTGTCAAAGAATACAGTCACTTATTTATTTCAGCTAGGTAATTTCCAGTGTACCAAAGAATGCATGCAATTGACATTTCTGTGCACTAAAATATTGTGGCAAGAATTAAATCCAGCAGACTTCACCAAGGACTCACTGGTGAATTAGAAGGAATTTCAGAAACCAGACTAATCCTCTTCTCTGTCACATAGTCTACCAGATATTTGAAAGCAATGAGCTACGGCCCCATGCGATGCTGCAATAGCATTTAAAGTAATTAAAGAACTATTGACAGCAATCAGATTCATCTAAGGTTCTTTATCTTTCTACATATGATCCTTCACTGGCAGAAAATTAATAGCTGAGGAAGATGTTGCAAACATATGTAAAAATCTGTTTCTTGGTGAGGAGCTCTGCCACATTACATAGCCTTTTACAGAAACACAAAGCTAAAAATAAATGGAAGAATTATACATCTGTTCAGATGTTCAGAAAGTGCTGATTTCTAAAGAGCTTCTAGAACTCCCCAGCAAATTGTGAGAATCCTTGGTGAAGGGATTCCTGCAGTCTAAAGATTTCCTGTCATTTGGCAATAGTAGCTACAAAGCCAAGTAAGATTCTTTTCACATAAAACAACTGAGATGAAAAGTACCCTCAATTTCCAAAACACCCTATTTCTGTAGACTGCTTTCTATTTCATCAAGCTGAAGATACTTCAGGAAATTCTATATTCTGGTTCAACCACGCACTTCAAAGTAAGAGATGAAAGGGGAGAGGTGTACAATGATGAGTTACTTCTCAAACTACATTTCTGCCCATCCTTTAAGTCTGCTGTGATTTATAAAAATACAGCTTGGCATTTCAGGAAGAAAAATGTCTTTCCTCCCTCCCCTGCTATCCAAAACATATATCTTCTATAGAATAGGCTCTGAGTGAAAATTATGACCAGATGTAAGACTGTGCTTCTCTCTGCTACTGAGGGAACTTCTAACAGCAGTGAACCCAGTAACTCAGGGCCTAGGCTTTGCAGGATGTAGCTCAGATGAGTTAGAATTGCTGTAACTCTCCCTTCTGGAAAGAAAACAAGCTTCTTCTGAACAGCCATGCAGGGCAATCTCAATCTATGCCATTCTGAAGGAATTTCCACCAATAGGTACAGAATTAAACACCTATTATATTTTCAATAGATGCCTAAGGGGTGCTTCAAGCAGGCAGACAGAAAATTAGGTTAAACAAGAAATCCAGACAGAGTTTTGCTAGTGGCAGAGGAAGAAAATTCTTCTATCAGTTTCCTGCTCTGCTGCAGATTGTTTACTGACCTGGCAACAGGGCAGGTGAAAAAAAGGTCAATGACCTCCCTTTTCTGCCTTAGACTTCTGGTAACCAATTCTGAAATGTCAGAAGGTAGTTTAAAAATAAAAATTAATTTGTGCTGTCTCAAATGTGTGGTGACAACAAAAAACAACCCTTCAATTTTTATGTTTAAACAACGTTTATGCCACCCCTAGGAATCTGCTTTAAAGGCTGAAGTCAGCAATCAGAAAGCATTTGTATTAACCAACCAATAAAACACTTTCTGAATTGTGGGTTTTTTTGTGATGAATACCACAGTGGTACACAGTAATCTTCCTGGCTATGACACATTCAGCTACACAGCTCACATTAAAAGATAGAAGAAATTAGAAACCCAAAGTGCTGGAACAAATAATTACTTCTGTGCCAAAGCACAAACGCCTAAACTGGCTACCAGTCTGACCTCCAATTTTAAATGGTCAGGTCACAAATTGAACATACTCCCCTCCTTACTCACCTAGATGAGAGACAATTTCTAAGCATTATTTTTAAAGTCTTACTTTGTGTGCTGGATAAGAACATAATTTCAGTGATTTCTTTATAATCTAGAGGTAGATTTTTTTACACAGACTTAGAAAGCCACAGCTGGTGGCAAGAAGAACAAGCTCATGTCAAAGCAGCTTTCAGAGACAGAGCATATGCAGAAGGCAAACATCTGAAATAGAGCCCTGATATGCCAGAGAACTACTGTCCCTTTACAAATACCTGTCACAGGTACTGGAACAACTGACTGCAGATATGTTTTGACCTGTGGCTAATGGAAAGCATTTCCTACTGGCATTTGAGCTATCAGCTGGATCAACCAAGCCTCAAAGGCTCAAATACAAGGACTCCTGCCAGAATTCCTACCAAATGTCTCTTAGTAGTTTTAAATAGACACACTTGATTCTAACAATTCAGCCTATAGGCAATTGTGGAAAACATTCAAATACTTGAAGGTATAGAGGAATAAAATCAAAAGACTGACAATTCAGCATGTCATTGCGGAGTGTTAAGCGTGTCCCTCTTTTATGCTACAGAAGAGGGAATTACTTTATCTGAACTATAATGAAACATGTAGAAATTAGAAATGAATGTCCATTGTGCTAAAATGCAAAAAAATACAATTTGCTTAATAAACTGCTGGCACATTTGAAACTGAGTTTCATTATAATCCCCACTGAAGACTCTTTCAGGCACAGTTTCACCATTTTAGTACCTTTAATGCAAATCCTTCAAGTATTGTAGTGTTCCCTCACCAGAGCAGACATTTTCAAGGAGCATCTGAAATGCAGAAATTCTGACAGAGAAGGCAGACACTACCATGGTGGAAGCACAGATATATACAGGATCACAATGGGTGTGAGGTTTTAGCATTTAATGACCCTGCAATGCACTTAACACTGGTACTAAAAGCAGAAGAATCTCTTCTCTGTGTGTTCATTCAGCTGAGAGGCATGCCTCATGATGTGGGATCCTTCCTTTGTGCTTTGCTCTGACACATCAGGAGATCAGCTCCCAGCACAGCCACCAGGCACTCCAGATCTGTTTTCTGTGGCTGCAACACTCCCCACATCGACACTGTCAGTGTCCAGCTGCAGAAAGAGGTTTTCCTTTTAAACAGAGACAGGGCACTCATGCCATTCAGATGACCCCTGTGAAAGCCAGCCAGCTCCCATGGCTCACCTTTGCCAACAGAGCCCTGAGCACCTTTCTATTAAGCCTGCTGACAGGGAAGCTGGAGGGCCTTAGCAACAAAGCAGTAGCAAATAAAAGCCCTGAGCACTGATCTGCTCAGCAGACACCAAAAAGGGCTGTACAGCCTGCTGGGCTTGAAGGTAGAAATAGTAGCTGAGGTGTTGCCACTTCATCTTTTGATGCCCTCTCTCTAATCATCTCAGGGAATTCTTACTCCCCTAAGAATTCTCAGCTCAAAATCACACTTCTGGGTTTTGTTGTTTTTTCTCCAACAAATGAAAGACACTTTGCAGGATTCTGGAAAAATCAAATGTATGTTTTAATGCATTCATTTTTCTGGAACCCTACTGCTCTTTAAGATAGAAGCAATGATTTACTATGTGTGTTTTGGGGCTATTCCTTAAAGGAACAGCCAAACACAAGTAACACTTTTGAAACAGTGAGAGGTATGCCAAATGCAAAAGTACTTGTATTTTAATAATAAGTAATGTCAACATTACAGCTGTAATGGGAAGTTCCAGGAACATGGTTAAACTAAATTCTTCTTGGCCCAGAGCCATGCAAATATTTCTTTTCCATATTCCCATCAATTACAGAGGTACAGTAAGTGTTTTTGCTTAAGTGCACTATTACAGTGGACACAAATAAGCCATTTTTCTTCTAGTGGTTGGAGCTAATGTTTCTATAGTATCATATTACACATTTGGCAGACTTGAAGCACACTCAGATTTTTACTTGTGTTGCATTAGTAAGCAAAGCCATTTGAATCAACTGAAAACAGGTAGTACAACTGAATGTCCTATCCAGACTACACACATTTACAGTGTCCAAAGAGTAGTTTTTACTTCAATACTGGTATAAGTGTTCATCCTTGGGAAAGCAGAGAACAGTTATTTTTAACTGTTTATGTACAAACAATAGCAGGCATGTACCATCAGAGAAGTGTTTTAAAGAAAAATTACATTGTAGAGCTCAGTTGCCATTTTAAATACATGTTTTAGACTGACAAATTTATATTTAGACTTTATTAGGACAATTAATAATCTTATTAATAAAGAAAAGCTAACCAGAGGTATGCACACACTATACATGCTTTTCAGATTAAAATAAACCACCCTCACAAGCATTGCCTTCCATCACTGACAAGGTCTATTAAAAAGTGAAAAGACTCTAGAATTGCCATGTACTCTCTGTGTATCACCTTAGTCTGCCTGTATCATGCATGCTTGAAGAAGCCCTAGACCAGAGTATGAGTGTATTAGGATAAAAACAAAATTACCTATTTTCTGAAACTTCCAGTTCCATGTGGAGTGCACAACAAAGACACATCAGAAATTGAATTTCTACAACACTAGTGTAAAAAAAATGTCCTATGGAATTATTCATTATCATTAAACATGAAAAATTATCAAAGGAAACCATGTTTCCAAAATGTTTTTTCATCCATGTTTCAACCCTTCAGCTCATATGATCATCTTGGAAAAGAAATCAAGGTATTTCACCAAGACTTAAGTATCACCTTATTCATATTCTGCCTGTTACCAATCCTTGACAGGCAAATTTACTGGGAGTATCTGACCATACAAAAACAGCACCTAGCCAAATACTCAGGTAGGGAGGTTAGGGAATACAGTTCCATTCTCTTCAAGCTAAACTGGTAAACTCCAAGAACTGAAAAGCTTGAGCTTACATGTCAGACTGACCAGTGCAAGGATGACTGTGGGGATTTGTTAAATGTGAAATTACTAACACGGTGATCCAGGAAGACAGCATGGTTTTATGTACAGCTTTATGCTGGATGGTAGAGAGGAACATATTTTCTTGAGTTAAATTTGAGCTCAATTGCAGTATGAAAAACTGTAGAATTACCTTATCTGTACATATTGCAGCTAGCCCAAAAAGAGTTGAAATAGATTAAAGCTCTCAAATGTCACTATAATACATTGCTTTTTTACTGCAATTATGTTCGATTTCATTTGCAATAATTTGCATGGTAGAACTATGGAAAGACCCTCATTTCACTATTACCTTTCACATGGAAGAGCAACTATTGCCCCAAAGCCCTCCTGCATACCCAGATGAAGAAATATTTACTCCATCTAAAGGTGATAAAATTTACCCTTTGGTCACAGTGGCACAAACAACCACGGCAGGGAAAAAACTCTTTTTGAACGGTGAAGAACAGCAGTGCTAAGAGAGTTCAAAGTCCCTTTTAAAGTGACCTTTAAAGAAGTCTTTAGCTCCTACCTAGACAGCTGGTCTAGACTACTTACAATATAACCATTATTTGAGTGCTGAAAACACCAATCTAACCAGGCCACATAAGGTACTTCTGGCTCACTGTTCTCCTTTCCATTACATGCCTAAGACTCGAGCAGTGAAAAACCTCTGATCTTCACCATCAGTGCACAAAGAAAGTGGCTGTACCCCATTTTGACCCCTCTTTCTCAGACAAGAGTACAACAATATTTTCAGACAGAAGGACTACAACGTATTAGCCTTTACAAGAAGGCTATGGGATCTCAGTAGTACAACATCTTAGCCCCCTGGTTGTAGATGACATATGGAAAGCACATGGACTTACTGACAATTCTTTGATTAATTTTCTTAATTCCTTGTGCCCGTGCTTCTTCGCAATACTCTCTGGATCATCTCCATATTTATTGGTTATTTTGCAAGCCCGTGCAGCCTCAGGACAACTGAGTAGAAATGCTGCAAGTTTCTTCAAGCCAAATCTGGCAGCGCAGTGAAGCAGGGTAGGAAATTCTTCCAAAGGGCTATCTGTATAATGGAAACAAAGTCTTAAGAAACAAAGTTCTGCTTTTATAGAACACCTTCTTCTATAAATGTCTTTTGAATATTAGTGCTGTGGAATCACAGTTTTCAAGCTCCTGGTATTGAACTAACAGCCCAAGAATTATTTTTTCAATTAACAGTTTTACAGTTCCTATATACATATCAATAAAGGAGCCTCTGGTATAACTGAGAAATCTCACTTTTATCCTGACAGAGGGATTTTAAAGCACTTCAGTTCTACTGAGAAATAAGCTTTCTTGCAAAGGGCAGACAATTCTACAGTCAAGAGATGCCTTTGCTAGGTAGAATATTTTTGAAGGGGACATTTTTACAGGTTTATGATGCTATGTTTTGATATTAAAAATAATTTCTGAAAATTCAAAGGACTACCAGACACCTGGGAAAGTTTGCTTATTCCTGTAATGAAAAATCAGAGAATTGAAAGATGAATTAGATAAAAGATTTTAGGATTTATCAGAAATAACCTGATATTAATTTCTATCAAAAACCACTTTTACATTGGAGAGCTGGGACATTCCATTTATCATTTCAGCATCTTCCTGTATTTTAACTCTATGAGTGAACACAAGTTACATACAACAACAACCACCAAACAAGTAACAACAAAGAAAAAGAGCTCAAGCATAGAAAAACTTCTCTCTACATTCATCCTCTACTTCCTGATTAATTGTGGTTGGCTGTGTTGACCCACTGGTCTATAACTCAGCAGCGTATCTCTTCTCCAAGCATGCGCCCAGCCTGTCCCAGGCATCATCAACTTTTTGCACCCTGAGGGTCTTTCCTACCCAGTGCATGAAGGAACAGTCCTGATGCCTCAGGTTTTAGCTTTTATATTTTTCAGATTCTGATCTGCTTTAGTGAGTAAGTCTATGCTTCATATTAGGGGATAGTAAGCTCTCTTCATAGGATAGGTAGACAAAACAATTCCTTCTCTAGCTGGGAACCAAGGACAAATGATCCAAATTTCAGGCATAAACAATGGTGGACTGAAGAGCAAAAACAAGAAGGATGGACTTCATGGGCTAAAGCTGTAATTGGACAATTAGCTCCAATATGCAAGTGGGACCAGAACTTAAATAAGTGTGAGACCCCATGACCAGTTGTACATTTTGTGGCCTTTTGGGTTGTGCTGCCCAAGGTGGATCTATTGAGGCCTCTTAAAAAATACCTACTTTATCTTTTGCTCCATCTAGTCTCTGTTCTAGGTCAGCCTTCACAAGGCATCACTCCCCCTAGTTTGCTTTGGGCCTGGCTCCTGCTAGGGCTCAACTGCCAGTCCCTTATTCATCTTATTCTCCATCACTGCCTGCCCTCTAGGCAATTCCAATGATTTACTCATTCCCATAATTTCTCTTTTGAAGGGCTCCAGGCTAGTTAATTGGGCCCTGTAGAGAACCAACTCTACCACACACACTGCTCTCCCCTCAACCTTTTCCAGCTTTTCTGTAACTATTTTGAGATGACAGGAGAAGAGCTGCACATGATACTCAACTTTGGGATGAGCCATATAATTCATGCATTGCCATAATTATGTCCTGTTTTGTTCTCTATTCCTTTTCTAATAATTCCTAGTACTTCATTAGCTTTTTGATCTGCTGCCTAGCAACAAGTTGCTGTTCTCATGGAACTGCGTGGTCTTATTCCTCAGCACTAATAGCCTGCTCAAATCCTCTAATTTTGGATGATACCATAGGACTGCTTTTCTTCACTTGCACTACTTTGGTTTTACCTGTAATGAATATCATCTGACATTTTACTGCATAAATGTAGTAAATGTCTAAATGAGACTAAATGTCTCATTCCCTGCCCCCATTAGCCTTTTTTCTTGCTACACCGAACACTTTGTACTGCTAGCAAAAAAAAATTTTCCCAATTGCCTGTCTCCTGGCTTTGGTCAGTTATCCAACCATACCCAGTCAGTTACTGACTTAACCAGGTTTACTGACTCAAAAAAAAAAACAAACCTACAAGAAATTCATAAAGTCAGGCTTCACATTACAGAAGACTTTTTTTATTAACACCTTTATTAGTTTTTCCAGTAGAAATGATACATTAACCTGCTTCTAGATCACAGGGTTGCCTGAGAAGCTGGGTTTGGGCATCAACTCCTGGTTGGTCACACGTCCTAGTACTAAAAATGAAATATTGCATTGTTAGAAACCCAGATATTCAACTTTAAAACTCCTTCAGAGCTCTTAAAGAATGCCAGTTAGTCCTGGTAATTTCTTTGTGTTCAACCTGCCTGTTTTTGCAGTAACTTCATGGTCCCTTCAACTCCAGACAGTCTATTTCCCCTATATGTCTCCCATCCAGGACTACAGCTTGGGAATTTCCACAGTTTTTTCTGTCTTTCTTGAGTTTTATTTTATATCCCTGTCATCAGTTGTCCTACAGGTTAGCCAGCACATTTTCAGCCCATAGTGTGCTGGAAGAACTTATGACTTGTTATGGAAATCTCTTAGCTGCCAGTCTTTAACAAACTTTCTAATTTTTACATTCTTCTGCATAGTGAAATTTGGCTCATTTTTGTACTTCCCCTGCCCAGCCTTTTTGTTCCAGTAGAATCATAATATGGGAGAGAGTAAAATCTCACCCCAATATTAAATAAAATGAACAAGGGCAGTTCTTGGAATAGGCATAGGTAAGTAGTAGCTGAGAAAAAAAAAATGTTAGGACAATTTTGACTGCATTTTGGACAAAGAATATTCCAGCACTATCCCACTCCAATATTATTTTTGGTGGTATTTGAGTGGGCTACAGTTTAATCAAAAGTACCATTAACAACTCTAAATTGATTTTAAAACAAATTTAGTGTTGCCTGACTTTTATTTCCACCAGGCAAAGAAAAATCTAAACAAGAAACTGTAAATACACAGCACCTGTGTAAATCAAGCCACTTGTTTTAGAAGCCTTGGCAGGTTGAACTTCCATCAACAAGAGTATGCGTTGTAGTTTATACTCCCTTGTATTTGCAGTGTGCTTTAAAATCCTTTGGGCTACAATAGGCAATTGTAAAACTGCATAGCAGCTAAGGTTTTTGAGACAAGTACACGCTACACAACTTCTTTACTGAATATTGCTCAACATTTTGATTAAAGTTCCATAAACTACGTTTGATTTGGTCATTTGAAGAACTATAATTTTTAGCCCAGAGTACATGCATTTGACTTGTTATTTTTGTCTAGATTTTTCTAAATGTAAGAAAAAATAAGATTCTCTTAAAAAAAGTGTTCAAACCTGAGCTAATACTTTAAAAAAAATTCCACAAGTGCTCAAACTGCTTTTCTTAGTACTTGTGGGTTTTGCTATTTGTTTTTTTAGATGTCCAGCAATGGAATAGGTACTCAATAGTTTGCACCCTATTAGACAACATCAGAAGGTCAAATATAGTCAGTAAAAAGAGCCTTAACACAGTATTAATAACATGGTCTGAATTAATTTCCACTCATACTAATGAAATTTAAAAAAAAACTGGCTACAAATCTAAAAGGCAATCAAGTCTATATTACCAATGGACTGGATGCTATGATTGCTTCACCAATAGAAAAAGGAAGAGGTGACATTCATGAGCCTGCTCTAGGCAGGTATATACCTGCCTAGAATGCATTTCTGCTCTCTTAAAGTAACACGGAACAGAGGTATTCCAAAATACCTTCAGCTCCTTGCACTTGAGCTGTTTTTCCTGGTCACCACTCAACTCCTCCCCAGCTGAGTTTGATATTCAGGCAGGACTCCTACACTTACATACTTTGAACATTACAGGAAACTACATCATTAACAAATGAAGTACCTTAGCCAGCCATGGAGGATGGTAAAAACAAAGAAATTTATAAACCAATTTCCTAAGAAAAACTTTTTTTTATATTGCTCCTAGTAAGTAGGGGGAAAAGTTTGTTGTCCTTGTTTTCTTTGCAATTGCTTTTCTCTAAATTGGTTGTAGGATTCAGCTGGTTCTTAACCTGGATGGGATGAGATTCATACAAAGAGGCTTGTTTGCAACTTCATTCAGATTTTTGTAATCAATTTTTTAATAGGATTACATTCAGGGTTCATTCACTTAGCACTGAGCCTTAAGTTTTCCTTGGCCCTACACTTTACAGCAACACTCCTACTGTGACATTGGATAAAGTTGTTTACTCTTTATGTATCTGTAATTATCACCACTGAGTGTAAATGACATAATGCTGAGCATGTATTTAAAATACTAAAAAATGGAGGAAAAGCTAGATATCATCTCCAAGCCAAGTGTATAGCATGAAGAAGAGATAGTCTGACTGCTTAGAAAATAAATTGCAAAGGCAGGAAAATTTTAAAAGCAACATTGGTGGTATAGTGAGATCTACATAAAACTCAAAAAGGAAATGAGTGGTTCAAATGGACAGTTTTAGTCTCTTCTGCTCCTGAACCTGAAGCCTGGTGGCATCGAGTTGTGACACAAGACAAAAAGTCATTGTGAGGAGCCACAGACAACTGAGCTTCACTAACTTCAGACAGTTTTCAATACTCTGATTTTCAGGCACTCAACCGGCAGCACCCTGCACTCACACAAAGTAGGATGCAATCTTCAAGGGCCAAACTTTCCCAGTCTTGCTGAGAAGCCCTCCCTCAAAGCCCTGAACTACTTGAGGCTGCCTCGGTACAATTGTTGTCTTGGTAAATGCAATACTGACAGTGGAGATGGCAGCTGTTCTTTCAGCAACCTCAGCAACATTTCAGTGACCATTTCTGCATGCTGTGGTACCAGTAGTCACTCTCTGCTAATAATAATTAGCTAATAATAACAACCTAATAGCTTTGCCTCCCATGCAGTGAAGGGAAAAAGATGTCCTTGGACTTGGCCTCTCAGAAACTTGGCCCCCAAATCCATTTGTAATTATGAAATACAGTAAGGTTAATGACCTCAATAGAGATGATTAAAGTTTTCTGGTCTTTGTTTTTTGCCCCCATTGTGAAAAGAGACATCACTAATTGTTTGAATCCCTCCCAAGTCAGTAGGAAATGTGAAGAACTTCTCTCCTTCCACCAGATTCTATAGCAGAAATCACTGACAGCTATAGGTACCACTGTCAAAATGACAGATAAGAAAAGCCCACTACAAGATCTATTTGTGTTTGTTTTTAAATTATAACTGTTCTTAAATTGCCAATTCTCAAAATTGAGCTGAGCTTGTAAGACAAACTAGATGTTCTGCTGTAAAGAAAATTCCTTCATATCATGTTTAACCACTTCAAACAACGTTTCGCATTATACACAGTAGGAAGAGGCTGTAATTATTTGAAAGCCCACGTGCTTCAGGTAGAAAATACCATTCTTGAAGTTGCAAGTTTGTCACACTGAATTGGTGAAAATTGCTGGAGATTTTGTTTGCTGTGAAACTGGAACAACTCATTTCAGCTAACTATAGAGAACTGAGCAAAAGCAGTAAGGGTGTAGTGGAGGTAAAGTAGCTTTTACTCATCATCAGTCCTTCAATGGAGAATGTTAACAGAGAAAAGCTGTGGCTGTTGGGCACCTACACTAAGAACTAGTTAGCAGATGATCACAAGCTGGAAGGAAAAGTTAAAGGGAAAGTCCTCAAGTGTCACAATATTAAGTGCTTTAAGGTGGCTTCTTCAACTTTCAACTTACATTGAGGCCAGTGCTTGCTTTTAATTCAAGTTCCTTTTGACATACACAAGGTTAAGAGTGAATTGCTGGGGGTTTTTTGTATGTTTTGTCCTGTCATAGTCCTTTCTCTTCTCTGCAGAGAATTCTGAAAAACCTCAGCTATAAAACAGAGCATAAAATCTAATATTACTCTATCATAGCATTGTCTTAGCCTGTGGGAATTTTCATAAAATTGAAGTAAGGAAACAGAGCAGCCTACAGTGATATTTCTGCACATCTTTTAAGACATCCTTCTTTTATTTTCCAAATTATTGAAACAGGACACGGTTGTTTTTTTTAGCAATTTAAATAGCACCTAAGATGACTTCTACAGTGCCAATACCAGTACCTTCTCTCTCCCCCCATTATTCTGCCAGAAGCTAAAAACCCAGACTCTATTTCTTCTTTTGGGATAGATGTTTCAACTTGGAAAAAAGGATTACAGAAATCAGGACAGAATTTGCTACATTTCTAGCAGTTTTAGGTGACAAAAAGCACTGTTTTCTATAAAGCAAGTTCAGGACTTTTCATAAGCACCAGTAGTTGAGTTTAATTAGAGAAATAGCAATAGATAACTTGTAAAAAGGGAAAAATAATTAATAGTGGAAAATGAAGCAGGTTTTCCTCAAGTAAATTGTTATTTCTTGGACAGGAAACAACGCAACAAAAATTTCCAAATCTGAGGATTCTGAGAATCAGAGCTTTTCAAAAAGAAACGTATTTCTCAATAAATATTTTGAAATTTGAGTTTGGATTTGTTGGTATGCTTTGACTGGATTCTATTACCAGAATATAAAGGAATATGCACACAATATACCTGAAATCAATTCAGTATGGAATGTGCAATATTTCAGACAGTATTTCCACCTTTAGTTATATTCTTTCACAAGAGGTGACACCATCACTAAAAATCCCAGACAAGTCTTGGCCCTGTCTCCAGTTAAATCTGTGTGTTAAACACAACACTTTCCAGTGGTTTCTATCCAGTCTGCATTTAGCTTGCTCATCTGTTTCAGAGTTAACTTCTTGCACCTTTGCCACCTATCTTGACATTACAAGCCTAGACACTGTCTGCTCACAAATACTGCATTGTCATACTGAACAGCCATTTTGGGGATGGGACTGGCAGCTTAATTATGTAAGCAAACTTGCATCTCATCATATTTTGATCTAAACCACTGTCTGTACAGGAAAGTATCATACTGCATTTTAATTTCATTACATTGTATGTCTCTTGGATTTACTTTTAGACTCCCAAGTTTTTAATCACACAGATTACAATTTGTGAGAAGTCAAACCATGCAATTCATTACTTATCCAATAAATTAATCCTAAGTTCTTCATTCTTGGTTCATTTTGAGGTCATATTGAGATCTTTCAAGAGCAGCAATTTATCAGCTGCCCCCTGATGTGCAAGAATGATCAAATAAAGCATCCGTGTAGAACAATACAGTTTCTCTTCCCTATACCTCATGCTGAAAGCTTGCACTCCTCTCATCCACTACTGGACACGTCTAGTGGCTGTTTGGGATGCTTTTATGGGAGTCAAAGACACAGGTTCATATACCTTTCAGGCAGAAAAGGGATGAGAGTCTAAGCCTCCCACATTCTGAGTGCTCCCAACACTGCAAACACATCTAGTTTTCCATGAAGAATCTGGGCATCCAACTTTGCACCTTCTTTTTCGGCCACGCATCAAACCAGTTCATTTTAAGGTCACTATTGGCTCAAGCAGTCAACTTGCTCTTGAAACACACTGGCCTTTTTTCGGGGCCATAGCAGGTTGGTTAGCATTATTCTCAATTTTCAAACACACCACCAGATCTAATAGTTATTAGTCACATAGGGAAAGACTCTTGAGTCTGTGTTATCCACCCCCATCCTGCAGTCTTGCACAGGAAAATGTCAAGGACAGGCACCTCATTTATTTGCTCCCAACTAACTTTGATGTTTAAGCTCATTTTTACATTACAAGTTGAATCATGTTTATCTAATACAGAGGAGTGAATTGCATCAACAAAGAAAAGGAAAGGAAACATGATGGCAATCCCCATAGTGCTACCTACAAAACTTGTTTGTGTTTGGTTATGAGAAGTGGCAGGTTCACTGATTGTACAGAGCTCTTTTCTCTCTCAAAACCGAAGTCTAGCTACACAAAACAGAAGTCAAGCAGCGTCCTGAACACATCTTTCTCTAGTGTTTTAGAAAGAAAACATATTTTCTTGAGTAATGTTTTTCCCCAGAAGTTTCCTAAAAATGCTGAGGTTTAATACACATTTGAAATAACATCATAATGATCCTTTCAAAACACAAGCTAAATAAGCACACTCTTGGTTTATTGCAAACCAGTTTGAATCCCTAGTAAGTGGCTAATGAATCCAACCAGGGCCCTCCATTTGGTACTAACAGCAGCTTCTGTTGGATGCATAACTGAATTGTCCATATAATGTATCTACTTTTAAAAATTAAAAATAACAAAATTATCTTTTTGCCAGAAGTAATGAAAACCATTAAGTGCATAGGTACTAAAAGTGACTGGAGAAGTTTTGTGCTGTTTTAAGATCAAAAGCTATCCATTCTTTTCAGATAGAGAAAGCTTTCAGATTTCCCCTATAACTGGAAAAAGTGCAGTTTAAACTGCGTTGCAGAAGAGCAATTAGTAAAAAAACCCTATCATGAACAGGCATCTCCACATGACTCTTATTGACCATTTTCTCTGTAAGTATGAATTTGCTCAGCTGCAAAGCTGTCAATTTGCAGTTAATCCAAAGCTGATCAACAACCCACGGAAGTATAAATACAAAGTACTGAGCCACAAAGTAATGATTCACAGAATTATTTCTCCCATTTTTTTTGCTTATGTTGCCTTTATTGCGGATTCTTCCATTTCCCTAGAGGCTTTCAATACTTGAGGATTGTCTTATTAACATTTATAAGTAACAACCATAGACTCAGTAATAAAAATCAGTACATAGAACAAGTGACTCACTAGTTTGGTGATGGTGCTCTTCTTCACTTTGGAGGAGGCTGAATTCATAAGTAGATATTTTGTTTCTCAATAATGAAGTCAGAACATTGTCTACCTTTTCTACAGAAGAAAATTTCAATGCCTGTTTAAAAGAAAGAAAAAAACAGATAAAAAATAGTGCATTTGTTGCATATGTATTTTTAACTTTATCCTCAGAATGCTGGTGAATCAAATTGCTCAAAACAGTACTATGGCAAAATCTCTTTCAGTAAGAGAAGCACAGTTTTGGAAAACTATAGAAGAGATATTTTAATACAAAAATCATGACAACATGATCCAACTGCACATAAACCTGCACCATAACGTACGAAGTTCAGACATGACTTAAAAACTTCTGGATGAAGTGTAAGGACAGGAAGATCGATGTTGTACTACAGCGGTAATTCAAGGTGAGTTTAAAGATTATAGTAACTCTCTGTTACCCAAAACTTATACATTAAAATTGTGGACTTGTCTAGGTAGGAAACAGCTTCAGTTTCATCAGCCAAAACAAAATATTGTTGCCAGAACAAGAAACTGATATCAACCAGATAGATCAGCTTCCTACTAAACACACAGTCTTTAGACAAGGGGCATGGACTGCCAGGAGATTTTTGAGTGCCTCCTTCTGGACAGAAAGTCAAAAACTATGCCTAAGAACTTTCAAGGTAGCCAGAATTAAATATTTCTTTGCCTGGCCTGACTACAGAGATTTGAAGAGTAAGAACATTTTACACCAAGCACTACAGCTGTGTACCGCAGTCTGTGCTGCACTGGGCACCAAAAGGAGCACAGCCCCAGCAGAGAAGAGCTCAGGGAGAGTTGCTTTACTCTGCTCAGGGTCAGTAGCCCTGTGTTAAAGTTTGCCTTCCCACAACTAGACTGTCTCTGGTCAAGATGATTCTGGGATGACTAAAATGGAACATCTTCAGACATGCTTAGCATATGAATTTGAAAAGAAAGTCTGACTGACATGCTGAGGAGAAAATGACAGGGGGGTGTACTGATGAGCCATGAAGTTTAATTCCCAGGGCTGTTAAAAGGGAATAAGAAAAGTAAGTATGGTGTGATCAGAAAATGTGGAATGCAGAGGCAGGATATAATTTTCATCCAACTCCTACCAAGAATTAGACATTTATGCAGGAAGCTAACAATATGATTGTTTATTTTTCCCATGATTAACCCTGGCCCTTCCAATATTAAGATATGAAAAACCACTGCATTTCTTCTCATAATTCACTCCCTTTCTGTGATGTCACACTGCATTCTCAGAATTTTTTATTCAGTAATAGTGAATACATATAATAATCTTCAATAAGGAAAGGAATAAGCATTAAGGAAAGACTCCAGCTAGGAAAAAATAAAAATCTATCCTGAGCACAAGACTTACTGTGCAAATTCAGAAAGCACATGCAAAACCTCCCAAAATATCTATAAAACCCACAAATTATTAACACGAATAACAACACTACATTTACATGTTATTAAGAGGAATAATATAAAAAGTCAGTTACGAACCCATACTATTCTCTTTCATTCTAAATAGATCTTAGATACATTATCATTACATTTCCTTAACAGAGTTCAGTGTAGAGTAGGACAAAACCAAGTAACAACACAGGAACTAGCTCAGATGAGTGTATATGGCAGATCCTGTGTCATGAAAAAAGAGGCGCAAAACCATTGGTACTCACAGAAGCAACTGTGTAGTAGATACCCCACTATGCAGAGAATAAGAATTTAAGTGGGCTTCTAGACAAACTAAGTTTGAAGTAATATTTTTAATATTTTAAAATTTCTCATACTTCAACAGGCCATTCCTCTAATGACCAGCCTATCAATTTCTATGAATTACAAGTCAGGAACAATGCACTTATTATACAAAGTTATCAGTGCAAATTGCTTCAAGTTTTCCACCTCAACTTTTTGTTTTTCCTCTTACTCTTGGGATGTAAAATCTGAGGGCTTAAGCAATGATTTAACAAGCTATGCTCTTAACTCATTGCTATGCTCTTAACTAAACTGTAATGGTGAGTTTCATTGTGCTCCTCTATAGCAAAGATACAAAAGGAAAAAAAGATAAGTTAATTTAAAAAAAAGCAGCTATGTCTTATCTCACATACAGAAGGGCCAGTTCCAGCATTTAGATGAAAATAACAGCTAAAAAAACAGAAGTAGGAATAGGGCCACTCTGCACTATCCAGCTCCATATCATAAAAGGCCTCTCCTCAAGAAACAATTCAGTTTAGAGACTTTTACTTTACTGCCCATTTCTGCCCCAGAGCACTCACAGACTCCAAGTCTGCTGTGTTTATGTATTTTAACATACCCACACAGATCTCTACAGGCCCAAGAAATCTTCCCAAGAAATCTCACCAACATTACAAACCTGAAGTTTCTGGGGAAGCTTCACCAAAGCCAATAGAAGCAGAACTGTATTTAAAGTTGAACTTGAAGTTAGGCACTCTGCAAGAGAACTCTGAGACACTCAGGAGTTTGAGAAAGCCCACCTTTTGTCTAAATAAAGATTTACAACACTAGAGAAAATACACAATAGTGCTAGTTTCCCTCTATGCCCTTGCAGCCCCACCAGAACTAAGCTTGTGAGTTTGTAGACAATTCTTCCCACACTCTCTGAAGCACAGCCAAGTTCTCTGCTCCAGTACTGGAAATCCTTCCACAAGCCTCACTACTTGTCACAGCACCACCTCTCCAGCTGTAGGCACTGTCTCTATTCCCTCTCCCCTTTCCAGAGCAACAGGACACAGCTGTGATCGGAAAATCCCCCAATCTGGGATTCCAAAAGCATCCTTGAAAAAGGAGACCACCAAGCACATATTTTGCTACTTTTGTGAACGATATTACCTACTTTCTTTAATAAGTGCTAACCAAGCCCTGAAAATGTGTGCCACTGAAACACAGCATCCACAGCCAGTAAATTAGCATATTCCACTGGCTTAGGCAGTACTAACAAGGTTACATTTACATAAAGATGAACTTCTTCATTAGTTGTTACATATCAGACACTACTTCATATGCACTTCCATATCTGGATTGCTTCTGCCAATGAGAATGGGCTAGGTTTAAAAACAGTCAGGCATTTCTGACAATTTTAGTCAGTGACAGAACATGAAAAGCTTTCATACCTAGAGGAAAAGAAAGAAGCATTTCAAAATAACAGCTGTTGATCTAAGCTGAGAAGATTGAAATATTAAATACAGTTTCAAATGAAGTATCTTTAGGGATCAGGTAGAGGTGCATACAAAATATCACCACATAAATAATATAGATATCTACAAGTTTTCATAGAGGAGGCTGCAGTTTATTTTCATTCTTCTTTTCCAACTGTAACTGGAATCCTGTTTAATGACTATGATAAAAACATCATTTAAGATACCAAGTATCTCACAACCATAGGAATATTATTCAGCCAAAGCTTGTCATAAAGACTTCCTCAATCTCTCCAGATATTCTAAGTCACTCAAGCTAACATGAACTTACCAACTTCAGTAATAAGGATATGACCTTAGCTTCATTTTTTTTTTTTAATTTTTAAACCAAATAAATCTATGCCAGAAAACCCCAACACTAAATAATTGAATCAATATTTCCATTTGGTAGAAAGTCGGAGAGAAAAATCAATACAGCATATAAATCCAGCAGAATGCTGAAATGATTAGCTGATGTAAAGTAAAACATGAAATATAAAAAAGTTTAATTATGAATTATAAAAACCTTAATATCACTCTGTACATTAGGTTACTGTAAGAACATAAACTCCCTAAGAGAGTTTCTTGAATGCAGAATTGTGAAAGTGATAGAACCAAAAATAATGATCTTTAGCCAACTTTCACTTTTTACATTGTCATAGCAAATCCATTCAGCATTACGATACCAACTTTTCCTACTTTAACATTTCAGGTTTTTTTCTTTCAAAACTCATGCAAAGAAACTAATTTAATTTTATTATTTATTCAATTACATTTTAAATATTTATTTGCTTGTTTAAAATATCTTGCTGATATTGGTAAATGCTTTTTAAATTCAGAAAAAATTGGAACTCAAAATTACAATCTATCAGATGTAGCAAAGAATTTTATCCAAAACCATGATTTATAAAAATTTTAGATTATGTTTAATCTAAACCTTAGCTAACACAAATCTTTAATTTCTCGCAAAAACCAGACCCATAAATGCAGAAGTACCATATTTTGATAGTCTCCCACTAAGATCCACGTATTCATCTGACCATCACTAAAAGGAATGGATAGCTGTAATCCAATAGCTGTTGGGTTGTGTTTCTTTGGCTTCATTGGGGGACAAAGTGGAGCATTTCAAAGGAGCTGGAAAGGTTGGCAAGGCAATACAGAAAATAATGTAAGCATTTTACCAAAGCACTGTGTCTTTGGTACAAACTAATCCAGCCATTTGCTTTCACCATAGAATTTTAATATGGAGATACTTCTCAGATTGCAAGTATTTGTGAAAGTCTTGAACTTCCCCTTGAATCACAGGGTCATATTGCTTTGATCAATAATTGCTGTAAGCTTTTCTATTTTATATCAGATTTGTTTTCCATTGTGTTTGATTGTTACTTTGCATAGATAAATGACTGTTGCCCCAGGATACTTTTGCAAACAAGTTGATAGTCTCAAAGGTTTTAATTATCCTGGTTAAACAGAAGTTTCTACTACTGCTGCTACTTGATGGGAATTCTAATGAGTATCAAGTCTGTTTTGTTTTCTTTTTGTGAACATATTTTAAAGATTAAGGTAAATTATGTTCTGTAAATTGCATCTTTATGATGTAGCTTGTTGACATTAAATCAGGAGCTCATTTTAGGAGTTTGCAGAAAAATTTTAGTTACCTAGGTAGTTACTGTACTGCACTCTGAGGTACAGCAGGTACCATTAAATGAGACACATAGGAATACTTACAGAGGAATTACCATCAGAATACTTTGCCACAGACATTGTGCTGACATGTCACAACACATGACATTGTGTTGACTGTAGTGCTTACCCAATTAAAAATATTCTTTCAACATTAGTTTTTCAGTTACTAAAACAATAAAAATAACAGCATATAGCATTGTCACCTCATGTAAACCCTTGCTTATTATTCAGAGGAGTAAAGGTGAGGAAATGTTAAACATACTTCATAACACTACAGCTGTATCTCCTGGTGTACACTACTGCTCTGCACAGAATTATTTTTGCATTTGAATATGATTTGAATTGCATGTGCTTTAATAAATATCAGTCATGCTGGTTAAACAAAGGGTCAAACTCCTGAATAACACAAATAACTGTGGAAATATCTTGTGTGTTGCAGGTATCTAGGTTACCATGTTAATGATAAATTTTAAATCATTATGGCATACTTCTTATGCATCCAGGTTTAAATGAAACCTGTTAGAAGCTTACTTAGATATACTTCAAAATACAGGTTAAAAAATGATGGATATCATAAAGAATTTAAGAACTCATTTAGTCTTTGAGTTGCACTATTTTTCTTGTGCAACATCCTGTTTTTCCAGAACAGAAGTAACTTGTACTTGGAAGGAGCCTAGCCTCATCCTTAATAGAACACAAATAATGCAATACATCATATTTTATTAATCCTTTTGTTATGAGTGTAATGCCTTAGGTGGTGGATAAGGTATATTTGTCACAGGAAAATGAGATTGTCTGCAGTGGAAAAACAATCTATTATTTTTGTTCTGGCTTTGCAATTATAATATAGACATCGTGCAAGGTCTGCTTGGGCTACCCACCATTCAACAAATGACACTTGAGATTCCATGCTTTCTTAATATATTCTTTCTTTTCCCGTTATTTCTTATGTGCCACTGGGAAAGAACATGCTGCAGAGCACTGCAGTCTGCTGTGCTGATCTGAAACACAGCTCAAAACCTGATTTTTTCTAAATATACGCAAAGAATCTGCATGGCAACCAGCAAATCACATGAATGAGAATTCAGCAGCTGTAAATGGACTCCACATGAACAGCAACCTACTGCTTCCCATACAAGCTATGCCAGAAAAATTTGGTTTGATGGTGAATAAATAATAACCCTCCAAATGTGGATTAAGATTACTTGCTTCTATTGGCTTCAGAACACAGAAAAAATACCACTTTAAATGGAGAGGGACTTCACTAATATTTATTCTTATTTTCAACCTTTGGAGTGCAGTGTGTTATATGCTCATTGGGCATATACAGCACAAAGGATGTTTACATCACTCTCTAAACAAAAAAAGAGCATATAAAATTTGTTTTCTCTTGCCTGACTTGCTTACAACCTGACATCTCAGAGGCAAGCTTCTTAATCCTGAGCCTGCTACTGAGCCATTACAAATTACTGTGCAATCAAATGATTGCATACTATCTTAGTTCATTAAGTCACAGTCTATTTTTCTTTAATTAAAATTTGAGAAGTCAACTTACCTGACAAGTGAAAGCTATTGGGTCAGCCACTTTCTTTAAAATGGGTTCAATTTCCTCTAGTGCAGTATAGTATTCAATCTGTGCTGTCCTCTTAATGATTCCCCCACAGTAGACATTTACATATACAGGGCCAGCAGGAAAATCTTATAAAAGAACAAATCAGAACAGCAGCTGAAAACACTTTACAGTCTCAGACCAGGAATCTCAGGGAATGAGTAAAAAACCAGAGAATATCAACAGAAAAAGATAGAGTTGATGAACTGACTGGATTTGCATTTCACAGGTGATTCAGTGTAGTCAGTTTTTTATTCAAGTCTTGCAGTCTAACATCAGAAAGCTGACAAAAGAAAATACATATCTCTAAATCTGTATAAAGCAAAGCCATTATATTGCTTCACATTAGAAAGGAGATGAAAACAGAATGCTTAAAATTTCCAACTGCCCTTTGATAGACTGATGACCTATAATCAGCTCCCTTATGCCTACATGTTCAGGAAAAGTGCATTTATCACAAATAGAGCAATTGCTATTCATCTTATGAAACATTTTTCCTTAATTGCAGTCAAGGTTCTCAAAATTGTATTTGAGCTAGGCTGCAAAAATTGCAGTATAATTAATCCATTCCAGTTGTTTACCTTGCAAAAGCCAAGGAGAGAGGCACTTGTAGTCTATTACTTAGGCATGATTTGCTCTGTGTGCAGCACAAGCCTACTTTATGAGCACATTTCCCAACCCATTAGTGTTTGTTGTGCCAGGCATTCTGCTGGACCATACTAGCACAGTCTTCTTAAAATACTAACTCAGCCCAAAAAACAGTGAAAGAAAGGGCAATTCTGAAAATGGAGAAGAGGAATAGGGCCAGACAAGCTAGACTAATAGTACATCACACTAAATTGCTTAAATGGAAACTGCCCAAATGTGGGCTTTAAAAAAAAAAAAAACAAAAACCAAAAAAACACAGCATATCTCCTATAATATCAGATTAGATGGACCTAAATCAGGATATTTCCAAATTTCCACTTTTCCAGGTTTTAAAACAGATTAAACATCAAACACAAATGATATATGAAACATAATTAAACTTGGCTACAGATCTCTGACAATTTCTTCATATTTCATTAACTTCATTAACTTTAACTTTTAACTTTTCACATTTTATTTCTTCAGCTACTACAGAAACCTTCTTGCGATCAACAGTATTCTCACCAAAAAAAATTTTGGAAGACTCTTTTAAGATATGTGCAAGAAGAGTGCAGATTTTGTTCTCTGAAATCCAGCTGCAGATGGAAGTTCCCTGCTTGTTACATACTTTCTGGTCAGGTTTCTGAAAACAAACTCTCTGCACCATCACAATGATAAAGAACTCTTAGCCCACATGTGGCCATCATCTCAGGACAGCATTCAGGATGACAATCTCAGAATCAATTAGGTTGGAAAAGACCTCCAAGGTAATTGAGTTAAACTTCTGATGGACCACCGGCCTGTCAACAAGACCATGGCACATGAAATGAGAAATGACATGCAGTCATTTCTCAAACACCTCCAGGGATGTGACTCCTCCACCTCCTTAGGCAGCCTGTTTCAATGTTTAACAAATGTTTCTGTGAAGAAATTCCTCCTGGCCTCCAACCTGAACCTCCTCTGGCACAGCTTGAGGCCATGTCCTCTTGCCCTGTCACTGATTGCCTGGGAGAAGAGATCAAATCCCAGCTGGCACAGAGTCCATTCAGGTAGGTTTTAGAGAGTTATCTGTCTTTTCTCCAGGCTGAACAACGCCAGCTCCTTCAGCCATTCCTCATGTGAGTTAATCTTTAGACCCTTCGCCAGCTCCACTGTCCTTCTCTGGACACAATCCAGCACTTCAGTGTCTTTCTCAAAGTGTGGGGCCCAGAACTGGACACAGCACTCAACTGGTGCAGTCTCACCAGTGCTGAGTCACAGAAATCATCAGGTCACAGAATTACAAAAATATAGTTCCAAGAAGCCACAGTGGAAAAATTGTATCCTATTATTGTAGTATTTCCTCCTATCTAAGGTTATATTGCAATAATTTTATAATAAAATATTATGTAAGTTCCTCTGGCAATTCACAGCATGTAGCTCAATAGCAAACTATACTCTGAATACATAGGTGAGAAATGTTTTAATTCTTAACTCCCATCAAGAATGGGGGTAGGTGCACCCCTTAAATCTGCACAGATCTTCTAAAAAAATGTTAAATAGTTTAAACTGTTATCAACTAGTTATGAATGGAGCAATAGAAAAAAAAACATTAGGAACTAGCAAAGATGAGTGATACAGAGAAATTATGTGAATGTGAACAGAGAAAAGGAACTATTTCCTGCATCACTAAGAATTATGGAGAGGAGAACAACCAGATTTACTGCATTAAATATAAAACGACACATTTAGTAACAGAGTAATAAGAAAAGAATATTAGGTTTGCATTTTATGGCACTAATTTTGGAGAATGTTAATCTGTAACTAATCAATGACATTTTAAGACTGCCATCTGCCATTTAACCACAGAAAACCAACCTAATAGAACCTAGGTTCCCATAAATCACAAGGCCTTGCTTCTCTGCTTTATTAAAAGTTATGTGTGCAAAACTCATTTACAGGAAACACCCACTAAATAGCAGAAAGGGAAACTACTTATTAGAAAAAGTGAAGGGAGTTGAAACTTTTTAGTTTTTCTAAAAGGTAAAGAATATTTTTCTTACCTAGGGCTTTCACATATTTGACCTTCTTGTTCCAAGAGGCTGTCTGCATTCTAATTGGTTGATTATCTGTTATGAATTCAATTTCTAGAGTTTCTTCATCTATTTCCTCTTTCAACAGAATGAATATTTCACCAGGGTTCTACAAAATTAAAATATGTTCCCATTAGTCCTTCAGAAAATTATATTGGAAGTGCAACATTATATTGAAAGTGTATTGAAAGAACTTTCCTTCACCAACAGCTTCATACAAAAAATCGTACTACCAAAATATGATGGTATCTCACTGCATCCTTTAGTATTTCATGAGCTTTCCTTTTGTGTTTCCTTTCTTACATGAAAGACACAAGAACGTAGGATTTAAATTTAATGTAGGACTTTAAATTCGGCTTACATGAGAATATTTTAAAACAGTATTTTAAATGCATATGTAGGTGAATTGTTACATTTTCTAAGGCCCCTTTATAGTCTAGAAGAATGACATCTATCTTAAAAAGAATAGATGAACCTAAAATACTTTAGGCCCACTTAACCTCTTCCATGAGGTGACAGTAGATAGAAGCAGCAGGTGATGTGAGACAATAGCCCTATACTACTTCCTGAACCAGAGGCAGTCACTCCCTTAGAACTGATCTCAACAATGAAATGATGTGTGTAAATTATCTTTAAAAGACAGACAGCAAACAAAATTTGTGACATTCTATGTACACTGCAACCTCCATATTTCACCGTGACCAAGTCCATTCACCATGAAGGAATGCAGTGCTGGATTTTTTATTTCCTCTGTTTATGCTGTCACATGTTCCTCACAGCCACTCTGATTAAAAGCACATATGAACATTTATGTCCACTGCATATGCATGCAGACACATACATATAAATACTTCTGATTTAATTTAAACTCAAACTAGGTCTGTGCTGACACGAGCCCTGTGTAATTCATGGTATGGGCATGTATGCATATATACATACACCCATCCTGGATTCTTGCCAGGACAAATGCCACATCTCTCAAGAAGTGCCTGATTATTTGCTCCCTCTGAAGTATAAGGCCCACATGACAGTGATATTTCAACTCAAGCTGCAAAATAACTCTAATAGAGCTGTCTCCAAATGACTTTACTTCCAAATCTTTTGACTGCAGCATGGATGCAACACAAAGGCAAAATAAATCCCACTGCAGTCTAGGTGCACTCTCATTTGGTCCCTTGACAATTTTGGAAAAACAGCATATACAGTATGAATGAGATTGCAGCAGGAGAAGGGGAAGAACAGTGACTGTTAACCCAAAGATTTTAGCATCCAGAAGCCTTACCTCACATGATATTCTTCTTGGAAGCACCAATATTGACTGCTCATCACTTTCTAATCTTTCAGAAAGTACCTCTGTTTTAAAAGTGAGGTCTGTTTCTTCTGAGGCTCCCCTGACATCTGACAAGTTAATATCAGAGATAGTCTGGTGATCTGAAATGAATAATGTGAAACAAGAACATTGTTAATAATCCTAAACCAACAACACATGGCAATGATTTGGTTTCCAATGTATTACTCATATGGGACTTGGAGTGACATTAAGGACTGCACATGAAAGCCTGGCAAAATTCCCTTAATGTAAATGTAATGAGATGCCCTCCTTTGATAAAGAGCTTGCCTCTAAAGTTTTGATCCTGAAGCCTTAATTTACATGAACAGGCTCTGCACATATGCTTTGTCTTCCCAAAAAGGGACATGGCCTTTAGACTGACAGTCTATTTACAAATAGTTGTGAACAGCAAAGTCAGGAGATCACCCAGTTCTGTCATCTCAGAATGCTCATACACTAGAATAAAACAGGATTTTTACCACTCTTCCTTTCTTTATATGTAAATAAGCATATGATATATGTTTACAACATCAATCCACTTGTCTAGAGGAATCATTTACATGAGGGCAGTGATACCTGCAACATGGTACTATGACAGTAGGCACAGATTTCTTTGGCAGAGAATCCTTGGCCTTTGCCTGCCTTAATAGAAAAATGATGGGTGGAAGCCATATATTTTTTAAATAGGATAATCTGTGTTTGGAAATGCTATGCCAGTTATAAAGGTAGCTTACAATCAGTTTCTTTTCTGTTCGGCTGTACCAGAAAAGGCCCAAGAGACTTTAGTGAACATAGTGAATCCTTCACCACATTGCAGAATTTTAATCATGAAAAAGAACTGCCAACTAACCACATCTGCAGAGCTCTGACTAAGCCTGGGTTTTAGCAAAGGTATCCTTTACCTACTATGTCTCAGCTGTATCATTACTCCTCCTTTCCAGACACTCTATTACCCTGTGTGAAACACTCCTGCTACCCATCTCAAAGGACTGCAGCAGCTCTTCATCACAGAGGATTAGTCAGTATACTGCAGATATCTCATTAGGTTATTGATATCATTTCATGCGGTCCAGATTTAAAAAATCTAGACTGGTTGGTGAGACAATATCCTGAGAGACATCCACACTGTCTTGTATTACTGTTAATTATGAAAGACTCACACTCAGTTACATTCAAGGGTACAAAGAACTTTTGAGGTACGTATTTTCCTCTTAAATGGATACAGAATATTAAAATAAATTAGTGATGGGCAGAATGCAGAACAGTAGCAACTTGGCTTTGCTCAAAGAAGTACCACAGCCATTTTGCATTTCTTTGAAAGTGACTGAGGTACACAAACCATACAGTGCTCCTAAGTGGCACAGAAACCTTTCCAGACAGTGACAGTACTGGCAATCTACAGTTAACTTTCTCAATTCTCACTTGCCTTTACTTCCCCCATATCCACCAGTTCATCTGATGCGGAATGTTTCCTTGCCCTACCAGTCTTGCCTTCCTTAAGGCATAGATTTAACAAAGCACCTCTTAATAAATGTGTCTGCTACATGCAGCTATGCCATGGCATCCTATTGTAGAATGTTTTTTTATCTAGGGATATGCTTTAATTGTTGAAAGAAGGAGGGAGGGAAAGAGGGAAGTCAAATGTCTATAGTTCCTTTAAAGAAGCTGAAGTTTCCTTCAATATCTTATCTAAGTTAAGCAGGTTCAATGACCATCACTAGCTAGTAAAAACTGCCCATCCTACTCCTGCTTATATTCTCATGCCTTTGAGGCAAAATAATTCTGAATTAAAGCTGTGAATTCAGCATAAATTGTTAAAATGACACTGAACCTACATGTAGATGTACTTTACTAAAGTAGCATTAATTCCATTTGCTTTAATTTACTTGAAAAATTAAACAGGCTACACTAAACAAAGGCTATTCTGTTTCTGAATGAGAACCCACACACAGTTCAATGAAGTTTAACTAATCCAGCTCAGAATACAAGTGCAATAATTTCTCTGATTATCACTGTGAAAACTAGACTTTATTTAGCACTGCCCTGTAGAAAAATGAAGCCCTGAACTCTTGCTGAGGAAAACAGTTATGATATTTTGCAGCAGCCTTACAGTACCTAAACAGGGCCTACAAAAAACATGGAGAGGGACTTTTTACAATGGCATGTAGGGAGAGGACAAGGGGGAATAGCTTCAAACTCAAAGAGGGTGGGCTTAGAGTAGATGTATTAGGAAGAAATGCCTTACAGTGAGAGTGGTGAGACACCAGCACAGGTTGCCCAGAGCAGTTGTGGATGCCCCATACCAGGCAGTGTTCAAGGCCAGGTTGGATGGGCTTTGAGCAACCTGGTCTGGTAAAAGGTGTCAATGTTTATGGCCATAGGATTGGAACTAGATGGTCTTTAAGGTTCTGTCCAACCCAAACCTTCCTTTGATTATGATCCTGTGGTTATGTATGCCCACAGCACATATTTTCAGAATGTATTCACATTTTAAGTTACTTCTAAATCTTACATACACAGAATCCACTTCAGAAGGTAACTCATATGAGGTACATGCTGCTTCTGAATTTTTTCTGCCATTTTAGGCAAAGGAGTCTCATAGAGACAAGAAACATTCCTCTATCAGATTGACAAAATGAAAGGAATGAATAACAAGTCTAGAAGGCACCAGATTCTCAGATGTCAGCCATCTGTCAGTGATTGTTCTTCAAGGATCACATAGATGCATTCTAATCTATGTAAAGTTCATGACAATTTTATTTCTACAGTCTGCACTCTACTTATCAAAGATGATAGCAGTCACTTTCACCTTTCAATGCCAATAATTCATCTACTGAGAACATTAATCCTATTGCTAATAAGTTGGTTTAAATTAGGATAACATTCTTTCTCCTGTTAATGATTGCATTTTAATATTTTTATTATGCCTAGTGACATCTAAATGCAATATCAGAACTTCAACCCAGTCACTACTGTAATAGCACAGCTATCCCAACAATAGACAACTAATAAATGTGGCTCTTACATCAAAGACTTGGATATTTAAGAGGATTAGGATTCCCCTGCTGACTTGAAAGTGGCTATCAACTTATTGGCTAAAAACCATCAAGCAAGACCTCCTTCACTACATCTGAGGTCTACCTTACAATCAATGAACCATGAACAACAGTCCAAGAACCACAAGGATCTATATTATCACTGCAATACAGGCACCAAAGTTTGGAGCCACCATCTCCAGCCCTCAAATTCCTACAAGCAGTTGCACACAATCTGTCCCAAAATGTGGAACATGAAACAACCACATGAAAAGTTATTTGTCAACGCTGGAGAAGCAATAGACCAGAGATTAAGCAAGCCTTGGCTTGTTGGCATTAACTGAAACAAAGTAGCTCATAAAGGTATTAATACAACAATAATGAGACTGTAGTAAGACAAATGGAGCAATGATAGACAGTATTTGTTTTATGTAGGCAGAAGGTGTTGCCAGATGTTCAAGTTTTTTAACACTTAAATTTTGGACATCTTCATTATTTTTCCTCATTACACTCTTGTTTTTAACCTGAAAACAATGGCTAAGGAGCTCCACTAATTCCTGAGGCTTTCAGAAAAATTCAGAATTTATAACTGAGGGTGAAGATGATCTTAAAAATAAAAGGAACATCAATATTATGCTGGACTATGTAAGAGAGAGGATTTGTTAAAGGGTATTTGTTGCTTGGTAAATGCGTTCTTTCAATGTTTTATATAATGGTGACCTATTAGTGAGGTTCTAAAATGTAGCAGTAACAATTAAAATAATTGATAAATAAAACCGACCCTTTCTTGTAGGATCAAAATATAAGAAATTATTAACTATATCAAATGATGCACAGACAACACTAGGAGCCAAAAGCTAAAAAGAAAGGAAAAATTGATTACAATCTTCCCTTGAGTAAAGAGGGCAGAACTACTGGGAATTATCAATTATAGAGGGTAATGCTTAATTTTAATCAGATTACTTTTGTTTGCTTACTTTTGAGAAATATCTGCTGCTGATGGCCCCATTGAAAGGACTGATCTTACATTAATTTTAAATACTAAAATATAACACACATTTACTGTAACTTAATTAGGGACAGCACGGATGATTTCAATTTCACTTCAGTGTTCTTTCCCAATTCATGTAACTTCAATACATCAACTTGGTATCTTTTACATAAGACCGTTTGAAACACATTATTACTTTCAATTGAACATTTTGAACTAGATTCATGAATGACTTTGAAATTTTATTCCCTTACATACATAAACTGAGAAATTCTCATAATGCATCTCAAGTCTCCGGTGTATTCAACAACTTATGCTTCACCACAGCTTCTAAGCAACTCTCCTACCACATCATCTACCTTCTCCCTCACCCCCAAATTCTAACATTTCAAATACATTCTTTAGTTATCCTTACTGCAGCCTACATGAGAATTAGAAGTGTTCTCTGAGTAGTTGCTACATGTTTTGAGTCAACAATGTATGTGACAGATTTAGGGCATTAAAAATAGCAGAAAACAAACTTATGAAAGATTTATGTATTTTCTAAGGCTACCCATGAAATGAATCTCTCCGACAAAATTAGGTTAGTTTCACAAAAGCAAAATGCCTGCTAGCTTTACAAATTTTAGCTCTTCATCACGTTTTGCTAAAGCAATGCCAGCTGAAGAACTTGAAACTGCAATGCAAAAGAGGTCCTCAATTAGCCCTAGATCACACATTGTACAAGAGAATGAGAAAGATGAGTAAATCAAGTTAGACAGATGACAAGGAATGGGAAGTTCATCTAGCACTTGTGGCCACCTTGCCACCTGAAAGAAAAGTCAGGGTGTTCCAGTGTCAAAGACTTAAAAAAAAGAGGATTACAGCAGATGCTTTAAGTGCAGGAGACATCCTGTGTAGTATGGTAGGTGCACTCTCCAGCACAACATGAGGTAAAGGCAGAGGTGGTGCCTCTGGGTTCTGTGAGGTATAACTGAAAAGGTTCCCATGTATAAGTGACTTCCCTGCAATTCAGAAGCCTGAAGTCAAATGGTTCTGTGAGTGCCCAGCAGAAATATGGATTAAAGAAGAGCCATACTGAAAAAAAAATTTAAAGAAGAACCATACAGAAAAAAAATGAAGTAACCATCTGAAATGTGGGGAAAAAAAACAGGAAAAAAAGACAGGCACATCATGTTCTTGCAATTCACCACAAGTTTATCATAGACATTTATGAAAGATAATCTTGTTAAAGTCTGAGTATCTGCAAATGCTGTATGAGCTCAGCAGAAAATGCAGCAGAGTGGGATTGAAAGGGAGTCTCTAACTGCACAAATTGCTCTATAAATTACCCGAGAAAGGCTGTGAGAAACAGGGAGGCAGAAAACATACACCACACTGGGCTTCTTTCAGTGGTTCTGTGTTCCTTGCATAAATGTGGGATTTACTCATTTTTACCACAAGCACTCTCTAAGATATTATTTCAAAGCAAGTCCCCTTTTCTGCTCTGCTGAAGTTTTCTTTTACAATGGTGAGAGAAGGCTTAGGAATGAAAAGATTTCCAAAAATCACAGAAAATTATTAATACACACTCAAACACAAAAATGTCTGACTTCATTCTAAATTTCTTTCATTTGTTTTCCATGATGAATAAATTCCAAACCATGATTAACATATTTATTAGTGAACAAACTTTAAATAATGCTCCTATGTTGAGAGTACTATCTTTTGCAAATATACTGACAGTTATTTTTGTTTTTCTCAAAAGCATTCTCAGCCCCAGTTTCTCCTGCATGGTTGAGTTCTTCTGTCAAAAACAGTAGCTTTCTGTAAGTTTGCCTATTTTGCCCACATCTCCAAAATATTTCTATTACTGTATCTATGGTGTACAACTTTTCTTGCAAATAAATATCAAACTGACAGCTTCTTTAAAAGCTATCAAGAAGAGTTTTTCCTTTTCTGAATATTATATATAAAGTTGGCGTTTACATCATCTTAGCAACCAATGGTGCTGTAGTTTTCATTAACATCTATTTCTCTCCCATAACAGCAATCCCTGAAAAACCCCACATCTATTATTTTCTGAGTTACGATACACATGCAGGCAAAGACTGATTTGCTGTGGACTTACATGTTCATCTAGTATTTTATCATCAGGTATGTTTTTGTGCACAACAATTTATCACTCTGATATAACTGTAGCCTAATGGAGTCATCATGAATGCATCTAAACAGAATATGAAAGACTTATTATGTTTAGTCTTTTGGGATCTGATAGTAAAACCAAAAGATTCTGCCTTCAAATTCCCCAAACTGCAAAAGGCAATTTAGCATGAGTTTATCAATAATCTTTAAGAAATAACTTGCATGAAAATGTAGGCATTTCTTTTCATATATACTTTCATATGATTGCGACTGTGTATTCAGAAGCAATCTAAAGTTATAACAATGACCTGGTTCTAACTGGTCTGTGATTTGGAAGACATGTTTGATTTTGTCAGTGCTTTAGCTAGGATGGATATATTTAGATGCTCCTTGGGACTGATTTTATCTTTTACTGCATATCAAGTCATTCTATTATTTTTTTCTGCAATGAAATCCATGACTTTCAGCTTCACCAGCAGCACTAGGGAACATGACTACTCTGATGAGTTTGACACATAGCAAGACTGTCCCAAAAAGTTTCTATTAGGCATACTGATTAGTTTGGAAATAACAACTACCTGCCTGAGGTCATTTGGGTGCTGCACAGAGCTGTTGATGGAGCCCAAGCCTGTTATTTCCAGTTTCTGGAGTCTGCATACTTCTCCACGGAGAAGTAAACTGAAGTCTGCCCCTCTGTGTGCACCAGAAGTTCAGTTATTGAAGCCTAATTTATTTTATTATAGAGTCCTTCCATCCACTTCAGAGCTACTGGAGTTCTACCACAGTAAGAACACTTGGGTGGTTTTGTTCCATTTCTCTGTGCTATCAGCACACACTCTTCTCACCTCTGCTTCAGTGAAGGATTATACAGCACTAAACATTGCCCAAAATGAGATGTGCTGCTGCAACTGAGACAGGCTATCCTCCTGCTACTGACTTAAAGTAACACTGAAGACAAAAGGACTGATAGCAGAGGCATCCAGGGTTGTAAAACCTCCAAAACTTGTTAATCTGATAAAATCCTCCTACAAATTACTTATTATTGCAAAGGGGCCAGCTGCAGCTGCCAAGTGCCTCCTTTACCTCAAAACTCCAATTCAATTCCTCCATAACTGGCCTGGCCAAAACTGCACTCTGTGCTTGGACACAAGAATGGCACACTGCTACCTTTAGAAATACACACATATAAAAGGACACAAAGAGGAGGGTTGGAGAATCAAAACATACTTCAGGGTGGCACAACATTCAAGCTGAAAAGGGGTTTAAGTTTTTACAGGTATCACTCTCAAGGCCTGAGTAGTCATACTTTATTTTGCCCATGTTTGAAGCTACTCTCTTTATGAAGACTATTCTTTAAAATCATCAAAAAAGAACATGGATGGAAAATCATGAAGTTTAACATAACTCAAGTCCTTTCACAACTGCAGTGGGAGAGGCTGGAGGGAGAGGCACTGGTAGAAGGCATTCTCAGCCTTCACCCTGCTCAGACATGTCATTAATAATATCAGAATGTATACTGACACAAAACAATATACTCCATGTTACAGCATCCCTTAAATCAATCTGGTAACAGAAGCTAGCTTGGACTGCAGCAGCTAATTTACCAAAGAGGGTGTCTTAGTCTCAGAATGACAGCAGAGCTTCAATACCTGCACAGGGCTCTTATCAATGTCTGGATTAAATTTATGATGCTTTTCTTGATCTGTACAGCTCTAAATTACATGGGATTTGTCTAAGAGACCACATGTCTCCTGTGCCATGCTGCCACAGCTGCTGTCAGCAGAAAGACTCACTTCAGACATGTTTGGTATTAAAGAAGGAAAAAAAAAAAAAAGAGTTGTCAGCAGGACTGACTCACTGAGGACAGGCTGCTTTGAAATTTACTCTCATCTTTAGTTTGAAATAGCTATTGACCCTTAAAGTGGGCTAAAAGGTACACCACTTTCCTGGAGACACAAGAGTGATATTTTTAGACATCTGAAAACCATACTTGTTTTCTAACTCCTGATTATTTCCCTGTTGTTAGAGTTATGAATTGGAAGGTAATCTGAGGTCTTAATTTTTTAAGAATGTCCTTTAATCCAACAGAACAGACACATTTTATTAAAATAGGATTTTAGATAGCATTATAGGAGAAGAATAGCATAGCAGAGGTACTCTTAGAACTTTTTATCTGCAGAGGGGATGCCATTTGTTTTGTTAAAAAATGCTGGCCTGTTGTCAGCTTAGTTTGGTAAAGGATACAGATACAAATGTATGCACATACATCTTACCTTGATGAGACCTCTGAGCAGGACCAAAACATGTCTGCTGTTAAACTTAATAGGCAGACAGCTATCACCCTTTAAAATTACCTTTTGTGCTCCACTTGCCCATCCCTAATTGCTTCAGTTAATCAGTGCTAGGATAAAAGCTTTAGTGGTAAATGTTAAGGCAAAGCTGTTTCACAGAAGGGGAGGAGCCTTTTCAGAAGCTGAGCATCACATAATGGCTATCTAAATCCGAGTTGAGCTCTATTTTGTAGTTCCACAATAATGCATTCATATTTTATATTGTGGTGACAAGGTGGTATACCCAGATCCTAGTACAATTGCTTCATTTTTCTACCTTAGTACAAATTATAAATAATGATTCTTTGGGGAACAGAAAATTTCCTGAGGAACGACAAGGGATAGTCTCAAAATATGGCTCTGTAGTAATTATAACAAGTGCTCTTTTCTTACACAGAAACCAAAAATAAAGAAAACACATAAAAATATTTGTGAGTGGCTGAAGAGCTGATTTATTCTGTTATCACCTACAGGACTGAGTCCTCATATATTCATATTATGGTCATTAGTATTCTACAACTGGATCTTTTCCCTCACTCAGCAGCGAATCAATTGTTTTCACATCTGCTTGTAGCTCATATTTCCCCAAAGGATTTCAATGATCATATTGTTTTTCCATTTTCCAATGTACTGTCTGACCTTTTTCCTCAAGGCCTTGCACAATTCACTTTAGTCAATCACTTCTTATTGATTGTTAGCGCCTTGCTCATTCCCTGTTTTTGTTTTAATGAATATAGGAGTATTTTTTTAGTGATCTTGTTTTTGATATGTCCTGTCATCTACTCACTGTTCTTTCCACCCCTGTTGCTTTAGATTCCTCATTTAGATTTATACTTCTGTTCAACTTTCATTCCAGTTCAAGCTAAAATTCCACCTTCTTTCAGGTTATCCTTTCTTTTGTATGATGCTTGTATCTACAAAACAAACAAACGTCAGCTTTCAGCAAGCCACTATCCACTTCAGACCTTACTTAAAGCACCATTCTTTTGGGAATTTATAGGGTTCTGGCAAAAACCCTTTCTTAGCTTATAATTTCTCCTCACACTTCTGTTCTGTGTGTTTCATTCAATTTAGCACTGCATACACTTTCTTATTAGGCAGAAGCATAGAGAAGAGACAGTCCCTGGAAACACTTTTTTTACATTTCTTCCGAAGTCAAACCCTGTCTGTTTACCCTACATTCTGGAGGGCACAAATACTGGCTAATTTGCAGTTGCCATCTTATCTTTCTTGGCTTTGACTGATGTACTTAATCCCAGAAATTCCAATCATTCCACTTCTTGGGCTACTTTTCCCTCCAAAGCTCTGCAGTGGTATCAGGTAACTGTTCCCTGTTGCATCCCTACAGAAGGAATGTTGCCATGCATTTTCTTATACTTGCCTGGGAGTCAGCCATAACCTCATATACAGGATGCTATTACTGGGAATCCCTCGTTTCTAACTGGCTCCTTCACTCATCACAACAATGGATCATCCCTTTGGTCCTCTTAGCAATAACTAGACATCATTAACCAGCAAAGGCTGCAGACAATCACTGCTTTCAGGATGACTGCCAAAAGCTGACTGAGATCCACTGTTCAGGGAACTTCTGCAAAGATTTCAAGTGAAACTTTTGCTTTTAATGCAGACTTTCTTTTCTGGAAAGTGCCCAAATCACTTTATTTCACTATCAACCATTCAATTGACAGTAAACTTGGACTTAAAGCTGCTCTTCAAGCAGCCATAAGAAAACAGAAGTAGCTCAGAGGACTATCTCCTCAGTCCTTTCTTTTCTTGGGACTCTGTTTCCTCTAACCATTCCCTATTTTACTGTCTCATTTTTTGCACGTAACAGTGATGAATGAGAGAAATGGTGGGGTCAACATATTTCATGCTTGGATGATGAGCCAGAAAGCCTTCTTCATACCAAGACACTTCAGTGCACTAACTCATGGCACATTCAACCCAGGGCCAAAAGAGACATCCATAGAAACCTAGACAATAGGTCTCAAGGGATAAACTAGCACAGCTTTACAGCAGCTTTCTGCTTGAGATCACACCAATACACCCAAGATGCCAAGATACTCACAAAGAGACTCTTATCAGAATATGGAAGGGGGTTGAATAGGAAAGAGAGCCACTAACCTCAGAGTCCAGCAGCACAGAACTGCTATGCCAGGAATTCTAGAATAACTTACTTGTCCCTTTGCATTGGTAAGCATGCTGGTGCTATTAAGCCAATTACTTTGCATCAGTGTCAACCCAGAAATAAAATTCTCCAAGTAAGAACTGAGGACAGGAAACATGCTATATAGCTCTTTGGCAAAATCTTAACTTGCTTTTATTAATCTGTAATTCCTACTAAAACTCTTTATAAACTTTCACAGCTACAAATAAACCAAAATGGCAAATGTCAACAGGGGCTGAAGCTGGGATGCAGATCTTCTCCCAGCCCCTGGTGAATGATGCAAATGTGATGTGAGTAGGACTGACATAAATTAAATTTTAAATCAACTCTTTCTTACAAGCAAAACTCCTCATGCTGGGAAAAAGGAAAGCTCTCCATGTCTTTTTTTTCTACACTGAAATCACAGTAAAAAAACCCAACCCTGTTGTATCTCCTCCCCTTTTCACACCTTACAAGATTGTGTGGGTATTGATGTGGGGGTGGATGTCTGAGAACAAGGCACGTTCCTTTACACAACTGTATGCTGTGGTAGGGATGGTTATTGCCTTTCATGTCTAACAAGATGTAAGAGAACAAATTTAATTTTCTGAAAAGTACTGGCTTTATGCTCTGAAAGGCATGGAGAATTCAACTCACCATCTGCAAGAACTGCTTCATAGATGTAAGACACAGAATCTCCAGGATTTTCATCCCATGGTTTATCTAGGAAAAAAGAAGAAAGAAAGAAGATATTACACTGATTTCCAATTTTTTTTTTTAAGATTAAAATCTATATGTATTTTAAATATAAGATAAAGCTATTAGTCTGCAGATAGAAAAAGAAATCTTAGAACAAACCCAAGGGCTAGTACAGAGGAACAGAGGAACTAGCCCTTGGATTTGTTCTAAGATTTCTTTTTCTAGAGAGATCTGTATTTATCCTTTTTCAGTAAATATCCCTTTGACTGATTTTTTTTTTTTTCAATTTACCAGAGCTGGTGAGAAAAGTGTTCTTGAGGAAGACATTTCCCTAGAAGTTAATATAGGAAACAATGCGAGAGGAGTTGGGTATAAGATAAAAATAGAATCATGTGCATTAAATGGATACAGACATTTGGAAGACAAGTTTTGAAGACAAGACAGTGCTCTGTTTCATAATACAATAGATCTGGTTACAGACAGTACCACAATCACAGAGTGGTTTGGGTTGGAAAGGACCCGGAAGAACATTTAGCTCCAACTCCTTAGCTATGGGCAGCAACACCTTCCCATGGACCAGACTGCACAAACCTCATCCAATCTGGCCTCAAACACATCCAGGGATGGGGCATCCACAGGTTCTCTGAGCAATCCATTCCAGTGCCTCACCATTCTCATTGTAAGGAACTTCCTAACATCAAGCTTAAGCCTACCCTCCTCCAGTTCAAAGCTGTCCCCCCTCATCCTATCCCCAGAACCTTCTATGCATTGGGCTGAACAGCCCCAGCTCTCCTAGTCTGTCTGCAGGAGAGGTGCTCCAGTACTCTGAGCATCTTCATGGCCTCCTCTGGACTTGCTCAAGCAGGTCCACATTGCTCATATGTTGCTCATTCCAGAGCTGATGCAGCTCTGCAGGTGGAGTCTCACCAGAGCAGAGGGGCAGAATCCTTTCCCCCACCCTGCTGCCCATGCTGCTTTGGATACAGCCCAGGATGCAGTTGGCTTTCTGGGCTGTGAGTGCACATATTGATCTCATCAACCAACACCTATAAGTCCTCAGGACCGCGTTCAATCCATTTTCCACCCAGACTGTATTTGTGCTTGGGATTGCCATGACACATGCAGGACCTTGCACTTGGCCTTGCTGGCCTTTCCAAGGTTTGCATGGACTTACTTCAAGGTCCTGTCAAGGTCCCTCCAAATGGCATCCCTTCCCTCCAGCGTGTCAACTGCACCACACAACTTGGTGTCAGCAGCAAATGTGCTAAGGGTGCACTCAGTGCCATGACAAAAGAGGTCAAACAGCATCCAACACAGAATCACTGAATGGGTCTGGTTGGAAGGGACCATCGTGGCTCATCTGGTCCAAACCTCCCTGCTCAAGCAGGGTCATCCTGAAACACATGGCAAAGAATTGGTCTTGAACATCTCCAGTGAGGGAGACTCCACAACCTCTCTGGCAATCTGTTCCAGTGTTCAGTCACCCATGCAGAGAAGTTGTTCTTTCTCACATTTAGGTGGAACATCAGTTTCTGTTCATTCTTTCTCATCCTATTGCTTGGCATCACTAAGCCTGCCTCCATCCCCCTTGGCACTCTCCCTTCAGGTACTGATAAACATCAAGGAGGTCCCTTCTCAGTTGTCTCTTCTCAAGGCCCAACTCTCTCAGGCTGTGCCCCATAAGCTACTGTATTAACATTTTTCAGGACCAAATTCTGGACTCAAAGCCTTTTAAGTAAGTGCACAGACACCCTACCAAGAGTAAAATCTGATTCTGTTTTTCTACTATAAACTTAAATAGGTGTCATACTGCATTTTTTTCAGGGATAAGTGACAATTTTAGTTTGGACAGCAAAACACCCCTTATTTTATCCCATTTCCAAGAAGATGGCACTAATCTAACAGAAGTAACATTATGGTGAAATTACAAGTACCAATTTTGCTATAACAACAGTTGTGTGCCAAAAAATATACAAGGGGTACCTTTACAGAGGTCTTCTCCAGATGCCTTCCAATGATAACTTTTCAGCAATTGTGACTGGTAAGCACAGTGCAAGACTCAGTCAGACTAAATAATACATTACATGAAGGACATATAAGACTACAGATTCGCACAGCCATTTTACAGCATTACCTGCAAACATACTTGTAGGGAGTCTTAAATTATTTGTCAGCTTGAGAAACAGTCTCACAACTGTAATTAAATACTGACTGATGACTGGGCCATAAACGATACAAATTTGGTTGATGTCCATTTCAAACCTTGAAAGAGCAGACTAAAAATGATAAAGTCATTAATTTAGTTTTTTAAAAAAATTATAAACTAAACAAACAAGTAAAATTGCAGTATGTTTAGTACATGCTGTTGCAATAATGCTTATGTTCTAGTCATCTGACTTCTATTATTAAGTTAAATTTTAATGAGTGTGTCCTAAATGCTGCTAAAAAATGTTAAAAAAAATCTAAAAAGACATGCTAAAAACTTTAAGATGTCAGTGCACTCACTTTTCTGGGTGTCATAACTTTTCATCCAATTATTGGCAAAAATAAGAGGAAAAACCATCACATACATGACACATACTTCAGAATCCAAGGGTACCATGACTAGCTACATAGATTACAACATGAGCTGCTAAGAACCCTAACAAACAAACCCTAACAAGTAAAGTCTTCTCAGAATTTTGCAGAAAAAAGAGAAGAAATAGGAAAGAAGTCAAACAGTTTAAGTGACAGGGGATGACAGTCTCAACATCTTATCCAGGGTTGCCACCTCCAGACAATCACTTCAGGTTCTCTTCTGCTTTGAAATAGCCAGGATCTCATGTCAGACGAAGGAAGTTGGTGACACAAACCAGTTTTTTTGTTGGCAGTCACTACCAACCCCCATCACTGCACTGGCATGCCTCCTGAGTGGAATGGAAAAGCAAAGCATCTCAGGAAGATGTAATACTCTGGTAATCTTAGCAGTCCCTGCAGAGCAGTTCAAAGACTATTGTCAGGGCAAAATGGAAATGAGAGTTATACTGCAGCACACACCAACTAACAAAATGTCCCTTCTGCTCTTGTGGTTATGATACAGTCACACAGACTATTTTCATTTTAATTAAAAAAATGTAATTGGCATTTGAGGTGGTCTAAAATAAGCAGATGACATCACTACCTTAAAACCCCAACAGTGGTATGCACTGTCTAAATGTAAATACATTGGGGAAGGAGTAAATAGAAGCACAACCATGTGGTCTCATTTATTGAAACCTCTCCTGGCAGTGAACAAGGCCAGAACCACCCACCTACTTTTCTCTATTTGCTCAGTCTTGCATGTTTAGGAGAGAAATCTTCACAACCAAGACTTAGGTCACATACACACAGAGTATTTAGTATTCACAAACAAACAAGACCAAAAATTCTAGTCATTCTCTTCTTCAACTTTGGGCTTTTTTAGCTTAACCACTTTTAATTTTCTCATAGACTCCAAGTCAGCGTCAAAATTTAGGTGAAGCACTTTCCGATTGAAGCCAACGGTAAAGTTCCTACTTAAATCAGGGGTTTAGGTCATCAGCACAAATCTTGCTCATAGCCTAAGAAAACCCATTGGCATTCATTACTTGTATTTGAGTACCAATGTGAAGAGGATTTTACAGGAGAACAAGCAAAGCAGTGGAGTCAAAATGTGAAACATTACTTCAGTATTCAACGTTACGTCAAATCACAATAAAATTAATGCCACTGCACTAGAAATGAAACAGGAAACAGATACCATAAAAGTTATGATAAAAATATAATTATTTCTTTCTCTTTTCTGTGGTCTGCACAATGGAAATTAGGCCCTCAGTATCTGAAGTGGTCTGAACACCTGCATGAGTTAAGCCCTATTTTAACCCCCAGCCTGTTTTTCCCGCATTTACTTATTAGAGAAAAGCCCCCTATGCTAGTATCCCATTTGTCCACATTTATACCATACTACTAGTTGCAAAAGTAGTTTTCTTAACATTACTCTTCTTGGTCATTAAAATTGCTTGCAGATACATGGAATATCTTTTAGGTAAACAATCAGAAATTAATGGCATATTGCCATCTCAGGTAAAAGTTCCAAATTTGTTCTGAGAATCTTTCCTGGGCTGTGAAAGACTCTGGGTACCATTTTCTAGTTGGGTTATATTACTTTATGTACCTCTCACTTTTTAATAAAATAGCAGCTAATGAATGGATACATATAGATTTGATGTGCTGTTCACAACTATCAAATTTTTTTGTAGAAGTAAAATTCTTGTCCATATTTTGGCATTAAAAGAAAAAAGGGATATCACTGCTTGGGGAAAAATCTGGAAGTGGAAATGACAAGAGTTGCTTTTGTGGAGCTTTAAAAAATGAAACCTAATAAAACCACAAGCAGACTAATGGATACTTATGGCTCCTAAGCTGTACCAAGAAGCCCCACCAAAAGTTTAATAAAAGTGTCAATGCATTTTGGAAACAGTGTCACAGAAAATTAGTTGCTTTAGATAAGACCTGTTCTCTTTTTGCATCATTAATATTGAGGACAACTTCAGGAGAAATTGAGGACATTTAAGGATTTAAGTTAACTACCTACAGAAGTAAATATCTATCTATAGATCCTTTAGATAAACACATGCTTGCCTGAATTTGAAGTCTTTCAGGATTAAACAGAAAAACCCCAGCTACGTTTAATACACCAGGGCACTGAATCAATACATTGAAAATATGTCAATTTAATCTAAAAAAGGGTACACAACTCAGCAGACCAAGGACAAGTAGCAGAAAGACACATGAGAAGGAAAAGACAGACACAAGCAAAATATATTTCCTAATTCTACTTTCAACAATATTGGGAAAAGCTGATAAAGAACAGTCAATTCTAGAGTCTCACTGGACCATCTTAGATGTTAATATAGAAAAATAAAACTTCTGAGTGTTCTCCTCCCTCTCTGGGGGTTATCTTTTTTATGGCAATAGCCACTGGACCTACAAAATTCAAAACCAACTCAGAATCTGAATTTGGCATTTTCAAACAGCAAAATATTTTAGTAACAAATCCTGCAAATAGAATCTTTTGACAACAATAAAAATATTTGTGATCCTCTTCATGCAGAAGATGAATATAATAAAGTCTGTCAGCATCCTGGAAATATATGTCAGAAAGGTCACTCCTCCATATCTTAGCTCTCCCTTTACTCTTCCAAGAAGACGTTCAAACAGGAATGACAAATCATTCAGATTTTATGTTTGAACCACATTACAAACAAGCTCTTTGCTGAGTACAAAATCCCCTGCATCTTCTGTTCCATTTAGTTTTACTCAACATTTTAATTAGTTTTGATTTTTGCCTAATGTATTTGGCACATATACTACTTTAGAGCCAGAAGGAAGTTGTAACAGACAAAGCCCTGTCTGCTCCAAGAAGATGAAACCAGCACCATCTGGCAGGTGAAATAATTGTGGGGGCATATAAAATGAGACTTATTTTGCACTTCTTCCATCTCAGGCTGTAGGGATAGTGCAAAGAGAATAGTACCTAGGAGAGAAGAGACACTAAGAACTTACCTTGCCCATGAGCTTTCCTGAGTATGGAAATCTGTAGTGGAAGGCTGGTGACTACTAGCACCTATGCTATGCCATTGTTAACGTTCTCCAGGAGAGTGTTAAACTGTGAGATAACAACCTGATTTAACATCCACCTTCAGCTGTTCTAACTGCCTAGAGGCCACTCCTCAACCCTGGCACCCATTAGTCCTAGGATCATGATGGCCCACTGTCCTAAGGGATTAACAGGATTTTGTTGCAGTGGAAGGCATGTGGTATGGCCATTATAATTAAAGCACAGTATTGAGTTTTCAGGCTCAATGTCACTTTTAGAGCAACAGCTCTTGTCAATACTGAGGAGACAAGAAGCTACAAATGCTTGGGAGAATAAGTTAAGAGTAATGAACAGTGGGAAAAAAAGGATCTAAAGACCACAAAGAATATACACAAAAGTGTTTTCATTACTATCTCTAAAAGGGTCAAGAATATAAGGGTCTAGGGATGAGCACTGAAAACAAAAGGGATTGAAGACAATGACATAGGAAGAGAAATGGGAAATCTTGTGTTTCTGGTCCCAATGAAAGGCAAAAAAAAAGAGTGCTCCAAGGGAAAAATAATCCTTCTATATACTCAACAACCCCTTAGCAAATAATTTTAAATAAAAGGGAAAAATCTTTCCCAGATGTGCAGTCTGTCAAAAGCCCTGTCACAGGTATCACAAAGGCTAAGAGCTTAACAGGATTCTACAAAAGAGTATCCTATATACAGACACCATTATCTTTAGGCAAAGGTAAATAATGACACAACATGGGCATCTTCTTTCCTCAGAGCTTAAATCAACACTCAGATGAAAGCAAATCTCTCACTTGGAACACTTTCACTGTGCAACAGAGCAGAGGTCTCCTATCAAGCACTGTTCTAAGCTGGCCTGGCTCACGGCAAGGGTACACCAGTGCACAAAAAAAACAGGGCCAGAGCAGTTCTAAGCTAGGAGTGTGGAGGAGGGCTTAGCTCTGAAGCACCAGGCATCACCACCACTTCCAGTCCTGGATCTAGCTCAGTCCACTGATCCCACTGGGTCTGATCCCAGCCACAGTCCATGCATCCCCAGTAAAGAGGTACACACTGAGACTGAGGCCTTCAACAACTATTCATTAATTCAGCTTTCTCCTAATCTCTGCAATTGCTGATTTTGGTCACTGTCAAAGTGATCATCTGAACACCTACTAAACATCTGGCATTACACTTAAGTCCCAAGGGCACAGGTAATAAGTATTCTTGTGAATGCATTGACCTAACCAAAGAACTCTCTCGTGTCTTCTAGGAAACGGTTTATTGCTGCAGAAAGGTTTGCAATTTCCTGTGCATGTGTCAACTGATAGTATCTAAGCACAGTTACTTCCTATATATACATATACATACACAGAGTATAGACCCACAGTTTTCATCCCATTAAAAAATGGCCAAGAAGCTTCAGTCTGAAGCTACATATTGGACACAGACAGAAATTGCAAATATTGCCTTCTGAAACCAAAACAGACAACCAAATGAGCCCAAATTGTCAAGTCTGAGATATGTACTGAGGAAAAGGTTATTCAATACTGAAGATGGTTGGGGAGAAGGAGTCTAAAATGTACTTTTGAAAACACTCACCTCATACAGGCAGACCATGTGTAGACATTTGGGGCAGTTTTAAAGCCCTATAGCATACTTAAGCTTACCTACTTAAGCACAAGGCAGCAGGGACATCCAGCTAGGTCACTCATTCAGCTGGGGTCTCTCTACCCCAGTGCTCAAAAGAATATTATTGGTTGTTCATGGACATGCAGAACTAGGTTAAGCTCTGAGTAAAAAACCTGAGCTGCAGGACGTCTTTCCCCAACACAAGCTCCCATGCCAATAAAATGGCACCTTGCATGCAAAAAAGAAGCACAACATTCTGCTTGGTAGACAAAATCTTTGCTAAATAGCAAGAGCTGAGAGGAGGTAAGAGACCTAAGTATTACAAACAAACAGTAGTATATTACCTGGTTGAACAATTTCTTTAACAACAGAAATGTACTCCTCAGGTTTCTGATCAGTAGAAATCTCTTTGCTGCCACCAGCTAAGGTCAGTATCTCGTAAAGAATCTCTGAATTCTCCACTCCACAAAGCAGAATTACCACATTATCCGGAGGTTTTAGAACTTGTTCCAGAAAATAACTTCTCTTTTGATTCAGGCAGTTAAGAAGTCCACATGACAGTATCAGGAGTTTACATTTATAAGACAGTAAACAGAGTAGCTCTTGGGGCTTGAAAGATGAATTTTCTAGATTGTAGAGTAAGATTCCTTCTTTGTTCACTATGAGTCCAAAAAGAGATTTTAAATACAGAGCCCACTCTTCTGCTTCTTGTTCATATATCACGAGGATATCCTTTGTATTTTCTAAAGAGAAGAAAACATTAAAAAATATTTTCAAATGTGTTTTAAATACATTATAAACATCAGAAGACAGATGGATTGTCATCGTCCCCATCTCACCCCCCCCCCCCCCCCCCCCAATAAAACCTTAAGGGGCTCAAGAAATTATCTTTAGCAGAAATCAGCTCATCACCTTGAAAAGAGAACATCTCCTTATTTCTAAGACCAAGGCAGAAAGATTGCCCACAGAAATACTGGAAAAATAACTCAGGATATTATGTTTAGAATAACTAATATTTCAGAATAAGTACTGAAACTGCAGTGTAGGAAGCAGAGCACATTCACATATTCTTCTCCCTCCTAAAGCCTTGACAAATAGGCAGTAGTATTAAAAATGGAACACTTAGCTTTTAATGACAGAAGTAAAGAACATGTATTTGAACACATGAACATGATCCAACTTCATTAGAAAATTCATCGGTATGTTTAGGATATTTTGTCAGCATGGTGCCAGGATAGAAACTCATGATCTTTCTTTACTGTCCTTATTCTAAGAAAATTACTTGAGACCTGACAAAAATAAATCTAGAACTGTATTTTTTCAGTTCTTTCCCTTTAAGATGTAAAACATGGTAACTAATACTCTTCCGTAGAGTTACTAAGGTGACAGTTTGAGACAGAGGCAACAGGCACAAGCTGAAACACAGGAGGCTGCTCTGAGCATCAGGAAATGCCTTTTTTTCGTGTGAGAACTGGCACAGGCTGCCTGCAGAGGGTGTGCAATCTGTCTCCTTGGAGCTACTCAAAAGGTGCCTGGATATGGTCCTGGCTCTAGGTGTACAGGAGAGCTCCCAGATGTCCCATCCAGCCTCAGTCATTTGATGGTCATGTGAAATAATCAAAAACTGTGATTTGATGAGTAACACAATAATAGTATACATGAAGCCAGGGTAGCTTAATAGCCCCAGCGTAGTTGACAATCACAGCCCCATGGAGTAACAATGTGAGGCTGAGGAATAGATACAGTTTCTGCTGTTTGCCTTCACTGTGCTTCACAGTGTCTGCCTGCTGGTCAGGGTCAGGCAGCCTGACTGACACTTGCCTGCAGTGCACCACAGCTCCTTTGAGTGCCTAGCTGCTGCACTGTGAGGATCAGGATATATGGAAACAGAGTGTACACAGAGTTAAAATGTTTCTGGGGCACACAAAGGATGTGGGATGCACTGTTGGAAGAGCAGTACAGATGTACTAAGGAGAATAAAAAACTTGTCAAGGATCCCACAGAAGCCCACTTATAAAAGGATAAACTGAACGAGTATCTCCAGTCCAGGATTAATGCTTAAATTATTTGTCTTCCCTTTCTTTTAGAATAAATTATTTCTATTATTATTTCTACATTTTTTCCACCCATTCTTTCCTCTGGAGATACTTGAAACAAAGCTTACTCAGCAAAAGCTGATTGAAACTTGTAGAGAAGGGACTCTATCATTTAGTCTCTTGGGTTCACTGTACGTCTACAAACTCCTTGAAGGACTGTTGCCATCTTTTTAAGATTTGTGAAAGCTCACCCTTTCACAAAGTTTTCTGTCACAGGAAATCATAAAGGGTCATGCTCAACATTGTAGCAGGTGATGATATTTCAAGTTAACCAGCTCTTACCAGTACATTAAAACAGGGTAATATTTGTTAAAATGTATTTGGAGAGATGAATACTTTATTTCCCATGGTAAAAACAATCTGAAAAATACCTATTTCTGATGAAATGCTGAATATTAATAGTAAGGAAAAGAAACAGTGTATTTCTCATTTAACTCAGAGAAAAATAGTTTGGTTTATGATGCTGGGATGAAAAAAAAATTACTTGCCACAATGTTGTTTTCAGAATCTCATCTAATCTTCCGTAATACTCAGACAAACATGCACAAAGTAGAAACAAAAAGCTATGAATTGCTGCACACTTTCAAAAGAAGAAACTGTATTAACAGTGCTGTAAAGCTCTTTCAGTCTGACCACACAGTTTCATATCACAGAAAATGAAACAAGCAAGTACCTTCTATTTACAGTCCCTATTAACTAAAACATTGTAGCAGTTCTTTAAAAATATGCATATAAAGACAGTACTTACACCATAAGGAAAATTTAAGAATTCATTCTTTAAACTTTGTTTGAATTTACTTGGTTCTAACTTCCAACCATAATATAATTTCATATTTCTGCAATCCTAAAGGAGCATCTGTTCTTCTGCTCTCAGAAATCCATCCCCTAAGGTCTTCAGATTCCCATGAAGTAACTCAGCCTTGCCTTCATTGCAATTTGTCAACTGGGATTAATACTCTTCCCCCTACAATTGGGACATTGTAGAACTCTTCCTATTTTTGTTCTGTGCTTTTGTGAATCCACCTGCCTTCTCAAAATACTGAGAAAACCAGAACTGCATACAAGGTAGGAGATCCTTCATACAGTGCATGAGAAGAAAAAAAAATAACCTTGGGTATGCACATGAGCTCATAAACAATGAATTTCATTCACATTCATTCACCCCTGTGCAAATGGAAAGTACAAGGCTTGAAAAAGGTACTAAAAAAATTCTAAAGATAAAAGTGAGAAACATGCATTAAAAGGATAAAAGAAGACAAACTAATTCCACTTCCATATGGAATATCTGCACCAGTCTGCAGCTTTGATCTTGGTTAAGCAGGAATGAGAAAGGGGTTTTATGATGTTTATTGAAGGCTCAACTGCACTTCTTCTCAATTATATTGATCTTTATATATGAGAAAGAAAGCTTTATTTGTATAAGAAAGGGAGAGTGAAATATATCTAACACCACACTTGACGGAATAAAGGCGCTGCAGCACACCTCTCATAAAGCTCTAATGCAATATGCTCCCCCTATTTCATTTGTCTTTTCTATCTATATACAGAGGGTAGAGCCATGCTGTTGAGCAAGGTTTTTCATACTGCAGTTTGGTGCAATGTTTATTGAAGCAAGCAGCAAGTGCTATTAAGTTACCTCTGGGAAACCAAACGTGGGTATGGTTTGAATTATAAGCTTGCAATTTTTTTTCAACATGGAGATCCCTTCCGTATTAAGGGTTAACTTCATTATTAAGCAGGAATGTAAGGCTTGCATCTTACTTGCCCCAAATTGTATTAAAAGGTGAAATATTATATTTTGAAATGCTTGCCTGAATTGAAATGTGGAGTTAAAGTTGACCCTACAAATAGCTATGATGTGCCCTACCAAAAATCCACTCTATGTACTAGTAACTTTTTCCTCTGATAGTGTTTTTGCCTTCATAGATTCTACTCAGATGCATATGCAGGCACCTTACTTGAAAATTAAAGCCCACCAAAACTCTGCCTTTAGAACAGTATTATTTTTACCTGAAACAAAAAACCAATCAAGTTTAGCTTTACTGCAACACTCCCCAGTACTGAATATACAGTACCAATGCTCAACTTTTCAGCCAGAGTTTTTTACCCCTTCATTATTTTCATCTCTTAATGAATAATTCTTTGAATTTACTGCACTTGAAATACAATATAAGTCGAGAATAATTTTGTTCCCTTCAAAGTTAATGTAATAGAAACTATCATATCCTGACAAAATTAAGCTGTGCTTCATCTGCTCCTACTTGGAAACTGACTCAAAAGTAGAAATAAAATTCATTATTAGTCCAGCAACAAGAAACAGTTGCAGAAACAAGAATTTCTGCGGTCATCCATAACCTGAAAGGGGTTCTTCTGACAAGCAAAACTCTTCTCTAGTTAGTGGTGCATGGTTGCCCAAGAAAGCACATCTCATGTCATCTGAAGAGCTCTTTGAGAAAACCTGCTAGATACTGTGAGACTTCTGTGACCAAGAAGGAATCAAGAACTTGGGTATATAGGGCAAAAGAACATGTCTTTTTTGGCAAGAATTATATGATATAGTAGAGTGAAAAAAGCACAAATATATTAGAGAGTTAAAGGAAACCTCAAGGACTCCGCAGTGCGCCAAACGCACCAGGAAGGCAAAAGAAACTAATGGAAAATTGGGGTCCAGTAGCTGCTCTTTAACAGATATCTCAGTTTATGAACCTTGCAGTCTGTAAAAGATCATTTCTGTGTGTTTAGAAATAATCAAGAAGCACTTGCTAATGCTCATCTTTGAGAATGACACTGCACAGGTGTCAATTCATTCCCTAACTTTTTAAAGGCCTTTTAGGTTTGTAGGAGTTTGTAAAGGTTTGTAGGTGAAATGCTTTACTTCTAGATATCTTTGACCTGAATTTTACTACAGTTGTTTCCATAATTCAGCACTAACAGACTTTGTTTGATTTAAATAAGGCTGACTACAATTAGGATAGGATATAAAAATTGGCTCTACAGTCCCACTACCTTAAGACATTTTGATGAAAAAAAGTCAGGTTTGAACATTGGCTTTTATCCAAGTTTTAATGGAAAGATGGATCACCATATTTCTCAGGGTTGTCCAGAGCCTTTTCCAGTTAGGGTACTGGAACTGAACAATGGAATTCCCAGCTGTTCACTCAGCTGCCCATGAACCCCCCTATAACCACATATCAAGCCTGCCACAGTCAGCTCCAACAAAAACGTAATGCAAGTCTGTTTACAGTCCTCACCTCAATCCCATCAGCCTTTGATACCTGTGTGAAGAAAACACCCTCTCAAGTTGTTCTCCACCCTTATGTTGAGAAAGGACAGGATCAACTGCTAGACAAAGCATAAAGTTTGTCCCTTTTATTTCTTCCTGTCACAGATGTCCTCACTTGGGGAATGGAAAGTTGCTTGATTTTTTAAAAATATCAGCCTTAAAAGGAAAGAAACGTATGAACTCTGTCAGTATGCAATGAACTACTATCCATCAGCAAAAATTTGTTAAAATAAGTACAGCAGTTAAATATCTCAAAGGAGAAGTGGAAAGACACTGAAGCTCTTGCTCACTTTCTCATAATATATTGATGAAAAATCTGGGCAACATAAGTGATATGGAATGACGTCCATTGCATCTTTAATTCTTTAGTGAATAGCAGACTACACTCTCAAGGATTATCGTGAATATCTTTTCATGATAAGAACTCACACAAAAAGAAGCAGTATTTTTTTTTCCAGGCAAGCAGTGCCAGGAAAGAGCTTTTCAAGACGTTACAAGTTGACTGCACTCACCTACTTCACCCTGTAGGATGAAACTATGGATATAGTCATGAGGGTCATGACACAACGAAAAAAAAATGGTGCATGAGAAATATCAGGAAGCATAAAATAACCCAGACTCCCCTCTTTGCTCAGAGATTTTCAAAACTTTTCTTCTAATCTCAAGAAGATTCATTTCTATCTGGGCTGTGGGATGAGAATGACAAGCATACATACTAGGTCAAATTAGACTTTAGAATCTAAAGATTTTTAGTCTCGGCCCCTTTGCAATCTTTTGACAAAGATTCAACCATTCATCTCTTCACACTGCTTTCCGATCACTAACAGCGGTATGATAAAAACTGGAAAAAGTTTCACTAGCACTTCAAACAACTCCTGCAATCTAACATTTGGAAATAGAATGGGAACATTTAATTCAGCACTAATGAGTGGCCTTAGCATAACAAACTGCCCCTCACTCATCCAGAAGGCATTGATTTTCCCAGTCAGCACACCTCACACACATCCAGTAAGTGTGTCTCAAAATGCAACTCCAGCCCTTGGTTTCTGGAATTCTGCAAGGCAAATCCCCTGAAGGAAGCCAAAAAGCATTCATTGCAGGAAGGACAGCAGAAAGCACTTTAGAACTACTTGCAGATAATGGAAAACGTTTTCAAAGCAGTTCATATTGCTTCTCTGAGGTGTTCCAGTAAAGGAAATGAAAATTATAAGAGCCACTTGTAAACTTTAGAGTGAGATCACAAAGTAGCAAAATTGCTGCAGTGCTGCGGTACACCTGTTTCAATTAAAGCAATTATCCTAAAACAAAGGACATTCCTGCTCTCACTGTATCAGCCAGCAGTGGCTGCACTTCTATCCTCAAATGCCTATTTAACTAGCATGTAACAAGAACATTTTCATCCTTATGTACCTTCTGTTGGTAATTGCTAATTTGTATGTGAAAACAAATACTTGCTCTATCTGTATGAAATCAAGCCTCATGACTTCATCCTTCTTCTTACTAAGCTCAGCAAGGCCTGGAGTGGGCAAAATTAGGTTCTACAGAGAGAAAAAATGTTTGTACAAATGGCATCAGTTTACCCTTGACCTAGTTGGTTTTCCCTGTAAAGAAAACCATTGATCTTCCCTATGGTAACAACGGGAAAACAGAACCAAAAAAATTCCTGGGGCGTTCTTCCACAGCACCAACCTGGCACAGGTAGACCAGAAACATTCCTGACTATCAAACATGACAAAGTTAATGTTATGCCCAAAAAGCTGTTTCTCATCAAGCAATATGGCCTTATTTCCTGGTTTAGGCCTTTCTCTCTGATCTGTCCTATGGATCCTTTCAGCTGAATATCTACTGATGGACACAGGCTCTTGCTTCTAATGAACAAGGCTGAACACAAACATGGGATATAGAGGACAGAAACAATTTCTCTATTTCAAGGTAGACCTGCGCCTCTATCACAATTGCAAAGAGGTAAAATCTCCTCTCATTACAGTCACTTCTTGGAGAGCAAATTGCACCTTCAGTAGATTTTAGCACAAAACAATCAGGTAATTCAAAAATGATTTATACATGAACAAATAATGAAAAGAAATATACCACACAAAGAGCTGGAGTAATATGCTACTCTTTTATGATTGCCATGGATCAAGTCCTTAAGGTCACAGGAAAACCTGAGGAAGCTGTATCAAGTTTGCACTACCAGATGTAACCACCACTTGAAGATTTCCCTTATAACCATTCCCATGGTTTTATAAACATGAAATATTTAAAAACTTTTAATTTCAAAGTGTCCTGTTAGGGCAGACCAAAGCATCCTCTTTATCTGAGTTTTTTTTTTTTAAATTGCTAGAGTTTCTCTTATCAGGTTGCCTTTATATGTTCTCATCCTGACATAGTGCAGGCAATTTTGGATTTATCATCACATTTAAACTCTGACTTAAATTCAATGTCTTTGCTTTTTTTTTGCCTTCTCTTGCCTTTTTTTGTCTGCCCTCTTTGATTCCATTGTTACATCCATTTCTCACAAATTCTTAACTTTAATTTCTTCAAAATAAGAAACAAAGAATGGAATACATGTTCAACAGATTTTATTTAGGGAAAACATTCTTGTGAAATTCAGTACATTTACCTCTATCACAAGAGAATATATTTCAGAAAATAGTGCTTCCACAACAAAACAAAAACACACTGATCTTGCAAGAAACAAAATTTTGGGTAAGTTGCTGTGATTCCAGCAGCTATGGTCCGGGAAGGTCACACCATGGCAACTGATGTACAAAACAAAGTGTCCTACACATGAAGTAGTCAAATTTGTATGCCAGGGACTTAACAGACACTGATCACCAGGCAATGTTTATCAATAAATAGTACCATTTACTGCAATTTATGCTCAGATTTGTGTTCCCTGAATTTGTAATGTGATTAAATACACTGAAATAACCGTAGGCGACATTCCAATTATTCCTAAATTACAGATTACCCTTGACACTAGAAATCTGTAGAAATCTGGCTGCACTCTCTCAGAGCAGTCATAGAATGGTTTGGATTGGTAAGGACCCTTAAGACCATCTCATTTCTAGCCCCTGCCATTGCAGGGACACCTTCCACTAGACCGGGTTGTTCAAAGGCCCATCCAACATGGCTGGCAATCTTTCCTTTTATGGGGCATCAACAGCTTCTCTGGGCAACCTGTTCCAGTGCATCATCCACACACAGTGGGTTTCGACACCTACTGCTTCCTTTGCCACAAGTCAGAGTACTGAGGGAGGGCTTCTGAGATCCCACAAATTAGATGGCTTGATCTTCTCCTGCTTTTGCAATCTGATTATAAATCCATATTTTAATGCAACTCATTTACTTGAGCATTCATCCAGAAATTTAAGTAAATGTGATAAGCAGTTTTTGTTTGATGTCTAACATGTCTGAGTTATGAGGCTGTAGAAGAAATTGTCCTCCAGTTTCAGTTCTTTTCTTCCCTCCCTTTCTGACAAATACATGACAGTCACTAAAAACACCCTAACACTGACAACAGAACAACCCAAGACAAATATCCCATGTGGTGGACAAGCACTTTATATTTGTTTTGAACTTTTTAACAGCATTCATGCTAATGTTGCACACAGAAGGAAGTAAATGAAGTAGAAAATCATTACATAAACATGCAGCTTCAAAAAATGAGCAATGACAGAGCTAACAGCGAGTTAAAAACCAAGCTAAATAAAACACTCAGGAACAAATTCAGTTGAAGGCTGACTTCTCTATATTAAACCCACCTCTGCTTCCTCTCCACTGCCTTAAGACAGATTCTACAGACCAACTACATAAGAAACTGCTTGTATTCCTGTCCATCAGATAAAGCAAACAGCTTAGTTAAATGAATGCCAACCTGCCTTCACAAATTTAACCATGTACCTGCAAAATTGACTGTGATGCCCAAATGCATGCTGCAGCTTGCCCAAGATTCAAAAGACATTTTTCCAATAATGTCCTCAGTATAGGTTTAACACACACAATTTCCTTCCCCCCCCCTTGCAAAACAAAGGCTCAAAATTATTGCTGGTCCTCAAATAAGAACACATTGGAGAGTTACCTGGGTAACAATTTTGGGTCCTTCTCCAGTGGGGAGACCTTGCAGAAAGATTTTGTGTAACTACTACTGCTTTAGACCACAAAGATGTTTCCTAGAAATAAACCAATTCTATATGTTGAGGTTCTTGCAAGCAGATTTGCTATACAATACATACCTACCCTATATTGCAGTATAGCCTCACTGTGGCATAGAAACAGGAAAAGTGTGTCTACACAATTGCGTACACTGGAAGAAAAGTATCTCACTGGTACTTCCACCTTTTCAAGCACACTATAATCCATTTCTAGTTCAAAAAGTACAGAAAAGGAAGTGAAAACAAATCCATCCTGAACTGTTTTTGATGCCAAGATAAACCTTATCCCACTACAGTCAGAGAACCTGTGTAGCTCAAATACAGTAAGCTTGAGGTAGCCAGGCCAGGACCAAAGAATTATGAAGCATCCTGCTTTTTACATCATCAAATCCCTTGTTGTTCGACCAAATCTGTATAACTACATTTTTACTTTCCTCTTGAGCATTCAGAAAAAAGAAAAATATAAAAATTAAACAGGCAGATGCCATCATAGGTCTATCACCATGGACATTGTACTTGAATTTCATTCATGTCTAATGTAAGACTCCTCAGGATCCCACAGTGCCAGCTGCTCAGCAATAACCACTTGCACATTTGGTAAAGGTATGAAAAACAATGTGCAATTTTAATTTTCCTCCTCTGGAGTTTATTCTGCCTGTTCCATTTTCCATTTACTGCAGATTAACGTTGTAACTGCACAAACATCTCAAATGTTCAGAATCACCCCTCACATGCACTGCCTGCAAAGGCCATAGGACCAGACCAGAGCAAGTCTAAAACAACCTCTCTTCAATGTACCTTGCACAGCTCTCAGGCCTCACTGCTGAGCTCTGCACACCCTGTTTAGCAGGGAACACCACTTACCAACGTGGAAGTAGCCTTGCAGCATTAGGAAACAAAGTTCTTAGAGTGCTCCCTGCCCACACCCACTCAGTGCTAGAGCACACTAAACACGAGCATGAAGTTGAGCTCCCACTCTCTCGGGCACACTTGTGCCAAAGCAGGTTCCTCAGGAGACACCTGAGCACAGCAACTTCTACTGAATCTATAGGTGGGACAGACTGGAGAGCCATATGCTCCTGTAGTGTTTAATGCCCTTGCAGGTACCCAGCCTGGCTAATCAGGACCACAAACAAAATGAAACATTTCTTAAATTAAATTCTCATCATGATATCAAAATTCAGTGATCCAGATTTTAGCAATATACCAAAAAGAGAAATATCCACAAACAAAACAACATGCTCAAGAGTCAATTTCAAAAAATGACAGTGCTTACACCTCTTGAGAGACTTCTCATCCTTCTGATGTTTCAGTGAGAAATAAATACCTATAAAGGTAGAGGAACGTAAGTTTGGAAACACTCCTCTAAAGAATTCTATTACTTTGATAAAGACTTAGATTCTGAACTATCATTTATCCAGTACTGGAATGGTTTTTTGTTACACAAAAGTGAAAACTTTTTCACTTATTAAGCAAAACAGATTATTTAGGAGAGAGCATGTACATTTGGAAATTCAAATGTTACAATGCTCATCTGTGGCATAATTGTGGTGAGAAATAAAATAGTGTAATTGACTTTTGTAATCCTTTAAGTATTTTAGGTTAATGTTCAACCCTTGATTTCTGATAAAAAGGACTAACTTTTCACAGAAGTCTCCAAAATGTTACAGCCAATGAATTAGTTGTCACAGTTTGAAAGGATAGTTCTGCCTTTTAACTGTATTATTTAAGGCATGGTTGTGTTCAAAATGAATGCTATTTATTATTACACATGTCATTCAAAATGAGCATGGACTTAACAGCATGTGGGAGTACAAAAACTATGGCATACATTACATATTTACAAGCTAAGATACAGAAACATGGCTTGCCATTTTAATGAATTCTATAAGCATCAGTGTTGAAATACAGGCTGTAAGCTTGCCAATGAAACATAACTGTTTTTAAACTCTTAGAAAACCAGCTGACAATAGCTTGGCAAGAACACTAGCAGAAAATTAAAACGAAACTGTCCTGAATGTACTCTTTAAGCAGAAAATTCTTCTGCTTCCAAACTGCTAAATGTAGGATCTGGCCTAAACTTCCACTGAAAATACATTTTCCCCCAATTCAATCATTACAGACTATTTCATTCAAGGCCAAATTAGATTTGGCCTCCTCTAAAATAGCTAGTCTTGAACAGGGAATGGAATTGATATGGGAGAGAAACACATTTGAAAGTTTCAATAAGATTACTGTGTTGCAAAACTAGAAAGCATGTATAAGAACCTTAAAGTTTTGATTAAAAACACCGGCAAAATTTCCTTTGATAGTGCACAGCAACAAGGCTTTGTTGATTAAATAGAGTTATTCTGAGACACACTAGGCTGTGGAATTAGCATTCCATGTTTAGAGGTAGGAAGTCTACAGCAACCAGAGACTAAGTGAAATATCTACAAACAGACATCTCAGGGGGGTGGAAGAAAAAAGGTATATTGAGTTTTGTGCATTTTTATTATATTTTCCAGATACTACAGAACACCCTTTCCAAGCAAGACTACTTCTATTATTTGATTAAATCTTTATAAAGTTTTCTCATTATATCAGCCTACCTTTAAAAAAATACTGTTTAAAAGATTCAGATGAATTTGAAATGCAAAGTACCTTTAGGTACTTCAAGTAAGATTAAGCTGCTAGAGTTTACTTCCTGGACAGAGCTAGAATCATTTAGACCCTTGTAAAGATGTTGGGAGTCTATCTGGCTTACTTGAAGGCCTTGCTTTTGTCAGGAAAGTCCACAAATGCCAGAGGTTTATGGCCAAAAAGGAGACAGAAGAGTCCTGCAATTTTATTTAATAAACAAATAAAGGGAGAGATTCCACTGGGGCACATGCATGCAGGGTTTTCTCTCTCAAGGTTTGGAGGCCACAGCCTCCATTGATCCTAAGCTCCCAGCCACATGGTGGCCTCTTCCTTTCCCCACTGGCTGGGGCACCAGGAAGATACAGCCCTCCCAAACCACCTACCACATATCCCCCCTTGAACCTATTACTTTAGCTCAGTGTTCAGAAACTCAGGCTGTGCAGACCCCTGTCTGTTTGAGCAACCAAGCTGCCTGGGCTCAGCAATCAACCTGCAGCCCAGAGTCAGTAGAGACATTAAGACCCATTTCAAAGACAGTAACACGCACACCTTCACCCATCAAATTGTTTATAAAGGCATTAGCCTTCCTGTCAATCCCTCCTCTTCTTCTTTCTCAATTTGCCTTTTTACAAATACTAGTTATCATTAACTTAACCCTTCCTAACAACCAGGAACACTTGAAACAGCTCCTCCCGACTTTTTCACATCTAGTCCCTGCACCAGGAGTGGCAAGTAAATAAAGAGAATAAAGTAGACAATGACAGCCCATATTAGTCCATGAATCAATAGAGCTCCTTGCTATGGCTACTGAGAGCTGAAGTCTGCCATCCTTTCCTTCCAGCTGAGAAGTACAAGCCTCCAGGGAATTAGAGACCTTGACCTGAGTATGATCGGTCCACACATGTCCAGCTGTCCTGACTGCTGTCTCTGCTGTCCTGGTTGAATGCTACACACAGCAAAGACCGAAGGCAGCATCTGTGCTAAGGGGGTTTCCTGTCCAAGTCAGCCCAAATGACCACAAGTGTCCCCTATCAGGGACTCCAGTGACCTCAAGTCAGGACAAATGACCTCAAGTAACCTGAGTGACCTCAAGCAACCCCTGATGTTCTGCCCCTTCAGCTCTCAGTGGGGAGCAGCCTGCAGCACCCCACACCACATCATTACCAGGCTAGCTGGTCAGGGATACAAAGCAGACTCTCCCACAGCTTCCCCCCCAACCTAGTCCCTCCATTCATCTTCTTCTCACAGAGTAAGTCCCTCAGCAGCAGGATCTGTGCAAGCCAGAAAACTCACCTGGCTCATGGTAGCCCTTCAGTTTTGCTGCACCCAGTCAGTACAGAGTCTTATACTGGGTTAAAAAAAAACAAAACCCAAAAGCAATAAACTTTGTTACACAAAGAAAAAGTAAAAAACAAAGTCACAGCATACACCACAGTTGAGATGGCCACAATACACAGAGTATCACCATACAAATTTAGAAGGCTTTAAGCATTCACCCACACAGAACAACACCATATCTCATCAGAAGACTTCAAGCATCTACCCATGCAGAGTAACATCATACCACTTCAGAAGGCTGTAAGCATCCACCCTTCTTGTTCTTCAGCCCAGCCTTTTATAACCTCTTTGTTCATGCATTGCACTTGTGTGCCCTCTGTTCCCTTTGGTGATGGGTCAGTGCCCCTGGGCACCCCATTGCTTTCAATGCTGCTCACCTGCTTTTCACAGCTGCAGCCCATTGGGGATGAGGCTCAGCCACCCAATTACCACAAACTGTGTACCTACAAAACAACTCAGTGGGCACAAGCCAGCTTACTGTTCATATCTCATTCTTCCTGGCCTTTCTCAGTCCTGTACAATGCATTTGAAGGGAATGGGCAAAGGCAGCTATGAAAATAAAGCACACACACATTCACCAATAGCGGTTGTATAAAATGCACTTGCTTGTCTTTCCCACTTATCAAAAGAACATTTGAAAAATTTTTCCTCCTTTGGCATGAAATTCATATTAGACAGAGAAGTTCCCGTGTCCATCCCTTTGGTCCTGGGGGTCCCTGCACTTTTCCTATTGGGAATTGTAAAAACTGTGCTATTATCCTTGCCTGTACCTTTTCCTTTCCTTAATTCCTTCTTTCATATCTTTTTTATACCTGAGATGCCTTTCTAACCAACTCCTGGAAGGGCTCACTTAGCCTCCTCTCTAGCCCCTGCCCCTGCTGCATGTGGGCTCTCACCCTCCCTCAGTTTGAAGTAAACTTGAATGGAGACTATAACTCACACAAATTGTTTATTTCAGTTCTCTCAAACAAAAGGCAGTTGAAAAATAATGATCAGTCATTTTTTCAGAGGACTTTTTTTTCCCTCTTAAAATGCTCCTTCAAACTGAGTTTACAATGGGAAAAAATTGTTCTAGGCAGACACAGTCTGCTTGTACAAGAGATACACTGGCCACCTTCTTGTGAGTTTTTATACATCAGCCCAAGCACACAATCCTGTCCAGCCCTACACAGTCACAACTGAACTACAGGAATGCTACTGCAAACATTGCAAAAGAATCTTACTAATAAATTACCTTACAAAATAATTTCTTCTTGAAAGGCTTTACACTGAATACTGCATATTTACTAGTTTCCCACAGTATTTAATATTTTTAAAGGCAACATAATCAAATTCAGAAGATATCTGGTTTCTGTTGTTAATACGGTTTTGTTCATTTAAGCAATTTATTTCTGTCACCATGCATATTATAATTTAACAAAAAGCAAGTGCCCACGTCTTTTCAATCACAAATTTTAATAAAGCAGAGGAACACCAGACTTGTGGCTTCTGATTAAAGTACTGCTTGTTTTCATTTAATGCTCACTAGCATATTAGCAATAAACTGCTTTGAAGCCTGTACTGTATTTAGCCTTTCATTTTTACAGAGGACACAGCACTACTTAACATTAAGGCTTTTTTTTTAAGTCTTCAAATGACTAAAAATTGTCCATGTTTGATTCATTCCAGGCATACTATAATGTTTTTCTTTCATCTATTTAAACTGTAAATGTTTCACAAATAAATGAAAATTATGAAAAACAGAAGGGTACACTATATGTTTAGCATATATTACCTTATTTCTTAAAAGTTTAATTAATAAATGTTATTCTATTCATTGTTCTGTTTTTCCCAAAGCTTCTAGAATTTTTTATATTTTCCACTTGAAAATAAATAATGCTTACTATTTCAATTGTTCCTCTAATCTGATATTAAAAACAAACAGGCAAACGCCACTTTATACTGACTACAGTAAACAAACTTGAATTATTTATTCTTCATGATTTAACAATCGCCCTGTAGAGAGAACAACTAAAAAATTAAATATTTCTTTTTGGGTTCGGATTTTGTATTTTCTTTTTAATTGGAAGCAAGTATAACAATAAATAGTGAGTGAAAATATTCTTCGTTACATTACAAAATATACTTCATTACATTTTTACATGAAAATACCTTGCTTTGTTTGAGAGGCACAACACCTGCATGTCCCCAGTGCTGAGAAATGTGGAGGATAAAGCACATCTAGACATAAATTGAACTGTATGTGACAGGGTCTCAGTCAGGTTTGGGGACAGGGGGTTGTTTATCTTTTAGTCTGACATTATTTCTTGTAAGGAGACTCTTTTATGCATGTCTAGAATAGGGGATCTAGGACCAGGTGCCAGCTCTTAGATCCAGCTGCTCTATTCAGATTCACCTTAACTTGGTCAGGGCAAAACTCTGACAACCAGGAAAGCCTCCTTTCTGATGTTGGTTTCCCCAGAAAGGAAACTCAGGGATGTAGGGCTGGACAGAAGCTGTGGTACTCTCCAGCAGAAAGACTAGACACAGCCATACATTTTTTTTCAGCCATACATTTTTTTCAGCTATGAAGGCCTGTAAGATTATGTAACTCACTTGAAGTGAGTTTACCGGTAGGTACAGAGAAAAAACTATGAAACTTGACAAAGGCACTGCATTTCAGTTTCATGGTCTTACATTAATTCTTTACTTCTTACACAGAAGCAACAGCAGTGAACCTTAGCCACAGACTGCAGCTATTTATGAACACCTGTGTAAAGTTTCAAGTCCTTTCCATCTGTTAAGCATGTGGTCCAAATGTAAATGGGTGCTTTTCAAACTCAGCTGTACTGCTGCTTGAACAGCCTCAGTGTCAAACAAGTGTGGGACTCTTCTTACCTAACTGTACACAAAAGCTCACAGAAACATTGAAAAACAAAGTAATGATGGGGATGGTAAGATCAATTTGCTTTAACTGTCAGGCCTGTGATAGCATAAATTATACACTGTGGCTTCATACAAAGCCTTGCTTTTTTACAATGCAGGGAGCCAATAAACACTAAGTGAACATCAATATCATTACATGAAATAGATTCCAGTTTAAATCTTGGTATTCGTGACTCCCTTCCTGTCTTCCTTCACAGTGGCTTCCAAACTATATTTTCAATACCATTCTGAAATTATTATTTTTGTTTACATTTCATAAAACATAGGGTTGTCATTTTTTAACCACAGTTCACATTGCAATAGACTGATTTTGATTTATAAAAAAGGTCAGGACAACTTTTTTTTTTTTTAACAATAGTTGGAAATCACTGGACCTCCCTGGGGGATGTAATTATATCAGAAACTATTGCTGCTGTTTACATTGGGGTGCTTAAGCTGTTAGAGGATATAAAACATTTTTTATTACCTACAAGCAAATAAAGGAATATATAAACTAATCAAATCATCAAAGATCAGCTTCAAGAGATACACAGGGAAAGAGTCACACTGTGGGTTTTGAGTCCCTGGGCACAAATGTTCTTCTTTTAAGAAACTAAGATTGCTGCTTTCTTTCACCTTTATCACAACACCAGTGCTACCAGTGCTACAATTTTTCAAATGTGGGTGATCAATTGCTTCTATGCAAACTTCAGTAATTGCTTGCTTGCAACAGAATGGGAGAGGATCAGCATAAGGAACATAGCTTGTAAGGATAATCTTTTGAATCTGAATGAGCATCCCAACACTTCCAAAGGCAAATTATAGCTTTTAGGTACTTCAGTTCTGGCTTCTTTGATACTCAAATTAAAAATACATTATTAATAATATTAATATTACTTAATAATTAATATTGAATATTAACATTAATATTATGATGGTATTACTGAATTGCTTCAAAACTCCACCTCTAGACCTCCTGGATTTTGAATCATTGTCTGAGAACTCTTTTTTTTCCCTAAAAGTGAAGGAGCTGAAAATTATTTACTACTAAAAATTTAAGTACTCCCTAATTCTTGAGAAAAACAAAAATCAAGCATTACTTGTCTAGATTCCTTCCCAGAACACCACTTACATAAACATTGACCCAGAAACAGCTGAAGAGAAAAAAATGTACACTGTGTAAGTAAAGGACACACAAGGAAAGACCTCAATGAAGATGATTACATTCCTGAGTGTGGAGAGGAGTGATGACTCCAACATGGCATAGCAATGAAGTTATCCTGTCAGTGCCTCCTGTCTCAAAGGAAGGCAGATATCATCAAAGATCATGCATTACAGATGTTTTATCTCTACCAGCTAAAGCAGCTTTAATGGAATTTGCATAATACCCTAGGTTAGGGTATTTTACAGAGTCCTGACAAGTAACAAGCCTGTCAGTCCCACCAAGCATCACAAACAGCTTTTAGATTTGAACTAGACTAGGCCTTGGGCAATCCACCTGAAGCAATCTCAGTACCTCACAGAGGCTGTTCCATCAGAAGAAAACAGACCTCTATACACCACTATGCACAACAGACCTCTTTCTCTAAAAGAAAGGTTTGAGTCTTTGGCAAACCTGCAGGAGAGAGGTTTGTGTGTGGAGGTCACAGGTGGATGAGGCTTAGGCAGAGCAATACCTGAAAAAGTGACAGAGACAAATGATGCCAGAGTAGAAGGCCAGTGCATCCTCTGCTGGCTGAGTCTACTTGTTCCCCTGCCAATGTGTGGAACTGGCTGCGAGTAGCAGCTGGGAAAGCAGCCATCCCTCTTTGGTGTTTTTATATATTTACTCAGCAATTACTCCAGCTATTTCACATGCATACTCAGGATTTGACTGCCTTTATTCACCAAGATCCAGACTCCAAACTATATGCCCCCAGGTCATGCACAGTGGTATCCTGTCATTGATACAGAATGATCACTGAGCATACTTCTGTCATTATCAGAATACTACCCTGCTGACTGCTCACATCCACAAACATCAGTTTGCCTAATAATTGGGATAGCATATGCATATTTGGAAATGCTATTAAATGTAGTTTTGCTCATATATGCAGCTTTCTTCTTTAAAGAAGCTTGCAGTACTGGATGTTGGACCTAGACAGAAAACAACCAGTACAATAACCATACCCATTTCCCACCAGCCTTGGGTAGAAAGCAAAACAGTACTGAGTTTTGATATTTTATCTACAACTAAGTTATATATATTATAAAACAGCTGGAAAAATCACTCTGCCTTTCTTCCCTGGTGTTTTTATCTGTATAATGAGAGTAGTAGGTAAAGATGGCTTGCAAAGCTAATGCCATTACAAAGCTGCACTTAATAACTAATAACTAACGTGGTTAGTCGGATGTTATAAAATGATATAAAAAACCTGTCTTGACATCGGAAGCAGTCATTTAAAATCATGAACCAGAACAGAAAAACAAAGCACTGAGTCACCTTTGCAGACTCACCCTCAGACTTCTCTTTCTTGATTCCTCATTCAGAAAATGAGGATAAAATATTTACCCTCCTAATAAAAGAATCACAAAAATAAGGCTGAGCTCCCTGCAAGCAAGTCAGTCAAACCTCTGGTATCCTACTACATGTCTTTCATTTCCTTTCTATTGAGTGCCCAGCTTGGCAGTTACTGGCTTAAGTGTTGTTGAGCCTTGCAAAGACACATGAAGGAAATGGGAGCCATAAATAGACAGTATTTCTGCGAATAAGGGAACATGACTGGGACACAGGGACATGGAGTCACAAGTTTCTGGTTCAGATTAAGGGCTGCCTCTGATTTACATGAGGATTTCAGAAGTAATTTTAACTTTTCATCACATTTTTCCACCAGTCAATGGGATAATGTTTTCCAACACTACCAAGGAAGTAACAAATACACACTAACAGTTTTGAGGCACCCAGATATTGCCATAAACACCAATAAAAGCATAAACAAGGAATTAATATTCCTGTGCAAAGTCTAGCACGGTTTTGCTGAACACTCCAGGCTGGATCCCATATGGAGAGCTGAGACACTGCAAGAGGATGATCAATTTTAATTAGTGACACAACACATGACTAGCCAATTCAGAGGAGGTACACATGTAGGACCGAATTAACATTGCTCGTACAACTTTTATTCTTTAATTTCCCAACTTCTTGGCACTACATCTCCTCCTCTTTAGCAAAGCTACGTTGTCACTGTGACACCATGAGAGATGCACCAGAGAGACAAGAGACTTCTTGCACTTGAGGGCTACTCTCAAGGGCAAGGTCTCCATCCCCAGCACCGCACCGGGACACAACACCCTGTGGGAACCTCCCCTCCCTCACAACCGGCCCCGCACCGACCTGCCGGGCTCATGGCTCCGCTGCCTGCGCTGTCCTGCCACCAAAGCCGCGGCCCCAGGGCGCTGTCCCAATCCTAGGGCGCTGTCCCGGCCCGAGGGCGCTGTCCCAATCCTAGGGCGCTGTCCCGGCCCGAGGGTTCTGTCCCGGCCCGAGGGCGCTGTCCCGGCCACCAAAGCCCCGGTCCGAGGTTTCTGTCCCGGCCCGAGGGCGCTGTCCCGGCCCGAAGTTTCTGTCCCGGCCGCCGGTGCCGGGACGGAAGCTCGGGCCCCTCCGCTGCCGCTGCGGCCGCGGGGCTCCGCTGCCCCCGGGCCCCACCCATATCCTCCCCTGCACACACACACCCCCTCAGCCGCCATCGCCCGGGAGCCGCCGTAAGAGCCCTCTGCTGTCGAGGTGCTCGGGGTGTGCGGAGAAAACGAGGTGGGAGTCGAGCCTTTCCGTCTATGCCAGAGTGTTGGGGTTTGGTTTTCTCTCGCACTCATCCAGTGGAGAAAAGCCGCTCAGGGATGGAAGGCACCTGGGAGGTGTCCGCCAGCAATCAAGTGTTCTGGTGTGGTATGATTAGCCCCTCCACGATATTGTGCCATGTATTTATTTTTTGGAGTGGTGCAGAGTAAAATAAAACCTAAAAAAGGTCAAAGCAAGCAGCCCATGAGAGACACTGCAGCTCACTGCTGCACTGGCTACCAAATTTAGGACATACCAATCAAGGTGGCATCTTCCAAGTTCAAAATAAAGGCCAGACCCACCACAAGGAGTTGGAGTTTCCCCATAAAACAGAATTACAGAAAAACTGAAAGAACCTTCTGAAATAAGTTTTCAAAGGAAGCAAACCTTTTCAAACCACTTTGTGCACAGATGTGTGCTTCTCGCCCACCCAAACTCCTATGTTCACCTTCTCTACCTGAACTTTAATGTTTTGAGGCTGATTTTAGTGAAACGTGGCAAAGGTTTTAAAGATCTCAAATGTGAATTTGCTAAGCACCAGTTTCAGGAATGCAGGTGTCCAAAATGAACTGAAGGAAAGGCTGCAGAATTAATTCAAGCAGTATTAGAGGAAGGAAAATTCACATAGAAGAAGTCTTTATTGATGTCTTATTGTGACAAAACCTTCACAGTTTGCAATCAGCTACAAACCACAAATTGCAGGAGGCTGGACTTCAGTCAGGGAACTACTTCTGTAAGGGCTTTGCACACTGCAGGGTCTGTGTCCAGCTGAATTACTTGGAAAACTGAACCCTCTGAGCTGTTCCTGTTTCTATCATTACACAGGTAGATACTTTTTGATTATTATCGTTTGTTATGTTTCAGGGGTTATTTTCAGTCACTTCTGCTAACATGTAGGTGGTTTTGGTAAATTTCTGACTTGGGCTGGCCTACCACACAGAGGAAACATCTAGCTACAAGGACATTGGGAAAATCTGATCTAGATCCAGTCATGTCAGGGTAAATGTGCATCAGGAAGAGAGTGTGGAATGCCTCCCCTTGTTCCTTGCTGCTGCTCATTTTTTACCTTTGGATTTTATTCATTTAAGTGACAGGTATCTGGGCAATACCTCATTCCAATCCTGTGGCTTTGGGTGCAAGGGATGCAGCACTACAGTGTCAGTAGTCTTGAACTGTGAGCAGGATAAGCACAAATGAGATATCTTGTAATGGAGGATGCAATATGTCAAAGATAAAACATTTAGAAACACTGCATCTGACTATTTTTCCATGGCAATAATCATTGCTGCTTCCTAAAATATGGGTTAGGTAAAATGGTTGGATGCAGTTGGGATGATTGAGTGCTCTGAACTGCGAGGATCTTCACTGTGGAAATAGGAATTCGTAAAAAGAAAAACAGTCCTTAAATACAAATGTATTTAAATATAAAAATAACTAAAATGGAACTCTAATTTCAGTAAAAATAAAACAAAATTAGGGGGTTGTCCTAGGTATCAGGATGAGGGACAAAATGGATTGTGATAGCCCAATTCTTTACATTGTGAGAGCCAGCACTGTGGAAATGAGTCCTAAAAGGAAGAACACAATTTGCTTTACTCAGGTTTTAAACCAAACAACAGGCAGGCTTCTACTAGTCAAGGAAAGCAAAACCTTCAGCAGTACCCAGAAGCAAGAGGCCCTGCTCTACATGGAGACCTTGCTGGAGGCGTTGGTCAGTGTGCATGGCATGCCAGGAGACCTGCAGTGGCCAGGGCAAAACCAGTGCTCTCCTCTGGCGGCCAAGGTGCTGTAGGGTGATCCATGTAGGGCTGGAAGGAGACCATCTGGGACAGGTTACTGAGAAGATGGAGATGGAAGGTAGGGGAGGAGTTGTGTTGTTAGATCCCAGTTTGAGGGAGGATAAGACTTGGTGAGGATTGTGGTGGTCATAAAGGACTGCTTGGTGTGGTGCAAGTTGCTCATCATGGTGGGTGCACTTTCACCTCTCCCTGCTGATGGTGAGGCTGAGTCTTCTGGGTCTGTGCTTTTAGCTGGACCCAAGTGGGCCTTTGCTACTTAGCTCAACTGGTTTACTCTTGAACACGTTTCTTTTCTGAGCTGTGGTGCTGCCATCACAGCTTTTGAGACAGTGATACTGGCCTGACCAGGACACCATGTGAATAGTGAGCACTGTGGTCTCTGACTATTTGCAACTCAAGATAGTGTAAGGTATACCGAGGCCTACACCCAGCAGAATTATTTCTAAGAGCAAAACAGCTCAATTCTCTAACTGCAGGGTTATTGCCATCAATTTACGCTGCTTTTACCAGCCCAGTCATGAAGATTTTCTCTGGAGTAATGTCTGCATATTACTAAGTATTACTGCCAGTGTCAGCAGACTCCTACTTAGAAATTAAGTTTGCTGTGGGGTCTGTCAGAGGTTGAGGTCTCTCTACAAGTCCAGCAGAAGAATTAGGTTTCCCCAGTTCTTCAACCTCCTAATGATTGCACTTTATATATATATATATCATAAAGCCATGGAATTTATAATTTATGCTGGAGGTGTAAGAACACTCACTGTTTCTAGGCAAGGAAAAACTACTTAAATTATTAAGCAACCTCAGCGCGTGTCATGAAGCAGTGCTGCATTAGAGAGAAAATAAATAAAAAATCCATGATAAATCATGAGAAACATGTCTTGGGAATGATGTCAGTGTTGTGTTTAAGTTGTCTGGCTGTCCTCAATATCAATTTCAAGCTTCAATTTTAGTAAATTTATTTTAAATATAAGCTTACTTCCAAACACCCTAGATTCATAACTCTAACTTGGGGACAATTATATACTTTTGTAATGCTTTCCAGCTTCAGGTTCTCACTGATCTTGTCAAAATTAATTTCTTTCTAATACTGCCTTTGTTTTTCCCTTTGTGAGCATTCTGCTATTGTTGGAATGCTGGCTTTTCCTTTGGATATAATTAACATTCAATACATTGCCATTATAATTTCCTCCACATCTTAGATATTTGTTTTCCACAGGTCTGCTAAGGTTTGAAAAGCCTTTTTTCTGTTAAAGAGCTTGAAATGGTTTTGAAAGCTTTATTCACTGTTGATTACTAACTTAATTTTACTTGTAGGTTTCATTGTGAAATCCACTGACAATATTGCTAGGCTATAGTACAATACAGACAATATTGCTATAATTGCTAACATAATCAGTTGGAAATATTGCATGTCAGATGATACTGTTAGTTTTTGTATTTTAGCAGGAGTTTACATGCAGTTTAGATTCATGCTGTGTAGTCATAGATTTTCTGCCCTTGCACACAGCTACTGCATTTTGATGTTCGATATAACTGCAAGAATTAACATGAAGTTAGCTGAGTGTCCACTCTTCTTGTCTAGTGGAAAAAAGGACTAACTAAGTATGTGGTATATTTCTAAATATTGGTTAAATCTTATGAAGATATAGAAAAGAATAAAGAGTGTTGCTCAGCTTGTATGGTAGCTTTCAAGAAAGAAAGAAAATTGTGTTTGAGACTTTCATTTTGTTATTTAATTTCACATGCACTAAAATAAACATAAAGCAGATCTGGGACAGAACATGATTCTAAGAGAAAATGTTACTGTGCACAGCAACACTCTCAGTTAAGAAAAAATGAGTCAAGTGAGACAAATCTAATAGCTTCTTTCTTTAGTACCATTATGATTAAATTGGTTAATGACACAGGTGAAGCATAAGAGAATATAAAATAAGCGGCCTGGAATATAAAAGCACTGCCAGTATGTAATGAAAATGATTTGTGTCATTCTTTAATTTCATTCTTGCATGTATAAAAAAAAGCTGTTTCCTCCCATGGCATCTTCGGTGGTCATAACAGTGTTAGGTAGTTTTGAAAAAACTTTAGATATATTATACATGTGTGGGTTTTTAAAAAAGTTTTTTACAGGTATAACAGAGAGCAGAAATAAATTCTTCCCTCCCCACGCCCCCCATCTATGGAATATAATTTCATGTCCAATTACCTGTTACTGTGATTTAAGCTTTGGAATGCATGTACAAGTCCCATTAATCCTTAAGATTTTGCTTAACAAAAATCTATGTATTGGGGATGCCACATTTAAGCCTTCAGTGATAATAAACTTAATTAATCATGTTGTGGTTAGAAACCAATGCTGTTTACAACATAAGAAAGTCAATACTCCAATATAATCCTATATAGCAAGATGCTTTTATACACTTAGAAGGGTAATACCTGATGTGTCTTGTATGTCTTACAGTAATTGTTGGTAAATATGAATCCTTAATGTCTGACATCAGGGTCCTTTTATATCTCTATTTGAAAATGTGTATTGAAGAACTGCACCACTAATAAATAACTTGATGCAGTACCCAGCAGGATGTTAGAAAAATGTAGATTGAATTGATTAAGTAGAAAACAGAGTGGTTTATGGATTCTAAGTAGAGCTTGGTCATAATTCAACTGCTGGTTTGTCTTGCCACATGCAACCCACAAACAAAGGAATGACCAGGAAGACAATATTTCTTGAGGTCAGTGTGTTTCTCCACTCCACTGGAAGCATTGCTGGATGCGTATGTCCTGGATTTGTTAGATCTAGAATACTCAGTCTTTAGGCTGTATTCTTGGCTGGTGCAAGTCAGGTTTATTCCCTCTTCACTCTCCTCAAGGTCCATGGACATAACTTCCTATGCATTACTCTTTCTGGTTTTTTTTTTCTCATATGGTAATATTTTTTTTCAAGTTGGTAAAAGATTTGCCAGTATTTCTAGCAAAGTAGCGACTGCTTGAGTCCCACTGGAAGAATGCTTGTCTCATCTCTAAAATGAATTGTTAAGAATGGGCTGGAAGATAGAGGAAGGCAAACAGCAAAGGACAAATTTAAGATGACTTAATGGGATGGTAGCAACATGTGGAGATCTAAAACTAGTGAGGTATTGACTTTGATGTTTGGGAATGCAAAGATAAATATCCAATAATGAAACCAGAGCAAAGGTGATATATATCTCCCATTGAATAGTCAGCACTCGCCTCTTATTGATCATCTGTGCCTGAGAGACTAAGACAACCAATTCTTCTTCCCAGTACTGATACAACATTATGCAGTCCTGACATTTTATTTGTGGAGAATTATTTGTTACTTTTCAAAGTGTAATTTTTGTAATGTAATGGTTTGTTAAAACAATGTTGATTTACAGCCTCTGCCTGTTAGTTCAGTAATGCTCATACATTTAACCATTGACTATAGAATTAATTTAGTCCAGATTATAGTCATTATTCTTCAAGTAAGAAATTAGTTTTCAGAGACAACTGAAAGAGTATGGAAAATATAATATGTCTATTAAGGAATATTTTCTAATAGCATTGAGTTTAAGTACTTTTTGGTAGTCTTCAAAGACATTTGTCACATGGCAAATGAATGATAAAGAACCTTTCACTGAAATGACCTTACCATTTTTTAATTGGAATTTCTCAAAAAGCAGGTTGTAGAAAACACTTCAAAATGAACAGCTCAGTCTTGGCAGAACAGACAAAATAGACCATGTGACCTAAGAGAACTTTGCTGAAATTACAGTTAAATTTGCCAATATTTTGCTTTTCAATTAATAAGAAAATCCAACAGTTCCTATTGCAGAAGCAATTTCAGCATATATTTCATTGCCATTTGCCTGCAGTTAACTACTAAAATATATTTCTTTTTCATATTTGCCTAAGCTAGAGAGCTTGAGGTTTCACAAACATTTTTAAAATATATTTTTTTACAATGGCTGATAAATGTGATAAAGGAGATTTTTGTTTTCTCTACTTATTTTTTCCTCCTCCTGACTTTACAAATCTGAAGAAACTGAAGCCAGTCCTTAAACAAAGAAATGGAAGAAAGGAGTGAAACAATTCAAACAGGAAACTGAGATTACCGAGCCAGACTTAAAAGATGAGACTTGTTTGCAAGGAAATCTGAAACTGGGGAAGGATTTGAGAGGAGGAGTGATGCTAATGAACATACATGGATTGCTCTTTAAAACACTAGAACAGAAAAACTTGTGAAGAAAAAATTGGGGCATAGCTGATGTCTTCTATCCCCAAAAATCACTTGGTCCAGGTTCTGCAGAGCACTTTGTTGGTGATGCTGTAGATGTCTTTCCTAGAGTCATGACACTGAATCATATGGATAGAGGCTGAGTTTAGGAGCTTTTTGATAGGATTACTCTTGAAATGTGGTCACTGGCCCAGATTTTGCCGGTATATCTGGCTAGCAATGTTGGTTCCATACTCCTGTCTGTACTGTTGCAGTACACGTGTGTGCATCCTGTACAAATAGCCAACTTAGTGTCAGGGAACTTAGTGTCAGTGTCAGGGAACTGAATGGGAACTTCAGACAAAGTTTTTGGCTAAGGGATTCTAGAGGGGTCCTTAAGCCTTTATATGGCTTTGTCTTTCAGGATTAATAATGGCAAACCAAATGTGGGTATTCAATATGAATAAATAGAGTGCCTTATTTAGATTGTTATTGATAATGATTTAGTAAAAAAGAAGAGAATAAAGGTAAAATTGCGAAATAGTAAAAAGCAAAAGGACAGAATGTCAAAAGAACAAAAGGCTGTAATCAGAATTATTAACTACACAATAAAACTAATATAGTACACTTTTTACTTAATATAATCAGAGCTAGCTTATCAAGTAGAGATTGATGTTACTGACCCATACCAATGACTGTGGGCAAATCTCTGCTCAGCTTGGAGAGTTAGCCTTGAGGGGCATCCCCACCCAAGGGAAAGATCACCACACACCTTAGGGAGGAATACAAGAAATCCCCACGGTGAAAAAGCATGACTGGTCTTTTACAGTATAAAGTGATTGACTGTCAGTCATACACATCTTTAGATTATGTGTTGTCATGCCTGCTCAGAAAAAGATGCTTTATTGCTGGAAAAGCTGTTAACATGTCTTTGGTTCCTTCTGCTCGACGCTTCTGACTCTCACTTCCATCTCAGTGCCGGCACATCCCTGCTGCTGTTTGCCTCAGTCAGGAAGTACCTGTCTTGGAATTGTGATGTTGTGATTTGAGATAGTTTGTTCAAGCTCGTCTCAGGACTCTTCAACACCAAACCAGCAGGCCCTCCTTGCTCAATCCATTACTGTTAAATTGTAATTAATGATCATTATCTATTATGTTCCTGGACAACTCAGCAGCCAAACTACATGCAGCTAAAGAGGCTAAGCTGGAATTTAAAATTGAGCTATACTGTCTTCAGTCCAAATCGTGTGTTCTGGCTGTTTAATGGTGCTCTGCAGCCATTCAGACTTGCTTTTTCGCATCTTCCTGCTGCCAAAATACAGACTTGTGCTGCCTGTAGCTGTGGAGCAGTGAAATAATGTGTGTTCCTGTCCCACTGGAGGCTACTGTACCCATCTTAAATCTATCAATAGCTCTGGCAGTTTATGTGGCACAAGTGACTGGAAATGGACTGTCCCTTCCAGCACACTTTTACAATGAGAAAGAAGCAATGTCTTCTCAAGGTTACATTGTCTTACAGATGGTGAGATTTTGAGTCACAGTGGGATTCTTCCTGCCCAGCTGTAATTTTTTCCTTCTAATCTTCAAAATGTTTTTACTGGGTGTTGGAATTTCCAAGGTTGGATGGGGCTTTAAACAATCTGGTCTAGCGGAAGGTATCCCTGCCCAAGGCATGAACAATATGATCTTTAAGGACTTTTTCAACCCTGACCATTCTATGACTTCATAAAGGAAAGTGAAGTGTGTGAATCTCAAGGATATATCTTTCCCTTCTAGATTGTTTGCTTGTAGATCACATTGAACTGTTTGTTTTCTTTTCTCCAGTATAATACTGGTCAAAAGTAATTGCCATGGCTTTGCATGAGAGACATTTAAGGAAGTGATGCAAATAAAGTTCAGATGTAACTTTAAATCCACATTTAAAAAAAATTAATTTTATATCTCCTTTCTGTGTGGGTTGATGCACCTTTTTTCACTTTGCTGAATGTTGTCTTTTGAATTCTGATCTCCTACCTCACAGTATCACTACATACAAATTGTCACATATGATGCATCACATATACTGGTTTATCATCTCCTTGCCTTTATATTGGAAAATATTTCTTATTTCAGTCACTCTGATTCTCTGTTGAGGCTGGATTGTTTTCAGTACTTCCAAGGGGGAAAAAAACAAATAGCTTTTTAGGAGTGTAGAGTATGAAAGAGGGGCAAGTCTGGAAAAAAATAGTTGTACTTTCATTGGTGCTACATCCTCTCTGGTGGAGCTGCATCAAAGCAATTGTAAATATGAGTCATTTCCCCCTGTCCTGCAAAGAAAGAGTCCAGATGGTCTGTCAGACTGCTGGAACTTCCAGCCTCCCAGAAATTACTTCTCCAGCACCTGAGGCAGGAGGGAGGGCTTCTTGGATCCTGCTGGCATCTTGTCTACATTGCTTTGCATGTAAAAGTGCCAAGACCGAGGTGTCTGAGACTGACTTTCTTTGCACCATGCACCCTGATATCACTATTTTAGGCTTTGTGGCTTGATAAAGAGAGGGAGAAAATACAGGATTTTTTTAGCTTTGCAGCTTGCTAGAGATAGGGAGGAAATATAGCATTGAAAGCAACTTTTAAGAGTTGCACGTTTGGCATATACGGTATGCATTTTTTTTAATTTTTCCTTTTTGAAGTGCCCATAAGTAGGTGGGTGCTTGGAAAATAGGACAGCATGATGAGAATGACTGTTAATATTCAACATGCTTTATATGCAATAGCTTTGCATATATTTGTATTTTAAAAATTACTTTTTTGGCCCTTTATTTTGTAGAGCTCTTGTGGTGTATTACCATAATCAGTTTTTCTTAAGTCCAGCTTGGAAACCCCTTATTGTTAAAAAATATCCTTCCATTTCAATAAACTTATTTTTCTCACATTTTCTGCCCCTCTGTGTACTCTATGAGTAAATTAGCACTTATCCAAGAAGTGGCCTGATCATTTTTAAAAGCCCAGTAGAAGAGAGGGAGAGATGCTAAGTGAATAATGCTTTTGCACCTTTAGCCTCTTGTAGCAAAGAGAACCCAGAGGAACCTGGCATTTTTGAGAGTTATAAAGCTCTGGGTAGCACTGTTCCATTTTGGAGGGTACATAGTAACATCTTACACTTTTTATTGGAAAATAAAAGCAAGATAATTTTCTGTCTGAATATATAATGTATGAATGACTGCTTTTGAGACACTGATACATAAATTATAGATAGCCTTTCAGATTCTGCACTAATGTATTATTAATTAAAAACTGAAGATCTTCATCTACACCCTGATATCTAGGCCACTGGAGAACATATTTTAGTGTTGGGGACTATATAACCCAGGCAGAATGCAATAAAATGCTACCATTTTGTTGTTTATGGGTACCATTTTGGTACACAAAATGGCCAGAATTTTCTGCTATTAGAGTGAACAGCAGGTGTTTTGCTTTATGAGGAAGAGGCTTGAACAAGAATGAAGGTGATATTTTATTTTCCTTTGCAACACAAAAATAATATGAAGAAGCATTTGTCTTGTGCTTAGCTTAAATTATGTAATTTCCCACAAGGCAGTTTGCACTAGGAAATGTCTCTTTCTGTCCTTCACTCTGTCTTCTCCTCTCCTTGCAATAGTTTTTAATGTCGTTTGATGGGTGTTGTAGTTGCCTGCTAGAGTAATTCTGAATTGCAGATTTAGAGAGAAACTGATGAAGATGCTCAAAGTTGCCAGATATTCTTAATAGCTAAGCTTCTAAAATAAAATCAAAGAAATACATAACAAAGCACATAATCACAGCAAGCCATAGTTAGCATCAATTCCTTTTAAATTAAACTGGAAACAGCCTATCATAGACTGTTGAGATGTTGGGTAGTGATTGTAGACCCACACTGAAGAGTGAACATGGAGAATGTCCATTTCTTGTTTCTTGTAATCTAAGGATGTGCTAGAGCCTTGAATTTGAACAAGTAGCCTTTGTTGTGTGAAGCAAAATTGAACAAAAGCTAATATCTGGCATATGTCTACAATCACAAATTTAACAGCAATCAGAATATGTCTGCCAATTCTGTACTTTATTTTTTAACTAGTTTTACATGGAGAACTACAGATGGTTTTGTGTTTGTTTACATTCTATGAATCAGTTGTAACTGCTGCTGTAAATACATGTTCATGTAGCTCTTCATTTTTACTGACAGAATGCTTCATGCTGGGACTGTTGCACAGCTGGGCTATAAATCTCATGCAAAAGTCAGGCAATACAAATGAAGATAAATGCAAGATACAAAACCCAGACTAAAATGAGAGCTTCATTCATCCTATAGCTTGTGTGCTGGGAACAGAGAAATCATTCTCTGAGGAACAGACCACCTTTAGAACCTGTACAGATCTGGGGTGTTTATTGTCTCACAGGCCAGATCTTGTCACAGCTTCCTTAAGAAAAATTTCCAAAGATCTGGGGGAATTATCACAGCAAGACTCAACTTCCCGATGTGCATACATGATAAGTTAGAATAAAAATTGATGTCTAATTATTACTCATCTCAGGCAGTAAGAGTAACAGCCATTTATTTTCTTTTAGTGATAAGAAGGTAAAATAGGTGCCATCTGCTGATGAGCCAAACAATTTTCCCCCATTGAATACTCCTGTGCTTGAAAGTAGCTGCCTTATTAATGCCTTCCTTAAATGCAAATAGCTTGTTTATGAATCAGAGCCCAGCTACCAACCAGCCCTCTTCTTAGTATTTGAATGAGTTCTTTTCCAATGAATAATCTCCCTGCATTTCATTGCTGACTAAATGAAAATGGAAGGAAGGAGCTGGGGAAGAAAGCTTGTGTGATTCTCTTGGACTGTAGTGGGGTGGCTGCTGGGATTTATAGGTTTCTTAGCTTCATTTTCCTCAGAGAAGGAGCTGATTCAGCAGTGTCTCTTGTGGTTTATGCTGATGGCAGGCTGCCCTTGCAGTCAGCACAATCAGAGCAGTGTGATCACCCTGTAATGTGGTTGGATGGACTTGTAGCTTTGACCCACAACTGACCCACATTTGGTTGCTTTGCAGTGGTTGACAACAGGGGGACCCCAACCAGGCTAAGCCTGCAGGATTTCCAGAGCTTTCAAAGCTGAAGCACAATAGTTGTTTCCATCCCTCATTACTCTGCTCCCCTCTGCCTTCTTTACTCCTTCTTAACTGCTGCCTCCTTCTGAGGCTTTTTAGAGGAACTGGGAGGTCATGGCTGCCAGTGTTGGCCTTCCCTGAGCATGGCTGGGCATTGCTGCCTGCAGGGTCAGAGCAAGCCCTGGTGCACCAGGGTATGGGTGTATGACCAGCTCAGGCAAGAGGGCAGGGGCTATGTCAGAGTGAAAATGGATGTGGCACTGTAGGGCAGAGGAAACATCTGAGGTTTTTCTATTTCTAGGTTCTGGGAAGCCTGTGTTGCCAGAAGCTGTCCTTGTCATAGCCTGTGAGTAACCCTCAGAGGCACAATGATTCAGAACTACCCCTCTTAGTCATAGGTCAGCAAAGTGACCTATTCATTAAATACTTCTCATGCAGCTTCCAGCTAGAGTGGCATCAAGGTCAAAAATTATGCAGATATGAAAACTGATGGAAACACATCTGAAGTTATAGCACCTAGAAATAAAAACTTTGGAAATGACGTTGAATCCAGGATACTGAACTTAGGACAAGACTTTAGATCTAGGCAATGGATGGTATCGGTCACTTATATTTCAAAATTCTGATTCCACCTACTGCCAGGGACAATGTTCTGGACTGGATGTAAAAAAGTCAAATACCAGCTTACAGTACCTTTCCTTCCCGCTTTTCTGAGCTTTAGGGAACAACAGACATTTATTCTTCTCCCTTATCAGTAATACATCACACCTTCCTTTTATCAGTTCCTACATGCAGGAGTATAAACATGTATGTATAATCTTGTAGTGGAGCCGTATTTCTCACCCACCCATCCTATAATCAATTTATGCTGTTTTCTGTCACATGTGCAGTTATATGGTGCATGTGCAAATACAAAATCAAAGGACTCAGACAATGCTGACTCTACTGTCATGTTCCCTTGCTCCAGAATAAATTGTGCTGGTCTTTCTGTTAGCATGGTGTAGTTCTGTGGGCTTTGCCTTTTAAATAGACTGTTTCAAAACAGGTTTTTTTGGAAATAACTATTGTGGCAGCAGGATGCTGAGTGGTGTGTGGGCTGTGAAAGTGGCTCAGGGATGTGAAACTCCAGCATCATGGCTCGTAGGGATTATTGGACACCAAGCAAGTAATGCAATAAAAGCTACACAATGAAAACAGTCAGTTGCTGACATTTATGATAGAGAAAAATAACAATTGTTCCTCTGAGCCCTTTCACCCATTATGCTTGTGCAGAATGTGGAAGATGAGACATAATGCTCAGCAACTGTATGCAATATGGTGTATTTGAAATCCTCAAAGCCAGGATTTTATCACCAGAGTTAGAATTATGGTGCACACTGAGGAGCCATTTGAGTCATATGGTTTTTGGCTGTGGCTGTGGCCAGTGCTGTTTTAAGAGAAAGAATAGTAATTATTGTTGAGGTAGACAGCGTAGGTGGAAGCTGTGGTGCAATGTCTTTTTCCCCGTGTTTGACTAAAGCAACTAGAAATGAAAGATGTAGCTTAAAAAGCCAGGCAATAGTAAACCTAAAAACAATGGCATACTTGTATTCCAGACAGCTGTTCTTTCTGGAATTTTGCTTTACTGATCATTCTATTTCTCTACTTTCTATTTTCTCTACTTTTGAAAATTATAAAGTTAACCAAGTCCACTGACAACATATATGTATTCATATAGAAGGATGAAAAATTGTTTCATAATATAAAAATATATTTTTATGTATGTATGTATAAAAAAAGCGTATCCACATGCATGTATACATATATTTATTTATATACACTCATTTAAAATTTTTTTAAGCAATTGTGTAGGATAAATGGTGTTTGTAGAATAATAGTTTTAGTGGCAGCCATTCATTATGCTTTAATTGCTATGCTGATCATGAATAATTTGATGCATTTCTTGCCATCTAAACTCATGTCACACCGCACATCTTACCTGTTTTGTATCTGAACCACTCATGATTGGACAATACCTGGAAAGTGTTGTAGACCCTTGTAAGAGATTGTTTTCCTCCTATATCTTTGATTAAATAAAATCAGGGCTTAAAAGTGAAATATATTAGAGGTGATTTGGTGTTTGAATTGAGCTTTTCTAAGTAACATTATATATTTATCTTGTTTCTCATAAATTGTCAACACTATATACATAGGTTTATATATATCTCTGGATACTGCATAGATGTGCTGTACATTTATGCACACAGGATGTTTGGTTACATGTCATGATTTTGTGTGCCTCTTCTGTTTATCCTCTAAAAATTGAAGAGGAAAATAAGCTTGGGTTAGGCAGTTAGAATTACAGATATGGTAGACAATTATATTTAAGTAGAGACCTAAAAATGAGAAAATATGAATGCTATAAATATTGGCCATATTTTTAAATGAATAGACACATCACTCCTTCCCACATCCAAAGCTGTTACTTTATATTTGGAAAGAAAAGTGATACCTTTATGAAGTACACACATGCATCTCCTTTGCTGAGTTACCTCCTTGCTCAGTGAGGACCATATTCTGCCCCCTTTCCATTTCAGTTCATCTGTAGGGAAAATCCTTTCTTTTTTAAGTACAGTAGACAGTTCCCATTATTAGTATATTGTAATAGATCCTGGCAGGTGTTTCTATCAACAAAACATTTCATGTCAGACAGACGTTCTTGTATAAATATTAAAAAATACATGCAAATACAATTTGATATCAAAAGATACCAGTACACTGAAATAATTAGGTCACAAGTGGTGTGAAATGTTTAAACTTGAAAACTCTCTCAAACTTTGAGAGTTCCAAACTCCAACCTGAGTCCAGAGCCACCAGTACAATTTGTAATGTGAAACTAGTGCAAGTCTTAGGAGATAATCTGATCATTTAAACATTGCAGGAAACAAAAATTTTAAATTTAGCCTCCAAAGTTTTTGGAGTTTTAAAAACTTTTAAGTTTTTTAATTAATCTATTGCCATTTTCTCCTGTTTGTAAATTTCTGCTCTTTATTTAAATGGGTTGATGGCTGTAGCAAAGCAGGTGGTTACAGAGCATCACTTACATTGTGTTAGGTGGGGCACAGTGACACAACATCTCAGTGTCTTAGTGCAAGGGAGAGAACAGAAGGACCCTGTAAAATACACTAAATGTGCAAGGAAGCATCATCTGGGTGAAATGATATGAATGTCTCACTGTAAAGTGGCCATGATGTCAGATCTCAAACACACAGGCTTGTGTTCACATGGCTTGGGGCCCTTAAAATACCTTCTGTACTGCCTTCAAAGTTATTTTATTGCTTGGGTTAGGAGAGTAAGAACCAAAGATACCACTGACTTGTCTGAGTCAAATCTTTTGATCTGAGCAATATAAGGTCTTCCAATGCAGCAACTAAAATGCTCAGCAAAAAGCATTCTTTGTTTTCTGCAAAGTTTTTTAGTAACGTGGCCACTTGAAATGTCCAACAAAAAAGTCAGATGGAAAAAAATATAAGAAATCTTTTGTGTGTTGTTTGCTACCCCTTGGAGGCTCCAAATCCTGCGTTGCTTTGGGTAAAACATGTCAGTGCAGCACCACCACCTCCAACAATGAGAAATGGAAATCATCGGGAAATCAAACAAGTGGAGAGGGACCCCATAGACTCCCCAAAGACTCTCTCAAAGACTCTCTTTGAGTCTTTTTAATTCCTTTCTTTTCCAATCCTGGGTGCTCTTAGAGGTAAGTCAGAACTGCACCATGCAAAACCTTCGTTTTCTTGAGAAGTGAAATCTATGATTCTCCTGGACTTTATGGACTGCAATATTTGACCCATAAGAAAAATTTATTGAATACAATTAATATTTTCCAGTAATGCAACAAATTGGCAATGTTGCTAAAGCAATTAAACTGAGGCTTTTCTAGACATGGCACAAGGGATGTTCTGTGGTCAAGATGAGACATTATTGGACCTTTTTTTTTTTAAATTGAAGCTTCTTAGCTCTTATTCTGCCAATCTTTGATGTTGTAGCTAGTGGGAAATGGAAGAAATATGCTTGAAATTATAGTTTCCCAACAGATTGAAACTTTTTATTTGAAAACTGCCCCAATCATAATGACTATTTCTTCAGAGGGGGAGAAGCCTTTTAACTTTTTACAGCCTGTAGCAATTTTTCCAATTATCTGAAGCATTTATAGTGTAGGAGGACATTGGGAAACATACATAAAGGTCATGAAGATTTATAAAACAGAGTAAGCAAACACTTTTTATGGCAGCCTAGGAGTAGCTGGAATCAAGAGTGAGTGAAGACACTTGACTGTAGGATAGCTCTTTTGTTCCCACTAACTGTTAGACTCAAGACATTTATCTTCTGACTTTTTCCATACATCCAAAAACTACTGGTTTGAGAAAAAATCATGGCCTGGATGTAGGCCTCTAATGAGCTCAGCTGGTCTCTGGTATGCAGGGAGGGAATACATGGCCATCTATTCACACTGCTCTGCCACAGTCAGATGTGGAGTGGTTATAATAAGAGTGGTTGTATCGGCTGTCAAGCTGCAATTCAGGAAGGCTGCTGGCCTCTCTCGTCAGGCGTTAGTGGCCACCAATAGTTTCACAGATGGATGTTGTGTAATAGGTTGAATTCAAGAGAATTGAATTGCAGACATCTCACATACACACTGTCCTGTTTCCTCTTTTGCCACTGCACATGGTTTCCGGTCAGTGACTTTCTGCCGTCATTTCCCTCCCATCCTTCATCTCTTGCTCCCTTTTGTCACTTCCTTTTTGATGTTTCTGCATTCCTGTGTTCCGCAGGAAAATACACAGTTACCATCATAACAACCATCAATACTATTAGAGAGATGTTTCTTTGATCTTTTTCCAATAAAGTCATCACAGGAAATTTCTAATTTGTTCTGAAAGAGCGCTCCATAAATCTTACCATTTTCATAAACATCAACCTGGCGTTTCACAGGGCTGCTTGAAAAGAAATTACTGAATGCATTTAGAATGCTATGACTGTAAATACAAGGTATTCAAAGGACAAATCTTATTCAAAAAGGGATCCACTGATCAGTGGATGGTGAAAGTTGCAAATGTATTATTAAGCTGTGTTCAGTTTTCTTATTTTCAGAATAATTAAAAGTAGCTTTTCATTCATAAAGAAATTTTTGAAATAATATCAAATATTTGGAGAATTACAAGTACCGAGTCCGTCATCTTGTTTTTTTTTCATTCCACCTATGCTGTGCTGACAAAAAGTAAGAGAATCCCTTTTCTGAAGTCTCTTTCAGTGTAGGCAGATTAGGCCCTACACAGACAGAACAGAAAGAGAAATGGGATGGAATTAATACTACAAATTATTATTTTCCTGTTTTACTAATTTTATATAAAATTCAAATAGCTAGTTGTTTATGGTCCCTTTTTCTACATGATTACTACAACCTTTTTCACTGTCTTCATTCCCTTTGAACAGCTTCCTATCTTTTCCACATTGAGGCAGCAAAATGATGCCCCATGAAGGCTGGGTTCTATGTGAAAGGTTTTCGTGGAACCTGGGAACACTTCAGTAATCCTCTTCAGGATGCACAGGAGCAGCTCAGCCGGTTTTCCTTTTGTCACTCTCCCTGTGCCTGCAGTTTGTGAAGTTGTGCAGGCTCCCTCTGGTGGCCCACGGCCACTGGCCAGGCGACAAATAGCGTCTGCAGGAGGGAGGTAGAACATCGGAATTTGATAGAGCAGGTAGTTCCTAGATTTGGCTTTTTATTTGTGGGGACTACCGTTGAAAATCTAAATTTATATAAGCATGTAAATACAAAAATATTACGTATAATTAAACACAAATAAAATAAAAATAAATTTGTTGTGGTAGTCTAACAGTCTTTAAGTGAAGACTACTATTTTTATTTAAAAATATTTTGGCATCTTAGTTGTAAGCCAGCAAAGCCAGCATGGTTACTTCCTTTCAAAGATTGCAAGAACAATAAAGTTCATTTTAGCAGATTTTATCATCAGGCACTCACTTTCCATTTTGCAAAGGAAACAATCATCTTGCTGCTGATTCTCATTTTCATTGCTGGTGCTGTCCACATTTCTTTTACATTTGCTATTATGCTTTGCAGAGCTGGAGAGTTGAGTCATTTAGACTCCATATCAGCACAATTGAGTGTTTGTCCTTTCCTTTGAATGTCAGCTGTGTGGACCACACACAACTCTTTTCGTTCTTTCCTGCTTGGGGTAGACTGTGGGTGGCATCCAGGCTGAGCCCTCACTTGTTCACAGTTTGCAGTACAGATGAGACAAGATTTATAAAGCAGGGCATGGCAATATTGACCAGAGTAAAGCTCTCAGAGCATCTTCAATGCTTTCGTTCCTACAGGACATTTTTTTTAACATTTTGTTCTTTGTATCTTGTGTTATGCAAGTTTTAACAGCAGAGTTCAAAGTCTGAATCTAAATTATGAACCACTTTTTAATTGTGCTTTTAGGCTAATTCAGTGTCTATTAACATCTGTGGTCTTCATCAAAAGTAAATCACGCTCTTTTATAACATAATCAGAACAGAAGAGATAAAAGATCACCTCCATTCATGTTTTCTGAACTCCAATATATCTTATTATTTTTACTACAGTGATTTACTTTCACTCTTTGTATGTAGTAGTGTAAAAGTCAATGTTTCAGACCCTCTGCCATACTGAGTTGTATAAACAGGTATTTTGTTAATAACTATAAATGCTGTATTGGCAATTGTAACAGACAGGAAATTCAGTCTTAAGATCAAGAAGTATGATATATCAAAAAATATGTCAGGAGTCCAAGGTCCAAGAAAAGCAATTTAACCTAGTGAAAGGTATTTTGTAGTGGGTTTTTAATTGCTAATTTTTTGTTTTCCCTGAAAATGATGATGTTAGTCCAGTATCCTATTAAGCATAGACAGGTAGCCAGCCCATCTAGTGGAACAAGTCTGCAGCAGTGCACTCCTGGGAGAGGATGCTCAGCCTGCCATGGGGGGTGATGAGGGGAACAGCCTCAAGGGCATGACAGAACTGCCAGGAGACACCTGCACGCAGGCACTGCACTGGCTACAGCTCTTGCAGAGCAGCACAAAGTGTATGACTTTTGCCCACATTCACTGGAATTCACCCCAGTGGTTGCCTGCCACCCAGGAGCAGCAGCCCTGAGCCTGCAAGTTGGCACAGCACTGCATGGAGTGAATGCACGTTTGTGAGTGTGAGGACAACTCA